>NW_025767424.1:1383713-2767427 GCF_003918875.1 Haliotis rubra
TGAGCCCACATTGGTGGTTAGGGAAACGTTATGTGGCCGATTATTGATAGTCTAGTGTAATCTGAAGATGTTTGGGATGAGATTGGGTTTGGAACAAGATCGAACAGGAAATATTTCGTCTTTTCTTGCTTGAGTTTTCTTTTGTGATGGATAAATAAGGTGTGGTAGCTAAACAAATTCTGTAGCTGTGGTATAAATTAAGAAAGATATAACATATTTGAAATAATATTTTAAGTAAGGTTGTTTTTTCTAGAATTGGATATAAACTTGGTAATATGATTTCTTGAAACTGGATTTTTGGGGCATGTAAAATTTTTGTTTTTTTAAATTTACTGAAAATGTTTTAGTAAAATGTAACATGTAGAATGAATTTCAGAAATAATTTCTGCTGAAATGATACAAATTGATGTAGTGTGCTGCAAACACCAGTCCATGAGGCAGTGGTAATGCCAGTCATAATTTAGTCTCATTGCTTCAGTATTTCATTGTCAGGAACAATTCTTTTAAGACATATTTGGGGGGTTTTTTCTGGAAAGAAATTTGTTGTTACTTTTATGTCTTAGCTTGAAAGCGTAATAACTGGTGAATCTTCTCACAATGAAACGATGAGGTTCTGTATTTAGTAATAGACAGCAAACTAATGACTATAGAAATATTACTGCTTTTCTTTTCATGGCCTTTATGGGGGTAGGGGATGGGTAGTGTAGTGGTTTAAGTGATCGCTTGCCACACTGGAAGTTTGGGTTCCATTCCCCACATGGGTGCAATATGTGAAGCCCATTCTGGTGTCCCACGTTGTGATGTTGCTGAAATATTGCTAAAAGTGGCGTAAAACCCAATGCAGAGGGGATAACATCCTAACTCTATAGATATAGTCTCTGTCAGTGAGATATACACAGAGAACAGACATTTTAAACGTTAGTGAGGTGAGGTGAAATTGGGTTTAACGTCGTGCTTGAGAATATTTCGCTCATATGACGACGTGCATGCGTGTGTATGTGCGGCTGCTTGTACTAGCCCAGACTGAAGCTGGTTTTATAGTGCTAGCCCACTGAGATACCATGCCGCAGTGAAGCATGAATACCCCACTCAGACACATTATACTGACTCCGAACCGATCAGTCCTTGTTGTACCCATTAATGCCGAGCGCCAGGCAGAGACCAACAAGTACCATATTTTAACGTCTTTTGGTATGACGCGGTCGGGGATCGAACCCGCGACCTTCCGCTCTCCGGGCAGACGCTCTAACCACTACACCACGGAAGCGGTCTTAAACGTTAGTCTGCTGCATAAACTTCCTACGTTTAAATGGGGCGATAAGTTAGCCTAATGGTTAAAGTGTTCACTCATCACCTTGAAGACGCTGGTTTGATACCTCACATGGGTTTATCAACCAAAACAGTGTTCTTCAGGAGATATTGTTGTATTGTGTGAGATCAAATGATACCTCCTAGGACAGTAGATTCTGTACAATGCCCTGACAATGCTATGACGACATAAACTTGATGACGTCACAATGCTATGGCATCGCTGCACTGCAAGTCTAATGGCAGTAACGTGTTCAGAGATGTACATGTTTCATTGAAAACTAATGAAAAGCGAGTTTTGATGATAAATAGAATCTCACCCAAGTGTCTACTGATATCAAATATATCAACACTCGTTGATAAAAGTAAAGATATCCTTGGCAAAGCTCAGATATTTGTAACTTTATCAACTCGTGTTAATATTATTGATATTAGTAGACACTTGAGTGAGATTCTCTATATCCCTCAGTGTGATATTGCTGGAATATTACTAAGAGTGCTGTAAAACCCGACTTACACATGTTGAAAAACAATGAAACACCTTAGAGCATCTCTTATAATTTTGGCCATGGCTTAAACCCTAGTGTTGTTAAAAGACGAAAACCTATAAGTTTTCATGTAGAATTCATATCAATGAACGAAAGATTAAAGAAAATTAACCAGTTTAGAATTTTAGCAGTTCTGACATTCAAAAAAAGACCTTCATCTTGTTATTCATGACCTAACATAATCTTAGATAAGAAACGCCTGACATGACAGTGCCAAAACTTATTTCAACTTGTTCAATGTGACCACCCCTGCGCACCCTCATTCAGATAAGTCTATTACACTCCTAGTGTTAACTACCTGGCTTGCTGCCAATGTTTACAATATCTCCATGTAGGCTTATCTTCAGTCCACTCTGAGATCATACGATACATGTCATCACAATGATCATTAAGGGACAAATTGAGTCATTACGAAATCCCTTTCAGCAGTGATATAACTGAGTTTCTCCTTGTCTGGAATACTCCCAACTCAGGTAGGTTTTCAATCAATGCACACACACCACTACGGTAACTTTATCACCTGCTTTGTGAACACCATTCGTTTTATCTTTGTCATTATTTAGGGAACTCTTGGATTCTGTAGAGGAAATAAGTTCTTTTAAAAACACTGAATGGGACTGCGTAATCGGAGGTCAGAATTTAGCAAGTAGTTTGAACTTCAAAACACTTTATTCAGTGTTTTGAACTTCATACACTTTCTCAGTCAGTGATGATAATCGTAGTGGTATTTACCATGTCTACTTGCCTTCATGATAAACATGGAACTATAGTCAAGAGATGTTAACAGTCGGTTCAGCTTTTTTAATGCTGAATAAAGTATTGTGGTTAAAATGCATGTTTGCGTTTATGAAAGTCAAGCCTGTTATTTGAAATGGTAGCTACTTCTAAATAGTGATATTTACTGTATTAATGTGGAGCAGGGGGTTCTATTGACAAAGTCATGTGGAAGATAGCTTTTTTAATGACAACATGAAAAAAAGATATGATCAATGCATTGAATTTTGTGAAAATCTGCCTCGTGAAGTATTTATTTTCAAATCTCATTGTGTTTAACACAAAAGCTTTTCCAAAAACTACTTAAATAATATTAACTTACATCTATGCATTTTCTTTACATATGTACTCACTTTAGATTGGAGTGTGTTTATCATGTGTCTAAACAAATAGAAAGTGAAGAATAATTTTATGTGAAAGAACAAACTAATGCAATAAACATGGTCTGATCCAGTGGCCAACACACTGGTTGATTTGAGAAGTACCCAGAGAGCAGTTCACTTTGATATGCATGATCTATGCTTAATGAGAATACCACTGTTATATCACGTCTGAAACAGCACTGTCACTGACAAGGAAAACAATCTGTTGATGTAACATGTTTGACACCTTAATACGAAATGGCACATAGCTATAAAAGTGCAATAATTTTGAATGCAACATTAACCCCTCACCTCGCCTCATGTCTAACAGAGTGGATCCCCATGGGGATTGCTCCTTAGAAATGCTCTCCAGCAGATTCAGTTCGTTGTACTTTGTATGTTAATGGATTGGGTGGTCAGACGCAGTGTCTTGGTTGATTGGTGCCTCCATACTCCAACACGGTTACTTACAGGTCTCCTGTCGCCATTGAAGCTGGGATATTGCTGAGTGACCTTTGATAAATAGAGAATACTACACGAGGTCTCATTACATACGAATTATACAAAACGAGTGTCCTTCCTATGGTATCTGACCGAGCGAAAGCGAGGTAAGATAACATAGGATTAGGGAGGTCACGAGTTTCGGGTAATTCATATGTAATGAGACCGAGTGTGGTATTTTATTTATTACCCACGTCTTGCATGCATTAAATTGACAAAATAGCGTATTTTTGTTCATATTTTGGTTTCAAACCAAACCGGGTTTCATAAAGAGGTTCGCGGAAGAGTTTTGTACTGTAGTACAATATTTGCATGACGCCACACTGTAATGACATCACTGCCTTGGGGTACGCCACGATGCATGTCAGTTGTCATCATGCCGTACAGCCTCCTACAGTAAACTACTCTCGTAGTCCCGCTTCTTGGTTTGCAGTTGCTTCATTCGGCTAACATCACTGGTGGAAACATTGGCGCTTTATGTTTTTCGATGGATATAATGTCTCAGTTCGACTCACAATTAAACAGCTTACATGGCAATGTTTGCAATGTTTACATTCCCACAATGCACTTAAGTTGTAGAATGAATGAATTCGCGTTTTTGTTATGAATGAAAAAATAGTTACGTCAGAATGTGACCTAATTGAGAGGTCATCGGTTATCCAATCAAATCGTTAGAATCTCAGGTCAAGTCATGACACAGGTCAACGCGATACGACACTCGTGACGACGAGATCAGTATGCAAGTAATGCACGCTGACCACGTGGGTAATAAACAAAAGTATCATCTTTGTAGAATTAGAACTGGTGACAGTGTATCACCGCATCAATTTTACAACTTAAAGTTTGATATTAAGGGTGGATGTTGGCTCTTTGAGCTTAAAAAAATAAATAAAATACAGACACAAGAAACATTGATCTCCTTACTCTAGTGCTCAACAAACCTTTCAGGTTTATGAATGTATGTTAGAGGTGTCACTGCACCAAAATACATGACTAAACCTTGCACAATATATTTACCTTGAGTTGCTATATCCATCCTAAACAATATCTGCATATTTTCCCAAAAACATCTTTTGTTGGACAATTATTGTTCAGTAAAAGCACATATGAATTCAGGTAGTTATGACTACAATATCAATTTCAGTTTAATACTAAGCTCTGAATAGCTGCAAAATTGCTGATGTGGCTTAAAGCAGCATTTACTTACTCTCTCAGTTTATACATGTATCTTGCACATAACTTAGAAATACCCTGAATAACTACTCTAGCATAAACCAGGATTGTCATTGTCATTGAAAAATGTTTCTGGACATGTTCCAAAGCACAGTGTATTGAATTACTCGAAACAACTTTTGCGTGCAGTCATGTTCATTCATCAAAGTGCTTGAGATCTCAGTTGCATGATAATGCAATATATTGCATAAACCAGGCACAGTGTTGATTTATGTACACTAATGCCACATGGAAGGGGATCTGAAATATGTATGTTTATTAATATAAACACCTTGAAACATATATGTCCTAAATTTGAAAAAGAGTACCCTAAAAATGAAGTGAGTCAGAGTGAGTGAGTTTAGTTTAAGGAACACTCCAACATGGCAGCGGTCTGTAAATAATTATTCAACTAATGATACAATGAAATGTGTCAACCCGAGTCTGAGACCAGCCGTTAGTGGGTTTTCAATGCACAGTACAATACCTAGAAATGCACCTGAATGATCTACTAAATCAGTGTACAATGGACACTTCATGCCTGAACAGACCCCACATAATTGCATGTGCATTATAAAGTAGGTCTGTTTGAAGAAAACTAATCACAATGCATGAGCTATGCTAATGCAGAGCTATGCACAGACTGAATGATGCCTTCAAGACAGTATGAACAAACAAAATTGGGAATCGTAGGTATGTTAGAGGACATCAATATCTCAAGTTGCCCGGCAAATAGCAAATTGTCTTGACTATGGGATAATGGCTGTCAGATGGGTGGGGCTGCAGTGAGCCTGGGCGTGACAAGTCTCAAACCAATACCTTGACAGGATTGTCTCATGACACTAATTGCACTTTGCAGTAAATTTAAATCTGCTGGTCTTATCATCTGTCCAACGACAGGAACGCTGATTTCACGATCTACTGGCTGGAACAATTATCAGAAAGTTTGAAATGCAAAATAACAAGACTCCACCACATTGTGTTTGCTCTGTAACCAATAATCTTAAACATACAACATTCTAACTGGACTGCTAAGTACCGTGACTCGTCCCCAAAAGAGCATCTGTCAGGGATGTTCTCGGTTGGACCGTGTACATGAGAGATCAAACACCCACCATAATGTGGGGCTGAGATTGGGTAGCTCTTCAGGCAGAATGAGTGGTAAAATAGGGCAACTATATGCAAGATAATCAAAAGTACACCACCAAGGTGTTGAATGTGTATCTCCCAACATTGGACACACCAGATATTGATTTACAAACCCAAAATTAATTTTACTGATATTTTTTGTGATAACCCCTTCACTGTCATTTTGTCTGATCCTTAATTTGTCGGTGGTAGTTTTAGTATGACAAGATGAACCAGGGAAATACTGCTGACAGCAGACGCTGTTAATTGATCCACTTTCAATGCAGTTTTTTTGGCCTCTAGTCAACAAGTAGTAGTAATTTTAGTTACTCTTTAACATCTATTCAAATAGGTTTTGAAATCTTACTTAATTGATCGAACACAGGAACAGTTTGTGTGGATTCTATAATTTTCTTTCCTTGTATTTGCAAATTTGCCAAGCATCGAGCATGAACTGCCATCTCGAGGCTATTGACAGCAATAAAGTGTGAGACATATTTGGACCAATAATTGTCGCTTGTACTTTTTGTGATTTGAAGTATAAACATAAAATGTTCATACTTAAGAAGTTATTCCTTGTTCAACATAAAACATTTACAATAAAATTTGGAAGATCATAGGAGTGTACTGGACTCGTTTTAGTCTGGTCAGTAGGTTACTCAGGACTATGGGTGGGTATTGCAGAGGATGTTCATATTGCGATATATTGCGATGCAAAAGCATATATTGCAAGAAAAAATTGTTAACAAAAACGTCTTATATAATCGAGTTAATGCTTGATTCATAAAGCAAAAACACAACAAAATCACAATGCTTGATTAAGCTTTAATAAAACTTTCAATCATGACAAAATAAAAATGCAAATAATATTGGCTCAAATGAAACAAGGAAAAGAACAATTTAACATCAACACAGTGGTTACTAGTTTGAACTCGCTTCTCCACTCTCAAAAAATGCCCTGAGGTGTTAGACAGCAACTTGACCTGTTCAGGACATATCAGAGATCACTGGTCATTAATGAGTAAATATTTAAAACATTTGCGAAACACTTCAACAAAAATTAAGAACACAACTTCAAACCGAACTTAATTTGACTTCCAGTGTGAAAAACAGGAACATCCGAAGATGTGTGTTATGAAGTTTTCGAATGCATGTCAAAATACTGGTTTTGGATCAGTGTATCGCAATACATATTGTTTTCATGTCTGAACCGGTAAATACCGGTAAACCGGTTATATTGCGCAGCCCTACTCAGGACCCACATGTTGTTTCCCCCAGTATCCCATGCTGGGTAAGGTTGAAGGAGACTGCTGGGTACAGTATAAGGGGAGTTCCTGATGAGACAATGAGGGCCTGTGCTGGTCTGTGTGTTACAGCATAAGGGAGAGGTGTTAAGTTTTTTCCCACACTTGTCACACAGTCTGTGACCGGCTGTTAATTAGTGGCTAGCAAAAGGAGATAAAATGTCATTGAGGTATGGAGGTAGACTATTTGTAAGTACAGTGGCATGGAACAAGAGTGTTCAACTACTCTGACTGTCAGTCACAAGTGTTAATGACCTTTGGCTTTATTATGAAATCAGGGGGCAGTGGGGTAGCCTAGTGGTTAAAGTGTCCGCTCGTCACACTGAAGACACGTGTTCGATTCCCCACATGGGTACAATGTGTGAAGCCCATTTCTGGTGTCCCCGTTGTGATATTGCTGGAATACTGCTAAAATGACCAAAAATAAACATACTAACACACTCTCTGTTATGAAATCTAAAATCAGCTTCATCTGGGGACTTGAAATTTGGTTGCAGTTCCAAGTGAAGCTGAATTGACTTTTACAATCTGTTCAGTATTAGAATCTTCAACCAGTTTTGAGAAGACTGATACAGAGTGTTGTAAGGCTGTAATGTGTCACTCTGTCAGTGTTTGTGGTCACCTCTCACCTGTGTAGGTGTGATGTCAAACATGTCTGTATGAAGACTGTTTCACAAACATGACTCAAGTCATGAAACACTTACTGACTCACCTCTTGGGCTGAAATCACACATTGTTCTGGGCTCCATGTGGACTTTTGGGTTAGTTTCTGACTAAATATTCTATAACTAATAACTAATTGTTAGTTGGCCAGTGCAGAAGGGCAATGGCTCAAATGCTTATTATGCACAAGCGAATATGACAGAAAGAAAAATAGTCTCACTGTATCAGTATGTGATGATTGAGTACATAGATTGTTTTGTTTTTGCATATTTTCATGAAGGTATTGTAGGCAATTCAGTATGATTTTAAATACTTGGAAAATTTGAGTGAGCTACAGACCCTGTATTTATAGTGTACGTTGTGTACCGGACATGTGGGTCACTAGCATACAAGATAAATTTACTGTTCCTCATGATCACTAATAATAGAACCTGGGAAGAGATGGGTTAGAATCTCCAGCAACCTGTGCTTGTCGTAAGAGGCGACTCTCTGGATCCGACGGTCAGGCTCACTGCCTTGGTTGTGTAGACTGATGGTCATGATGTCAATCATTGGATTGTCTGGTCCAGACTCTTACATTTTCTGATCACTGCCATATAGCTGGAATATTGTAGAGTACGAAGCTACACAACAAACAAACAAACAAACACTAATAATAGATCTAAGACTAAAATGATAGAAAACCCGAAAATTTGTAAACTGGTGATATATTACCTACAGGATATGTGTGTATTTCCAGTAGAAATTTCTTCCAGACACACTATCATCTCTCATATTTACCGATCCTAGTCATAATTGACAAGGCAGTATCCTGTATATATAGAACAGTAACACCGAGAACCTTGGTGGTTTTATCATCATGTACTGTGTTCTACAGCTTCATAATTAAACAGGCTGATATTAGGGCTGCGCAATATAACCGGTTTACCGGTATTTACCGGTTCAGACATGAAATCGGTACGTATTACGATATGCTGATCGAAAACTGGTATTTTGACATGCATTCGGAAAACTTCGTAACACTCGGAAATCTTCGGATATTTCCGTTTTTCATAACGGAAGTCAAGTTAAGTTCGGTTTGAAGTTGTGTTCTTAATTTTTGTTGAAGTGTTTTGCAATGTTTTAAGTATTTACTCATTAATGACCAGTGATCTCTGATATGTCCTGACCACGTCAAGTTGCTGTCTAAAATCTCAGGGCTTTTCTTTTAGAGTGGAGAAACTAGTTCATACTAGTAACCACTGTGTTGATGTTATATTGTTCTTTTCCTTGTTTCATTTCTGCCAAATATTATCTATTTTGTCATAGTTGAAAGTTTTTATCGAAGCTTAATCAAACATAGTGATTTTGTTGTGTTTTTGCTTTATAAATCAAGCATTAACTCAATTATAAGTAGTTTTTTGTTTAAAAACTTTCTTGCAATATATTGCAATACATATCGCAATATATGCTTTTGCATCGCAATATATCTCAATATGAAAATTCTCTGCAATACCCACCCCTAGCTGATATGCTGAATATTGGTATTGAGTTTCAGATGTAATTTGAATATGCCAATTATCAGACAACACCTAGCTACTCCGAATCATCTCGGTAAGTATTGGCATCATCATCAGATTGCCAGTCGTCATACAGGTGTTGTCATTCATTGTGAGTTAATTAACACTACAGTGGAGAATATGAGAAAATACACACCTGTGCTATGGAGATATGCTAATGTCATATTGATGGCATGTATTTGACGTATATTGTTACATGACAGTATACATGACCAAGCACTCAGCTCTTACCTAAGGATCTTTTGTTTGTTTGTTGTTTAGACCGCCTTCGTGGTGTAGTGGTTAGAGCGTCCGCCCGGAGTGCGCAAGGTCGCAGGTTCGATCCCTGACCGCGTCATACCAAAAGACGTTAAAATATGGTACTTGTTGGTCCCTGCCTGCCGATTTCAAGTAGAACAGGCATCCCTTTGTCCACTGTTCATCGTGTTTTGAAAAATATTGTAAATGGATATGGCATTGAGCACCAGGGAGGCGCACGTAGGCCCAAAAAAATTGACTGTCGGTGACAGGAGGCGGCTTGGTATTCTTGTTTCTAAAAACAAATGAAAGAGTTTAGAAAACTTAAGGCTGGATATGATTGATAGAGGAACTGTGGCTGTCTGTAAGGAGACAATTAGAACTGTGCTGCCTGCAATGGGTTAGCAGAAAAGTCGAGGAATTCCATCACCAATCATGAAACCTAAACAAACGAAGCGAAGGTTGAACTGGTGCTTACAGCATAGAAATTTTAACTGGGGCAATGTGATTTACTCAGATGAAAGTTCTGTGTGGCTGTTTCCTAATACACTGAAATTCTGGACCAAACTGGACTGAAAAACCGAACTATCAAAAAGTACAGTCCGAAATTTACCGTGTGGGGTGGCATATCTGTGTTAGGGGCAACGCCGCTCTGTGTATTTGAAGGGAATATGAACAGTGAGCGGTACTCAGATATTCTCGAGGGACATTTACTTCCATCTGCTCACATGTTCTATGGAAATTTTTGGATTTTCTAGCAGGACAACGACCCAAAACATCATTCAAGCATTCACAGGCCTGGTTTCTGACCCAAAGTATGACATTATTAGATTGGCCAAGCTATAGCCCTGACCTAAATCCAATAGAAAATGTTTTGGGACTTATGAAGGAAAGGGTCAATATGAAACATCTGACAAATATTGCTGAAATGAAAGAAGAGGTGGTCCGATATTGGGACAGCATGGACCACGACTTTGTAACTTCTTTGATCAGTGGTATGCCCCGCCCGCATTGAAGCCTGCATTGCTGCCCATGGTGACTTGACAAAATACTAACTGTTCACCTGTCTTTGAATCTGGAGTTATGTTCTGCTAATATTCACATTTAATACGAGTAATGAGTGAATTTTAAAAAAAAAATTACAATCTTTAAATTCTCAATAATTTCTGGTTGTACTGTATTTTATTTTCAGTATTATTTGAGCTACTGACCGTATGCATGGGTAGCCTAGTGGGTAAAGGTGCTGCAACTAGAAGATAGTCATGGGTTTGAATCTGAGATATGCTAACCATTCTTGGCAGCATCATACAAAGTGGAATGCTGATATATCTGGCATATTGGTAAATGAATTTGTGTCTTCTTTCTCTAAAATGGGATGTATTGCAATTTAAACTGAAATACTGGTTACGACAGTGTCTGTCAAACTGTGACTCCCAGTTGTGGATGATCACCTCACGGATTCATCTAGACCTGCTCAAGGGCAAATGTATGTTCCCACTTCTTCAGCAATTGTCAGTAAAACATTCCAATTGGGAACGAAAAGGTTCCTACCTATTTCATGAAAATAGAGGTACAATAAAAGTAGTGGCTGGGTGTATTCCACAGGATGAAGAAAGAGGAGGTTTGACTTTACATGATTTTATTGAATACGAATTTAAAAATAAGAATTGAAAAACATCCCCAATTTGAACAGTATTTTTTCCCAGTTTGCCTGCAATGGATACTTAAACCTAGATCAATGCTGCACTTCCAGTATTAATGCTTCTGAGAAGTTATAATAACTTTGTTGCCTTGACACTGGGTGCTTTTGTGTATGACTTCATGTCTATTGCCCAGAAACCCATAGCAGCTATTACCTGAAACAGGCAGATGTTGATTGTCAGATACCGAACCCATGGCAGCTAAAACTGAAGTGTTTATGGCTGTAGCTATCAGAGTTTGGAGGCTAGAATCGATGTGGACAAATTACAAGTTATTATAGAAACATAATAACTGTACTTTTAGTGCACAATCGCCTTGCTTTTGTTTTCATGGGTTTTGTAGTTTTGTGCATGTGATGATTGGACATAATGTCAGCATGGGCTTCATCATGGCTGCAATGTGTTTTGCCGAATATTCTCTCATCCAAAGATGGCGCCATTGACCATTAAGTCATTCTGTGATGTGCTTACAGAATCTCTCAAAGCTCAATAGAAATGTCTGGTTCCTTAGATTGAGTCTCTGAAATAGATGTATCATAAGATTGTGGAGGTATCTAGGGGAAGGATTTGGGTAGATGGTGTGGGAGCATGTAAATTATCTTTAATATATACTTGAGAACCTCTTCATTTTCAAAAACTGATAAGAAACGTTTATATTTATTGTGTACACCCAAAGATATAAATTTGAAATTTGAAATCTGATTTGAAACAGTAAAATACCAGATATTTATCAATGACTGTATAGAGTATTTGTCCTCAAGTCTGCTGAAAATGTTAGTAAAGTTCCTGCAAAGAAATTATAAACCTTCCCAGAGTTTGATATAGTAGTAACTAATATTGTAGCCTTGTAGAGACAAGTAAACATTGTATGGAGGGGAAGGAAGGCTTTCAGGCATACTGTAATCGTATATATTTTCAGGGGGTGCAATTTTCTCGGAAAGTTCACAAAAGGCCTGTTCGCGCAGTAGTTTTTTCGCGCATTTCAAACACCTGAGTGATGGTATCCATCACAACGTTTTCACAACCGATAGACATGCAATGATCAAAGCTAGCCGCCATAATTGAATCGTGTTTACTAAAACAATCAGAAAGAGGTGGGATTATAAAGTCGATTGTTGTCAACATCTGATCGTCCAGCTGCACTAATTATGACTATTGGAGAAACAAAATATGTATAGCGTATCCATTTACTGTCAACTACACTTCATTTCGAGACGTGAGTAGACGCAATACGTTAGTGATTGCTGTGAAGTAAGTACATTGTGTTGAGGAATTACCGGTAGGCGAACATGTGGACTTCTTGACATTGTCTGATCACGTAATTTGTAAACATGGACCGGGAATAATTGCTTTGATGTTGTTATCTGAGAGAATAAACCAATTGCATGTTGTTCCTACTTGAGTATTTGTCATGACTTCACCATGAATATTTCGCTTGGTATGATTATTGGCACACAATTTTCGCTAAAAGCGCGAAAATAACTACAATTACAGTAGTTTATTTTAAATGATGATTGAATTCAATGCAATGCAAAGGATACAATGTTGAAATAAGAACTTTATATCCATACATTATAAGTTGTTCACTGGTCTCTCGGGGGACATGGGTTGATGTACCCTCGATGTTTGTTTATGTTCCCTGAGCCTGAAGGGCGAGGGCAACATAAACAAACATCGAGGGTACATCAACCCATGGGCCCCGAGGGACCAGTGAACAACGTATTTATCTTACCGAACACCTTAATGTTAATTTTGAATTGTTTGAAGCACGGGTAGAAAACTTTTTGTAGCCATCGCTTGATTTTGCTGACAAGAAAAACAGATTTAGAGTTATCTCCCTTCCATCGATTTGCATTCGCAAAACATCGGTAATTTCCGTACATCATTACGTGATTCAATGTTATTCGAGATAAAGAATTACTACCACGAAGTACCAAATGAGTTGCCATGGACAGCGGGGTACATTGAAATGTTACTCGCTTGTAAGCGGGGTACATTGAAAATAATAGAAGAGCGCTCAGCCAATCAGAAAGCGACATTTATGTGTGAGGTAAGATAAAGAACAAAACCCTGCTAATGATTATCTAAATGTGCCTTCCCAGGGAAAGTTAGTTTGGAATCCCAGATTCATCCCTGAGTACGGTATGAATTGTAATATACAAATTCAAGCATGTTGTTACACTTTATGGCTATCTGGTTCCAAGGTTATACTTGCAAATGGAAAGAAATTGAAATTAAAACCTGAATTGGTTTAGTATGGCTCAGCCTGCAAGGTACAGAGTCCATGAGTATTGTGTAGCTTGGGTTTCAAAGCCAAAATGGCAAGACCCTGTCATGGATTGCTTCCCTTTGGTATGCCAGGATCCTCAGATGATGTCAGTTAATGCCCAACGTTCACTCTTATTATGATCCCTAGATTGGTCATGGTTCCTCCAAAGTGGTAAAGGGCTCAGAGAACATGGCCCACTTGCACAATTAATCTTAGCACTGTGATGATCAGTTTCTAACATAGAGTTAGACAGTCTTACTAAGATTGCTTTGTGCAGCTGGGCCCTGTGTCACCCGGGGTTATCGTCCTACATTCAGCTGACATGCTCTATGTTGTACTGTCCAGCATGGTGTGTTGTTCAGCTCAGTCTCTGATATAGATTCAGTCTTCGGGCTATGACACTCCACTTAATACAGTTCATTGCTGTATCAGTGTGCTGTCATGCAAAACTCTTATAAGCTGTTTACTGGACAGGACAGATTGTGTCCAGTACTTACACTTGAGAGTCGCAGCAATTAGTTTTGACTCACTCACAGTGTTCAAGATGGGAATTAAAGATATAATTAAAGACATACTAAAACTAATATTACCAGTAATAACAGATAATTATTACCTCACTCAACGTATCAATGTGCACTCCTTTTGTATACATGACATGTTGTATGGATAAAGGAGCATTGTGTTAGAATTAGCTCAGAAACATCGGGTAAAGAATAAAAAGAAGTTGTTATCCATAAAACGTGTCATGCATTCATGTTCATCCAACTTCTAAATGCGGGGCGGTGGGGTAGCCTAGTGGTTAAAGCGTTGGCTCGTCACGCTGAAGACCGGGTTCGAATCCCCACATGGGTACAATGTGTGAAGCCCATTTCTGGTGTCCCCCGCCGTGATGTTGCTGGAATATTGCTAAAAGCGGCGTAAAACCAAACTCAGTCAGTCAGTCAGTCTAAATGCCTTTCAAAAACTGCACTCCTTTTGTTTCAGTAGACTAACGCTTTGTCTATGAATATACGTTACTTTCCTGGAAACAAACAATTCCTTTTAATTGAAAAGGAGCCCTAATGGGATGGGAGATTCAGAACCTGAGGACATTTAGACCTGCTTCATTACGGGCTTTAGTATTGCAGAAAGGGCTTTGCAGAAGAGAAAATAATGGGGTTCAGGGACTGTTGACAGACTAGTGTTTCAGCTGCATGTTAATTTTGATGGTCCCTGTCTGTTTTTTACAGAGTTAACACATTTCATCTCAAACATGAAAAGTCTGATCTCTATCTCGTGGATAGGTTAAGTGGCTTCCAATTTCATTTGTTTTGGGTTCATTGGTCACCTTGAGACCTGTCAATTGATAGTCTTGCTAGGTACCCCCAAAGTGATAGCTGAGAGTCTCCTTGACATAGAACCCTAGTAGATTCCTGTGTTACTATGTTGTAATACTACACCTTGGTGTGTATTATCTTTGGCACCATATTATAAGTGGTAGGTAAGTATTATGTAGGGGATGATATTCACTACACTACCATGAGAATCCAAGCAGTTGCGGTTCAATAGAATAATTTTTTGTAATATCTTTTCGGATTGCTTCCTGCTATGTTGTTAATGATGCAGTATTGTTAGGATGTCGATATTGTTATCATGGAGTATTACCTTTTTCTAAGCTATTACTGATGATCGTTAAACTAAAGTTTATATTTATGTTTTCCTAATATCTGAATCCTTATATATATTGCTTGTTGTGGTAATAATTGATGATACAATTTTGTATAACTTATTACTCCATGGTTTTATTTTCATTGTATACCACACCTGATATATATTTCATATACTGCTAGAAGGATTCACCAGTGCAATTCACTCTGATTTTGTGTCAGGGATTCTAAATAAAACTTGATAATTATAAAATAATATGAACAACAACTGCAGATAAATGGTACAACATTTGGACTAGTGTTGGGAATTGGTTAAAATCTCATAATTGATGATTGGTACATTACAACCGATCAATCATCGAAAATAATTGGTTTGTGTCATTTATCAAATGTTCCTCTTATCTTTGTTAATGCACACACAAAAATAAAGAAAAAACATGTAGTAATTTGGGTCTTTTGCAAATTGCACAAAATCCATTGGCAAATTTCACATATTTAAAGGATGATTAGTATGTTAGGAACACAGATTTCCTGGATTCTTTAAGATAAATTCAATCATGACTTGGAACGAGTTTGCAGTGCTTATGATATGTAAATTGAATGACACAGACAAAACCAACCTTGTGTAAAATATTGTTGATGCAAACAAGTGTTCCAAAATTGGTTGTGTTCGATTATGAGAAAACAATCGATTGCTTGGTCGTTTAGACACTGCGACCAATCTTCGATTATTTCAATTAATCAGACCACCACTAATTTGGACATATTTGACCGTGAAACTAAGAGGCACAGATGTGAAAACACTTTAGGTTCAAGATGATCTGAATGAAACAATGCTGTCAATAGATAAAAATGCATTGAGTTGGGGAAATAGCAATATAATCACTATTCCCTTTACAACATTGTACAATCTATCACATTGAGTACACCTCAACTTCCAAGGATATCCTTATCAAAAGTGGAGTAGTTGAGTACTATCCCCACAAGAATATGTATCATTACAGTCATATTAATATACTAAAACATCATGCTGAAAATAATCCCCACAAAAGCTGTTTTCAGTCATAAGGGAAACCCGTTGAGCCCTAATCCACTATCAAACACCCACCAAAGCCTGTTACCTATTCCCAATTACAAGAAATCTCTTACCTAAATATTTATTTCCTTATATATTTCCACACTCCACAAGAATACAAACACCGAGGAGGCCTGGTACAGTTTGTACAATATCATCCAATTAAATGGGATCAGGGGAGATTATCACGTATAACTAGGGGGAGGGATGACTTATATATAACTTATTATGTTACCTACGTTTGGAAGTAGGATTTGGAGGGAGGGATAGTAATGCTATTATATTGATTGTGTGTCCGAGCTGTAAAGTTCTTTGTAGGTAGTGTTGTTGTATAAGCTGTACTAGTAGACAATGCTGTTTGAATTGGGATAATAATCTTCTTAATTGGGGTTATTTTTGTTTGGGATTTTGAGACTAATTCTGGTTATGATTGATGAGTCATTATACGCTATTAGTATGATTGATCGTAAGTGATCATTGATTTCTATCAAATGTTCAACTATTTTTAAATCTGTACGTTAATGTGGAAACAACATTACTTAACTATCTGTCAGGTACTTTGGTTTCTGAAATAAGTTTTATTTCTAGTCATTGATATCATTCTAGAAAGGGTTATTATAACTGAAGGGGTATGGAAAACGCAACACTGTTAGGAACTAGTGTAACTGATGACTGAGTGGCACAGTGGAACAAACCAAAATGAACATTGATAGAACCAGAAAAAGACCTACTATGTTTATGCAGGAAAACCAAGTTATGTGGATAGACAGCTTCTTTATTGCAATGGGTGCGACGTTTCGGTGTAGGTACTTACACCGTTATCAAGCAAGTGATGACGATCACCAATCAGTGTTCTAATTTAAACAATACTTTCTAAAGATTGTAACAGTTTATGTCTTTGAGTAGTATACAATGGACATTCCAGGAAGTAATGAAACACATGCTCACATCCATGGCCACATTGACATGATGCGTCATATTATAAATATTTATTCTAAATAAGTCGTAATTAAGTGCACTCGTCATATATCTTAATATTGTGTGCAAAACATATAACTTATTTATTCCATATGAATAATATTTAGGTTCACATTTGTCTTTATTTGATTTATATGATATAACAGTGTCGCAATTTCTAATAGATAAGCTAATGTTTTCAATATGATGATGCCGACTCCCGTTAGACTAGAAATGTTTATGAAAATAAACTGTTCAAATTACTGTGTTTTCATCCATCTTTCAAAATAAATAATTTAGTTACAGTTTGTTCATGTGTTTTTATTTGGACTATTCCATTATAATGTGTAGGTAACAGGTAGTAGATAATCTGTTCACTGAACCGTAAATGTTGTTGTTTTAATGTGTCTGCGAACTGGCTGTCTGCGTAATGGGAGGACACCATAGAACTTGGTTTTCCTTCATCTATACAACTTCTAAAATGCCTCTCAAAGAAGTTATGTTTATGCAGTTGAAGATCAACAGCACTGTCCTATCACAGAGTGATAGATTTGCAAGTAATGCAAGTATATTTTATTAAATGCAAGATCTTTATTTTACTCCGTGATTTAAATGATAGGTTTTGCAGAGACACTATGTAAAGTCTTTTCCATGGCATCCTTGAATATCATTATTCCATAATGATATATACTCTGGGCTCATTGTAGTCTGAGGTTTGTAATTCTTTGTAAATTCTGTAATTGTAATTATGGCAGTTTTCTTCCTTTGTTTTCTAATTACTCAATTCATTTATGTCTTTAAGTTTTCTGATGTAAACTGACAGACAAAAGAAAGTATACACCTTAGCTAAGGCGCTGCAATTAATTGTACAGAGTTCCTTGAATGTGCAGGAAAGCTGAAACTGTAGATATGAATCCTGACTTGGAATGATTATGTTTCTAGATTTGTTAGCATGATACCCATGCACATGGGTTTTTCATCAATGGATTACAGATACCTGAGCTGAGACCTGTCTAGTTTGTCGTACAGACCCTGAAGCAAATATATCCAAGAAAGCCCACGCAAGTCTAAAAAATGTGGCAAGTCTAGATTTCCTCAGCTTCTGAAAATGAAGAAAGTCTCAGGGCTCCTTTTCATTATTATTTTTTTTTTACTATGAACTTTTTTCAGTTAAATATGTTCATTTCGTCGACTAGTTGTTAGTCTAAGACCTGTCTCACTTCAGGTCTTCCTTTCACATAAGCTTGACATCGTGTAACGTATATATTGTTGTGTTGATCCCAATGAACTCACTGACTCTTTCATTGCTAAACCCTCCCTCCCCTCTCTCCTTCCGTTACTAACTCGCTCACCACTTGCTTTCTTGCTCTCTTGCTCATTCTCTCACTTACTCACTCATTGTTAAACCCTGCTTCCTTCTTCACTTCATCACTTACTTCCTCCTTCCCTCCTCCACTCCACTCACTCACTCACTCTCCCTCACTCACTCACTCACTTCTCACTCACTCGCAGGTAATTGTTTTAACTAGAAATAGCTGACTATGTAATCAGTTGTTTTATTAATGTTCTATTGACTTATTGTTTTGTCATTTATGAGTAATGGTTTGGATTATAGTTACGGTCATAGATTTTGTTGGTCATCAAATCAGTCATCAATGCAATACATCACTTTGCCATATATCGATTTGCTCACTGATCTGAACTGGCTGCTGGTTAATACACTTTCAAAATATACATTAACATTGTCACAAAGTTTGTACAAGTGTAATTGCTGTTTTGTTCACTGTAACACATCGCTGTGTCCCATGGACTATTGTTCGTCTTGAATTACATGTTTTATAGACAGCTAGCTCAGGAGGTTGTGTCTACCTGGCCTTGTCTCTCCTCTCGTTAATGTTTTAAGGTGTATTGAACCAAGGTAAGAGATCTGGCATATTGCCAGACACACTTCCCGACCATGTGACCCCCTTTACCTGCCCCACGATTGATATGCTCAATAAGCTATACCTGTTGTTTACCTGGTTGCCGGGAGACCAGTCACCTGTCAGTGAGCACTGTAATAAGTGTATTTTTGACTCTATTATGGCTGCCCGCCATGTGATTGGAGCTTCAGGAGCAAGCATGACATATTGAAGCACCTGACCACCTAGGGGATGGAAAAGGGGATGGTTCCGCTTGACCACTTGTACTACTGCAGCAGCACAGGTGATAACGAGTATACAGGTAGGTATTGATCAAAGGTGTCTGGAGCTGAGGTTATTACTGGTTGGGTGGGACTAAGTCGCCAGCTCTGCAGGGGGTAAACAACCACCAGTCCGCAGCATCCGTACATTTGATTAGATTCCAGATTAGGGGCAGGTAATCAGCCCTATTGTCTGAAGGAAACTGTAGCACATTCACATCCTGGAGGGTCGAGGTTGACAGACTGCAAGTCCCGTACAGGTGTACTTCTGTACTTGTTTATGTTTACATTGTGATGTGCCTTGCGTCAGTCCGCCAGTAGCTATGGGCTGACATAGTCTGACTAACCTGCATCACGTTGGTGTCAACAACCCAGTCGGGACAACACTGAAGACACTCCTGGAACTTACAATCAGAGGTCAAGCTGAGATATTGTTCCTGGATTTCCATATCAACAGTGATGTCAGCTTTGGATTTGGGATAGCTGTCGTGCTTCTTGGACTCTTACGAGACTATTATTAGATTCCATGTGGAGTAGTTGTGAAACCCCCTTCGTCGTATGAGGACAAGTGCCTTCCGTGTGGGGATATTGTCCATGTTGACTTATAAAGAGTTACTTCAATTTGCTGTGTGTTTGGAGACAATGAGGATGTGTGTTGATTAGGAAGTTTTGTAGAACCAAGGTTCCACGATACAGGATTTTCACCTGGCAGTTCAACATGATCTCCCAAATGTATAGATATCCATTGGTAAGATTCTGAGTCATTTTTCTACTTTTTGATTTTAAGAGGTGTGTTCCTGATCATTGAAATCACATTCAGATTTATTGGAAATGTGGTGAATTTAGTTACATTTTTCAGAATTTGTTCATGATTTGTTTAAAATATTTGAAGTATTCACATGGTATAGGAATGTATATATGAACGTATACTATATAAATAGTTGAGAATGCTTATATTTCATTCTATTGGATATGTTTCTCTCTTCATATAGATCAATGTTCACTTCATGCGGAATATTTATGTATGTCTGTACCTTTGTCATCTTTGAGATTTACAAATCTGACAGGAATTCATAAGGTTTTTTTAAAGATGATGGAAAATGGTTAATAGTATGAACATGAAATTTTCAGCTATAATGGGTTTTTTTTCACCCTAGAATGAAACAGAGCCTATTTTTTTAGCAGGGTGTTAAACAATGAAATACAGACTAAATTTTGATGGTAAAGAATTCATGAAATTCTCACTTACACAGATGCTGTCAACAATTCACACATTTGCATCTTGAACATGTTGCAGTCATTGTTTGCCGTAGCTTGCCACAGCTTGCCCCACCTTGCCTGTTGCGTTAATTAAACCAATGGCATATCGTATATGTCATCATTGGGCTTCGTAAGATAGTGTTCTGGTGACCCCTGCTGGACTTGCTAGTATTGGTATGGTTTTAGGCAATAGTCATGATATGGCTGAAACACTGCTGATGTGACTATAGATTTTAACTCACTCACTCATTCAACTTCCAATAGAAATTTAATGAATTAAGCTTGGTGGAAGTGTTCCTTACCATGAAGGGTCTATGTTTGCAAGCTGTGTGAATTGGAAGATTAGGTATGACAGCCAGGCAGATATATCTTTCTGATAAACACTTCTTATCAAATGTGTAGAGTTGCGTCCCTTTGGCGTGCCAGAAGCCTGTGGGTTGAATACCAGATTTGTGGTTTGTTTTAGGTTTGTCAGCACCATATACATGCTAATGGAGTAAATGGTCATAGTTCGAAGATAGACGTAACTCCCATATTCTAGCATAGACTTTTACGACAGTCGGAGTGTATTAATCACATGGTGGAGCAAGGACCTTATCATGCCACACTCAGCAATATTCCAGCTATATGGCAGTGGTTTGTAAATAATCAAGTCTGGACCAGACAATCCAGTGATCAACAGCAATAGCATTGAACTACGCAATTGACATGTGTCCACCAAGTCAGCGAGCCTGACCACCTGATCCCGTTAGTCACCTCTTATGACAAGCATGGGTTAACTGAAGATCAATTCTAATCTGGATCTTCACGGGTTAGGACCTTATCAAGATAGCATGACATGATATATGGGAAATACTGTTGTAAATGGTTGGTGCTATGCCAAATTCACTCTCAATTTCTGTGTCTCTGTGTGTGCCTGTGTATGTGCGCATGGGTGTGTGTGTGTGTGTGTGTGTGCATGCATGCATGAGTGCATTTAGGTGTTTGAGATGAGGATGTAGTCCCTAATTTGTTAAAGCATCTTAATTAGTGGTGGTCCGATTAATTGAAATAATCGAAGATTGGTCGCAGGGACTAAACGATCAAGCAGTCGATCATGTTTTCTCATAATCGAACACAAACAATTTTGGAACACTTGCTTGCATTAACAATATTTATCACATGCTTGGTTTTGTCTGTTACATTTCATAAGCACTGCAAGCTCGTTCATGATTGAATTTATCTTAAAGACTCCAGGAAATTTATGTTCCTAACATACTAGAGACCCTTTAAAGATGTGAAATTTGCAAATGCATTTAGTGCAATTTGAACAAAAAACCCAGAAAGAACTATGTTTTTTCTTTATTTTGTGCATTAACAAACATAACCAGGAAAATTTGATAAATGATGCTAACCAATTATTTTCGATGATTGATCGGTTGTAATGAACCAATCATCAATTATGAGATTTTAACCAATTCCCAACTGATTACTGCCATCTTGAATAAGACCTGGTCAGGTCAGCTTTTGTATATTTGATACAAATAGTGAATTTTGTATTTTTGCTAAATGTATTATTAATGCATGTTAATGCCTTGTGGTTAAAGTGTTCGCTCGTGACACCGAAGACCCAGGTTCTATTCCCCACATGGGTACAATGTGTGAAGCCCATTTCTGGTGTCCCCCACTGTGATATTTCTAGAATATTGTTAAAAGGGCGTAAAACCACACTCACTCACTCACTCACTCATGATGGATGGTCCAGTTGTCTCAATACCAGTTTGTTGTACAGAGTTGTGCCCCTTGGCAAGTTAGCTATGCAGTGATTGGCTGGTTTGGGCGTTCAGATTCACATTGATTATTGGGCATGTTGTTTTGTCTTTCAGCACCATCACATTGTCCTACACACAAGGAAAGTCAATACTCAGTTTCACATTAGGCGTTCTTATAACCTGACACTGTTATGAGACAGAAATACAACTGAAATGGTGTTATCCCAGGTTAATCACAGTATACAGTGCTTGTTTTGGGTGTCAGCTTCAAGTTTTATTGGCACAGGTTCATTTGGTCTTGTTCTCATATGAGTTGAGATGGACTATGGTCAGAAGTCCAGTGCTTGTTTTGGGTGTCAGCTTCAAGTTTTATTGTCACAGGTTCATTTGGTCTTGTTCTCATATGAGTTGAGATGGACTATGGTCAGAAGTCCAGTGCTTGTTTTGGGTGTCAGCTTCAAGTTTTATTGTCACAGGTTCATTTGGGACGTGTTCTCATATGATGGACTATGGTCAGAAGTCCAGTGCTTGTTTGGGTGTCAGCTTCAAGTTTTATTGTCACAGGTTCATATCGCTTGATATGAGATGGACTATGGTCAGAAGTCCAGTGCTTGTTTTGGGTGTCAGCTTCAAGTTTTATTGTCACAGGTTCATTTGGTCTTGTTCTCATATGAGTTGAGATGGACTATGGTCAGAAGTCCAGTGCTTGTTTTGGGTGTCAGCTTCAAGTTTTATTGTCACAGGTTCATTTGGTCGTTGTTCTCATATGAGACTGAGATGGACTATGGTCAGAAGTCCAGTGTTTGTTTTGAGTTGGTGTCAGCTTCAAGTTTTATTGTCACAGGTTCATTTGGTCTTGTTCTCATATGAGTTGAGATGGACTATGGTCAGAAGTCCAGTGCTTGTTTTGGGGTGTCAGCTTCAAGTTTTATTGTCACAGGTTCATTTTGGTCTTGTTCTCATATGAGTTGAGATGGACTATGGTCAGAAGTCCAGTGCTTGTTTTGGGTTTCAGCTTCAAGTTTTATTGTCACAGGTTCATTTGGGCCGTGTTCTCATATGAGTTGAGATGGACTATGGTCAGAAGTCCAGTGCTTGTTTTGGGTGTCAGCTTCAAGATTTATTGTCACAGGTTCATGGTCTTGTTCTCATATGAGTTGAGATGGACTATGGTCAGAAGTCCAGTGCTTGTTTTGGGTGTCAGCTTCAAGTTTTATTGTCACAGGTTCATTTGGGCCGTGTTCTCATATGAGTTGAGATGGACTATGGTCAGAAGTCCAGTGCTTGTTTTGGGTGTCAGCTTCAAGTTTTATTGGCACAGGTTCATTTGGTCGTGTTCTCATATGAGTTGAGATTTGGTCTTGTTCTCATATGAGTTGAGATGGACTATGGTCAGAAGTCCAGTGCTTGTTTTGGGTGTCAGCTTCAAGTTTTATTGTCACAGGTTCATTTGGGTTGGTTCTCATATGAGTTGTGATGGACTATGGTCAGAAGTCCAGTGCTTGTTTTGGGTGTCAGCTTCAAGTTTTATTGTCACAGGTTCATTTGGTCTTGTTCTCATATGAGTTGAGATGGACTATGGTCAGAAGTCCAGTGCTTGTTTTGGGTGTCAGCTTCAAGTTTTATTGTCACAGGTTCATTTGGGTCGTTGTTCTCATATGAGTTGAGATGGACTATGGTCAGAAGTCCAGTGCTTGTTTTGGGTGTCAGCTTCAAGTTTTATTGGCACAGGTTCATTTGGTCTTGTTCTCATATGAGTTGAGATGGACTATGGTCAGAAGTCCAGTGCTTGTTTTGGGTGTCAGCTTCAAGTTTTATTGTCACAGGTTCATTTGGTCTTGTTCTCATATGAGTTGAGATGGACTATGGTCAGAAGTCCAGTGCTTGTTTTGGGTGTCAGCTTCAAGTTTTATTGTCACAGGTTCATTTGGTCTTGTTCTCATTTGAGTTGAGATGGACTATGGTCAGAAGTCCAGTGCTTGTTTTGGGTGTCAGCTTCAAGTTTTATTGTCACAGGTTCATTTGGGACGTGTTCTCATATGAGTTGAGATGGACTATGGTCAGAAGTCCAGTGCTTGTTTTAGGTGTCAGCTTCAAGTTTTATTGTCACAGGTTCATTTGGGCCGTGTTCTCATATGAGTTGAGATGGACTATGGTCAGAAGTCAGATTGTAAGGTCAGATTTTATGAGCTGAATGGATAAGGTACACCACAGAACCAAAAGTCAGAAACGTTGAAGAGATTGGTGCACCCTCCTGCTGATACTTATTTTAGATAATGTATCATTATAAGTTAATGAGGTACATGACTAATTTCTGATGACCACAACAGGTTGGTAAATATATAATTCCCAGTTTACAAGATGGCGTCTGATGGTATGGGGAGAAGGATATGGCAATCAGCATTTCTTGTCTATGTTTCTAGAGATGTTGAATAGTTCACGTTGAGACATGCTGCCTTTTCAATTATTTGTTATTTGTCATAATTTCTTTTTTCATGTTGTCCCGAAAAAGTTGGACTTTGAAAATGAGTCCGTTTCTGAACCAGAAATCCAGAGGATCAACCTTCTGGTTGATGGGTGCTTTTTGATGATTTTAGAATTTTGAAAGTACCGTACAGCATTGTTTTTCTATATTGAACTTGGAACGTTGGCACACAATGCACAAGACCGAGAGGATAAGTCAACTCCAGGTGACTCTAATGTTACAAGACAGTCATGACTAATGATATATTTTCTTAAACGCCCCTTTCCGTATCATTTCTGTTTTATTAATGCTTAAGTGTATTGAAAAGTAGATTGTATTGTGTCAGTTGGTGATGTCAACTCTGGCATTTTATCATTGTAGGAGGGTGGGTGATATTAGTGAGTGAGTTTGGTTTTACACAACTTTTAGCAATATTTCAGCAATATCATGGGGGCTACCGCAAATGGGCTTCATACATTGTACACATGTTGGGAATCGAACCCAGGTCTTCGGTGTGAGAAGCGAACGCATTAACCACAAGACTACCCCACCACCCCTGGTTGTAATAGATTCTCTGGACTTAATTGAAAGAGGCAATGTGTAATGGGGGTCCAAGCTTGATGACTTAATTGATTGTGTGTCATTATAGATTGACAACATGGAACATATCTTGAAATAACATTCCCCACATGGGTACAATGGGTGAAGCCCGTTACTGGTGTCCCTGTCGTGACATTGCTGGAATATTGCTAGATTAAACTCACTCACTCTTGAAAGAACAACCTCTGGTTTGTCAGAATTACATAAATGGAAATAAATTTGCAAGCCATTTTAGTGATACCATAGGGGTGGTGGGGTAGCCTAGTGGTTAAAGCGTTGGCTTGTCACGCCGAGACCCGGGTTTGAATCCCCACATGGGTACAATGTGTGAAGCCCATTTCTGGTGTCCCCCGTCGTGATGTTGCTGGAATATTGCTAAAAGTGGCGTAAAACCAAACTCAGTCAGTCAGTCAGTCAGTGATACCATATTGCAAATTACGTAAAATGTTTCAAATATTTCGAGCATTGAGGATACCTTGAACATGAACACAACAGCCTGGACTACTGGCTGGCTAGAGGAAATGTTCATCACTGGATTGTTTACAAGCTGCTGGGATACAGATGGAAACTGGCCGAGTCTGACGTTCAGCAATATTCAGTCCCTCTCGCATTTGCAATTAAATAATAAATTAAGAATGATTACAAATCCACATTGATTTCCAGCATGATGTTGCCTTCGACTGCCAAACTGAATATTTATGACCAAATCTGTGCATGCACTACAGGAGGAGTTATGACTAGGTATGCAAGTTATTTGCTGATTCAGCAGTTTTGCACCTCCAGGTAAGACCGTAATGGTATTCACATGCAGGGAAGCCATGATTTATAGGCTTAGAACAAAACCCATGTCAAAGCACGGGGAACCTGGGCACATTATAATAAGTGTGTGATTTATTGTTGTGGCTTGCCGTGAGCATTAATGGGACATTATAACAGTGACTGGTCTTTATTAAGACATGATAGGTATGTCCAAGGGGTTAACTGCAGCTAGTGGGATGCCAATAATGGTATTGATTAGTAAGTCTTGGATTGATGGGGGCATTGGGGTACCCTCGTGGTTAAAGCCTTCGTTCGTCTCGCCGAAGATTCCCCACATGGGTACAATGCGTGAAGCCCATTTTTTGTGTCCCCCGCCGTGATATTCCTGGAATATTGCTAAAAGCGGCAGAAAGACTAAACCCCATTCACTCACTTTAGGGTTCAGATTGTGATGAGGGGCGGTGGGGTAGTCTAGAGGTTAAAGCGTTGGTTCGTAACGCCGAAGACCCGGGTTTGAATCCCCACATGGGTACAATGAGTGAAGCCCATTTCTGGTGTCCCCATTGTGATATTGCTGGAATATTGCTAAAAGCGGCGTAAAACCAAACTCAGTCAGTCAGTCAGTCAATCAGTCAGATTGTGATGATGTTTGAAACATGTCCATATGCAGTGTATGAAATTAGGATAAAAAACCAGGGCTTTTTACACTGGAAAATTTGTAATGATTTACTCTTTTTGTCATAATTACGTTTAGATATATTAAAATATATTTGGGGGAATTTTGAATTTTGGGTGACAGTAGGTCCATACTACCTTTGCTAGTTATACGAGTTGACGTCACAGATCTAGTGGTCATTGATTTGTTGATTTTGTTGACTGTGTGACATTATATGTTGAGGGTAGGGATTATTGTTTACGGCATTCCAATCATAG
This sequence comes from Haliotis rubra, assembly GCF_003918875.1. Classification (NCBI taxonomy): domain Eukaryota; kingdom Metazoa; phylum Mollusca; class Gastropoda; order Lepetellida; family Haliotidae; genus Haliotis; species Haliotis rubra. The sequence goes on from NW_025767424.1 coordinate 1,410,906, forward strand.
AATATCTTTATAATTACAAACCTCAACTATATGGTGTGAGTATCATAGAGTGCTGCTTTAAATAACATTCAAAACTTATCAATGGTACCACAGACATTAGGTAGATCTCGTAAGTTTCATTCACGTTAGTCCGAACTTAATTTTTTTTGACTGAAACCCTGTGAAGATCCGGATTAGAATTGGTCTTCAGCAACCCATGCTTGTCATAAGAATCCACTAAGGGGAACAGGTTGACACAGTTATCATATCCCAATTGCATAGATTGATGCTCATGCTGTTGATCACTGGATTGTCTGGTCCAGACTCGATTATTTACAGACCGCTGTCATATAGCTGGAATATTGCGTAAAACTAAACACACTCACTCACTTGCGGACATAACAGTCATGACTGATGTAGATGCCATTGTCTGTAGCGTCCTGAATCAGCGGAATCAGTCATATGTTCGATAGGGATGTTTATGATGATCCTGTTGAGGAGATTGACCTGCACATCCTGTTATTAACCTTTTCAAGATGCACTATTCCCATTTAAGGAACAGTGAGTTGTTGCCTGCTTGGGACGAATGGTTGGATCAATTCTGCACGTTGAGTAATATTCTTGGAAAGGATATTGATTGTGGTTGTTGGATTGCGTCCATTATAAGAAACCATATTCTCTCCCTACCTCAAAGTCTAGAATAAATATTTATTGAGGCCCTGATGTACATATATTGATTTGTTTGAAGTCAAGATTTCAAACCTCGTCATGGTGCGTAAGTGTTCATGTTTTTGTTCAAAACTGAATTCATTGGCAGGCTTGACATTTGGGAAAGAAGTAATGGGGTTCTATAGATTCTTGGAAGAATTAACCCAATATGTTTTCACTGAAATGCACAATCTTGCCTGGTCATGTTGGCACATCTGCAGTCACTGGGGAAGTGTTGGGGGAAGGTGTATGGAAGTGGGACTTATTTGTCCGCTTAAGGACCTTGTGTTGACAGAGTTCTCGAGACGATAATAAACACTGCGGGTCATGAATTGAATGCAGAATTGTTTGAACAGATGATTAGGACATTTTCTTTACATTTATTCTGGCGGATCAGATGCAGGCATCATCATTATTGAGGGATGTTATTCTTATCTTTTGGGGTTTTTTACCAGTAATTTTGTCCTGGTTTAGATGAGATTGCTCTTGCATTTTTTTAATTGTAGATTGGTAATGTAATTGTATGTTGTTTTATGCAGGTTCTTGGTTTACATTAATGTGTTAGTTTAAATAGGTTCTTGAGTTCTGGTGTGTTGGTTCACACAGGTTCATGCATAGTGGGGCATTGGATTATACAGGTTCTTGCTTTAAATAGAGGTGGTTTACACAGTGCAGAGGTCCTGGCTTATACAGGTTTTTGAGTACTCACAAGATGGTTTTCTTTATACAGGTTCTGGAATAGTGGTGTTTTGCTTTACACAGGTTCTACAGTACTGGTGTATTACTTTACACAGGTTCTGGAGGACTAGTGTTTTGCTTTACACAGGTTCTGGAATACTGGTGTTTTGCTTTACACAGGTTCTGCAGTACTGGTGTTTTGCTTTACACAGGTTCTGGAGTACTGGTGTATTACTTTACACAGGTTCTGGAGGACTAGTGTTTTGCTTTACACAGGTTCTGGAATACTGGTGTTTTGCTTTACACAGGTTCTGCAGTACTGGTGTTTTGCTTTATACAGGTTCTGCAGTACTGGTGTTTTGCTTTACACAGGTTCTGCAGTACTGGTGTTTTGCTTTATACAGGTTCTGGAATACTGGTGTTTTGCTTTACACAGGTTCTGGAGTACTGGTGTTTTGCTTTACACAGGTTCTGGAGTACTGGTGTTTTGCTTTACACAGGTTCTGGAGTACTGGTGTTTTGCTTTACACAGGTTCTGCAGTACTGGTGTTTTGCTTTACACAGGTTCTGGAGTACTGGTGTTTTGCTTTACACAGGTTCTGGAGTACTGGTGTTTTGCTTTACACAGGTTCTGCAGTACTGGTGTTTTGCTTTACACAGGTTCTGCAGTACTGGTGTTTTGCTTTACACAGGTTCTGGAGTATTGGTGTTTTGCTGCTTTACACAGGTTCTGCAGTACTGGTGTTTTGCTTTACACAGGTTCTGGAGTACTGGTGTTTTGCTTTACACAGGTTCTGGAGTACTGGTGCAGTAGTTTAACCTACACTGACAGTGACGCATGATCAAAATGCTATATGCACAAACATGTCCAGAGTCAGCTCTGAGCTCATAGAAAGGAATCATGTCATATCTTGAATATCTCATTGTCCTTGTCTTTCAGTATAACATGTCAAGAAAAGAATGGATTCTTATCTGCTTTTTGTCTCATGAAAACTTGCACAATCAACTAAGGATATTTATAAAAGTGGAGGCATGTCATGTATCAGGTTTATCATTTGTCGGACAGCTTAAGAGTCAATTTGTTGCTACTTCGAGATAACTCCTTTTTTATTGTGTCTACGACCCCACTCACTAGCTGATAGAGGCTCAATCAGACCTCGACCCCCAGCAGAGGGACGTCACCTTGATAACTGACAGATCAAGCCGTGTACAAACTATAGGGGAGAGTTATCAGTCATACTACAGGTTGTTTTTACAGCTTTGTTTGTGTGTAGGGACGACTACATGTTTTCTACATGTATGCTCTTGAAATCTATGAATACATCAGGTTTCAATTACACTGATCAGTAACACACACAGATGGTAACAATATTTTCAAAGTTAAATGAAAAAAAGTACATGTGTTCTTTAGCTGATAAAGTGTCACCAAACTGTTGTTTGTCTTTGAAAGAGTTAATATTGATCCCCTTTGAAAATCGGATTGTTAATTTTCTTAGGAGACTGAAAAAGCGTAGAATTTGTCATGCGTTTGTGTGTAAGGCATGCTGTTTTCAGAAATGTGTTAATGATGTGAACTTAGAAAATGTCATGCTTAGACTAAAAAATAATGCAAGAAAAAACGCTATTTGGTATACTTGAAGCTAGTAAAATGATATCTGAATAGATATTTTATTCACATTAACATTATTTTGCAAATTTTATTTTGAATTTTCAATAATTAAAACACAATACCTTTTTCGGACTCAGTATTGTGCCAACCTCAATGTTTGTGCATATTCATATTCATATTTTTTAAGCATACGATGATACCTTCAGGAGCGTAAATTCTATATTTTATGGACTTTGCTCAGATGTCATCAATCTTTGGAAAAGTGCTGAGAAAAAAAACAATAAGTGATTTTCCCTGTTAAGGCCAGATCAATTTTATTTCATGTTTTAGGGATTTTTGTCCTCAGAAAACCTAAAGGCAGGAGGGACTAAAAATTAAAAATAAATATATACTAAAAGTATTTTACTTTGGACAATTTAAGAAGTGTATATGGGGCAAATCACAATTTAATAAAAACCTTTTCTTGTAAATTTTTTACCAATAAAACATTATGATTTTTTTTTTTGCGCGGGCAAAATTAACTCTAATTTTCTTATTCTTGAAAAAATACGACCGTTGGATCCATAAAACAAGAAATAAAATTGGCCTGGCCTAAGTTACAATATTTTGTGCTATTCGGTTAAAGACTGAAATATTTACTAATATAGCTTTACTAATAAAACACCAAGGAACGTTTTTCATGTTTGCTCAAATGGAACTGACAAATATGGCATAACAATTTCAAATACCAGTACATTAGGGAAGCACTAAACAGTGCGATCAATAGGGCACTGGAGCATGCATTCACTGTCCAAACATGCAGCCCAAACATAAAGGGTTTTGTTGGTGCAAGCAATCAACACTTGAGAGACATGACAAGCTAATACTTCTATCTGCATGCAGTTATCTAGGTTACAAACACGATAACACAAGGAGCGCCTTTCTTCAAACACACACAGACCAGATTACCCCGATTTGAAAAAGATGGGTATTAACTTGTTGTACCTTATCTGAGTCCGACACTTATTGCATGTACTGTCTTCGGTCAGGATCTGGTGTCTGTCATCGATTCTATCGACGCGTTTATAGGTCAGACTTTCAACCATAGTACTGTAATGGTCTGGATGACAATGGGATGTAGAACTGGATTATATACGATATGGATGCATTTATGGGAATCTTCAGAAGTTGGTGAAGGATGTTGAAGAGCTAGTTTGCTGTCATGACGTATAAGAAATAACGACTGTGGGATTTCACAGTGTTGTGGATGGTAGCAGCGTTAAGGTTCGGATAAAACAGTTTTGAAATGGATCTTTAGAAGATGCTGTGATAAGACGAACAATGCTTACTTGGAGAGCGTGGAACCTCTTTCCTCCTGATAAGGTAAGGTGTTGTTGACAATAGGGGTGTTGGATGGCTTGTAGCCATAGCAGACTTTTGGGTTACGTAAGTACCCAAAGTAATAATCATGATTATTTTTACAATCAGTCAGAGAAGGATGTGTATTTTCTTATGATTCATTGATGAACCTGATTGGTGTTAAGATCATATTTCCAGTGTTATTTATTCATGGTAACTATACTGTCTTCATGTCAGGAAATCTATTCAGAACTCGTCATTGCATGCAATATGTGTAGCCACCACTACGGTCCGTTTGAGTCAGAAACGGACCGATGAATTGCAAATTTTATCATTGTACAAAATTGCCACATAAATATAAATAGTACACATGTTTATCATTTACTAATACCCAACAGCTTTCTTATATTTGAACATTTTCCGGACTCCACCAAAAAAGTTCTTTAAGAAACTATCATTAAAATTTTGACAGTTTACTATTTGTTACGAGGGAGGAGTGCAGAGAAAGGGACAGCCAGGTGTGTGAGAAAAGAAGGAGACGGCACAGCACAGGCTAATGAATCAATAACTTGGTGGGCACTTGTGCACGTGCTTCTCTAACACCTGGCTGTCCCTTTCTCTGCACTCTCTGTACAATGATAAAATTTGCAATTCATCGGTCCGTTTCTGACTCAAACGGACTGTACATATCTGTATTGGGCAGAAAAAAGTTCATTACTCGCAGGAAAGTAAGAATTGTAGTGTGATCACGTGACCTACGATACTGATACTGCTCCCTCCATGGCAATCTCTAGGTAAAATATTGTATCTTAAAACAGGATGGACTTGTGCTGTATTGTATGAACTGAAACAATTTTGGGCACACAAAAAATCTTAGAAAAAATATTCATTATGAATGCAGTTATTTTTCTCAGCATTTCTGAATAATATGCATCCACATTGAACAAACTATCAGGTGAAGTTTAGTTTCAATGCTCATCAGTGTTCAGAATATGCACAAAAGTCAAAAGGTCTTTGTAATAATATTGATTTATTGATAATATTGATTTGAGTTAATGATTGAGGGTTCTCCGTAACTGTAAAGCATAATTATTGGCATATTAGTAGTTAATTACACCTACAAGCGTCTATTAGGAAGTATTTAAGCGTGAATTTTCTGCCAATGCTATACTGAAATCAATGTTGAGTTGATGTTTTAACAACTGGTTGAGGACATGTGTCTTACACATGAGCTGGAATACAAGTCATCCAGTCTGTTTTACACACACACTGATTTTGTACAATATATACATTGATTTATATATCTGTTGGGAATACAGTTCTTTGTCTCCACAGACCGTCTAGGTTGACTCAGTAGGTTTGCATCGTACTGTAGAAGTGATAAGTTTTGGTGATTCAGCATGACAGAAATTATGTTCGGTTCACCATCAAGCATCTAAGGAATCAGATATAGATGAATGATTTTCTTTTAATGATTTTTAAATGTGATTATTGACCTTTTTTCCTTTGCCTGAGTGCATTTGTACTTTTTGACACTCAGAGTGAGTGAGTGAGTATGGTTTTACACCGCTTTTTAGCAATATTCCAGCAATATCACGGCGGGGGACACCAGAAATGGGTTTCACAGACACTCAGAGACCACTAGGAACTTTATTTATGCTTGCACACTTTTTAGTCTTAAAAATGGTGTTGAGACGTAGGGTTGTCACTGCACATTTGAAATATTTACAGGGCATTGTTTATCGGCTCTGATGCTTCCATGGTTCCATTATTGTTTGGATGCATTAAGAATGTTGAGAGTGAATTGTTCATGTCTTCTTAGCTGATTACTGAATAGACAGGGGAGATCAGGTATGGCCACTGACAGCATTGGAACTACAGATGGTAATTAGGAATACTGAATTATTAAAGACCCTGGTTCCATCAGGAAGTGCAGACTGATAGACGGGTTTGATAGGCAGCCTGGGCTTGTTGTAGTGATCGGTTGTTAACTTGTTAAAGAAATGCTTGATTAAGCCTCATCTTTTTCTTGATGGGGGGTGGCCCAGTTATCTAATGCCACAGTTTGTTTTCGTGTACAGTGTTATGTCCCTTTGTATGACAGGATCCTGTGATGGAGGGTTTGCATCTTTGTTTTGTTCTTATTTGTGTTCCAAAGACTCTATTTAGGTTTTCGCTAGTGTGATAAATGTGCAAGATAATAATGCTGGCATATTGTTATATATCATGGGACCCTCTATTATCGCGGTAGTTAATGTTGTCGCCATCGGGATTATGAACGGCTACTGACATTTTGCATTTTATGTATATTTTCAGTTGACTTATGTTTAATCTTTATTTCTGTCACAAATAATGTGACACATATTCGCAACTCGTTTAATACCATTGCGGCAATTCCGATTGTCTCGTTTGACCCGGAAATTGAAGCAACTCTCTATTATCGCGGTATTGCTATTTTTTTACTATGGCACGCGGTACAAGCAGATGACACTGTGAAACGTTTACTAAGACAAGTAACGAATCTAAATAGTTTGATCATTAAAAAATATTTAGGAATTTCATTCACATTAGTAATATCATCATGTTTTTAACCCAAACATCAGAAACTTCTATTCATTTTGGATACAAGGTAACAATAACGTTACAAAATGTTGTTTTTCCGCCTTAAAACGTACCATATAAGCTGCTGCTGTGTGTAGAGTGAAATTGCATAATACGTCACTTCCTGTTATATTTTTAGCATGGAAAATATGCAAATGACCTTATAGTTGTCGCAGGATTACTCTTGACGAAGTAAGTTTTGATTCATGCTAGATGTAATGGCAGTAGGGTTCATACTAGTTTCAAAATGTTCCAGAACTTACTGAAAAGATGAATGCTTTAATATTTCTACGATTAGACATGACATTCCAATGAAATACTAGTAAATGACTTTTTCAAGAGCAATGAATATATTTTACGTAATTTGCATATGTAACCAGCCAATGCGGGGCGTGGTGTTTCTGCTTTCCCGATGTTTTCACGTGCCGCGATAATAGAGAGCCCGCAATAATAGAGTCCCATTATAACAGTGTTCAAAAACATTGTTAAACCCTCCCTCCTTCACTGCCTTTCTAGCTCACTCACTCACTCACTCACTCACTGTTTGTAGCCTATAAGTACTTGAAAGATTCTCACTGTGTCCATAATTACAAGTGTGTGCCCCTTTGAATTGCACCTGCAGATAAACACACTGATTTAGTTACGAAAGCAGTCTTGCACTTTGGCCTATCAAACATAGACTGGGTGAACACTAACCTGGCAGTTGTAGGAGACCGTAATAGGAGTCTGAGTCATGTGTAAGCATTAACACATTTGGGGATCAGTAGTGTGGCTCAGTGGTTCATGTATTTGCTCCAAGACCATAGGGGCGGTGGGGTAGCCTAGTTGGTTAAAGCGTTGGCTCGTCACGCCAAAGACCCGGGTTCGAATCCCCACATGGGTACATTGTGTGAAGCCCATTTCTGGTGTCCCCCACCGTGATATTGCTGGAATATTGCTAAAAGCGGCGTAAAACCAAACTCAGTCAGTCAGTCAGTCCAAGACCATATGCCCAGGTTTGATTCCATCTTGTATGTACACAATTTTACCAGATTTTGAGGAGGTACTTGGGTTTCTGAGGACTCGTTGATGTCTGAATCCAATAAAGTTTGAGGGTTATTAAAGGACCCTTGACATTAATTTCTATCTCTGACCATGTTCAGTGCCTCCTGCTGCAACATGGCTAATTGGTAATTATAATCTAAGGTTTACTCATTGCCAAGGATACACAGAGATGCTGCAGTTGTTACGAAGTCCAGACATGGCTAGTATATCACTAGGGCACCAGATTTTTAAAAATGGAGTATGCTCCAACCCATTAGTGTAAGAATGTATAATTTTGCCTGAACTCACATGTGAAATGAACAGAAAAAAACTGTTCATGAAAAATAATCATAAAAAATAATGTAAAGGAGCCCAGAGGCATTTTCTTCGTGTTCAGTGGAAATCTAGACTTGCATGAGCTTTCTTGGATACTTTTGTTTCAGGGTCTGTATGACAGACTAAGGGTTCCCCGAAATTAGCTTAATCATGAGTAAGTGAGTGAGTATGGTTTTACCTGCGCATATGGTTTAGCAATATTCCAGCAATATCAGCGGGGGGCACCAGAAATGGGCTTCACACATTGCACCCATGTTGGGAATCGAACCCGGTCTTTCAGCATGTCGAGCGGACGCTTTAACCATTAGGCTACCCCACCACCCAGATTAATCATGAGGTCACCAATATCTTGAAAAAGGGTATAAAAATGTACACCGAAGCATTGCTCCGTGCAAGAAACAAGACATTGTTATCCATAAAGTTGTAAAGTTATTATTAGACTAAGGCTTAGTCTCTGAATATATATAATTTGGATAGTAACAAACAAGCCCATTTATTATGTTCAGTTGGAAATCTAACTTGCTTTATTTAGGGCTTTAGCACTGCAGAGAGGGCTAGGCAGTAGGGGAAATAATGTTGTTCAGGGACTGTGAGACAGACTAAGTTATTATCAAAAAGTGTACTTGATCTTAGCATATATGTTGTTGGCAATTGTCTTCCAAGGCATGTTGAAGTATGGAGCACAGTATCAAAGGGAGTTCACTTTCCAATCTATTTCATGTGAAGCCACGTCATGCTGGCCACTGCTGTAATTTTGCTGAAATCAGCATAAAAGCGCAGTCACTTTTAATGTCATTTCTACCCACATTGAATCGGCTTTCAAAGGAACAATATTGATATTTCCTGTCCAAGGTTAATTATATTTTATGAACAGCCATGAAGCTGATTTGTGAGTTACAGTTAAACATGTGTATGGTATAGTACTTCCCACCTCTCCGTTACACGCATCAAGGTAGGAATCCATATCAGGTGTACTTCGTCCTTACTTTATTGATTCATACAGGCTGCGATAATGAAAATCAGCTTTTGATGTTTTCAGTTCACACACTAACATTTAGAAACATTGTTTTTTCAGCCTGTTTAATGTTTCTAAATATTTCTTATATTGCCTTGCTGGCTACCCGAAATGTTTTTTTGTAACAATAGGTTACCTTGTTTAAAATTTACATGAACACTTTATTGGAGTTTTTGGATAAGTGAGTTATCTTATTGCGGAACAAGTGCTCTTTATACACAGGGTAACTTGTCTCCCATGAAGTTCTTTCATGCAGCTGTAAATACCATCAAATTGTCATTTCATTCAGGGGTAATGTTTCATTTTCAGGTCCAACAAGACGCGTTTTATCCCCGAAATAAAGTTGCCATATAGAATATACATGTGTATACACAATATAAAGTAGAGTTTAAAGGCAACCCAGAACAATGCTTAATTTTCTTGTGTTGACTTGACTAGAAAAAGACTTTCTACACTTGAGTTGGATTCCTGTCTTATTGAATCTGTACCGTCTGGGAGACAAAGGTTGAACTTATATATATGATAAGGCGGCTAGGATAATGGCTGTCTAAATTCCACTATAGCCCTTTGAAACATGTGTATTAGTGTTGGGAATTGGTTGAAATCTCACAATTGATGATTGCTTCATAACCAACGAACGATCATCGAATAAAATTGGTTAGCGAGATTTTTCAGATTTTCCAATCCAGGTTGTTATTGCAGATATGTATAACATGATGCAACTTGCTACTTTAAAGTGATGACTAATATATCATGAACATAAACTTCCTTGAGTCTTAGAGAAATATTCAGTCAGTGAAGTGGCTTTTCAGTTCCAGGCCCTGACAATTTCTAAGATATATTCCATTGTCAAGTTTTTCAAAGACTAAAACAGTAGTTCCAAAATCGTTTATGTTCGATTATGAGAAAACATGATCGATTGCTTGGTCGTTTGGTCACTTCGACCAATCTTCGATTATTTCAATTAATCGGACCACCACTAATGTGTATCAGTGTTATTTAGTGCCCTGCAGCAAGTAAAGTACATTAGTCTCTGGCATGGGGATGTTTGTTGTCTATGTGGCAAGTAGCTATTTAGTTGATACTCGATCAAAGGTGAACACAGAGAATTTTCTGGGTATCGTAGTATCGATAATCGTGATACATTTTCTGACAATAAATATATCGATACTTTTTCCGTATCGTGATATGTATCGTTGACCTTTAAATTGTGAATTTTCACCAGAAATTGACGGTTATGTCAAAATTTACACTGTTTCTTGTTATCAAGATACACTTTTTTTAAAGAAAATAACTAAAGATAGCAAATCGTGATATGCATCGTATCGCATCGTATTGTTCTATGATATCGCGATACGTATCGTATCGTAAAATTTCTGTATCGTCACACCTTTATTTCTGGGTTTCATCAGTTACTGTAACAGTTACTGTTCTTTAGTTCTACCTGATGATGGGGTCAGAACAAACCTCGAAACATTGCACCAAACAATAAAAAGAAGATGAACCCCAGAAAATTCTCTTTGTTCATCAAATAGCAAATGCCAATCAAGCATGTCGAACACTTGCTGTGAAAATATCAGATGGGTAAGTCATTGATTGAATACATTGTATAAGAACTACATATTCATTGGTCATAAAAGAACAGTATCTCCTAAAAATCCTTTACTTATTCTTGTAAATATAATAAAATTCCTGCTGATTACTATGATGTAAACTGTGAGAATCAGTGTTTGGCAGAGAAAATGTAATGCTGATTCTGTATCAACTGCAGGATGTGTGTTGTCATAGAAACAGATCCTGTATCTACTTCTGAAAAGGTTCCCTTTTCTTAAGTAGTGCGCCGAAGACCCGGGTTCGAATCCCCACATGGGTGCAATGTGTGAAGCCCATTTCTGGTGTCCCCTGCCGTGATGTTGCTGGAATATTGCTAAAAGCGGCCGTAAAACCAAACTCAGTCAGTCAGTCAGTCTTAAGTAGTGGCCAGTTATTGTGTATAGATGCCTTTATATTGCAGATAATATTACTTCAAAGCTGAATTGCAACATTCATTTCAAAAGATTTTTGTGGCTATGAAATATTATTTTTCTATTCAGTGCTTTTAGGCAAATAGAAACCAGTTCTAGCTCATTTTATTGTACTTTCTTGCATAGTCTTTAGTCCATGGTAGTCAAATCTGTAAGACACAAATTCAAAAGTGTTTCCGAAGACTGTAAATCTGTGGAACAAAGTGCTATTGTGGCTAGGACAGACGTGTTAATATCATACTCTGGCCAGGTTGAAGGCGGAATCCATACCAACTGATTATTGTGGATTATTGGAACAAGAATGGGACACCTTTGAGATTAAGGCTGAGAATGGATTGTGTGAATCATCTGATTGGTGTTTTGCATGTTACCTCGAGCGACCATCGTGTGACCATTGTTTGTGTCAGTTTCTAGGGCTGCAGAGTGTTTAGGTGTTGGGGTGGATGTTGGTCAGAGACTATTGTCGGGTATGGGATATCAATTACTGACATTGACGGAGCCTGCTCAGACCTGATGTCTTGCTTACACACATCTTGCTGGGGGCGATTCACAGCTGGAATAGGGTGGTTCCACACATGGTGGTGGGGTGATTCACAGCTGGAATAGGGTGGTTTCCACACATGGTGGTGGGGGCGATTCACAGCTGGAGTAGGGTGGTTTCCACACATGGTGGTGGGGTGATTCACAGCTGGAATAGGGTGGTTTCCACACATGGTGCTGGGGGTGATTCACAGCTGGAATAGGGTGGTTTCACACATGGTGCTGGGGGCGATTCACAGCTGGAGTAGGGTGGTTCCACACATGGTGCTGGGGGTGATTCACAGCTGGAATAGGGTGGTTTCACACATGGTGGTGGGGGCGATTCACAGCTGGAGTAGGGTGGTTTCACACATGGTACTGGGGTGATTCACAGCTGGATTAGGGTGGTTTCACACATGGTGGTGGGGGCGATTCACAGCTGGAGTAGGGTGGTTTCACACATGGTGCTGGGGGTGATTCACAGCTGGAGTAGGGTGGTTCCACACATGGTGCTGTAGGGTGAGGCGATTCACAGCTGGAGTAGGGTGGTTTCACACATGGTGGTGGGGTGATTCACAGCTGGAATAGGGTGGTTCCACACATGGTGCTGGGGGTGATTCACAGCTGGAATAGGGTGGTTCCACACATGGTGGTGGGGGTGATTCACAGCTGGAATAGGGTGGTTCCACACATGGTGCTGGGGGTGATTCACAGCTGGAGATTAGGGTGGTTTTCATACATGGTGGTGGGGTGATTCACAGCTGGATTAGGGTTGTTTCACACATGGTACTGGGGGTGATTCACTGCTGGATTAGGGTTGTTTCACACATGGTGCTGGGGGTGATTCACAGCTGGATTAGGGTTGTTTCACACATGGTGCTGGGGACGATTCACAGCTGGAATAGGGTGGTTCCACACATGGTACTGGGGGTGATTCACAGCTGTATTAGGGTGGTTTCACACATGGTACTGGGGTGATTCACAGCTGTATTAGGGTGGTTTCACACATGGTGGTGGGGGCGATTCACAGCTGGATTAGGGTGGTTTCACACATGGTGGTGGGGTGATTCACAGCTGGAATAGGGTGGTTCCACACATGGTACTGGGGGTGATTCACAGCTGTATTAGGGTGGTTTCACACATGGTGGTGGGGGCGATTCACAGCTGGAATAGGGTGGTTCCACACATGGTACTGGGGGTGATTCACAGCTGTATTAGGGTGGTTTCACACATGGTACTGGGGTGATTCACAGCTGTATTAGGGTGGTTTCACACATGGTGGTGGGGTGATTCACAGCTGTATTAGGGTGGTTTCACACATGGTGGTGGGGGCGATTCACAGCTGTATTAGGGTGGTTTCACACATGTTGGTGGGGGTGATTCACTGCTGGATTAGGGTGGTTTCACACATGGTGGTTGGGGCGATTCACTGCTGGAGTAGGGTTGTTTCACACATGTTGGTGGGGGTGATTCACAGCTGGAATAGGGTGGTTTCACACATGGTACTGGGGGTGATTCACACCTGGAGTAGGGTGGTTTCACACATGGTGGTGGGGGTGATTCACAGCTGGAGTAGGGTGGTTTCACACATGGTGGTGGGGGTGATTCACAGCTGTATTAGGGTGGTTTCACACATGGTACTGGGGGTGATTCACAGCTGGATTAGGGTGGTTTCACACATGGTACTGGGGTGATTCACAGCTGTATTAGGGTGGTTTCACACATGGTGCTGGGAGTGATTCACACCTGGAGTAGGGTGGTTTCACACGTGGTGGGAGTGATTCACACCTGGAATAGGGTGGTTTCACACATGGTACTGGGGGTGATTCACACCTGGAGTAGGGTGGTTTCACACATGGTGCTGGGGGTGATTCACAGCTGGAATAGGGTGGTTTCACACATGGTGGTGGGGGTGATTCACAGCTGTATTAGGGAGGTTTCACACATGGTACTGGGGGTGATTCACAGCTGGATTAGGGTGGTTTCACACATGGTACTGGGGTGATTCACAGCTGTATTAGGGTGGTTTCACACATGGTGCTGGGAGTGATTCACACCTGGAGTAGGGTGGTTTCACACATGGTGCTGGGGGCGATTCACAGCTGGATTAGGGTGGGTCGAGGGAAGTGAACGGGTATTTTTATTTGTGTCTATGTAGTGTATAGAGTTATGTTAGTCAGCCTTGATTGCGATAGGAAATATTGATATCTTCCAGTGACAAGGGGACTTTGGACATGTTGCATGTTTTTATTAAAGTTGTTATTTGCTGTGTAGTCTTGTGAGGAGCAACAAAATAACATATCATTGTGAACTCATATCCCAGAATTAACCCGAGTATTATTGTGTTTGTCTGCCACTGTCCTCACTGGTTTCAACAATGCAAATAATATGTGGTCCAAGTGTCAGGTGGTGGAGTATCATCGTGGTTAAAGTTTTCGCTTATCATGACAAAGACTCGGTTTGATTCCCACTGGTGGTGAAACATGGGCTTTCCACTCAAACATGATGATGGGTTTTGTCAAGAATATTTAAAACGTGCCTATGTGCGGCTGCTTGTACTAGCCCAGACAGCTGGTTTTATAAAACTTGTCCCATCATTATCCAAACCAAAATGTATACCAGTCCTTGTTGACCCATTAATGCAGTGCCAGAAGGATCATATTTCACGTCTTTTTGGTACTCTGGGATCGAACAGTGACTCGGGCATGTCAAGAATGTAAAACACCTATGACACAAAACTTGTCCCATCATTATCCAAACCAAAGTGTATACATTCTTGACAAAAGCAGTGAAGGATCTTCAACTCTGGGCCACAGTGACTCAGCATCTCACGTCACTGGTATATAAGAACTACAGTTCAGAGTAAGTAGTGCATCTAGCACTGGTGCCCGTCTGCCCAAGGGACATGTTGCCCTTGACTAATTGGTTCATCTGGATTATCGTCACCTGCCATGACTAACATGGCATGATGCATGGCAACTGGGAGGGAAGGGTATGTGGGTCACGATGTTTCTCGATTCCCACTGTGTGTCTTGGATGAGTAGATCAGGCCCTGAGCACCTGCTGACATGGAGATGAACATGGCTGGAACTAGAACTAGAACACTGGTTTCTGTAGTGAGGTCATATCGTTGCTCAGTTGTTTTGTACGGGGACCAACTCTAGGGTGTGGACCCGTGAAGATCCGGGTTAGAATTGATCTTCAGTGATCGAGTGAGTGAGTTTAGTTTTACGCCACACTCAGCAATATTCCAGCTATATGTCGGCAGTCTGTAAATAATCGAGTCTGGACCAGACAATGCAGTGATCAACAGCATTTGCATCGATCTGTGCAATTCGGAACTGATCACCCGATCGTGTTAGTCGCCTCTTATGACAAGCATGGGTTACTGAAGGTTCATTCTAACAAGCACTTCACGGTTCTGATCTTCAGTAACCCATGCTTCACGGTCTGATCTTCAGTGGTCACGTGATGAGGTGGTCAGACATGCTGACTTGGTTGACACATGTAATAGAATCCTAGATCGATGCTCTTGCTGTTGATCACTGGATTGTCTGGTCCAGACCTGATTATATACAGACCGCTGCCATATAGCTGGAATATTGCTGAGTGCGGCTTAAAACTAAACTCACTCACTCACTTCATTTTTAGGGTGCAGTGCTGGAGCATCTGCCCGGAAAATGTGGTGGTTCTATGATGCCAAAAGATGTTACAAGATACTTATTGTTAGTTACAGTGTGCCTGGTATTAGGGGATATACACATCTGGACCAGAGGCAGTATGTGTGTGAGTAGGGGATCCTGGTTAAATTGTATCTGAATGAGTTCTTGTATACAGTCCACACAGGTAACTCCCAGAAGAAGCAGCCACACATGAATATTTATTCTCATTAGTGAAATAGTCTAGAGTGCTTGTTACCCCTATTTCACCTGATGTACCTGGAGTATGTAGCTGCAGATTGTCCAGATTACCCACATGGGTATATAGAGGCTGTATGGCTGCATGGTTTGAAATGAAGCTGGATCTGAAGATGCATTTGACAAAATCTTACTTGGCTTCAGTGCTGCATCATTAATGCTCACACTATTGGTCACTGGTTTGTGGCTATGAGGAATTGTCATGTTCCCATTTCTTGCTGAATGAATTTTGCAAGTTACTAAGTGTCTGATCAAAGGAGGTCCTGAACATCACATCAAGACAAATATTGTGTATTTCTTGCCTGTATGCAAGGATATGACAAATATCAGCTCAGTTCATCCATAGTTCATCCACAGTTTTCACGTGAAAATGGCATTGAACAGTGGATGTTTTCATCTACAGCTTTGTGCTATACACTCCTTCACAGACTCCTCTACTTCTTCCTTCACTCTGTCATTTACTCCGTCATTCACACTCTGTCTGGAGTCCTTGCTGTGATATTGCTGGAATGTTGCTAAAAGTGGCATAAAACAATACTTACTTATTCGCTCATTCTTTCATTTATTCCCTCACTCATTTCTTCACTTCTTCACTGGGGTTGTGCAGGGTTTTACCCAGACTTTTAAAAATGGTAGTCATGGTGACTCAGAATATTTATTTTTGGGAGTCATTTTCAATATTTGGGAGTCATGAAACTTTGATGTTTCTTTGTGTTTATCATTCTCAGTATGTAACTGTGTATGTCACACCACCAAATGAAACTACAGCATTGTTTAATTCAAACAGCCAGGATTACTGTCTCCTCTGAGTTCTCTGGAACAATCTGACAGCTCTGTAAAAGTCAAACTATCATCGAACAATATCATGTTTTGCTTATCAAATCATTTTTATTGAACTGAATTGTGAAAGCCACCTATAAAACTTGCATCAAGCTTCACTCGTATGATAGTATTTTGAGAGTTTTTAACAAAATTGTTGCATCAAATGAGCAGGAATCACGCGTCATGTAAAACCCTGGCGGTGGGGTAGCTTAATGGTTAAAGCGTTAGCTTGTCACACTGGAGACACCGTTTTGATTCTCCACATGCGTACAATGCGTGAAGCCCATTTCTGGTGTCCCCTGCCAGGATATTGCTGGAATATTGCTAAAAGCGGCGTAAAACCATACTCATTCCTTCACTCCTCCATTTAATTCTCTTCACTCTCCTTCATTCTCACCTCCACTCAGTCCTTTATTCACCTATTCCCTCCCTCACTCCTTTTCTGACTCTCTATTGTGATCGGGCGGTGGGGTAGTCTAGTGGTTAAAGTGTTGGCTCGTCACGCCGATGACCAGGGTTCGATTCCCCACATGGGTACAATGTGTGAAGCCCATTTCTGGTGTCCCCCGCCATGATATTGCTGGAATATTGCTAAAAGCGGCGTAAAACCATTCTCATTCCTTCACTCCTCCATTTAATTCTCTTCACTCTCCTTCATTCTCACCTCCACTCAGTCCTTTATTCACCTATTCCTTCACTCACTCCTCTGACTCTCTATTGTGATCACTACTCACCAGACATTCAGCCCATACAGTTTGTACCCTGTTTACTTCCTATAACCAGTGCATAGATCCTGAACAAAACACTGTCCCTCAGCGTCGTCCACAAGCTGTTTGTTCAGTCAGGTGCTGTATTGCCACTTGTTCAAGGCCAACACAACACCTACCATTGACAGACCCAGCATATTTATGGTGGCAGAGTACATTTGCATGTATTTTATCTGTCAACGTGTAGAGACATAACAGTAGCCACTTGGGAGGTTTCTTGCAATTAAAAATAGATGCACGTTAACAAGAAACATACTTGAAAACTCAGTTGATTGAGATGGAATATCTCCACAGTTAATCTCATTAATATTTTTAACAATTATTTTGTATAATTAGTACTTTTTCCAAGTATGTCAACCATGTAGAAAGATGAAGGAAAACCAAGTTCTATGGATAGTCAACTTCTTTATTGCAATGAGTGCGACGTTTCAGTGTAGGTACTAACACCGTTATCAAGGAAGATGGTATCACTTGCTTGATAATGGTGTTAGTACCTACACCGAAATGTCGCACTCATTGCAATAAAGAAGTTGATTATCCATAGAACTTGGTTTTCCTTCATCTATACAACTTCTAAAATGTCTCAAAGAAGACATGTAGAAAGATGTTTCCGCAAATCATTCCTGTCTTGCTTGCACACGTTTTTTGATTGTTTTTTGCCCCTTATACGCTTCATAACTTGCCAAATATAAAATACTTTTAGTATGCAAAAGGAATATTACTTTGGTGATTTTTATTTTTATTTTTTCCCTCCTGCCTTTAGGTTTTCTGAGGACAAAAATCTGTAAAACAAGAAATAAAATTGGTCTGGCCTTACCTGTAATTCAAAACAGTTCAGCTGTAAGGCTTCTGTTCTGCTCAATACTTTCCATGTGAAACATGGCTTTCAGTAGTGTCAGAGTTTTACCTTGACTTACAAAAGTGTAGGTCTGAGTATTAAATGTGGAGAGAATGTGCCAGTCATGGTTTGTTTTGTTTTATGCATCAGTCTGAACCTTACCATGTCAATATTTGACAGAGCTAGCATCTTTAGTTTGGTATTGATGTTAATGTAAAGCTATGCCTTAGTTTTGTAAGCAAACATACAACATTTAATGCATTTCAATTGTGCTTGTTGAAAAGACATTTTTGTCTTCACCAGGAGACAGAAATCAATGAGTCAATATTTACACTGCTAAACATTCGAGTGACTTAAATGACAAAAATAGAAAGATCCTTGCAACAAAGATTGAATAATTGTGATGAGCATTCAGCTGTAACGAAAGCTCTGTATGTGTGAGTGATGTGTGTTAATAATATATACCTCTCTCCATGAGATCTTCAATTGACAGCTGGAACAATTGGTTGCTATTTGTTAATCCGTCGCTGTACGGGAGAAAATCCCCTGTGTCTGAGTAAATGGAAGGATGTCATCAGGGTGATGCAATATTTTTGTTTGTGAACATTATAGTAGTAAGTTCACTAGATTTATTAACACGATGAAATGACCCTGTGTTTTATGCATTGGGAGTGAGAGAGTTTTGTTTTATGCAGGGTATGTGGGTCACGAGGTTTCTCGATTTCCACTGTGTGTCTTGGATGAGTAGATCAGGTCCTGAGCACCTGCTGACATGGAGATGAACATGGCTGGAACTAGAACTAGAACACTGGTTTCTGTAGTGAGGGCATAGCGTTGCTCAGTTGTTTTGTACAGGGACCAACTCTAGGGTGTGGACCCGTGAAGATCCGGGTTAGAATTGATCTTCAGTGATCGAGTGAGTGAGTTTAGTTTTACGCCACACTCAGCAATATTCCAGCTATATGTCAGCAGTCTGTAAATAATCGAGTCTGGACCAGACAATCCCGTGATCAACAGCATTTGCATTGATCTACGCAACTGAAATTTATGCATTGTGATGCAGTGTTTACATGCAGATATGGAATTAATACACAGGTATACAGAATTGCAAACAACAGTTTTGCAGTTACCATGTGATATATTCTTGTTTGGTTGTTTTTTTTACTCCCATGAGGGTTCAAGGGAAGAATGAGTCTCAAGTACACCATGCTTGTGGTCAATCCACATTTTGAGTATTTTTCTCTTTTTCCAGTTGAAGACAGAGGAAGATGCTAAACTTGGACGTATCCTGAGCAAACAACGGTTCCACCAGAACCAGCTTCAAACCCAGACACGTCCAGTCAGAACAGACACACTCACACCTCGGTC
This sequence comes from Haliotis rubra, assembly GCF_003918875.1. NCBI lineage: Eukaryota > Metazoa > Mollusca > Gastropoda > Lepetellida > Haliotidae > Haliotis > Haliotis rubra. The sequence continues at coordinate 1,430,448 of NW_025767424.1, forward strand.
GCTGGACACCTCAGGTGAGTGAACTTCTTTGTCAGCAGTGTCAGGTATAGTGCCATGTGCTGCTGTCTGTGGACTGAAACTAATTCTACTGTTGAAATGTGACCAAACTCCCATCAGTTGATTCACACTATGTGACAAAGACAATCAACTAGGTCACACATTGTAATGAACATTGAGCAGTGCTGAGTTTAGTTGACTCTTACTGCAGGCATGCTGGGAGCTGGACTAACACTTAGTTGCTGAACATATATTATTTTGATAGTAACAAATAAACACATTTAAACTGAAAAAGAACCCCAGTCAGATGAGAAATTACCTGAGGGAATCTAGACTTGCTTCATTTAGGGCTTTAGCATTGCAGGGAGGGCAAGGCAGTAGGAAAATTAACGTGGTTCAGGGACTGTGAGATAGGCAAACTGGGAACCTGTTTCTTAGAAATCCACAAGTGGCAGTAGAAAGGCTGTCAAGTTTGAGAAAACGTTCCTTCAAACCTAAAACTTCTATGCTGGGTACTAAGAGGCGTGGCCATTCAGTCATGGACACTGGTTATCACTGGTCAGTAGTGTTCTATTCATCATGGAGGGAATGCCTAACTGACTGACTGAGTTTGGTTTACACCCCTTTTAGGAATATTCCAGAAGCATCACGGCGGGGGACACTAGAAATGGGCTTCACACATTGTACTCATGTGGGGATTCGAACCCAGGTCTTCGGCATGACGAGCAAACGCTTTAACCACTAGGCTACCCCACCGCGCCATGAATGCCTGATATATTACGTGAACCCTTACTGACATTAATGAGTTGGAAGTGATCTGAATGATTGGGTTTTTTATTTCTCTCTGGAATGGAAAAAACCTGAATGACTGTCTGTCTGAGACTGTAGTTGCTTATTGTCTGGGACCGACACAAGACTGGACCCCTTCCTAGGGCAGTTTGAAAGTGTGATAACATTAATCAGAGTTCCATTTACACCAGAGCAGATTTTCACTGAGATCTCTTCAGGTGAATACCTAGTTGATTAACAAGTCCATTGTGTAACCTTCCATACAAATGATCTTGCTCTCCCAACCCAAGAGGACTTTCCCTTTGTTGAGAGTCGCTGGCTTGTGATCTGGCCTGGAAGACCCACAGGTGTAACGTCTGGTTTACACTGCAGCCATTATTCAATGTCAGCCAGTAGACAAGAAGTGTCTGATTCAAGAGGATTTCAGCATTGTGTACTTATGAAGATAAGCATACAGCAATCAGGGCCACAGTTATGACTTTTACCCAGGTGAAGGGACTGTATTAAATTGTCATCGGTGATAAATTAAATTCAGTCTGCCAGTCTTTTCCTCTTCTGTTTGGCCATTCTCTGTTGTCAAGGTATGGTTGAATCCAAGCCAGACGGTCAGATCAAGTGGGGTTACATGTTCGTAATCTGAAATCCAATACTGTCCCCATTACATACAGAGTCCCCCCCTGTATAGATGCATAGAAGTACTCTGTGGTTGCTCCATAGATGTTTCTCAAGGACCTTTGTGAAGTGAGTGCTTGAGTAGATCCAAGGATATGAAGTCAGTGCTGGAGCTGTAATTGTAAGTCCCTCTAAGTAGTTCATGGTTCGCACAGATGGAATTACAGTGTGTTCGATAATGATGACTGCTGGCATATAAGTGAATTCATTCCTTAGTCTATTGACACCATGCTCACAGGTTAATATGAACTGGTAAACTTATCAAGTCTGTATCACTTTAGTATTGAAAGGAAATTAACCAACAATGTCTACAGCATGATTAGTGATAACATACTTCAAACCTTGCCAAAATGTTTGAAATTTTACCAACATGGGCACTTCAAGTACAGGCTTTTGCTTTGGGGTAGTCTAAAAGTGCGTTGTCACACCGAAGACCCGGTTGAATCCCCATATGGGTACAATGAGTGAAGCCCATTTCATGGTGTCCCCGCCGTGATATTGCTGGAATATTGCTAAAAGCGGTGTAAAACCAAACTCAGTCAGTCAGTCAGTCAGTGCTATTTTCCACCCATGTTTTAGGCTTTCCTTCTATATTATCTTAGCACATTGTGATGTATCTGACATGCTGTTCAGATCAGTGCTACAATCATGCAGCTCATTTCTGGTGCAGCTGCGTGCTGTTGCCATTTAGGGCGTGAAAACCAAATGGGTAGCCAGTCAGTGGTTAAAGCATTGCAGCTGCACGTTCATTTAGAGCGATGGGGTAGCCTAGTGGTTAACGCATTCGGTCATCATGCCCAAGGCCCATGTTCGATTCCCTACATGGGTACAATGTGTGAAGCCCATTTCTGGTGTCCCGTGCCCTGATATTGCAAGAATAATGCTAAAAACGGTGTAAAACCAAATTATTCCCTTGATGGAAGTTACTGAAAGTAGTCATGTCTGTGTAGGTAGCTGTGATAAGTTTACCTTCTGTTTCAGGAGAGTCACCTAGGAACAATAACTCTCCACGACAGTGCTCCCAGACCAGTCCAGCCTCTCTGCCCTCCCCACGGGATGCTCACAGACAAGCACCCATAGACAGCTACAGGCACCCAGTCACAGCATGGACAAGTATGTATCCTGGTTTTTTTATCAACCCATGTTAAAACAATTCATGTCTTACAAAATGTGGTTATATCAATGGAATGAGGACAGGAAGACCTGTCTATTGGCCACATGTTTTAGAATGAATGTTTTTGGAAATAATCATCAAAAAGGAGTCAATGTTGAATCAATATGTTAAATGGCAAGGTATCGTTTCACATAATTCTAATCTTTGGACAGAGCTCTGAATTTGTGCTTGGATGCTATAGATAGGACTCTGACCCTTCCGCTGAATACATTCCTTGTCTTTCTGTGTTGTCTTTTCATTGGGGTAACCTAGTGGTTAAAGCATTTGTTCGTCTTTCCCACATGAGTACAATGTGATGTTGCTGCTAAAAGCAACATAAAACAATACTCACTCACTCACTCACTCACTCACTCACTCACTCACTCACTCACTCACTCACTCACTCACTCACTCACTCACTCACTCACTCACTCACTCACTCACTCACTCACTCACTCACTCTGTTGTCCAGTGTTGCTATATCAACCTTTGTGTCCTAGGTGTCCAGGAGGAGTCCAGCTTCACCAGCCGGACGTCGTCCAAGTCTCCGCGTAGTGGTGATGACCTGGTGGTCCAGGACGTCTCAGCTGATGGTCAGTACTAGCACATGGCTTGCCTACTGACTATGAGACAATGTACTGGTGGCTTTTGCCTGAAACATGACTATGAGACAATGTTTACTGGTGTTCATACATTTACTTGTATACAATAGTAATCCGCTCAAACTGGAAATGGTCATGATTCTAGTTTAAATTTTGTTTGATTATGGCATGATGTTTGACTTTGGTTCACCATATGTTTTGTCCTATCAGTATTAAGTCCTGGATTAATCTAGAACTGCTCCAATGCCAACATTTGGTTCTTGAAAATAAATACACAGTAAAAATTTCATGTTGAATGGTATCTCAGAATTTTCAAAACTTGCCTTGATGTCCTGGATAAATCCCTGATTAAACTCTTTTTTCGTTCAAGATTTCGAGACAAGAAGTAGCACCAGTCTGTTAGACTCAGACTCCATCTATCTTCCCGTGGATGCAACAGGTTCTCCCACTAAACGCCCAATGACTGCGCCAACAGCCACCACCCCTGGCACGGCAGCATTCATCTCCGCTCTCACCTCAAACAATGTACGCCCCTCCACAGGTGTCGCAGACGCTCGAGAAACAAAATACGACTCGCTGGAGAGACGAGTAATCAAACCAATAAACCAGAGCATTGTGAAGGGGCACCTCAAACCCAACTTTGACTTCTCACCGCCTCAGTCATCAGGGACAGGTCCAACTACACGTGTTCGGAGACCAACACCACCTACTGCCGAGAGTCAGGACTATGATACCAGTATAGACGCTGGTAACCATAGCGACCAAGAAAACATGGATAAAGTTCCCATGCAGGAACTGAGTCTTATCAAAGACAAAGTTGGTGCTCGGAAAGCTCAGAGAAGCTCCACTCCATCTATAGAGGAGAGGAAGGCTAAACTGTTCAATAAGAAAGAGAAAAGTGACTCCAATAAAAGCAATATCCCTGTGCCAAATAATCGAGTTGATGCAGTTAGTCAGGCCAAGTCTACCAAGGGTGTTAGTACTGACAGTAAAAGTGTTAAAGGGAGATTAAACCTGGAGAAGTTCGAGGAGGCCGGGAGACACAGAGCCTTGTCAAATACAGGAAGTAGTGTTCGGGATTCAGGCTTCCTGTCAAGACCCTGCAGTGATGCTGTGCTTGGTGATACTACAAGTGAAGGTTGGTTGATCCTTATTGCATAGATCGATGCTCATGATGTTGATCATTGGATTGTAATTCTTTGTAATTCTTGAAACCCGAGGGTCTCCGCCTATACTAGTTTTTCAAAATGACTGCCTGTGACAAAAATGTCGACAAACACAAATATTTGGCAGTTTCTGCAAGAACCTGATCTTGTAATTTGACATCCTTTTCAGTAGATGTTAGTGTTGATATGTTGTTTCTTCAAGCTAGTGGCTAAGCCAGAGACTGTGTCTGCAGTGTTCCAAGACAGAACATGATGGTTGTATCCTTTATTGTGCCCACAGAGCAGCGAGCAGCTACGGTCATACAGGCATGGTGGCGAGGATGTGTGACACGGCTGAATGACCCGAAGGTGATTTCGGTCCGGAAGGAGATCAGAGCACGGAGGGCAGAGGACCACATAGTTCTCCTCAAGGCAGAGCTGGAGAGGTGGGTGGAAAAGTGCCGTGAATAAACTGATGGATATAACAAACCAACAGATGTAACCAACTGTTTTTTTATCCCCGCAACAACGAAGTTGCGGGGGATATAGAAACGAGTCCAGTCCGTCCGTGCGTTCGTCTGTCACACTTTGTCCGAAGCATATCTCCTAAACTATTTGTGCTAGCTTCATCAAACTTGGTACACATGTCAGGCATGATCCCTAGATGTGCCTTTTGGGGGTTAGACCCAGATATGAATTTTATTTTTTGCTGTTTCCATGGAAACGTGACTTAGGCTGTGGCTATGAGGATGTCATCTTGTCCGGAGCAGATCTTCCAAACTATACATGCTAGCTTCATCAAACTTGGTACACATAGCAAGCATGATCCCTAGATGTGCCTTCTGGGGTTTAGACCCAGATATGAATTTTTTTTTTTGTGGTTTCCATGGAAACATGACTTAGGCTGTGGCTATGAGGATGTCATCTTGTTGCATTTCCATGGCAACAAGTTAGGCTTCAACTGAATTTGGTGGTAGTGCTCATTTCTGGAGCAGATCTTAAAAACCTTTCAATACGCTCCTTCCACTTTGCTGTATACATTCCAAAACATTTGACGTAATCATAACTAGTAGACATATTCATAAAGAGTATTTTGTCGTTGAGGGGGATATTGATGACTTTGTCTTCTTGTTTGTCTTGGACTCTTGCTGCATATTTTGACAGATTAATGAAGCAAAAACAAGTCCAATTAGCTAATCCGTTATCTATAATTGATGTTCGGAGACTGAAGCATCGGATTAATGAATCAACAATTGATGTGTTTATATAGTAAACAAGATTGGTTACTTCTAGACCGCCTCCGTGGTGTAGTGATTAGAGCGTCCGCCCGGAGAGCGGAAGGTCACGGGTTCAATCCCCGACCGCATCATACCAAAAGACGTTAAAATATGGTACTTGTTGGTCCCTGTCTGGTGCTCGGCATTAATGGGTACAACAAGGACTGGTCGGCTCAGAGTCAGTTTAATGTGTCTGAGTGAGGTATTCATGCTTCACTGCGGCATGGTATCTCAGTGGGCTAGCACTATAAAACCAACTTAAGTCTGGGCTAGTACAAGCAACCGCACATACACATACACACGCATGCATGTCGTCATATGAGCGAAATATTCTCAAGCATGACGTTAAACCCAATTTCACCTCTTGAGTCTGTTTGAATGGCACGGGAATCAGATTATGGGGGACTGGACTAACCAGGCCTGACTGTAACATACTAAGGTTATAGCGAGTCAAAATCTGGGGTCCCTTTGAGTTTGTTATAACCATAGATTTTTGTTTATGTCATTCTATGCATTAATTGGCTGATTCGATGGCTTCAGTTTGCTAGTCCTGGTCACTGTAAAGTTCTAAACATGACATTGGTATGCAATGTGTGAAGCCCTTTCTTCTGTTCCCCACAGTGATTTGGCTAAACTGTTGCTGAAAAGTGAACCCTTTTCAATTACTCCTTAGTTGAAACTATCAAAATGGCTGCTAATAATCCCAGGTGTTGATGCTTTAATTGTATATTTGATTGATTAATGAACTGAAGTTTCACCATTCAACACAATTGATAGTCTTAAAACAGTGGGTTAATAAGGGTTTTACTTCAGACACAAACATCAGTCGGCAGAGGAGAAGAAGTTGCGAGCTCTGCAGATGGAGGCCATCAAGACGCTGTGGCAGGAGGTGTGTATTTGCCTGTTGGAAGTTTGGTTTCCTAGCGGATTGATTTCCAGTTAAAGTATGTAATTAATATGATTGTGTTCCAAATTATGATTAAGTCCAGGGGTTCTTGTCATTAGCAATATAACTAGACTAAAATGTATTTAAGTTTACTATATTTAATTGTCTTTTCTTAGTGTATGAAATAAGGCCCGTCCAACCACCCAAGACGGGCTAGATTTCCAACGGACAGTCTAAGTTTACAGCTAGCCAGCCCAGTGGTCTGGTGAAAATTTAAGATAACATGTTCCATACATCTGAGTAAAAATTGAGATATTTTCTTTGGATTGTCTGGTCTGGTGAAATCCGTTTTGGCGTGGGAACATTTTAAAGTTACCAGCCCTGATGTTTTTGGTTTATTTCATACACTGCTTTTTTGTTTGACTATTAAACGCTTGAATATGGCTGACTCTCACCCTTCTGTCTCCAGGTTCAGTCCCTCCAGACCTGGAAGGCGGAGGTTCTTTCCTCTCAGTCCTTTCGGTCCTCCCAAGACTCCAACAACAAACACTTCCTGACCGTGTCCAGCAGCCAGAGGACATCCAGTAGCATGGACAGGTCGGACACCCTGGATCGGCTCTCCGACTCCACGCTGCGGTCAGCCTTCAGCCCTGTAGATGTGGAGAGGCAGCGGGACCTGGAGAAGACCTGTGCGAGCCTACAGTCTCAGGTGAGGGCAGAAAGGCAGTGCAGATTGTTTCCTCCAGGATTCACCCAAACTGATGTGGTATAATTGAAATATTGTTGAAAGAGGTGTTCACATCAACTTCCTCATTCATTGTCACATGAACACTGTTGTAGAGCAGTGTTTCACAGAGATAAAGCCATCTCCTTTCCCCTCACTCACTCGCTGTCTCATGAACACTGGTGTTCAGAAGGAAGCTCTCGACACGTTCACTAGTGCTGTGTTTCCCAGTGTTGCAGGCAACTGTGTTCACTCACTATGTGACTTTCCCAGATGTCTTGAACTGAAGGAAGCTCTTAGCACTGTCTCTTGTGCTATGTTTCCTAGTGTTAAACCCAGCTCTGTTCACTCACTCACTCTCTATCATGAATCTTGTTTGTTGGGTGTCAGTCCTGAAAGAGAGTCTCAACAATCTCTCTAACGCTGTATTCCACAGCATTAAAGCCACTTCTGTTCATTCACTCCTTGTCTCATGTACACTATATTTCCCAGGTGTCCCAGCTGAAGGAAGCTCTTGACACTGTCTCCAGTGCTGTTTTCCGCAGTACTTGTTTTACACTCACCCAGGGGCAGGAGGCTGAGGAGACAAGCTCATTACATGTGACTGGCAATGTAGAGGAGTTTGAGAGTCTGGAATCCGACGGCACCCCCTGCTCTGGTCGATGGAGTAAGTACATGTCTATCAGTGTCTCTTTAGGGCCAAGATGGTAGACTTAGAAGTTCTTTTTGGATATATGAATTACATTCTGATGACCATTACATTATTTCATATTGCACTGTGTGCTCCCCTCTGTTAAAGATGTCAACTTGTACAAATAACAACATGAAATTGTTTCTTAAGGCCAGACCAATTTTATTTCTTGTTTTACGGATCCGCTGGTCATATTTTATCAAGAATAAGAAGAAAAAAAATTAGTTAATTTTCCCCGCTCAAAAAATAAATTCCTAAGGTTTTATTGATCAAAACTGTAAATTTACAAGAAAAGGTTTTTTTAGATTGTGTTTTAACCCATATACACTTCATAAATTGCCAAAAGTAAAATACTTTTAGTATTTATTTTTTAATAAAAAATTCCCCTCCTGCCTTTAGGTTTTCTGAGGACAATAATGCGTAAAACAAGAAATAAAATTAGTCTGGCCTAATCAACTGTTTCCAGTGATTGCTTTAAAAATGACAAACAGCAGATATTGTTTGGTACAGGTATTCCTTGTCGTATTAACATTTAATAGACTATTTCTGATTTTGAGTTATTTTGCAATTCATCAATGTAATCTTGAGACAGAGGTGGTCAGCCTCAGTGACTTGGCATCATCATATCTCAACGTCATGGCACATTGCTTGTTACCTTCCTTCATTGTGGGGGCGGTGGGGTAGCCTAATGGTTAAAGCGTTGGCTCGTCACGCCGAAGACCCGGGTTCGAATCCCCACATGGGTACAATGTGTGAAGCCCATTTCTGGTGTCCGCCGCCGTGATGTTGCTGGAATATTGCTAAAAGCGGCGTAAAACCAAACTCAGTCAGTCAGTCAGTCCTTCATTGTGAACAGAGCACTCAGTGACTAGGCATCGTCATATCTCAACGACATGGCACATTGCTTGTTACCTTCCTTCATTGTGAATCGAGCACTCAGTGACTTGGCATCGTCATATCTCAACGACATGGCACATTGCTTGTTACCTTCCTTAATTGTGAACAGAGCACTCAGTGACTAGGCATCGTCATATCTCAACGACATGGCACATTGCTTGTTACCTTCCTTCATTGTGAATCGAGCACTCAGTGACTTGGCATCGTCATATCTCAACGACATGGCACATTGCTTGTTACCTTCCTTCATTGTGAATCGAGCACTCAGTGACTTGGCATCGTCATATCTCAACGACATGGCACATTGCTTGTTACCTTCCTTCATTGTGAATCGAGCACTCAGTGACTTGGCATCGTCAAATCTCAACGACATGGCACATTGCTTGTTACCTTCCTTAATTGTGAACAGAGCACTCAGACAATTCACTTTTTGTGACAGGAATTTAATAGCATAATTTTAGGACAGTATTGACAAATTTCTTCAATATTAGGCCATCGTGTCCTTACAGGTAGTGTACCCCACTCCCTGTCCCCCTACCCCTCAGAGGAGGAGGAGAGTTACTTCCGCCAGGTGCCCCAGCTTGGGGTCCCCACCCCACCCAGAGCTGTCCACCTGGAACACCGGGGTGACAGCTCTGTCATACTGCACTGGCAGACCTCCAGGCTGAGTGATGAGTCCGGGAAAAGCACCAGTATTATAGGTATGTGTCACAACACACAACTGTTACTGTCTGATGCTACTGATTGATTTACAAAAATATTATTTTCAAATTGAACCATGTACAAGTATATTTGATCTGTTTTGTGAAAATATGATATGTTTTGCATATGACATGTAAGTTGCAAACCATATGAGCAAAAATGTTCTAATACATACCCGAAAAACTGTTCAAACCTGACTCAGACTCGTTACATGTATTAAATGATTCCTTCATCCAAACATTTGATAGTCACTGTCATTCTACATGGAACGGGCGGTGGGTAACTAGTGTTAATAAGACCCGGTTTGATTCCCCACATGGGCACAATGTGTGAAGCCCATGGTGTCCCCGTCAGTGGATATTGCTGGAATATTGCTAAAAGCGGCGTTAAACTAAACTCAGTCAGCCAGTCTACATGGAACTCTGTGAACAAGATGTGCTGTATTAATATGCTCATTGACAATACATTTCTATTCATTTCCAGTGACATGTAAATATTTCTTACCATAAAGTGATACAGTTTACATTTGTTTATAAAACTACAAAATGTGTTCATTGCATGACTTCCTTAGAAGCATACTGATACAAGAAAAGAATCCACATCAGTTTGAGCAATTTCCATGTGCTGGTTCCAGGCTACAGAGTGTATGTCAATGAGAAGTGTATGGCCTTGGTCGCAAGTAACAAGACTGTCGCTCTCGTCACGGGGCTCGATTCTAGGACAACATACAAGTGAGTTGATGCAAACTATTCGTCTCATACATAGATAATATTCCTGGAAAATAAGATTGTTATGTAAAATAAGCATTTAATGAAAGGCCTCATAGTAACCAGCTAAATTATCACTATTTTTAGAAAATATTTTATTTTTATGCAAGTGTTGTTGTTTTTGTAATTGATTTTGAAAACAGTGAGAGTTTTTCATTGCCATTATGTATGAAACCTAGTTATTTGGGAATTCAAAACAATGATGATGTACCATTAGGCCAGACCAAATTTATTTCTTGTTTAACGGATTTTTGTCCTCAGAAAACCTAAAGGCAGGAAGGAAAAAACACAATAAAATAAAATCACCAATCAAAGTAATATTCCTTCTAAATGGTAAAAGTATTTTACTTTTGGCAATTTATGAAGTGTATATGGGGCAAAAAACAATCTAAAAATATTTCTTGTAAGTTTACATTTTTGGCCAGTAAAAAAATTAGTATTTATTTTTTGAGCGGGGAAAATTAATTTATTTATTTTGTCTTATTCTTCAAAAAATATGACAGGAGGATCCGTAAAACAAGAAATAAAATTGGTCTGGCCTTATTTTTTTTAATGTTATAATACCATGTTACCTGTGTGTGTAGGTTCTATGTGAAGGCCTTGTCAGGCCTTGGCGAGAGTTACGAGTCCAACATCATCATGGCCAAACTTGCCAAGGGGGCGGAGCAGAGACACGTGTCAGAGAGTAGTGACAGTGACATGCCAGATGACAGCGACAAGGACCATGATTCCACAGAGAGTCACGAGAAACGTCGCCACCGTAAACGTGAGACTCGTAAAAATCGTAAAGTGAAGTCTCCAAGATCAGAGAAAACAAAATCGCATGCAGCAAGAGATGTGGAATTTACAAGTGATGTAAAGTCTGCATCGCCATCAACATCAGAACGGCCACGAACAGCTCGTGCTGTTTCTGATGCTGGAGCGCCTATCCTAACTACACCAAAACGGCACATGCATAAAAGAAACAAGAGTGGTGACTATCAGCAGAGTCAGTTCTCTGACGGCAACATAGACAGTTCTCAAGGTTCCAAACGAGAGTCTGAGGGAAATGTTCAGAGTAGCCCATCAGATCTTCCCCGAGTCTCCTCATCCTCATCTCCATCCAGTGTGTCCAGCTCACCCACCAAATCCTGCCATCATCACCCATCAGTTCTCTCATCTCCTAAGCCTGTTTGTAGTGAAGGCAGCAACAAAACACCTCATCCAAGTGCTCTTACTGACTCTAAAGATGTGACTGTGATGTCAGGAACTTTCACTGTGGACCATGCTAGCTCCTACTTACAAAGCATCACTGCCAGTGTGGTCAAGGAAACTATTGCATCCTCTAAAGCCAAGATTAGGGTATCTCAGGAAAAGGAAGAATCTGTGAAGACTCACCGGAGAAAGAGGAGCAGTGATTTCAAACTGTCTGATTTGACTGATGGGAAGAATGAAGGGAGGGGGGATCGTAGGAGTACGGGGAAGTGGTGATGGGGAGTCAGAGCTGGATGGGGATAGTGTGACACATAGACAGATGGACAGAAAAGATTCAGAGAAACGATTATCAGATGGTGCAAGTGATGACTCCCTTAGAGAAGGGAAAGTAAAAGGTCATCGGAGGAAGCGGAGTAAGGACCTTCAGATTCAGGTCAGTGAATGGAAGAAGGATGAGGAGGCTGCTGGGAAGGCTGGGGAAAAGGCTGAAACTGTTTCTGCTGGTAGAGACTTGGACAATACCAACCAGAACAGGCCTGTTATCGATGGCCGTAAACGGCATTCATCTGGCAGTCGACCTAGCAGTCCTATGCTTGTTGAGGCAGGTGATAAGGAAGTGTTTGAAAAACGAAGGACCCCCATGGCTGAGACTCTTGAACAGAGACTCCTAAGCCTGTCTTCAAAATCAAGTTCTTTAGGGTCTCTTAGCAACAAGGGAGGTAACTCAGATGGAGCAACACGGTCTCGTCAGCTCCCTGATCCAAATTTGGTAATGGAAGAGTCTGGGATGAGGAAGAGGACAGCATCAGTTGGATCAGAAGGCGACCTCTCCCAAAATGCCAAATCGGATCAAAAAGCTTTGCGTCTAAACTGTTGCATAAGCTTCAAACCTTCTCCAAGTCACAGGAGAAGACAATAAGGGAAAGATCCACAAGGAGGAAGAATTCGGGAGAGTCCAGTCGGGACTCAAAGCCTCCGTCAGATGATGAAGGACGCCAGCCACGTGTGCGACGGGTCAGTGACAGTGACCATGAGGCTTCCTCCGACACCAGCAGCATGGCCAGGAAGCAGGGAGACAGCAGCTCAGGGAGTCACTCGGATGACAGCAGGTCCACACGACCCACAAGGACGCATAGAAGGTGGGTGCAATGAGTGACTGATATCCACATGTTAAAGATACTAGTGGAATGGCAGGAATTAGGTTTTAGATTAATAGTGGGTATTGTTCTTATATACTAGAATAAGGAAAAAATAAAAGTACAAGTGTGCCTTTATTTATCTCCTGATTCTCAACCACAGTACAGGGGCGGTGGGGTAGCCTAGTAGTTAAAGCGTTAGCTCGTCACGCCATAGACCCGGGTTCGAATCCCCACATGGGTACAATGTGTGAAGCCCATTTCTGGTGTCCCCCGCCGTGATGTTGCTGGAATATTGCTAATTGCGGCGTAAAACAAAACTCAGTCAGTCAGTCAACCACAGTACAATGTAAAACATGACAAGAAATCCGGAAAAGAATATAGGAACACTTGCACTTTCATGTGTTCCTTTATTTGTTTCCATGAGTATATTTTAGGATTCATAATTTAAGACCACAGTGGTGTTTAGGCAGATGAAAGAGGAGATATGGAAAGTATTTTTCAGGACTCTTTGATCATTTGATCAGTGATACTTTCATGTGATATTAGGTGATGTAGTTGAGAACAACAATAAATAGAGAATCACTTTCAAGCGTCCTTTGAATTTGAAATATGTACATTTATCACAAGCAGTGTTTATAGAGTGACCATCTTTGTTTGTTTATTTATCTTTATTTATGGTAAGCAAACACTTATGTTCTTCCCAGGACACCTTCAGATGGGAAGTTGATGCCGCCCTGGGAGGGAGACCGCCCCACCCACAGCCCCATCATCATGGAGGGCGCAGCCTTCAAGAAGGGCACATCTAATGTCCGTCGACATGCATCCTTCCATGGCCTGCTGCCGTCAAAGCAGGACAAACATGGTGCTCAAGCCTGCGAGGTGAGATCAGTGACAGATGTGTTTGTGCTGCATCAGCAGGTTTGGTGATCCAGCTAGAAATGTGCTATAACTGCTACCCTAATATAGACCAATGAAGTAGTGTTTGTATTAGCTGTTCGGCAGGGTCTACCAGCTCCGGGGTGGTGGGGTAGCCTAGTGGTTAAAGCGTTGGCTCGTCACGCCGAAGACCCAGGTTCGAATCCCCACATGGGTACAATGTGTGAAGCCCATTTCTGGTGTCCCCCGCCATGATGTTGCTGGAATATTGCTAAAAGCGGCGTAAAACCAAACTCAGTCAGTCAGTCAGTCTACCAGCTCCAGTCAGATTCTGGGTAAGACTGTGAGCCAAAATAGTGTTTGGAACATTATTTTGACATCCTTTTTTCAAGAATGTTAGGGATCTGCGATTGTTGACAGGTATGCTATTGTAAAATCAATTGATGCATGTACGAGCTCTCCTTCTTCATCTGGTGAATGTCTGATGGTGTAAAGGAGTAGACAATAGACACCACCAACATCAATCAATACTTCCGACCTGTGATCACTAGCAGTGAAGACTAATTTCGTTGTGTCTTGTAAATATTTCAAGGCTTGTATTATTCACCCTGCTGGCTGCATCATTTGGCTGTTTGTTTATGGCATTTGTCATGCTTTGCTTAAGAAATACAGTTCGCTCTACCACCATGTATAGTGTAATAAAGCACACTTTCGCCCTGAACTATTATAGTTAAAGCACGAGGACGCTTGCTTACATTGTGACGTACTGCAAAATTGTTTGATTATGAGGGGGCAGGCTAGAATGGCATTACATTGTGACGTAATGCAAAAAGTGCACATTATCGTCTAATAAAGTACTGTCAGTGCCTTTGATCTTTCACCAAAGCATCTTAGAATTAAAAATATTCTAGAGATTCCTACAGCTTGAGTTGTTGGTTTCAGGAGGGAGATCCACAGAAGGCTGAGCATGGCAGTATGGCATTACCCACTGTGAGTTTACAATGTGTTTCTCAAGTAGATCACAAGCACCTGTCTTCACTCCAGTTTCTCATATGTGTTCATTGACTCACTCCATATTCATAAGTTTACATCATAAGAAAAACATATCTCAATTATGTATTATTTGAAAATTTAAAAAGGACAAAACATTTTTTTACTTAAAGTGTAAAGTTTGACCAAAGCAATCAAGTTCATCAGAACTGGGATTGTGATAATGAGAATTGTTGCTATGGTAATCCGTATTAAGATATGTCAATCTTAATCCTTGTCCTCACTCCAGACCTCTTCTTTACCATCGTTACATCCTCTGCGTTAAAATCATTTGTCACTAAGATTCTCTCTATCTGTATCAAATCATCATCAGCATCATTATCACTGTGATCATCTCTCACATTATCATGTTTTTCCTCCTCCAGGACTAGCTCACATCTACGGGTGTAAGACAAGGTAGTATTTTGTCTCCAGTTTGTTTCATAATGTTAGCCTAGTTTATGGTTAGAATGTGTAGCCCAAATAGCCTCTTTTCTGGTGGTGTAGTGGTGCCTTTGGTAGTTTTGGAATTCTGAATTAAAATATTTTTGGCGTTTCCATGGCAACAAGTTCGACTTAGCCTGAAATTGGTGGTAGTGCTCTTTTCGAGACAGAACTGTAAAACCGTTCAATATGTCGTCACCAAACTTGGCACATAGATAGATCTGGTGGTGTACTGGTGCCTTTTGGTAGTTTTAGAATTCTGAATCAAATATTTTTGGCGTTTCCATGTCACAAGTTCGACTTAGACTGAAATTGGTGGTAGTGCTCTTTTCGAGACAGAACTCTAAAACCGTTCAATATGTAGAAGTAACCAAACATGGCACATAGATTGATCTGGTGGTGTACTGGTGCCTTTTGGTAGTTTTGGAATTCTGAATCAAATATTTTGGCATTTCCATGGCAACAAGTTTGACTTAGACTGAAATTGGTGGTTGTGCTCTTTTCCGAAGCAGAACTCTAACACCATTCAATATTTCTTCACCAAACTTGGCACATAGATAGATCTGGTGGTGTACTGGTGCCTTTTGGTAGTTTTGGAATTCTGAATAAAATATTTTTGGCATTTCCATGGCAACAAGTTTGACTTACACTGAAATTGGTGATAGTGCTCCTTTCTGGAGCAGAACTTTTAAACCCTTTCAATACTCTCCTTCCACTTTTCTATGTACACACCTAAATATTTGACATAATCATAACTCGTAGACATAATCATGAAGAGTATTTTGCCATTATGGGGATATTGATGACTTTGTCTTCTTGTTGTTTCTGACATAAGTTTAAGCTTAAATCTGTTTTCATTTTTTTTTATTTCAATCTTATTTTCTGTAATCTATTTTAGTTAATTATAAAGGTGTGAATATCTTAGATAGCTTTTGTGATTTGACCTTTGATTTCCTTATAGTGTGAAAGAAATCAACTGCATTTTTTTCTTTACTCATACATTATCCCTCACTATGCAATGCCTTACTGCCACAGGAACAGACATGGTTCCTTACAATTCAACCCTTTAGTACAAGAGTTATCTTGTTTTCACCCAGTTGCCTCTGCACGTGCCTATTTCTTCAGTGTATACAGAATTTGCAGTCCATACTCGTGTTGGCAACAAATGTTGTTGTGCACTTTGATAATGTAACAATTTAGTCTTGATACATCAGAAACAGTTCACAACTAACTGCATGCCTCTCTCTGTTTATCGTGGAACTGAGGTCCAGTAGGGCTTACCTTGATCTTAAAGTTTTACTTGTTTGAGTTTTGTATATCATCAAATCTTGATCCTTAGCAAATTTTTAGTAATATATGTTCTGTCTATCCCCATGTTGACTGAAATAATATATATAGAATAATACACAATTTGTGAAAAGCATAATAAACAATTTTGGTAGTGTTATTGGTGTAGTTCAGTACTATAAAACTATGGCAGCACTGAGCTGTATCAGCTGACTGACAATGAGGCACCAATAGGGTTGAGCAATTTTTAAGCAGTTAAGTAATATGTCAAGTGTACATCATCACAAACAGCACCCAGACCACAATGACATGTATCTGTAGACTAGATTGATGTATGCTTTCAAAGTAGATGATGGTTTTGCAGTGTTTAGTTTAGTTGGCTAATCAAATGTTATAAGGTTTTATGAATTAGAAACATTTCATGTAAGTTACTGAAAACATGAGGACTTTGTTCCAAGTCTATTTCATTCATGTGTGATACAATCCAAGATGCAGTAAAGTACTAATCGTATAGCTTTCAGGATCCTAAGTGCTGTAATGTTCAAATAATTTCTTCAGATGTGCATGTCTCAGTCAAACAATTAGACACAATTGAAAAAATTCAAGTTCCCATTGTTGACATTTAAATATTAGTTAAGGATATCAATAGTTGGCTTTAAGTGAGTGTGATTATTGTTTCAAGAATTCTGTCTTCATTTCCAGGATTTAATCAACAAAGTTCGCAGGAAACTCCGATCACGTACTCCAAGTCCATCTTTACACCAACCTGTCATCTCTGCTCAGAAACAACACAAGTCGTAGCCAGATAGACTGACTCTGCCTTACTAGAATATGTGCTTATGTTTGTGATGCTGTCTTGGATGTGCTTGTCACCAGCTGTGATTGCAGCCAAATTGCAAGACAACAGAGTTATCTACCCCTGATTTCAGTCAGATTAGTGGGTGACTTGCTACACATTTTCATATTGAGATCCCATTGCCTAACAGGATACTTATATGTTGAAGTCTATCATGTGGAGGATTGTGGCTCTAAATAATCAGCAACAGTGCCCTGAATCTGTATTCTGAGTGAACGAAGAAGAGATTGTCTGGATATTCTGGAAATACATGTTCTGTAGGCCCATGCTGGAGTGTATGTGTGCATGTGTACAGTGGTGGTAATTTAAACTATATACAGTATAACTTCCAGACACAGGAGCTAACGCAACCCCAGCATGTACTTATCATTGTTAGCTGACTGAATAAGGTCAGTTTTCAGAATTTCAGCCAGAGACAAGGTCCATAGAAGTTCTGCATCGCATCAGGTTTTCCTGCAAGTGATCTAACTGAAAAACTGTTCAAAGCTGTGTTAAACCCATCTCACTTAGAGAAGCAGTTGCCTTTATCAGTGTTGCACAATGTGCAAGCTACTTGTAATAAACATGGGTTGCAGTATGCGTGGCACAAGGCTTTTATAATGTATGTCCGAACATCAGTACTTTGTGTGTACAAGTACCCAGCATGCATTTGGGTGTTCTTGTGACCCTGACATTCCACAGTACATATGTGTGTATGATCAATACATCTGTGTGTTCTAGTACATCCACGGAGGTGTTGTAGGAACCCCTGTTAGTATGTGAAGTGTGGCCTTCAGTGTTATAGTCGCCTTGAAGCCCTGTGACAAGTAAAATACTGAAGAAGTTGAGGTACTGGGTTTCTTTTAAAAGTTACCAACATTGATTTTTCAGCATAGATAGATGTTTTGTTACTTTCTTACTTCTAAGAGAAAACGACAATTAGTGTCTTTTCCTGTCGTTATTCTGATGTTAATAATCTTGAAGAAATCGAGCAGCTAGATCACAGTGGTATGTGGAGTTTGAGGACCTTGGAACAAACTGAGGACTGGTACCTGAAGTTCTGACATTTTCTGACCAATTTTATTTCTTGTTTTACGGATTTACATTAGTATATATATATTTTTGAGTGGAGAAATTTTATTTAATTTTTTTTCTTATTCTTGAAAAAAATATGACCGGCAGATCCATAAAACAAGAAATAAAATTGTTTTGGCCTAATGTTTTTAACACTGTTTTTCACATTCATTACATACCTTTTCAGTTTTTTAGTTGTTTGGGAGTTTACGAGTAAAGTTTAGTTGGAAATAAATATGAAAATGCCTTGTTAAGTATTGTCAAATCACAGCCCAAATTGTTTAAGTTTTGTGTTTATACAACACAAGAGATAATCATGGTTACCATTAATGTCATTAAGACCATACTAGATCCAGAAGTCTTTGGCACCCATTTTGCTGTGAAGAGTTGTCTTTCTTTAATGTGCAAGGATACTATATGATTATGGTTTTGAATACCCGATTTACCAAAATTATTATTCCTGGCTTTATAGCACCATGGGTTTCGCCAAAGCAGAAAATATGTAAAGTCTGACACATTGTAAGATTCCGTATCACATCAGGCTGCATTCTCTTCCCACATAGGTTACTTGTCATATCTTCCTACGAACCTCTGTTCTAATATGGCCCTTTCATGGTGCGAGTGTTCAGGATTCGTGATTGGTTGCAATCAGATTTAGTTGTGCAATCAGCGACGTTGTTTCAAAAGTGATCTTTCGCAAGGCCTCGGTTATTTCCGTATGCTTCGGGAAAACTAGAACCTCTTTCCCTGCGCGATGCGCAAACGTTTCTTATAGACAAAACTCAGTCATGTAAATGGCGGATCAATGGCGTCTCCATCGCCCTAGTTGACAACGGACAAGCTAGCCATTAAATGTCTTGTGTGTCACATCAACACACGGTCCTGGCAGAGGAGGGATATTTGTGACCCAACATTTGCTTGTATTAGTCAAGTTGATGTAACACATGTTCTGATTGGACAGAAAGAAGGGAGATAATTCGAGTTGCGATTTTATGCCGCTAGGGGATTTTACGAGAACCGGGAAATATGACCGTATTAGAACAGAGGTTCGTAAGAAGAAATGACAAGTAACCTCTGTGGGAAGAGAATGACCAGGCTGATATACTGTGATATAATTCATATTCTGTTCAAGGATGCAATAAACACACTGATGCAGTTGTCAGGTTGACTTTAATGAGTTCATGGTCAGCATTTAAACATCACAGACATGATGAATATAATATCGTCTTTAGAACTTCTATCAGAACCGCAGAATTATGTAAGCATTTTGTTAGAGCTGGTCGTCAGGGTATAAACAGGATGCTTACAATTACATGTGATGAAGTCCTTATTCTGAACAATATAGCTAAGGCCAGACCAATTTTATTTCTTGTTTTACTGATTTTTGTCTTCAGGAAACCTAAACGCAGGAACAAAAATATTTTAAAAAATAACTGGTCAAAGTAATATTCCTTTTAAATACTAAAAGTATTTTACTTTGGGCAGTTTATGAAGTGTATATGGGGCTAAAAAACAATCTAAAAAATATTTTTGGTAAGTTTACATTTTGGGCCAATAAAATATTTTTGAGCGGGGAAAGTTAATTTTTATTTCTTTTCTTATTCTTGCAAAAATATGACTGGTGGATCCGTAAAACAAGAAATAAAATTGGTCTGGCCTGAAAGAACCTTCAAAATATTTAGAAAAATATTTCTATATTTCTTTGTGCCACTGTTGTCATCACAGATGTTTATAATAGACAGAAATAGGTTTGTGTATGTTGGTCTGTTATTAATGTCAGGATGCACGAAAGAAATCTCACAAAAGCTCACATAAATCGAATCCGTGTTAATAAGCTACTTCCTTAAATGTTGCTGACACTGCATTTAATTTTGTCCTCTCGGCAATTATTAATGACGTTTCCTTGGAGACGTCAATATGTCAGTGTCATAACATCACAAGCGAAAGTACACTATTCAAATACTGTCTGTGAAAACAACTGCTAATGAAAAATAAATTCCCTTCCTTTCATAATATCTGTGGAGGATGTCAAATCTGTGTCAGGGTAAATAGGTTAGTGTTCTGTTGATAACATAAAGAGGGGATGATTGACGGACAATACACGCTGCTTTGATTCTGTCCTACATAATTTTTGTGCTGTGCAGGCAACATAGAAGATAAGATATATTGCTCATTCACTAATGAGAGCAGTATGTACTATTCTTACAACAATTAAACAAAATTACCTCTAAATAAATAGAAAATTGAATAAATAAATTGTTAGTGACACCATGGCATTGGAAGGGCTTGCCAATCAACTGAAAACTAGGCGACATCTGATGGTGATCTGTGCTTTCTGATTGGCTGGTAATAGTCACAATGCTTGTGCTGTCATTGTCTTAAAAGATGTCACTTATTCGGGTTTTTTGTCTACAATCTTTTCGTGTAAATCATTGTAACAGGAGCCTGTGAGCTTTATATCTCCATAATAACAATACATGCTGAAGTAATAACAAAATATGCTGAAGTCATTTTTTAGATGATTAACCATTACTTATCCTGCCCCTCTGTTAAAAGCAGAACTTCATGACTAACAGTACTCCAAGTTTGTTTCCTTGGTTACAGATCAAAGACTGAGGGAAAATGTGGCCACTCACAAAATTAGTATGAAAAGGTTTCCAAAATATGAAATAAAAGTGGCAAAAACTGGAAGCAACAGGAATAGTGTGTATGAGAAATAATTAATATATTCCATACCAGATAGATTTAAACCATGAAAAATAAAGTATTCTGAAACATGTTTTTGACGAATTGTATAGATTATAGATATAATGCATTTAAGCAAAAAAATGTCTAATGTTTTGTTTAGTTATTATAACGTGCAAAAGCATTTTGTATAGTTTAGTTGTTTTCCTAAGCATTTAAAGTATATTGTTCTGTATCCCAGCATTTATCATGTACAGTATTAATATATGTTTATACAGGCATTCCTCTCCCATTTCACAGATTCCAAAAGAAAAGGTCTTTAATCTTTTCTTGCTCTCCATTTTAATGGTTGATATTAGATAACTCTGATCTCACACATAGCAGTTGTCGTTGAAGTCAGTTGGAGATGCTTGATGCCGTTGTTGTTGTCGTTGTTAGCCAGGTTGTTGATGTTGACAGTGTATGATGTTTCAATGTGATACCTGTACTCTATGCATTTTCCTATGAATATATGTGCTCATTACACAGACAATGGAGGAAGTTTGTAAGGAAATAAATCATGGACTATTTTGGAAAGTTGTTTTTTTCCTGGGGAATTGTGTGCATGCTATGTGTGGGATGCCACAAGAATCACCTGAACTGAACCCTTGGGAAACAGGGATGTACACCTCATGATTCTGTTCATATGATCATGCTTATCTTGACAAGACTTATCTTGAGGTATGTGTATAACAAGACTTATCTTCAGGTATGTGTGTAACAAGACTTATCTTCAGGTATGTGTATAACAAGACTTATCTTCAGGTATGTGTATAACAAGACTTATCTTGAGGTATGTGTATAACAAGACTTATCTTGAGGTATGTGTATAACAAGACTTATCTTGAGGTATGTGTATAACAAGACTTATCTTCAGGTATGTGTATAACAAGACTTATCTTGAGGTATGTGTATAACAAGACTTATCTTGAGGTATGTGTATAACAAGACTTATCTTGAGGTATGTGTATAACAAGACTTATCTTCAGGTATGTGTGTATAACAAGACTTATCTTGAGGTATGTGTATAACAAGACTTATCTTCAGGTATGTGTATAACAAGACTTATCTTCAGGTATGTGTATAACAAGACTTATCTTCAGGTATGTGTATAACAAGACTTATCTTCAGGTATGTGTATAACAAGACTTATCTTCAGGTATGTGTATAACAAGACTTATCTTGAGGTATATATAACAAGACTTATCTTGAGGTATGTGTATAACAAGACTTATCTTCAGGTATGTGTATAACAAGACTTATATTGAGGTATGTGTATAAAAGACTTATCTTCAGGTATGTGTATAACAAGACTTATCTTCAGGTATACGCATGATGATCCTCTTCCTCACATGGGTACAATGTGTGAAGCCCATTTCTGGTTAAGCCCAGAGTTAATCTTCCACTGAGGTGAACAAACTGTTATTACCTGGAAAGATGTAAGCTCAAAAGTTCCATAAGAACAGCGCATCTGGCATGTGCAACATGAATGAGTGAGTGAGTATGGTTTTACGCTGCTTTTAGCAATATTCCAGCAATATCACGACTGGCGACAACAGAAATTGGCTTCACACATTGTACCCATGTGGGGAATCGAACCTGGGTCTTCGGCGTGATGAGTGAATGCTTGAACCACTAGGCTACCCCACCGCCCTATGCAACATGAGCCACAAGGGGTTCACAGTGTCAGTAGCCCGCTTGTCCACCGTGTGCATTGATGCACCTTCTATCATTAAGGTCTCTAAACGTCAATGAAAGTCACGAGGTAGATCATTCCATATCCAAAGGACTTGAGTTCTTGCAACGTTCGAGGATTCGGATAACGTCACAAACGTCACTCCATATCATTGGAGACATTTTCAAAGGGTGACAAATCAGGGGATCTGTCGGACTTGATCACCACATTAACATTGTACTGATTAAGGTAAGGCTGTACAACTCGAGCAAGGTGTGGTTTGTAGTTTTCAGGTTGAAACGTCACTCCAGGCGTTCTGTTGCAAAAACGGTAAAGCGGCCATTTGCAAATGTCTCGGTAAGTAAAATATTGAAGTTACCCTTAATCACAATCATTGGCGGGGCGGTGGGGTAGCCTAATGGTTAAAGCGTTGGCTCGTCACGCCGAAGACCCGGGTTCGAATCCCCACATGGGTACACTGTGTGAAGCCCATTTCTGGTGTCCCCTGCCGTGATGTTGCTGGAATATTGCTAAAAGCGGCGTAAAACCAAACTCAGTCAGTCAGTCATTGGCGTCCTTGACCAGCTGTTATCCCACCCGAGATCATAACGTCCCACCTTCAAAACAGTCCCCGTCCAGAACACATGGCCTGACGTAACGTTCACGTGTGCGTCTGTAGACACGTGTATTGCCATCAGAAGGTAGCAAGAATTATCAGTGAAGAGAACGACGTGATCCCATCACACCTGTTGTCTGCTCTACTAGAGACTGACTGATATTTTATGCTAGTGTGCAAGTTTCCGTTCCAATAGCACAAGGTCCGACCATTTCCAGCTGTGGAAACAGTGCTTACATAGGTAACTGTAATCCGCTTCCCTTGAGGATATATAATACGCTCTGACCTTCGCCCTAGATTCTCTGTTCCACCTGCAAACATTCACTTCAAGTGGCCCGTGAAGATCCGGGTTAGAAAACTTTAGCAAACCATGCTTATCTAAGAGGCGACTAACGGGATCGGGTGGAGAGGCTCGTTGACTTGGTTGGCACGTCATCGTATCCCAATTGCGTAGATCGATGCTCACGCTTTTGATCACTGGATTGTCTGGATTGTCGGTTATTTACAGACCGCGGCCATATAGATGGAATATTGCTGAGTGCGACGTAAAACTAAACTCAATCAATCAATCAATCAATCCACTGGAGACATAGATGTCGATCTTCCGGCGTCAGAATTCACCGCTAGACAGGCCGTCTTGCACGGATTCCGTTGACGTCGAACTGTTCTCCTAATACATCTTTCTTGCCAGGTATGGTACGGGCCGTAAGGGTTTGCTGGCTGGAACGTGTGTTGGAGGTGCTTGGTTCAAATCGATCGTTCTTGATGGGGGTTCGTTAGTGGTGGGCGGCCATCATGGGGACGGTCTATAATTTGATTGCTTTGTTGAAACCAACGCCATTTAGTGCCAAATGTGTTTCTGTGGACGTTAAATTCATAAGCAAGGTCACGCTAACCGAGGCATACATATAGCGCTCAATCCAATATATATATACTAGCTACATAAAGAAACTGTGCACACAGAAAATTCCTTCAGAGTTAGAATACAACACAGAAAAGACGAAATGATAGAGACACTTTATAAGCTGAAGTATCGGACCACAACAAAATGTCAAAAGAACATGAACAAAATCCGATACGATGACGGCAGAAGTTCAAAATCGAGTAGGTGGTCACATGACGAAGTCACAAAGTCAATAACGGGTATGATCACCATGTGCATGAAGCACAACAGTGCATCGACGACGCACAGAGGCTAGCAAATGAGCATTGAAGGCCTGGGGAATGGTTTGGGACGTGGTCACTGCCGTCTGGAACCTGTGTCTGAGATGAGTCACCCGAATCCATCTGTCCTGTCTTGGCGTCGTTACGTCGGGGACGCCAAGAACGTGGATGGTCGGTGACGTCATTACTGTTTCGATAACACCTGATCAATGCAGATATCGTGTTACGATGGGATTGGAAATGTGCTGCCACCTGTTGTTGGCTCATTCTTGCTCGAACCATTCCAATAGCCTCTTGACGTTGAGCAGATGTTAATCTTGGTATGATGTGCATGTGACTTCTCATGTGAGTTTGTGAACGTTTGAATGACCAAAGATCAAGCTTTCGACAGTGACTGCAATTACTGAGTTTCACATGTTGTGTGCGGCTGCACAGGCTGCACGTGCAGTAACACATTGCAAGTCCATAGGCCACCATCAATGACGTCACGTCGCCTGGCACGTTCATGAGCGTTTGATTGTCTCCAACACTTGCTATGTTCACACTTGTATTTATGTATAAAGACGCTGTGTGCCTATATTTATATTTTCTGTGTGCACAGTTTCTTTATGTGGCCAGTATATATAACGGTACTCAATTTCAAGTAAATGCAAAATAATAAGGATATTTGCTACATAATTCCCCATTGCTAATTTCCCATGGCATACACGTAAAGATGATACATGTGCAAATGCCATTTGGAAAAAAACTTGAACAGTTGAACAGTTTACTATTTCAAACCTTAGAAATGACACATTGCCAACGTTAGAAATGAAGTATTTCCAGTGAATTTTGAGATGCAGAAATATCCAGGAAAGCGATAATTTCAAATGTATTGCGCACGATTGCATATAGGAGATTAGACTGATACCTGCATGCAGATTGACAGACAGATGCCAAAATAGATATACTAAAAATGTCAGTCAAAGTGTGCATCATTTTCAGATTTTAGGGAGTAATAGTTGACTTTTGGAGAGAAAAGGGGTGACCATCATTCATTCTCTCACGTTAGCGTGTTTTTCATCTCAGCTATCCCATAGATCCTCTATGAAAGTCGTATTCAGTTCGTCTGGTATTCTCAATAGTTTTTCACATGTGTATTTTAAATGTGCGATACCACATGTAAAGGCAAGCTGTGATACGTTTCGTAAATAATCCAGTTTGGACCAGACAGTAGAGTGATTGCCATCATGAGCATCGATCTACGCAATTGGGATACGATGAAACGTGTCAACCAAGTCCGCGAGCCTGACCACCCGACCCAATTAGACGCCTCAGTTACTACAAACACGCATGGGGCTGTTGAAGATCAATTCTAACCTGGATCGTCACGGCGGTCTACGGAAATGGAAGTATAATATAGGCAGATGATGAAACTATTCCGACTGCTGGACTAACACGGGTCCATGATATTGCCACGCTTCCCGTGTTCTAGAATTTACTGTCATCAAAAGTGATGACACCCGGTGTTCGCGAAAAGATGGCAACCGTCATAAACATACGCAAGGACTGGTCACCTGAAACAACAGGAACATGTGATACAAGTCAAGATAGGGAACAGCCAGGGTGCCGTTCCACTAACCGATCTTATCTAAGATCAATCTTAGCAAGTTACGCCAATTTTACAATCGTCTTAGCTAAAAGTTACACCCATTCCACTAACCAATCTTAGGCCGATCGTAGCCGGTCCCGATCTTACGATCCGATCTAAGCTTAGATCGAGACTCTTAACGTGCGAGAGATAGAGAAATGCGAGGCACGATTGATTTTAGCGATCCTAAGTTGGTCATGAGCAACTTAGACTTTGGATCTTAACTTTATGATTGACTTGGGTAAGATTGGTTAGTGGAACGGTAAGCCGATCTTAACATCACGCTAAGACTGGGATTTTAGGGGTTTACGATTGGCGTAAGGCTAAGATCGGTTAGTGGAACGGCACCCAGACATCATTATTGTCACTGATGCATCACATTTTGAAATGTCCTCCAAAGGTCTACCATAAAGCTTCTTGAAAGTGTTACTGAGGCCTTGAATGTTGCAACTTTGATAGAGCAACTTCTGAGCTGGAGTCGTATGGCGCTCTTTGAATTCTTGTGGAAACATAGCATGCTCCATTGTACTTCAAAAGTCGTGAAATGTAAACACCAAAGGCTGGAGCTTTTGGAATATTGCTCGACATGAAAGGAAACTTGACAACTGGGAAGTGGAAATCATCCTTGTCATCATGCAGCCTTGTCGTGCAGTCTTTATGCATAGATCTAAGGCGGTGACACGTGTTTCCTTTATTTCAGTATCATCGATATTCATGTTGCTTTGAACAGTCAAATTGTTTATCCAAAAGCCGAGCAGAAATTCTGATTCATATGCATAAAGAAACTGACTTCAACGCAATGAGTGGGATACAGTTGGCACCTATGGGAATGTAACTTTCTTGTCAGAACGTATTTCCCTAAAATATTTCGTAGGTGTTATTAATGAGGAAGTATTGTTTTCTCAGTAAACTTCAAACTTCACAGTTTTCACTTTTGACAAAATGTCTTGAACCTCTGAAGACATATATGCAAGTATATTTTTGTTTACCACGTTTGTTTTCAAATACCCAATGGTAAAGGAATGAAGTTTGTCATGTGGAATAGTGGTGATGAACGTTGTTAAATATATGCTTTAACAGAACTGAACGCGGTACGTTAAATTACTGAGATTGTAAAAATTAAAGGACATCCCTTGAGATTTTGGGAATGTACATGTAATTAATTACGCTGTCTCAAATACTTTTTGTGGCTATAGAGACGGTCCTTAGTTGTTCTATTAAGGAATATGGTTAATGTTTGAGACAAGAATTTGGTGGTACATTTACTAGGCCCAGCAATATATCTCTTTGCGCGGATTTTTTACTCGAGCTTTGGAATATTGTACAAATGAGGACTGGACATGTCTTCGGGTTTCAGAGTGAAGCCAAACGTTGATAGCACCGTTAAATGGCTTTGGCAGGTTACTTCCTCAGTTAACATAATGGCGTTATATGTGGAATTATGTGATATGTCACTTGTACTAGGCTGTTTTATCACACAATTTATGTATTGGTGTTTACATATAATGGTTGGTTTATTTCAGGCCTTGTCTGTGGGAACGACTAAAAACGTTTCATACAGGACAGCCAGACTTTTGACAGAAACGGGGTGGGATTGAATGGGCGTGTTCCAGTTCCGCTCCCTCTTTTCCAGTTTGTGCTTTCTACCAATGACAGCATCGCGCATTGACAATTGGATGTTCTGGAATACCTGCTTCTATTGTGTAAATAGAGGATACTAAACGACCTTCCGTGTAATACCATTTAGATTAAACGAGTTAAGTTACTTGGTGTTATTGAGTATTTGAAGCACGGGAATTCATTTGGAACCGACGGCGTCAGCCGGAGGTTTCAAATGAAATATTCCCGTGCTTCAAATACTCAATAACACCCGGAAATTGGCCAACACATGATGTTTATCGACATTGTAAACACAAAAGTAAACCAAAAGGTCCACACACGTTTTTGTGTCTGCACTCATTGACATCGAGTACGGGTACAGCAGTGAAATGTCATCAGCCGGCCGTTTCTGGCTGTTTCCATGGTAGCATCTTATTACCCACGTGGTCAACGTATGGGTAGTTGCATACTAATCTCGTACGTCACACGAGTGTCGTATCGCGTTGACCTGTGTCGTAACGACTTGACCTGAGATTCTAACGATTTGATTGATAACCGATGACCTCTCAATTAGGTCACATTCTGACGTAACTATTTTTCATTCATAACAAACACGTGAATTCATTCATTCTACAACTTAAATGCATTGTGGAATAAACATCGCGAACGTTGCCGTGTCGCTGTTTAATTGTGAGTCGAACTGAGACATTATATCCGTCGAAAACGTAAACGCAATGTTTCCACCAGTGATGTTAGCCGAATGAAGCAACTGCAAACCAAGAAACGGGTGCTACGGAGAAGTTTACTGTAGGAGGCTGTACGAGGCGATGACAACTGACATGCATCGTGACGTCGGTTAATAAGGCAGTGACGTCATTACAGTGACGTCATGCAAATATTGTACTACAGTACAAAACTCTTCCGCAACCTCTTTATGAAACCGGTTTCGGTTTGAAACCAAAATATTAACAAAAATACGCTATTTTGTCAATTTAATGCATGTAAGACGTGGGTAATAAATAAAACCACACTCGGTTCATTACATACGAATTATACGAAACTCGTGATCTTCCTATGTTATTCGATCTCGCTTTCGCTCGGTCAGATACCATAGGAAGGACACTCGTTTCGTATAATTCGTATGTAATGAAAATCCCATTGGTGGAGAATGTTCGTCACGATATTATGGTCTATAGTTATTGTCATCAAAGGAGAAGTCATCTGTGATAATATGATACACAGGTTTGCAACAGTACCATGAGTCTTGGCATATGAGCCATATGAATGTTCTGTGGGGGCGTCCCTGTAGGGTAGCCTAGTGGTTAAAGCGTTCGCTCGTCACGCCGAAGACCCGGTAGTTCTTGATCGAAAACCCGTAACGGAAATCTTGGGTACAGTGTGTGAAGCCCATTTTTCCGGTGTTCCCCGCCGTGATATTGCTGGAATATTGCTAAAAGCGGCGTAAAACCAAACTCACACACACACACATATGAAGTGGAATTTACATGGAGAGTTATTGCCAAGTCCATGTTCTGTAACACGTCTCTGTAACCGAACTACATATCTGGATGGAATTGTGTTCATATAGAAAAAGGAAATTGTTATTTAATGAAATCCAGCATATTTTGGCACATTTTTGGAAACTGAGTTTTTTCTTAAGAATGTTACATAAACTCAAAGCCAACATTTGCCATCGACTTCAGACACATGTGGTTATTGTCTGATCTAGCAGAGCCTGTTTCTGGTTTAGCCAAACGTTCCGAAGCGATGCCTAGAACCATATTCCCTGGTCGATATGGTGAGCCTTTACTGATTGTAGATCCGCCCAGGGTATTGTACGTTGCTTGAGTCTTTTTATTTCTTTTACTGATTCAGCGTATAGTGTTTTTTTCTCACTTTGGCCAGTCCCAATAGAGTCTGCATAATTCTACAACAACGGGTAATGTTCTCCACATCAAGGGAGGGTTCTAGTGCATTACAGCACTCTGTCAAAATATAGTATCGATCTAAATATAGCACACCACCTCCCTTCATTAACTCGACTGGTACGTGTACAGGGGCGGTGGGGTAGCCTAGTGGTTAAAGCGTTGGCTCGTCACACCGAAGACCCGGGTTCGAATCCCCACATGGGTACAATGTGTGAAGCCCATTTCTGGTGTCCCCCGCCGTGATGTTGCTGGAATATTGCTAAAAGCGGCGTAAAACCAAACTCAGTCAGTCAGTCGACTGGTACAATGTATAACTAGTGAAACATCTTTGCGTAAAACCTCGGTATATTGTCTCTGGTAAAACACTGTCTCATAACAATATTGTCTTGATGTCATATCAAACATAACGATAACTGTATTACGTCACACTTGTAACGAAAGTCATTCACGTGAAATCTATATTAGACAGTACTTCGTGTATATTTCTTTTCGCATTTAAAATTCTGACACTGATATTTGGACTGATAGTTTCGATAGGGCTCCGACTGATAGGTTCGATATAATGCCTTCTAATTTCTACACAGAGAATATGAGCTATTGTCCATGTTTCTTATTTGTGAGCATGAAGGTGTGTAAGACCAGAGACCATCTATAGGTATATGGTCTCAGGTAAGACACGATACAGCTTGACACACAATGTGACGTCACCCATTTGTGTGCTCGGGTGACGTTTTAAACATAGAAACTATAAACAACAGCAATCGGAACAATCTGTCATGTAGTCCATTACTCGATCGACCCGTTCCTTTACCTACATACCGAGCAAGTCCGATAACATCCGAGTGTAATTCGTAAACACCTGAAATCGACTGCGGAATCGAAAACACCTTTCATCCATATATCTGTTAGCAATGATTACATGAGACATGGGTACTGGATGCAGCTCAGATAGAACTACTGTCCAGGGTGAGATTAGAATCGACTAACGATTGTTACAGTGATAAGTCGTTGTGCTGTTTGTCGTGCTGTTTAGTCTTTAGATTGGTCTCGGTTTTCGCGCACTTTACGTCAGCATTTGGCTCAAGCACTGTATAGCCAGCCAGCCAGTCTCTCTCTCTTTCTTTCTCTCTCTCTCTCTTTCTTTCTTTCTCTTCTTTCTCTCTCTCTCTCTCTCTCTCTCTCTCTCTCTCTCTCTCTCTCTCTCTCTCTCTCTCTCTCTCTCTCTCTCTCTCTCTCTCTCTCTCTCTCTCTCTCTCTCTCTCTCAGGCTTTGACTTAATATTTCTAATATCACATACAAATAAAGTCGTAGAATTGATTTCCATTTTATTGATAATACCGGTTTTAATGCTGCTAAATTTGCACTTATAAAATATCATGCATCTTACACAATACAAAATATATTTTCCCTTTTTCAGATGGACAGTCACGGTCTATTCTGAAAACTAAAACAGTTCCAGCAATGAAAATAGTAATTGCTGGTGAGTGCATTGCAAGGCTTAGAGTAAACATTTTCATGGGCAGTAAACTATATGATTCACGAATTGCACATGCTTCTCCATAAAAATCATCATCTTCTTCAAAGGCATTTAGACGCCAAAGTTGGTTGAATCCCACATGGGTACAAGTAGTTATTTCTGGTGTCCCCTGCCGTGATGTTTTGGAATATTGCTTCAGTCAGTCAGTCAGTTCAGTCAAAGGCATTAGAATGTCCATCCATAGTTATCCAGTTTTGTCTTATATATCATTTATTATGTCCATCCATCCATCCATTTGTCTGCTTACTGATTTCCATTTCCGGATCGGAACTCCTAAACCGTTGAATATTCTTTTGTTGAAACTTGCTGTGCAGATCCTTCTAGTTGAGAACCGGTGCATGTCTCTGTGTTGCAGGTGATCCATCAGTGGGAAAGACCAACATATTCCTGCGTTATATGCGCAATCAGTTCAGCCCACTCTACATTCCTACACAGAGGGCTGTCATTGGTAAGCATACCTACAGTTAGTTGGTTATGTTCACAGTCCCCTATTTGGAACCACATTATTGGCACTACTGATAAATCATATTACAGCATGTGATGTGATATCTGAGTAAGAAAGTCTAGATTGTAGTGAGGTTCTGAATCTCTGGTCTCCCTGGGCTCAGCAATTTCAATTTAAATGGGCTTGTTTGTTAAATATCAAAATTATATATATCCAGTGATCTAAGCCATGAGCATCGATCTGCTCAATACAGTCAACCGTTGGACATGTTTGGGTCAAGTCAGCAACCTGATTTGGTGGTCATTATTGGCACACAATGATAACATCATATTATGGCAAGCATGGGTTGCTGAAGATATCTACCCGGAGCTTCACGGGTGTGCGAGGATTTGTAATAAATAACATTGCTAGCCTAATAATGGCAGAGGTATAGTCGCATGGAACTGTGGGTTTGGGAGATTTTGAAGACTTGGTCCATTGCAATCAATTTACTAGACTACTAAGTTTAGAGTAAATAACAAACTAAATCAGCAACTCTATATACTAATAAGTATGCTGTTGCCAGATTTAAACAAAATATTTTTTTTATCACTTTATTTCTTTTTCATCTGGGTACAGCATATCATGCACATTTAACAAGTCAGCATATTTGTTGCATTATATAGGAGTCAAATTACAAAGTCATTATCTATGTAAATAGATTGTGGCAAGAACAACCAAAATGTAACAAAAGTGTCGTATTTGCAATGAGAGTATGCATTAAATTTGTGTAATTGGTAATTGTAATTTAATTTGGTTTAACAAGGGTACAAGCTAACTTTCTATAATATATGTACTCTTTAGGTAATATGAAAATGAAATTCAGTAATCATTTCTTCTTTCTTTGAATCGATAATAATGGTGTCATTCCATTCTAGTAGATCTTGTAAATTGCATTCAATGATAGATTCTATTTCAACATCGCAAAATGTACAAAGTACTGATTCTATTAGTTTGTATTTATATAAATCTTTATTGGTTGTAAGGATCCTATGGAGAATACGGTATTGAAGCCATCTGTGCCTAGCACTATATGATGCTCAAAATGGTATAAAATTATGTGTTTTCCATAGATTAAGAGTGATATCTATGTTCAATTCTTTTCCCACTTACTTTGATAAAGCTGTTTTTGGTTTATAGCTTCCTTGTGAAGAAGCCTGTTGCCAGATTTTTTGTAAATGACCTGGAATGTAACAATATATCACACTATAGAACTTTCGGATTTGCTTGCTGTATAATAGCACTTATGTCGACGATAGGTGTTTAAAATGTCATTAGTATTGGTGATAGTGTGCATGAATGTCATTCGTTTCAATAGCTTATGTGATATACAGTCAAATCCCGATGAGTCGAATCTCTGGGGACCAAGTAATGAATTCGACTTATCGATGTATTCGAGACATAGGTATGTCTATGAGGGTAGAAAAAAAGATGATCCAGTCCTAATTCCTCCGCCTAAGCATTTGTTTATCTAATGATTTCCCTATCACTAATAGGGGCACCTTATCAGTTCCAGTCTGATTAGCACAGACAGTGATTTCCGTAAAATCACTAATCTGCCTTTTGAACTCACCCGTCAAAGGCGGAAAGGTGTGAGCTGCGCTGGTTTGTTAATTGGATCAGTCTGCTACACCAATCAACTTCTCATTGACTGACCTCGGCTTATGTATACAAGATTGCTGTTGTTTGAATCTCATGGGACCAAATTTTCTTCTCGAGTCATCGTGTGTATTTATGAGACAACTTCGTGTAACCAGTATTCAAATGATGACAACTATAACAGGGAATGGTCGGGACCGACAGGTACTTCGAGTTATGCATAATATTCGAGACACCAGCATTCGACTCATCGGGATTTGACTGTAGATATATATGATGGACAATGGACATTAGATTCTTGTACTTTTTCTGGTTGAGTCTGATCCGGGATTCGAACTCACATTCTCAGTACAGCACTTAATCGCCAGCACACAAATCAGCGATCTAACTCTCTCAGCCAACGCAGCTTACACAAACTGAAAGTCTGACAACTGTTACTGTAGATCACAAGCTTTGCAAAATTTGAACTCACTTAACGTTATATTCGTCAGTTCATTAGGGGTTCATTATTTTACGTTTGACCACTTTCTAACAAACATTGTGTATTCATAGCGTCACCTCATAATGCCTTGTTAATCCTATTTTTTCTGGTATGTACATGAACCCTGCTTCATATTTCAACCTTAAACGTTCTTAAAATATCAAGATATCAACATTTAACTGGGTATAAACTAGTGGTGTTCCGATGATCGAAAAAACCCGAAAATCGATCAAAAGAAGGATTAAAAATTGATTATCGATTGTAAAAAAAACCATTTTTGATTAATCAGAATTTTGTTGTTTTTGTAGAACACCCTTGAATTAAGTATACTTACCATTTGATTTGATGAATATTCACGAACAAACATGCGCTCAACAGCGTAGAGCTATGCTCATTGTAAAATTTTGACCACTTTTATTGTTTAATTGCATTTCCAGTGTATTACTTGCATGCGTGCATTTCATTGCATGACAGTATTAGTTATAGAAAAAACATTAATTAGAAAAACCTGGTGAAAAACCCTTAAAATTGGTGATTACATGAAAAATGTATCTATTTTGATTATAATCGATAATCATTCACCACAAGTCCTCCGATAATTGATAATGGATTTGGTTTCCGATTCCCAACACTAGTATAAACATCAATTATCCGCATGTATATAACTCCTTAAGTCACTTTTCTGTACAAAATGTTGCACTCATATTAAAGAAGTTATGTATCCATGGAATTATCTCCCTTGTTCAGAGAACCATGTGATGAAGGTGAACCTGCCAAGCCATGCTGTTGTATCTCTGTCTCTCTGGGACATTCCTGGAAGGGAGGACATTGACCTCTACAAGTCCTACTTCAGAGACCTGGATGCTGCCATTGGTACGTCTTGTATTAAGTAGCTACTAGTCAGAATCTTCCTTGCAGGGTTCCTAGGTTAACTGTTAACAGACCTGAGTTTAGATCCAAGGTAGAATCCAGCAACATCTTCAGCAACCCATGCTTGCCATCTTGCCCATGTTTATGATTATGCTTGTCGTGAAGAGGTGACATTAGGCGGGATCGGGTGGTCAGTTTTGAAATATGGGAGTGACATTTAGGAGATTCATGTGTTGTCATTTCAGGGTGTTATTGAGTATGAAGCATGAATTCATTTGGATGCTGTTGAGGTTTCAAATTGGATTGTTTTTGTATCGTCAGACTTTTGATTATTTACAGATCACAGCATGGCCATAACAATACAATGGGATATTGCTCGATGTTTGTAACCGGCGCCACGAAACTAAACTCACTCACTCCTAGGTTAACACCAGTTTGATTTGACAGAGATTAAAATATAAATATGGGAGTTGCCAATGCTTTGTCAAGTAGCATTTGCCATTATGTAGATGGCAATTCTCCATCAGTTTCTCGGGGATCTTGAACTCTGCTTTTATGATGTTGAAAGTGATTACTTTGCAACATTCGGGCAGCTGTTAGACTGAAGCCAGAGCAACCAAATACATATGTACATACAAGATAAAGGTGTGAAGTTGACTTGTTTGCCTCCATCATATTGCAACTTTGCAAAAATTGTTGCAACACGCAGTGCTGTATTCAGTAGAACAGTGCAAAACACAGTCTAATGGTGAAGAGTGAGTGAGTGAGTTTAGTTTTACGCCGCACTCAGCAATATTCCAGCTATATGGGGGCGGTCTGTAAAAATCGAGTCTGGACCAGACAATCCAGTGATCAACAGCATGAGCATCGATCTGCGCAATTGGGAACTGATGACATGTGTCAACCAACTAATGGTGAAGAAATCCTGTCACTGTCTGTCAAGTAAGCTTAGCTATATTTGTCGATTATTTCGAGATTTGAACAGAATCTACTAATGGAAGAGATGGGTTTTGTCACAGAAGATCCTTACTACATACTGACATAATATGGGATAATTGATATTTGTGTTTGCAGTGGTAGTCGATGTGTCGGATCCAGAGTCCATCATGATGGCTAATGTATGGAAACAGATTGTCGTGACAAACATAGAGAAGACAACACCTCCCAGTGATGGAGACAGGAAACAGGATGGGACTGGCACACTCGCTGTGGACCCTGTCAAGTTTCCTGTTCTTCTCTTAGGAACCAAATGTGACATAGTGAGTGACTTTCCTTGCCCAGAAATGATGATGATGATGATACCTGTTCATAAAATATCTGAGATTTGCCCACCTAAAATGTTGAAATTAAATATGAGGGACTCCATGAGGGGGTTAGTGACCTGGCATCTGCATTATTTGAGACATATGGTGACAATCTGTGGGAAGAGCACTCTTGGATTAATTTGTGAATCAATGCAAGAACAAAATATGAATCTAAACATTGAAGTTTGTAATGTGTTTCTCATCTTCTGAGAAATAATCCATGCTCCAATGTATTGGTGAATCATGACATCCCTGGTTTTGGCTTACCTACAATGTCCATTCATTGTGGGCTGTGTATTTAAAGTGATGCAAGCACTGACTTGTGAATGTCTGCAGGTGGAACAGAGAATGGAGGCTGAAGGGCAGAGCTTGTATCCTCAAGGGAAGCGTTTGAAGGACACAGATTACAGCAAACTAAGTGAGTACTGTGTGTAGTGATGTTTGCGTGAAGCTGGTGATGTTTGTGTGTAGCTGGTGATGTCTGTTTGTATCTGGTGATGTTTGTGTGTAGCTGGTGATGTTTGTGTGTAGCTGGTGATGTTTGTGTGTAGCTGGTGATGTCTGTGTGTAGCTAGTGATGTTTGTGTGTAGCTGGTGATGTCTGTGTGTATCTGGTGATGTTTGTGTATAGCTGGTGATGTCTGTGTGAAGCTGGTGATGTCTGTGTGTAGCTGGTGATGTTTGTGTGTAGCTGGTGATGTCTGTGTGTAGCTGGTGATGTCTGTGTGTAGCTGGTGATGTTTGTGTGTAGCTGGTGATGTTTGTGTGTAGCTGGTGATGTTTGTGTGTAGCTGGTGAAGTTTGTGTGTAGCTGGTGATGTTTGTTAATACTGTTGATGTTTGTGATTGTTCACAGCTTGTGACGATGTTGAAATACGCTCTGCCAGGGAGATTAAGAAGCCAGCCTGTGTATTGGAGCTGGAGAAGATGGCGGAGGAACACAACTTTGTGGGCAGGTGAGTCTCTTGGTGGTGTTGGTGGACAATCACTGCTGGTCATGCAAGACGTGAACACACTGTATATCTGTGATACACAGTATATCCAGTGTATGAAATAAGCCAAAAATCCAGCTTGACATCAGGGCTGGTAACTTAAAAATGTTACCAGCTCAAAATGGATTTAGCCAGACCAAATATGGTGAATTTACTCAGATGTATGGAACATCTAAACTGTCCGTCAGAAATCTAGACCATGTCGGGCGGTCGGACGGGCCTTATTTCATACACTGGTATATCACATAGGAATCTTTGACTCATTGTAGATCGGTAGCATAACACAATAGGAGGTTATTTGTTTTTTTCGACTCAATAATATTTTGGTAGTGAAGTGATTAGGATATTGTGAAATTCATTTATCCAGACATTATTTGAGAAGAGTGTCTGCATAAGTGAGGTTGGACTGATATCTGTGACAATATCTGTGACATTGTGCACCTGTTACAGTGTGATGGTGTCAGCCCGTGATGGCGATGGCTCTGTCCACACCGCCATCCAGAGCTTCATCAGACACATCCTGGAGGATCAGTTTATGGAGCGGAGATGGAAGTCTCGGACACAGACAGAGGAAGTTCCAGATAATAATGACGAGAAGAAGATCACCAGGAAGCTGAAAACTATTGGCATTGAACAGGTGATTGAAACTGTGTCAAATCAAATTAATGAGTTTAACAAATACCTAGGAAATTGTACGATGTCTTGTCATATTGTTGCTCGCTGTTAGTCAGTCAAATTACAGAACCTGTGAAGATCCGGTGTAGAATTGGTCTTCAGTACCCATGTATGTTGTAAAAGGATACTAAAGGGATTGGGTGGTCAGGCTCGCTGATTTGGTTGACACATGTCATTGTTTGAATGTATTGTCCAGACTCGATGTTTTGCAGACCACTGCCTTGTGGCCGACATTTTGCTGAGTGTGGTGTTAAACAACAAACAGCCAAATTACAGGCAAACACAATACAATGTATTTACCTAGAGAATCTGTTTCAGATTGACAAGGCTTTTGGGGAAAAGGAACTTGTGAAAATCTTCGACCGCATTGACACCCTTAGAAATCTCAACGACAAGTCTTTCAAGAAGTTTGTGTCCTTGTGTGAAGATGTAGAGGTCATAGGTCACGGTGAAGGAAGTATAGAGAACTGCATTGTGGGATTGCGGAAATACCTGGGTGAAGCAGACTTCAAGTTGCAGGTACGTACTCACGTCATTGTATCTGGCTATAACATTGGCCCATTTTCTTATTTAGATTGTACGCCCGAGCCCTCTTGCAACTTAAACTCGTACATTTTGTGACTGTGTTCCATTCTTCATGCCTTGTCTCGGTTGTGGGAGGATTTGCTAACTCATTTAGATACATATCCCATGATACATTGAATGACTGTGTGGATGACTGTGCCGACAATCTGGAACAGTGTTTTTGTAGTGTATCACCTTCTCATATAACCACGCAACATCTTCTTGTTTCACACTTCTTTAATCACCCCAAGAGAATCATTACAGGTAATATTACTGGTTTCAATATGGCCGCCGAGTGATGTCACATAGCACACAGTTTGACTTGAAGGTCAGACATCAGTGTTGTGATATAAGGGCTGTATTGGCCTGTATTTTGTTGATTTAGATCGTGGAGAAGGGAGGTAACTCTACAGGGTTTGACTTGAATGTCTGACATCGGTGTTGTGATATAAGGGCTGTATTGGCCTGTATTTTGTTGATTTAGATCATGGAGAAGGGAGGTAACTCTACAGAGTTTGATTTGAATGCCTCACATCGGTGTTGTGATATAAGGGCTGTATTGGCCTGTATTTTGTTGATTTAGGTCGTGGAGAAGGGAGGTAACTCTACAGAGTTTGACTTGAATGTCTGACATCGGTGTTGTGATATAAGGGCTGTATTGGCCTGTATTTTGTTGATTTAGCTCGTGGAGAAGGGAGGTAACTCTGCAGAGTTTGACTTGAAGGTCTGACATTGCCCCACAATGAAGCACATGTGATACATGTGGTCTCACCTTAGGCAAGTGAGTTTGTTCACAATTGCCTCTGTTCACCCAGCAGGAAATGGGTACCCGGTGAAATAAGTCGTGAGACTATTAACCTTCTAGCGCCTAACAGGCAGCTTGGGTTATCGGGGTAATAATGATCAGATTGTGCGATTTGAGCAGGATATCTAGCCTGGAAAACGTGCGTTATAAATATTCTCATTGTCATTATTATTATTATTGGTGTTGTGATATAAGGGCTGTATTGGCCTGTATTCTGTTGTTTCAGCTGTTGGAGAAGGGAGGTAACTCTACAGAGTTTGACTGTGTGACCCTGCATCAGTGTTGTTGTGTAATGGTTTGTTTTTTGTTGTTTCAGCTGGTGGAGAAGGGAGATGTCTATCAGATGAGAGTGAAGCGACTCAGCGAGGACACTCACATGAGCAAAGCACTGAAAAACATCCTCACAACATTCAACAAGGTGGGTAAGGAGATGTCTATCAGATGGTGGGAGTGGACAGCGTGGAATCTGACAGAACGGATTAGATGGAATGTGATATATAGGGTTGTAATGCATAGGATAGCATGGTTTGGGATAGAGGGGGTTTGATCTGCTAGGAAGTGATGTATTAGAAAGGGTGGCTCAGGAGAGAGTGGGGATTCTTGTACTGGGGTTGGGATGTATAGGAAAGGATGGTTCATGAGAAAGTGGGGATTCATGTACAGGGGTTGGGATGTATAGGAAAGGATGGGTTCATGAGAAAGTGGGGATTCATGTACAGGGGTTGGGATGTATAGGGGGTTGGGATGTATAGGAAAGCTCATGATGAGGAAAGGAAGTGGGGATTCTTGTACTGGGGTTGATTGGGATGTATAGGATGTATAGGAAAGGATGGGTTGGGATGTATAGGAAAGGATGGATTCATGAGAAAGTGGGATTCATGTACAGGGATTGGGATGTATAGGAAGGGATGGGTTCATGAGAAAGTGTGGATTCTTGTACTGGAAGAGTGGGGATTCTGTACTGGGGTTGGGATGTATAGGAAAGGATGGGTTCATGAGAAAGTGGGGATTCATGTACAGGGGTTGGGATGTATAGGAAAGGATGGGTTCATGAGAAAGTGGGGATTCTTGTACTGGGGTTGGGATGTATAGGAAAGGATGGGTTCATGAGAAAGTGGGGATTCATGTACTGGGGTTGGGATGTACTGGGGGAGAAAGTGTGGTGTGTAGGGGGTTGGGATGTATAAAGGGATGGGTTCATGAGGAAAGTGGGGATTCATGTACTGGGGTTGGGATGTATGGGGTTGGGAAAGGATGGGTTCATGGAGATTGGGAAGTGGGATTCATGTACTGGGGTTGGGATGTATAGGAAGGGATGGGTTCATGAGGAAGTGAGGATTCATGTACAGTGATTGGGATGTATAGGAAGGGATGGGTTCATGAGAAAGTGGGGATTCATGTACTGGGGTTGGGATGTATAGGAAGGGATGAAGTTAGGAGAGTGGGGTTTGATGAACTGGAGTTGGTAGGGAACCTAGATGAGAAAGGATGCATCAGACTGAGATGTTTTAATTCAGGAGTGAGGTCTGTGACAGCCAGATCTAGGGTTTGATCCTTATACTGTAAAACATTGTTACCACTTGTTTTGTATGCTGTCCTTCAGCCAACTCACATGTAGCTATTTGGTTCTCTTACAGTATGCAGCTTCTGGTGCAGCCATCCTGAGGGAGTTCCCTCCCTTGGCAGAGCGTTTGGAGCTAGTTGACCAGAAGGTGGCAGTAACTGTAGCCAGCTATGAGGAGCCAGTGGAACCAGGAGCCCCTACATCTAGCATCCGAGAGGAGCTGAAGTCTCGGTCAGCCAAGGTGGAGGAGAATCGAGCAGTGTTACAGCACTACCAGACCTTGGCATCTCAGTGTTGTCAGAATGTCAGCAATGGGGTCTCGAGAGCAAAAACAGCATTTATCTGGTGAAGGGGCATCTTTCTTCACAGCAAATCCAGCATTACTCAAATCAAAACTCCTGTAGCAAGGAACATTGCAAATATTGACTATTTTTAAGTGAAGGGACAATCTTCTTCAGATATTAATTTTATATATAATTTTCATGTTTTTATTTATAGTGGGATGGGTGTCATTGGAATTGATTTAGCTGATCAAACCAAAATATATATAGGTCATATCTTACTCATTTTATCAGATTACATATTTGAAAATTTATGGTGTCACATGTGGAAAAGTCATGACGGAAATTGTTGACATTGCCAGCCATACAATTGTAGTTTCTGGAACGATCTGAAGTCTGAAGTAATTATGTGATCATACTGAAAGTAAATGAAGCATGGAATTATAGTATACATGACCCAAATGGCAAACATGCGTTGGCTCATAGCTTTAACCTGTGAGCTTACGTTTTAGTACCTACTAGCAGCAACTAATATTTATGTTTCTATACAATTTTTATATAAGTACACATACATTCCCTGTTATATCTGTGATATGAGAGGTAAAATGCGTTTACCAATACTGATATGTCAATAGAAGTGAACATTGCATGACATATTATTTACTGTGATAATGTCCCAGCA
Organism: Haliotis rubra; assembly: GCF_003918875.1. Lineage (NCBI taxonomy): Eukaryota > Metazoa > Mollusca > Gastropoda > Lepetellida > Haliotidae > Haliotis > Haliotis rubra. Next base: position 1,471,802 of record NW_025767424.1, read on the forward strand.
TGCACCCTTTTATGTGTAAAGAAATTGATGAAGAAATATTCTGTGAATGGGTTTACAGAGCTTGATTTAGTGCTTTGTTACTTGCACTGGTGCAACCCAGGACCAACAAGTATTATAGTGCAACCTACTTACAATTAATAGTCTAACTAGCACCAGGTGCAACTCAATTTTACTTGGGTAAACTCTGAATACAAACATCTGATATGAGGGGTAAAATGCATATTTTACCAATACTGATATGTCAATAAAGTGAACATTGCATGACATATTATTTACTGTGATAATGTCCCAGCATGCACCCTTTTATGTGTAAAGAAATTGATGAAGAAATACTCTGTGAATGAGTTTACCTTATGTGAAGATTATATTATGTCATATAGAATGCCTTCTACACCAGCTTATTTTGCGGACACATATCAATGATGTGTTACTTAACCTTGTCAAAGTCAGCATTAACACAATCAAAGTATTATATTTTTCTTGTGGGAATATACACCAAAGAAAAAAATCACATACAGCTTTGATGAAATTTTTTCCTATTGACTTTAAGCTCATAACAATTACTGATTTTTTACCTTTTCACAGTATGACATTGAAGTCATTTTAAGTCATGTATATTTACACTTTACATGTGCTGTTTTGACTAATTTATGCATTTAATAAGAATCAAAGACATGTTTTAGAGAGCTTTATTGCATATTTTGTGTCATGATATTTTGTATCGAAGTATAAATATATGAATCATTAATGTTTAGTTTCTACTTTGTTCTTTCAGTTTGTAGATGTTTTAGCATTTCTTGGATTTAGCTAGTCCTTGATTCCCTGCATTAACACAAAGTTTGTCGTACTTCAAGATGATAATCATTTTAATTTATATATTTGTACATTCTGGATATATATTTATATATTCTGAGATTGTTCCTGAAATTGTTTGACAAAAAGGAGAGCATGTTAAATTTCCATGTACAATATTTTTTAGTTTCAATTTATTGAAGTAAAGAAACATTTGTGAACTGTATGCAGAGAACCTTCACTAAAGCCTGGTCTTTAGACATCTTATCTTGTTCTTTACCATTGGTGGTTGGGAAGCCTAGGGGTTAACTCTACTTGTCAACCAAAGGCTGATTCCTACATGGGTACAATGTTTGAAGCCCAATTCTGGTGTTGCCTGATGTGATATTGCTGGAATATTGCTAAAAGCAGCATAAAACCCAATTCATTTTCTTGACAGTTGATCAGTAGGACATTGATTCAGCTCTCCAATCATCATTGAGAACAGTTAAAATGTGTGCTGGTACATGGTCAGATGTAGTGAGAGAGTTATTCCCCATGCTCTGTGTACCCAAGGCTCACAGTCTGTCATATGTTTAAATACGTCACAAGGTATCAAATATTTGTTTGTGAATCTTGTTTGGGTGTTGGGGAATGCTTTTTCAATTTATACCTTTAAGCAAAAATATATTTGTGAAAATTCTTGAGATATTAATGTTACTGTATATAAGCAAAGGATTGTACACCTCTTTAGACAGGACAGTACCCAATGTTAGACATTCTCTTCTTTTATGTGATCTCTTTGGCATGGGTGGAAATTTTGAATTGCTTATCTACCCATAAATGTTTCAAGGAGTGAAAGAAACTTGGTGGTGGTTGACCAATTAACATGAAGGCACAGCCAGATGTGTCCTGTTCTGAAGTGTTTCAGTACCAACTCTCTACTCACATCGGGTATTGAGTGAATAATTACAATATCCTCCCATTGTTACAGGTAACAGTGTAATCCGTCCATGAATTTGCAATTTTTTGTTCCAAAAACTGTTTTATTAGTACACAATATTTTCTATGTGTTGTTATTATGTTATGTATGGTCATGACTGTGAAAGCAGGCTTTCACTGGGAAATCTTTTTCCGAAATTTTATACTTGGAATAAATATTTAAATCTCAACCAGAGTTGTTTTATACTTTAGAGATGGCAGTTGAAAGTCTACCTGATTGTAGATCATATTCAGGGCGGTGGGGTAGCCTAATGGTTAAAGTGGCTCGTCACACGGAAGACCCGGATTCGAATCACCACATGGGTACAATGTGTGAAGCCCATTTCTGGTGTCCCCGCCGTCATATTGCTGGAATGTTGCTAAAAACGGCGTAAAACCAAACTCAGTCAGTCAGTAGATCATATTCAAGGTTCTCCATTTGCGTCTCGAACTCCTCTGCCTCCTTTCAGGGACGGTGGGGTTAGCCTAGTGGTTTGTGCTGTGCAGGCAATATAGCAGAAGGTGTCCTCCCATTACGAAGACAGGCAGTTATAACAACAACATTTACGGTTCAGTGAACATATGGGGACCTCGATGGCCAGTCCATGGCGTTGATTCCAGCGTTTTGAAGGAAATTTCGTGTCAACATCGCGGTATGCGGCCGAGCATTATCATGCTGGAACTGTAGACCTGGGCCATGAGCCGCCATGAAAGGAACGAGTTCAGGGGTGAGCACCTGGTCGCGGTAAGCAGCAGCTGTGATGTTTCTACGGATGACCAGAATTTGGGAACGGTTGTTCCCACAGAAAGCACCCCACACCATGCAACTTCAGCCCCCGAATCTGTCGACTTCCTGTACACAACATCGTCTCCAGACTCTATGCCTGCCGTCCGCGAATCTGAGGGTAAACCTGGATTCATCGCTAAAGACGACTCGATTCCAGTCTCTCCATTCTCTTCCCACAGAGGTTACTCCTGTCATACCTTCCTACGTAACCTCTGTTCTAATACGGCCCTTTCATGGTGTGAGCGTTCAAGACTCATGATTGGAGACAATCAGATTTAGTTGTGCAATCAGCAACGTTGTTTCAAAAGTGATCATTCGCAAGGCCTCGGTAATTTCCGTATACTTCGAGAAAACTAAACCTCTTCCCCTGCGCGATGCACAAACGTTTCTTCTAGACAGAACTCAGTCATGTTATGGCGGATCAGTGGCATCTCCATCACCCTCGTTGACAACAGACAAGCTAGCCATTAAACGTCTTGTGTGTAACATCAACACAAGTCCCCGGCAGATGGGGGATATTTGTGGCCTCACATTTGCTTGTGTTAGTCAAGTTGAATCTAAGTCGATGTAACACGTGTTCTGATTGGATAGAAAGAAGGGAGATAATTCGTGTTGCGATCTTTTGTCACTAAGGGATTTTACGAGAACCGGGAAATATGACCGTATTAGAATAGAGGTTCGTAGGAAGATATGACAAGTAACCTCTGTGGGAAGAGAATGCAGTCTCTCTGGGTCCATCGGAGGTGACGTTGGGCCCACAGCAGACGTTGACGTTGATGAAACGGCGTCAATATTGGACCACGATATGGACGTCGAGAATGGAGATTGGCAGACAGTCGACCTCTAAACATCTCAGCCCTTGTTCGTGTAGCCGGCAGAAATCTGTCACATAGGTGACGTAGGACGAATTGACGGTCTTCTGCTCGTGACGTCACACGTAGACGACCCGATCTTGGGCGATCAGAAGTGGTGCCAGTTTGTTGTAGAGCGACCTGCGCAAGTCATACACAGTACTGCTGCATCCCATTGCTCTTGCGACGTCAATAACTGATCTTCCCGCTTGCAACATGCCAACGGCACGTTCACGTTGCACATTTGACAATCGTGGCATTTCAAGTACCGTTAGAACTGTGGTTTAAAAGTGTTTTTCAATTCTTGAGGCCAATGCAAACACGTGCATATGAAGAAAACTTCGATGCGAAGATCACGTGATCGACTGCACGTGCAAAACCTGATTTGGCACTGACGTCATTTGCACGTGGAATGGATGGGTTTGAGTGGGTTTTGCTAACGTTTTTCTAGAGTCGAAAGATAGGGATCCCATTTCGGATACATAGATGTATCATCAGAGAAAAATTATTCATTATTTTTCAAATTACATTTTGTGAAGTTTCTTTTTTGACTCAGTATATTAGCTACTACCTGTTACCTACACATTATAATGGAATAGTCCAAATAAAAACACTAGAAAAATACAGAAACTATAACATTTACTTTGACTAATTCACTAATGAGGGCAGTATGCTCTATTTGTACAAGGGAAGGTAGGGTAGCCTGGTGGTTAAAGCATTTGCTTGTCACTCAGAAGACCCCAGTTCTATTTCCCACATGGGTACAGTGTGTGAAGCTCATTTCTGGTGTCCCCTGTCATGATATTGCTGGAATATTGCTAATAGTGGCATAAAATTAAATCACTCATTGTCTTATTTTAGTGAGTGAGTTTAGTTTTACGCTGCACTCAGCTATATTCCAGAGGCGACTAAGGGGATCGGGTGGTCAGGCTCGCTGACTTGGTTGACACATGTCATCATATCCCAATTGCGTAGAACAATGCTCATGCTGTTGCCCACTGGACTGTCTGGTCCAGACTTGATTATTTACAGACCGCCGCCATATAACTGGAATATTGCTGAGTGCGGCGTAAAACAATGATCTAGCCGATCTATTATATTCGCCTGTTGAAGCTATTTGAGCCTATTAACTAGCGTTGATGTCGTTTGTTGCTGCTGGTCATTTTCAGCAAATTTCCCTCCACGGTCCATTCACATCCGTCACGATGAGAGAGTAGAAGGCACAGGGGCTTGTATTGCTGAAAATAATACGTCCAGGGTCCTACAAGCGTACACTGATATCCATAGTCATATAAAGAAGGAAAGGGATGTAACGCACACAAACTTGTCAAACACCCCCCTCTCGTAGATGGGCGAAATCTGGGTGGGAAATTGTGAAATACACAGCCGGGATTCTTACTGAAATAAAGCCAGATGAATTCCCTTTCGATTAAATCCAACATTATCAAAATCGGTGCACTATTGACAGAGTAACTTTGCTTGGAACTCGGGAAAAGACAACTTTTTCATTTGTACGCCAAAAACCTGCCTACGAAAATCATCGCCTCTCGGCGAAGAAATACTAAGTATTTCAATGGAAAACACCCAATCGGCGAAAAGGCATAACCTTTTCGTAATCGCTAGATATTCCGCTTTCGCATTACAACATCTCAAATGAAATGAGTTACTGATTTTACCTGCCATACACGACTTTATTGGAAAATTAGCGGTATCGAGTGATCGAGGCCACCATGTTTGTCCTTCACCTTCAATAGACTCGCACCAACGACGAGCTACTCTATTTAGGAAATAAAGTTCGCTCTACCCCAATGTGTTTTGTAATAAAGTATAGTTTGCCCTTAACTATTTTGAACTTTATTTCTTAACTATTACTGGTATTTTTATTTTTAACCAATCAGAGAGTAGCTCGTCGTTGGTGCGAGTCTATTGAAGGTGAAGGACGAACTTTATTTCCTCCAATAAAAATATCAGTAACTCATTCGCCACGAATATCTAATAAAATAATACATTGGTATTCTTATTTTTAACCAATGAAAGAAAAGAGTTAGCTCGTCGTTGGTTGAATTTAATCGAAATTCATCTGGCTACTATTCAGTAAGAATCCCAGCTGTGTATATTCACAATTTCCACCCAGATTTCGCCCATCTATTAAAGGTGAATACTAGCAAACACAACTGGGCACATCGTTTAATGGATAATAATAACAGCGAATAAGGTATTTTTATTAGCAATATTAATAAATGACGTTCAATGTTAAAAGTGACGACCCGATGCCCAAAACAACATTTTTTACGGCTTTATCAAACGAGCTAGGTCTGCCTGTTTGGGCTCGGTAAAATTCACTTTGAATTAGTCTCTGATTCCGTCTATCAAGATTTTGCGGACAACTCTACCATCTTCTCTCTTCTTAATTCAGCTGACTGACCGTCCTCTGCAGATCTCTAACATGGCGTTATTCAGCACAGGCGAACACCTCGACTCTCATGCCCGGGTTCGTGGCAGCTGTGCGCGGGATGAAGCGAACATACCGGGCCTGTAGAGGCGCAGGAGGACGGTCTTCGTCATCGCGTTGAACAGAGTACTGCCGTTGAATATCTGGAGAATAATTACAAATCGACATATACAGCAACATTTACATTAAAGCCTTAGTGATGAAGTGATACATTCGACACTTACAGTAAAGTCGCAGTGAGGCTGTAGAGCTATTCGACACTTATATTTGTACAGCAGTTTTTGATATCTTTGATCACCACATTCGACTTTGATGCTCACATAGCAAATCATCTTAATTTTTTCCAAAATTCATTTAACCCCCGGAGTTTTACAGTCCTCTGCTCTTCACTTCTATCAAATTATTCCCACCATAGTGTTACTGGCGGCATCCTTGACGTCTTGGAAGTTGTCACCGTCCTCACTGTACGCCATGGTGTAGGTTGTGGTATAGAAGGATGAGCTGACGGCCCCTTGCATCGTTACGGCGAACCACTCCATCACCGAGCCAAGGTCAATCTGCGAAATACCAGAAGGGTTGTCTCCCTTTCGAATCTCGACCCAACACCCTGCAGGGTATAATTCACAACCCACGAGAATTTATGATGGAACTGGTATTGGTTTGGTTTAGTAGTTGTTTAACGCCGCACTCAGCAATATTCCAGCTCTATGGCGGCGGTCTGTGAATGATCGCATCGGGACCAGACAATCCAGTGATCAACAGCATGAGCATCGATCTACGCAATTTGGATGCGATGACATGTCACCCAAGTCAGCGAGCCTGACCACCCGATCCAACTGTAACCGATGTGAATTTTGTTACAATCGATCACTGACAGAGGATTCAATGATGATATTGTGTATGCTATATTGGTGTATAAATATAAATCGGTAAACATCGTCATACTTGCAGCCACGAGTTGACTACTTTCTCCCCGACCCAGCCCGAACCTTTGAGACGACCGTTCCAAGCGGCATAGTCAGAGTGTGAGTAGTGGGCAGACATCTGGGCGTCGGGAATGTGCATCAGACCGACGTCTACACCCACGGCGTTGTTCACACAGTCTGGTGGATAAACAGTATTCTGTGCCTTGGAAGGTTTTTTAAATTGATGGTAGATGAGGCAGTGGCAGTTGTTGAAGTGTTGTTATTAATATGTAAAGAACAAATAGTAGTTTTTGTTTGTTGTTTAACGCCGCACTCAGCAATATTCCAGCTATATGCGGCGGTCTGTAAATAATCGAGTCTGGACCAGACTACCCAGTGATCAACAGCGTAAGCATCGATCTACACAACTGGGATGCGTCACTGTCAACCAAGTCAGCGAGCCTGACCACCTGATCCCGTTAGTCGCCTCTTACGACAAGCATGGGTTACTGAAGACCAATTCTAACCCGGATCTTCACGGGTACTTCGTAGTAGTAGTAGTAGTAGTAGTAGTAGTAGTAGTAGTAGTAGTAGTAGTAGTTCCAACTTCCACACCTACCTAACTGACAATTCTTGCCCCCGTAGGCGCTGGGGCAGTCGCAGGAGTAGTCGTCGATGTCATCAATGCAGGAACCTCCATTCTTACATGGAATAACACGGCACTGGTTCTTCTCTGCATAGAAGATAAAACAATGTATGCGAGATGCCTAACTCAAGAGAGAAAAAGATGGATTGTTGAAAAATGACGTTTCTCAAATGACAACGTTAAGCGCATGTAAAACATGTAAAGCGAGAAATCCTAACTTTGAGTGACCTCCCTGCGTGTTACATACGCAAGCTCCTTACAATGAGTAACCATGGGTCTGCCAAAGGTGTTAAGAGCTTTTAGAGAGTCCAAGTGACGGCAATGTTTAAAGTGCAAACTCCATTCAGCGTATGTCAACAGTGTTTCTTGAGCAATTTCTTTACCACGTGAGCGGTGTCAGTTCCTGTGTGCGTGTAATGACGTTATGTCAAAAGCAGAGCTCTTTGCAGTGTGTTCTAGGTCCCTTATCACGTTTGACAATGGTGGATCAAGTTAAAGCTCCGTACCGCGTGTGAGGATGGTAAACGTCTGATCGGCGTGTTTCCCGTGATTGTCAGTTGCCCGGATGCCAAATTCATATACCGCATCTATATCAGGTGTAACACCAGAGATTTCACCTGTGACCTTGTTCAAAACAACCCCCGGAGGAAAGGCACCGGATACTTTCTCATACCGGATAGAATTTCCTTCTGGGTCCTTTTGAGAGAAAAAATATTATTATTTTTAGACCTCAAAGACCTACCAAGATTACTATCTATGATATTTTACACTTTGCTTGAATTCAACATTTTTTAAGACGGTGTCAGGCAATCTTATATTTTTCCTACAAAGTAGAAACTTGCTGATGGTGACTGAAATATCATCACCAAAGGTGTACACTGGGACCTTACAATCCAAGGGACACTTGGAATATTGCTTCCATTGAAAATAATCTTTTAGTAATCAACAAATACGACAGATATGCGTTTTAGGGAAAGGAAGATCAACAATTATTTTGCATAGTTATTGTCCTGTGAAAAAGATATGTGTTGAATAAAAATCATGTTTCAAAGAGTTCAACGACTCCTACCTGTGCTGTGACTTTGATGGCGACTGTTGTCCCGCCCAGGAAGGTCCCGAGCGACCCGTGTTCGGACATGTCGCTCCAGATGGGCGGGAGACTGTTCAGCATCTGGAGTCAGTAAGTAAGTCTTACAGTGAATGAGTGAGTAAATTAGCATTGTACCTATTATACCCCTCCCTCCTTTCTCTTCCACGCCCACCCACACTCACCTTTACCATGTTGACGAAACATAAGAGCTGGGTTATGGCCTAGTAGTTAAAGTGATCGTTTGACTCTCCCAGACCGGGTTTGATCCCATACATGGGTACAATGTGTGAAACCCATTTCTGGCACGTCCAGCACATGCAACTCGTGACAGAACGTACAATCAGGAACTCTCTATCATCTCCCCGATACAATCATTTATATTAGAGTAAGAGTAGGAACAAGTCCAGTCAGGCCAAGGAAAAGAACTGGTGATCATTTCTGGCGTCTTCGCGGTAACCACCACAGCTACCCGGTTATCCAGACACTTTCACTGGTTCAACGGGTATGTGTTTTATAAGGCATGGTACTGACATTCCTCTGAGTGAGTGAGTATTGTACCCATGTGGGGAATCGAACCCGGGTCTTCGGCGTGACAAGCCAACGCTTTAACCACTAGGCTACCCCATCACCCCCATTCCTCTGACATTCTGTGAAGAGTATCGTATTGAAAAATCATAAGACTATGTTTTGAATACTATAGATATTATACTCCCCATCTGTGTATATATCAGTTTGGTTGACATTTAATTTTTGTTTGCTTGTTTTTCTCTACGACAATTCACAATAAACAACAGGTGAAACTTGTGATGACGTGCAACCTACCTCAATGATAGCCATCATGTCGGTGCCGTCGATGTAGATGCTCCCACGCTTTGACGACTTGAGGAAGATGCTGCCAATGTCGGGACCAGCCTATGTGTGAAAAACAACAGTCAAGTTAGTGGGTGAGTATGGTTTTACGCCGCTTTTGGCAATATTCCAGCAATATCACCAGAACTGGACTTCACACATTTTACACATGTGTCTTCAGCGTGTCGAGCAGACGCTTTAACCATTAGACTACCCCACAACAGTTATAAAAAGCGAGGGGGCGATGGGGTAGTCTAGTGGTTTAAGCGTTCGCTCGTCACGCCAAGGCCCGGGTTCGAATCCCAACGTGGGTACAATGTCTGAAGCCCATTCCTGGTGTCCCCCCGCCGTGATTTTGCTAGAATAATGCTAAAAGCGGCATAAAACCATATTCACTCACTCTCTATAAAAAGCGAAATGTTATTTTTCAATATTCTTATTTTGGCTTTCGCTGTTATAAAAAAAAGTAACTCTATTAAATCTCTCCGAAATTATTTTTCATAATGCAGTATAGTTTTTAGTGATACATAATAATTAAGAACGGGTAAAGATATGCAAGCACGTACCCTGATGGTGACATTTCCTCCTACTTCTGCCGACAAAATAACACTGGGGTACTGAACCTCGAAGAAACTGAAAGAAGATAATACTTTCACTTTGGGATCGGTTATCTCGAAAGATGAAATCTTGTACCCGCATATATACACCCGTGAAGATCCGGGCTAGAATTGGTCTTCAGTTACCCATGCTTGTCGTAAGGGGTGACTGATGGAATCGGGTGGTCGCGCTCGGTTGACACAAGTTATCGTATCCCAATTGTGTAGATCGATGCTCATGCTACTGATCACTGGATTGTCTGGCCCAGACTCGATTGTTTATAGTCCGCCACCATACAACTGCAACATTGCTGTGTGCGGCGTAAAACAACAAGCAACCAACACGTTCATGTAAAACATGTCAGAACGTCGCCTACACGAAGTGAGTCCTACAGGGGAAAACTGCATCATTCGTTCAGGCGACACTGGTATTTCACGGACATATACTAAAAACTCCATTGATGTCAGTTTTGGGCGAAGGTAGTGGACTCATGTGTAAGAGTGTCACGATTACCATCATATGGTACCATGTTAACCTGGAGATCTCGTGGAGAGTGATTATGGCAGGACTCCATATACATTTTCAACATCAGGAGTACTACTCCTTACTTTTTCGATGCAGGAGTACTGGAAAACCTTAAGAGTACATTTAGAGTACTTAATGGACTTTAATGGCGTATCAGTAATCTTGTGTTCCGTTTCACATATGCACATCAGCATTGCTACTCCTGTGTAAACAGGTCAATAAATAATAAAACAATACTTTTTTCAGATAAATACGTCTGTAAATGATTCTAAGACCGTACACCATTGCTGTAGTGCGTATCTGCTACGTTTTCTAAATTATTTCCTACTATATCCGTACATACGCCGATACGGCCCTTATCTGGAGCCCTGTATTATATGGTTTTAAGCCAGTTTTGGCAAGAGGTTCCTGTGAAAAAGATTTGGAAACATTTGTCTCCTATGTTTCAACCGCGGAATATTTCAACCGTCAGGTTTGTCTTTTGTATCCGTAACTTCGAGACAAGTGAGGAGGCTAGGTTACGCGTCGTTGGATATCTTGCAATAGTTAAGCCATATCGTAATAGGGAGCACCATCTGGGGAATCCGAACAAGCCATATCGTAGTAGGGAGCACCATCTGGGGAATCCGAACAAGCCATATCGTAGTAGGGAGCACCATCTGGGGAATCCGAACAAGCCATATCGTAGTAGGGAGCACCATCTGGGGAATCCGAACAAGCCATATCGTAGTAGGGAGCACCATCTGGGGAATCCGAACAAGCCATATCGTAGTAGGGAGCACCATCTGGGGAATCCGAACAAGCCATATCGTAGTAGGGAGCACCATCTGGGGAATCCGAACAAGCCATATCGTAGTAGGGAGCACCATCTGGGGAATCCGAACAAGCCATATCGTAGTAGGGAGCACCATCTGGGGAATCGGAACCCAAGTCTTCGTGGTGACTAGATGATAATATGTCCTTTCCATTGACCAACAAGATGTTCATTGCACAGCATTATTTATACCCTGCTCAGTGGACCAGTGTGCTCCAAGCTGACCATTGGGCGCTAGAAGGATAACAACCATCCTACCGGGTACCCATTGACTGCTGGGTAACCGTGGCATATTTCGAACATAGTCACTTGGACACCACATGTATCACATGTGAACAGCCTAATCACAAAGCCCAAAGGTAAATCGATTATTTTGATAATTATTGTAAATGCAGGAAAAAATCCGTTTAAACATTGCGTATAAAATTAGTTTGATCATATTTTGAAGCTGACATTTTTATGTACTTTCACTATTAAATATATACATTATTCATTTGTACTTTGATTTGTCCAAGCGGGAAACAATAGCATATGACTCACGCAGTACCAGCGATGCGAAGAACTTGGCAGACGACAGCAACAAACAACATTAAAGACGCCATGATGGTAACACGAGCGCAATATTTTCAAGTTCCAAGTTTTGAGAAACGGAAGGGATGTGATATAAAACCCGGGTACTTCTGTCGCGACACAATGAGTGCTGGGAAGGTCCAGTGACATTTCACACGTCTCAGAAACACAACAATTTTCACCTTGAAAAAAAAGTCACCACAGACAGCGCGTGATAAACTACGACCCCAGAAAGTAGTTCCGGCTGAATTATCTGCCTACAGCGGACTGATGGACTAACAAATTGGTTACGTGTTAAGTCCAAAATGATAACTTTGATGCGCGTTTACCTTGCTAAGATACGAAAGGGTGATGAAATATGACACAGAAGGAAAGGGATGACGATAGGCTTGCGTTTGAAGTACCAAGAAAATCACAAGAAATTTGAGTGCAAGGTGTAGCATTTTCATCACGGAACATTTCAAAATGGCGTCCGCGTGGTATTCGACATGTCTCCTGGCTGCAGTTGTTTTATCTGTCAATGGAGCGAGCCAGTAAGATTTGTTATTCATTTACAGTATATCATGACAAATTAGGTGATGTGTCTCATAGTAACTTCTATACTAACGTATATTCACCTCAAGTAACATAGTATTCACTACATGTTCAAGCAACCGCGATGATCCGGGTTTGAATTGATCTTCAGCAACCCATGGTGTCCAGCAACCCGCACCAGCAATATATGGCGGTGGTTGTCGGGTAGAATGTAGAGGTCGACGATAACGGGATCGGGTGATCTGGCTCGCTGACTTGGTTGACACATGTCATCGTATCCCAATTGCGTAGATCGATGTTCTTGCTGTTGATCACTGAATTTTGTGGTCAGGACTCGATTATTTACACCGCCATAGTGAGTGAGTGAGTTTAGTTTTACGCCGCACTCAGCAATATTCCAGCTATATGGCGGCGGTCTGTAAATAATCGAGTCTGGACCAGACAATCCAGTGATCAACAGCATGAGCATCGATCTGCGCAATTGGGAACCGATAACATGTGTCAACCAAGCAAGCGAGCCTGACCACCCGATCCCGTTAATCGACGACAAGCATGGGTTACTGAAGGTACATTCTAACCCGGACCTTCACGGGTACCACCGCCATATATTGCTGAGTGCGGCGTAAAATTAAACTCATTCACTCACTCACATGTTCAAGGCGGACACTAGTGAACTAGTGTCTAACGCGCGTTGTTGTGCAGAGTTATGTCCCTTAGCTGCCAGGAACAGCTGGTTGTTGGGTCGACTCCCATAGCCTCGATAATGATCCTTGGTTTGTGGGGCGGTGGGGTAGCCTAGTGGTTAAAGCGTTGGCTTGTCACGCCGAAGACCCGGGTTCGAATCCCCACATGGGTACAATGTGGGAAGCCCATTTCTGGTGTCCCCCCGCCGTGATGTTGCTGGAATATTGCTAAAAACGGCGTAAAACCATACTCAGTCAGTCAGTCCTTGGTTTGTCCCTGCCTAATGCAAGACTTTCTAACGTGGAATTTAATACTGAACTTTAGGCAACAAAAGCCAAAATACTCGGACTTGCAGTTTTTGAAATACAATGTACCAATCGGTCTTCTGTTGGGAACCTAGAGTTTGCGCCAGGTTTCAGGTTAAACGAGCCCTTACACAAAGTCGTATTGTTATGTATGAGTTGTAAACATTCATGTGCTGCTTTTTGTGGACGAATAATGAATTTATTTAGAAGAGTAACAGTCACAAACTATTTATTGTAGGTTTACGCCCATCGTTGACCGCTTTCCGAGTATGGAATTCGTCACCGGATCGAACGGAAGCATGACGTTAGAGGTTAGAATGGCAAAAAAAACCCTGGAACTTCTGGTTGCGCCAACGTTGATTTATATATGCAAGGATACTATATGATTAAGAAAGATTATCAAAATATATGAATGTTGGGAAAGCCAAGTTTGCTCTTCACGCCGAAGGTCGGGTTCGAAACCCCACATGGGCACAGTGTGTGAAACCCATTTGTAATGCCTCTTGCCTTTTGAATATGTATTGTTTATAGGTGAGGTGAGGTGAGGTGAGGTGAGGTGAGGTGAAATTGGGTTTAACGTCGTGCTTGAGAATATTTCGCTCATATGACGACGTGCATGCGTGTGTATGTGTATGTGCGGCTGCTTGTACTAGCCTAGACTGAAGCTGGTTTTATAGTGCTAGCCCACTGAGATACCATGCCGCAGTGAAGCATGAATACCCCACTCAGACACATTATACTGACTCCGAGCCGACCAGTCCTTGTTGTACCCATTAATGCCGAGCGCCAGGCAGGGACCAACAAGTACCATATTTTAACGTCTTTTGGTATGACGCGGTCGGGGATCGAACCCGCGACCTTCCGCTCTCCGGGCGGACGCTCTAACCACTACACCACGGAGGCGGTCGTATTGTTTATAATAGCTATGAGCAGCCAATTCATTAACTAACTTCTTACACAAGGCATATTTTCCTTTGGGCCAATTCCAATGTGAAATCCTACAGGGATTAAAGTAAACGGGTGCAGTTTGGACACAGTTATAAGGAGCTAACAATTTTGGAGGGGCTTTTTTCAGAGACGAGTACAAGAAATGAATACAAATGTTATCGTATGATCACACACATACAAGATAATACGACAAATACTTGTTTTGTATCAGGCCCAGATGCCTGGCAACGTGTCGATCATCACATCTGATGGCCACACCGTCTACTACAAGAACGTCGACCTCCTCAAGATCATCAGGGTAGGTACATCTGTTTTAGAATTGGTCTTCAGCAGCCCAAGCTTGTCGTATGAGGCGACTGATGGGATCGGGTGGTCAGGCTCGTTGACTTGGTTGATACATGTCATCGTGTCTCAATTGCGTAGATCGATGCTCATTCTGTTGATCACCGAATTGTCTGGTCCAGACTCGATTAATTACAGACCGCCGCCATATAAGTGGAATTTTCCTGAGTGGGATGTTGAACACATAAAGCATTTCAGTTCTTTCTGTGCATGACGGCTTTTTCAGAAGAACCCCACCATCAGCCGTGAAGTTGTGGGATAGCCTGTCCGTTTAATTACATAGTAAAACTTTCTGTCCATAGTCTTGTACATAGCTGTGGATATGTGAAAACACATTATGTGTTGTTCATTAAACAAATCAATCTTTGTCATGATGCACTTCCCCCGTGCCATTCAGCTGGTCAACGCCACCCCTCCTATCTGGGACGACTATGGGACATACGGCTACGTTGGATCCTTCTTGGGACTACAAAAAATATCAGCTTTCATCCACGCGAAGGTAGGGGGATTTTAAAGTTTTCTTTTTTTGCTGTTTGTCTGATCCATGACTTTATCTAATCACTATATTAGTATCTCCTGTCACTATGTGAATTCTGACAGCTGTGTGCCATCAGATCCAAGTATATGCCATACGTTGGAATGTAGTTAAACAAAATGCAATAATGTGTATATTCTACCCGCGAAGATCAAGGTTAGAAATAGTTTCAATGACCCATGCTTGTCAGGCTCGCTGACGTGGTTGACACGTCATCGTATCTCAGTTGGAAAGGTCCATGATCATGATACTGATCACTGGATTGTCTGCTCCGTATTCGATCATTTGCAGGAAACCGCTATATAGCATATAGCTTAAGACAACATACAAACGAAATGTGTTTATTTCTAAGCTTTCACCTTTAACATTCCTGCTGTTGAAAATGAGAGGCAGATGGACGAATGATCTCCCTAGTATTAATTTTAGGCAAAAGGAATATGCCGATTTTTAAGCAGTTGGTTAAAGAGAAAATTATAAACTTTAAATCTTAATTTGACCAAAAATAGAGACGTCATAAAAGACTTGTTAGGCTAACCAGTTAGCCGAATTACTTTAAACTCAAGGTCAAAACCACAAGTATAATACCTGAAACAAGTACATCTCCACTGAAAAACGATTTTTGGTATGTGTCGTTTTCCGCCACCATGAAACATTGTATTTTGGTCTTTAGTAAAGGTCCGGGTTAGAATGAACCATCAAGTAACCCATGCTTGTTGTAAGAGGCGACTAACGGGATCGGGTTATTTACAGAACGCCGCCTTATAGCTTGAAAATTGCTGAGTGCGGCGTAAAACTAAACTCACTCACTTACTCTTATTAAGAAATGCAAGTGGATCTGTCAGCACTCAGTCTGTTTTATTGCTCTGATGGTGATCAATGAGATATCTACTCCCCTGACCTTTGCAGGATCCCGAGGATCGTGGCATGACGTACACCGTGATAGCTGGGGACCTCCCCGTGGGGATCAGTCTGGACCCTCTCACTGGGGAACTGAAGGGTGTGGCCCCCGACCTTGACGCCACCTACGTCGTGACGGTCCGCGTAACCAATACCCTGGGTGCCTTCGCAGACGCAATCTTCAAAATTGCTGTCAAAAGTAATGTAGCTTTGGTTCCTGTTACCCGATTTCAACATTTTGGATGGTGGGGTAGCCAAGTGGTTAGAGCGTCCCCTCGTTACGCCAAACACCCGGGTTCTTTACCCCACCCGAGTATCCCCCGCCGTGATATTGCTGGAATAATGCCACAAGCGGCGTAAAATCATACTCGCTCACGATTTCAAGATTGGCCAATTTTAACTTGTTCACAATTGTTTTAATCCTGGAAAGTCTATTTAGAGTGTAATGTGCAAATGTTTTTTTATGAATGCTCTACATTAATATTGTAATTGTATGTATTTCCAGATTCCCATGTCTGCATGGACAGTCCGTGCCTGCACGAGAGCACCTGTGAAGAACACAAAGGAACATTCCGATGTGACTGTCTCCATCCCTATGGCGGGAAACTGTGCGAGCTGAGTATGTTCCTATAATGGGATGACGACTTTGTGGATAGACGTAATATCTCCAGAAATCCCTGATTATATCTTGATAGAGAAATATTACCACCGAGAGATATTCAATGTCTTGGCAACCTTGTGTTGTACCCTTATGATTTATGTATTTGTCCATTTCAGACTGCACAGGTAACGCTCTTGGAGTGTCTCAAAGTGTTAAGACGGTCCATAATGCTCAAATGTCGGCGTACCTCACTTACACTACGTACAGCGCATCCGACGGAAGGATCGGAGGGAAGGGATGGTTCGGAGTTGGGGAGCACTCCTGGCTCCAGATCGATCTAGGTGAGCTAAACTCTCGCCAAGTTGACGTCAGATGAGAGTACGGTCTGTTGTTTATGACTTTGGGAGAGTTCCGGACTTCCAGGTGATCTAAACCCTTCGCCAAGTCAATATCTGACCAGGTATAACAAATTATTGGACCGTCTCTCAGTACACTCTTCTATGTTGCTAGGCAACCAGACGTTGATCCACGGCGTGCAGATGCAAGGCCAAGACGGCAACTACTACACCTCCAAGTACCTAGTCCAGTACAGCCTCGACGGCAGTCATTTCCACAACTACACCAACCCCTTCAGCGGCGTCGTGGAGGTAACTGCGTTCAGTACCGGGATACTTAGCATCAATTTACTTACAAGGTTGTTGTGTTTTTAGGAATTTCAGATCTGTATTTAAAACACCATGATTACACCTTGCCAAGCGGTCAAATGCAACATATGTTATTTGGGATTACACTTTCTTAGTAAAGTACAGATTCTTGTAGTTTTGTTGGGTTGAGTCCCATCCAGGATTCGAAGACGATTTCTGGTGTCCCCCGACGTGATATTGCTGGAATATTGCTAAAAGCGGCGTAAAACCATACTCACTCACTCTTTTATGAGATGTTATGGAGTTTGGCAGAATTCACACAGGGAGGTATCGTATCGGCTCAATAGAATTTACTCAATGAGACAACCCGTGAAGAATTGATCTTCAGTAACCCATGGCTTGTAAGAGGCGACTAACAGGATCGGGTGGTCAGGCTCGCTGACTTGGTTGACACATGTCATCTTGTTCCCAATTACATAGGTCGATGCTTATGCCGTTGATCTCTGGATTGTCTGGTCCAGACTGGATTATTAACAGACCGCCGCCATATAGCTGGAATATTGCTGAGTGCGGCGTAAAACTAAACTCACTCACTCACTTAACTATATTAACGTTTCTTGCAGGAACTTGTAGGGTCGACCTCGGCTGCAGTGGTCACCAGCTACCCCGGCAGGACATTGCCGCTGCTGACCCGTTACGTGAGACTGGTGCCTACAGACTGGAACAAGTCCTACATGCCAAACATGAGAGTGGAGTTGCTGGGATGTCACTTGTACTAGATCTTCGCATAGAATAAACATGATTAATGTTTTAATTGCTGCCTTCTTTCTTGGGTGACCCGGTCATCTACGGCGCTTGAATTCGTTGCCTTTGCGAAGAAATCAAGGCGACAAGTGAGACCGCCTCAGCTGTTTCATATTTAGATCTATGCATAAAGATTCAGAGTCAAAATCTCTCCACAAGGCTGTATGGTTGATTTAAACGTCCCAATTGTCAACTTCCCTTTAATGTCGAGCAGTATTCAAAACGTCTGAGGTACAGTGGAAAATGCTCTTGCTCAGACTGACTGACTGAGTTTGGTTTTACGCCGCTTTTAGCAATATTCCAGCAATATCACGGCGGGGACCAGAAATGGGCTTCACTCATTGTACCCATGTGGGGATTCGAACCCGGGTCTTTGGCGTGACGAGCCAACGCTTTAACCCTAGACTAGACAAGATTCGATTTGTTTACCAACAACATCGTACAGCTGTAATGCTGCTGAAACAAACATATGCAATCTTATTTTCGTATGAATGGTGAAAGGGTTACTTTGTGTCCCTTATGAGCGCCAAGGTCCTTTGGCCGTAGTTTCGAATCCAAGGCTGGTGTTTGATTCTTGGATGTTCAGTATTATTAGCGTATTATTGGATTTATACGAATAAACCTGCATCACATGAGTGAGTGAGTATGGTTTTAAGCAGCTTGTAGCAATATTCCAGCAATAACACGGCAGTTGAGATCAATAACTGGTTTCACAAAATGATCCCATGTAGGCATTCGAACCCGGGTTATGTACAGCAGTGGTGACGTAGTGCAGACATCATATTTGATGAAAAAATTGAAAAATCCATGAGGATTATGAGATCACACACTACATTTGAGGCTTCTCCGTATGACTAGTATATGTAAACACATGAAAACTGGATTTGCTCCAAAAAATAATAAAATCCCAACCTTATCAAAATGTTACTAGGTTGAAAACACTGGACAGTTGAGGTCTAGACCTAACTAGATATCCGCCTCAATTACATCAATGTTGAATGACCATTTCTTGTTTGTTATTTTTTCAGCAATTTTCAAACGTAGGCGTGTACTTTCTTTTTCCCCTCAGTATGTTTATTAATGAACAACAAGATAGTAATGCGTGTTTATATTCAAGTGAGTTTATCAGTCTTTCTGGAAATACAAACAGGAAGCTATCTCCATGATATCATTTGGATGCACAACAGATGTTTGTTGAGAATACAGATCGTGTAACATCGTTCTTACGCCACACAGACACATTATACTGACTCCGAGCCGACCAGTCCTTGTTGTACCCATTAATGCCGAGCGCCAGACAGGACCAACAAGTACCATATTTTAACGTGTTTTGGTATGACGCGGTCGGGGATCGAACCCGCGACCTTCCGCTCTCCGGGCGGACGCACTAACCACTACACCACGGAGGCGGCCAACTCGTTAGAACATTTCTTAGGGTGAGTGAGTGATTTTGGTTTAACGCCGCTTTTAGCAATATTCCAGCAATATCACGGCGGGGGACACCAGAAATGGGCTTCACACATTGTACCCATGTGGGGAATCGAACCCGGTCCTTCGGCGTGACGAGCGAACGCTTTAACCACTAGGCTACCCCACCGCCCCCATTTCTTAGTGTCCTGTATGTCCTCATCATCATCATCATCATCATCATCATCTTTATTTATATTCTTTTTCTTATTACACTCGCTCACTCACGTACAATTAAGCCTCTGTCGAAAAACATTACGGCGAGCTTTGTGAAAATGTTTTGCAATGTTATCGCCAGGAAGGACAACAAGATCATGGGTTACACGGTTATCAGTTTAATCTGTAGCTCTGTGCTGACATGGTTTATGTATGGCTAGTAGTAGATGTCGCAGCCGAATATGTCGACTCTCATGCAGGGATAAAACCCGTGCCGTAGCTGAGGGGCAGGAAACGTACATAGCGAGTGGTCAGCACTGTGGGTAACAGCGTCTCTGTTACCGTACTGTTGCCCTCCATCTTCTGTAACAAAATAATCGAGAAAGTTAATTTGACTGTTTTGTTTTATTTACTTTTTGGCTCGTCACGCCGACGACCCGGGTTCGAATCCCCACATGGGTACAATGTGTGAAGCCCATTTCTGGTGTCCCCCGCCGTGATATTGCTGGAATATTGCTAAAAGCGGCGTAAAACCAAACTCAGTCAGTCAGTCAGACACACTCCGGCACAGCGATGACTTAACATAACATCACTGCCACAGGCTAATTTGCATATCACGTGACCGGACTTTTCTCTTGTTTGTAATCAAACGCGCTTATTCATAATAAGAAGAGACTGGACTCACGAAAGCTTTTCGGCGCTCTCTTCATAATGTTTTACATTGTTACATATATATTCTTCCACAACTGCGACAGTAAGGTCTATGACAGTATTTAGATATCAAACTGTCTGCATCGTTTGCTCTCCATCAGCTTCGATGACAGGACGTGGAGCCGTACAACCAATGTAAACAAAGGATCGCTACGCAAATCGAAATAGTGTTACATGTTTTAGGATAATTTCTCAATGAAACTAAACCATTCTATCAAAGATGTTTAATTAGTTGTGTAGACTCGTCAAAAATAAAAGAGTCGAGAAATATGTAAATTATATTGAATGGACGGTGCAAGATGTGACGAATCGTCACATTTTTCTGGCCTGTGGCATAGATACTATGCTGGCTTGCCGCATGGAACTCGCTGACTTGGTTGACACATGTCATCGATTCCCAATTGCGCAGATCGATGCTCATGCTGTTGATCACTGGATTGTCTGATCCAGACTGGATCATTTACAGACCGCCGCCATATAGCTGGAATATTGCTAAGTGCGACGTAAAACTAAACTCACTCACTCACTCACTGAACACGTCTTACCAGGACGACGGGTGAGGCTGTGGAGTTTGCTGCAGGTGCCTGTGTGTAGTTGAGGAAGTTAGTGACCGTCCCTGCTGTGTTGCAGCTGGTAGAGACCGGTGTAGAGGTTGGTTGTGATCCCCTCCATCAACATGCGGTGGACGAGCCTCAGCTGACCTTGGGGGATAACATTATAAGGAGCTGTAATAGTTGTGGTAGTGGGTTCGTGAGTGAGTAGATTTCACATTTATTCATTTTAACACTTTGAACTACATACTAACAGAGACAACAAAACAATCATAGTGGCACCAATAGTCGGAAACAGGCGCGCAGCAAGCCAATTTCTTCGTGTAAGCTAGATAGCTTGCAAACCGTCTTAATTAGATAGTATTGAGGGCTTGCCAAACCTTTTTAACAACAATCAAGTGTAAGCCCGGGCTTTGTTTTATAATGGTAGCTACGCCCCTGGTAAATAATAGTGGAAGCTGTAGTATTGGCAGTAGTAGGAGTAATAGTAGCAGCTGCAGCAGGAGGAGTATTAGTAGTAGAGAAAGCGGTAGTAGTAGTAGTAGCAGCAATAATAGTTAGGGGTAGTAGTAGTAGTAATGGTAGTAGCAGTAGTAGTAGTAGTAGTAGTAGTTGCAGCAGGGTAGTAGTAGTAGTAGTAGTAATAATAGTTGCAGCAGGGTAGTAGTAGTAGTAGTAGTAGCAATAATAGTTGGCAGTAGTAGTAGTAGTAGTATTTAGTAGTAGTAGTAGTAGTAGTAGTAGTAGTAGCAATAGTAGCAATAGCTGCAGCAGGGGTAGAAGTAGTACAAATTACGCGTAGTAGTACACACAAAAGCAAATAGCTGGTGTATGGCAGTATATTGAGAGGTTCTAGCAGCAGTCTTTCTTAGTTTCTCATATTAGAGATCAAAGGTAAGTAGTATGGCAAAAACCCAAATGAGTTTGATTGAGGTGAGTATTTATTTGGTTGCAGCGAAGACAAGGAATTACATAAAATAGTAGTAGTAGTAGTAGTAGTAGTAGTAGTAGTAGCAATAATAGTTGCAGCAAGTAGTAGTATTAGCAATAATAGTTGCAACAGGGGTAGTAGTAGCAATAATAGTTGTAGTAGTAGTAGTAGTAGTAGCAGCCAAGAAAATAGAAGCAGTCGTAGTAGTAGCAGTAATAGTAGCAGCAGTAATAGTAGTAGTAGTTGTAGTAGTTAGTAGTAATTGTAAGTAATAGTTGCAGCAGCGGTAGTAGCAGTAGCAGTAGTAGTAGTAGCAGCAGTAGTAGTAGTAGTAGTAGTAGTAGTAGTAGTAGAGTAGTAGTAGTAGTAGTAGTAGTAGTAGCAGCAGCAGCAAGCAGTAGTAGCAGTAGTAGTAGTAGCAGTAGTAGCAGCAGCAGCAGCAGTAGTAGCAGAAGTAGTAGTAGTAGTAGTAGCAGCAGCAGTAGTAGCAGCAGCAGTAGTAGCAGCAGCAGTAGTAGTAGTAGCAGTAGTAGTAGTAGTAGTAGTAGTAGTAGTAGCAGTAGTAGTAGTAGTAGTAGTAGTAGTAGTAGCAGTAGTAGTAGTAGTATAGTTACCGAGATCCACCTGGAGCCAGGAGCGCTGGTCTATCCCACACCACCCCTTCCCGTTCAGACGGCCATCAGAGGCAAAGCTGGTGTTTTGACTCCGATACGCAGACATCTGTGCGTCGGGGATGAGCTTGTGATGGGCGTCTACCCCGAATGATGTTTCATTACATGCTGAGGGAGACATGAGACATGAATATAACCCATGTGGGACACTGGCAATTGATAGAGAATGATAATTCCAAAGACGTGAGGTCTTCTACTCAAAACACCTCAAAGAACACCTACAATTAGAAAGTTGGGTGTTCCAGTACCCATCAGCCATGGCAGATCAACTATAGTCAAGTTCTTACATTCCTCTTGAGTCGTTTATGAATATTTCTTGGGACGTGTTTTCAATTTTGCTTTTGCCAAATCAACACATACAAAAAAAGGATAATAATGGAAAATGGCCAAGAATATCACTGACGAAGCTCATCATACCACAAAATGACCACTCCATTTATCCCAACAAATCCGGGACTTCGTTTCACAATCGTGAATGCTCAATGCTAAGGCTATCCTAATTATCTACTAATATGTATCAGTTTCAGTAGTGAGAGGGAGACCGGTCCTAAACTGTATGTATATGATGGCATTAACGCTCACCTTTCTCGCAATTCGTGCCACCGAAGACCCCGACACAGTTGCACTTGTAGAAGCCATTCCTATCCTCACAATGTCCGTCGTTCTCACACGGTGTCAGAAGCTTGCATCTGTCGGTATCTGAAGGGGGGATAAACTTTCGTAAACACGCGAGACGGTGGGGGTAGCCTAGAGGTTAAAGCGCCACGACACGACACGCCAAAGACCCAGGTTCAATTTCCAACATGAGTACAATGTGTGAAGCCCATATCTGGTGTCCCTCGCCGTGATATTGCAGGAATAATGCTCATAGCGACGTTGAACCCAACCCACACACCTTATAGTTCATATGACATTGCATCACGTCTCCAATCAAAATTGAGAATACAATGGGTGCAATGTGTGAAGCCCATTTCTGGTTTTACCCGCTGTGATATTGTCGGAATATTGAGGTGAGGTGAGGTGAGGTGAGGTGAAATTGGGTTTAACGTCGCGCTTGAGAATATTTCGCTCATATGACGACGTGCATGCGTGTGTATGTGTATGTGCGGCTGCTTGTACTAGCCCAGACTGAAGCTGGTTTTATAGTGCTAGCCCACTGAGATACCATGCCGCAGTGAAGCATGAATACCCCACTCAGACACATTATACTGACTCCGAGCCGACCAGTCCTTGTTGTACCCATTAATGCTGAACGCCAGACAGGGACCAACGAGTACCATATTTTAACGTCTTTTGGTATGACGCGGTCGGGGATCGAACCCGCGACCTTCCGCTCTCCGGGCGGATCGGAATATTGAGAAAAACGTCGGAAACCCCGAATCAGACAACTTGTTTATAAACACGCCAACACCAGGGCCACTTGTCACAAAGCGGTCGTAACTCTACGACCGTCGTAAGTACCGGTTATAACACAGCAGGGGCGGATACAGCTTATTGAGAAAGTGGGGGTGCACTCTTCATTTTCACGATAGTTTCTATGGTCATTTAATAAACTTCAAGGACAGAAAAAGAGGGGTGGGGATCGAGACTGATCATTCTCTTGCGTTGTCGTTTTCCATTGATATTAACCAGTGACCAACAATTACTTAAATCCCCAAATAACTAACTGTATATTTTTTTGACAGTAACAAATACCTTTCGTCTCAAACCGAAAGACAGCATCAGCATGCTTGTGTTGATTGTCAGATGCCCGGATTGTGACAACGTAATATGCGTTTTCGTCGGGAGCAAAGCCCCGGATGACACCTTTTCTGGGGTCAAGGACAATACCGGTTGGAAGGTCACCGGCAACGACGGTGTAGAGCAGTTCTTCCCCTTCCGGATCCTAAACAGATATTGATTCATATATTGTTAGGGTGGTCACTAGCATCAAGACTAGCCTGGAAATATGACTGGACACACCTATTATCCTCTTAATCGTCGTCATGAGGTACCTGCTACATTCATGAAATAGCTATACTAATATACAATACTACAAAAATAATGTATGTATGTATGTATGTATGTATGTATGTATGTATGTATGTATGTATGTATGTATGTATGTGTCTGTATGTATGTATGTATGTATGTATGTATGTATGTATGTATACATGTATGTATGTATGTATGTATATTGCGCTAGCTATGATGTACAAGGAGTACGCTCAAAGCGCTAACAGGGGCGGTGGGGTAGCCTAGTGGTTAAAGCGTTCGCTCGTCACGCCGAAGACCCGGGTTCGATTCTCCACATGGGTACAATGTGTGAAGCCCATTTCTGGTGTCCCCCTTCGTGATATTGCTGGAATATTGCTAAAAGCGGCGTAAAACCAAACTCACTCACTCACTCAAAGCGCTAACATTATTATCCCGCCCAATGGATGAGTGTGCACTACAACCGAAGTTGCCTGTGAGGCGCTAGAACCTCAACAGTCATATCTCATCCCTCCGATACCCATTCACTGCTAGATGTCCTAGAAACTAAATTTTGTGTTATTTAATCGTGTGTAGGTTAATAGTAAAGGAGAAACGTATATAGAAAAATAGATTTGTGAAGGAACTATTGTAAGGAATTCAAGAGACAGTTTGAATTCATTAATAGAACAATGCGAACAGATGAGCAGAGGGCAATGGAAGTCGTATGGTCATAGATATCATTTCGAGGTAATGGCTGCGTTCAGTTGTACACGGAACCCTCTTAAACAGAGCAATAGCATAAAATATGAATTATGAATGAGGACATGACCTGGTACCTTGGCGTTGAGCGTTATGTTGACGTAGTCCCCGCCGTTGTATTTGCCGAAGAAGCCAACAGCTGACGGGACGCCCCAAACTGGCGGGAAACTCTGCATGATCTGGAAGAGACCTCTGATATACAAGTATCATACTACAGAACAATTTTATTGTTTAGTCTATATGCGTACAAGAGCCAGTTGTGCTGAGAAAAGATGACGCAATATATGACTTACATAATATACATATCAAGTTAAATAACATTCAAAATTCATCCAACAAAACTGAAAGAAAAATGTCAAAGAACACAGTGGTTGAAAAAAGTTAAAGTAGCTCATTTCTAATGGTGGACGCACATTGACTTGCCGCCATGGGCAAAATGTGCACGATGCCCTAAAAATATGTGTTTGGTAGTATCTGGACAGAATCGTTGCAAGTCAATTAACAGAAAGCA
The DNA here is from genome assembly GCF_003918875.1 of Haliotis rubra. Classification (NCBI taxonomy): domain Eukaryota; kingdom Metazoa; phylum Mollusca; class Gastropoda; order Lepetellida; family Haliotidae; genus Haliotis; species Haliotis rubra. The sequence goes on from NW_025767424.1 coordinate 1,497,647, forward strand.
AAACAGACATTTTTACTGATGGTTGAAATAACTGAATGCTCTTATACCCCTAAGCGTCAAAGACGTTGTTTGACGACCGAAAAATTAAGCATATGCATAGGTATCTAGTTTGAAACACAACGTCACATTGCAGACGCCTAATATGGCATCAGCCAAAACGTGATGAGCTTGGATCAGCTACTCCGCGGCATGCAGGTGGTCGACAGCGTTCCACCACAGAGCGGGCGAGAAGACCACAGAGCGGGCGAGAAGAGGGGCTTCCCGTGGCATCATTACGTCTTCATTTAATGTCTGTCACCACACTCAGAAGTAACCTACGGAACGAGTGGCGTTAGCGTTTCTACTTCGACGGCATTTAATCGTCTCCCGTAAGGCTGGCATGCATTGGTATCCCAATGTGTAGGACTTCATCTCCGTGAGGCTGGTCTCCGGTCACCGAGGTCATGCACTTGCTTCCCAAAAATCCGACATCGCAGGGAGGCGCGTCAATTAACACCGTGACTGGTTCTTAGCACCACTCACTGATGAATCGGGAAACAAAACCTCACAGATCCTCAGGCCGAAAAGTGGCTCAGATCAAAAGGAGGCAATTTCAGGATTCCACTTCTAATGTGTTGTATGTTACGTACTATTGTTCATATCTTACACGCTCCGTGTTGTATTTTATGTATAATTGTTGATAATGTTACATGTAATGTGTTGTATGTTACGTACTATTGTTCATATGTTACACGCTCCGTGTTGTATTTTATGTATAATTGTTGATAATGTTACATGTAATGTGTTGTATGTTACGTACTATTGTTCATACGTTACACGCTCCATGTTGTATTTTATGTATAATTGTTGATAATGCTATTGTTACATGTAATGTAATGTTGACATGTGTTGTATGTTACGTACTATTGTTCATATCTTACACGCTCGTGTGTTGTATTTTATGTATAATTGTTGATAATGTTACATGTAATGTGTTGTATGTTACGTACTATTGTTCATACGTTACACGCTCCGTGTTGTATTTTATTTATAATTGTTGATAATGTTACATGTAATGTGTTGTATGTTACGTACTATTGTTCATACGTTACACGCTCCGTGTTGTATTTTATTTATAATTGTTGATAATGTTACATGTAATGTGTTGTATGTTACGTACTATTGTTCATACGTTAAACGCTCCATGTTGTATTTTATGTATAATTGTTGATAATGTTACATGTAAGGTGTTGTATGTTACGTACTATTGTTCATACGTTACACGCTCCGTGTTGTATTTTATTTATAATTGTTGATAATGCTACATGTAATGTGTTGTATGTTACGTACTATTGTTCATACGTTACACGCTCCATGTTGTATTTTATGTATAATTGTTGATAATGTTACATGTAATGTGTTGTATGTTTACATGTAATGTGTTGTATGTTATGTACATGTAATGTGTTGTATGTTACGTACTATTGTACTCCGTGTTGTTTTATTTATAATTGTTTATAATTGTTGATTGTTACATACGTTACACGCTCCGTGTTGTATGTTTATATTATAATTGTTGATAATGATAATTACATGTAATGTGTTGTATGTTACGTATTGTTATACGTTACACATGTTGTATTTTTGTTCATTGTTGATAATGTTACATGTAATGTGTTGTATGTTACGTACTATTGTTCCACGCTCCGTGTTGTATTTTATTTATATTGTTTAATGTTACATGTAATGTATGTTGTTGATAATGCATACGTTACACGCTCCATGTTGTATTTTATGTATAATTGTTGATAATGCTACATGTAATGTGTTGTATGTTATGTACTATTGTTCATACGTTACACGCTCCGTGTTGTATTTTATGTATAATTGTTGATAATGTTACATGTAATGTGTTGTATCTGATGTATATTATTGTTCATACGTTACATGTAATGCGCTGTATACTATATATTGATATTCAGAAATTACATGTTGTATGTCGTATGTTATGTTTCACATAAAACATTTAATCTGTTATCTGTAAAACGTGAATCATCATATGTATATTGCATGTATTTTGTGTTCTCACCTTGATGAAGTAGAGGAGATCAAAGTCATGATACAGCACCGTCCCCCCAGTTCCAGGTCTCAGATACACACTGCCAGAAGAACCCGCCTGTAACACATGGAATCGGTTTAACGTTTAACTTTTAACTCATCACATCTGATCTACAATAATATACACCAATACAGGAACACTCCACTTTAACCTCTTAATGATGTCCCGGGTGGAGACATCTGGGGCTGCAAAACACGGTCCAGTAAACAACGTTTATAACGAACTGACGGATATAACGAACTGACGGATATAACGAACTGACAGATATAACGAACTGACGAATATAACGAACTGACGGATATAACAAACTGATGGATATAACGAACTGACGGATAACGAACTGACGGATATAACGAACTGACGGATATAACAAACTGACGGATATAACGAACTGACAGATATAACGAACTGACGAATATAACGAACTGACGGATATAACGAACTGACGGATGTAACAAACTGACGAATATAACGAACTGACGGATATAACGAACTGACGAATATAACGAACTGACGGATATAACAATGTCATGTTGACAATTTGAATAAAAAATGCGCCATTTGTAACAGAATGTATCGGGCGTTAAAGAACGTAATAATGACATTTCAACGGCATGATGTATTTTCCCATACTGTTAAAAAAGTTTGTAAAACATTCAGTTGCATATATTTCAAACAAAAACGAGGATTTTACAACTTTTAAGAAATAGTGTTACCAATAGCTTGACCCTTCATTAATGACGCCGAGTATATAACAAACTACGGTTATTGAGTTCGATATAACCGGGGCGGTGGGGTAGCCTAGTGGTTAAAGCGTCCGCTCGTCACGCCGAAGACCCGGGTTCCCCACATGGGTACAATGTGTGAAGCCCATTTCTGGTGTCCCCCGTCGTGATGTTGTTGGAATATTGCTAAAAGCGGCGTAAAACCATAGTCACTCAATCACTCACTCGATATAACCGTAGCTTACTGGATGTACAATATGTGTGTCGAACAAGGAGATATTATGCTTACCCCAAATGTGATGTTACCATCTCCGTCCGTCTCCAGCACGATGTCTGGGTAATGGATTTCCAAGATACTGAATGGAGAAAAGTGTTAAAACTACAAGTGTTATAAAAACACAATAACAAAAATACGAAATAAGATTAGTTAAATATTTTATCGCAAAACACACCATACAGATAATCCTATCAGTCCCAGAATAGCATTATTTCTTGTAGAAATATATTTTGCTTCAAATCAAACATTTTTTAAAATGTTTTTAGCGTAAAAATATATAATACTTACCCGCCTTTTACCTGACTTTGAACACATCCTATCTGTAAAAGAACAACTAACAGGAAGATGGGTGCCATATTAGCAGCCTTGTATGAAACAGAACTAATGCAGGTGAGACATCACCTGCAGCGTTCGTGGAGGCTGTCGCCTTATCCCCCGACACAGGTATGTGGCTACCTGAGGGTAACGTACGCAGTAGGTAGATCTCACTCACATAGTGATAGACAGATGGAAGAACTCACACTCGGAGATTAAAATACATAGCACTCTCTCATAACCATAGTTACATTAAAGAAGATTAGGTCCTGTATTTTAGATTAATTGATATTTTGATATGCATTTTTGCATCTAGACAAAAAAAATCGAGTTTCATTAGGGGTAAGGCGAGGTGAGGAAATAAAGATCATCGTCGCATTCAACATTATTTCACTTACATACTTACTGCCTGTATTAGTCCGGACTAATGTGGGTTATATAGTGCACGCCCACTGTGATCATCATTGTATTTTAGCTTTAGTTCTAAACATTCTAATACCCGTGAAAATCTGGATTAGAATTGATCTTCAGTAACCCATGCTTGTCGTAAGAGGCGACTAACGGGATCGGGTGGTCAGGCTCGCTGACTTGGTTGACACACGTCATCGTACCCCAATTGCGTAGATTGATGCTCATGCTGTTGATCACTGGATTGTGTGGTCCAGACTCGATTATTTACAGACCGCCGCCATATAACTGGTATATTGTTGAGTGCGGCGTAAAACTAAACTCACTCACTAAACGATCCAACTCATATCGAATGGGAAAAGGGGATTTTACGAACTATTCCGAATGCGACATCGGTACCATCTGAAGCGCTCGTGAAATCTTCATCATCATCATCATCACAAAAACCGTAAATGTGTTCATCACAGATCAGGTAAATTATATTGGTAAATGGAGAAAAATAATTTAACAAAATAATGCGCTATTTATCCGATAATTATGCTGAAATATGTTTTCCACAATGTTCTATATTCACCATCCGAGAACGTGCTTCCTTTGAACGCTGTTAATTATATTTATGTTGTAAATGTTTTAAAATATGCATGATAGTTCCTTTACACAATTCAATTTAAAAAACCCTTAAATCTGATTAAACTAAGCAATCTACTTGGACACCCCCACCCCCACCCCACCCCTCCAAAAATAATAAAAAATGAAATAAATAGGCTCAAGTAGAAAGTTGAAAGGGTTGATAGGAGGGAGTTTAATTTGAAATATCCTTATCAGAGTGGGGAAACAAAGACGTTATTAATGACGACACGATCTCGGAATTAACGTTTGAAGATTTCTTGGAAAACGTCCACTTCTTCCGACTGAGGATTGCACACTGATTACGTAACATGTGAACATGCGTACAATTGGTTAAGCATACAAACTAACACATACCGTTATCTTTTAATGAAACCAAAGGTCATCTCAACTGCTCTTGTTACTTCGCTGATGGTAGATATGAGAGTGTATTCCTCCGCAGTTTAAAAAATACCGCCAACTGACTCCTGAACGGGGTCCGCTTGAAGAAATAGTTCGCAAAATTCTTCGCCATGTGAGAAGATTTGGAAACAAAGTTAGCAATGGAGGGGAAATTGTTAGTTTTGTTGACCTTGGCTCTCTCCGTCGTGAAGCTTTATGGAAGGTGAGGTTATTTGATATGATGTCACGCAATTTGAATTCAAATTTTAATGCTGATTCCAATTGTAAAATGTGTGTATATGTTTCAGTTTTTTAGAGGTAAACTACCCAAATGTAAACGTCACGGCCGAGCCAAATGGAAGCGTTGTCGTTCAGGTAATATGTCTACATATATTGAAATACATACGCTCACGAAAATCTTCAATTTGGACGGACTGGTTTCCGATTATCTGAAACATTGGTTGTAAACTGCCGCGCACATGAGAGTATACACATGAAAAGCAGTCGCTGAAATAACGTCCTATCTATCCCCAAAATAAAAATTCCCTATCAAAGCTTGAACAGTATATATAATAATACCGGAACTGTCTTCCACAGTTTTCATATTTGTATTACAGCGGTATTGAAAATGTTTAATCAGAGGATAGAAGATCCAAATACCGCTTTTTAGTGATCATAACCAGCTTGATAATTGTTCCCCTTGCCTTTACTTGTTTTTCGTTTGCAGGGAGGTGTTGGAGGCGATATATTGCTGTACCCCGGAAAAATTGGATCTCTATACATCAACGGCTACGACATTGAAGGCCTAATCGCTGTCAGTAACATGGTTACTCGAGATATAGATATATAATGTTTTTAGGCAGGTAAAGTCAAATACCGATGTGTCGAACTTTCATATGTCGAACTGACGGTTGTCTTAAGTAAAAGCTTATTCCCTCATTATTTCTATGTATTTATTTTGCAGTTGTGACGAACCTCCGATTCCTCGAAGTGAGTGAGTGAGTATGGTTTTACGCCGCTTTTGGCAATATTCCAGCAATATCACGGCGGGGGACACCAGAAATGGGCTTCACACATTGTACCCATGTGGGGAATCGAACCCAGGCCTTCAACGAGCGGACGCTACCCCACCACCCCGATTCCTCGAAGTATTTACGTAGGTCTTTAAACGTCGACACAACGGTACTTGGCTGCGTATGTTATGTGTGACACTCAAGAAATATGATAGAAGGGCAGAAAACGATTGTGTATCACCCTCGGATTTGTGAAATCGGAGTGATCAATATAAACTTTATAAATAGTCCAAATGATGCCAAACATCTAGCCAGTGTCTCGCTTATTGAAAATTATAAGTAAAATATTGATTTGGATAAAATTAATGCTATATCCGTTTCGCATACGAAATCTGAAACCATAGTTTCGAACACAATATGTATTAAGACTTTAAAAAACCGTAAACACCCCTGTTTCGTTTCTAACACATATATCTATACGTTTCGTTGCTACTGTGTATGTGAGATAGATTTGCAACCAGTCTAGAGCATCCGTTGAACCATTGGCAAAATAGCTGTGAAAATTTCATGAATGGAGTAATGAAAATTGGTGCCGACACCGGGTGTTCAGGATTAGACAAAATGAACACCTCTGAGCATGACTATATTGGATGTATCAGTGTTTATGATGCAGATGGTGAACAGCCTCCCACCTGTCTGGACCAAACAAACTGTACATGACTCTCTCGGCACGTTTGATGCAGGGAAGAACCTGTCCGTCACCATCAACGCCAAGGTATGTTTGTTTGTGTAACGCCCAGGTGTGTTTGTTTGTGTAACGCCCAGGTGTGTTTGTTTGTGTAACGCCAAGGTATGTGTGTTTGTGTAACGCTTAGGTATGTTTGTTTGTGTAACGCGCAGGTGTGTTTGTGTAACGCCTAGGTATGTTTGTTTGTGTAACGCCCAGGTATGTTTGTTTGTGCAACGCCCAGGTGTGTTTGTTTGTGTAACGCCCAGGTATATTTATTTGTGTAACGCCCAGGTGTGTTTATTTGTGTAACGCGCAGGTATGTTTGTTTGTGTAACGCCCAGGTATGTTTGTTTGTGTAACGCCCAGGTATGTTTGTTTGTGCAACGCCCAGTTGTGTTTGTTTGTGTAACGCCCAGGAATGTTTGTTTTTGTGTAACGCCCTGGTATGTTTGTTTGTATAACGCCCAGGTATGTGTGTTTGTGTAACGCCTAGGTGTGGGACCGCCTCCGTGGTGTAGTGGTAAGAGCGTCCGCAGGGAAGAACCTGTCCGTCACCATCAACGCCAAGGTATGTTTGTTGTGTAACGCCCAGGTATGTTTGTTTGTGTAACGCCCAGGTATGTGTGTTTGTGTAACGCCCAGGTGTGTCCGTGTTTGTGTAAGCGTCCGCAGGACGAACCTGTCCGTCACCATCAACGCCAAGGTATGTTTGTTGTGTAACGCCCAGGTATGTTTGTTTGTGTAACGCCCAGGTGTGTTTGTTTGTGTAACGCCCAGGTATGTTTGTTTTTGTGTAACGCCCTGGTATGTTTGTTTGTGCACCGCCCAGTTGTGTTTGTTTGTGTAACGCCCAGGAATGTTTGTTTGTTTTGTGTAACGCCCTGGTATGTGTGTTTGTATAACGCCCAGGTATGTGTGTTTGTGTAACGCCTAGGTGTGGGACCGCCTCCGTGGTGTAGTGGTTAGAGCGTCCGCAGGGAAGAACCTGTCCGTCACCATCAACGCCAAGGTATGTTTGTTGTGTAACGCCCAGGTATGTTTGTTTGTGTAACGCCCAGGTGTGTTTGTTTGTGTAACGCCCAGGTATGTTTGTTTGTGTAACGCCAGGTGTGGGACCGTGTTTGTTTGTGTAACCTGTCCGTCACCATCAACGCCAAGGTATGTAACGCCCAGGTATGTTTGTTTGTGTAACGCCCAGGTGTGTCTGTTTGTGTAACGCCCAGGTATGTTTGTTTTTGTGTAACGCCCAGGTATGTTTGTTTGTGCAACGCCCAGTTGTGTTTGTTTGTGTAACGCCCAGGAATGTTTGTTTTTGTGTAACGCCCTGGTATGTTTGTTTGTATAACGCCCAGGTATGTGTGTTTGTGTAACGCCTAGGTGTGGGACCGCCTCCGTGGTGTAGTGGTTAGAGCGTCCGCAGGGAAGAACCTGTCCGTCACCATCAACGCCAAGGTATGTTTGTTGTGTAACGCCCAGGTATGTTTGTTTGTGTAACGCCCAGGTGTGTTTGTTTGTGTAACGCCCAGGTATGTGTGTTTGTGTAACGCCCAGGTATGTTTGTTTGTGTAACGCCCAGGTATGTGTTTGTTTGTGTAACGCCCAGGTATGTTTGTTGTGTAACGCCCAGGTATGTGTTTGTTTGTGTAACGCCCAGGTATGTGTGTTTGTGTAACGCCCAGGTGTGTTTGTTTTGTGTAACGCCCAGGTATGTTTGTTTGTGTAACGCCCAGGTATGTTTGTTTGTGTAACGCCCAGGTGTGTTTGTTTGTGTAACGCCCAGGTAGGTATGTTTATGTTTGTTTGTGTAACGCCCAGGTATGTTGTGTTTGTGTAACGCCCAGGTGTGTTTGTTTGTGTAACGCCAGGTGTGTTTGTTTGGTGTGTATGTTTGTTTTTGTGTAACGCCCAGGTATGTTTGTTTGTGTAACGCCCAGGTGCATGTTTGTTTGTGTAACGCCCCATGGTATGTTTGTTTTGTGTAACGCCCAGGTATGTTTGTTTGTATAACGCCCAGGTATGTTTGTTTGTGTAACGCCCACGCCCAGGTATGTTTGTTTGTGTAACGCCCAGGTGTGTTTGTTTGTGTAACGCCCAGGTATGTGTGTTTGTGTAACGCCCAGGTGTGTTTGTTTGTGTAACGCCCAGGTATGTTTGTTGTGTAACGCCCAGGTGTGTTTGTTTTGTGTAACGCCCAGGTGTGTTTGTTTGTGTAACGCCCAGGTGTGTTTGTTTGTGTAACGCCCAGGTATGTTTGTTTGTGTAACGCCCAGGTATGTTTGTTTGTGTAACGCCCAGGTATGTTTGTTTGTGTAACGCCCAGGTATGTGTGTTTGTGTAACGCCCAGGTATGTTTGTTTGTGTAACGCCCAGGTATGTTTGTTTGTGTAACGCCCAGTTGTGTTTGTTTGTGTAACGCCCAGGAATGTTTGTTTTTGTGTAACGCCCTGGTATGTTTGTTTGTATAACGCCCAGGTATGTGTGTTTGTGTAACGCCTAGGTGTGGGACCGCCTCCGTGGTGTAGTGGTTAGAGCGTCCGCAGGGAAGAACCTGTCCGTCACCATCAACGCCAAGGTATGTTTGTTGTGTAACGCCCAGGTATGTTTGTTTGTGTAACGCCCAGGTGTGTTTGTTTGTGTAACGCCCAGGTATGTGTGTTTGTGTAACGCCCAGGTGTGTTTGTTTGTGTAACGCCCAGGTATGTGTGTTTGTGTAACGCCCAGGTATATTTATTTGTGTAACGCCCAGGTATGTTTATTTGTGTAACGCTCAGGTATGTTTGTTTGTATAACGCCCAGGTATGTGTGTTTGTGTAACGCCCAGGTATGTTTGTTTATATAACGCCCAAGTATATGTGTTTGTGTAACGCCCAGGAATGTTTGTTTGTATAACGCCCAGGTATGTGTGTTTGTGTAACGCCCAGGTATGTTTGTTTGTATAACGCCCAGGTATATGTATTTGTATAACGCCTAGGTATGTTTGTTTGTATAAGGCCTAGGTATGTTTGGTATGTTTGTTTGTGTAAGGCCTAGGTATGCTTGGTATGTTTGTTTGTGTAAGGCCCAGGAAGTTCCAAGCTATATTTATATATTCAAGGTTCAGGTTTACCAGGTATCGGTGAACATGACATTATTCTTGAAGTATTTAAATAAATGAAAAAAATGAACCCGTGCCGGATGTACTGTACTGTTCAACTTTTGATGAGGATATTTAGATACCACATACATTTAACCCACATGTTTTTAATGAGTAATGACAAAATACGTTTGGTGAATAAAAAATATTGAACGAACAAAAGGTTGTATAATACATTTGAGAAAGATTTCTGCCAAAATCGATCACATTAGCATCTGGGTTCCTAGAAGTAAGTGTCTGGAAGACGGTTGACTGTTCACTGATTTATATAACCAAGGACCCCGAGGGGGGAGCGTTACAGTTCTCCTTGATATCTGGTCGATTCCCACCTGGCATCAGCCTCAACAACAAAACCGGCGTCATCAGCGGCATGGCGCCCAACTACGACGCCACCTACAGCTTCGGTATCCGTATCACCGACAAAGACGGCAAGTACGCCGACGGAACCTTCTCCATTGACATCAGAGGTACGTCATCGGCGTACGTCGTAGGTGAACCCATCGTTCACTGAAGATAGACATCAATTATTCAAATGTAGAGTCTAAACTGCCGGGCATATGACCCATGTTCGATTGTGTCGACAAATGTAACAAACAACAAATGGTCATTCGACTGTGCTGTATCTTCGGTTTCGTTTTTTGTAAATTGTGGTCAAATACAATCTTCAAGCGTATACTTTCTTTTCCCAGTAGAGTATTCAAACATGATGATGTATACATAACTCTCTGTATTCATGTGTCCTAAAACATGTGTATTCGTTTATTACTTTTGTATTGATTCTCGTATAATTTTGTTTCTGGTTTAACGCCGTTCTCAGCAATATTCCTAATGACGGCAGTCTGTTAATAATCGAGTCTGGATGAGACAATCCAGTGATCAACAGCATGAGCATCGATCTACACAACTGGGATACGATTGCATGTGTCAGCCAACCACGTCAGCGAGCCTGACCACCCGATCCCGTTAGTCGCCTCTTTCGACAAGCATGTGTTGCGCTGAAGATCAATTCTAACACGGATGGTCACTGGTAGATTATGGGATTTAGACATTTTCCATGATAACCAACCAGTATTTCTTCGTTACTGTATGGTGCGACGTGTGGAAATAATATGTCCTGGATTGAATTCAATGATCTGAAATTATTTTGTTAGAGAGGGATGGGTGTGTGTATGGATGTGATGTTCTTGTGTATATGTTAATCTTATTGTGTTAACCTCATAGCAAAGGGACTAGTCGTGACTGAATTATTTGAAAATGCAGAACATAACACTTCCATACGTTATCTGCTGTTGTAGAGCGAGAGCTGTGTTCCTCAAGGCCTTGTCTCCACGGGGGGACGTGTGTGGACGTCCCGGGGGGCTTCCGCTGCGACTGCATGCCCCTTTATGGGGGTAGGGCCTGCGATGTCTGTAGGTGGAACTCTTTACCTTGACTGTCGAATACTTTAGTTTCGGTATATATGGAAGAACCGATGGTTCAATGGGACTTCGGACGCTTACCAAATATAACAGTAATACAGTGAGAGGCAGAATTTAACCAAAACGCGAAGATGAACATTTTAACGTCATTTGTCGATTTCTCGCGTTTTGTTACAGTTACGCGACATAGCGACAATTTTCAAGGCATATCGCGTTGTCGCGCGTCGCCCCATATATAGCGATGTAAAACAGTATCCGGAACCATGGACAAGACATATATTTTCGTTGTCGCGATGTTGCAACAGGAATTGTTTTATACATAGCGACAATGTCCCTTCTCGGATTCCATAGATTTCTGTGTTACAGTTAAGGCATATGAAGTATATAGCGATGTGTATCCGCCATGGAGACGTTCAACAGGAATTGTTTTATAAAATATTCTTGTTTGTTTTTTCAAATTAATATTGGATACAGGAACGGCTTCATGTCTAGATCTGTTCCTGTTTCAGTATGTTCTTTGAACCCCCTCGGTGTTGGGATGAAGAACAAAGTGGTCCCTGACGCCCAGATCACGGCACATTACAGCTTCAACGGCTCCCAGGCCTCTGACGGACGACTGGACGCACCTGTTGGTGTGGGATGGGTGGGGCAGGGACTGGGGTCCTGGCTGCAGGTAATTCTGGGATTCATCTTTATGACGGGGGGATGACTTCTATGGGAGGTCTAGGCGGGAAGGTTTGAGCAGTATTCCAGCTATATAATGGCGTGTCTGTTTAATGTGGGAGGAAGGCCGGGAGTAATGCTGATCTTAGACGTTTAGTATACTCTTCCCAATTGCGTACATTGATGCTCATGCTGTTGATCACTGGATTGCCTGGTCCAGGCTCGATTATTTACAGACCGCCGCCATATTGCTGGAATATTGCTGATTGCGGCGTAAAACTAAGCTCACTCACTAAGATACTCTTCCCAAAAAAGTAAGGAAACCTGAACTTTCAATTTGGATAAAAAGTATAAGCGTTAAAAGTATTTTCAAAGGAAGACATCTTATGAACACACCACCATTTCTCTTTATCACCACCCCTAAACACTACACTGGATGGACTTGGTATGCGCTTCAAGAAGAATGGAACATATCCCCCAAGTGGTCATTGGGAGACTCATACGTAAAACTGACTTTCAAAAGAAAGTACACACCTGATGCGTTGGTACAATGTTTTCCTGAAAACAGCGTAATATTTAGAAAAGTGTTTTGATTGCGACTCACAAGTCACAAACATTGTGTACGTGTTGCAATAACACCATAGATATCGTACCCAATTGGAACATTGCTAGCAAAATATTTACGTTGTTTTGATAGTCTCAAAGCACCAAGTGTGTACTTTCTTTTGCACATCAGTATAGTATGACTCGTGGTCTGAATAAATGTCTGACCCTTCGTGGTGGAATCACACACTACTGAATGACAATCGTACACGTGCAAATCTGACGTCCTACACCAATCATCTTTCAACAGTATTACTGTACCAACAACGATGGTCATACAGAAGTCCAAGTGGTGATGCGCTCTCAAAACATTCATTATTATCATATGGAAATTGATTGACTCAGATATATCTCCCAATTTTTCCAATCGTAAATTAATAATGAAGTTCCCCTACTTTTTGGAAGAGTATATTACTTTGATGAAGGCCACTAGTACAGGTATGGTGCAGGTGTACTAGTTGTTGATTGTACACATTCAGCCAGGTCGCACGTACCTGGAACCTGTTGAGACCCGATACCACACAAAGGCTGACAATTAATGGTAGCATTTACAAATGGATATCTGGTGTCCAATAGGTCGATCCCTTAGTGATAGATCCGTGTCGATATCTTGGTAGTGTCCGGCATATCGATTTCTTTATTACTGTCTGGTATATCAATCTTTGATTTTTTCAAGTATATCAATTACTCAGTTTGTGTTTTATGGTATCGATCCCTTAAATTGTGCCAGGAACTCTGGTGGCTGATTAGGGCCATCGCTTTCTCGCCTTAAAATTCTCAGGCGAGAAAGCGAGAAAGCGATATCACGAGACGAGAAAGCGATATCACGAGACGAGAAAGCGAGATGGCCCTAATCAGCCACCATAAGGAACTGTTTCCGATAGATCTCCCTCTTGATTTGTGTCTGATTCATCGATCACTCCACCTGTGTCCGGCAGGTTGATCTGAACACAGAGATGAAATTGAACCGGCTCGCTGTTCAGGGCGTCAGCACGAACTTCTACACAAGCGAGTTCACGGTCCAGTACAGCACCGACGGCAACGTCTTCACCGACGTTCTTGACGCTGCCACTAAGAAGACTGAGGTGAGCATCAATGACCTAACTCGGGCGAGTGAGTGAGTGTATGTTTCCGTGAGGATGAAATAGAGACACGAACATTCACTTCATTTGCTTGTTCTGCATAGTGTAACGGAATCAGAGCCCCTGTTCATATTATCCGTGACGTCGTAAATGGGTACCCTACAGTAACCATGGTGTTGTCTTATACTTATTTGCAGCGTGCGAAATAGTTTCCAAATTTTGCTAGCCAGTCGGGCTAGCAATGCCTGAAAGTTACTAGCCCACAAAATTATTCACTGGCCCGAACTTTGAATGTAGACACGGGTTTCATCATTAAGCTGCTAATATGATGAACATTTTTATCAGGCCATAATCTTGCATGATTTAAAAGTGTATTATAACTTAACAAGTCGGAGAGAGTGATATACATGTATTTACAAAATGACCCCCATGAAAATTCACTAGCCATTCGGGCCAGTGACTGTGGAGATTTACTGGCCCGACTGGATTTTTACTAGCCACGGGCTAGCGGGCCAGTGGCTATTTCGAACACTACTTATTTGTGATCATTTTCAGAGACCACGGAGTGTTCCTCCTGATATCATGTACTGGTTGGTGTCGGTTCAGACTTAGGTATAATTATAATGCCACTAAAAGCGAGGTAAAACACACAAAAAACCGCTCCCTGAAGTATTATGTTTGATTGCTGACTGAAAAAAATATTGAATACGAACTGCGTCTTTATTCATAAAAACATCAGTCTACTGAGAGATAATTTAACCCACGCAACTTTACCCTAATACCATTTGTCATACAGGAACTGTATTCACTAGTTCACGTGACCATAACACAATCTAGCGGCATCAGATAGATATGATGTAGCTCCATATCAAAGTTTGTAACTAATTTCTATTAACAGTAAAATATTTCTCTCAAGTCGAATATACGATGATCGCCTCGTTTTCAATCATAACGTGAAATATCACAACTACGTACTAACTGGTGCATCATGCACGTATCGGATGGTGACCTGAGTTTATATTGGCCGAGTTCATTTCACCGTCTGCATAGTTCGTAATAAATATTGTCATATTAATATAAATATAAAATATACCCTTTGTTGTCTTGTTGATTTATAGATAAACGTTCTATTCATCTTCAGATATTTCACGGCAGTGCGTCCTATTTGATTCCTCAGCTGAAGCCGTTCGACCCCCCAATCCGGGCGCGGTTTGTCCGCTTCCTCCCCCTCACGTGGCACAAGGGGGCGGGGACACACCCGGGCTTGCGCGTGGAGCTGTATGGATGTTAACGGTCACAATATAAGTTATAACTTCACAACATTCACAATAAAATTTGAAACCTTTGCTTTTTCCATTGTTTTATCATATAAATTCTTAAAAATCACTGGGGGCGGTTGGGTAGCCTAGTGGCTAAAGCGTTCGCTCGTTACGCCGAGGACACGGGTTCGATTCCCCACATGGGTATTATGTGTAATATTGCTAAAAGCGACGTAATACTAAAATCACTTACTCACTCACTTAGGTCCACTGATTATCGCATTATCTATAGTGTGACATAAAGGGTTAACTTACTGACACTTGACCCACTTCCATACCGCTCTGTTATAAAGAATCGCTGTGCATTCGTGTTGCTTTGTCAATGTAGACCAGACATTTTGTTCAATGCTGTACCATTTAGACAAAAGACATACATTTTGTATTCATAGAACATCGTCTGAAGTCTACACACCTGATGTTGAAATTTGAAGAATGGTTGATTATTCTCTTGCCTCTGAATGTTGTGGAAAACATGTTCATTTTAACCTAAACTGCGCGTACGTCATGCCACGGCTTACAGAAAATCAGCGTATCCGCGCCGTGGGTATGCTGGAGACTGGAATGGCCCAAAAAGAAGTGGGTAGACATTTTGGTGTCCATCGAAACACGATCTCATCGCTATGGAGACGTTTTCAACATAATGGGAACACCAGAGATTTGCCTCGGACCGACCGTCCACGTGTGACGTCACGTCAGCAAGACAACCATATTCGGCTGACCCATGTAAGGAATCGATTCAGACTGCCAGTTTGACTTCTCGGACCATTTCTGGCTTACGTCCAATGAGTTCCAGGACTGTACTGAACCGACTTAGGGAGCACAACATCCGGCCCCAACGGTCTGCAAAACGTCAAATTTTGCTTCAACGTCGCCAACAGGCACGTCTTGCTTGGTGCAGACAGCAACTACGGTACAGGTGACAAAATTGTTTTGTTCATTGACGAGTCGAGATTCCATCTGGTCAGCTCAGATGGTAGGGCAAGGGTGAAAGGTATGGTGACACGAGCGTTGTTCAACGTCGACAGTTTGATGTCGCGAGCGTTATGGTATGGGAAAGCATCACATCTCATGGTCGGACACAAGTTGTCATTGTCAATGGCAGTCTGACAGGTCTGCGATATAGGGATTCGTTCATTCGGGCATAGACGTACGAGAGACGTAACTTTACGCTCCTGCAAGATAATGCCCGTCCACATGTCGCTCGCGTTGTGACAGATTTCCTGGGACAGCAGAACATTCCGGTACTCCCCGAACAGCTGTTTCTCCGGACCTGTCCCTATCGAGCACGCTTGGGATGAAATGGAGCGACGTTTACGTCAAGCACAGAATCAGCCATTGACGTTAGCTGAACTGGGACAAGCGTTGTTTCAGACATGGAACAACATCCCCGAAAGTTTCTTCAATCGCTTAGTGTAGTCATTATGTCAAGCCCGCATCAACGCCAATGGTGGACACACACGATACTGAATTTATTAACTGACTTTTGACACCACATCTATCGAAGGGCGTGTCACGATGCCTAGTGTCAAATCATACAGATTTCGATATTATCCTGTCAAAAGTTAAACAGTGATTAAGGAAAACACCACAAATCATGTTATTATCATTTTGCATTAAAATGGCATAACATCACATAATTCTCAGTTATTTGTTTTTAGTGGTATATATTGCAGGTATGCGGCGACGATCTGTATATAATCGAGTCTGGTTCCAGACAGTCAGGTGATTGACATCATGAGCATCTATCTACGCATTTTGGATACGATGGCATGTGTCAACCACGTCGGCGAGCCGTAAGAGGTGTTGTTTATATCCTTGTTTCGTTCCAACAGAGGAGAAGCTAGTAAGCCTACTGCGTCCGCTCGTCATGCCGAAGATCTGGGTTCGATCTACAGATGGGTGTAATGTTTAAATCTCCTTTTTTACTGAAACATGTGCCAAAGCGGCGTAAAACACAACTCACTGTCAAAGCGGCGTAAAACACAACTCACTCGCCCCGAGATAATTAGTCATCGCCCATTCGTAGCTGAAACAATTCACGTTTGTGTTTGTCTACCATCGGTGATCCACACGAGGCGTTTCCTATTTCCTATTCAACTAGAATTAGATGTAAGTTTAAAATAATGACGAGATTAACATATCACCAGACCCGAGTGATTGAGTAAGTGAGTGGGTTTAGTTTTACGCCGCTTTTAACAATATCACGGCGGGGGACACCAGAAATGGGCTTCAAACATTTACCCATATGGGGAACCGAACCCGGGTTATAGGCGAGACGAGCAAACGCTTTAATCACTGGGCTACCCAACCACCCCTCGCCTTCCCTGAACACTTCAGATAATCAGTAAGGAATTTCTACAATGCTTGAGTCAAGCACCCTTATGGTAGTACGTGCGTTTCGAAGGTCGTAGGTCACATCATTGCAATCACATGTTGCTTTTTTTCCCCATGTCCATTCTTTGTTGAAGAGTAAGTGTCACCCGTTCTTGGGCTGAATTGAAGTACATGGCTGCTGACAAGTGGGTTAGCCCATTGTACTTATGTATACGGACAGTTATTGCATGGCCGAGATAACACGACAAACGACCCCAACACCTGGATTTTTCATTGTTCTCATCCACTTGGTCAAAGGTTGGCTTCAAAAATATTCAAAGTCAAGATAATTCTCATTTCTTAATTGGATATTAATATCCAGTGTTGGGGCGAACTATTGTCCACACATATGAAAAGACAAAAATTATCTGTAAATAATAGTCGGTCTGTAAAATAATCGAGTCTGGACCAGACAATCCAGTGATCAACAGCTTGAACGTGGATCTACACAATTGGGATTCGATGACAAGTGTCAACCAAGTCAGCGAGCCTGACCACCCGTGAGTCACCTGTTATGACAAGCATGGGTTGCTGAAGACCAGTTCTAACCCTGATTTCACGGGTAGTAGCACCCTGATTTCAAGGGTGGTGGTAGTAGTAGTAGTAGTAGTAGTAGTAGTAGTAGTAGTAGTTCCTAAGTAGTGATGTTACCGAGTTGTACTGGTCACTCGCCAATACACTTTACACATTTCTGCTATGCTTTAGCAAACGCCCTGAGCTCCCAGTTCAATTCAACAGAGACCATTATCGATACGGCTATTGAAAACCTCCGTCCATTTCGATCAGTGATAAATCAATCATCTGCTGATACGATCGACGCGTAACCAGGCGGAGGCCTTATGCCTGTGTTGGCACCAGCTTTACAATCGCTGTAGGCGTGTTACTTCGCCGTACTATTTAGTGGGGCATGTTACGTAGCGGGTTAATTACCCACGGTTACAAGATTGTCATCGGTTAAACGTAAATGATCCAACAAAAGGAGCAGGAACTAACCCTTATTCAATTTTGGCCAGTGACACTGGGTGGAAAGTTATGTTACCTTCATGTAAAATACTTTAATTTCATTGGTCAATGACGGTTTAACAAGTTTCCGTGTCACCCTCCCTGGAGGGTGACAATCCAGTGATCAGGTCACTTCAGGGATAGGGCTAGGGTGACAACTGGAAAAAATATTACCCGATGCCACGGCAACCGCCAAGCTCTCCACCGAGAAGCTGAAGCGCTAACAATCGTATGACGTCATAATATGACGCATGCCGTTCCCGGAGTTCGAAAACCGTTCGATCAGCTGTTTTTGTGTTCACTTTGTACAGATTTATTTTACCGACTTTCACTGCTTTATTTAAGCTATTTTATACATTGAGTGGTTTGCACACTCAGCTTAAACATAATTAACAATTTTATAGCAGTTTTATGCTTGTCAGAATATGTTTCACTGATGTTAAAAATCCTGTCGAGAGGCAGACGCCATTTTGTTTGCATGTCATATAGTCGGTAGCGATCTTTAACATAAAATAAAATGATATTTTGTACGTTTAACATGGCGGTAAGATAAATATGTTGTATGCTTCTCCCTCGGGTAATACGGTCTGATGTACGCCTCTTTGTAGCAGCGTCATCCCTCGCTTACCGGCTCGGGTGACACTGCTACAAAGAGGCGTACATCAGACCGTATTACCCTCGAGAGAAGCATACAACTTATAGTGTCGCCGTAGTAAGAATTGTAGTTCAAGAAGAAACTAAATGCCTTACCATAAATTGTTACTGTAGTCATAGTAACAAAATATGCATGGTCTATGATAGCAGAGACCATATACGGTATATGGTCTCTGATGATAGTGTATGTAGTTATTGGCAATAGACTGTTTGTCAAAAGAAACCACACTTTAAAATAGTACTTGACCAAAAACGTTAAACGTCATATGCTATTAGCCGGCAAACTGTGGGGACCTTAGTCCCAATACATTATCATGATATCAGTATGAAGAATTAACATATCGCCACTATCGAACACCAGAGAAGCCACCCTCAGACACGGGTATATACTTACTTCTGTTCGGCAGACTCCTACCAAAAACAAAAGTGGTATTAGTGTTATATATTACGACATATTAATAATTATTATTTGAAATCAAAGAAATTCATATATCATATGACAATGAATTCTTTTTTGGGCACGGAGTCAGTGTTCTATGCCCTTGCAGCCCTCGGGGCGGTGGGGTAGCCTAGTGGTTAAAGGCGGTGGGGTAGCCTAGTGATTAAAGGATCACTCGTCACGCCGAAGACCCGGGTTCGATTCCCAACATGGGTACAACGTGTGAAGCACATTTATGGTATCCCCCGCGGTGATATTGCTGGAATGTTGCTAAGAGCGGCGTAAAACCAAACCCACTCTGTGCATTTCTCTGTACAGTCTTGGGTGTTGCCGCAATCCTCTGATCGTGGGATTGAAACCCACATTCGTGCTGATTATTTAGCTCTACTTCGCGTTGGTAAAAGTCTAAGACCTACATCACTTGAGCTTCCCACCCAATTTAAATTGACACACCGTGATAGAGCTGAAATACTGTTAAATACAGAGTTAAACCCAATTCACTCACTCACTATCTCACATGTCACAATTTGCCTTAAATCATCGTTGGTTGTAAGACAGGCTGTTTGTTGTGTGGCAACTTTCCTTTGACTATGTGCACTTGAATACCGGAGTTTAACTGTCACAACTACCGATGATCCGCAAACACATAAAGAACATCACAAAAATGGGTTTATAGCCCTTTCCCATGGTGAATAAGTGACCCCGTTAAAACCGAACTCAGTGCAGCGACTGCACCATACAAGGTTGCTAACACATTAAACATGCAGTGTTGCGAGTTGATCACAGAGTGATACGTGGCACGTTCGTGGTCCTGACAATGTATATATAAACACAACGAAATCACTTCCAGATGACCCCAAATATTAGGATAAAACAACAAATATTACCACAACGACATGAACATTGGGAAAATATTTAAATATATATATATATTAGCTTGAAACAGAGTTTCTCGTTACTCGTTTTCTTAAAATGTTTTGATTTTTTAACTGCTTCGACCCCGAGTCTTATCAGTACTTCTCGGAAATAATCAAAGACGGCATGTATTAGACGTGACTCACTCTAACAGTTTTTTACTGAGATCATTTATCTTCATCACATGTTTACAGAGTAAAAAAACTACCCGTGACTGGTAAAAAAAGGAAAAACATCTTATAATTCTTCGCGAATCAGTACTGAAAGTCAACACGTGACTGTTTTACAGATGCTTGTAAATTCATAAAGGTAATAACTTCTAATGACATGGTACTTTTATTGAATTGTGCTAAATTTACCATATCATCTCTTAAATATCGATCTTCTATATATTGACAACACACATGTCTGCCTATTGCCATTATGCACAATAGCATTATATTGCTTTTTGTACATGGCCGATGGCCTACAAACTGAAATAAACTTCATACAAATGCACAATAGGAGCGGCTGGGAAGTCCAGTGGTCAAGGCTTTCGTTCGCCACGAAGAAGACCGAGTTCGAATCCCAATATTGGTACAATATGTGAAGTTCATTTCTGGTGTTTCTCGCTGTGATGTGGCTGGATTATTGCTAAAAGTGGAGTAAACCCATAATCACTCACACATAGGTCTCTAAATTAAGTTATTCTCTTAATTGTTTATTTCTTTATGATCGGTATAGCTGGGATAGTGTGTAATTACACATGCCAATTATGGAGCCTATTGTCGGAAAATCATTAGTTTACTCAAAAAAACCACATTATCGTAATGTTATGTCCGTTAATTCTACAACCATTTTGTTTTCAGATAAACTGCACACGTCTATTTCATAAACCAAAAAAAATTGAGGTATGCCGATAACTGTCAATATATTTTACAGTTATGATAAATGTTTTGATATGAAATATTAACTCAACGAATCCGAAAGTCAGATCATAATAAATATATTCAAGACTTCAAACCGAGACACAAAATCGATATCAAATTATATATCTAAATCACTTATTTCGTATATATGTTTTGATACGCTCTTCATTAAAAATATATTTCAAATACTACAAAATTAAAAAAACAACAAAAAAGACGTAGAGACCGACGTAAACATTGAGCAATACACAGAAACCATGTAAGTAGCATGTGATCCGTTTCCATATGTGAATTACTCGCATTTAATTCACTTACCATGATTAATTCTCTATGTTTTGTTAAGCAGCGATAAGGTTTCACTTGCAAAGAAAGAGCTTAGTTATCAGACTGGATCTAGGAGGGGTTAACGCTAGCGCTTTGTATGGCCTGGCCTGTTGAGGTCTGCCTGGTAGTGATAAATTACCAAACAACCGTAGAAAGTACCTGACGTTAACTGTTCGCAATCCTAACCTACACCTATACAAACCTCAACATATATGCCAAAGTTTCAGTGTGTCTAGGATCGTGGTCGTGACTCTCCTCCAGGAACTCCTGACATAATGTTGACTTTCGTTGGAATAAGTTGCGGACCTCTGACGTGATCGAGGACCAGATTGAGGACATCGTCGTGCGATTGTTTTTCGTTAAACAATGACAAACTATTATATATGTGTGTTTTTCGGAATAGTTTGTCTGATCCTGGCCATTGAGGCACGGACTAGGCACAGGTACAGGAGACTGGATATGGAGGACGAGGAGGAGTCCTCGTGGTCGGAAGAATTTCGGGTGAGTTGAGAGTATTTTTATTGTGGCGTTTTCATGCTGGGAACCAACTCACGCCTCAGAGAACGCCCTCACTCACTCAACAACCTCACTCAGTCAACAATCTCACTCAGTCAACCTCACTCAGTCGACGCTCTTAGTCAACAACCTCACTCCGTCAATGTGTTCGGTTAACACCCTCACTCACTCAATACACTCATTCACTCAACAACATCGCTGTCAACACACTCACTCACTCAACAACCTCGCTCAGTCAACACCCCCACTTACTCAACAACCTCACTCGGTTAACAACCTCACTCAGTCAATACGTTTAGTTACCAACCTGACTCACCTAACACACACTCAGTCAACAACCTCGCTTACTCAACAACCTCACTCGCTGAACATCCGCAGATGATCAACATCCTTAATAAAACTTTAAACCCTAAATTTTAGTACAGTTACTATTTGATTGTACTGAAAATATTCATAGATAAATTCGTTAACCTTAAGAATTGAAAGGGTAAAGGTCACTCAGTGAAATCCCATTAATCCGTGATGCCACTGTCATAGAGTCCCACAAATGGATACCAGGTGGTTAAAATGGATGCTTAGTAAGAAAAAATGAAAGTCGTCCACTTGTTTGTTGTTTAACGCCGCAATCACCAACATTCCATATATAATTTACGGCGATCTGGACTAGACAATCCAGTGATTGATACCACGAACATCGATTTACACAGTCTCACTATAAGATGCTGTACCTGGTTGGTACATGTTTGACTTGTCATCGCACCTGTCAGCGTAAAGCCATTGCCCGTCATGAATAGAGACAGAATCTAGTCCAGTAGCTCCTTTCACGGAGCAACCTTTACTAAGGTTAACCTTAACTCCCATTCTTTAACATTGTACTAAGGTTACCTTAGTGACTTACGATCACCTTAGTACTTTGTGAAAGGAGGTCCAGTCCCGATTCCTATGTTCAACTGTGCTATCATAGAAATTCCCGTGTCGGTGATAAGCAGCACTGAAGTATTGCTCAGAAACCTGACAGGTGAGATGAAATGGGGATTAACGTCGCGTGCAAGATTATTCCACATATACAGCCACGTGGGTGCACTAGTGGGTGTGGCTGGTACAGGCCCGGACTTATCCCGGTGTTACAGAGCTGCCCACTGAGATACTATGCGGCTGTTAGACATGGTACCCTACTCAGGTTCCACCCCGACCACCCCTTGTTCTACTCCGGTCTGGGGCGGTGGGGTAGCCTAGTGGTTAAAGCGTTGGCTCGTCACGCCGAAGATCCGTGTTCGAATCCCCACATGGGTACAATGTGTGAAGACCATTTCTGGTGTTCCCCGCCGTGATGTTGCTGGAATATTGCTAAAAGCGGCGTAAAACCAAACTCAGTCAGTCAGTCAGTCTACTCCGGTCTGCCGAGCGCCTGTCAAGGGTACCAGCACTTTGTGGTGTGGTTTGATAAGACGGGATCGAACACCGACCTTTCCGCTCTCCGACCATACGCTTAAATTACTAAATTCACATTCACAATATATTATAGGCAATATGGCGTCATATTTTATGTTCTTAGACATTCACCTATTAAAATACTAATTATTATGTGGCATATCCCGTGTTTAAGACATAAATTCAAATTAAAAGTGAATGTTGTACACTATTCATCCCTTTCACTTAGCCTTTCTCCCATCCCCCGTCAACTCCCACCTCTTATTTATATCTGGCACTAGATGGTTAGATGATATAGCATACACAAAATTGGATTTGCTAGAAAAATGTAGAAATTTAAAAAAAATTATTAAAAGAATTAAAAAATAGAGTAACATTTGCCGAAACATTCCAAACGTAACGTCCAAAACACAACCATGTTACCTATATCGAATGTTTCAACATGGAACATCCGTTTCATTTTTGGTTTTCAATTTTGGCTAACAATACGGGTGTATAGTTTCGTTTCCAAGGCAGGTTAGTTTGGATAAAGCCGTACCATGCATGTCTGTTCGATCACTGGCTATTCTCACCATACATCGCTTGCTCAGGCTTACCCGTACGACAGTCGCTCACACTTAGAGTTACGACCGTCAAGAATCACCATGCAACGTCATCGTTGTCACAGCCCGGCCCCCGGAGGTTTAAGCGGGCCGGGTCAATGTACTCACATCAGTACATTTACAGTGTCTCGCCTGTACATGAAAGCACACCGGTATCAGTAAACAAGCTTTTCACACCTGTATACTTACCTGTATCCGAGTAATTGCCAGCTCTTTAAAGCCTTTATTCAGGTAACGCGGCGATTGAAAAATACACTGAATCAGGCGGCCCAACCCAGCAACAGTTTAGATTTCGAATCACGCATGTGAATAATTAATATATTTTGACATATACGTCAGCACTATGATTTGCTCATTTCGGCTACTCACGATATGGCTGAAATATTGCCAAAGTGACTTTAAATTTAAACTCACTCACTCATTTCGGCTACAAACACAGTTGGAAATTTACAGGCAAAGATTGTTTGAGTGAGTTTGTAAATGAATGAATATGGCTTTACGATAGTTTTAACAATATTCCAGCAATATCACGTCGGGGAACACCAGAAATCCCACGTTGTACCCATCTGGGGAATCGAACCCGGGTCTTCATCGTGACGAGCGGACGCTTCATCCATTAGGTTACCACACCGCCCACAGGGAAAGAAGTAGCCATTGATTGGTACCCATTTTCAATGTGTCTATCATTATATCAGTGTTCTTATGTGATCATTAACAACCTGATTGATTCACATCAGAACATTACTTCGAAGACACGTTGATTATTTTTCTAAATGTAAAAATTGTAACGACTTAAAGTGCTTCTCTTATGTAAATGTTTCAACGTTTCAGATCTGAAAAGGTTATTGATTAGAAATTCAACCTTAAAAATATCAAGAAGAGACACTGTTCTTGCATTTATTATCCTGTCAAAGCACTCCGAAAGGAATTAAAAGACGATACATGTACATACATCTATAATTATATTTAGCGAAACATCATGAAGAATATGTTGCATGAAAATAATTTTTGTATCAGAGAGGGCTTCAGATAGGCATTACACCTGTTGACCAATCCGATATGTTTGAAAGTACAGTATCGTCCAAAACACATGTGGGTTTACAAACAACAAACTTCGGTTTACACTACTTGAATCAAAATGGCGGGGCGTGCCAATCAGCTTGGGCCCAAACCCCCTTTAACACCGATATGGCTGTGTGGCAGATAAAGGCAACGTCAACGTCAGAGAATATACAGTCTCGATTATCTTCCGAAATAGTTCAATTTGGGCCTCAAGTAAAATGGTGATGAAAAATATCAAAATGGATCACTGAATCTCAATGATGAAACCTGGTGTTCTCGAAAATGGAAGCCATGTTCTCCTGGTAACACCCGCAACTCTCACCATTAGTATAAGCATGTAAGCATCTGTTTGTTGATTAACGCCACAGAGCGGCGCTCCTAGCATACGACGTTGTCCTGTAAACAAACGAGTCTCTGACCAGGCATTACAGAGCCATTAAAGCGTGCTTCCTGATTTCGTTGAAAATAAAAACGATGTTGAGAAACGAACTGATTTAGACCCACAGTCGGCTGATTCAAGTTTAAAATGTTAAAATGTAATTTTGCATATAATATTTTTGAAACTTTAAGCTTGTTTTACGCCTAATAAAATGTTTTAAAACATATAAATTTATGAAAGGTTGACTGCTCCTTGGCTGGATTTTCACCTGCCTTGTGTATTACAAAACGCTCACTACCTCATTATGAAACACAATGACGTTCCTCTATATACCGATGGCGGTATCGTTGGGCATAACACCCTGTGTGAAACCCTAACCCTAACCTAATGAATGGAGCTATGTACGTGTGGCGTACCTCGGGGCTCCGTCCTAGGTCCGGTCCTCTTTCTCATCGATACAAACCAGCTCAATCCGTCATCGACAGCTTCAAAATCTCGAACTATTCGTATGCAGATGATACCCCAACTCTGGAAGCCTTTCACACCTGCGTTACTATCACCAGCCGTCCAACAACTAGAACTTTGCATTGCTGGAATAATATCATGGATGAACGGCCAAACACTAAGCTCAATGATGAAAAAACAGAGGTTCTACTTGTTGGTAGAAAGCATCACCTAACTGATCTCAGAAATGAAGTCACAATTGGTTCAGCACAAGGGTCTACATCGAGACTTGTGAAAGACCTCTGAGTTCGGATTGACGTAGACCTTTCACCGCAGGAGCAAGTCAACAGAATATGCAAATCATGTTATTTTCATCTTAAATCCATAGGAAACATCAGGAAGTACATCACAGCGGAATGTGCCCACATCCTAGTCAGATGTCTAGTGCTATCCAAACTAGACTACTGCAACGGACTGTTGATTGGCCTCAGCAAACACAATATCTCCAGACTACAGAAAGTACAGAATACAGCTGCAAGAATTATTTCTCTGAAGACTAAATCTGATCACATCTCTCCTGTTCTCAAATCCTTACACTGGCTGCCTATTCATCAGAGAATCAACTTCAAACTTCTCTGCATCACTTTCAGCTGTCTCCACAATAAAGCTCCAGAATATCTCACTGAACTAGTCACAGAATACATTCCATCAAGATCACTCCGGTCCCTGAATCAGCACCTACTACAAGTTCACAAATTCCACCTAGTTTCGTATGGGAAAAGGGCTTTCGCCTATGTTGCACCAACTCTTTGGAACTCTTTACCTTTAGAAATCAAATTATGTAAATCTTTCTCAACCTTCAAGTTAAAACTCACCTGTTTCAAAGTGCCAATAACTGACTCTTTTACTCAATTCTTTTCAGCGCATTGAGCATTCATAAGTGTGTGGACATTTGCGCTTTATAAGTGACATTATTATGTTTTACAGATCAAAGATAGTATGCAGCAGAGAGGGTTCGGGTGATATTATTAGTATATAATAATACAAAAATTTAAAATCTAAATTTATCAAACCTGTGTAGACACATAAGGATTCAAACTCAGAGATTAGTGACATGTATCCAACATGCATGCACGTGCCACGTTCCGTGACGTCAATGGGTTCGTCCTTGAGACTTGCAATACGTTGTTGCACGTGCATTCCGGGAAAGAGAAACAGAGCAAATGAATGCCACACAATACTGTCACTTTGGAAAGCTCAACCCCTGCCCTTGCGATCGTTCAAAAAATTAAACGGCTATTCAAACGCATAGCATGCCAAGGCTCACGTCTGCACAACGCCATGAGGCCATTGGGATGGTCCGTGGGGGAATGTCTCAACGACAAGTGGCTGCACATTTTCACTGCCACCGGAACACCATTTCTGCACTGGTGAGACGCTACCAGAACACAAATGACGTCATCGATCGGCCACGTTCTGGACGTCCACGTGTAACAACGCTAAGACAGGACATATGGATAAACGTGACCCATCTTCGCCACAGGTTTCAGACTGCAGTGATGACTGCCCGAACCATCCCAGGACTTCGCCGTATCCACCCCAACACAGTTCGACAACGTTTACGTCATGACGGGATCAGACAACGACGTCCCGCCATACGGCCTATCCTGACACAACGTCATCGACAAGCTCGCTGAATGTGGTGCCGAAATCATGTCCGCAGACCCTTGTTTTGGTGGAGAAATGTTGTTTTTACAGATGAGTCCAGGTTTAACATTTCCCATAGTGATGGTCGTCAACGTGCCTATAGACGCGTGGGAGAACATTATGCACAGGCCTGTGTCTTGGAGAGGAGTCGCTTTGGTGGTGGTGGTTCCGTGATGATTTGGGGTGGAATAACAGCACGCCAAGAACTCCTTTGGTGATTTTTCAGGGCAACTTAACTGGTGTGGGCTACAGGGATCAGAGTCTTCGACCTGTGGCAATTCCTTTTTCTGCAACGTCATGGCCCTGGGTTAGCATTCCAACAGGACAATGCCCGCCCTCATACGGCAAGGGTTGCTATGGATTTCTTGCAACACCACAACGTTGACTTAGTGCCTTGGCCTGCAAATTCACTGGATCTCTCCCCGATAGAGCATGTTTGGGACGAGATGGATCGACGTCTAGGCCGTCTTCCTCATCCGCCAGATAACGTCCTTGACCTTGCAACAGAACTTGAGTGAATCTGG
Organism: Haliotis rubra; assembly: GCF_003918875.1. NCBI lineage: Eukaryota > Metazoa > Mollusca > Gastropoda > Lepetellida > Haliotidae > Haliotis > Haliotis rubra. Next base: position 1,525,719 of record NW_025767424.1, read on the forward strand.
CGTGACATCCCACAAGCCTTCCTTGCACGTTTGATGCGTCGTCGATGCACTGCTGTTCTCAATGCCGATGGTGGACATACCCGTTATTGAGCTTGTGACATGGTCGTTTGACCCCTGTCCCGCTTGTGGACTCGTCACGTCATTATGATTGACTTTTCAATTGAAATTCTCCCGACTTGTCTCATGATCCCTCCATTAAAGTTTTTATGCACCTTTGACATTGTTATCGTACTTATCAACTGGGATAATATTTTGACAACGCACAGTTTCGTTATGTGGCTAGTATAGGTACACGCAGCGGTGCTCCGTGAAGCATTTTGGGATAGTCGAGATGTGTACCCTGTACTCCACAATTACTTTGAGAGTATTTTCCTTTATGAAAGACTTCATTTTCGTTGTCTTCTTCTTCTTTAGATTAAACAATTGCAGTTCGGGTCTGGGTGACATTTCTTCTTTTTTCGGATAAAAATTAAAATTGCAGGAAAAAGAAAGTACGGTGATCCTTGCATAGTGGGACTGGTTAGGTTCACCAGGAGTTCAGGGCCCTTGACCAGTTTTCAGTCCAAACCTTTTGTAAGCGAGGTCCGCATATTTGTCTTTTTTTAATCCTGTCAATCGCTTTAGTGTTAAAAGGGAAAGGAAGATGGATTTTGATAAACGTTTCAGGACGAAATACAGAAGGATACATTATTCATATGTTCTGTTGATACCAATGGACTTGTACACAAGTGTGTACAACCGCGGAGGACATAAATCTAGTGTGGGTAACATGTGGGTACTGTGTTTGCTCTTCGATGAACGGTACCTACTATATGTAACCCTGGTTATTGCTCAAATGTCTTTGTGCCATAAAAACTCTAAATAATAATCAATTTCTGACACACACTAACAAATACTAACTTTTGATACGAGGGTTTCGAGTGATCATCCTCGACCAGAAGAATTCAAAAACAATGCATGCTGCAAGAGCAATTCAAGGTATTGGTGACTGGCAGGCTACGAAGTATGTCCTGGCCGATGGTGTTTTAATGTGGCCCTTGGTTCTGTGGGACATTTACGATCATCAACCACTGGTTTGTAGATAACAGAGAAGCAGAGAAAATCCCCCCTGACCACACACACACATGCGCACGCACGCACGCACACGCACGGACATGTAAAGACAAACACACATACAAACACGCAAACAAATAAACACAAAGACGCACATGCAAACAAAAACAAACACATAGTATCAAGTAAACACAGGGGAACAAACACAAACAAACCTACAAATGAATATACATACAAACACAAACGCACAAACATACAATCACATATCCACCACACACACACACACACACACACACACACACACAAACAATCAAATATCCATACAAACCCACAAAAACACAACAAACACACACAATCAAATAAACATACCAACAAGCACACACATTCAAGCACACAGAGACATAAAAACGGACATGTACATACACACGCACACACTAACAAAAGATGGTATCAATACTTCTTCCCCACTTAGTGTGGAAGGACGGGTGCTCCAGTCAGCCCCATAAAACATCCCTAATGCATGACTGCCTGTTCTACCTAAGTGTTCTCCATTACCTGAACTTAGCTGTAGACGAGTATTGTCGCCTGCTACATTAATACACACAATACAAATGTCAGGAACACACAAGCGTCGCCGTAAATTAAGCACGCACACATATACAACATTGAACCGTTGTTGGTAACTAACTTGTTCGTGTAGGCGGGTACGTAAACTGTCAGACAAAATACATTAGTTCGTGTTATCTTGATGTGTTTGATTACAGGACTGGTTAATTCGTGCAAATTCCTTTACCCGTACCGAACATTTCCACGTCACTGTTAATTTATACTTGGAAACAACAAATGAGCGTTTGATGTACATTTGGCCAGTTTGTCTTGTTCGAGACAGAACTTGTATTCCCCACTGCTTTAGTACATGCACTTGTGTCTCTGAAAGGGGGAGTAGGGTGAGAGGTGATGGTAGCAATACTACAACGGTCTCATCAGCCCAGTTTTCAGTCCAAACTTTTCGTAAGCGAAGTCGGCTTATTTGTTGTTGTCTTTCTGAATCCTGTTAATCGCTTTAAAAAGTGTTAAAAGGGAAAGTAAGAACGATTTTGATAAACGGTTCAAAAAAGGCAAAAACACGCTGTACCCATTGCACCATGTGGGGAAACGAACCCGGATCTTCTCCGTGACAGGCAAACGCTTTAAACATTAAAACATTTATTAACTCACGCTAACAATTTCTTATTCAAATACTTAATGTACTCTCGCTAACATTGTCTCTTATTCAAATACTTATGTACTCTCGCTAACATTGTCTCTTATTCAAGTATTTATTTAGTCTCGCTAACATTGTCTCTCATTCAAGTATTTATTTACTCACGCTAACATTGTCTCTCATTCAAGTATATTCACTCACGCTAACATTTTTTATTCAAATACTTAACGTACTCTCGTTAACATTGTCTCTCATTCAAGTATTAGTTCAGTCACGCATACATTGTCTCTTATTCAAATACTTATGTACTTTCGCTAACACTGTCTCTTATTCAAATACTTAACGTACTCTCGCTAACATTGTCTCTCATTCAAGTACTTATGTATTCTCGCTAACATTGTCTCTTATTCAAATACTTAAGTTACGTACTCACTGCTAACATTGTCTCTCTTCACATGTATACTTACGTATTGCACTCTAACACGTCTCTTATTCAAATACTTACAATCACTGCTAACATTGTCTTCGCTAACATTGTCTCTTATTCTCTCATTCAACATTGTCTCTTATTCAAATACTCACGCTAACGTACTCTCGCTAACATTGTCTCTCATTCAAATACTTACGTACTCTCATTCGCTAACTAATTGTCTCTCATTCAAATAACATTGTCTCTACTTTCAAATTCACTCACGCTAACATTGTCTCTTATTCAAATACTTACGTACTCTCGCTAACATTGTCTCTTATTCAAATACTTATGTACTCTCGCTAACATTGTCTCTTATTCAAATACTTATGTACTCTCGCTAACATTGTCTCTTATTCAAATACTTATGTACTCTCGCTAACATTGTCTCTTATTCAAATACTTACGTACTCTCGCTAACATTGTCTCTTATTCAAATACTTACGTACTCTCGCTAACATTGTCTCTTATTCAAATACTTACGTACTCTCGCTAACATTGTCTCTTATTCAAATACTTACGTACTCTCGCTAACATTGTCTCTCATTCAAATACTTACGTATTAACACTGTCTCTTATTCAAATACTTACTCGCTAACATTGTCTCTCAAATATTCAAATATTGTCTCTTACGTACTCTCGCTAACATTGTCTCTCATTCAAAATACTAACACTGTCTCTTATTCAAACTTACTACTTCGCTAACACTGTCTCTTATTCAAATACTTACGTACTCTCGCTAACATTGTCTCTCATTCAAATACTTACGTACTCTCGCTAACATTGTCTCTTATTCAAATACTTACGTACTCTCGCTAACATTGTCTCTCATTCAAATACTTACGTACTCAACGCTAACACTTTGTCTCTCTTATTCAAATACTCATTCGTACTCTCGCTAACACTGTCTCTCATTCAAATACTTACGTACTCTCGCTAACACTGTCTCTATTCAAATACTTATGTACTCTCGCTAACACTGTCTCTTATTCAAATACTTACGTACTCTCGCTAACACTGTCTCTTATTCAAATACTTACGTACTCTCGCTAACATTGTCTCTTATTCAAATACTTATGTAATCTCGCTAACACTGTCTCTTATTCAAATAGTTATTTATTCACGCTAACATTGTCTCTCATTGAAGTACTACTTCATCTACCATCACTTTCATTTGTCTCTCATTCAAGAACTTATCACTCATGCTAACACGTGATCTCATTCAACTGCCACTATCCATTTTTAACACACGCTGACACAATATACCATAATATTCGCTCTCACAGGGTCTCGTTTGGTCATTTACATAAGCAGATAGTTTATCCTTCAATCATTCATTTATTCACACACAGTAACATTATTTCGTTCAATTATCCGTTGTGTGTAAGGTGACATAGTCTCCCATTCAATCATTTATATATTTACGTACATATGCCTCATTCAATAATCCATTTATTTACACACGTAGACATAGTCTCTCATACAGTTGTATATACATCCACTCACTCTCTTAACTCTCGGGGCGGTGGGGTAGCCTAATGGTTAAAGCGTTGGCTCGTCACGCCGAAGACCCGGGTTCGAATCCCCATTTCTGGTGTCCCCCGCCGTGATGTTGCTGGAATATTGCTAAAAGCGGCGTAAAACCAAACTCAGTCAGTCAGTCAGTCTTAACTCTCGTCATATTTACACACGTTGATACGGTCTTTTATTCAACCATTAATTTATTCATTCACTCACATTAATATAGCCTTCCATCCTAACTAAGGTTCAGTCAGTCAATCTTTCATCAACACTATCTTAATATAAGAAAACTCTATCTCTAAGACAGAAAGGATGGTTTATTCAGTCATTTCTGAATTCGCCGTGTGTTTTGTTTACAATGCCAAAATGTCCCTGACATACTTCGCGGAAAATAGAACCAGATTTCTTTATCTATTTCATTAAAGCTTTTGTGGATGAAGATTATCAGTTCGAGATTAGTCCTATTCATCACTTATTCATACAGTGAAGACAATTCAGCCTTGCCGCTTACACCAGTACGGTGAATCAATTTGTCACCAAGCTGTGTGGCGTGTGAAGACAAGACCAGCGAATATTGCCTACCTTTATGTGCGGCTGCAGTACGTTAAACGCTTGTTATTTGAAGCATCTAAATTATATTCCGTCTGCCGACCAGTCCTTGTTTACCTAATGCCATTAACAACACAAGTACCATGATTATAACAACAACCGACTCTTCGGGGCTCGAATTGGAGGAGTGAGTGAGGCGGACGTTTTACCCTGCTTTGAGGCGGTCTGTAACATATACTCATGCACAATGTTATACAACAACCGCTCTTCAGCTCGCATTGGAGGAGTGAGTGATTTGGGTTTACACTGCTTTGACCGGTATTTCATATATCATGGTAATAAGTCAGGTCAAAACCATGTAAGTCTTCAAACATCATGGTAATAAGTGGCAAAAATTAACGAGTAGACGGGGGGATGCGTTATCAAACTCTGTATTCTATTAGCGAATGTGTGACCATGGAATTTTATCACGGCGGGCGACACCAGAAATGGACTCTCAGAGTGTACTTATTCTTTGTGAGGAATCGCACTTTGCGAAACGGGGTCTTCAACATATATCTAGCATTTAGTGATGTTTATACCGAATTTAAACTTTTAGTTAGTGAAATTAATTATATTAGTGTTAGTGTATTGAGTTTATCATTCAGAAACAAAATGAACATTGTTAACAAAACCGACGTTCATTGTGATTATAATTTTACTAGTGAAAATAATGAATATGATCGACTATCATAAACGCCAAACCGATGATTTAATGATAAAATTAAAACTATCCACACCACTGCTACTGCTAGAATTGATCCATAAATGTCGCCTCAATCAACGTGGCAGTTAGACCCGTTAATCCGGACGTCATCGTTCCAATAAAATCATCATTAACATCAATTCCGGATAAACGAGTCAAGGTTTCCGTATTAATGGGGCTTCTGTGTACATTCCTGTGTGACTACTCTCATGAGTCAGATCTCCTATCAAGCCTGCGAATGTCCAAAATAACTGAATAATATACATGTAATACGACTAAATATCATCTTATCTCAAAATCAAATATATTGACAACCTAAGAGCAACAAATCAAATTCCGTCCTAGATTGAAATTAGATAATAACAATTAAACAAATTAAATGTTGATTTTTACAAACATTTTCTAATATTCATGATTACACTGACATATATGATATATTGTTAACCTTCGGTGCTCCCAGATACAGTTTTAAGACATTGGACATAGTGACTGTGAAATCTAGGTGTGGCAACTAAAATTAGAAATGGCAGAAAAAAACAACAAATCATTTGAATTAAATATACTAACTACTCAAAACGGATGACTTCGTTCATTTCTTTTGGTGACAGTTGCATTCTACAGACGTTTTCAGTTAAGGACCTTTATGAATATTGTTAAATATCGATAAGAGTTCATCAGATTCATAATAAATCATGAGATGAGTTAATTAAATGCAAGCACTTAACTCCCTTTTACAGGAATTATTATTATTATTATAATATTATTCTATATTCATTTCTTTGTCCTGTGAACAAAAGCAACACAGTCCAGCATTGGGGCAGTACTTTTTTTAGCTACACGTAGCCACCATTATCTAAATCTGGGTCGGTTGGTCTAAAATATAAAAATTAAGAATTTAGAAAAAAACCTCTTTATTCGTTTATATCTACATTATAAAAGAAGACAGGAGTGCATATGGAAAATCTGCACCCTAAAGAAGAACATTTATTCTGCTTTCTTTGCTATTCAGAAAATTAAAAAATATATACACAAAACCATGTGTTGTCAAATTTGCATATTTTGAATCCATAACACAGATGGCACTGCAAACAAAAACATCAGAGAACAACAAAGAACAATCCAAAACATGTGTTCCCGGGTCACTAATACCCCCGACCATGACTCCCGACTTCAGCTGAACAACAACTAATATTGATTATTGTTGATAAAAACACAATATCTGTACTAAACTTTGCAAATCACCTTTCCTATAACCAAAGAAACCATTACCCAAATCAGAAAACAATCCATTAAAGATTAAAGTTTTTGGCTGTTTTTTTTCCCCGGGATCAAAGATGTAATTTGTGATAATTCTTGATACATTTATAACATCAAAATAAAAGATTGCACAACACCTCTTCTATAGGTATGGCGGTTTAAAACCAAATTTGAACAGATTTCTTTAAGACACTGGTTGAACAAACATTTCTACGTTCAAATTTGTAAATTTCTGTAATTCTTTTTAAAAATAAAATATCATAATTTAAGGTTTCACCTCTCCCTCAGACAAAGACGGAAGGTGGTCTCCAAATTTGAAAACAATCCATCCAATAAATAGGAACGATTTTTTTAATGGATAGACAACTTCTTTTGAAAAATGGATGCGACGTTTCGGGGCAGATGCTTGATAACGGTGTTAGCATCTACACCGAAACGTCGCATCATTGCAATAAAGAGGCCCCGTTCATCGTACCAGCTTCTGAATGCCACTCAAAGAAATCCAACCAATATTGGTCAAGTTATTTGTTGAACAGACTTTTTGTGTTCAAAGTTGTAAATTTCTGTATTTCTTTAGCGAAATAAAATGTTTTAATATCAAAATTTGCACTGCACATCTAATTTACACAAAGAAGGTTTTTTTAAATTTTAAAATAATCCAGCACAAAGGTTTCAAGATATTTATTGAACAAACGTTTCCAAGTTCCAATTTGTGAATTTCTATAATAATAAAAAAGCAAATTATAATTATACTTTGCACTGCAAGTGTTCAGGTCGGGGATATAAAAAGCATCAGAGAACATCAAAATAGACTGAAACAGATGTTACTGTTACAAAGTTAGACATTGGACATTGTCATTCAAAAGGTTGCTTCACTAGTGTGTTAAAGAAAGAAGAGTGTTAATACCTAGCTCGTGAACATAATACTTTTTTGTACTGTACATGTATATGAAAGGTAGTAATACTGAAACAACCAGTGAAGATCGGCGACAGAATCGGTTTTCAGCAAGCCATGCTTGTCGTTAGAGCGATCAACAAGATTGCTGACTGGTTGACTCATGTAATCGTGTCCCCATTGCGTAGAAGGATGCTCATGATGTCGATCACTGGTCCAGATTATTTACAGACCGGCGTCATACAGTTCGGCTACTGCGGCGTTAAAGAACAAACAAACAAACAAACAAACAACCTAATACTGAAACATTGTGCGGTTCCCAGTAAGCGGTGTTTCTATATGTACCTACTACTCTTGGGCGATGGGGTAGAATAGTTGTTAAAGCGTTCGCTCGGCACGCCGAAAACCCGGATTTGATTGTCCACAGGGGTATAATGCATGAAGCCCGTTCCTTGTGTTCCCCGCCATGCTGTTATTGGAATATTGCTGAAAAGCAGCGTTAAACCATACTCAATCTCTAGATCCGACATAGTGAGAAAACCACATGGCGAAAACTGCATTTATAGATTCTGTTTTTGAAAAAAATATAAGATTTATACTCATGCCAATAATGGTTGTCACCCCCCTCCCCACCCCAACCCCACACACACCTCGCACCCCCATCCCACACACCCTCTCCAATTAAAAAAATTGAAGGGGGTGACAACCATTATTGGCATGAGTATATAAGATAATCTTCAAACAGTAAACTTGTGGGACATGACTGAGTGAGTGAGTTTAGTTTTACGCCACTTTTAGCACTATTCCAGCAATATAACGGCGAGGGACACCAGAAGTGAGCTATACACATTGTATCCATGTGGGGAAGCGAACAAGGGCCTTCGGCGTGACAAGCGAACGCTTTAACCACTAGGCTACTCCACCGCCCTTGTGGTACATAGCACAGTTTAGGTTGTAAATGGTGTTTGCAAACACAATATGACAGTAATAAATGTCCAAGTATGCCAGCCTACCGGGGCTTAAATCTTGGAAACAACTAGGACATGTTCAAGAGGACTGACGCTATTGCAATAAAAGCACGCATTGGACATTGCGAGCATAGGGTAGATTTCACAAGACGAACGTTAAAGGAGCCTTGATTGTCTACATGCCACTGTCGTTCGGGATATGTATGTGAGGTTAGGCAACACATATACAGTGAAATATTTACATAATGAACATGTTAAAACGAGTTTGGTTATATGGGTGTGGGGGGGTTGGGGTTGAGTTTTTTTTGTCTTTAGTGGCCCCTTTGTGTTCGTTATAACCGGAGTTAACTGTGTTTCTGTAGGAACATTGTGTGAGTAGCGGATGTTACCCATGAACAGGATATGCTAAGCATTCAGCGGTAGTATCCTTAGATCCATTTTTATTATATCGAGGGTATTAAATTAGGGATTTAGCTGGAATATTGCCATGGCTTGAAATTATTCGTATACTTTGATTATCATTTCCTTTCAGAGATGACTTAATTGAGTTGGATCTTTTTTAATGACAAATATAAAATGCGTTTCTTTAATGTTACTTTATTCCAGAAAACACATTTTCAAAACAGCGGAAATACAGCAGAGGAATGGACGGGCTCAAATAATCAACATAGAAAGCTTCTTTCAACAAATCAGGTAAATATCCACCCAGCTCCGTCCTTAAAAGCACCTCTGCTTTCAGGAAGGAACAAGGCAAACCTGCTGAAGAGCATCTTAGCTCAAGGTATCACCAAACACCCTGAAGCAATTAGTATAGACACCAGTCAGGAAAATAATGAGAAACATTATTTGTCCAGTGTTCTCATGCGACAGCGTGTTAAAAAACATTTGGCATCTTCAAAATCTTCTGAATCTGCACCAGAGAATACAGAAGAGATTCGGTCAAACAAAGAAAACAAAACCAATTTCAACTATAACAATGCCACATTAAACAATACGTTACTAAGTACAAACAACAGATATAGAAGGGATGCTGTTTCAAAAAACGACTCAACCTCAACCACAGAAACAACTACTGCAAGTCAGCTGACAACCTCGGAATCCACATCTACAAAAGAGGTAATCACACAGTCATCACTTTCCAACCAAACAACAGAAGCTACCGAAACGTCCAGCACACTCTCGTTCGTGCCTTCAACAGAGAGCACGACTGAATCAATTACAGGACCAACCCAAACATCCACCTCTACAGAGGAAGCATCAAGCACTTCGCAAAGTACATCTCCGACACAGGAAAGTACAACAGAGGTAACCACCAGCCCAACCTCTTCCCAGACTGAGGAAACCACTTCTCAAGCTTCCACATCTTCCGAGGAAACTACATCAGCAGAGGTAACTTCCCCACAGTCTGCATCCACAGAAACGTCTACTGCAAGTCAGCTGACAACCTCAGAATCCACATCTACAAAAGAGGTAATCACACAGTCATCACTTTCCAACCAAACAACAGAAGCTACCGAAACGTCCAGCACACTCTCGTCCGTGCCTTCAACAGAGAGCACGACTGAATCAATTACAGGACCAACCCAAACATCCACCTCTACAGAGGAAGCATCAAGCACTTCGCAAAGTACATCTCCGACACAGGAAAGTACAACAGAGGTAACCACCAGCCCAACCTCTTCCCAGACTGAGGAAACCACTTCTCAAGCTTCCACATCTTCCGAGGAAACTACATCAAGCAGAGGTAACTTCCCCACAGTCTGCATCCACAGAAACGTCTACTGCAAGTCAGCTGACAACCTCGGAATCCACATCTACAAAAGAGGTAATCACACAGTCATCACTTTCCAACCAAACAACAGAAGCTACCGAAACGTCCAGCACACTCTCGTCCGTGCCTTCAACAGAGAGCACGACTGAATCAATTACAGGACCAACCCAAACATCCACCTCTACAGAGGAAGCATCAAGCACTTCGCAAAGTACATCTCCGACACAGGAAAGTACAACAGAGGTAACCACCAGCCCAACCTCTTCCCAGACTGAGGAAACCACTTCTCAAGCTTCCACATCTTCCGAGGAAACTACATCAGCAGAGGTAACTTCCCCACAGTCTGCATCCACAGAAACGTCTACTGCAAGTCAGCTGACAACCTCGGAATCCACATCTACAAAAGAGGTAATCACACAGTCATCACTTTCCAACCAAACAACAGAAGCTACCGAAACGTCCAGCACACTCTCGTCCGTGCCTTCAACAGAGAGCACGACTGAATCAATTACAGGACCAACCCAAACATCCACCTCTACAGAGGAAGCATCAAGCACTTCGCAAAGTACATCTCCGACACAGGAAAGTACAACAGAGGTAACCACCAGCCCAACCTCTTCCCAGACTGAGGAAACCACTTCTCAAGCTTCCACATCTTCCGAGGAAACTACATCAGCAGAGGTAACTTCCCCACAGTCTGCATCCACAGAAACGTCTACTGCAAGTCAGCTGACAACCTCGGAATCCACATCTACAAAAGAGGTAATCACACAGTCATCACTTCCCAACCAAACAACAGAAGCTACCGAAACGTCCAGCACACTCTCGTCCCGTGCCTTCAACAGAGAGCACGACTGAATCAATTACAGGACCAACCCAAACATCCACCTCTACAGAGGAAGCATCAAGCACTTCGCAAAGTACATCTCCGACACAGGAAAGTACAACAGAGGTAACCACCAGCCCAACCTCTTCCCAGACTGAGGAAACCACTTCTCAAGCTTCCACATCTTCCGAGGAAACTACATCAGCAGAGGTAACTTCCCCACAGTCTGCATCCACAGAAACGTCTACTGCAAGTCAGCTGACAACCTCGGAATCCACATCTACAAAAGAGGTAATCACACAGTCATCACTTTCCAACCAAACAACAGAAGCTACCGAAACGTCCAGCACACTCTCGTCCGTGCCTTCAACAGAGAGCACGACTGAATCAATTACAGGACCAACCCAAACATCCACCTCTACAGAGGAAGCATCAAGCACTTCGCAAAGTACATCTCCGACACAGGAAAGTACAACAGAGGTAACCACCAGCCCAACCTCTTCCCAGACTGAGGAAACCACTTCTCAAGCTTCCACATCTTCCGAGGAAACTACATCAGCAGAGGTAACTTCCCCACAGTCTGCATCCACAGAAACGTCTACTGCAAGTCAGCTGACAACCTCGGAATCCACATCTACAAAAGAGGTAATCACACAGTCATCACTTCCCAACCAAACAACAGAAGCTACCGAAACGTCCAGCACACTCTCACCCGTGCCTTCAACAGAGAGCACGACTGAATCAATTACAGGACCAACCCAAACATCCACCTCTACAGAGGAAGCATCAAGCACTTCGCAAAGTACATCTCCGACACAGGAAAGTACAACAGAGGTAACCACCAGCCCAACCTCTTCCCAGACTGAGGAAACCACTTCTCAAGCTTCCACATCTTCCGAGGAAACTACATCAGCAGAGGTAACTTCCCACAGTCTGCATCCACAGAAACGTCTACTGCAAGTCAGCTGACAACCTCGGAATCCACATCTACAAAAGAGGTAATCACACAGTCATCACTTCCCAACCAAACAACAGAAGCTACCGAAACGTCCAGCACACTCTCGTCCGTGCCTTCAACAGAGAGCACGACTGAATCAATTACAGGACCAACCCAAACATCCACCTCTACAGAGGAAACATCAAGCACTTCGCAAAGTACATCTCCGACACAGGAAAGTACAACAGAGGTAACCACCAGCCCAACCTCTTCCCAGACTGAGGAAACCACTTCTCAAGCTTCCACATCTTCCGAGGAAACTACATCAGCAGAGGTAACTTACCCACAGTCTGCATCCACAGAAACGTCTACTGCAAGTCAGCTGACAACCTCGGAATCCACATCTACAAAAGAGGTAATCACACAGTCATCACTTTCCAACCAAACAACAGAAGCTACCGAAACGTCCAGCACACTCTCACCCGTGCCTTCAACAGAGAGCACGACTGAATCAATTACAGGACCAACCCAAACATCCACCTCTACAGAGGAAGCATCAAGCACTTCGCAAAGTACATCTCCGACACAGGAAAGTACAACAGAGGTAACCACCAGCCCAACCTCTTCCCAGACTGAGGAAACCACTTCTCAAGCTTCCACATCTTCCGAGGAAACTACATCAGCAGAGGTAACTTCCCCACAGTCTGCATCCACAGAAACGTCTACTGCAAGTCAGCTGACAACCTCGGAATCCACATCTACAAAAGAGGTAATCACACAGTCATCACTTTCCAACCAAACAACAGAAGCTACCGAAACGTCCAGCACACTCTCACCCGTGCCTTCAACAGAGAGCACGACTGAATCAATTACAGGACCAACCCAAACATCCACCTCTACAGAGGAAGCATCAAGCACTTCGCAAAGTACATCTCCGACACAGGAAAGTACAACAGAGGTAACCACCAGCCCAACCTCTTCCCAGACTGAGGAAACCACTTCTCAAGCTTCCACATCTTCCGAGGAAACTACATCAGCAGAGGTAACTTCCCCACAGTCTGCATCTACAGAAACGTCTACTGCAAGTGAGCTGACAACCTCGGAATCCACATCTACAAAAGAGGTAATCACACAGTCATCACTTTCCAACCAAACAACAGAAGCTACCGAAACGTCCAGCACACTCTCACCCGTGCCTTCAACAGAGAGCACGACTGAATCAATTACAGGACCAACCCAAACATCCACCTCTACAGAGGAAGCATCAAGCACTTCGCAAAGTACATCTCCGACACAGGAAAGTACAACAGAGGTAACCACCAGCCCAACCTCTTCCCAGACTGAGGAAACCACTTCTCAAGCTTTCACATCTTCCGAGGAAACTACATCAGTAGAGGTAACTTCCCCACAGTCTGCATCCACAGAAACGTCTACTGCAAGTCAGCTGACAACCTCGGAATCCACATCTACAAAGAGGTAATCACACAGTCATCACTTCCCAACCAAACAACAGAAGCTACCGAAACGTCCAGCACACTCTCGTCCGTGCCTTCAACAGAGAGCACGACTGAATCAATTACAGGACCAACCCAAACATCCACCTCTACAGAGGAAGCATCAAGCACTTCGCAAAGTACATCTCCGACACAGGAAAGTACAACAGAGGTAACCACCAGCCCAACCTCTTCCCAGACTGAGGAAACCACTTCTCAAGCTTCCACATCTTCCGAGGAAACTACATCAGCAGAGGTAACTTACCCAAAGACTGCATCTACAGAAACGTCTACTGCAAGTCAGCTGACAACCTCGGAATCCACATCTACAAAAGAGGTAATCACACAGTCATCACTTTCCAACCAAACAACAGAAGCTACCGAAACGTCCAGCACACTCTCACCCGTGCCTTCAACAGAGAGCACGACTGAATCAATTACAGGACCAACCCAAACATCCACCTCTACAGAGGAAGCATCAAGCACTTCGCAAAGTACATCTCCGACACAGGAAAGTACAACAGAGGTAACCACCAGCCCAACCTCTTCCCAGACTGAGGAAACCACTTCTCAAGCTTCCACATCTTCCGAGGAAACTACATCAGCAGAGGTAACTTCCCCACAGTCTGCATCCACAGAAACGTCTACTGCAAGTCAGCTGACAACCTCGGAATCCACATCTACAAAAGAGGTAATCACACAGTCATCACTTTCCAACCAAACAACAGAAGCTACCGAAACGTCCAGCACACTCTCACCCGTGCCTTCAACAGAGAGCACGACTGAATCAATTACAGGACCAACCCAAACATCCACCTCTACAGAGGAAGCATCAAGCACTTCGCAAAGTACATCTCCGACACAGGAAAGTACAACAGAGGTAACCACCAGCCCAACCTCTTCCCAGACTGAGGAAACCACTTCTCAAGCTTCCACATCTTCCGAGGAAACTACATCAGCAGAGGTAACTTCCCCACAGTCTGCATCTACAGAAACGTCTACTGCAAGTCAGCTGACAACCTCGGAATCCACATCTACAAAAGAGGTAATCACACAGTCATCACTTTCCAACCAAACAACAGAAGCTACCGAAACGTCCAGCACACTCTCACCCGTGCCTTCAACAGAGAGCACGACTGAATCAATTACAGGACCAACCCAAACATCCACCTCTACAGAGGAAGCATCAAGCACTTCGCAAAGTACATCTCCGACACAGGAAAGTACAACAGAGGTAACCACCAGCCCAACCTCTTCCCAGACTGAGGAAACCACTTCTCAAGCTTCCACATCTTCCGAGGAAACTACATCAGCAGAGGTAACTTCCCCACAGTCTGCATCCACAGAAACGTCTACTGCAAGTCAGCTGACAACCTCGGAATCCACATCTACAAAAGAGGTAATCACACAGTCATCACTTCCCAACCAAACAACAGAAGCTACCGAAACGTCCAGCACACTCTCGTCCGTGCCTTCAACAGAGAGCACGACTGAATCAATTACAGGACCAACCCAAACATCCACCTCTACAGAGGAAGCATCAAGCACTTCGCAAAGTACATCTCCGACACAGGAAAGTACAACAGAGGTAACCACCAGCCCAACCTCTTCCCAGACTGAGGAAACCACTTCTCAAGCTTCCACATCTTCCGAGGAAACTACATCAGCAGAGGTAACTTCCACACAGTCTGCATCCACAGAAACGTCTACTGCAAGTCAGCTGACAACCTCGGAATCCACATCTACAAAAGAGGTAATCACACAGTCATCACTTTCCAACCAAACAACAGAAGCTACCGAAACGTCCAGCACACTCTCACCCGTGCCTTCAACAGAGAGCACGACTGAATCAATTACAGGACCAACCCAAACATCCACCTCTACAGAGGAAGCATCAAGCACTTCGCAAAGTACATCTCCGACACAGGAAAGTACAACAGAGGTAACCACCAGCCCAACCTCTTCCCAGACTGAGGAAACCACTTCTCAAGCTTCCACATCTTCCGAGGAAACTACATCAGTAGAGGTAACTTCCCCACAGTCTGCATCCACAGAAACGTCTACTGCAAGTCAGCTGACAACCTCGGAATCCACATCTACAAAAGAGGTAATCACACAGTCATCACTTCCCAACCAAACAACAGAAGCTACCGAAACGTCCAGCACACTCTCGTCCGTGCCTTCAACAGAGAGCACGACTGAATCAATTACAGGACCAACCCAAACATCCACCTCTACAGAGGAAGCATCAAGCACTTCGCAAAGTACATCTCCGACACAGGAAAGTACAACAGAGGTAACCACCAGCCCAACCTCTTCCCAGACTGAGGAAACCACTTCTCAAGCTTCCACATCTTCCGAGGAAACTACATCAGCAGAGGTAACTTCCCCACAGTCTGCATCTACAGAAACGTCTACTGCAAGTCAGCTGACAACCTCGGAATCCACATCTACAAAGAGGTAATCACACAGTCATCACTTTCCAGCCAAACAACAGAAGCTACCGAAACGTCCAGCACACTCTCACCCGTGCCTTCAACAGAGAGCACGACTGAATCAATTACAGGACCAACCCAAACATCCACCTCTACAGAGGAAGCATCAAGCACTTCGCAAAGTACATCTCCGACACAGGAAAGTACAACAGAGGTAACCACCAGCCCAACCTCTTCCCAGACTGAGGAAACCACTTCTCAAGCTTCCACATCTTCCGAGGAAACTACATCAGTAGAGGTAACTTCTCCACAGTCTGCATCTACAGAAACGTCTACTGCAAGTCAGCTGACAACCTCGGAATCCACATCTACAAAAGAGGTAATCACACAGTCATCACTTTCCAACCAAACAACAGAAGCTACCGAAACGTCCAGCACACTCTCACCCGTGCCTTCAACAGAGAGCACGACTGAATCAATTACAGGACCAACCCAAACATCCACCTCTACAGAGGAAGCATCAAGCACTTCGCAAAGTACATCTCCGACACAGGAAAGTACAACAGAGGTAACCACCAGCCCAACCTCTTCCCAGACTGAGGAAACCACTTCTCAAGCTTCCACATCTTCCGAGGAAACTACATCAGCAGAGGTAACTTCCCCACAGTCTGCATCTACAGAAACGTCTACTGCAAGTCAGCTGACAACCTCAGAATCCACATCTACAAAAGAGGTAATCACACAGTCATCACTTTCCAGCCAAACAACAGAAGCTACCGAAACGTCCAGCACACTCTCACCCGTGCCTTCAACAGAGAGCACGACTGAATCAATTACAGGACCAACCCAAACATCCACCTCTACAGAGGAAGCATCAAGCACTTCGCAAAAGTACATCTCCGACACAGGAAAGTACAACAGAGGTAACCACCAGCCCAACCTCTTCCCAGACTGAGGAAACCACTTCTCAAGCTTCCACATCTTCCGAGGAAACTACATCAGCAGAGGTAACTTCCCCACAGTCTGCATCTACAGAAACGTCTACTGCAAGTCAGCTGACAACCTCAGAATCCACATCTACAAAGAGGTAATCACACAGTCATCACTTCCCAACCAAACAACAGAAGCTACCGAAACGTCCAGCACACTCTCACCCGTGCCTTCAACAGAGAGCACGACTGAATCAATTACAGGACCAACCCAAACATCCACCTCTACAGAGGAAGCATCAAGCACTTCGCAAAGTACATCTCCGACACAGGAAAGTACAACAGAGGTAACCACCAGCCCAACCTCTTCCCAGACTGAGGAAACCACTTCTCAAGCTTCCACATCTTCCGAGGAAACTACATCAGTAGAGGTAACTTCCCCAAAGTCTGCATCTACAGAAACGTCTACTGCAAGTGAGCTGACAACCTCGGAATCCACATCTACAAAAGAGGTAATCACACAGTCATCACTTTCCAGCCAAACAACAGAAGCTACCGAAACGTCCAGCACACTCTCACCCGTGCCTTCAACAGAGAGCACGACTGAATCAATTACAGGACCAACCCAAACATCCACCTCTACAGAGGAAGCATCAAGCACTTTGCAAAGTACATCTCCGACACAGGAAAGTACAACAGAGGTAACCACCAGCCCAACCTCTTCCCAGACTGAGGAAACCACTTCTCAAGCTTCCACATCTTCCGAGGAAACTACATCAGCAGAGGTAACTTCCCCACAGTCTGCATCTACAGAAACGTCTACTGCAAGTCAGCTGACAACCTCAGAATCCACATCTACAAAAGAGGTAATCACACAGTCATCACTTCCCAACCAAACAACAGAAGCTACCGAAACGTCCAGCACACTCTCGTCCGTGCCTTCAACAGAGAGCACGACTGAATCAATTACAGGACCAACCCAAACATCCACCTCTACAGAGGAAGCATCAAGCACTTCGCAAAGTACATCTCCGACACAGGAAAGTACAACAGAGGTAACCACCAGCCCAACCTCTTCCCAGACTGAGGAAACCACTTCTCAAGCTTCCACATCTTCCGAGGAAACTACATCAGCAGAGGTAACTTCCCCACAGTCTGCATCTACAGAAACGTCTACTGCAAGTCAGCTGACAACCTCGGAATCCACATCTACAAAAGAGGTAATCACACAGTCATCACTTCCCAACCAAACAACAGAAGCTACCGAAACGTCCAGCACACTCTCACCCGTGCCTTCAACAGAGAGCACGACTGAATCAATTACAGGACCAACCCAAACATCCACCTCTACAGAGGAAGCATCAAGCACTTCGCAAAGTACATCTCCGACACAGGAAAGTACAACAGAGGTAACCACCAGCCCAACCTCTTCCCAGACTGAGGAAACCACTTCTCAAGCTTCCACATCTTCCGAGGAAACTACATCAGCAGAGGTAACTTCCCCACAGTCTGCATCTACAGAAACGTCTACTGCAAGTCAGCTGACAACCTCGGAATCCACATCTACAAAAGAGGTAATCACACAGTCATCACTTTCCAACCAAACAACAGAAGCTACCGAAACGTCCAGCACACTCTCACCCGTGCCTTCAACAGAGAGCACGACTGAATCAATTACAGGACCAACCCAAACATCCACCTCTACAGAGGAAGCATCAAGCACTTCGCAAAGTACATCTCCGACACAGGAAAGTACAACAGAGGTAACCACCAGCCCAACCTCTTCCCAGACTGAGGAAACCACTTCTCAAGCTTCCACATCTTCCGAGGAAACTACATCAGCAGAGGTAACTTCCCCAAAGTCTGCATCTACAGAAACGTCTACTGCAAGTCAGCTGACAACCTCGGAATCCACATCTACAAAAGAGGTAATCACACAGTCATCACTTTCCAGCCAAACAACAGAAGCTACCGAAACGTCCAGCACACTCTCACCCGTGCCTTCAACAGAGAGCACGACTGAATCAATTACAGGACCAACCCAAACATCCACCTCTACAGAGGAAGCATCAAGCACTTCGCAAAGTACATCTCCGACACAGGAAAGTACAACAGAGGTAACCACCAGCCCAACCTCTTCCCAGACTGAGGAAACCACTTCTCAAGCTTCCACATCTTCCGAGGAAACTACATCAGCAGAGGTAACTTCCCCACAGTCTGCATCTACAGAAACGTCTACTGCAAGTCAGCTGACAACCTCGGAATCCACATCTACAAAAGAGGTAATCACACAGTCATCACTTCCCAACCAAACAACAGAAGCTACCGAAACGTCCAGCACACTCTCACCCGTGCCTTCAACAGAGAGCACGACTGAATCAATTACAGGACCAACCCAAACATCCACCTCTACAGAGGAAGCATCAAGCACTTCGCAAAGTACATCTCCGACACAGGAAAGTACAACAGAGGTAACCACCAGCCCAACCTCTTCCCAGACTGAGGAAACCACTTCTCAAGCTTCCACATCTTCCGAGGAAACTACATCAGCAGAGGTAACTTCCCCACAGTCTGCATCTACAGAAACGTCTACTGCAAGTCAGCTGACAACCTCGGAATCCACATCTACAAAAGAGGTAATCACACAGTCATCACTTCCCAACCAAACAACAGAAGCTACCGAAACGTCCAGCACACTCTCACCCGTGCCTTCAACAGAGAGCACGACTGAATCAATTACAGGACCAACCCAAACATCCACCTCTACAGAGGAAGCATCAAGCACTTCGCAAAGTACATCTCCGACACAGGAAAGTACAACAGAGGTAACCACCAGCCCAACCTCTTCCCAGACTGAGGAAACCACTTCTCAAGCTTCCACATCTTCCGAGGAAACTACATCAGCAGAGGTAACTTCCCCACAGTCTGCATCTACAGAAACGTCTACTGCAAGTCAGCTGACAACCTCGGAATCCACATCTACAAAAGAGGTAATCACACAGTCATCACTTCCCAACCAAACAACAGAAGCTACCGAAACGTCCAGCACACTCTCACCCGTGCCTTCAACAGAGAGCACGACTGAATCAATTACAGGACCAACCCAAACATCCACCTCTACAGAGGAAGCATCAAGCACTTCGCAAAGTACATCTCCGACACAGGAAAGTACAACAGAGGTAACCACCAGCCCAACCTCTTCCCAGACTGAGGAAACCACTTCTCAAGCTTCCACATCTTCCGAGGAAACTACATCAGCAGAGGTAACTTCCCCACAGTCTGCATCTACAGAAACGTCTACTGCAAGTCAGCTGACAACCTCGGAATCCACATCTACAAAAGAGGTAATCACACAGTCATCACTTTCCAACCAAACAACAGAAGCTACCGAAACGTCCAGCACACTCTCACCCGTGCCTTCAACAGAGAGCACGACTGAATCAATTACAGGACCAACCCAAACATCCACCTCTACAGAGGAAGCATCAAGCACTTCGCAAAGTACATCTCCGACACAGGAAAGTACAACAGAGGTAACCACCAGCCCAACCTCTTCCCAGACTGAGGAAACCACTTCTCAAGCTTCCACATCTTCCGAGGAAACTACATCAGCAGAGGTAACTTCCCACAGTCTGCATCTACAGAAACGTCTACTGCAAGTCAGCTGACAACCTCGGAATCCACATCTACAAAAGAGGTAATCACACAGTCATCACTTCCCAACCAAACAACAGAAGCTACCGAAACGTCCAGCACACTCTCACCCGTGCCTTCAACAGAGAGCACGACTGAATCAATTACAGGACCAACCCAAACATCCACCTCTACAGAGGAAGCATCAAGCACTTCGCAAAGTACATCTCCGACACAGGAAAGTACAACAGAGGTAACCACCAGCCCAACCTCTTCCCAGACTGAGGAAACCACTTCTCAAGCTTCCACATCTTCCGAGGAAACTACATCAGCAGAGGTAACTTCCCCACAGTCTGCATCTACAGAAACGTCTACTGCAAGTCAGCTGACAACCTCGGAATCCACATCTACAAAAGAGGTAATCACACAGTCATCACTTTCCAACCAAACAACAGAAGCTACCGAAACGTCCAGCACACTCTCACCCGTGCCTTCAACAGAGAGCACGACTGAATCAATTACAGGACCAACCCAAACATCCACCTCTACAGAGGAAGCATCAAGCACTTCGCAAAGTACATCTCCGACACAGGAAAGTACAACAGAGGTAACCACCAGCCCAACCTCTTCCCAGACTGAGGAAACCACTTCTCAAGCTTCCACATCTTCCGAGGAAACTACATCAGCAGAGGTAACTTCCCCACAGTCTGCATCTACAGAAACGTCTACTGCAAGTCAGCTGACAACCTCGGAATCCACATCTACAAAAGAGGTAATCACACAGTCATCACTTCCCAACCAAACAACAGAAGCTACCGAAACGTCCAGCACACTCTCACCCGTGCCTTCAACAGAGAGCACGACTGAATCAATTACAGGACCAACCCAAACATCCACCTCTACAGAGGAAGCATCAAGCACTTCGCAAAGTACATCTCCGACACAGGAAAGTACAACAGAGGTAACCACCAGCCCAACCTCTTCCCAGACTGAGGAAACCACTTCTCAAGCTTCCACATCTTCCGAGGAAACTACATCAGCAGAGGTAACTTCCCCACAGTCTGCATCTACAGAAACGTCTACTGCAAGTCAGCTGACAACCTCGGAATCCACATCTACAAAAGAGGTAATCACACAGTCATCACTTTCCAACCAAACAACAGAAGCTACCGAAACGTCCAGCACACTCTCACCCGTGCCTTCAACAGAGAGCACGACTGAATCAATTACAGGACCAACCCAAACATCCACCTCTACAGAGGAAGCATCAAGCACTTCGCAAAGTACATCTCCGACACAGGAAAGTACAACAGAGGTAACCACCAGCCCAACCTCTTCCCAGACTGAGGAAACCACTTCTCAAGCTTCCACATCTTCCGAGGAAACTACATCAGCAGAGGTAACTTCCCACAGTCTGCATCTACAGAAACATCTACTGCAAGTCAGCTGACAACCTCGGAATCCACATCTACGAAAGAGGTAATCACACAGTCATCACTTCCCAACCAAACAACAGAAGCTACCGAAACGTCCAGCACACTCTCGTCCGTGCCTTCAACAGAGAGCACGACTGAATCAATTACAGGACCAACCCAAACATCCACCTCTACAGAGGAAGCATCAAGCACTTCGCAAAGTACATCTCCGACACAGGAAAGTACAACAGAGGTAACCACCAGCCCAACCTCTTCCCAGACTGAGGAAACCACTTCTCAAGCTTCCACATCTTCCGAGGAAACTACATCAGCAGAGGTAACTTCCCACAGTCTGCATCTACAGAAACGTCTACTGCAAGTCAGCTGACAACCTCGGAATCCACATCTACAAAGAGGTAATCACACAGTCATCACTTTCCAACCAAACAACAGAAGCTACCGAAACGTCCAGCACACTCTCGTCCGTGCCTTCAACAGAGAGCACGACTGAATCAATTACAGGACCAACCCAAACATCCACCTCTACAGAGGAAGCATCAAGCACTTCGCAAAGTACATCTCCGACACAGGAAAGTACAACAGAGGTAACCACCAGCCCAACCTCTTCCCAGACTGAGGAAACCACTTCTCAAGCTTCCACATCTTCCGAGGAAACTACATCAGCAGAGGTAACTTCCCCACAGTCTGCATCTACAGAAACGTCTACTGCAAGTCAGCTGACAACCTCGGAATCCACATCTACAAAGAGGTAATCACACAGTCATCACTTTCCAACCAAACAACAGAAGCTACCGAAACGTCCAGCACACTCTCACCCGTGCCTTCAACAGAGAGCACGACTGAATCAATTACAGGACCAACCCAAACATCCACCTCTACAGAGGAAGCATCAAGCACTTCGCAAAGTACATCTCCGACACAGGAAAGTACAACAGAGGTAACCACCAGCCCAACCTCTTCCCAGACTGAGGGAAACCACTTCTCAAGCTTCCACATCTTCCGAGGAAACTACATCAGCAGAGGTAACTTCCCACAGTCTGCATCTACAGAAACGTCTACTGCAAGTCAGCTGACAACCTCGGAATCCACATCTACAAAAGAGGTAATCACACAGTCATCACTTTCCAACCAAACAACAGAAGCTACCGAAACGTCCAGCACACTCTCACCCGTGCCTTCAACAGAGAGCACGACTGAATCAATTACAGGACCAACCCAAACATCCACCTCTACAGAGGAAGCATCAAGCACTTCGCAAAGTACATCTCCGACACAGGAAAGTACAACAGAGGTAACCACCAGCCCAACCTCTTCCCAGACTGAGGAAACCACTTCTCAAGCTTCCACATCTTCCGAGGAAACTACATCAGCAGAGGTAACTTCCCCACAGTCTGCATCTACAGAAACATCTACTGCAAGTCAGCTGACAACCTCGGAATCCACATCTACGAAAGAGGTAATCACACAGTCATCACTTCCCAACCAAACAACAGAAGCTACCGAAACGTCCAGCACACTCTCGTCCGTGCCTTCAACAGAGAGCACGACTGAATCAATTACAGGACCAACCCAAACATCCACCTCTACAGAGGAAGCATCAAGCACTTCGCAAAGTACATCTCCGACACAGGAAAGTACAACAGAGGTAACCACCAGCCCAACCTCTTCCCAGACTGAGGAAACCACTTCTCAAGCTTCCACATCTTCCGAGGAAACTACATCAGCAGAGGTAACTTCCCCACAGTCTGCATCCACAGAAACGTCTACTGCAAGTCAGCTGACAACCTCGGAATCCACATCTACAAAGAGGTAATCACACAGTCATCACTTTCCAACCAAACAACAGAAGCTACCGAAACGTCCAGCACACTCTCACCCGTGCCTTCAACAGAGAGCACGACTGAATCAATTACAGGACCAACCCAAACATCCACCTCTACAGAGGAAGCATCAAGCACTTCGCAAAGTACATCTCCGACACAGGAAAGTACAACAGAGGTAACCACCAGCCCAACCTCTTCCCAGACTGAGGAAACCACTTCTCAAGCTTCCACATCTTCCGAGGAAACTACATCAGCAGAGGTAACTTCCCCACAGTCTGCATCTACAGAAACGTCTACTGCAAGTCAGCTGACAACCTCGGAATCCACATCTACAAAAGAGGTAATCACACAGTCATCACTTTCCAACCAAACAACAGAAGCTACCGAAACGTCCAGCACACTCTCACCCGTGCCTTCAACAGAGAGCACGACTGAATCAATTACAGGACCAACCCAAACATCCACCTCTACAGAGGAAGCATCAAGCACTTCGCAAAGTACATCTCCGACACAGGAAAGTACAACAGAGGTAACCACCAGCCCAACCTCTTCCCCCAGACTGAGGAAACCACTTCTCAAGCTTCCACATCTTCCGAGGAAACTACATCAGCAGAGGTAACTTCCCCACAGTCTGCATCTACAGAAACGTCTACTGCAAGTCAGCTGACAACCTCAGAATCCACATCTACAAAAGAGGTAATCACACAGTCATCACTTTCCAGCCAAACAACAGAAGCTACCGAAACGTCCAGCACACTCTCACCCGTGCCTTCAACAGAGAGCACGACTGAATCAATTACAGGACCAACCCAAACATCCACCTCTACAGAGGAAGCATCAAGCACTTCGCAAAGTACATCTCCGACACAGGAAAGTACAACAGAGGTAACCACCAGCCCAACCTCTTCCCAGACTGAGGAAACCACTTCTCAAGCTTCCACATCTTCCGAGGAAACTACATCAGCAGAGGTAACTTCCCCACAGTCTGCATCCACAGAAACGTCTACTGCAAGTCAGCTGACAACCTCGGAATCCACATCTACAAAAAGAGGTAATCACACAGTCATCACTTTCCAACCAAACAACAGAAGCTACCGAAACGTCCAGCACACTCTCACCCGTGCCTTCAACAGAGAGCACGACTGAATCAATTACAGGACCAACCCAAACATCCACCTCTACAGAGGAAGCATCAAGCACTTCGCAAAGTACATCTCCGACACAGGAAAGTACAACAGAGGTAACCACCAGCCCAACCTCTTCCCAGACTGAGGAAACCACTTCTCAAGCTTCCACATCTTCCGAGGAAACTACATCAGCAGAGGTAACTTCCCCACAGTCTGCATCCACAGAAACGTCTACTGCAAGTCAGCTGACAACCTCGGAATCCACATCTACAAAAGAGGTAATCACACAGTCATCACTTTCCAACCAAACAACAGAAGCTACCGAAACGTCCAGCACACTCTCACCCGTGCCTTCAACAGAGAGCACGACTGAATCAATTACAGGACCAACCCAAACATCCACCTCTACAGAGGAAGCATCAAGCACTTCTGCAAAGTACATCTCCGACACAGGAAAGTACAACAGAGGTAACCACCAGCCCAACCTCTCTTCCCAGACTGAGGAAACCACTTCTCAAGCTTCCACATCTTCCGAGGAAACTACATCAGCAATTACGGGAAGGTCCAACAACAGAGGTAACCCCCAGAGTCTGCATCCACAGAAACATCTACTGCAAGTCAGCTGACAACCTCGGAATCCACATCTACAAAAGAGGTAATCACACAGTCATCACTTTCCAACCAAACAACAGAAGCTACCGAAACGTCCAGCACACTCTCACCCGTGCCTTCAACAGAGAGCACGACTGAATCAATTACAGGACCAACCCAAACATCCACCTCTACAGAGGAAGCATCAAGCACTTCGCAAGGCACATCTCCGACACAGGAAAGTACAACAGAGGTAACCACCAGCCCAACCTCTACCCAGACTGAGGAAACCACCTCTCAAGCTTCCACATCTTCCGAGGAAACTACGTCAACACAAGCAATTACGGGAAGGTCCATGACAACAGAGGTAACTTCTCCAGAGTCGGCCACCACAGAAACATCTACTGCAAGTCAGATGGCAACCTCGGAATCCACATCCACACAGGAAGTAGTCACAATCTCATCGTCTTCCATCCAAACAACAGAAGCTACTGAAGTGTCCAGCACACTCTCGTCCGTGAGTCCCACAGAGAGAGAGCACAACTGAATCCTTTACAGGATCTACTCAAACATCCACCTCTACAGAGGAAGCATCAAGCACTTCGCAAAGTACATCTCCGACACAGGAAAGTACAACAGAGGTAACCACCAGCCCAACCTCTACCCACACTGAGGAAACCACCTCTCAAGCTTCCACATCTTCCGAGGAAACTACGTCAACACAAGCAATTACGGGAAGGTCCATGACAACAGAGGTAACTTCTCCAGAGTCGGCCACCACAGAAACATCTACTGCAAGTCAGATGGCAACCTCGGAATCCACATCCACACAGGAAGTAGTCACAATCTCATCGTCTTCCATCCAAACAACAGAAGCTACTGAAGTGTCCAGCACACTCTCGTCCGTGAGTCCCACAGAGAGCACAACTGAATCCTTTACAGGATCTACTCAAACATCCACCTCTACAGAGGAAGCATCAAGCACTTCGCAAGGCACATCTCCGACACAGGAAAGTACAACAGAGGTAACCACCAGCCCAACCTCTACCCACACTGAGGAAACCACCTCTCAAGCTTCCACATCTTCCGAGGAAACTACGTCACCACAAGCAATTACGGGAAGGTCCATGACAACAGAGGTAACTTCTCCAGAGTCGGCCACCACAGAAACATCTACTGCAAGTCAGATGGCAACCTCGGAATCCACATCCACACAGGAAGCAGTCACAATCTCATCGTCTTCCATCCAAACAACAGAAGCTACTGAAGTGTCCAGCACACTCTCGTCCGTGAGTCCCACAGAGAGCACAACTGAATCCTTTACAGGATCTACTCAAACATCCACCTCTACAGAGGAAGCATCAAGCACTTCGCAAGGCACATCTCCGACACAGGAAAGTACAACAGAGGTAACCACCAGCCCCACCTCTACCCACACTGAGGAAACCACCACCTCTCAAGCTTCCACATCTTCCGAGGAAACTACGTCACCACAAGCAATTACGGAAGGTCCATGACAACAGAGGTAACTTCTCCAGAGTCGGCCACCACAGAAACATCTACTGCAAGTCAGATGGCAACCTCGGAATCCACATCCACACAGGAAGCAGTCACAATCTCATCGTCTTCCATCCAAACAACAGAAGCTACTGAAGTGTCCAGCACACTCTCGTCCGTGAGTCCCACAGAGAGCACAACTGAATCCTTTACAGGATCTACTCAAACATCCACCTCTACAGAGGAAGCATCAAGCACTTCGCAAGGCACATCTCCGACACAGGAAAGTACAACAGAGGTAACCACCAGCCCCACCTCTACCCACACTGAGGAAACCACCTCTCAAGCTTCCACATCTTCCGAGGAAACTACGTCACCACAAGCAA
The DNA here is from genome assembly GCF_003918875.1 of Haliotis rubra. Classification (NCBI taxonomy): domain Eukaryota; kingdom Metazoa; phylum Mollusca; class Gastropoda; order Lepetellida; family Haliotidae; genus Haliotis; species Haliotis rubra. The sequence continues at coordinate 1,553,264 of NW_025767424.1, forward strand.
TTACGGGAAGGTCCATGACAACAGAGGTAACTTCTCCAGAGTCGGCCACCACAGAAACATCTACTGCAAGTCAGATGGCAACCTCGGAATCCACATCCACACAGGAAGCAGTCACAATCTCATCGTCTTCCATCCAAACAACAGAAGCTACTGAAGTGTCCAGCACACTCTCGTCCGTGAGTCCCACAGAGAGCACAACTGAATCCTTTACAGGATCTACTCAAACATCCACCTCTACAGAGGAAGCATCAAGCACTTCGCAAGGCACATCTCCGACACAGGAAAGTACAACAGAGGTAACCACCAGCCCCACATCTACTCCACTGAGGAAACCACCTCTCAAGCTTCCACATCTTCCGAGGAAACTACGTCACCACAAGCAATTACGGGAAGGTCCATGACAACAGAGGTAACTTCTCCAGAGTCGGCCACCACAGAAACATCTACTGCAAGTCAGATGGCAACCTCGGAATCCACATCCACACAGGAAGCAGTCACAATCTCATCGTCTTCCATCCAAACAACAGAAGCTACTGAAGTGTCCAGCACACTCTCGTCCGTGAGTCCCACAGAGAGCACAACTGAATCCTTTACAGGATCTACTCAAACATCCACCTCTACAGAGGAAGCATCAAGCACTTCGCAAGGCACATCTCCGACACAGGAAAGTACAACAGAGGTAACCACCAGCCCCACCTCTACCCACACTGAGGAAACCACCTCTCAAGCTTCCACATCTTCCGAGGAAACTACGTCACCACAAGCAATTACGGGAAGGTCCATGACAACAGAGGTAACTTCTCCAGAGTCGGCCACCACAGAAACATCTACTGCAAGTCAGATGGCAACCTCGGAATCCACATCCACACAGGAAGCAGTCACAATCTCATCGTCTTCCATCCAAACAACAGAAGCTACTGAAGTGTCCAGCACACTCTCGTCCGTGAGTCCCACAGAGAGCACAACTGAATCCTTTACAGGATCTACTCAAACATCCACCTCTACAGAGGAAGCATCAAGCACTTCGCAAGGCACATCTCCGACACAGGAAAGTACAACAGAGGTAACCACCAGCCCCACCTCTACCCACACTGAGGAAACCACCTCTCAAGCTTCCACATCTTCCGAGGAAACTACGTCACCACAAGCAATTACATGGGAAGGTCCATGACAACAGAGGTAACTTCTCCAGAGTCGGCCACCACAGAAACATCTACTGCAAGTCAGATGGCAACCTCGGAATCCACATCCACACAGGAAGCAGTCACAATCTCATCGTCTTCCATCCAAACAACAGAAGCTACTGAAGTGTCCAGCACACTCTCGTCCGTGAGTCCCACAGAGAGCACAACTGAATCCTTTACAGGATCTACTCAAACATCCACCTCTACAGAGGAAGCATCAAGCACTTCGCAAGGCACATCTCCGACACAGGAAAGTACAACAGAGGTAACCACCAGCCCCACCTCTACCCACACTGAGGAAACCACCTCTCAAGCTTCCACATCTTCCGAGGAAACTACGTCACCACAAGCAATTACGGGAAGGTCCATGACAACAGAGGTAACTTCTCCAGAGTCGGCCACCACAGAAACATCTACTGCAAGTCAGATGGCAACCTCGGAATCCACATCCACACAGGAAGCAGTCACAATCTCATCGTCTTCCATCCAAACAACAGAAGCTACTGAAGTGTCCAGCACACTCTCGTCCGTGAGTCCCACAGAGAGCACAAGTGAATCCTTTACAGGATCTACTCAAACATCCACCTCTACAGAGGAAGCATCAAGCACTTCGCAAGGCACATCTCCGACACAGGAAAGTACAACAGAGGTAACCACCAGCCCCACATCTACTCACACTGAGGAAACCACCTCTCAAGCTTCCACATCTTCCGAGGAAACTACGTCACCACAAGCAATTACAGGGAAGGTCCATGACAACAGAGGTAACTTCTCCAGAGTCGGCCACCACAGAAACATCTACTGCAAGTCAGATGGCAACCTCGGAATCCACATCCACACAGGAAGCAGTCACAATCTCATCGTCTTCCATCCAAACAACAGAAGCTACTGAAGTGTCCAGCACACTCTCGTCCGTGAGTCCCACAGAGAGCACAACTGAATCCTTTACAGGATCTACTCAAACATCCACCTCTACAGAGGAAGCATCAAGCACTTCTGCAAGGCACATCTCCGACACAGGAAAGTACAACAGAGGTAACCACCAGCCCCACATCTACTCACACTGAGGAAACCACCTCTCAAGCTTCCACATCTTCCGAGGAAACTACGTCACCACAAGCAATTACATGGAAGGTCCATGACAACAGAGGTAACTTCTCCAGAGTCGGCCACCACAGAAACATCTACTGCAAGTCAGATGGCAACCTCGGAATCCACATCCACACAGGAAGCAGTCACAATCTCATCGTCTTCCATCCAAACAACAGAAGCTACTGAAGTGTCCAGCACACTCTCGTCCGTGAGTCCCACAGAGAGCACAACTGAATCCTTTACAGGATCTACTCAAACATCCACCTCTACAGAGGAAGCATCAAGCACTTCTGCAAGGCACATCTCCGACACAGGAAAGTACAACAGAGGTAACCACCAGCCCCACCTCTACCCACACTGAGGAAACCACCTCTCAAGCTTCCACATCTTCCGAGGAAACTACGTCACCACAAGCAATTATGGGAAGGTCCATGACAACAGAGGTAACTTCTCCAGAGTCGGCCACCACAGAAACATCTACTGCAAGTCAGATGGCAACCTCGGAATCCACATCCACACAGGAAGCAGTCACAATCTCATCGTCTTCCATCCAAACAACAGAAGCTACTGAAGTGTCCAGCACACTCTCGTCCGTGAGTCCCACAGAGAGCACAACTGAATCCTTTACAGGATCTACTCAAACATCCACCTCTACAGAGGAAGCATCAAGCACTTCGCAAGGCACATCTCCGACACAGGAAAGTACAACAGAGGTAACCACCAGCCCCACATCTACTCACACTGAGGAAACCACCTCTCAAGCTTCCACATCTTCCGAGGAAACTACGTCAACACAAGCAATTACGGGAAGGTCCATGACAACAGAGGTAACTTCTCCAGAGTCGACCACCACAGAAACATCTACTGCAAGTCAGATGGCAACCTCGGAATCCACATCCACACAGGAAGCAGTCACAATCTCATCGTCTTCCATCCAAACAACAGAAGCTACTGAAGTGTCCAGCACACTCTCGTCCGTGAGTCCCACAGAGAGCACAACTGAATCCTTTACAGGATCTACTCAAACATCCACCTCTACAGAGGAAGCATCAAGCACTTCGCAAGGCACATCTCCGACACAGGAAAGTACAACAGAGGTAACCACCAGCCCCACCTCTACCCACACTGAGGAAACCACCTCTCAAGCTTCCACATCTTCCGAGGAAACTACGTCACCACAAGCAATTGGGAAGGTCCATGACAACAGAGGTAACTTCTCCAGAGTCGGCCACCACAGAAACATCTACTGCAAGTCAGATGGCAACCTCGGAATCCACATCCACACAGGAAGCAGTCACAATCTCATCGTCTTCCATCCAAACAACAGAAGCTACTGAAGTGTCCAGCAAACTCTCGTCCGTGAGTCCCACAGAGAGCACAACTGAATCCTTTACAGGATCTACTCAAACATCCACCTCTACAGAGGAAGCATCAAGCACTTCTGCAAGGCACATCTCCGACACAGGAAAAGTACAACAGAGGTAACCACCAGCCCCACCTCTACCCACACTGAGGAAACCACCTCTCAAGCTTCCACATCTTCCGAGGAAACTACGTCACCACAAGCAATTACGGGAAGGTCCATGACAACAGAGGTAACTTCTCCAGAGTCGGCCACCACAGAAACATCTACTGCAAGTCAGATGGCAACCTCGGAATCCACATCCACACAGGAAGCAGTCACAATCTCATCGTCTTCCATCCAAACAACAGAAGCTACTGAAGTGTCCAGCAAACTCTCGTCCGTGAGTCCCACAGAGAGCACAACTGAATCCTTTACAGGATCTACTCAAACATCCACCTCTACAGAGGAAGCATCAAGCACTTCTGCAAGGCACATCTCCGACACAGGAAAGTACAACAGAGGTAACCACCAGCCCCACCTCTACCCACACTGAGGAAACCACCTCTCAAGCTTCCACATCTTCCGAGGAAACTACGTCACCACAAGCAATTACGGGAAGGTCCATGACAACAGAGGTAACTTCTCCAGAGTCGGCCACCACAGAAACATCTACTGCAAGTCAGATGGCAACCTCGGAATCCACATCCACACAGGAAGCAGTCACAATCTCATCGTCTTCCATCCAAACAACAGAAGCTACTGAAGTGTCCAGCACACTCTCGTCCGTGAGTCCCACAGAGAGCACAACTGAATCCTTTTACAGGATCTACTCAAACATCCACCTCTACAGAGGAAGCATCAAGCACTTCTGCAAGGCACATCTCCGACACAGGAAAGTACAACAGAGGTAACCACCAGCCCCACCTCTACCCACACTGAGGAAACCACCTCTCAAGCTTCCACATCTTCCGAGGAAACTACGTCACCACAAGCAATTACGGAAGGTCCATGACAACAGAGGTAACTTCTCCAGAGTCGGCCACCACAGAAACATCTACTGCAAGTCAGATGGCAACCTCGGAATCCACATCCACACAGGAAGCAGTCACAATCTCATCGTCTTCCATCCAAACAACAGAAGCTACTGAAGTGTCCAGCACACTCTCGTCCGTGAGTCCCACAGAGAGCACAACTGAATCCTTTACAGGATCTACTCAAACATCCACCTCTACAGAGGAAGCATCAAGCACTTCTGCAAGGCACATCTCCGACACAGGAAAGTACAACAGAGGTAACCACCAGCCCCACCTCTACCCACACTGAGGAAACCACCTCTCAAGCTTCCACATCTTCCGAGGAAACTACGTCAACACAAGCAATTACGGGAAGGTCCATGACAACAGAGGTAACTTCTCCAGAGTCGGCCACCACAGAAACATCTACTGCAAGTCAGATGGCAACCTCGGAATCCACATCCACACAGGAAGCAGTCACAATCTCATCGTCTTCCATCCAAACAACAGAAGCTACTGAAGTGTCCAGCACACTCTCGTCCGTGAGTCCCACAGAGAGCACAACTGAATCCTTTACAGGATCTACTCAAACATCCACCTCTACAGAGGAAGCATCAAGCACTTCGCAAGGCACATCTCCGACACAGGAAAGTACAACAGAGGTAACCACCAGCCCCACATCTACCCACACTGAGGAAACCACCTCTCAAGCTTCCACATCTTCCGAGGAAACTACGTCAACACAAGCAATTACGGGAAGGTCCATGACAACAGAGGTAACTTCTCCAGAGTCGGCCACCACAGAAACATCTACTGCAAGTCAGATGGCAACCTCGGAATCCACATCCACACAGGAAGCAGTCACAATCTCATCGTCTTCCATCCAAACAACAGAAGCTACTGAAGTGTCCAGCACACTCTCGTCCGTGAGTCCCACAGAGAGCACAACTGAATCCTTTACAGGATCTACTCAAACATCCACCTCTACAGAGGAAGCATCAAGCACTTCGCAAGGCACATCTCCGACACAGGAAAGTACAACAGAGGTAACCACCAGCCCCACCTCTACCCACACTGAGGAAACCACCTCTCAAGCTTCCACATCTTCCGAGGAAACTACGTCACCACAAGCAATTACGGGAAGGTCCATGACAACAGAGGTAACTTCTCCAGAGTCGGCCACCACAGAAACATCTACTGCAAGTCAGATGGCAACCTCGGAATCCACATCCACACAGGAAGCAGTCACAATCTCATCGTCTTCCATCCAAACAACAGAAGCTACTGAAGTGTCCAGCAAACTCTCGTCCGTGAGTCCCACAGAGAGCACAACTGAATCCTTTACAGGATCTACTCAAACATCCACCTCTACAGAGGAAGCATCAAGCACTTCGCAAGGCACATCTCCGACACAGGAAAGTACAACAGAGGTAACCACCAGCCCCACCTCTACCCACACTGAGGAAACCACCTCTCAAGCTTCCACATCTTCCGAGGAAACTACGTCACCACAAGCAATTACGGGAAGGTCCATGACAACAGAGGTAACTTCTCCAGAGTCGGCCACCACAGAAACATCTACTGCAAGTCAGATGGCAACCTCGGAATCCACATCCACACAGGAAGCAGTCACAATCTCATCGTCTTCCATCCAAACAACAGAAGCTACTGAAGTGTCCAGCACACTCTCGTCCGTGAGTCCCACAGAGAGCACAACTGAATCCTTTACAGGATCTACTCAAACATCCACCTCTACAGAGGAAGCATCAAGCACTTCGCAAGGCACATCTCCGACACAGGAAAGTACAACAGAGGTAACCACCAGCCCCACCTCTACCCACACTGAGGAAACCACCTCTCAAGCTTCCACATCTTCCGAGGAAACTACGTCACCACAAGCAATTACGGGAAGGTCCATGACAACAGAGGTAACTTCTCCAGAGTCGGCCACCACAGAAACATCTACTGCAAGTCAGATGGCAACCTCGGAATCCACATCCACACAGGAAGCAGTCACAATCTCATCGTCTTCCATCCAAACAACAGAAGCTACTGAAGTGTCCAGCAAACTCTCGTCCGTGAGTCCCACAGAGAGCACAACTGAATCCTTTACAGGATCTACTCAAACATCCACCTCTACAGAGGAAGCATCAAGCACTTCTGCAAGGCACATCTCCGACACAGGAAAGTACAACAGAGGTAACCACCAGCCCCACCTCTACCCACACTGAGGAAACCACCTCTCAAGCTTCCACATCTTCCGAGGAAACTACGTCACCACAAGCAATTACGGGAAGGTCCATGACAACAGAGGTAACTTCTCCAGAGTCGGCCACCACAGAAACATCTACTGCAAGTCAGATGGCAACCTCGGAATCCACATCCACACAGGAAGCAGTCACAATCTCATCGTCTTCCATCCAAACAACAGAAGCTACTGAAGTGTCCAGCACACTCTCGTCCGTGAGTCCCACAGAGAGCACAACTGAATCCTTTACAGGATCTACTCAAACATCCACCTCTACAGAGGAAGCATCAAGCACTTCATAAGGCACATCTCCGACACAGGAAAGTACAACAGAGGTAACCACCAGCCCCACCTCTACTCCACACTGAGGAAACCACCTCTCAAGCTTCCACATCTTCCGAGGAAACTACGTCACCACAAGCAATTACGGAAGGTCCATGACAACAGAGGTAACTTCTCCAGAGTCGGCCACCACAGAAACATCTACTGCAAGTCAGATGGCAACCTCGGAATCCACATCCACACAGGAAGCAGTCACAATCTCATCGTCTTCCATCCAAACAACAGAAGCTACTGAAGTGTCCAGCACACTCTCGTCCGTGAGTCCCACAGAGAGCACAACTGAATCCTTTACAGGATCTACTCAAACATCCACCTCTACAGAGGAAGCATCAAGCACTTCTGCAAGGCACATCTCCGACACAGGAAAGTACAACAGAGGTAACCACCAGCCCCACCTCTACCCACACTGAGGAAACCACCTCTCAAGCTTCCACATCTTCCGAGGAAACTACGTCACCACAAGCAATTACGGGAAGGTCCATGACAACAGAGGTAACTTCTCCAGAGTCGGCCACCACAGAAACATCTACTGCAAGTCAGATGGCAACCTCGGAATCCACATCCACACAGGAAGCAGTCACAATCTCATCGTCTTCCATCCAAACAACAGAAGCTACTGAAGTGTCCAGCAAACTCTCGTCCGTGAGTCCCACAGAGAGCACAACTGAATCCTTTACAGGATCTACTCAAACATCCACCTCTACAGAGGAAGCATCAAGCACTTCGCAAGGCACATCTCCGACACAGGAAAGTACAACAGAGGTAACCACCAGCCCCACCTCTACTCACACTGAGGAAACCACCTCTCAAGCTTCCACATCTTCCGAGGAAACTACGTCACCACAAGCAATTACGGGAAGGTCCATGACAACAGAGGTAACTTCTCCAGAGTCGGCCACCACAGAAACATCTACTGCAAGTCAGATGGCAACCTCGGAATCCACATCCACACAGGAAGCAGTCACAATCTCATCGTCTTCCATCCAAACAACAGAAGCTACTGAAGTGTCCAGCACACTCTCGTCCGTGAGTCCCACAGAGAGCACAACTGAATCCTTTACAGGATCTACTCAAACATCCACCTCTACAGAGGAAGCATCAAGCACTTCGCAAGGCACATCTCCGACACAGGAAAGTACAACAGAGGTAACCACCAGCCCCACCTCTACCCACACTGAGGAAACCACCTCTCAAGCTTCCACATCTTCCGAGGAAACTACGTCACCACAAGCAATTACGGAAGGTCCATGACAACAGAGGTAACTTCTCCAGAGTCGGCCACCACAGAAACATCTACTGCAAGTCAGATGGCAACCTCGGAATCCACATCCACACAGGAAGCAGTCACAATCTCATCGTCTTCCATCCAAACAACAGAAGCTACTGAAGTGTCCAGCAAACTCTCGTCCGTGAGTCCCACAGAGAGCACAACTGAATCCTTTACAGGATCTACTCAAACATCCACCTCTACAGAGGAAGCATCAAGCACTTCGCAAGGCACATCTCCGACACAGGAAAGTACAACAGAGGTAACCACCAGCCCCACCTCTACCCACACTGAGGAAACCACCTCTCAAGCTTCCACATCTTCCGAGGAAACTACGTCACCACAAGCAATTACGGGAAGGTCCATGACAACAGAGGTAACTTCTCCAGAGTCGGCCACCACAGAAACATCTACTGCAAGTCAGATGGCAACCTCGGAATCCACATCCACACAGGAAGCAGTCACAATCTCATCGTCTTCCATCCAAACAACAGAAGCTACTGAAGTGTCCAGCAAACTCTCGTCCGTGAGTCCCACAGAGAGCACAACTGAATCCTTTACAGGATCTACTCAAACATCCACCTCTACAGAGGAAGCATCAAGCACTTCTGCAAGGCACATCTCCGACACAGGAAAGTACAACAGAGGTAACCACCAGCCCCACCTCTACCCACACTGAGGAAACCACCTCTCAAGCTTCCACATCTTCCGAGGAAACTACGTCACCACAAGCAATTACGGGAAGGTCCATGACAACAGAGGTAACTTCTCCAGAGTCGGCCACCACAGAAACATCTACTGCAAGTCAGATGGCAACCTCGGAATCCACATCCACACAGGAAGCAGTCACAATCTCATCGTCTTCCATCCAAACAACAGAAGCTACTGAAGTGTCCAGCACACTCTCGTCCGTGAGTCCCACAGAGAGCACAACTGAATCCTTTACAGGATCTACTCAAACATCCACCTCTACAGAGGAAGCATCAAGCACTTCTGCAAGGCACATCTCCGACACAGGAAAGTACAACAGAGGTAACCACCAGCCCCACCTCTACCCACACTGAGGAAACCACCTCTCAAGCTTCCACATCTTCCGAGGAAACTACGTCACCACAAGCAATTACGGGAAGGTCCATGACAACAGAGGTAACTTCTCCAGAGTCGGCCACCACAGAAACATCTACTGCAAGTCAGATGGCAACCTCGGAATCCACATCCACACAGGAAGCAGTCACAATCTCATCGTCTTCCATCCAAACAACAGAAGCTACTGAAGTGTCCAGCACACTCTCGTCCGTGAGTCCCACAGAGAGCACAACTGAATCCTTTACAGGATCTACTCAAACATCCACCTCTACAGAGGAAGCATCAAGCACTTCGCAAGGCACATCTCCGACACAGGAAAGTACAACAGAGGTAACCACCAGCCCCACCTCTACCCACACTGAGGAAACCACCTCTCAAGCTTCCACATCTTCCGAGGAAACTACGTCACCACAAGCAATTACAGGAAGGTCCATGACAACAGAGGTAACTTCTCCAGAGTCGGCCACCACAGAAACATCTACTGCAAGTCAGATGGCAACCTCGGAATCCACATCCACACAGGAAGCAGTCACAATCTCATCGTCTTCCATCCAAACAACAGAAGCTACTGAAGTGTCCAGCAAACTCTCGTCCGTGAGTCCCACAGAGAGCACAACTGAATCCTTTACAGGATCTACTCAAACATCCACCTCTACAGAGGAAGCATCAAGCACTTCGCAAGGCACATCTCCGACACAGGAAAGTACAACAGAGGTAACCACCAGCCCCACCTCTACCCACACTGAGGAAACCACCTCTCAAGCTTCCACATCTTCCGAGGAAACTACGTCAACACAAGCAATTACGGGAAGGTCCATGACAACAGAGGTAACTTCTCCAGAGTCGGCCACCACAGAAACATCTACTGCAAGTCAGATGGCAACCTCGGAATCCACATCCACACAGGAAGCAGTCACAATCTCATCGTCTTCCATCCAAACAACAGAAGCTACTGAAGTGTCCAGCACACTCTCGTCCGTGAGTCCCACAGAGAGCACAACTGAATCCTTTACAGGATCTACTCAAACATCCACCTCTACAGAGGAAGCATCAAGCACTTCGCAAGGCACATCTCCGACACAGGAAAGTACAACAGAGGTAACCACCAGCCCCACCTCTACCCACACTGAGGAAACCACCTCTCAAGCTTCCACATCTTCCGAGGAAACTACGTCACCACAAGCAATTACAGGAAGGTCCATGACAACAGAGGTAACTTCTCCAGAGTCGGCCACCACAGAAACATCTACTGCAAGTCAGATGGCAACCTCGGAATCCACATCCACACAGGAAGCAGTCACAATCTCATCGTCTTCCATCCAAACAACAGAAGCTACTGAAGTGTCCAGCACACTCTCGTCCGTGAGTCCCACAGAGAGCACAACTGAATCCTTTACAGGATCTACTCAAACATCCACCTCTACAGAGGAAGCATCAAGCACTTCGCAAGGCACATCTCCGACACAGGAAAGTACAACAGAGGTAACCACCAGCCCCACATCTACTCACACTGAGGAAACCACCTCTCAAGCTTCCACATCTTCCGAGGAAACTACGTCACCACAAGCAATTACGGGAAGGTCCATGACAACAGAGGTAACTTCTCCAGAGTCGGCCACCACAGAAACATCTACTGCAAGTCAGATGGCAACCTCGGAATCCACATCCACACAGGAAGCAGTCACAATCTCATCGTCTTCCATCCAAACAACAGAAGCTACTGAAGTGTCCAGCAAACTCTCGTCCGTGAGTCCCACAGAGAGCACAACTGAATCCTTTTACAGGATCTACTCAAACATCCACCTCTACAGAGGAAGCATCAAGCACTTCTGCAAGGCACATCTCCGACACAGGAAAGTACAACAGAGGTAACCACCAGCCCCACCTCTACCCACACTGAGGAAACCACCTCTCAAGCTTCCACATCTTCCGAGGAAACTACGTCACCACAAGCAATTACAGGAAGGTCCATGACAACAGAGGTAACTTCTCCAGAGTCGGCCACCACAGAAACATCTACTGCAAGTCAGATGGCAACCTCGGAATCCACATCCACACAGGAAGCAGTCACAATCTCATCGTCTTCCATCCAAACAACAGAAGCTACTGAAGTGTCCAGCAAACTCTCGTCCGTGAGTCCCACAGAGAGCACAACTGAATCCTTTACAGGATCTACTCAAACATCCACCTCTACAGAGGAAGCATCAAGCACTTCGCAAGGCACATCTCCGACACAGGAAAGTACAACAGAGGTAACCACCAGCCCCACATCTACTCACACTGAGGGAAACCACCTCTCAAGCTTCCACATCTTCCGAGGAAACTACGTCACCACAAGCAATTACGGGAAGGTCCATGACAACAGAGGTAACTTCTCCAGAGTCGGCCACCACAGAAACATCTACTGCAAGTCAGATGGCAACCTCGGAATCCACATCCACACAGGAAGCAGTCACAATCTCATCGTCTTCCATCCAAACAACAGAAGCTACTGAAGTGTCCAGCACACTCTCGTCCGTGAGTCCCACAGAGAGCACAACTGAATCCTTTACAGGATCTACTCAAACATCCACCTCTACAGAGGAAGCATCAAGCACTTCGCAAGGCACATCTCCGACACAGGAAAGTACAACAGAGGTAACCACCAGCCCCACCTCTACCCACACTGAGGAAACCACCTCTCAAGCTTCCACATCTTCCGAGGAAACTACGTCACCACAAGCAATTACAGGAAGGTCCATGACAACAGAGGTAACTTCTCCAGAGTCGGCCACCACAGAAACATCTACTGCAAGTCAGATGGCAACCTCGGAATCCACATCCACACAGGAAGCAGTCACAATCTCATCGTCTTCCATCCAAACAACAGAAGCTACTGAAGTGTCCAGCACACTCTCGTCCGTGAGTCCCACAGAGAGCACAACTGAATCCTTTACAGGATCTACTCAAACATCCACCTCTACAGAGGAAGCATCAAGCACTTCGCAAGGCACATCTCCGACACAGGAAAGTACAACAGAGGTAACCACCAGCCCCACCTCTACTCACACTGAGGAAACCACCTCTCAAGCTTCCACATCTTCCGAGGAAACTACGTCACCACAAGCAATTACGGGAAGGTCCATGACAACAGAGGTAACTTCTCCAGAGTCGGCCACCACAGAAACATCTACTGCAAGTCAGATGGCAACCTCGGAATCCACATCCACACAGGAAGCAGTCACAATCTCATCGTCTTCCATCCAAACAACAGAAGCTACTGAAGTGTCCAGCACACTCTCGTCCGTGAGTCCCACAGAGAGCACAACTGAATCCTTTACAGGATCTACTCAAACATCCACCTCTACAGAGGAAGCATCAAGCACTTCGCAAGGCACATCTCCGACACAGGAAAGTACAACAGAGGTAACCACCAGCCCCACATCTACTCACACTGAGGAAACCACCTCTCAAGCTTCCACATCTTCCGAGGAAACTACGTCACCACAAGCAATTACGGGAAGGTCCATGACAACAGAGGTAACTTCTCCAGAGTCGGCCACCACAGAAACATCTACTGCAAGTCAGATGGCAACCTCGGAATCCACATCCACACAGGAAGCAGTCACAATCTCATCGTCTTCCATCCAAACAACAGAAGCTACTGAAGTGTCCAGCACACTCTCGTCCGTGAGTCCCACAGAGAGCACAACTGAATCCTTTACAGGATCTACTCAAACATCCACCTCTACAGAGGAAGCATCAAGCACTTCGCAAGGCACATCTCCGACACAGGAAAGTACAACAGAGGTAACCACCAGCCCCACCTCTACCCACACTGAGGAAACCACCTCTCAAGCTTCCACATCTTCCGAGGAAACTACGTCACCACAAGCAATTACGGAAGGTCCATGACAACAGAGGTAACTTCTCCAGAGTCGGCCACCACAGAAACATCTACTGCAAGTCAGATGGCAACCTCGGAATCCACATCCACACAGGAAGCAGTCACAATCTCATCGTCTTCCATCCAAACAACAGAAGCTACTGAAGTGTCCAGCAAACTCTCGTCCGTGAGTCCCACAGAGAGCACAACTGAATCCTTTACAGGATCTACTCAAACATCCACCTCTACAGAGGAAGCATCAAGCACTTCGCAAGGCACATCTCCGACACAGGAAAGTACAACAGAGGTAACCACCAGCCCCACATCTACTCACACTGAGGAAACCACCTCTCAAGCTTCCACATCTTCCGAGGAAACTACGTCACCACAAGCAATTACATGGAAGGTCCATGACAACAGAGGTAACTTCTCCAGAGTCGGCCACCACAGAAACATCTACTGCAAGTCAGATGGCAACCTCGGAATCCACATCCACACAGGAAGCAGTCACAATCTCATCGTCTTCCATCCAAACAACAGAAGCTACTGAAGTGTCCAGCACACTCTCGTCCGTGAGTCCCACAGAGAGCACAACTGAATCCTTTACAGGATCTACTCAAACATCCACCTCTACAGAGGAAGCATCAAGCACTTCGCAAGGCACATCTCCGACACAGGAAAGTACAACAGAGGTAACCACCAGCCCCACATCTACTCACACTGAGGAAACCACCTCTCAAAGCTTCCACATCTTCCGAGGAAACTACGTCACCACAAGCAATTACAGGGAAGGTCCATGACAACAGAGGTAACTTCTCCAGAGTCGGCCACCACAGAAACATCTACTGCAAGTCAGATGGCAACCTCGGAATCCACATCCACACAGGAAGCAGTCACAATCTCATCGTCTTCCATCCAAACAACAGAAGCTACTGAAGTGTCCAGCACACTCTCGTCCGTGAGTCCCACAGAGAGCACAACTGAATCCTTTACAGGATCTACTCAAACATCCACCTCTACAGAGGAAGCATCAAGCACTTCGCAAGGCACATCTCCGACACAGGAAAGTACAACAGAGGTAACCACCAGCCCCACATCTACTCACACTGAGGAAACCACCTCTCAAGCTTCCACATCTTCCGAGGAAACTACGTCACCACAAGCAATTACGGGAAGGTCCATGACAACAGAGGTAACTTCTCCAGAGTCGGCCACCACAGAAACATCTACTGCAAGTCAGATGGCAACCTCGGAATCCACATCCACACAGGAAGCAGTCACAATCTCATCGTCTTCCATCCAAACAACAGAAGCTACTGAAGTGTCCAGCAAACTCTCGTCCGTGAGTCCCACAGAGAGCACAACTGAATCCTTTACAGGATCTACTCAAACATCCACCTCTACAGAGGAAGCATCAAGCACTTCGCAAGGCACATCTCCGACACAGGAAAGTACAACAGAGGTAACCACCAGCCCCACCTCTACCCACACTGAGGAAACCACCTCTCAAGCTTCCACATCTTCCGAGGAAACTACGTCACCACAAGCAATTACGGGAAGGTCCATGACAACAGAGGTAACTTCTCCAGAGTCGGCCACCACAGAAACATCTACTGCAAGTCAGATGGCAACCTCGGAATCCACATCCACACAGGAAGCAGTCACAATCTCATCGTCTTCCATCCAAACAACAGAAGCTACTGAAGTGTCCAGCACACTCTCGTCCGTGAGTCCCACAGAGAGCACAACTGAATCCTTTACAGGATCTACTCAAACATCCACCTCTACAGAGGAAGCATCAAGCACTTCGCAAGGCACATCTCCGACACAGGAAAGTACAACAGAGGTAACCACCAGCCCCACATCTACTCACACTGAGGAAACCACCTCTCAAGCTTCCACATCTTCCGAGGAAACTACGTCACCACAAGCAATTACGGGAAGGTCCATGACAACAGAGGTAACTTCTCCAGAGTCGGCCACCACAGAAACATCTACTGCAAGTCAGATGGCAACCTCGGAATCCACATCCACACAGGAAGCAGTCACAATCTCATCGTCTTCCATCCAAACAACAGAAGCTACTGAAGTGTCCAGCACACTCTCGTCCGTGAGTCCCACAGAGAGCACAACTGAATCCTTTACAGGATCTACTCAAACATCCACCTCTACAGAGGAAGCATCAAGCACTTCGCAAGGCACATCTCCGACACAGGAAAGTACAACAGAGGTAACCACCAGCCCCACATCTACTCACACTGAGGAAACCACCTCTCAAGCTTCCACATCTTCCGAGGAAACTACGTCACCACAAGCAATTACGGGAAGGTCCATGACAACAGAGGTAACTTCTCCAGAGTCGGCCACCACAGAAACATCTACTGCAAGTCAGATGGCAACCTCGGAATCCACATCCACACAGGAAGCAGTCACAATCTCATCGTCTTCCATCCAAACAACAGAAGCTACTGAAGTGTCCAGCACACTCTCGTCCGTGAGTCCCACAGAGAGCACAACTGAATCCTTTACAGGATCTACTCAAACATCCACCTCTACAGAGGAAGCATCAAGCACTTCTGCAAGGCACATCTCCGACACAGGAAAGTACAACAGAGGTAACCACCAGCCCCACATCTACCCACACTGAGGAAACCACCTCTCAAGCTTCCACATCTTCCGAGGAAACTACGTCACCACAAGCAATTACATGGAAGGTCCATGACAACAGAGGTAACTTCTCCAGAGTCGGCCACCACAGAAACATCTACTGCAAGTCAGATGGCAACCTCGGAATCCACATCCACACAGGAAGCAGTCACAATCTCATCGTCTTCCATCCAAACAACAGAAGCTACTGAAGTGTCCAGCACACTCTCGTCCGTGAGTCCCACAGAGAGCACAACTGAATCCTTTACAGGATCTACTCAAACATCCACCTCTACAGAGGAAGCATCAAGCACTTCTGCAAGGCACATCTCCGACACAGGAAAGTACAACAGAGGTAACCACCAGCCCCACATCTACTCACACTGAGGAAACCACCTCTCAAGCTTCCACATCTTCCGAGGAAACTACGTCACCACAAGCAATTACGGGAAGGTCCATGACAACAGAGGTAACTTCTCCAGAGTCGGCCACCACAGAAACATCTACTGCAAGTCAGATGGCAACCTCGGAATCCACATCCACACAGGAAGCAGTCACAATCTCATCGTCTTCCATCCAAACAACAGAAGCTACTGAAGTGTCCAGCACACTCTCGTCCGTGAGTCCCACAGAGAGCACAACTGAATCCTTTACAGGATCTACTCAAACATCCACCTCTACAGAGGAAGCATCAAGCACTTCTGCAAGGCACATCTCCGACACAGGAAAGTACAACAGAGGTAACCACCAGCCCCACATCTACTCACACTGAGGAAACCACCTCTCAAGCTTCCACATCTTCCGAGGAAACTACGTCACCACAAGCAATTACGGAAGGTCCATGACAACAGAGGTAACTTCTCCAGAGTCGGCCACCACAGAAACATCTACTGCAAGTCAGATGGCAACCTCGGAATCCACATCCACACAGGAAGCAGTCACAATCTCATCGTCTTCCATCCAAACAACAGAAGCTACTGAAGTGTCCAGCACACTCTCGTCCGTGAGTCCCACAGAGAGCACAACTGAATCCTTTACAGGATCTACTCAAACATCCACCTCTACAGAGGAAGCATCAAGCACTTCTGCAAGGCACATCTCCGACACAGGAAAGTACAACAGAGGTAACCACCAGCCCCACATCTACTCACACTGAGGAAACCACCTCTCAAGCTTCCACATCTTCCGAGGAAACTACGTCACCACAAGCAATTACGGAAGGTCCATGACAACAGAGGTAACTTCTCCAGAGTCGGCCACCACAGAAACATCTACTGCAAGTCAGATGGCAACCTCGGAATCCACATCCACACAGGAAGCAGTCACAATCTCATCGTCTTCCATCCAAACAACAGAAGCTACTGAAGTGTCCAGCACACTCTCGTCCGTGAGTCCCACAGAGAGCACAACTGAATCCTTTTACAGGATCTACTCAAACATCCACCTCTACAGAGGAAGCATCAAGCACTTCTGCAAGGCACATCTCCGACACAGGAAAGTACAACAGAGGTAACCACCAGCCCCACCTCTACCCACACTGAGGAAACCACCTCTCAAGCTTCCACATCTTCCGAGGAAACTACGTCACCACAAGCAATTACGGGAAGGTCCATGACAACAGAGGTAACTTCTCCAGAGTCGGCCACCACAGAAACATCTACTGCAAGTCAGATGGCAACCTCGGAATCCACATCCACACAGGAAGCAGTCACAATCTCATCGTCTTCCATCCAAACAACAGAAGCTACTGAAGTGTCCAGCACACTCTCGTCCGTGAGTCCCACAGAGAGCACAACTGAATCCTTTACAGGATCTACTCAAACATCCACCTCTACAGAGGAAGCATCAAGCACTTCTGCAAGGCACATCTCCGACACAGGAAAGTACAACAGAGGTAACCACCAGCCCCACATCTACTCCACACTGAGGAAACCACCTCTCAAGCTTCCACATCTTCCGAGGAAACTACGTCACCACAAGCAATTACGGGAAGGTCCATGACAACAGAGGTAACTTCTCCAGAGTCGGCCACCACAGAAACATCTACTGCAAGTCAGATGGCAACCTCGGAATCCACATCCACACAGGAAGCAGTCACAATCTCATCGTCTTCCATCCAAACAACAGAAGCTACTGAAGTGTCCAGCACACTCTCGTCCGTGAGTCCCACAGAGAGCACAACTGAATCCTTTACAGGATCTACTCAAACATCCACCTCTACAGAGGAAGCATCAAGCACTTCTGCAAGGCACATCTCCGACACAGGAAAGTACAACAGAGGTAACCACCAGCCCCACATCTACCCACACTGAGGAAACCACCTCTCAAGCTTCCACATCTTCCGAGGAAACTACGTCACCACAAGCAATTACATGGAAGGTCCATGACAACAGAGGTAACTTCTCCAGAGTCGGCCACCACAGAAACATCTACTGCAAGTCAGATGGCAACCTCGGAATCCACATCCACACAGGAAGCAGTCACAATCTCATCGTCTTCCATCCAAACAACAGAAGCTACTGAAGTGTCCAGCACACTCTCGTCCGTGAGTCCCACAGAGAGCACAACTGAATCCTTTACAGGATCTACTCAAACATCCACCTCTACAGAGGAAGCATCAAGCACTTCGCAAGGCACATCTCCGACACAGGAAAGTACAACAGAGGTAACCACCAGCCCCACCTCTACCCACACTGAGGAAACCACCTCTCAAGCTTCCACATCTTCCGAGGAAACTACGTCACCACAAGCAATTACGGGAAGGTCCATGACAACAGAGGTAACTTCTCCAGAGTCGGCCACCACAGAAACATCTACTGCAAGTCAGATGGCAACCTCGGAATCCACATCCACACAGGAAGCAGTCACAATCTCATCGTCTTCCATCCAAACAACAGAAGCTACTGAAGTGTCCAGCACACTCTCGTCCGTGAGTCCCACAGAGAGCACAACTGAATCCTTTACAGGATCTACTCAAACATCCACCTCTACAGAGGAAGCATCAAGCACTTCGCAAGGCACATCTCCGACACAGGAAAGTACAACAGAGGTAACCACCACCAGCCCCACATCTACTCACACTGAGGAAACCACCTCTCAAGCTTCCACATCTTCCGAGGAAACTACGTCACCACAAGCAATTACGGGAAGGTCCATGACAACAGAGGTAACTTCTCCAGAGTCGGCCACCACAGAAACATCTACTGCAAGTCAGATGGCAACCTCGGAATCCACATCCACACAGGAAGCAG
The DNA here is from genome assembly GCF_003918875.1 of Haliotis rubra. Classification (NCBI taxonomy): domain Eukaryota; kingdom Metazoa; phylum Mollusca; class Gastropoda; order Lepetellida; family Haliotidae; genus Haliotis; species Haliotis rubra. The sequence continues at coordinate 1,572,603 of NW_025767424.1, forward strand.
TCACAATCTCATCGTCTTCCATCCAAACAACAGAAGCTACTGAAGTGTCCAGCACACTCTCGTCCGTGAGTCCCACAGAGAGCACAACTGAATCCTTTACAGGATCTACTCAAACATCCACCTCTACAGAGGAAGCATCAAGCACTTCGCAAGGCACATCTCCGACACAGGAAAGTACAACAGAGGTAACCACCAGCCCCACAACAGAATCATCTGAAGCCATAGCGACAGGGGCTACCAGTGTCCTGACAACAGAATCATCTGAAGCCACAGTGACAGGGGCTACTAGTGTCCCGACAACAGAATCATCTGAAGCCACAGTGACAGGGGCTACCAGTGTCCTGACTACAGAATCATCTGAAGCCACAGTGACAGGGGCTACCAGTGTCCTGACTACAGAATCATCTGAAGCCACAGTGACAGGGGCTACCAGTGTCCTGACTACAGAATCATCTGAAGCCACAGTGACAGGGGCTACTAGTTCCCCCACAACAGAATCATCTGAAGCTACAGTGACAGGGGCTACTAGTGTCCTGACTACAGAATCATCTGAAGCCACAGTGACAGGGGCTACTAGTGTCCCAACAACAGAATCATCTGAAGCTACAGTGACAGGGGCTACTAGTGTCCCAACAATAGAATCATCTGAAGCCACAGTGACAGGGGCTACCAGTGTCCTGACTACAGAATCATCTGAAGCCACAGTGACAGGGGCTACCAGTGTCCTGACTACAGAATCATCTGAAGCCACAGTGACAGGGGCTACCAGTGTCCTGACTACAGAATCATCTGAAGCCACAGTGACAGGGGCTACCAGTGTCCCAACAACAGAATCATCTGAAGCCACAGTGACAGGGGCTACTAGTTTCCCAACAACAGAATCATCTGAAGCCACTGTGACAGGGGCTACTAGTGTCCTGACTACAGAATCATCTGAAGCCACAGTGACAGGGGCTACTCAGTGTCCTGACTACAGAATCATCTGAAGCCACAGTGACAGGGGCTACTAGTGTCCCAACAACAGAATCATCTGAAGCCACAGTGACAGGGGCTACTAGTGTCCTGACTACAGAATCATCTGAAGCCATCAGAAGCCACAGTGACAGGGGCTACTAGTGTCCTGACTACAGAATCATCTGAAGCTACAGTGACAGGGGCTACTAGTGTCCTGACTACAGAATCATCTGAAGCCACAGTGACAGGGGCTACTAGTGTCCCAACAACAGAGAACAGTGACATCTGAGTGTCCTGACTACAGAATCATCTGAAGCCACAGTGACAGGGGCTACTAGTGTCCCAACAACAGAATCATCTGAAGCCACAGTGACAGGGGCTACTAGTGTCCTGACTACAGAATCATCTGAAGCCACAGTGACAGGGCTACCAGTGTCCTGACTACAGAATCATCTGAAGCCACAGTGACAGGGGCTACCAGTGTCCTGACTACAGAATCATCTGAAGCCACAGTGACAGGGGCTACTAGTGTCCTGACTACAGAATCATCTGAAGCCACAGTGACAGGGGCTACCAGTGTCCCAACAACAGAATCATCTGAAGCCACAGTGACAGGGGCTACTAGTTCCCAACAACAGAATCATCTGAAGCCACTGTGACAGGGGCTACTAGTGTCCTGACTACAGAATCATCTGAAGCCACAGTGACAGGGGCTACCAGTGTCCTGACTACAGAATCATCTGAAGCCACAGTGACAGGGGCTACCAGTGTCCTGACTACAGAATCATCTGAAGCCACAGTGACAGGGGCTACCAGTGTCCCAACAACAGAATCATCTGAAGCCACAGTGACAGGGGCTACTAGTTTCCCAACAACAGAATCATCTGAAGCCACAGTGACAGGGGCTACTAGTGTCCTGACTACAGAATCATCTGAAGCCACAGTGACAGGGGCTACTAGTGTCCTGACTACAGAATCATCTGAAGCCACAGTGACAGGGGCTACCAGTGTCCTGACTACAGAATCATCTGAAGCCACAGTGACAGGGGCTACTAGTGTCCCAACAACAGAATCATCTGAAGCCACAGTGACAGGGGCTACTAGTTTCCCAACAACAGAATCATCTGAAGCCACAGTGACAGGGGCTACTAGTGTCCTGACTACAGAATCATCTGAAGCCACAGTGACAGGGGCTACTAGTGTCCTGACTACAGAATCATCTGAAGCCACAGTGACAGGGGCTACTAGTGTCCTGACTACAGAATCATCTGAAGCCACAGTGACAGGGGCTACTAGTGTCCCAACTCATCTGAAGCCACAGAATCATCTGAAGCATCTGACAGTGACAGGGGCTACCAGTGTCCCAACTACAGAATCATCTGAAGCCACAGTGACAGGGGCTACCAGTGTCCTGACAACAGAATCATCTGAAGCCACAGTGACAGGGGCTACCAGTGTCCTGACTACAGAATCATCTGAAGCCACAGTGACAGGGGCTACTAGTGTCCTGACTACAGAATCATCTGAAGCCACAGTGACAGGGGCTACTAGTGTCCCAACAACAGAATCATCTGAAGCTACAGTGACAGGGGCTACTAGTGTCCCAACAACAGAATCATCTGAAGCCACAGTGACAGGGGCTACAGGGGCTACTAGTAGTGTCCTGACTACAGAATCATCTGAAGCCACAGTGACAGGGGCTACCAGTGTCCTGACTACAGAATCATCTGAAGCCACAGTGACAGGGGCTACCAGTGTCCTGACTACAGAATCATCTGAAGCCACAGTGACAGGGGCTACTAGTGTCCTGACAACAGAATCATCTGAAGCCACAGTGACAGGGGCTACTAGTGTCCCAACAACAGAATCATCTGAAGCCACAGTGACAGGGGCTACCAGTGTCCTGACTACAGAATCATCTGAAGCCACAGTGACAGGGGCTACCAGTGTCCTGACTACAGAATCATCTGAAGCTACAGTGACAGGGGCTACCAGTGTCCTGACTACAGAATCATCTGAAGCCACAGTGACAGGGGCTACCAGTGTCCCAACAACAGAATCATCTGAAGCCACAGTGACAGGGGCTACTAGTGTCCTGACTACAGAATCATCTGAAGCCACAGTGACAGGGGCTACTAGTGTCCTGACTACAGAATCATCTGAAGCCACAGTGACAGGGGCTACTAGTGTCCTGACTACAGAATCATCTGAAGCCACAGTGACAGGGGCTACTAGTGTCCCAACAACAGAATCATCTGAAGCCACAGTGACAGGGGCTACCCAACAACAGAATCATCTGAAGCTGACAGGGGCTACTAGTGTCCCAACTACAGAATCATCTGAAGCCACCAGGGGCTACTAGTGTCACTCTCATCTGAAGCCACAGTGACAGGGGCTACCAGTGTCCTGACTACAGAATCATCTGAAGCCACAGTGACAGGGGCTACCAGTGTCCTGACTACAGAATCATCTGAAGCTACAGTGACAGGGGCTACCAGTGTCCCAACAACAGAATCATCTGAAGCCACAGTGACAGGGGCTACTAGTTTCCCAACAACAGAATCATCTGAAGCCACTGTGACAGGGGCTACTAGTGTCCTGACTACAGAATCATCTGAAGCCACAGTGACAGGGGCTACCAGTGTCCTGACTACAGAATCATCTGAAGCCACAGTGACAGGGGCTACCAGTGTCCTGACTACAGAATCATCTGAAGCCACAGTGACAGGGGCTACCAGTGTCCTGACTACAGAATCATCTGAAGCCACAGTGACAGGGGCTACTAGTTTCCCGACAACAGAATCATCTGAAGCCACAGTGACAGGGACTACTAGTGTCCTGACTACAGAATCATCTGAAGCCACAACGACAGGGGCTACTAGTTTCCCGACAACAGAATCATCTGAAGCCACAGTGACAGGGGCTACTAGTGTCCTGACAACAGAATCATCTGAAGCCACAGTGACAGGGGCTACCAGTGTCCTGACTACAGAATCATCTGAAGCCACAGTGACAGGGGCTACTAGTTTCCCGACAACAGAATCATCTGAAGCCACAGTGACAGGGGCTACTAGTGTCCTGACTACAGAATCATCTGAAGCCACAGTGACAGGGGCTACCAGTGTCCTGACTACAGAATCATCTGAAGCCACAGTGACAGGGGCTACTAGTGTCCTGACTACAGAATCATCTGAAGCTACAGTGACAGGGGCTACCAGTGTCCTGACTACAGAATCATCTGAAGCTACAGTGACAGGGGCTACCAGTGTCCTGACTACAGAATCATCTGAAGCCACAGTGACAGGGGCTACTAGTTTCCCGACAACAGAATCATCTGAAGCCACAGTGACAGGGGCTACTAGTGTCCTGACTACAGAATCATCTGAAGCCACAGTGACAGGGGCTACTAGTGTCCTGACTACAGAATCATCTGAAGCCACAGTGACAGGGGCTACTAGTTCCCCCGACAACAGAATCATCTAAAGCCACAGTGACAAGGGCTACCAGTGTCCTGACTACAGAATCATCTGAAGCCACAGTGACAGGGGCTACCAGAAGCAGAATCACTAGTGACAGGGGCTACTAGTGTCCTGACTACAGAATCATCTGAAGCCACAGTGACAGGGGCTACTAGTGTCCTGACTACAGAATCATCTGAAGCCACAGTGACAGGGGCTACTAGTTCCCCGACAACAGAATCATCTGAAGCCACAGTGACAGGGGCTACTAGTTTCCCGACTACAGAATCATTTTCCAAATCATCAGCAGTGATAAGCACTGTGACTTCAACTTCTATTCATCCTGGATCGACTCTTTCTAGCATAATTACTTCTGGACACTCCACAACCGCCTCAACACAAACAACATCAACACCATCTAGTGGCACTGCCCCTGGCGTGTCTGCCGGTACAACATCTTCACCCTCCGTCCAACAAACTACATTCTCCACAACATTACGACCCACAACGACCAAATTCACCAGCTCAAGCAGCGCTGTGACAACCGCAACACCAACACACTCCACATCAACAACATCAACAACGTTTTTCACAATACTAACTAATGCATCCACAACACCATTTACATCATTCCCGTCGTCAAGGACGACAGTTACAAGCACAAACACAACCCCAACAACCGCAACTACGTCTACAACATCAGGAAAGACCACAAGTTCAGTCACTCCACCAATGCCCTCTCTATCCCCTACGTGGACAACAGTGACAAGTACACCCAACACATCTGCCATGACAGTAACTACAGTGACATCGTCTAATATGTCAACGTCAACAGCCACGACTTCTTCTAGCACGGCGCTACAGACAACGAATTCAACTGCTTTGGTAAGCGTAACTAACAATTGAACTGTATCTTTTTCACTGATGCGTTCACGCTCAAATATTAATTGGAATTTTTAGATAATACTCCTTTACAAAACTGAATATAAATGACATTTTTTCTGGTGGCGTTAAAGTGACAATGGAAGTTTGAATGGAAAGCTAAACGTAAAAGTTGAACTGACCTTGTATTGAATAAATTTAATGACTGACTGTTTCACTTTCTGTTGATGTGGATATCATAACTTAAAATTTGCTAAGGTCAATTAACGTTTTACAGTTTATGCTGATTTAATTAACTTAAAGTGACGATTAACGCAGATATAAGGCCACACCTATCACACCTATAGCACATAATGACTATGTACATACAGTATATGCCGACCAGTGATTGTACAATGACTCTATTTATGTATCATACATACGTGGAATTAAATGAGTTCAACAATTGATATGCTTTCCTTTGTTCACTGGGGTGGTGGGATAGTCTAGTGGTTAAAGCGTTCGATCGTCACGACGAAGACCCGGGTTCGATTCCCCGCATGAGTGTAATGTGTGAATCCTATTTCTGGTGTCTCCCGCCGTGATATTGCTGGAATATTGCTAAAAGCGGCGTAAAACTAAACTCACTCACTCTTTTGTTTACTAAACCGTTCTTGTCTCTTGCGCACACTGTATGTGACAGTTACATTTTTGCAAAACTTCTCCAATGCTATAATTTTCAAAAGTATATGCAACGTCAAGAAGACATTTTGAAAATATATCTTCCATTTATGTAAAAATGAATTGGTAAAATGAATATCGGATATTCCAATTTTCCATTCAAATTCAAATTTATAGCAATTGTATTTTTTAATTTATGATGATTTGCTATGTAAAATTTACTATTTCTGTTTTACAAGCGTGTTTCCATCTATTTCAGGGGACAACCATGGCCCCAGTAGACACTTGTCCAGAGAAGACATACTACATCGGAGTAGGGGTTGCAGCCACTCTGGCAGGAGGCGGAGTACTGCTTGCTGGCGTCTATATAGTGAAAGCCATCAAAAAACTAATGAACACGGCCAGATATAACATGAACAGTGTATACCCAGACATCGAGGTGCCGGACAGTGTGTCAGCGATTAGATTCAACCCTCGGCCAAAGATTCAATAAAAGGATTTAGAGGGGAATGCTTCCCTAAGTGCCTCCTGAAGTGTCAGTCCAATAAGTTGCAATTATCATATAAAGGCCTTTACTACGTGGAACAGTGGGAGGATTCAGTAAGAGCCATGAACAGCGTGTGCTTTCATATCGTGTTTGGTCTAGATGTATTACGTTTTCAATCGTTGAATTGAAACTATGACCCGCAGATTTTGTGAGTGACGACTGCGGGGCAAGACACCTGCAAGACACCTCCCCTTTTCGTTAACACCTGGTGTCTTTACGGATTTGTAATCATTTATTGATATAGCATCCATCCGTATTTTACGCCAAGTGGAGTCGGATGATTAAGACTGGTTATCCTCTCGGACTATGTTTAACAGGTGGTCACTTCTTTCAGACTGTCAAACCACAAATATTAATGTACCCATATAAGGGACGATCATGTCGTGTAGAGAAGCCCTGGTCGTCCCTGTTTCACAATGTATATAATAGTCGTTCAAGTCACTAATTTATAATCAAATTTCCTAGACCATGTGCAGCCCATTTCTGGTGTCCCCCGCCGTAATATTGCTGGAATATTGCTAAAAGCGGCGTAAAACCCAACTCACTCACTCTGGCTTAAAGTTAGGGCGGGTATCAATCCAGATAGGTGTCACAGCTAAGCAGAATCAAGATACTTTGTTTGGTTACCAGTATCCAAGACTATGTTGTGTATTCTCGTCCAGCTGATGTTAAACCACAGCCGGATGTTGACTTTGTCATACCATAAGTGCGGCTATTTGTACATGGAATTGAAGAAAACAGCAGTAGTTCCTGTAAGCATAGTGATCATTCGGGTGGTAGTATTGAAAACGTGGACTCTTCTGGGATACTCTTGGAGTTGCTGTGGGTATAAATGCACGGTCGAGCCACGGCAAGTGTTTTTTATAAGACTTACTCAGCTGTAACTGTGATTTGTTAGAAATGTATTTTCTGTTGTAGATTTATTAACTGTGATAAACATGTTGTGATATTGATGTATATAGGACGGAGACAAGGACAGTTTCATGCCTCTTTGTCCCTTTACTGTTGGCACGTATGGTAATGTTACACGGTGTTTGTATACTATGTTGTGAGGGTATGAAGTATTATATGATAGGGATGATATATGATGTAACAGTTACATGTTAAAGGTACGATGTTACACGGGATGTGATACGATGTTACACAGAGATACAATGGACAATCAGTCGATGTTACATGGGATGTCATACGAGGTTACATGGGATTCGATACGATGTTACACAGTAACACAAATTACGTTTGGATGTTACATTGGATGTGATACGAAGTTACATGGGGGATGTGATACGATGTTACAAGGGGATGTGATACGATGTAACATAGCATTACATTGATGTTACACAGATCTTGGGTATGTAACATTGGGTTGTCCAATATGTTACACGCTAGTGTGTCATATAACACACTACCGGCATACTAAGTGCTATGCGCTTGTATACTACGTGATCCGGCCTGGCATATTATGTGATATGCCTTGACATGCCATGCGATATGGGCTAGCCTAACGCTGGAGAGGAACAATTTACTTTACGCTCTTTATAAATGATTATCTAATTGCCAGTTCCCCGTGTTATGTAGTAATACGCATCAGCTTAAGGCACTTAAGGCACACACGTGGAACATCCTGCAATGTATCCGTCGGTTAATAACTAAGGTATATTCTTGAATAAGTGGCATGTTTGATGCATATGTATTTTCATGTTATAAATGTAACAGCATACTGACGTGCTAGATATTTCAGTTTGTACAAGTCTCTTACTTGCGAAACTAGGAACTTAGATTTCCTTGAACTATCGATAATATTGATTTGTTTTCTCTGTATTTGACCTTGAGCTGACCTTAAACCTCTTTTAAGTCTATGTTTTTGCTGTTTTGTAGTTAAATTGTAACAAAAGGAAAGGAAAGAATTATCAAAGGCTGATCTTGCAAGGCAATGAAATACAACCTTTTCTTTGAACTTCGATCATGTATATTTCAGATACTATCACGTCCTAGGTAAATTGTTGGCAAACTTACATTGTGTTATTTATGTAACATACCTGTAACATTTAAATTCTTCAAACACCTGGTGTTATAATATGTAACGTTATATAAGACTATGTAACCAGAGCGGTATCGTTCTAATCTGATATCTGACATCGAATAACGGATCGTGGGAACCGTTGTCACTTTAGTAATGTCAAAACGTTTCAAATGGACAACCCCAGACAAACGAGGTGTCAATGAATAGGCTGTTTTTTCACTCATTTCAAAGAACTCTTTTCCACGTGACAGAGAATAGCCCGCTAGGACCTCTAAAACCTAACGATAGAAAAGTAAAAATATACTTCTGAACAAAATAATTGTTCGGTTCTGATTTACAATTAGGTGAAATGTTTAGGAAAATGATATATCTCAACGGTTGATCGAAATAGTGTCTCCCACCGTGATATTGCTAAATATTGCTAAAAGCGGCGTAAAAGTAAACTCACTTTTCTTCTCTTCCCGAGTGCACATGTATTCTGTATTATATTTACTCTCTTTTGTCCTATGATGTTCATTCAGGGCGATAAAACTGCGGGTCAAATAACACTGAGGAGACAAACTGTCACCTGAAAATTCCCTGAGGTTTTCTTTTTGGCGAGGCGGTGGGGTAGCCTAATGGTTAAAGCGTTCGCTCGTAACGCCGAAGCCCGGGTTCGATTCCCCACATGGATACAGTGTGTGAACCCATTTTCTGGTGTCCCCCGCCATGATATTGCTGGAATATTCCTAAAAGCGGCGTAAAACTAAACTCACTCGGTGACAATTCGTCGCTAAACAGACCCAAAAATACGGGTTTGAAGGCAGCCACTCTGACAATATAGTGAATAAGATAGCAAGTCATGATTCGCTAATCTGATTACCACTGCAACACATATAGCAGCAGTTTAAAAGGGTAAACATGCCTGTAAGGCTGGCTATCCTGACCCAAACATCGATAATCATTAACTAAATATCGATCGATTATCGATAAATACCGGAAAAGTAACTCTGAACAAATATGCCCAAAGGTCTCAAAGAAAACATAATATTTCAGATCGCTGGTGAGTGGTGACATATATATATATATATATATATATATTTAGGCATGGATTATTTAATAGAGACAACAAAATCATTTCCACATTCATAAGAACTCTCTGCTAACAGTCGATATCGATAATCATTAAGATTCTTCCCATCGACGATATTTCTGATTATCGTTCTTTTCAGCCAGCCTTATTTGTATGACAGTTAGGTATAAGCGAATAAGCGAATACGGTTTTAACCAAAACATCTTTAACTAAAAGTGCATAAGCTCTGGCGATGCTACTATGGTTTTCGACTAATACCAATAAACAATAATATGTTGTGTCCTAGCGATTGTGAAATCTTTGATCAGATGTAGAGAGGGCATGCGCAAAAACTTATGAAAAATTTATCAATAAGTAATATTGATCTGTCAACTGTTGAAGTATGTTGTCAAGATACTACATTTTGCAAATATTGATTAATAGAAATTTCTTTCTATTATTGATCTTGTGACTCTGTATGTCAAATACAGAAATGTCAACACTGGTGTTACATGTACTATGGAACTGTTATAGTGAGTGGACAGCGCCTTATAAGCATGGGTTACTGAACATCAATTCTAACCAGTATCTTCACGAGTCGGAACTATTATAAATGTTGTTGTTATAAATTTGGTAATTCCTCTTTGCGAAAAGAGAAAATCATCGTAACATCTTTACAAGCAAATGAGAAAATATACGTTTTCTATTTGTTATATTTATTTTATCAAGCATATAAACATATTTCTAGTCTCTATTTATTACCAGAACGTATTCCAATTTAAAATCAAATAACGAGATTTGTTTGATTGTTTGTATATCATAACGGGTGTGTTTAATCACATGATTATCAGGACTTGTGGTGTTTGTGTAGATGAACTAATAACATCATGGTATCTCTCACTGGCTGAAGGACTATGGGACCAAATAACTATCAGCAAAGTGTCACTTTAACATGAATCTTACAATCAGAGGTACAGACAATTGAAGGCTGTGTATCTGCGTAAATTACGCATATATTTATGTGAAAACTTAATTCCTATTAAGTCTATTGTGTACAAGTACGCTTGAATTTGTGTAAATACTCAATAAATTTGATCTTACATGCGTACACACAAATATGTCAAATCTAAGCTTGCGTACCGGTGGATAGACAAAATAACTGTGGTATATTGAGAGGTTCTATTTCAGCACATAAACTTGGCAACTTGCAGTCTTTCTTATCGTTCCTCATATTACATGATCAAATATAAATAACAAACACGTTAACAAACATTTAAACTTTATTATATTATTACAATTAATGGAAAGTAGCAAAATACCCAGTTGAGTTTGAATGAGGTGGGTACAATTTATTTGGTTACTCAAAGGAAAATTAGGATAAAGGAAAACTAAGTTCTATGGATAGTCAACTTCTTTATATGCAGCAATGTATATATTCTCCTTGTTTCAAATTGTTGTATCACTTGCTTGATAACGGTGTTAGTGCCTACACCGAAACGTCGCACTCATTGCAATAAAGAAGTTGACTATCCATAGAACTTAGTTTACCTTCATCTTCACAACTTCTAAAATGCCTCTCAAAGAAATAAAAATTAGGATATCCAATTGAGATGAACACAAGCGAGTACATAACTCAGTGACTCAAAAAGTTATCTGTAGCTCTGTTACAAAAATGAAATCAGCAAACATTGATGTTTTTTTAGATATATATTTGATTTTTCACCAGTGTCGTTTCGTAACCATTGGTTACAGTTATAACAATTTCGAGCATAACTTATTATAAGACGAGGGCGCCATTTGTGTACACTGAGCACACTGTTATGTAACTCGTTATCGAGTGTTGATGTATCTATTATTTCAACATTCCGTCCAAAGATGTTTATATGGTAGAATATTGAATTGTTTGTATATGTGAATGTCTTAAATGTACCTAGGTATAATTAAAAATACGTCTATCTATGGACTGATTTATCTGGTCGGACGATGTGCGATTAAAGATATATATTTCTTTATAATTGGGAATTTATTTTTGTTGTTTTGTTATATTGTGATGAGTGTGTGAGACTTTGTGGTTTGGGTTTTGAATGGTATTTCAGGAAAATCAGCTTTATAAGGCCGTGATTCAGGTGTTCAGCGTTAGCAATTGGCGAACGACCCGTAATGATCCGGGTTAGACTTGATCTTCAGTAACCCACGCTTGTCGTAAGAGGCGACTAACGGGATCGGGTGGTCAGGCTCGCAGACTTGGTTGACACATGTTATCGTATCCCAATTGCGTAGATCGATGCTCATTATACTGATCACTGGATTGTCTGGCCCAGACTCGATTATTTACAGACGGCCGCCAGATAGCTGGAATATTGCTGAGTGCTACGCTAAACAGCAACGAACAAACTGAATTTTCCAGGCGTCGCTAGACAGGTTTAGGAGTCATGCTACTGGGTGGTCATTCGAATCTCAGGTTCGTGTAATAATGACAACAAACAAACAAAACCAATTGGCGACACTAATATAATGCTAATAAACATGGAAATACACTCTGGGATTCGAACCTACGCCACACGCATTGCGTTTGTTCGTTTGAGAAAGAGGGGGTGGAGGGAGGAGAGAGAGAGAGAGAGAGAGAGAGAGAGAGAGAGAGAGAGAGACCGAGCCTTCGTGAGACGGAGACAGACAGTGGCAGCCAATGACGTTTTGTGGAAACACGATATCAGTGTGTGAGTGAATGAGCATGGTTTCACGCCGCATTTAGCAATATTCCAGCAATATCCCGGCGGGGGGACACCAGAAATGGGCTTCACGCACTGTACCCATGTAGGGAATCGAACTCGGGTCTTCGGCGTGATGAGCGAACGCTTTATCCACTAGGCTACACCACCGCCCCTACACGATGTCAACACGGCCTTCTTCAGTGTGGTTAAAGGAGATAGTGGCTCCTCAAGAATAGATGATTGTAGATCCTGAAGATCGAAGACACTAATGCATAATGATATCCAATGTCATTGTCATTATTCCATGGTGAACAAAACAGTAGAAATCGATCATGTATTGAACGTTTCGTTTTATCCGTAACTAAACACAAGGACCACACAGGTTGGTTGTCTCAAGAAACACTTTGCTTTGTGTGTATAAGAACAAACTCAAATTGAAAAACAGTAACGTCGATTAAACAGAAATGAAGTGACAAATTTAATTGTTGAATGTAATTGCGAATTTACCTACCTATAAAAATTATATCCTTTGATGCTTTCCTTATGACTAGGTGCATATACATTTAGTTGTACCCATAACTACAGCAGCTATGGGTGGTAGTTGAGTTAGCGAGTTTATGGTCATAAACACATGCAAAGGTCGGTCAATTATTCACCCAAAAGACTTACTGACTGAGTTTTGGTTTTACGCCGCCTTTAGCAATATTCCAGCAACATCACGGCGGGGGACACTAGAAATGGGCTTCACACACTGTATCCATGTGGAGAATCGAACCTTGGTCTTCGACGTGACGAGCGAGCGAACGCCTTAACCACTAGGCTACCCCACCGCCCCTGGTTGTAGTTGAAAATAGCCCAAACTGAGATCAATGCTGTATGCATAAACCGCCAAAGAAAACGAAATAACAGTTTGAAAACTGGATTTGAACAGCACAGTTGGCAAACATGATGAAAACGTTACAAACGTGACAACAGTTGTCACAATTACAGTCTCAAGCACAGCTGTTCAACCCGTATCATATACACTGCTGTACACTTTGGTCTCAAGCACAGCTGTTCGCTGCTTTTAGCCCAGCAACATCACGGCGGGGACACCAGAAATGGATTTCACACATTGTGTGCTGTAATCTACCCGGTTTCGGCGTGACGAGCGAACGCTTTAAACCACTAGGCTACCCACCGCCCTTACATTAAGGATATGTCCTAACAACTGGAACAAAGGTCAAAGCGACTCATTCACTTACTTTTACAAACAGCAGTCCATTGTGGCAAAGGTGGAATTATTTTGCTACGGTGAGTGAGTATTCTTTTACACCGCATTTAGCAATATTCCAGCAACATCACAGCGGGGGACACCAGAAATGGGCCACACACATTGTATTCATGTGGGAAATCGAACCAGGGTCTTCGGCGTGACGAGCGAACGCTTTAACCACTAGGCTACCCCACCGCTCTCATTTGCTAGAAGGGACGCAGTCACCCTCACGAAACAAGCCATTTTTTACCACAAAAAAATGTAGCACTGTCGGGTTGTTGCTATATCTTCCTCGACCTTTATTGGACCGCATGTTCGCGAAGTGAATTATTCAAATTCCATGCATTCTTATCAATCTCCATCTTGTTGTGTTCGGTACAAGTTGACACAGCGTCGTTGGACATACAAAACGTATCCATGTAGCTTATCTCCAGATCTGAAGCCAAATTGATCCCTAAACATGTGCGTGATAAACAATGACCATATATGGCACCACTTGACAGATCAAACACTGCCATTTTGTGTTTTGAGAAATTGAAAAATCATTATTGTGTTCAGTTCAATTTTCATAAAAATGTCACTAAATTTGGAGCCATATTTATGAAAATGGTTGCTAGTATTTTCATATTTTTATAAATAATACGCCCTGTAGCAATATCATCATCACGAGAGTCGTGGAGAGAGTGAGTGAATTTAGTTTTACGCCGCACTCAGCGGTATTCCAGCCATATGACAGCGGTCTGTAAATAATTCAGTCTGGACCAGACAACCCAGTGATCAAAAGCATGAGCATCGATCTGCGCAACTGGGATACGATGCATGTATCAACCAAGTAAGCCTGACCAACCAATCCCGTTAGTTGCCTTTTACGACAATTCTAAAGACCAATTCTGAAGACCAATTCTAACCCGGATCTTCACGGGTCTTTGGTTTGGTTGGGTACATGTAGCATATTGTAACCAGTTTCACTGTTGGTTAGAGCAGCAAGCCGGGCGTGGTGCCAGACAATGGCTGACAAATATTTGCCCCTGTACCGTTGAATATTAATTTCGATCTCAGGTAAGTTATCTTAGTTCCACCAGATCGTTTATGGGAAGTGGAATAATACTTAGATAAGACGATTACAAGGATGATTGTAAGTGGCTTTGATCGATTGTAACCAAGGTTTCTCTGTACAGCAGGTAATCAGTTCGTTCCGATCAGTGTTTGACTTGCATCTTCACTGACGGAACTGATAAGAGCGGAATCATGGATCATATTATTGAACTTGTTTACGTTGTACTCACCTGTCAAATCGCAAGTGAGTGAGTATGATTTTACGCCGCTTTTAGCAATATCACAGCGGATCGGACCCAAAATAGGCCTCACACTGTGTGCCCATGTAGGAGTTACTAGGGAATCGAACCCAGGTCATCTTTGTGACGAATCAACGCCTTGGGCTACCACCCTCACCCACAACTAAATGTCATGACTTGGAAGGGAAGTAAACGTGTGCGTTCTAACCTCAGACGTTTTATAATACTCAAAAGAAGTAAAGGAACATCCAAATCTCTCACATCAATTTCCATTTTACGGGTGGCGGGGTAGCCTAGTGGTTACAGCGTCCGGCCGTCACGCCGAAGAGCCGGGTTCGATTCCCTACATGGGCACAATGTGTGAAGCCCTTTTCTTGTGTCCCCCGCCGGGATGTTGCTGGAATATTGCTAAATGCTGGCGTAAACCATGCTTTCTCACTCCATTCTATTCAAAGGAAGTTAAATAGCTTAGTATTACCATAGTTACATATAATCTGTCATGGCCTTGCTACGTATCAAAGTCAAAGGCAGATTGAACATGCAGTTCTTTCATGACATAAATATGTCAGTATATTGATACTCGAAAGGAGAAAATGAACACCAGATTCTCGTATACTATTAAAGCATTTATTTACAAAGTCAGTACTATCTTTTCGTGTATATACTTGAGTGGTGGGGTAGCCTAGTGGTTAAAGCGTTCGCTCGTCACGCCGAAGACCCAGATTCGATTCCCCACATGGGTACAATGTGTGATGCCCATTTCTGATGTCCCCCGCCGTGATATTGCCGGAATATTGCTAAAAGCAGCGTAAAACTAAACTCACTCACTCGTGTATAAGCTAGAAAGGTTTTCGAATATGCAACAAGAAATATTTCTTTCTGTGGATGGTCATCAGAGATAACAGTCTTATGATATTGTAACTTAAACATACCATTTCTGAATCATCATATGCATATAGTCGAGATGTTTCAACTCAAATGTTTGTCAGTATTAAAACTGTCAGTCTTCCGTGCACATTTAGACAAAAACACACTGTATTCACAAATTGTCGTGACATGTTCTTCAGCTTGTCCCTTCCCTTCACAAATCAAACCTTAATAGCGCCACCACTATAGCGGCCGAGTTATTTTCGTATACCTCCAACCCGTGAAGATCGGTATTAGAATTGGTCTTCAGCAACCCATGCTTTTCGTAAGTGGCGACTAACGGCGAGTAACGGGGGATGGTCAGAGTCACTGACTTGGTTGACACATGTCATCGTATCCCAGTTGCGTAGATCGATGCTCATGCTGTTGCTCACTGGTTTTTCTGATCAAGACCGATTATTTACAAGCCGCCGCCATATAGCTGGAATATTGCTGGGTGCGGCATTAAACACAAAGTAACCCAAATCGTTTACCTCTAAAACTGTTGACTGATCGAAAACCGGTCAAAACCTGTGAAACGTCTGCAAGAAATAGTACGTAAGAGAACGTAGTCATGTCAGCGGCACAAGGGGGTTGCTTTACCTGAGTGTCTGGGTTATCCTGTTTATGCAGTCCGTCGATGGTGCATCACAGAATCTTGAAAGCTGGACCATTGCCATGCTCTCACGACTTTTTGTTTTGGGATGCTGATACGGGAGTTACCTCCCCTAAGGGTCCAAACAATTCACCTGTCTAACCAGAGGGTCGGCCTTTTCTCCCTATTGCGGCATTACCGTTGTCGAAGAAATCCCTCCCGAGTACCTCCCGGGTCTTTTTCAATATGTTTCCTTTGTCCTTTGTAATCAGACATCTGGCAATGAGGTGAAAGCTTTGCAAGCCTGAACTTACTTCGTGAGCAATTGTTATGGACACATCTTTGGATATTTACCCGTGACTCAGAAAATGTAGTTTAGTGTCCTCTCCGAGTCTCCTCAAGATTCAACACTGTCACCTTCAGTACTATGAAATATCACGTTCCTCCGGTCTCTGCACTCGGGAGTTTCTCTTTGGGTCGCGTCACCGAAGTCGTTGATCACATTGACAGTGGTCACTCTAACGATATTATCATGCTGAAGGTAGTTCTACGGATATTTAAACACAGTACGAAATTCACTACCGCTATATATCATTTGCAAGATATAATTGTTGGAATGTGTGATGTATCCTAACGGAGAAAAGTAACTGTGTTTCAGGTAGGCTCAATAAGAAATAATATTATATATATAAATCATATATATTGAAATTTAATACTGCGTATTTCAATAGTTTTCCGGAAAAAGTCCCGGATTTCGAAATCGCTATTTTCAATTTGACCGTGCGTGCACCCAGTGCCTTTATTGCGTAGATCGATACTCATGTTGTTGATCACTGGATTGTCCTGTTCCAGACTCGATTATTTAGAGACCGCCGCCAAATAGCTGGAATATTGCTGAGTGCGGTGTAAACCTATACTCACTCACTCACTCTCTGCATTAGTTGTCTTCTCTGACGTCCGCTATCAACATGATTAAAACACGTGACAATTCTGCTTGTCTATTGTGTACAGAAATTATCTTCTTTGACATTTTTATGAAACGGCAAACATCAATGCATTTAGAATCCACCAATAATCGAACAGAAATATACACCAGTTTATAAGAAGAGAAAAGACTAGCCAGGACGCAGATGCGTAGATATTTTCTCCAGTATGGGTGTTTTAGAGGTTTTAGTAGTTTTGCTAATTGTCAGAACTGGAATTGGTTTCAAATTTTCAAATTTTCGTAAAACGGAACTGTTTGAAGAAATTTTAGATCTCCGTCTCAAGAAGACAATAGACGGTCTAACTTTGATGACGTGCGGCAGGGAATGTCTTGGTGATTCAGAATGTCGGCGTTTTAAGTTTTGCGAAACCGATGCGACAACTGGTCAGTGTAAGTTGTATGAGGATGGCAAGGACTGTCCGAACTTCGACACTGGTCAAGTCTGCTCATGCTACCAGAAGGTAATTCTATGTAACATTTTGTAATTTAAATGTCAATCTGCTCCATATTTAGAAACATCTATCCCATTTCTATTGTACTGTATGTTTGTTTGTTATTGTGTTTGTTTTTGCTCTCTTTCAGAAAATGCAATGCGATGATGAGGCATGCACGTGTCCAATTGGTTACTATGGCAACAGATGCGAGTATGTCATAAAACGTAAGTTGTCATGCCAACATCAAAGTTTTGAGGTTAACAGTTTACGGTCATGTAAAGGTTATTTTAAGATAGCCAGTTTATAGTTTATCTTTCAATATCGATTTGCATGATATTATATTGTATTTTCTATTTATCTTATGGGGGCAGTGGGGTAGCCTTGGGTTCGATTCCCCACGTGGGCACAATGTCTGAAGCCCATTGCTAAAAGCGGCGTAAAAACCATACTCATTCACTCACTCACTCACTCAATTTATCTTCTGTCACTGTCATATGTTGTAACCTCTTGGCAGAGACCATATCAGTATATGGTCTCTGCTCTTGGTAACACAACATAGGTCTGTATGACACTGACCTTGTGTCTTCGTTCAGGGATGAGGCCATTCTTGTTTCTTATGCCCAACCGTAAGAGGCGACTAACGGGATCGGGTGGTCAGGCTCGCTGACTTGGTTGACACATGTCATCGGTTTCCAATTGCGCATATCGATGCTCATGCTGTTGATCACTGGATTGTGTGGTCCAGACTCGATTGTTTACAGAGTGTCGCCATATAACTGGAATATTGCTGAATGCGGCGTAAAACTAAACTCACTCACTCACTCTTATCCCTAACCTCAGCCAGCCTGAAACTGGGCAGGCGAAAAAAAGAATTTAAATGTGAAAAAATAGGGAAAACTATATTTCAGTATTCATGTAACTTGTTTATGAAATTCTATATAACCTAGATCACTTGGCAACAGTATTTATGACGTACATCAAGTAGCTTTGCTCCGGAAACATTTTTAAGTAATGTAGATGGGGAAAGATCAAGCTCACCTGTTTTTGTGCAAGGGTAATACTGTTTTAATCACATATGGGTATAAATTTCCAAAGAGACGGGGAAAATTGAGATAATAAAATGTTTAATTATTTCATTTTCGGAATAAAATTCAGGACGGGCTGACAGTGGGAAACGCAGACAGCCGTATGTCATACGTAAACTGAGTCTTTGGTTTAACGTTTTTTGAACAGTATTTTATAGTTACATCAGAGCGCATCAGTTTCATATGCGTTGAAAAACCCGGAAGTGATGCACGTCTTCAACGTACACCACTTTATAAAACAAACTTCGTGCTAACATGCACAGAGACGTGATCAGAACAAAAAGGATACGAACCCATGATCTTTGTTTTTTGTTGTTGTTTTCTTATTTTGTGTTATTGTTTTGTTTTTATTAAAAAACTATTTATTTAATTCATTCATTCATTCATTCATTTATTTATATATTTATTTATTCATTATTTATTATTATTATTTATTATTATTATTATTTATTTATATATTTATTCATTTTATATATATTTTTTAATATTTTTTATAAAAAAAATTATCAAACAAACCGCTGACGTGATTTGTCGTTCGATTCCATCTACATCGAATAAGAGGTGACTGTGCTCCTAATCTGCCAGTAAACAGGTGCTGACCAATGTCTCGTAGACTGCGATTGGACAACAGTATCCATACAATTCATTGGATAAAGGACTATGTGAAGTAAAGCTTGAAAGCACTGAAGCAATGCGGTATAATTTTGGTCGCCCGATACAAACCTTCCCTGTGCAGACATGCGCCTATACTTTCTCATGTTAGACATTCAATGTATCATTAATTGAGGTGCCCGCTCAATGACAGGAATCGATTGAGATGAACCAGTGTATTCAACTGCCTCGTAGGTAAGTATGCAAGTTAACCGTGGCGTCTCATGGCAACATGATTGATAACGTCGTTGGGCAAATTTAGATCGTTGTGAAATTACATTGATCCGCATTCAGTCTGATAATGTGTATACTTCTGCAAATTTTATTTGTGATGATATTTAATCGTGATCAAATGTATCTTTACCGTTAGGCATGTTTGTTTATTTATTGCTTAACGCCGCAATCAACAATATTCCAGCTATTTGATGGAGTTAAATAATAAAGGTCTGGACCAGGCAAACTAGTGATCAACATCACGAGCATCGATCCATGAATTGGGATACAATGACATGTGTCAACCAAGTAGCTTCTTACGACACGCAAAGGTTGCTGAAGACCAATTCTAACCCGGATCTTAAATAAAACGCTGTAAGAAATTGGCCTTTGAAGTAACTGCTGGGAAATATTATCTCCACATCATCTGTGATACGGGACACATGACATGTTTTGGGATCTACACGATTCATTCTAAGATGGGGTGGTTCGGTAGGCAACAATAATTACTCTGTACCTGAAAATGATGGAAAAGCATAATTTAAACTTAGGTCGCACTCAGCAATATTCCAGCTATATGGCGACTCTCTGTGGACAATCCAGTGATCAACAGCATGAGCATCGATCTACGCAATTGGGATACGATGCCATGTGTCAACCAAGTCAGCGCGCCTGACCACCCGATCCCGTTAGTCGCTTCTTACGACAAGAATCGGTTGCTGAAGACCAATTCTAACCCGGATCTTCATGGGTTCTGGGTAAGGATATAATTGGTCAAGACAAAGTCGTATAGAAGCATCGACAGAAAAAACATATTCTGTGTCAAAACCTACTCAGGAACTACCCGAAAACCGTTGACACCTGTGTTCCGTGTACACGACCGGAGACTTTTGTTTCTCTTTCAGACTGCGGAGATGACATTGGTCAGAAACTAGAGAGTCTGGGGAGAAAGATCTCCTTCATCCAGCCCGATGGTGCTGAAGAACCGTTTGAAGTCTTCTGTGAGTTTCGATACGGTGGCCTGACAACGATCCAGAGCCGAGACCTAAAAGCGTCTCCTGTCAACTTCAATCGGTCCCTGGAGGAGTACATACATGGATTCGGTCACCCAAGATACAACTTCTGGCTAGGGCTGCACAGAATAAGCCTCATCTCTGCTATGGCATCATTGAGATGCAATATCTACCTTGAAACCCCATCTTCGTCGTGTCAAACGTTTTACGACAGTTGCAGCTTTGGAGGAGGACAATTCTTCAACATGAGGATCAGCTCCTTCTCTTCCGAGGAACCGAACTGTGGAGACTCTTTAACCGGCGTGGACAACATCTACGATGCCCCTTTCTCCACCTACGACTCCGACCGCGGTGGTTACAACTGTGCATCCAAGATGGCGGCTGGCTGGTGGTACGCGCCAACGACCGCATGCACCCAGGGGAATCTTAACGCCCCGCTTGTATCCCTTGCTGATGTCACGGCAGTCCCTGGTGTCATGAATGAAATGGGCGGAAAAGTTGGGAGACGAGCTCCTTCAGTATTCGCTCATCAGAGTTATCGCAAAACAAAAGCGAAACTAGATCCGGGTCAATATAATTAATTCCATATGAATATGTATATCTGTCACACTACTCTCCTTGTGTATGCACATGCCTTCCCATAAGTCCTCAAACCAAACTTAAATTTAACTGGGAAATAGTAAGTGAATTGTAAAACCATTTCACAGGTACTGCAAGTATTCCCAAAGACAAACCCAACTGTCATTAATTACATTTTGGGACAGAGGTCAAAATGTCACGATTTCACAACTGCCACACTGGTTGTAGCGAGATTGCCGCAAGTGTATCGAACGTGAAAGTGTAACGCGCTGGGAAGGCACTTGATAAATACACAGAAGATTACTCAAACGGAGACTACTCTATAGTCATGCTTTGTTCATCTGGAATATTACATCCGGGCTATTTCCCTTTTTGCCAGTTTCACCCTGTTTTAGAAGAGCAACTGTATAATCCAGTGTAAAAGCAATTATCTCATGGTTGCAATCACCAAAAGTATATCAAATTGGTGTAAATGACTCGCAAATGTTTGATTTTTTATGACATATTGTGTGTTTCGCTTGAATATTCCAATGAAACGTAAAGATTTTAGGGGCAGGTTAACTTAGAATAGCAAATTTGCAGATTAAAAACAACTCTAGGGCATACTTAATCACACATGCATGAACACATTTAAAGTAGGACAAATGAAAAATAGTATTGGGGTAAACATACATGAAAACCCCTCACAAATTCCACAAAGGAAGCATTAAACATTAACCTCCAACTAGCTGCTAAGATTCTAAGGATGGATGAACACTACAAACAAGTCAACATATCAGCTAATGAAAGTGTTTGTCCTGCTCCACTTCAGCACCACGCTCCCCCCCCCTCCCCTCCCCCCAAAACGATACAAAAAACAAAACAAACATAAAACAAACAAAACAGCAACAAGCCAAAAACAAAACAAAAGAAAAACAGAAGAAATGACTATCTTTTGAATCCGAAAACAGAGCGCCTTATTTCAGTGCTTTTTCGATGATATAATCACATTTTTTACATACCCTTCTGCAATAGCTATGATGTTTTCTGTCTCGGAAAATGGTTGAATGTAAAACTGATATTTGCAATCATTAATCTTCAGTTTATTTGCCCTTCAAGTGTGAGGTCACTATGGATCAATTTCGTTGTTAAGATAATACTTGAGTTGTATCAGACGGCGGATCCAGCAAACAAGTCAATCCAAGCGTCTGCCTTTGATATGTTCGGCTTTGAATAATGACTGCTCAACAGAACTGGTGCAAATTTATCAACATCCGAGATAATTGTGGTCACCACGGAAACGAAACCAGACACGAAAACAACTGTGGCTGAACGATCTGTTGCATGTCCTACGTTCTGGAATTCTACACCAGTCGAACAGACACAAGTAAACTCTATTGATCTGATGTCAAAATTAAACCTTTATGTTTACTCAAGCTTTTTACTATTGACTTATTGAGATTTTCCACGTATATTTGTAGTTTTGTGTATTGAAGGTTAGGCTGTACAAAAGCGTTATTTTTATTTGAACATTTAAATAAATGAATGTCGCAAATTGGGTTCGGGTTATCATGGTATAGTCGTCCTGGTAAGGATCATCATAAACTGAGGGGCCCTAGCCCTCTTTACACGCACCCGAGACAGCGAATGGGATCTCTTCCAGAGAGCACTGTCTAGTCCAACCCACCCCGAACAGTTAGGAAAGTGTAGACACCCCAACACTTCAGCCTTCTGCATTACCCATAGTGTCAGACTGACTGACTGACTCACTGAGTTTGGTTTTACGCCGCTTTTAGCAATATTCCAACAATATCACGGTGGGGGACACCGGAAATGGGCTTCACACATTGTACCCATGTGGGGATTCGAACCCGGGTGTTCGGCGTGACGAACCAACGCTTTAACCACTAGGCTACCCCACCGCCCCTCAGTGTCAGAAGGGCTGTGTTCCTGGAAGCAAACCCAGGCTCCCCAGACAGTGAATGGGATCTCTCCCAGAGAGTACTGTCTGGTCCAACCCACCCAGAACAATTGGGAGAGTGTAGACACCCCAACACTTCAGCCTTCTGTATTACCCATAGTGTCAGAAGGGCTATGTGCCTGGAAGCAAATCCAGGCTCCCAAGACAGTGAATGGGACCTCTACCAGAGAGCACTGTCTGGTCCAACCCACCCCTTACAGTTAGGAGAGTGTACACACCCCAACACTTCAGCCTTCTGTATTACCCAGAGTGTCAGAAGGGCTATGTTCCTCGAAGCAAACCCAGGCTCCCCAGACAGTGAATGGGATCTCTCCCAGAGAGCACTGTCTGGTCCAACCCACCCCGAACAGTTAGGAAAGTGTAGACACCCCAACACTTCAGCCTTCTGTATTACCCAGGGTTTCAGAAGGGCTGTGTTCCCGGAAGCAAACCCAGAATCTGTTCCACTGTCAGTTAACAGAGCGGACGGCACCAAACCTAAGGCCTCAACAACAATGGAGAGTCGGACAACTACTACGAGGGCTGCAAGCGTGACATGCTGTTCGCATATTTGAAGTTTTTATTTAAAAAAATTTTTTTAGCATAATTATTAAGTTTATCTAAAATACAAGTTTTATTTTGTTGTTGGTTTTGGTACGTCTGAGGATGCATGCTGGCTTATTTCAAAGAATGATATTAATGAGTAATGAGTACAGTACAGACGGATTGATAATTATTCAAACATGTTTCTTTCCTTGTGGGGCGGTGGGGTAACCTAGTGGTTAAAGCTTTCGCTCGTCAAGTCAAAGACCCGCTTTCGATTCCCTACATGGGTACAATGCGTGAGGCCCATGTCTAGTGTCTCCCGCCGTGATGTTGCTTGAATATTGCTAAAAGCGGCGTAAAACTATTTTCACTCACTCACACTTTCCTTGTGAACATATTATTAAGAAGAAAATGATGCTGTTTCAACAGAACTTAATGTACAAACTTTACAATTTAATGTACAAAAAATGTTTTGGCACGTAGCAATACCAATTAACTTAAACGTTAACAAGAAATGGTAGTTTTTAAATCATTTGATGTTCAGATATTTAAATACTATTCACAATGGATTGAAGTTTTAATTTGGGCGTAGTATGACATTTGTTTGGAATTGAAATTAAAAAAAGATTTTTTTTTTTCCATACATTTGAAACGACCAGATATCTTTAAATTCTAATCAAAGAGTTAAGTCCTTAATTCCTTTACCAAATTTATAGGTCCGTATTCGTCATGCAAACACGTCAAACTTTAAACCACGTATTCTACTCAGGTTGTTGCAGTATGAGCATAACTAGATATCTCCAGGACCTGCGTTCCCGCGGTGGGGTAGCCTAGTGGTTAAAGCGTTCGCTCGTCACGCCGATGACACGGGCTCGATTCCCCACATGGGTACAATGCTTGAAGCCCATTTCTGGTGTCCTCCGCCGTGATATCGATGGAATGTTGCTAACAGCGGCTTAAAACCAAACTCACTCACTCACTCACTCACCCACTCCTGCATTCACCCAGTACATCATTTTTTAAACTGAAGGTTTTCAATTCACAAATCGCTTACAGGCATACATTTGCACCGTATCTAGCTTTTCCGTATTTTCAAAACCGAATATTTCTGCGGCATACAGAAGAACAGTCCCGTGTACAGGGTTTTAACATTTATCAGCACATTTATCCATACCCTTCTGTATAATCATATCAAATCACCGGCACACAACATCAAAGATATTGATCCTTCAGTCAAATGTAATGCTTCATTTTAATGCACAAACAGTCTAAGCGAGATTATTGTGATTTGTACATAAATATCGATAAATCTATAACACCTCACGGGCGTTCATCAGACCTTGAATTCATACTAGTAATTTAACCATTAATTATGCTCTTTATAAGGTCGAGATATACGTTTCAGGTTGCCATTCTATATAAGGCAGATTACACGTGTAAAGCACGCCCGTAAACAGGTTGTGCCTTATTAATAATGAGCTACATATTGGAATTTTCAAAAACAGTCAGGTTTTTAGAGAGATACCTGCATGACACAAAGGCGGTATGAGTGTTTGATGTTCCATCTCTGAAACACTTCAAAAAATGTTTTTGGCAAACACACGGTGAAACATTTTAAATGTTACAAGTAGCGTTACATATAATTCGTTTTAAAAGGAATACGAATCATTCTTCTTACTTGACGTCAACTCCTGAATCAAGAACAGGCGACGTGATGTTCGATTTTTCCATTGTTGCATCCAGTGAACGCATTTCTGATCATATTACCGAAGCGGACCGAGAGAATAGCTGTATGGGAATATTCCTCTTTTGAATAACTTGTTGTTGATGTAAAATTAAACTCAAGGATGAGGTTCATAGGTTGTTTGATCGTGCTTCTAGCCATAAAGTTTGGATGCGGAAACAAATTTTCAAATTTTCGTAAAACTGAAGTATTTGATGAAGTCTTGGATGTCGGTCTGAAGACCACGATCGATGGTGTTGCTTTGATGACATGTGCCAAAACATGTTCTGACGACGTTGACTGTCGTCGTGTGAAGTTCTGCGAGGATGACCACGTGTCCGGCCAGTGCAAGATGTACGAGGATGGCAAGGACTGTCCCCACGAGGCAGATGGACGCGAATGCACGTGTTTTCAGAAGGTATGACTGGTTTTGTGTTGTTTTCGTTAAGTGTTTTCAGACTAGTGAACATCCAGGCTTGCATTTATAACATAATATTGTAATATGTCCCAGCAGTCACGTCAAAGGCCATTTCCTTACAGGGTTTCATTGAATTCCGGTTTAGAATTGGTCTTCAGTAACCCATGTTTGTCGTAAGAGGCGACTTACGGAATCGGGAGGTCAGGCCCGCTGACTTGGTTGACACATGTCATCGTATCCCAATTGCGTAGATCTATGCTCATGCTCTTGATCACGATATTACTTAGTGCGGCGTTAAACAACAAACCAACCAACCACTAATTAGGTGTTTCCAGCATCCCTGTAACCAAAGTTTGTTTGTTGGTTTCTTTGTTCAACGCCTCACTCAGCAATATTCTAGCTATATGGCGGCGATCAGTAAATAATTGGGGACGTTCTGTTGATAATCGAGTCTGGGCAAGAAAGTCCAGAGATCAACAGCATGTACATAGATCTTCTGTATTCTGTATTCATAAGGTGTAGATGCATTTACAGATGAGGCAATGTGAGGACGCCAACTGCGCGTGTGCTATTGGTTTATATGGCAACAGCTGTGAGAAGGTCATAAAAGGTACGTATTACTTTTGTGAACTCGAATGATGATACATAACATTGTTCCAAGAACCCTTCGATCCCAAATGAAAAAGACGTTTTGTTCATTAAGAACATAAGATGCTTTTTGGATATAATTCGAAAAGCACTTTTCGAAACAATATCGATTTAATAAAGTTGTCTGAAAACAAAGTAAAAATAATTGTTGATTTCACTGAAATGGTTTTACATTATATCGAGGACTCGTATTATTTTGTTCTTCCACATTAAATTGACGCTCCGCAGTATAACTGAAATACTGTTGAATGCGGCGTTATATAGCACTCAGAAGATATTTCTGCCAAGGGCAGAGTTGATGGTAGAATTCCCACTAAATGTGTTCATGAATCACTGTCAGATAATGATAAAATCAGGTGAGCGTATTCTGCCCTATCAGCGGCACGTCATAAACACATGCAAAGGTCGGTCAATTATTCACCCAAAAGACTGACTGAGAGACTGAGTTTTGGTTTTACGCCGCTTTTAGCAATATTCCAGCAACATCACGGCGGGGGACTCCAGAAATGGGCTTCACATTCACCCAAAAGAAGGGAAGGTATGGTGCGAGTGACAGTAGGGAACTGCATCTGACGTTATTTTTGTTACGTAAGTCCGCAAAATAAGATTTATACAGTTTTCCAATTGACAGTACATAAACAGCTCTTTGTTTAATTACCCAGTATGCCAATGTGAACCTGAGTATTTCTTTACTGAATTATATATACTGATCGAAGATCGGGCATACATGCATTTACTGTTGTCAATAACGCACCAAAGACTTACTAGAAATTAGACAGTCATGTATATCTCAGTTGTTAGTTTATAGATCATGGTACATATTTGAGTTGGTTGGTTGGTTATTGTTTAACGAAATTCAACAGTATTCCAGTTATATGGCGACTGTCTGTAAATAATTGAGCCTGGACCAGACAATCCAGTGACCAACAGCATGAGCATCGATCTACGCAATTGGGATACGATGACATGTGTCAACCAAGTCAGCGCGCCTGACCACCCGATCCCGTTAGTCGCCTCTTACGACAAGCATGGCTTACTGAAGACCAATTCTAACTCTTATCTTCACGGTTCGGTACACATTTGGGGCGGCACAAAAAAAGATGTGATTTAAAAACCGGCTGAAATAAGAGATTATGTTGTTTTTTATAATGTCCTCTCATTGCTGTAAAACTAACTAAAAGACTGGCATGTGACGAGTGTCTATGGCCCTACGCAGAATTCTGTTAATATCACCGCGGGTGTCACCAGAAATTGGATGTACCCATGTGAAGAATCGAACCCGGGATTTCAGCGCGACGAGCGAACGTTTAATCACAAGGCTACCCCACCGCCCCTTAAAACCGAGGCAGTATCAGTATATTTGACCATGACTATAGAAAAAGCTTGATCATAATTTGCTCTAAAATTCGTAAAAGTAATTCTTTTAGACACAAAAACATAGTATTACCATGAAAATATTGATCTAGCCTTACGTAACAATGGCTGTCGATATTCTACTGGAGCTATGCACGTTCATTGTTCAAAACAACGCCATTTCAAACATGATTAAATCAATTTTTCATCGATCACATAAAAATCATTCTCTCAGACTCTTCCATGCCCTACAATACGGATTTTAAAAACTATAAACTGTTGTTTCTCCAGTATACTTTAAGGTGGTTTCTTTGGCAATGGCGTTGGGGTAGCCTGTTGGTTAAAGTGTTCGCTTGTCACACCAAAGACCCGGGTTCCATTCCCCACGTGGGTAAAATGCGTGAATCCCATTTCTGGTGTCCCTCGCCATGATATTGCTGGAATAGTGCTAAAAGCGGCGTAAAATTAAACTCACTCGCTCCTTCGGCAATGACTTGTGCCAGCAAATATACCACGTAAAATATGCTCAAGAACGCCTTATTTCTTCATCTGGCTGTGGTTGGTGGGTTGCCTTGTCTGAAGTAGTAGGGCAGCGGGGTAACCTAGTGGTTAAAGCGTTCGCTCGTCACGCCGAAGACCCGAGTACAATGTGTGAATCCCATTTCTAGTGTCCCTTCAACGCCCCTTCCAGCTTAGACACTCGTGTACTCTGTAAGCCTGTGTCATTTTACCACTCCATTCCAATCCATGAAAATGCGGGCTAGAATTGGTCTTCAGGAACACGTCAAAACATTGATTACACAACAGTCTCGTTTCCTGCTGACTGGGTTCTGTCCTATTACGAAACTTAGTAGAATAACCAGTCCAGAATTTTTAGACCAACTCATTCAACTGGATATATAAATATTAATCAGTATTATTTGATACATCTAATCACTTGTATATTGCAACACTACGCTCCTTCTAATCCTTGCAAACACGTCGTGCCGCTTGCTCTGTCGTACAGCCTGCACTGACAAACGGAAATATGGAAATCGTGGAAATCCCAAAACGAGGCTCGGCCGCTAGAAAAGTTTGGCGGTCTTGTACAGCCTTGATATTATATCAATCTCATTGTACGTTACACAAATACACGTAATAAGCGCAAAGAACACATAACATGTGTAACCAGTGAGCCAGATGAATTGTGAATCATTTTACGACTTCATCAAACAGGGGCAGCCTATCATGCTGCCTAAACCTCGCCATAAAATATAGAAATACGATTTTTCTAAAGTTTAAAATTAAAATTCATTTGTAAATACCATTTTCTTATGAAATAAGGAATTGGAATTTTGTGTAACCACAGGTGTTTGCAGTGTCTCTTCGGCTCAAATAGGTCATTGTCTGAATTGGTTCGATCATGAGATTCTTGTTTCGGTTTAATTCAGTCCGTCGTCAATATGCCAGATATATGAAGGCGGACTGTACGATGTCAACCAAGTTGGACGCAGTGGAAGCTGGTAAATACGTAGTCAAAGGACAACAGAGCACTTTTCTTAATTGTTTTTACAGTTTTATTCCAACGTGTTTATAATCTCCAATATGTACAAATATATTTACAGAAATAATGGTGTGTCTCTTCACTTTCACACGAGGAAATTCGGATCGGCTGAAAAGTAGGCCAATGTCTAAATTGGTTCATGAAACTGATTCGGTTCGCCTTGCTTGTCGTGAGAGGCGACTAACGTTATCGGGTTGTCTCGCATGACTTGGTTGATACATATGTGTTCGTATCTAAATCGCGTAGATCGTGGTCTGTCGACAACAACAAATAATCCGTCCAAATTACTTGTCGACAGTCCGGGGAAAGGGGATGATGTTCTACAGGAGTGACTTCACGCCCAGTGTGATTCTGACCTTCATGAATGTTGTCAATCAATGTAACCCGCACCACAGCATTTGTCATTTTGACAGTGGTAACAGTAGTAGTTATTTGCTTTATTTAACGTCGCACGCACAACTAAGGTATTTCGGCGACGGGGTAGTACACTTATTAAAAAATGAGGGGGAACAAAAAATAGAAATTTTGAAAGAGTGATGTTACCACCCAAAGAAAAACCAAAAAACAATTGAGCACTAAGGGAAATTTGAGGGTTGGCGGCGAATTAAACAGGTAAAAATATGAAATAGGTAAAGAGTAATAGAGATAGATGTAGTGTAGTAAATGGTTATTGTTATTGTTTTTACAACCAACCCATGTTTAAAAACATATTTATTAAGTGAATAATGGTAAGCATATAAAAGGTTATGAACTTGATAAAAAGAGAGAACTAATTTGAAAAGTTAAAAGAACATATATACATATTTATAACAATTTTTAAAGTGGTAAAAAGTGGTATTATTGTTTTTGTTGCTAGATTGTTTGGTATAATTTTGTATGAATGAAATATTGAGTGAGTGGTTTAATTAATTCGGGATTTGTTAGAATGTGCTTGAGATCAGTAGAGTTAGCATTGTTGAGTGGCAGTGGTAACAAATTTATCATGATCTATTATATATACCCAAATGCTAAATGTTTTCAACAGCATTTCGATAATCCTTCTACTCCCAATATCACAAAATAATGTGTAAGCTCTCTGTTTCTTTCAGGTGTTTTTGCATGTTAAACTCCAAAATGGTAATCCTTCTGCTTGCAACTTTACTTCTCTTACAAATTGTTAAAAAGACATTCTCTTTTTTAATTAATTTATCCATGATACAAGCATAGTCACTTGCAAATCACTAAGCAAACATTCTCTTTAATTACTTAACACGTGTGTTGACCACGCGATATCTACAACTTTAACTTCTGTATTTCCCCTTTAACCTCCCAACGGTGGTACAAGAGTACAAAAGCATCTGATTACTTAAAAAATGACAAGATGGGGCACAGTTAGCATTTAAAGTGTGATAGTATACTATTAATAAACATCGATAGCTTTTTCAATTCTGCTGTTTTCTTTGTACACTTTAGTTGCTTGAAGGTAGCCAGATTTTTACATTTAAAGTATTGCGAAGGAATATAGTTTAGTCTTATATCATTAAAGTAACTACATCTCAGTAAATAATGAAGTTCATCAGCAATTGCGGGGGAGTCGCATAACTTACATGTTCTATTTTATCTGGTTATGCCCTCCCAGCGGCCGGTCTCAATGGGTAGAAGCATATAGATAGTTAATATTTATATTTTCATGATAATTTTATGTGAAATGAGTGTTTCATGTAACGCTATAAGTCGTTGGAAGTAGTCAGTGATGTCATTGTTAAAAGAAGTTATATTTCTTTGAGCATATCTGGCTGGATACTATTATTATCTGTAAATATAATAACAGAATTAAACTTCATCAAGTTCACTCCATTCTTCCACAGAGGAGTCATCAGTGTCCAGACGAATGACAACTGGATTAACTGTTTGCTCCTGCAAGCCATCTTTGAGCCAGTACTCTTTCTCCACCTTCTTGACATGTTCAACACATGCATGCCAGCGTGCAATGTCAATGTCACATATAGCAGTGTTGACAATGTGCTTGACATCATTCAACTTGAATGATTGATTTTTCCGGGCCACTGTACTTTTAAGGTCTCCCCATATAAGTTCGATTGGGTTGAGATCACAGTGGTACGGTGGTAATCTCAAGACCGTGTTGGCGTAGCATGTTGTCAATGTTATATGTGGGTGGAGGTTTGTTAGGTTTAATCAAAGAGTACAACTGTGGTTTAGTGACCTTTATTGAAAATTGTATATTGTTATTTGTTAGCCATTGCTGCATATCTGACTTCTTTGTATTGGAAGTTGGGCACCTATTGTTTGGATCTCGAACACTGTGATAGGGAGCATTGTCCATGACAACAAGACTTTTGTAAGGCAGAGCTGGCAACAATTGTTCCTCAACATACTGTGTGAAAACCGTTGAGTTCATTTCTGTATGATAGTCCCTACCATCTGTGCTCTTTGACCGAAATACCAGATCACACCCAGGTAGGAATCCACGGTGGGAACCAGCATGAAGAACGATTAAACGTTCACCTTTGCCTGTTGGTATTTTCCTACCATCACTGGGATCAGTGGGTAGCCACTGTCTGGCAGCAGTATGGTTTGCATTGATCCAGGTCTCATCCAGATATATAGGTTCGAACCCATCCTCTCTTGCCTGCTTAATTTCTCTCAGATAGTTACACCTTATTTTCACAATATCAGATCTCTCACACATTACAAGTTTCTGGTTTGCTACCTTCTTGTACTTGTATCCAAATTTGAGCAGTAGTTTGCTTAGCATAAACCTAGAAACATTAATGTTGTGATCCTCTGCAAGGATGTGTTTTAACTTTCTTGTGGACAGGTGTTCATTTCTAGCAAATAGCCGGCGAATGACATCTCTGATGACCCTGATGTCAAAAGAATCTAACTTTGGATGCCTACCTTTTTGTACAAGGTTTTGTTTATTGGTTGTTGGTTTATTTTTCACAATTTTTAGCACGATGTTCTTTTTCATGCCAAGAGCAAAAGTTGTACGTTTCATGTAATCCGACACCTTATAAATCGGTTTGCTACGTTTGCTCTCTTTTTTAAAAAATTAAACACATTTCTAATTAAACGTTTAGCATCATCTGAATAAGCTTTCATGATGACAGCTAGAAGTAGTCAATGTGAATGATCCAAACGGTCTATCACTGTGCAGTGCACAGGTAACTATCATGAACTGCACGTGCTTTTACCTTTATGACCCAACACTGCCGCTGTTACAGGTCATTGGCTCCCTCCCTATGCAAGCTGTCTGCGTTCTGCTGTTTATTTTGTTGACAGTTACATAGACAGATTCTTTAATACAAATGCATAAAATGGGTGATTTACAATGTGATTAGGTTGTCTGACAAAACATCCACTTGCACAGTTTGAGATCGATTGGGTCATTGGATGAAGAGATATTTA
Organism: Haliotis rubra; assembly: GCF_003918875.1. Lineage (NCBI taxonomy): Eukaryota > Metazoa > Mollusca > Gastropoda > Lepetellida > Haliotidae > Haliotis > Haliotis rubra. Next base: position 1,605,478 of record NW_025767424.1, read on the forward strand.
CAAAAAACCGGGTCCACATGCATTTCATGCCAAACTATAGTGTTGGGAATTGGTTAAAATCTCATAATTGATGATTGGTTCATTACAACCGATCAATCATCGAAAATAATTGGGTAGCATCATTTATAAAAAATTCCTGTTTGCACAAAGACATAAAGAAAAAACTTGTAAACTGAGGGGCAAAAGAAACGTCCCCGATCATTTTTGTATCATAAAATGATACAAACACGTGCAATTCAATGTTGAAATGTTTGATATAATTTTTGAACATATAATGCAGACTGTCATTACAGAACAATTGAAACAATTTGCTGTAAGTAGAGTTTTTGTGACGTTTTTCACAGGAGGTTCAAATGTCCGGTTTTCGATCATGACAACACATGCACATCAGTACTGACAGAGTGTCTTTGAGTGTCCAACTCCTCAGTAGCGAGTGTGTCCACCTCTTGCAGCGATACATGCTGCCACACGACGTCGTGCAGAGTGCACAAGACGTCTGATCACGTGATGTGGGATGCGACGCCATTCTTCCTGTAGAGCTTGAGCCAAAGCGTTTCTTGTCTGTGGGGATGTTGACGTTGCTTCACCTGACGGCCGAGATGATCCCATAGGTGCTCAATAGGTGATAAATCGGGGATCTTGCTGGCCAAGGAATGACGTTTACGTTGTTGTTGTTCAGGAAGTTCCGGGTAACAACAGCAGTGTGGGGAGTAGCGTTATCCTGCTGAAACAACACGCCTCGATTCTGCTGGAGGAAGGGTAACACGACAGGTCGTAAAACAACATCAGTGTATCGACGGGCATTCAGGTTTCCCTCTATCACCAACAAGTCAGTCTTCCTCTCGCCACAAATTTCCCCCACACCATCACACTACCGCCGCCAAACGTCTCAACTTCCTGAACGCAACAACGTGCTGTGCGTTCGTTCCGACGTCTGTAGACTCGTACCCGACCATCAGCTTTGTTCAACTGGAAGCGGCTCTCGTCACTGAAGAGTACCCGGCGCCAGTTCCGCGGCTGCCACTGCCGAACTCTACGTGCCCAAGCCAATCGACGACGTCGATGTTCACGCGTTAACGTCACGCCCCGGAATGGTCTGTAGGCTCTGATACCGAATCGGCGGAGTCGTCTGGATATGGTCCTTCTACTGACTGGATGGGTAAGGCTGGTTGTTGCTGATGACGTCACAGTCAGGAATCTGTTGCGCAAGTGAAGCACCCGTAAATGGCGGTCTCCCTGAGGGGTGGTTACGGGTGGTCTCCCTAGTCCTAGGCCTGTCTGCAGTCCGACCTGTTGTTCTGAAGCGTGTCATCAGTCTGGTGATGGTTTTCTTGCTGCAACCCATGATTCTTGCAACGTGACTGTGAGAAGCACCCAGCTGCATCATCCCAATAGCTCGTTCTCTCTGTTCTGCCGTGAGTCGAGGCATGTTCTTTGTGTCCAACGTATTGAAGTGATGAATTCGAACAGTCGAGCATAATTTTTATACTGTACTCTCATACGGGTATGTTTCCACAGAAGCATGCAAAAAACGTGAATAAAAGCAATTTTCATGCTTACAAAAAACTCCACGTGGATTTCCTTTCTGTGAGACGTGGGGATGCGTTCGGGAGATGTGTTCCTAAATAAATTTCCGTCATAACGAAAACAGAAGAAATGTTTTTTACAATTTTACTTTGGGGACGTTTCTTTTGCCCCTCAGTTTAGTTCTTTGGTTGTTTTTCCCGCAAAATTCACATCTTTAAAGGATGACTAGTATGTTAGGAATATAAATTTCTTGGGGTCTTTAAGATAAATTCAATCATGACTTGGACCAAGCTTGTAGTGCTCATGAAATGTAACAGACAAAGCCAACCTTGTGAAAAAAAAAGGTGTTCCAGAATTGTTTGTATTCAATTATGAGACAACATGATCCACTGCTTGGTCGTCTAGTCACTGCGACACATCTTCGATTATTTCAATTAATCGGACCACCACTAGTGTTAACAAATTCTGGATTTCTGAAAATATTACTAAGACCTAAATGATGTAACGCACATTCAATAAAATGTAACTACTTATCTTGATAGTCATAGTGCTGTTCTTGTAGTGTAACAAAGTTGTGTAAAGTGTGAGATAATTTAACGTTTGATATTTTAAGTTCAGCAAGGATGTGCCAATATTAATCAATCGCTTTACAATCTTAATTATCAGAGGATACCTTCCCGTTTCCCCGTAGGCCATGTAAGTTGGGGTAGATACTTTAAGTTTACAGATGCGTTTCAGAAACTTCAGGTGAACTTTTTCAATAATTTCCATTGATTCATGTCCCCAGGTTTCACAACCATAGCAGAGAATGGGAACAACCATTACATCGAAAGCCCGGATTAAACTGTCAATCGGCAGGTTAATATTTCTTGCCGTTTTTAAAAGGCAGAACATAGCCTTAGTTCCTGAGTCAATTAAAGTTTTGATAGCGTGTACCAACCTACCAGATCTATGAAGTTTTAAACCTAGATACATGTAATAGTCAACAAGCTCGAGTGCATGTTCTCCGAAATAGAATATACACTCTCCAAAAAAAGAAACGCATAGGGAAAAAATCAGGATATATATTGTGTTTATTCAAGCAAGCACATCTCATAGCAGAATGAACCTAGAGAGCCAAAAAATCGTACATAGATTGACAACTGCATTCTGAATAGTGTCATTACGTTTTCATAACAGTCACTGCACAAGGTGTGGCCCCAGGGAGTGTTATAGTCAGTACCTAGTGTGAGCACCACGAGCTGCTATCACTGCTCGACACCTCCTCGGAACAGACCGGATGAGACGTTGGATTCTTGCCATTCCTCCTGTAACGCCACTGCAAGTTCTCCAAGCTTCTGCGGGACCCGTTGACGTTGACGTACACGTCGATCCAGCTGATCCAAAGATATGTTCTATGGGGTTCAAGTCTGGGGACCTGGACGGCCATGGCAAGACATTAATGTTCTCATTGGCTAGGTAGGCCATTGTCACACGTGCCGTATGGGGTCGGGCGTTATCTTGCTGTAAGATCTCTCGCTGGCGGTTGATGATGGGACGCACGTGTGGACGAAGAATCTGGTTGATGTACCGGTTTGCAGTTAGATTCCCCTGAACCAGCACTAAGTCGGTCCTATCGGTGTATGATATGCCACCCCACATCATAACACTCTCCCACTGAAGCGATCGACCTGTCGTACGCCGTTAGGCGCGTAACGTTCATTCCTACGTCGGTACACACGTTGTCTTCCATCATGGTGTTGCAGGATTAACCGTGATTCATCACTGAACCAGATTCTCCTCCAGTTAGCCAGATTCCAGGGCTGTACGGTGGTGCACCAACGGTAGACGTCGACGTCGATGTAGACGGCGCAACACAGGCCCAACCATAGGGCGTCTCGCTCGAAGTCCCGCCTCTCTCAGACGGTTGCGGATCGTTTGGTCGGATACTCGACGTACACCTGGCACATGTCCTGCTGTATCCGTGGCTGTGGCTTGCCGATGACGTAGGTGGAACACCCGGATCCTGAGCAGGGGTGGTCACTCGTGGTCGTCCACTTCTTGGGCGATCTCGCGTCGAATTGAATGCTGTATAACGGGCCCACAGACGAGATATTGTGCTTTGGTGGACGTTATAATGACGTGCAACGGCAGACTGGCTTTTTCCAGCTTCCAGACGTCCAATAACAGTGTTCCGGTCAGCGGCATTCAGTCTTGGCATTTTGCGTTGTTCATTCCTCATCAATATTTGTGATACAATGGAGTAAATGTATCGGGCTTTTATAGTCATTATCTCTACTGATGAATTCCACTCATTTCACGTGCACTGTGATAAACATGTGCGTTGCACGCGAGTTTCATGCAATTTCTTCACAATTGCTTACAACTGTTACATTAAGTTTTTTTGGTTGTGTTTGCGCGACATAACCATTAAAAATCACATACATCACATCATTCAACCATAAACATAGTCTATAGATCGATTGCCGATATGAAAATGCAATAGAAAAATCTCAATCCCCCTATGCGTTTCTTTTTTTGGAAGAGTGTATGTACATTTAGAATTTAGAAGGTACTCCACCACCAAATATTACAATGTTGGTTTTGGATATATTGACATCAAGTTTCCACTGCACACAATACATACGGAACGAATTTAATAATCTCTGGAGTCCATTAGGACTTTGGCTAACAAGTACTGCGTCACCTGCATACAAGAGAAAAGGTGTAAAACAACATTCACATCTAGACCCTCGATCTGAACACCATCACATTTATCATCAGAAATGTGTGACTCAAGATCATTTAAGAACAGTGAAAACAATAGTGGTGATAGGTTTTCACCTTGTCTTACACCACACTCACTTGGGAAGTAGTCTGAATAATTATTATTTGCACATACGCATGGTTTAATGTTTTTGTACATATTTTGTATTAAGTCAAAACCGCCCATGTATACCTTGCTTCAATAGTTTATGCCACAAACCGACTCTCCAAATATTATCAAACGCTTTAGAGAAGTCAATGAAAGCACAATATAACTTTTGTTTACGTTTTTTGAGCAAATTCTTCAACATGTTTAAAACAAAGATATTATCGATTGTGGAAAACCCTTTCGACACTCCGGGTTTTATATTCTGTCGTCGGTTATCATATTTTTCATTTGTCGACAGATCGGGCTGACACGCACTTGATTGTCCGATCCAAACTCAGTTATGTACAGACCGCCGCCATGTAGTTGGAATGTAGCTGAGTGACGCGTTAAAGAACAAACAAACAAACAAACATGCCATTGTGATGTCGGTATCATACTAGGAGTCTATTATAACAGCATGACAGGTGTGTTGTCCTGTGCGTAGAGCTCAGGTCACAATCAGTTGAAGTTAAGCAACGTTGGTCGCGGACAGTCCTCGGATGGGTGACCGTGTTTGGCAGCTTGACCCCTGAAAGTTTCTAGGACTTCAGTCCTGCCCCAAAACGAAGCACTTGTGAAGCATGTGGTCTCACCTTAGGCAAGTGAGTTTGTTTAAAATTGCCTCTGTCCACCCGGCAGTAAAATTGGGTACCTGGTATGATACGATGGTAGTCTGAATTTGAACCTTGAGCGCCTGACAGGCGACCGGTTGTATTCTCCACAGGGAGTGTTCTGTACTCGTTAAACGCGCAATATAAATGGACTATTATTATTATTATATGATCAAGAAAGAATTTTTCGCGTTCATTTAGTCGGTGAATATTTAAATGTTAGATTTAAAGTGGTTAGATGGTTCAATAATGTTCGCCGTTGGGGTCTCTTTTAAAATGGATTGTCAAATCAATACATTAATGTTTTTCTTCAACTTTACTGTCGTCACGCTTAGGCCAGGAAGTGCAGCAAGTGAAATCGCTAAACTTAGGATGACAAACAGTTATTGGGAAAAGTTAGTTCAATGACGGTAATCCGATATTTACCTCATGTTTACTGTAGGCATCAACTCGCTCACACAAATGGGTTTTTTGTACTTTATTAAGTTAGAATGTACTGTTACCTTACAATGGGATTCTGAAATATTGGTATTGTAGTTGTTTAAAGATTAATGTTTCATGGGGAACAGCTCAAAATGAATTCAGTCTTTCAGTCACGTAGTGGATTTTAAAACATATCCTCTTTCCTCTTTTCTCAAAGATGTGCACAGCGTAATATCCACACTCCTTAGTTATGTAATGCATCTAACGGGTGTGTATATAGACAGACATTTTACTCGTTTAATCAATTATCATTGTTGTTGCATGCAGTTCACTTTCATTTACGTAATCTGTCTGAAAGGATCTCTGTCTTAGTTGATGGATACGCCTTCCTCTCCCCGTCGCTTAGATTGATTCTTATATAATCACTTGATTGTCTTGTATAGACTCGATTACGTTTAAACCACAGTCCCACAGTAAGGGCATTGCTGAATGCGGCGTCAAACAGCAACAAAACAAACACACACAAAATAATCATTATAAATTATATTATAATAATTTATTGCTCATTATGTCTGATAGACTAGTCAATTTCTTATTTTGACTCAATGGTTCCACGCGTTGTTTTAGCGACACGGTTTCACGTCATTGTGGCGTTATCGTGTATATGACACATCGTGCTGTTTAAAGTAGTTCGCTCTACCCCCATGTGTAGTATAATAAAGTACACTTTTGCACTGAACTATTATAGTTAAAGTGCGAGGACGCTTGATGTTAGCCGAGAGAAGCAACTGCAAACCCAGAAAAGGGGTGCTACGCAGTAGTTAACTGTAGGAGACTGTACGAGGTGATGACAACTGACATGCATCGTCAATACAGTGTGACGTCATAAAAAGTGATTTGATCTTTTAGCGAAGCATATTAGGATTGACGTCATTGTGGCGTTATACTGTATATGACATGGTATGCTGTTTGACGTCATTGTAACGTTATCCTGTATATGACACAGCATGCTGTTTGACGTCATTGTCGCGTTATACTGTATATGGCACAGTATGCCGTTTGACGTCATTGTCGCGTTATACTGTATATGGCACAGTATGCCGTTTGACGTCATTGTAACGTTATCCTGTATATGACACAGCATGCTGTTTGACGTCATTGTCGCGTTATACTGTATATGGCACAGTATGCCGTTTGACGTCATTTTGGCGTTACACTGTATATGGCACAGTATGCCGTTTGACGTCATTGTCGCGTTATACTGTATATGGCACAGTATGCCGTTTGACGTCATTGTAACGGTATACTGTATATACCACAGTATGCTGTTTGACGCCATTGTAACGGTATACTGTATATGGCACAGTATGCTGTTTGACGTCATTTTGGCGTTACACTGTATATGGCACAGTATGCCGTTTGACGTCATTGTCGCGTTATACTGTATATGGCACAGTATGCCGTTTGACGTCATTGTAACGGTATACTGTATATACCACAGTATGCTGTTTGACGCCATTGTAACGGTATACTGTATATGACACAGTATGCTGTTTGACGTCATTTTGGCTTTACACTGTATATAATACAGTACGCTGTTTGACGTCATTGTAACGTTATACACTGTATATAGTATGCTGTTTGACGTCATTGTATATGACACAGAATGCTGTTTGACGGCATTGTAACGTTAGTGAAGTATGAATACCCCACTCACACACATTATACTGACTCCGAGCCGACCAGTCCATCATCAATGCCGAGCGCCAGGCAGGGATCAACAAGTACCATATTTTAACGTCTTTTGGTATGACGCGATCGGGGATCGAACCCGCGACCTTCCGCTCTCCGGGCGGACGCTCTAACCACTACACTACATAGGCGGTGTATGGTATTTGACATAAATGTAGCTTTATAGTGTATATGCACAGTATGTTGTTGCCATCAATGTGGCGAATCTTGAGAGGCATACAGATGTCAATGTAGACTAATGCTTAGTCTCTGTATATAATTTTGATAGTAACAAACAAGCCCATTTAAATTGAAAAGGAGCCCCAGGGAGACCAGAAACTCTAGACTTGCTTTATTAAGGGCTTTAGCACTGCAGAGAGGGCTTGGCAGTGGGGAAAATAATGGGGTTCATGCAGGGACTGTGAGACAGACTAATGTCAATGTGGCGTTATACTGTATATACTGTTTCACGCCACGATAACTTTTCCCAGGGTTACGGTAGGCTTCGACCACAACAATACTTAAGCCGAGTCCAAAGCTCGTTTTCTTTTCAAAACTTGGTACACCTTTCGCAAAACCAATTACATGTAATGTCAACTACAAAGTTGCATTAGATACTTCTGCCTGAAATTGTACACAAGTGTCAATGATATCGACCTACGCTGGGCCCTTGACCCGCAGCTAATGCATCATGAATACCGCAGACAATACACCATCATTAATCTTTCTTCCAGACTGCAGTGAAGGCAAGAATCACGGACTTGAGAATCTGAAGGAAAAACTCTCCTACATACAACCAGATGGTGCCGAAGAGCCATTTGAAGTGCTCTGCGAATTTCAACATGGCGGCCTGACTGTGATCCAGTCTCGCAAGTTGGCAGCTTCTTATGTCGACTTTAACAGATCCTTGGAAGAGTACGTACAGGGATTTGGCCGTCCGAGGTATAACTACTGGCTTGGCCTGAAACACATCAGTCTTTTATTTGCAGCAGGGGACATGAAATGTAACATTATGATGACGTACGAGTCGGACTTCTGTCAGGTGTATTATGACCGCTGCCATGTTGGAAACGAGACAGACGGCTATAAAATTACCATCAGTGATTACTCAACATCATTCAACAAACTGTGCGGGAACTCTTTGACCGCCGTGGACAACATTAACAACGCCCCCTTCTCTACTTACGACTCCGACTCCAGTGGTTACAACTGTACATCCAAGATGGCGGCTGGCTGGTGGTACGCGCCAACGACCAACTGCACCCAGGGCAATCTTAACGCCCCGCTTGTAGCCAGTCCCGCCCAGGGGAACGTACGACTGAAGTGGATTCTTGATAAGGGTGATACTACTTTCACTTCTTCTGTGTTCAGAATAACTGCTTTATGAACGACGTGATTAAAATGTTGAGCTGCAGCGACTTAGAAAAAAGACTTGTTTTGTTTGACTGGTTTAAAGAGTCATTGTACGTTATTAGTCATGTCTAAGGTTAGCGTTCTGGGTCTCGATCCACAAGACGTGCGTAGCGCTACGACATTCGTAAGCCTATGATAAACTATAGAGTCGTAACGTTACGAACGCTTCGTGGATCGGGACCCTGGATTGCCTGATTCTTCACAAGCGTTACCTGCCAGCACCATGTTCGTGGATTCACCAGTATGAAAATCTATAAAACCACTTGTCTTTTGTTGTTTCGAGTTGCAATATTCCAGTTTAATGACTGAGGTGACATTGGGTTTTACGTCGTACTTGAGAATATTTCGCTCATATGACGACGTGCATGCGTGTGTATTTGTATGTGCGGCTGCTTGTACTAGCCCAGATTTAAGCTGATCGGGACCCTGGATTGCCTGATCCTTCCCAAGCGTGACCTGCCAGCACCATGTTCTTGGACTCACCAGCATGGAAATCTATAAAACCAGTTGTCTTTTGTTGTTTCGAGTTGCAATATTCCAGCTAAATGACTGAGGGAAACAAATAAGGGAACGCCACTTCATTACAGTATTCCTCTTATTATTCTCAGATTTTCACCCACAGTGCAATACAAAACGCTTGTGAAGAAACCTGGAAAAGAAGAAAGGAACACTTGTGCTTTCATGTGTTCCCTTATTTTTTCCCTCAGTATATATTTGTACCAGACAATTCAATTACAAATATCCTTTTAACCTTCTCACACTTTTGGTGTCCACGTTTTGGCATGATCAGATAGATTCGTATGGCTAAAATGAGTGGTAAATGATATTTGCGGTGAGTAAATGGTCTCGCTAATACTACTTCCTTGATTAGTGATGGCAGCCAGACATCCACAGTGGATATGCCATCTTATCTGGTGGACTACACGTGAGAAAGCAGCGAGAATGTTGTTTTTCTAAGCCAAGACCACATGATATTGCTTACTTTCGCATTGACCCGTGAAGATCCGGGTTAGAATTGATCTTCAGTAGCCCATGCTTATCGTGAGAGGCGACTAACGGGATCGTGAAGACTCGGGTTACGATGTGTCTTCTGTAACCCATGCTTGTTGTAAGAGGCGACTAACGGGATCGGGTGGTCGGGCTCGCTGACTTGGTTGGCACATGTCATCGTATCCGAGCTGCGTAGATCGATGCTCATGCTGTTGATCACTTGAGTGTCTGGTCCAGACTTGACTATTTACAGATCGCCTCCGTGTAGGTGGAATATTGCTGAGTGTGGCGTTAAACTAAACTCACTCACTCACTACTTCCGCAGTGGTCGGTGTCACTTCTGTCACTTTGAGACAACATGGCGCTGATTACGAGCCAGAGTGTTAGGTATATATTGTCCTTTCAATGTTGTTTTCATGACTGACATTGTTATTGATTTAGTAGCATGTACTAATACAGAGGTTTGCTAATGTAAAGAATATTTGTTGTTGATTTTCTTTATTCTATAGTTACTTTGTATAGTATTGTGCAAATAAACCTGAAATGTCTCAAAACTCCTTGCAGCGTATCTTTTACGTCATTTGTTATTAGACCCGTGAAGACTCAGGTTAGAATTTGCCTTCTGCAACCCATGTCGTCGTAAGAGGCGACTTGGCTGACACATGTCGTCGTATTCCAGTTGCTTAGATCGATGCTCATGCTATTGATCTCTGGACTGTCTGGCCGGGCCTCAATTATTTACAGACCGCCGCCATATAGCTGGAATATTGCCGACAACAAACAAACAGTATCACATGTTCTCGCCTGTGTGTTTGCAAACTGTATTGATCAGATGTCAACAGGAAGTGTTAAGTGACGTAGAAACGACTTACTACGTCATGAGATTAGATGATACTAAGTAAAGAGGTTATTGCATAATGACCAATATGTATAAAAATTATCGATTTTGCAGCTTAAAATGGCTGAATATTTAGTAAGAAGATATTAGTTAAGTTCCTGTTGCAAAAAACTGGAAAGTTGCTATGCATTTGGCAGATTCCTATTTGAACAGTACATATTTGAAAAGTATTATGATTACGTCAATTGGATTATTGTCTCTGTGGCAAAATCTGAGGAGAATGTGTTGTCTGGAGAGGAAGAGGGAAATCTACTAACTGAATCAGTTAATCTATGATAGGACATAATTTATATTCTTATTGTCAAATATTTACTTACTGGCAGGAAAAGTCTACTGACACGAGAAAGTGAGGAAGTAATATCACATCAAAAGACACCAGAAACATGCTTGACACATTGTACTGATATGGGTAATCGGGTTTTCGAATCGACGAGCTACCCGACTGCCCCTTTAAGCTAATTCACAAAGTTAGTAAACTTTACTATTTCTGTGAGTGCGGTAAAAGGTTTGTGTTCACAAACTTTGAAAACCCTTCATAACGACCATTAAACTTTGACAACGAATTTTTAATGCATTATTTGCAGTTGTTAATCATGAAATGAACATAATGAGCAAAATCTAATACTCAGTGGAGAAGTTTTCTTCTACTATGTAAAGGCATTATATAAATTATGCATATATCGTAGGCACCTTGGCGGTAGATGGGTTTTATCAGGGAATGTACGTACACTAAACGCCAAAAGAAACGTTACCCTCCTACCTTTATGAATTACTTAAAAACTACCAAAGATATGTTAAGAGGTATTAGTTTACAAGAAAGCTTAACAACACAGCTTTATGCAAATCACGAAAAGAATTCTCAAATGCATTCATATTTGGGTGAAATGCATATTTTTCAGAAGAGTGAAATTGTCCCATTTTCGACCATGCCGAAATAAACCAATAACAGTGATTTAGATTGAAAGGTTGAAATAAAATTCTGCTTTGAGACAAGATAAACCATTTAAAGTCACCATTTTTCAACTATAAAAACAAGAAACAACTGTTGTAGAGTGTGTAAAATTGTAAAAGAATCATTCCTATAATTCCAATCTTTTAGAACATTTTCTGCTGATTTGCATTAGTGAAAACAAGTAAAACGCGTCTTTGATATTGAGTACGAGAAATATGCCACGATTAACAGCTGAAGAGAGATTCTATAGGGTAAAGAGCCATTGGGGTACGGGGAAATGGCTGAAGCGAGAGAAAGAGCCATTGGGATGGTGCAGATGGGATCGACATACATGTTGCCAACGCCCTCGGATGCCACCGTATCACGGTTATAAGACTTATTCAACGCTACAGACAGACTGGGGTCACCGTAGACAGACCAAGAAGTGGCATCACAAAGCCAGCTGAAGATAGGCACCTCCGTCATTAAGGAAGGGGGGTAACGTTTCTTTAACCGTTTAGTGTAGACATGTTTGTATAATTTCTGAGTTAAGCTAAAGTTGTGTTACCTAATCTAAATCACAGTGCTGTCAATATAAATGAAATAACAGCAGTTTATAATCATGACCATCAGCACAGCCATGTACAGGTCAACTGGGTGTAATTGACCTTAAGTATCCCCAGTATAACCGGTCGGCTACGGAAGTTTAACATGGGATGGGGTGCTGGACATTGCAGGCTGACCATACATGTATCGTAATGCGACACAAGGCTGCCTGACAGTCAGTAGTATATAGACAATGAATTCTAATGTAACGGGACTTGACCCTCGGGCAGCGGCTAGGCAGGTGGGCTGACGATCGGCTCTGTGATGCTGCCTGGCCGTTGCTGCACTATCATGTAATTGTACATTTTGACCACGAATAAAGTGCTGTGGACCCACTGATGGACTTCTGTGTTTGAAGAGACAGATATCCCAAACCATAACCCACCCGGGATACATATTTGGCTGTCAGAAGGAACACCTGTCCTCTCTTGTCCTATGGATTCGAACCCTCCGTTCACAGGATCCCGGCAAAGCGAGATGCGATACACCGTGGTCACCCCTGTCCTTCTGTATCTTCTATGATTGTAAGGTATGGAAATAGTATTAGGTCATCGGGTGTATGTCTTCCTGCGAATTGATTTTTTATACTTCAGTTTCACCAAACCAACGGACGCAACTCTCTAGATCGATTGGCGTCCCACTAGAAATATATCCTACATTGAACAATAGGCTTTTGACACCTGCGACCTACTTTTCAAAAACAGTGGTCACCCTTTCTGGCGGTCCTAGTGGTCAAGTATGTTGACATTAATTGTTAAAGAATATCGGATCGTGTAGGCCTATTTTTACAAGGTATGTATTTGATATATGTCATCCTACACATGTTTGCTATCATATTTGTGAATTGAAAATGTTTTTGTAACTTTGATTTTTACGCATTGCCCTAAGTGTGAAACAGTTCATTGATCTTCCAATATTTACTTATGGTTTTCTTACTAAAAATATTATGTCCTTTTGTATTTTAGCTTTGGCTTATTTGTAAGTGCTGCCTGTAATCAATGCGTGGTGTTTTCACACTTATAATCGATGTTTACACATAATTACCTGAGTTTCGGAAAACAGTTTATTTTTAAGTGGGGGTATTTACTTTAATCACCGCCACCGCCAGACAGTTGTTGTTTCAAAGGCCTTTTTCTACCGCAACAGTCTTCTGCGCAGCCAGAACATTAAACAGCTTTTGTGTGTTCGCGAGACAAGGTTATATAAAGTATAGATGAAAGACTGTCGGATATGAACTCGAGGAGTACCTCGTTTAGGGGAAAAATTGACTGTCACAACATCATTGCTGAAAAAGATTAATAAGGCGAAGTTCAACTTACTTACCAACAAAAAGGTTTTACGGATCATTGCAAATATTCGCACTCAACAAATAATAATACAGTCGATGATATGCAAAACTCAACAAACATCGTTTAACCCTGTGAAAAGATAAACAAAGTGAATCATACACGAACAGGATCCAAACACCTAAAAAACACTGCCCAAAGACGTTCTGATAAATCTCCACTAGTAACCTGGATGCATCTACGACTTGGCCCGATAATTGTATTAGGGCAGCATATTTATTGTCTGTGTTTCGCATCGCCCGACCTACCCTAATTTTATTGCCGACCCAAAAAATTAAATATAAAAAACACTTTTTGTTCTTTTTATTTCATTTTCAACACCGCCAACTCGAACCTAGAACGTACCGACTCGTCATATAAAATGTTACCACACAAAAAAAATCAGAGTTATGTCCCTTGACAACAGACCAGCCATGATGTCTGCTACTGGCATAGCAAACAAAAACGAAAACAAACATCCGGTCTGTTTTGAAGTATCACCTTCATATCCCTTTCAAAGTGGGAGTAGTGTCATCATAATCTGATAACCTTTTAAAATGAACTCTATAAAATCATTTAAGCAATAATATATTTGTGTTAGATACACTGATCTCTAATATTTGTCTTTATATAAGGACAAACTATACTGTTTTTTCGTTGATCTTAAAGCTACATTGGATGCCATCAATAGAACAAGTTTGATGTATAAACTTTGGACTGGCAATGTGAACGGTAAAATATGTAGATTAATTGGAAATATATATATATGTGCACAAATGTTCAATCATGTATAATAAAAATAATATCATTGCAAGATGGTCACACACAACTGTTTGACTGTGTGAGCGGAGTAAAACTATCACCACTGCTATTTTCATTGTATGACTGTTAATGATATTACTGAATTCCTCGTTGTTGATGAAGTTATATGTATTGACCTGGTGTCTGTCGACTTTTCATGTTACTCTTCGCTGACGATATGTTACTGTTTGATAGCACTGTCCGAGGTTTACAAAAATAATGAATAATCTAGCAATATTTTGTAAACAGTGGATTTTAACCGTCAATAATAGTAAAACTAAATGTATGGTTTTCAGGAAAGGAGGTAAATTAAAGAAATACGAAAAAAAAAGAAATATTTTAATGATACCCAACTAGAAATTGTGGGTCATGGCATATAACACAGAACACTTTGTCATATCAAGCCCCGAAATTGTTAGATATTGTACGTTTCCAGCTATCAAATTTCAGAAAATTAACATTATCTGTTCTTCTCCACATATTTTACCACAAAGTAGTCCCAACTTTATGTTACGGCTCAGAAATATGTGGATTTCATTACTCACAGGGTGCAGACGGGGTATACAATAATTTCTTAAAGCAAATTCTTTTTCTTGGTATAAATGCACCGAACTTACATAAAACTTGGATGTTTATCTTTCAAAACAAGATAATATATAACAATTGTGAAATATTGGACACGGTTATTATACGAAAAAGATAATGGAATATTATACCACACATACCTTATCAATATATATTAGCAGAATTTGGTACACAATGTTGGACCTATAATGTAAAACAATTGTTAAATAAGTATGGTTCTAGTTATGTGTGGCACAATTAAGATGTAGGCTGTATAAATAAGTTCATATTTCATTTAAAGAAAGGTGTATATCAATAGATCAACAAACATGGTTTGATTCTAAAGAAGGAATAATGTTGTGAAGAATATTTAAATGTAACTTCATATAGAATAGCACTTACTAAATTTAGGTGTTCAAATCACAGATTGGTGATAGAGGTGAGGTGAGGTGAAATTGGGTTTAACGTCGTGCTGGAGAATATTTCGCTCATATGACAACGTGCATGCGTGTGTATGCGTATGTGCGGCTGCTTGTACTAGCCCAGAGTTAAGCTGGTTTTATAGTGCTAGCCCACTGAGATACCATGCCGCAGTGAAGCATGAATACCCCACTCAGACACATTATACTGACTCCGAGCCGACCAGTCCTTGATGTACCCATTAGTGCCGAGCGCCAGGCAGGGACCAACAAGTACCATATTTTAACGTCTTTTGGTATGACGCGGCCGGGGATCGAACCCGCGACCTTCCGCTCTCCGGGCGGACGCTCTAACCACTACACCACGGAGGCGGTCTGGTGATAGAGGAAGGTAGAAACCTTCATACAGCTGATGATCAACGGTTTTGTCTTCTAGGCATTGTTCCCTGTATTGAAAGTACCATTTCTGCTTAATGTCCTTTTTTGTCAGATTTGAGAAAATTGTTACCTGAATATTATATTGAAAATTGAACATATCCTAAATTGTATCAGCTATTATCATCAAAACCCCAGATATTATTAATTCTCAAGCAAAGTATGTATTTCTTGCCATGAAAAAAAGAAACAACCAGTTGCAATTGTAAAGGATAATCACGGCACTCTCTGTATGTGTTACATACATGTTGTACTACTTGTATCTTCATGCACTATATTAAATCATTAAGACTGTGTCAGCTTCCTATGTATGTGAGAACTGGCTATCTAATTGATGTCTAACTGTCAAACTCTCACTTTATACAGGATAACTGAAAGAAAATGAAAACAATGTACCTTGAATTTAATTGCATATTTCTCTATTGAAATCGATTGATCTAGAAAGATTTCGTTATTTTATATTTTATTAATAGGTGTTATCTGAGATAGTTTGGGTGAGTTTATCATTAAAGACAATTGTTTACCTACATCTCAGTCGCTGCCACAAGTTTGAAGTCCAGAGAACGCGAGAAAGTGTAACAAGAATTACAATAAATGAGAATCAAAAAAAACTATTCAGATAATTTTGCCTTTATTAAGGGTTTTGGGGGTTGTTTTTTTCTCCGAAAGACCGACCCATGTTCAGAATTTGGTGGCTACGTGGAACACACACACACACACTAAAGTGATGCCCTTACTTTACTTTGCTAGCTCCCCCTTCTGACAGCAGCCAATCAGATAAGCCGTTACAACCGAGCTTGCCACTGTCAACAAAGATGGCGGAAGCAGCCGCGAAGGTTTGATCGCTGTGCGACTCAGATTTAGGGGAAAATTCATGCAAATTCACAGGTCTGAAATGTTAAAAAATACATGCAAGATCTTCTACCTCTTAACATTTCTGTTTATCGAAGAAGCGGAAGTGAGTTATGATAGAAGCCTTGTGACTGGTACGCTCCTCTTCCCAGCGGAGACACCTGATTGAATAAAAAGCCAGCAAAGGGAGGTAATAGAAGTTTCAGACCGAGCCGTAGATGTATCCAAGGTACTAGTGGAGATTTATCGGAACGTATTCCCTGGAGATTATCAAGGATGGCCCAAAGAATGATGCAGTGTGATCAACTGCCAGCCATTCAAAATGGGGTTAAATCTGGTTACATTGTTGAAAACGTCGTGCAAGTTTCGTCCAAAGCTGTGAACACCTGCATCAAAGTAAAAAATATCTCTGGATGTATTTGTTTGTTTGTTAAACGCTGCACTCAGCAATATTCTAGCTATATGGCGGCGGTTTGTAAATAATCGAGTCCGGACCAGACAATCCAGTGATCAACAGCATGAGATTCAAATCAAACGACTGAATGAAACTTCGAAGGTTCCTAACTCTCGAGACACCATTCTGTTCAAGGGCAATGGTGTTCAATGAAAAATAGAAACGATTCCATCGGTACCGTTAGGGAAGTGTGCGCTTTAGTTACACTCAACATCCAACTTCTTTATGAAATGTAGAGCATTCGCTCGTCACAGTACAGTGTTGAAATAGGGCGATGGCAGGTGGATCGCGTTTCGGTCCAGTTTCGATATTGTTGTCTTCATGACCCGCAGGGCGGCGATGTAGCCTCGTGGTTAAAGCGTTCGCTCGTCACGCCGACGACCTGGGTTCGATTCCCCACATGGGTATAACTACAATATGTGAAGCCCATGTCCCCCGCCGTGATATTGCTGGAATATTGCTTAAACCGGCGTAAAACTAAACTCACTCACTCACTCTCTATGAAACGAATCTATGACGTCAGCATCTTCATGAATGAACCGGCATGATTACTTTGAATGAAAAATAAAAATAAGTAGTTCCGTGTCAACGTGATTATTCAATGAAACCGCGCGAATCGGGGTCAATTCCTTACGACACCGGTCAATCATGTCACACATCTGTCGTTCAAGTTTTGTACCTTACCCTCTGCTCCTGCACCACGTGGGCAATACTTAGTGCAACAAGACGGACATCTGGCATAAAGCATTTTCATAAATATAAAAAAATTTTTGACACTTCTATAAACACACAGTAATTTAACAAATATGCGAAGTATTTTAGAATGGAAGCACTAGGCAATTCCTAAATACATTATTGGGTGTTTTATAATGTATATGTTTGTCGCATTGTGAAAATAATGATGTTGATTTCTTAAAATTAGCTAGGACCTTAAAGACTGCAAATCTTTCTTGGCGCAAGGCAAAGTTATTATTAAGAAATGGTAGAAGCAGATTTATTATTCCATCTGATAACTACCATTGTAAACATCTTTAGAGTCCAAATATATAAGAAGATCGTTCAAAGTTTAGCCAGACCGTTGCAGACTTCCATTTGAATAGTAATTCTGTGTTGAATGCAATAATTCCTTTGATATTAGTATAGCTTTTAATTCTTTGAAATGGATAAAGCACTCGAACATGATGACATACCACCTGAAGTTTTAAGAAAACTTTATTTATGCTTCCAATTTTAAAAGTGCTGTATAATGCCATATTAGATAACGACCATTTCAAAGATGCGTAGCACGTACCGACGATTTTGCCTCTTTGAATAAAGCTTATGTTCATAAATGAACTAATTTACGTGGTATTTCGCTCATAAACATGATGGAGAAATATTCACGTCTAGCCCTGATTCTGGAATAACAGCCTGGTCAGATATGAATCAAATTACCCATGAAACACGGGCAGGGTTTCGGAATGACAACTCCATGACATGTTTCTATCATACAGTCCATACAATATTTGAAAATCAACACACCTTTTTGTGCTTCATTTATAGATTTTCGGAAAGCATTTGGTTTGTTTAACGTGCCAAATATACTCTCCCAAAAAAGAAACGCATCATGAAAATAGCAATTCATGTAGCAATGAATTAAAACGTGATTCATTTTACAAAAGGTTTTGCTCTGTTTATGAGTCCTTTGGTGTTTATGTTTTGAAACATCACAACAAAACGCACCATCCGTAAAATACCCGTATTTAACAGCATGATTTTCAATTTCGGCGTGTAGTGTCACAGATTACACAATTCACATGCAATGCACGTGAAAGTTGGGGATCAGACAGTCTCAATGATGGGTATAAAAGGTTGATCGCTGTCTGTCGATTATTCACTGTACAATGTATTTCGAATATTGTTGACTAACGCAAAATGCCACGTCTAAGTGAAGCCAACCGTCATATCGCCATTGGTTTGCTTGAAGTTGGCCAGTCTCAACGTGCAGTTGCCCGACGCATGAATGTTCACCAAAGCACCATTTCACGTCTCTGGGAGAGATATCGCCGGCAGAATTCGGTAGCAGATGCCCCTCGTAGTGGGCGACCTCGAGCGACCACTGCGGCGCAGGATCGCTACATCCGGGTACATCACCTGCGTCATCGAACAGCTACGGCGACCAGTACCGCTCGACAAATACCCGGATTGAGGAGGCTTTCTGCACAGACCGTCAGGAACAGGTTGAGAGAGGCTGGTTTACATGCCAGAAGACCTTATTTTGGCCCTGTGCTTCGACAACAACATCGTCGACATCGAGTTCAATGGTGCACCAACGTTCAGGCCTGGAACCTACCGAATTGGCGTAGAATCTGGTTCAGTGATGAATCACGATATCCTTTGGAACGACGCGATGGAAGAATGCGGGTGTACAGACGTCGACGTGAACGTTTCGCCGACGCTTGCGTTCCCCAGGTGGACAGATTTGGCCGGGAAAGTGTTATGATGTGGGGAGAGATCACCTGCCGTAGGAGAAGTGATTTGGTGATGATCCAGGGCAACCTGACAGCTCAACGGTACTGTGACGAAATCCTACGCCCACACCTCCTTCCAATCATTGATCGCCAGAGGGAATTGTTTCAACAGGACAATGCCAGGCCCCACACAGCACGTCACACTAGAGACTTCCTCCAGATACACAACATCAATGTGCTCCCCTGGCCCTCAAGATCACCGGACTTAAACCCGATCGAACATCTGTGGGATGCCCTGGACAGACGGGTGCGACGCCGTAACCCTCAGCCCCAGACACTTCAGCAACTCGCACAGGCACTACAGGGAGAGTGGGCTGCGATTGGGCAACACAAGATTCTGAGACTTATTCGTTCGATGCCGAGGCGATGCCGTGCAGTACTGGATGCCCACGGTGGTCACACGAGGTATTGACTTCAGCGCCACCACACGTCTCCATGTGACACTCAAACTGACTTTCCTCGAGTTGGTGCCAAAGACGGATAAGTCTGCATTCCCAGTGTGCAATTTCGCTATATTTCATTGACTCATAACGCCTACAAGATGTTTCAAAATAAACATAAAAATACAGTTGAAATTCCTATATGCGTTTCTTTTTGGGGAGAGTATATTTATATGTAATATATAATATAAAGTATTTATGCTCTAGCAAAAAATGCATGATGAGGTATATGCCTTTATTTGTAATGATAATAAGCAGACGGAAATGTTTAGCGCTGCATCCGGTGTCAGCCAGGGAAACCAATTAAGTCCAATATTGTTCATGTTCTTTATAGATGAATTCTGTTTTGATATTAGAAACTGTAACTTAAGATGAATTTGCATTCCCGAGAAGATGGAGGAAATGTTCCTTTGTCTTTTTTTGAAGATGACGCCGTTCTTGTCGACATCAGTGTTATTGGCCTACAATAAAAATCAGATTTGCCGAAGGAATATTGTGATAAATGGAGTTTAAAGGTACGTTTGGGAAAGTCTAATATAATAGTATACTCATGCCAATAATGGTTGTCACCCCCTTCAATTTTTTTAATTGGAGAGGTGTTAGGGTGGGTGTGATGGTGTGGGGTTGGGGTGGGAAGGGGGGTGACAACCATTATTGGCATGAGTATATTTAGAAAATGTGGGTACCTGAAAACGGTAGAAAGACAGTGGTATTCAGGCAAAAACAATAATGATAGTTGGGGATAGTTAACAACTATATTTCTCAAAAGATGTTTGCTCTAATCTAAGTATACGTCAACTCGAATGGTTTTAGGTGATACTGGAAAAATAAAAGACATTTTATTCTAAGTATTGTTGTTGGTGTAGGCTTTGCATGTGCAGTCTCATTGATATGCACCAGTGGGTGAGTATGGTTTAACGTCGCTTTTAGCAATATTCCAGCAAAATCACGGCGTGGGACACCCGAAATTGACTCTTCACACATTGAGGAATCGAATCCGGGTTTTCAGCTGATGCTTTAACCATTAGTTTACTCCCAGCGTCTCGATATGATGGATCATATTGATTTATTAGTTATTTTGCCACTTGCGTTTTTCCTTTGTTAATAAACGCGCTTTGGTTTCTTTACTAGGCTATTGCGCAGCCTCCTGCGGACGAGGTGAGTGAGTGAGTGATCTTACTTTACGCACTCAGCAATATTCCAGCTATATGGCGGCGGTCTGTAAATAATCGATTCTGGACTAGACAGTCCAGTGATCAACAGCATGAGCATTGATCTACGCAATTGAGATACGATGACATGTGTCAACCACCCGATCCCGTTAGTTACCTCTTACGACAAACATCAATTCTAACCCTTATCTTCACGGGCCCGGCGGACGAGGACAGGTTGTCCTCCACGACGTTGTCCTATGTATCGTTATAGTCATCAGGCGTCGCCAAGGCAGTGTTCGAAATAGCCACTGGCCCGCTAGCCTGTGGCTAGTAAAAATCCACTCTCTCCAACTTAGTAGATATAATACACTAAGTCTTTTAAATCTTTCAAAATTATGGCCCGATAAAAATGTTCATCATATTAGGAGCTTAATGATGAAACCCGTGTCTACATTCAAATTTCGGGCCAGTGAATTATTTTGAGGGCTCGTAACTTTCAGGCATAGCTAGCCCGTCTGGCTAGCAAAATTTGGAAACTTTTTCGCACACTGCGCCAGGGCATTTATCATGCTACTGGGTAGTCATTCTAAACCCAGGTTTCGCCAGTAAATGGTCATGGGGCAGCTTTCTCGTGGGCACTGACTTATTCTGGTGGTAGTGAGATATTGAACTTCGTACGTTTTTCATAGTCCTTTATTCTGGCAATCCGTGGTAAACCAACATTATTGTCCAGGCAAGTACCTGTTTCCTACTGGGAGTCAAATTACTCTTTTGGTCAATTACCTCTCTTCATTCTTGCGAGTATAGATACTTTGTAGGCTAAGCGCCTTATATTGTTGAGAAGTTTAGAATTGCCTTGTCCAGTCAAAGTGACGGAGTCTGTAGGACTAGTTTGTTGTTCAGGCGGTTTACATCAGTTGCTATGGTCCAAGAGACCTATTTTAGAGATACACCTTAAGTGTTTGTTTCTTTCCCCAACCAAGGTTATTTACTCATTAGACTGACTGAGTTTAGGTTTACGCCGCTTTTAGAAATATTCCAGCAATATCACGGCGGGGGACACCAGAAATGGTCTTCACACATTGTGCCCATGTGGGGAATCGTGACGAGCCAACGCTTTAACCACTACGTTACCCCACCGCCCCCTCTAATGAGTAAAGGGGCGGTGGGGTAGCCTAGTGGTTAAAGCGTTGACTCGTCAGGCGGAAACCCGGGTTCGTTTCCAAAAATGGGCACAATATGTGAAGCTCATTTCTGGTGTCCCCCGCAATGATATTGCTAAAAGCGGCGTAAAACCATACTCACTCTCATTAGCGTGTTGAGTTGATCAAATCTCAGACATGTGAAAAATACGAATCATATCGGGAAGCGCACGTAAAATATCCCAATCATCAGCATAACTCTCAGGTGTTGATCGGTTGCAACCCACTTAAATGGACGTCTTTGATCTTGCAAAGCATTGATTTAGCTGTTCTATTGTTGTTACTGTTATATAGTTGCTGAGCTAATCAGATTTGTGTATTTACTCTGATTTAATCAATCAGTGATTATTGTCCGGGTACATTTAGTTTTGGATCTTTCACATAATAATAATAATAATAAGTCATCTTCTATAGCGCACGTTTCCAAACACCAAGTGATCGCTCGCGGCGCTTAATCAGAATCTGATTCTTATTACCCCGGATAACCCAAGCTGCCTGTTAGGCGCTAGAAGGTCTCACAACTTATTTCACCGGGTACCCATTTTCTGAACAGAGGCAATTTGAACAAACTCACTTGCCTAAGGTGAGACCACATGTATCACATGTGCTTCGTTGTGGGGCAGGACTGAAGTCCTAGAAACTCTCAGGAGTCAAGCTGCCAAACACGGTCACCCATCCAAGGATTGTCCGAGCTCGACGTTGCTTAACTTCAACTGATTTGTGACCTGAGCTCTGTGCACAGGACCACATCGTCTGTTTAAAACTGTAAACGTTTACAATGATTTCAGTTAATACTCTATTCTTGTTTAATACCACCCCCCCTCAAGGCCTCGAGACGCGACTTATTAAGATCAACATCACAGTAATGTATTTAAGTGACCACCTATTCGTTGAACCGGAAACAGAAGTTTAATGAACCGGAAACAGAAGTTTAATGAAACGTTACCGAATTACTTTTAAAGGGACAGCAATCATCACAGCTTCACATGTGTCTTATTAAGAGATATCACCGCTTATGGTTTGCTGGAGATTAGTCAGAACCATGCTAATATTTACATTTCAACTTAACCGACACCTACGTTTGTGACAATTACATATATCGTCAATGCTAAAGAAGCGAACGTAGAATCTATGAACTCGCCACTGTTGGCCTGCTCGTTGGAACCGACAGATTTGTCATCATACTCAAAGTGTTTGGCACGAATGATCACAGGCCCTCGTGTCTTTGCGAAGATTAACGATTGAATAAAATATTGTTTGAGATGACCCCGACTCGAAACGCTACACAATACAATACATGAATGTAATATACTGTGTAGCATTTCGAGTCGGGGGTCATCTCAAATGTTTTATGGGTTTTTTTACATCTTTAATCCTCGCAAAGACACGAGGACCGGTGCGAATGATCACAGTAGTTGAAGACGAACATTTTGTACTCAGTATATTTTGTTTCTTAAATAAATCTAAAATACCATGAATCAATTTGGGATGCAATGTCCAAAGTTATGTCAGAGTTATGTTATTGCGGTCTCTAATCGAGCCTGGACCAGACAAATCAGTGATTGACATCATGAATATCGATCTGCGCAACTGGGATGCAACAGCAGAGTCAGCAATCCCGACCACCCGATCCCGTTAGTCGCCGTTAGTCGCCTCTTACGAGGAAGCAAACGCGTGTTTACCCACGTACAAGTCATTGGGAAAATATTACAGATTATCATGATCAAATTATCACAGTATTTTAAATATTAGGTAATTGAGCAAATCCATGAATTGCCACAAAACTGCTTTATGTGGACATTTCGTTCAAATATTTGAATATAACTGATCTTTCTAAATAATGGGTATGCCTATAATAGCAAAATCAAAATTCATTTACTAGTTTACTGTATAATTCAAATTCACTTATAATTCAAAACGGTGGGTAGCCTTAAGCGTTCGCTGGTCACGCCACACAGGTGCAATTTTCAGTAAGTTCTAGGGTTCTGCCGGGACATGACGTTCGGAATCAAAGGGGCGGTGGGGTAGCCTAATGGTTAAAGCGTTGGCTCGTCACGCCGAAGACCCGGGTTCGATTCCCCCACATGGGTACAATGTGTGAAGCCCATTTCCGGTGTCCCCCGCCGTGATGTTGCGGGAATATTGGTAAAAGCGGCGTAAAACCAAACTCAGTCAGTCAGTCAGTCAGAATCAAAGCCTATCTACTCTCGCTAAAACACTCCTTCAATAAACTGCTACTTTGACACACCCAGAACGAAAATAACTATTTCACACACGATGTTTATTCAACGGGATATTTGTCTCAGTTGTGTTGACGGATATCTATATCGGACCACAGGATCGATTTGCAATAAAAATACATAGCATTATCACTTCCACATAAATAGAGCTACTATATTTGACATAAGAACTGTTAATAGCGACTTGAACTTGCTTTGTAACGAAGGACATAGTATGTGTTAGAACCATTCAATCAAACACTAGATTTGACATTCAATCTGACACTAGCTTGACAAGATTATACAGCATTTAAACGCGGATCCCCTGGGTAACCCATCTCCTTTTTAAAGCCAATATCACATTCATTCAGTCAATCATTAATTTGATAAAAATATAATTTTGTCAATGGTGAGTTATCGTATCGAATATAGATAGTACTTAAGATTTCTTCGTTTTGGACTGCATTATTTTGAACTTTAAAAACACGTTTCAAACCTTTTTCTGACAGTTGTCCTTAAATGAGTGGACCACCTCCGTGGTGGACTGGTTAGAGCGTCCGCCCGGAGAGCGGAAGGTCGTCGGTTCGATCCCCGACCGCATCATACCAAAAGACGTTAACATATGGTACTTGTTGGTCCCTGCCTGGCGCTCGGCATTAATGGGTACAACAAGGACTGGTCGGCTCGGAGTCAGTATAATGTGTCTGAGTGGGGCATTCATGCTTCACTGCGGCATGGTATCTCAGTGGGCTAGCACTATAAAACCAGCTTAAATCTGGGCTAGTACAAGCAGCCGCACATACCATACACACGCATGCACGTCGTCATATGAGCGACATATTCTCAAGCACGACGTAAAACCAAATTTCACCTCACCTCACCTTAAATGAGTGGCCCTTAAATGCACCCAACGTACAACTGCATCGGCAGATGCGACTTCTCGGCGGTGTCTTAATGAAGCAGATAGAAACCAGTAGTTGATAGTGGTGGATAGTTGGTATATTTCATTTACCGAGTTTTAGACATAAGGTGTTGGAAAAGTTGAAGCAGTATTTATGCAAATGACTTATGCATAAACCAAAACAATTTCATCATCTAGTATAAACGTAGATGTACAATGCTCAGAACAGTATTAAAGTCAATCAGCATTACAAATCTCCATTCAGTCTGAGGGGCGGTGGGGTAACCTAGTGGTTAAAGCGTTCGCTCGTCACGCCGAAGACCCGGGTTCGATTCCCCACATGGGTAAAATGTGTGAAGCCCATTTCTGGTGTCCCCCGCCGTGATATTGCGGGAATATTGCTAAATGCGGCGTACAACCAAACTCACTCACTCACCCATTCAGTCTGCAAATCCGCTGTACTGGCATATTTCCAGTCAGTGTGTAACCTGGTTAAATCAATTATTTTAGACATATTACGCTCATATTACATCAGGTGATGACATTCACTCCGATATTGATATGACATTATGAAATCAACAAGTTCATTCATTTGTGTACTAGATATTTCACACGTTATATTGCATTATTCACATCCGGGTAAATTCAAGGTATGCATTGTTTCAGTACGATAGCATATCTGCTAAATGGCTTTCATCAATTTAAGTACTCCCGGTGGATATAAAAACTGATGCACTCCAATCGACGGTCCAATAGAAGGTGATCCCAATGCGGAAGCATCCATGAAGAACTTCCGGTTGTGATTGACGTAATATCCTATAGAGCACAATCGGAATCCCTCGAGAGTCATTCAGAACTCGCTGTAAAAATTGCACGTCGTCTATCTCGGACGACTTGTTAGAGAAAAGCACGTTTTCCATTCACAGATTTCAGGTGACTGATCAAAGGATTCGATCTGTACCCGAGTATTTCCGAGTAGGATTTCAATAGATGGCTCTCGGGAAGAAAATTATTTAACCGCTGACCATTAACAGGTAGTAGGATATTACCATACCTTTGATAAAATCATTGTCAGATTTGTTTGATTAGCGGAGCAGAAGAGTTATATTTAGATATTAGTGCTTATGAAATAACCCTACCTTATCAGCAGAATCAGTAATTATAATCGCACGAATGGGAGGGTCTTACAGTATTCCCTTATCGGTTAAAATATTTTGTTTGTACAATCGACACGTTATTTGTATTAACATATCGTGACCGCCATATAATTGGAATATTGCTGAGTGTGGCGCGAACAACAACAACAGCAACAACAAACAACATATCGTGAACATCTATAGCTTGAAATTTCCCCTTAAAGATTATAATCTTATTGATCCTATTGCTCCATCAATGTAAAATGCACTGTCAATGTTTCGCCACATTATGCGTTAATGACTAATAGGCGAGTTTTTTAATATCGGCCTAAGTTAGTCGAATTAAGTCAACATGAGTTGAAATTTGTGTCATGATGCTTATAAACACACACGCATTCATTTACAACCCCCAAAGCATGAATTCTTAGCAAAATTAAACATTCTCGCCCATGGGCGAACGAGTTTAAATTTAAAGTTTTCGAATAACATTTTTTTCATTTTTTCATCCTTGGCATATATTCATAACAACTGCATATTTAATTTGATCAAATCCCTTGTCAGAGAGTGCCCACAGTGCGGAGAGTTTCTGGACTTTTGTGAGTCCAGAATTCAATTGTGACGTGGTACTTTATTCTTGTGCAAGCTGTCAATGATACATATTTATTTCTCCACATAATGCCATCTTCTGTCCATTTATGCCATGGGGTAAGTTAGTGGTTAAAGCGTTCGCTCGTCACGCTGAAGACCCTGGTTAGATTCCAAACATGGATACAATGTGTGAAGCCCATTTCTGGTGTCCCCGCCGTAATATTGCTGTAATATTGCTAAAAGCAGCGTAAAACCAAACTCACTCACTCACTTGTACAAGCGAAACATCGTTAACGGAGCGCTATATACTGGCTACATCTGTGCAACATTTCGAGCCAGAATAGTTAAGAATCCATCATGTTTGTCGACAGAGCTGAATATAATGGGCAACGGGTGGTCAATGACTTATGGACAGAAGCACTCGCCCGAACACCTTCCGTTCATGGACATTCTAAAACGTTCGAGCGAACGCGCATTGAAATTGACATTTTTCTGCTGCAACCCGTGCAGATTGGCACGTGGTTGCTTCACCTCGGTTCTTGACTTGTATGAGAGCAGTCACACTTTGCTGACTGTCTCATTTTTTTCTGATATAAATGAATGAAATTGTAGTAACTTTTGAATATTTTGTGTATTTTTGAGAAACTTGGGATTTGATAGTTATTGAAGAATTCATTGAACACGTTTGGTGTCTCTTTTTGTGTAGTGTCGTATTTGGACACGCTTTTGTAGAGTTCATAACTTTTGAAAACGCCATTGAACAGTGTCATATTTGAACACACACTTATAGTGTCATATTTGGACAAACTCTTGTCTCTTATAGTGTCAAATTTGGAGACATATATAATGTCATAATTGGACACACCATTATTTCTGTAAATATATTTTGTACATATTGGCGATTATAAACACATGGGAATAAAACTGTAAAAACAATTAAGAAAAGTGCTCTGTTGTCCTTTGACTACGTATTTACCAGCTTCCACTGCGTTCCAACTTGGTTGACATCATCGTGTCTTGTTGATCATCATATCATCCTCTCATGTACAGCCCGCCTTCATATATCTGGCATATTGACGACGGACGGAATCAAACCGAAACAAGAATCTCATGAACCAATTCAGACAATGACCTATTTGAGCCGAAGAGACACTGCAAACACCTGTAGTTACACGAAATTCCAATTCCTTGTTTCATAAGAAAATGGTATTTACAAATGAATTTTAATTTTAAACTTTAATAAAATCGTATTTCTATATTTTATGGCGAGGTTTAGGCAGCCTGACAGGCTGCCCCTGTTTGATGAAGTCGTAAAATGATTCACAATTTATTATGGATCACTGGTTACACCTGTTATGCGTTCTTTGCGCTTATACGGTGTAACGTATTCTTGTAGCGTACAATGTGATTGATATAGTATCATCAAGTCCGTACCAGACCGCCAAACTTTTCTAGCGGCCGAACCTCGCTTTGAGATTTCCATGATTTCCAGATTGCCGTTTGTCAGAGTACGCTGTAGATGTATCAGATAATACTGATTAATATTCATATGTCCAGTTGAATGAGTTGGTCTCAAAATTCTGGACTGGTTATTGTACTAAGTTGCGCAATAGGACGGAACCCAGTCAGCAGGAAACGAGACTGTTGAGTAATGAATGTTTTGACTTGTAGACAACAAACAAATCCCCGTGTAATGTATACTTCTTTTCAAGCCCTACCTTTAACTTGTCACACGTTTCCATGTTCTTTCTGGTGAACAATTGACTTGCCTTAGCATGAGTTTGTGACGGGTGCCAACGTCGGGACAGGATGCGTTCACCTGTTCGCGAAGCGCCTGTATCTCCACTGTTTGAGAATGCTACATAAACATATGCTTATGATGCGGAAGTAATCGGGCTATGGATCCATGATTTTGTGGACACGTCGTAAGAAAATGGAGGAATTCGCAAAAAAACAATGTAAAAATAATAGCTGCATACACTTTCATCAGAGAATCAATAGTTGATATACACCAATGGCTAAATAAAAGAACAGTGGACCCAAAGGAAGTTTTTTGTAACTAGTATATGTGTATATACGTATCTGTGTGTTTAATTCATACCTTGACTTTAGTCAATCAATACAAATCATGATTTACTACAAAGGTGAGTGAGTGAGTTTAGTTTTACGCCGCATTCAGCAATATTCCAGCTATATGGCGGCGGTCTGTAATTAATCGAGTCTGCACCAGACAATCCAGTGATCGACAGCATGAGCGAACCGTTGATTTGTGTCAACCAGGTCAGCGAGCCTGATCTCCTGATCCCGTCAGTCGCTTCATATGACAAGCATGGGCTACTGAAGATCAATTCTAACCCGGATCTTCACGGGTATACTACAAAGGCTTCAGAGTTGTTTCGCTTTGGAGCATCAGGAACCTATGATCTTTTGTTCGCCTCCATTATGTTTCTCGGTTGTCAACACCATATCCGTGCTCGAGACTTCACCAAAGGGGCGAAAGTCTTTGACCTGCATCACTTCGAGCTTTACGGCGGCATTCAGTTGAAACGCTGTGATATAACGTTTATATTGTCCAAGGCGGTAAACCTATATCCGCCGTAGAAAGATCCTTTAATTACTTCCGTTCAATAAACCCCCATTAATTGACTCTACACATTCAGCGAAAGCGAGGACACTTTTGATTATAATTATTATTAGTTCGATGAAAGGACGATGCATACTCGATGAACCCACGGCTTGGATGCACAATTGATACACCCCCGCAGTTTCATCTTGCAGTTCTTCATCTCTGGCAGACTCTTCAGATGTCGGACTCTTTGAAGATGACTATGTTAAGTTAGATAGCAGTCTAACGCAGCGATTTAAACATGAAAATACTTCTGCATTATTTCTTCTTCGATGAGCGATAAAAAGAAACTCCAAGAAAGTCATCGTTGATTCTTTGAGCGTGGTTTGATAAAAGAACCTTATAAAGAAGCAGCGACATATGAAAATATGAAAGCAGTGGTTGGTTTAGAGTGTGTAGCGTCGTGGTCTGAATTGTGTGGGTACGTCTAAATACATGTACCGGCATCAAAGACACATATTGGATGCGGACATTTGATGAACGACCGAGCATTTTATCCTATTACGACATATCCGTTATGAGCTAACATCTTTTTGAAAGAGTTAATGTAACCGGTGATGCGTTTCTCAAAGATGAAATTTGTTGAAAATGAACCAAATCTAAACTTAAATTGTTCACAGGATTCAAAGACAGAGAATAATGATACGTAGATTCTGTGCGATCAAGGCAAACAGAACACATTATGAGGAGTTTTACTGATTTCATCCAGGGTATGGGGAATGGCAAGGAATGGCATTAAAACAGAAATGTCATGTTTTTATCATAAGGTTAACTCAACTTAACTGATATATCTAATAGTCGCAACAACTGAGGCAAACAGACTGGGGTTGTCAGAGTCCTTTCTCAACTAAGGAAACAGCACGAAACGAAACGAAACAAAACAACAGTTATGGACAGATAGTGTATTTGTTAGTATCATTATCAACGTGGTAATGACCCGTGAAGGTATCTTCAGTAACCCATGCTTGTCGTAACAGGCGACTAACGGGATCGGGTGGTCAGGCTCGCTGGCTTGTTTGACACATGTCATCGGTTCCCAATTGCGCAGATCGATGCTAGTGATGTTGATCACTGGATTGTCTGATCCAGACTCGATTATTTACAGACCGCAGCCATACAGCTGGAATATTGCTGAGTGCGGCGTAAAACTAAACTCACTCACCCTGTATGGTATCCATATCAACGTAGTAATAGTGGTTTGGATTTCATTACATAGTTCATTAGTGCCAGTGAGTGAAACAATTATTGCCGCTTTGAACAGTATTTCCTGTCCACATGATGCTAGCCGTTTACTATTCTGCTGAGTCCAGAAGCACTGGTACTAAATCGTTTGGCAAATGGCGAAGAATTATCAACATGAATTAACGGGGGACTAATAATGAAATCTGTCGTGGTGCCACGGGTTACATCTCTGTGTTACCCGTTCCATCATGAGCCTATATAGAGCAATGTGGATTTCTAACACAGTCTATGGTTGGAACGACGTGATCCTTTGGGACGATTTAATGAACAATTGTTACGTCTTCTTATTTGACTTACCGGATGTTTATACAAGCTTGATCTCGCTTTGGAGTTTGAAACACTGAAACATCTAGAATTGAAGTTTCCTTTTGTTCACGTTCATCAGCTGACGAATGGTTACATAAGCTATAACAAAATAACATATTCATCTAAACACCAAGCTTTGATTATTGAAAGAGTTGTTTGTGTCGTGACGTCATCCGCCCCCAAAAACATTGGGAGTTACGTCCCTTTGTCAATTCATGATAGTGAATCATTAACGGTCACATACAGTTTGAAATTGGATACAAATACAGCGACAATATGAAATCGACAGACCAACTCTTATGATTTGTCTCATAATTATGGACACCCGAAAAAAAAAGTTGTTTAACAAAAGATCATGACTTTGTTGTCACTTTTCGCTTTTTCTTACGAGGGAGGACCACTTGCTGGTAGAACAGCCAGGTGTGCGAGTTGTACGTGTGAAATTAAAATTTCACTGCGCACGCTTGTTGATTACCTGGCTGTTCTACCAGCAAGTGGTCCTCCCTCGTAAGAAATAGAGTGAGTTTAGTTTTACGCCGCACTCAGTAATATTCCAGCTATGGCGGCGGTCTGTAAATAATCGAGTCTGGACCAGACAATCCAGTGATCAACAGCATGAGCATCGATCTGCGCAATTGGGAACCGATGACATGTGTCAACCAAGTCAGCGAGCCTGACCACCCGATCCCGTTAGTCGCCTCTTACGACAACGTAAGAAATAGAGAAAAGTGACAACAAAATCATGATCGTTTGTTAAACAACACATTAAGTTCTCTGTACAGCCTAGTCCTCCCTGCAATGATAAAGCTCTAAATGAAGCAAGTCTAGATTTCCTCAGATTGAGGAATCTGAATCCTCCGACACACTGGGTTCTGAATTTCCAATCTCACTGGGGCTGCTTTTCAATTTAAATGTGTTTATTTGTTACTATCAAAATTACATATATTCAGAGTCTAAGCGTTAGTCTAAGAAGATAACCGGCGATTTATTCAGGGTTCTCGTTGAAATATCAATCTCCGGAGACATGATCTATACTGGGACATTAATATCAATATGGATGCTTGGGGAGGAAATATGGATGCTTTCATTGTACCGTAGAGAGTGTCTGAATCGTAATGCGTGAGCTGCCGAACAGGAGACAGATTTGTCATCTTGAAAGGGAATTATTTAACACAGACTAATGCGCTAGACTTTGTGAAGTGTTGACGTTACCATGGTGACAAGTGTAATCATTTAGGGTATATGAAGTTAAGTCTATTGGTTAAAAGGGTTGGATGTCAAACCCATAACTGTGTCCCCCAGCGTGACAGAGATAGTGACAGTGATAGTGATATTAATAAAATACATTGGACCGTCTACAGCGATAAAGTATGAAGTGAATCAGTGAGTAATATTTGTCACTGCATTATCAGATCCGCAATAGACAAGTTGTTGGCAACATCACACCCGGATTAGGTAGTTCATTGGCAATATCAGGGTGGTAGGGTAGTCTAGTGGTTAAAGCGTTCGCTCGTCACACTGAAGACCCGGGTTCGATTCCCAACATGGATACAGTGGGTGAAGCCCGTTTCTGGTGTCTCCTGTCATGATATTGCTGGAATATTGCTTAAAGCGGCGAAAATCTAACTCACTTACTTATTGGCTATGTCAGATCGACATTAGGTAATTCGTTGGCAATATCACATCCGCAATAGATATTTCGTTGGATATATAACTTCGACATTAAACAGTTCATAGGCAATATCACACCGCCATTATGTAATTTATTGGACGTGAATGTAAAGTAGGTAAATGTGAATGACGTGAATGTAGAGTAGGTATATGTGAATGACGTGAATGTAGAGTAGGTAAATATGTACACCGCCATTATGTGAATGACGTTTATTGACGAATGACGTGAATGTAGAGTAGGTAAATGTGAATGACGTGAATGTAGAGTAGGTAAATGTGAATGACGTGAATGTAGAGTAGGTAAATGTGAATGACGTGAATGTAGAGTAGTAAACGTGAATCTGGTAAATGCCGTGAATGTAGAGTAGGTAAATGTGAATATATGTGAATGACGTAGAGTAGGTAAATGTGAATGACGTGATGATGTAATGACGTGTAGAGTAGTAAATGTGAATGACGTAAGAGTGTAGAATGTAATGGAGGTAAATGTGAATGTTCTAAAGGTAGTCATCTCCGCCCCATTTCAACCTCAACATAGATGATCAAACAGATGATGTACGTGTTGATTACATTATAAGCGCAAAGTAAGATGTTGTTTTGTTTTGTTATTCAAAATAACAAAAAGAAACACAAAAGTAGAAAAATACAAAATGAACACCAGATATGAATGTCTCATGTCCGAATGCATCGGGAGAGATATGTGCAGGTAGAATAAAGTAAGGCCAAAATATTAATACTGAAACTGTGGGGGAAACGCAAAAACTCAACCACGTGAGAGCTAACCAACATGGAATGAACGTGCAACATGAATTGTTTAGGTTATGAAAACGATGGTTTTAATTTGCCTGTCATCACAGTTGAAACATGACAAATTACAAACATGCCATGACAGAAACTCAACGCAATACGGCCATCGGTGGACTGCAGACAGGCGACTCAACTTCTGTAAATAGTCGAGTCTGGACCAGACAATCCAGTGATCAACAACATGAGCATCGATATGCGCAACTGGGAACCGATGACATGTGTCAAGCAAGTCAGCGAGCCTGACCACCTGATCCCGTTAGTCGCCTCTT
Organism: Haliotis rubra; assembly: GCF_003918875.1. NCBI lineage: Eukaryota > Metazoa > Mollusca > Gastropoda > Lepetellida > Haliotidae > Haliotis > Haliotis rubra. The sequence goes on from NW_025767424.1 coordinate 1,639,422, forward strand.
ACCACAAGCATGGATTACTGAAGATTCTAACCAGGACCTTCACGGGTCTCTTCAATTACAGCAATATCTGGATTGCGTAGGAATTCAGCGCAGACAGTACAGAATCGTCTTCGCGCCGCAGGTATGTATTTATCCGAGACGTCGAGGTTCGAGACGTTATCGGATAAATCGGCATTGTCAGTTGCGACGTCAGCTGCGACGTCAGTTGCGTCTATGACACAGGACATCAGCGACGGAGATGTGTAGGGTTTAGTGACGACTCGCGTTTTTAAGCTTCTCCGTACAGACGGAAGATGTCGTTGGAAACGTTTGCTCGAAACAGCATTCTGGATGTCGACATTATTGGTGGAGAGAGTTCAATGAGGGCCGCCATCTCCTATACCGGTAGAACAGACTTGGTCAACTTTATGGACAATTTAACTACACAACGTTACAGATGAAATTCTTCGGCAACACGTCCTCCCTATTTTGAACATTCCCCAGGACACAATTCGTAATCTGAGTAGCTCCATGAGGAGACGATGCCAGGCAGTTCTGGACAATACAAGACACTGAGAACAGAAGACCTGCACCATGGCATTGGATTGTTTCATGATGAACCTCGGTCAGTGACAATGATTTGTGCCGAATTTGAACAGTTCATTATGATCTTTTGATCATGTATATATGATAAAAGTATAAATCTAAAAGCCACTGTTGCTTTTCTTTTTTTGCAGAGTATACATTGAAAACAATACTCATACGTCCCATACTTTTGCGTATTTGCGTAATGCATCGTAAATGGACCTAACTTTTGTTACCAACCAAAACATGTTAAAAGAGGTCATAAACATGTCGTATTGTTACGATATTTTTATTAATGATCAGTTTAAGTGCTCATTGAAGTGTTTTACACTGTATTCACCATTATAACACAGGCGCTGCTAATGTCACTTTCACAAGACTTCCGGGTCGATACTCTCACACTTATTTCACAGCGATTAGTCACACACAGACATGAACAAATGTATATTTAAAGGTGTTCAGATTACATTTTTCTATTTTCATGACAGGTTTATAAATATATATAGTTGTCGACCTTTGAAGTTTGAAGTAGTATCACGAATTTTACAAAGACATCTTCGTGTGTCTTTTGCTTAAAGGTGAAAACAAGCTATTTCGGTGAGAAGGAATATCGCTTATACTGACTGACTGAGTTTGGTTTTACGCCGCTTTAAGCAATATTCCGGCAACATCACGGCGGGGGACACCGGAAATGGGCTTCACACATTGTACCCATGTTGGGATTCGAACCCGGGTCTTTGGCGTGACGAGCCAACGCTTCAGCCACTAGGCTACCCCACCGCCCCCGAATATCGCTTATAACGACAAAAATATCGAAAGTGTGTTTTTTTACGATTTTTTTCCGCTTTGGTAGTGATAAACATGATTGTGAAGTTCCATCGCGTGATTACAATCTGGGTAGGATTCGACCACCATGTGCCAGAGAGCGGTTATATTTAGTAGTGAGCTTGGTCCACACGCTTCAAACACTGCATCTGCACATCCTCTTCATTTCAGATTGAACTAGTAATGTACGCATACTACATTCGCCGCTAAATATAGCTGTCCGCAGTCACTGTAGTCCTGTATGGAACCCGTGAAGATCCGGGTTCGAATTAATCTTCAGTAACCCAAGCCATTCGTCACCACTCGCCCCTTTCCGTAAACTCCAAGAAGACTCAATTCGTCACCACTCGCCCCTTTCCGTAAACTCCAAGAAGTCGCTATTCGGCTTGTCCCGGAATATCACGAGTTGGTCACGAATGTAACCCAAGCCTGTCGTACGAGGCGACTAACGGGATCGGGTGGTCAGGCTCGCTGACTTGGCTGACACATGTCATTGTCTCCCAATTGCGCAGATCGATGCTCATGCTGTTGATGCACTGGATTGTCTGGTCCAGACTCGATTATTTACGGACCTCCGACATATAGCTGGAATATTACTGAGTGTGGAGTAAAACTCTCACTCACCCTGTATGGTATCTTAATCAATTGGAGATGCTTTTCGTGATATACGTGAGTGATTGTGCATGATTTTATTCCGCTGTTGAGTAACGAGCGAACACTTTAACCACAAGCCTACTCCACCGTCCTTACGCCACATTTACTGCCGTAGAAATAAGAAGACCGTATGCACACGTGTTTGACGGTATCTAAAACCAAAATATACGTGAAGTGTATTTTTTCATGGTGATGTATGTGATACGAGTATCAAAGTTGGGTGTTTGGGACCTAAGGTTGCAGTGCTCTGTTACTTAACATGGCAGTGTTACGGTCTTAGGTCAGTAAAGTTATGATATTTTGGGGTCAAATCCAGTGTTCAAGTGAAATCTCTGACCTGACAGTTAATATCGACCCGGGGCAAGATCAGTTGCAATGTGTCGATATATCGATCGTTACATCCTCAATTTCGCTTGGGTGTTGAGTTTACTTAACGCCGTAACAACATTTCCTGCAATATGATCCCGATTTGTAAAACAATCGAGTATAGGGCCAGATAATCCAGTGATTGACATGATAAGAATCGAACTGCTCGACCGGGATACGATTCCATGGAGTCAACAAAACCTCCAAGCTTGACAACCCAATCCATGTAATCGCCACCGAGGACAAGCCATGGTTTGTAGGAGCCTATGAATCCCAGTAGCTTCTCATGAATATATAGGGACGGTAGGGTAGCCTAAGCCTAAGGGTTAAAGCGTTCGCTCGTCACCGTTGCATATTACCGTTATTCAAATTTGTGAACAGAACAGGGCACCGCCTAGCATTTGTCTGATGTTTATATAAGAAACAATACTGAACCGCACTGAGATATATTCCGGATTCAAAATCGTACGGACGGACGAACGAACGAGCTCGTCTCTGACCCTCGTTAAATAACGTTTAGGGATTACTAGTTAAATTAGGGTAGGCTAATGGTTTAAGCGTCCGTTCATCACGCTGAAGACCCGAGTTCGATTCCCCACATGGGTACAATGTGTGAAGCCCATCTCTGGTGTCCACCGTCGTAATATTGCTGGAATATTGCTAAAAGCGGCGTAAAACCATGCTCACTCACTCACTTATTCCACATGGATATATTGTCACGCATAATTCATATTTGCTGTTTCAGCAGCTGTAGGTTATTCACATCATAATGCCAGCCCCGAGATAACGAGGGAATATGAAGATATATATATTAGGGCGGCATGTAATACCTGACACGATGGTTACTTCAGCCTGCCACGGTGATTTATAACATTAACAGAGATAGCGATGGGAACGATGTGTTACATTCATTAGCTGTTGTCACCTTGGAGTCATTGGCAAGCGCTGTGTATTCACGTGGGCGCTGTTTTAAGTGTGCTCACTGTTGGTGCACGTCCACTACGGGAGCGGCAGGCAGTCGGTGTGAGTTTGGATCAATAGATGGTTGTATTGTGTTGGGAGGGACTGGCTTTACAAGGCATTTCCTGGGGTCGAGGTGGTGGTTCGGTTGAGGTACGGGGAGCTTGGGGGCAAGGAGTAAAATGCTTAGGATACTGGGAAACAGAAACTTGAGGAGAAAGTGATTGGAGAAAACGTTAGGAGACGGGAGTGGAGACGAGGGAGTGTGGAGGAATGGGTAAACATGAGCGGGAACAGGGAGTATGAATTATGTGTTAGAGGACGTGTTTGAGTAAGAGATGATATAGTGAGTGAGTAAGGTTTTACACGGCTTTTAGCAATATTCCAGCAATACCACGTCTGAGGACACCAGAAATAGGCTTCACACATTGTACCCAGGTGGGGAATCGAACCCGGGTCTTCAGCGTGACGAGCGGATGCTTAACCATTAAGCTACCCCACCGCCCCTGAGAGAAGGGAAAGCTAAAGCTAAAGGGAAAATGGTCTAAAACCAACGTTAAAAACACTACAATGTTATTTCAATGAGACAATATTGTATATATTTCCAAACTAAAAGTAGAGCATGGGTTACACAACAACAGGAAGTGCCTTAGGGAGAGGCATATATAACTCCTACATACAACAAGTTTCCAGTTGTTACCGCTCAGCAAAATAAACGAAGTTGAATGGTGTACCAGAGAAAACAATCCCCACAGGCGCGCGCGTCATACACCCACACCACGACATTGGGAGAAAGCCAGGAACGACCTATCTCTGAGTGAAACCTAGATCGTAATGTGCAAATCGTGCTGTCTGCGTTTACCATGGCACATATGTGTAAATATAAAAGATATCAACGAAACGGTCCCAAGCACGGGTTTCCTGCTCACGTAACCACTGTCGTCACTGACATCCCCGACCCGTACACATCCTCGCGCACCATCAACAATCAAATATGACGTCTTACCCCTTGTGGAGATCCCCCACACTACCTCCCCACTTCTGCCGAACCGACCCTCCCCTCAGTCGACTTCTGGGACATGATTGGAGGAAGCCTAACACTTCGAATGCTGTGTGGTTTAGGCAAATAGAAGGTGCCACTGACTAGCCAATCAGCGTCCACTTCCGGTCCACCTGTAGACCCCATGCGACGGCGTGATGTTGTAGGTTGATACTGGCGTGTTGTAAACGAGAACATAGTCTGTGAATCTTCTCTAATAAGACTGGACGCCACTTAGCAGCTAAAGCACAAAATGAAAAAGGTAAGCCTGTGATATTTTAATAACGTCGTTTTTCTTCTGTTCATATGGACTATTCAATGAACATACACATGAATATTGTTTTAATAATTAGAATGGGCATATTTATACTGCGCCCTATCTTTACCATAAAACCACGCTCAAAGCGGAATATAGCATAAAAATACTGTATATTTATGAAATACAGAAAGAAACTCATGACGGATCGATGAAGATGGGTCAGTTTATGTCAAAGTTGGTTATATTGATTTTTCTTATATATAATCCACATGTTTATCAAAGTTGTTCTCGGTACTATTGCCTCGTGCATACTCTAGATCTGAGGGAGGGTCATGGATTGACCTCAAGGTTTTCATTTCGATGTTTTTATCCAAACAAAGATTGGCATGCTTTAGATACTCGATATTCATTTCGACAAACGTAACGGTTTGTTAAAATACAACGAGAAATTCTCATCTATCCTTTGTTCTTTGGAGCTCGAGGATGTGCATGTGATTCTTGCCTCGCGGATTTCTCGTCACACGTTTTATGTAAATAGGTCGATTTACAGATACAGGTGTTGTAGACACACCTGCTCCGAAACACTCTGACATCTCAAACTTTAAAGGCGTGATGGGATAGTCTTGTAGTTTAAGCGTTCGCTCGCCAAGCCGACGTCCCGTGTTCGATTCTCCATATGCGTGTATTAGAAGTCCATTTGTTGAGTCCCCGCCGCGGTATTACTGGGATGTTAAACGGTGTTATACGAACCTCTGATACCCATTCACATAGTCGGCACTTATTGTTTCCCTTCCGGGATAAAACGGTTTAAGAGATTAAGTATGGCACGGAGTAAGTATATTTAAACAGCGTCGAAGTGGGTATCAATGATACATTTGCGGCAGTATATAACATTGGTCCGACTAGAAGAGGCACACACACAAATACACGAGCACGTCACCGTATATAAGCGCTACACTCTTGAAGACGATGGTACGCAATTTCACCACCGCTACCTATAACACTTTCACATGTTAGTTCCTCCTCTGGTTATTTCCATATTTGTAGGGCGGTGGGGTAGCCTAGTGGTTTAAGCGTTTGCTCGTCATGCCCAAGACCCGGGTTCGATTCCCCACATGGGTACAACGTGTGAAGCCCATTTCCGGTGTTCCCCGCCGTGATATTGCTGGAATATTGCTAAAAGCGGCGTAAAACCATCATCGCTCACTCACCCTTAATTGAACGAAAGTGTCTAGGTTTGATGTTTCACCATGACAACCTTATTGATGTTCCTTGAGCCTCCTCCTCCTCCTGCACGACGTTTGACCTGTACAAGACCAGTTATCATTTTATTCATCAATCATATGACCAGTCACGTACCAACGGAACGGACGCGACATTATACTTCCCCAAACCAGAGTTGTAGTCTTAATCTGAATTTCATGTTCTGATGACCAAGAAACGGATTAAACGCATGTTTTTGAGATCTATTCGCCAGTAGACATTTCACTGGCTCGGATTTAATGATTCGTTGACTGAATTCGTGGGATGATTGAATCATAAATCCTATCGCTGATACACATTAGAGTCAGGTTGTGTTTAAATGTCATCACGGGGATTTTCGTTTGTCGACTTCATTAACCAACAATGAGATCTGCTTGAATGGATCTCGTATTTAAGAGGTTCAATTTTCAATGTCAATATTTGAAAATCACCACAAAACATTATAGATTATATATGTATTACATTCATGTTTACCTAAAGGCTGTATGTGGATCAGTCAGTTAAAACGAAGCAATGCAAAGATACAGCTGTAAAAGAATCGGATGATAGTTCTTTCGATTTCTAGATTAGCCGTGGTTTTGATAGTTTAGGGGTTTGTTGTCAGGTTCTCAACTAACACGATGGGATATAACTGAAATGGGCTGCTATTCCAAATACACCTCACACTGAGCCATTGCACATTCCATGAGTGAGTGAGTGAGTGAGTATGGGTTTACGCCGTGTTAGCAATAGTCCAGCAATATAGGGTTTACGCCGTTTTTGCAAACCACTAGGCTCCAGCCCATTCGATTCCAAGATTCTACATGTCTTGAGAGGAATAGCTTCGCCGCGCTCACGCACGCACGCACGAGAAAACGTTTTACGATTCTACTTCACCGTTGAGAAAGTGACTTCGTTTCCTTGGTGTACCGTGTTATGTTTGGGGTTACGCTTTTTCTATAAGTGTGGGTTCGAATCCAGAATAAGATGCCACCTCCAAAACTCGTAGAAAGTCTACTTTACAGTACAACCAGAAATTATTGAAAATTTAAAGATTGTAATTTATGTATTTTCTCACTCATTACTCACGTATTAAATGTGAATATTAGCAGAACATAACTCCAGATTCAAAGACAGTTAGTATTTTGTCAAGTCACCATGGGCAGCAATGCAGGCTTCAATGCGGCGGGGCATACTACTGATACTTCAAAGAAGTAAGAAAGTCGTGGCCCATGCTGTCCCAATATCGGACCACCTCTTCTTTCATTTCAGCAATATTTGTCAGATTTTTCTTATTGACACTTTCCTTCATAAGTCCCCAAACATTTTCTATTGGATTTAGGTCAGGGCTATAGCTTGGCCAATCTAATAATGTCATATTTTGGGTCCGAAACCAGGCCTGTGAATGCTTTGAACGATGTTTTGGGTCGTTGTCCTGCTGGAAAATCCAAAAAGTTCCATAGAAAACGTAAGCAAATGGAAGTAAATGTCCGTCGAGAATATCTGTGCACCGCTCACTGTTCATATTCCCTTCAAATACACAGCGGGGCGTTGCCCCTAACACAGATATGCCACCCCACACGTTAAATTTCGGGCTGTACTTTGGGCGCTGATACAAAGGTTTTTTCAGTTTGTTTGGTCCAGAATTTCAGTGTATTAGGAAACAGCCACACAGAACTTTCATCTGAGAAAATCACATTGTCCCAGTTAAAATTTCTATGCTGTAAGTACCAGTTCAACCTTCGCTCCTTTTGTTCAGGTTTCATGATCGGTGATTGAATTCCTCGACTTTTCTGCCAACCTATTGCATGCAGCTCAGTTCTAATTGTCTCCTTACAGACACCCACAGTTCCTCTATCAATCATATCCAGCCTTAAGTTTTCTAAACTCCTTCGTTTGTTGTTAGAAACAAGAATACCAAGCCGCCTCCTGTCACCGACAGTCAATTTTCTGGGCCTACCTGCGCCTCCCTGGTGCTCAATGCCATATCCATTTGCAATATTTTTCAAAACACGATAAACAGTGGACAAAGGGATGCTTACAAACGTTTGGTTACCGGGTTGAATATGGCGACAACCATGATGAACTATGGCCTAGAATTACCACTGTGAAAACTATGACATGTGACGCTTTTAGTTAGCGGGTTGAACACAGCTGATCTTAACCATTAGGTAATATTAATATGTGTAATACGTTTTTATGTGTGGAGTCAAGTGGGCATGCTGATTTAATCATAAACATTTAGTAATATTTTAATCATTTTGGGTAGACCGCACTTAAAATGAGGCGGAAATGAAATGGACCTTTATATTAGGCGGTATTTTGGTAGTCTACCTGAAGGGTACATCAAACATATTAAACGTGTGTGCTCGTATTCGCTAATGGCCTTGAAGGATACAGGTGTGAATAGGTTCTACAGGTGCTAACAGTCTCACGTTCATGGTTAATTTGGGAGTGTTTCACGTAAACCATCTACAAACTCAAAGCCGTATTCATTAATATAAACTACAGATGCTAATTGATTTTCGTTTCATAATTTAAGCGTTTTATGATTTATGTCTCGTTTGAATATGAAAGCCATGTGCATTAGCCTTCTGTACTTTGTACATCACGTCATACAACATATATACGAACAGATAATATTCATACTGAACAGGGGGCGGTGGGGTAGCCTAGTGGTTAAGGCGTTCGCTCGTCACGCTGAAGACCCGGGTTCGATTCCCCAGATGGGCACAATGTGTGAAGCTCATTTCTGGTGTCCCCGCCGTGATATTGCTGGAATATTGCTAAAAGCGGCGTAAAACTAAACTTACTCATAAACGTATAAACTCACTCACTCATACTGAACAGTGATTCCAGTGGCCTTAAGTACTAGGAATAGAACCACTTGTCTGTCAGTCAAAACATTCAACATTCATACATATTCATGTAAAGAACAAAATGCTTCGTAAATGGAAATACATATCTCTTGCACGATCCGAAAGTCATTATACATCCTTGCATTGATTTTCCGTGTGAGGAGAAATGTCAAAAACGTCCTTTGTTATCCAGGGATGGGGATGATGATAAGGATTGTTACAGTTTGTGCTCTAATCGATTAGGTTCGTCTTATGCTCCAACTATCGGTCTGTCTGTCCAGACTCGATAATTTTCACAGTCATAACGAAACTTCAATATGGCTGACAGTTGCTGAAAACAACATTCACCCACTCACTCTCTGGTCTGAAAGGAGATCGCAGAGTTGCATCCCTCTGAAGTTCCCAAAACCAATAATTTTGGTGTGTATGCACAATACTCACGCTCTTGGATTTTACTAAATGTAAATGTGTTTTACCTTCATCAGTGACCCGTGAAGATCCGGGTTAGAACTGGTCTTCAGCAACCCACGCTTGTCGTAAGAGGCGACTAACGGGATCGGGTGGTCAGGCTCGTTGACTTGGTTGACACATGTCATCGTATCCCAACTGCGCAGATCGATCATCATGCTGTTGATCACTGGATTGTCTGGTCAAGACTCTACAGACCGCCGTCATATAGCTGGAATATTGCAGAGTGCGGCGTAAAACAAAAAACAAACAAAACCTGCATCAGTTGAGGCTTGTACCCCGACATGAAGCTGACATACTGAGCATACCGTACTGGAATACTCTCTAAAACAGCGTCAAACCAATCTCTCCTTCCATCTCGAGGTCATACAACAGTGGCGAGAGCAGGAAACCGCGCCTATCGATCTGCCTTCAATGGCGGATTTTGCTCTTAACAAAAGCAAACAATAGTATAGACCGATCCCGGTGTATTATTGTATTGTCTGCTCCCTCCCTCCATCCCTGACGGGTGAGACAAGGCGTTGATTCAGTGTATTATTGTGGAGGCAGATCCACAATCAATGCATCGGGTTTTGTCGGCCAAGGTTCAGAGGGTTATCAAGAAATGTTGTATTAACAGACCAGATGTTAATATGATGCTATTTTCTACGAAAGATACCCTAAAACCCCTGTGTACCTTGGGTGTTTTATTGAAATGGTATAGCAACAGCTTTATAAACGGCAGATTAATATTTGCATAGATTTGATAAAATACTACTGTCGCGATGATAAATCTTTACAGATCAAGTAGGATAAAGGTGGGCGTTGTCGCCGGTTCGTTTCCTGTCATGAGTGGGACAGTAGGGTAGCCAAATGGTTAAAGTGTTTGCTCGTCAGGCCGAAGATCCGGGTTCGATTCCCCACATGGGTACAATGTGTGAAGCCAATTTCTGGTGTGCCCCCGCCGTGATGTTGCTGAAATCACTCCTGTCATGAGTTCAATTCTCTCACTTGACTATGACTGACTGACTGAGTTTTGGTTTTACGCCGCTTTTAGCAATATTCCAGCAACATCACGGCGGGGGACACCAGAAATGGGCTTCGCACATTGTACCCATGTGGGATTCGAACCCGGGTCTTCGGTGTGACGAGCCAACGTTTTAACCACTAGGCTACCCCACCGCCCCACTTGACTATGAACTATATGTTTAAATAATACTGAAACGACGATTACAACACTTGACAATGTACTATGTCATTCAAGCTATTTTACGGCGATCTGTAAGCATGTCTGACTTCCTCAAACGAGTGAGTGAAAGCATGAACACCGAGCCCTGAGGTCTTAAGACCGTGACACAGTCAGTCAAGTCATGGCACTTCACCGCCGCTTCCAAACTGTAGGCGACGTTTGACGTATAGACTCTTATGACGTATTCGTGACGTATTCAGAACTGGATCCGCCCACAAGTGAAATCATTAAATCCTTATCGTTCTAGTATCATTATTCTCTCGTCTTAAGGGTTTCTTGATAAACGAAAACTACAAGGAACGAAACACTCTTTGGTCCAAAAATAGTCACGTCATTCACCTGCTGCTGAAATTTGACATATCACTCACAAACTCACATTGGGGGGCCTGGGAAGGAAAATTGTAATCATACTTGATATCTTATCAAACGCCATCCCAGAGCTACTGGTTTGATACCACAGAAGCATTGTGGCAATGGTATATAGATTTGGGGGACAGAATGCTCTGATTTGCATTGGTGACCAGATTCCTGCTGGTATTGGTTCTGAAGAACAGTCGTCCTCAAGAGTGTCAATCAATACGAAATACATCATAGATGTTACACATGAGTGAGTGAGTGAGTTGGGTTTTACGCCGCTTTTAGCAATATTCCAGCAATATCACGGCGGGGGACACCAGAAATGGGCTTCACACATTGTACCAATGTGGGGAATAGAACTCGGGCCTTCGGAGTGACAAGCGGACGCTTTAACCACTAGGCTACCCCACCGACCCGTTACACATGATGAAGTACAGATAATTTGCTAAGTGAAGGAGTGCGTTGATTGTGATGTGGCCTAAACTGTATTCCACTTGTATCACGACGAGGAGGAAAGCCCTGAGTGATGCAGTCCTAAGACATTTACATATGTGGTGCCAAGAAACCTACAAACATAATTGGGGCAAACGAATATTCGAACCTCAATCACAAGTTCCTGGCGTGCCAAAGGGACGCTACTCTTTACAGCAAAAGGCAGCGCCTCCGACGACTGGTACACACGTGTCCCCAATTTCGTTGAGAGTATTTCACGAGTTGATACAAGAAACCAAAATCATGCATATTACCGTAATTGCAAAGTGTTCGCTCGTCACGATGAAGATCCGGGTTTGATTCCCCACAAGGGTTCAACGTGTGAAACCCATTTCTGGTGTTCCCCGCCTTTGATATTGCTGGAATATTTCTAAAGGGGATCTACAACCATACTCACTCATCATTGTTTGGGGTCAAATCATTTTTTCAAGAGTATACTTTCTTTTGACCTGTAGTGTAGATCCTTGTCACGTAGGGACGGTGGGGTAGCCTAATGGTTCAAATGTTCGCTCGTCACACTGAAGACCCGGGTTCGATTCCTTACATGGATACAACGTGTGAAGCCCATTTCTGGTGTCCCCCGCCATGTTATCATTGGAATATTGCTAAAGGCGGCGTAAAACTAAACTCACCCACTCACTTCTTGCCGTTTGTTTCTGGAGAATGTAAAACCATTACATGTACACCTTACAACAAATGTCGAGCAATAACCATCGGTTTATGTACAGCCGATTCAGTTTCGAGGCATGATCTCACGCCGAAGACCCGGGTGTTCGATTCCCCACATGGGCACAATGTGTGAAGCTCATTTCTGGTGTCCCCTGCCATGATATTGCTGGAATATTGCTAAATGCGGCGTAAAACTAAACTCAGTCAGTCAGTCAGTCGAGGCAAAATCCATGAAAAACATAACAATAGTATCTCCGCCGATACACTCGATTCAGTGATGTTGGAGATGTTGCACTCACACGACGTCCAACGTTGCCATTGACGTCCCGAGTCGTCTATTTCAGTCTGATTCCCCCAGATGTCCAAGATAACCAATAAGTTAGCCCACGAACACAGGACACAGTACCGAGAGGCAAAGTTTAATCTGATTAATACGGTAACAATCTCATTTCACCTGTTATTGGTATCAAGATTAGAGTGAAATACAATACCATCTGGACTGCCCACCTGGTCGCTGATCAGATTCAGGCAGCCATACCTCGAGCACGGGGGTGGGGATAATTGGGGCGGGGAAGATAACTCATGGTAATTTTGTACCTAATGTAGATATCACGAGAGTAAGGAAACTCTCATAAGTAACGATTCTGCAAATGAACAATTTCATCACAGAAAGTCCTTGACGTTGTCGCCACCTCATATTATCCAGATTTCTAAATCTGATCAGTCGTGTACAATATTCACCTTTGCTACAGCTACGCCCCGAGTTGATACTAGCTGGACCTTCAATAATGGTAATTTAAGTGACGGAATTATAGGATTCATGGTGACAAGATGATTCACGGTATTGGTATGGAGTTTGTGGAATCTAGTTCAGACGCCAACAGATTTGAGTGATTTCTCCCACCTAATTGTTGTAATTGTTGCCATCTATTTGAAGTTGTGTAGGTTTGACTTGTTAAATGTGAATAATTAATGGGAAGTTAATTCATGGTTCGGAATACACTGCCACAACAACAGTCCGACGTCGCTCGCTATTAAAAAATATTTTAATGAAAACTCCTATTTTGTTAAAATTAAAGGTGAACCGGTAAATCAACCTAGATTTCTTAATAGCAGGGTCATTATTAATTGAGGAGCTAAAACAATCGCCCTTTTCACATGTATAAATAACAATAAGTATTTTTCTCCGATTTCATCTTATCTTTAAATCAACAATTAATGAATCGAATAATCTCAATTATGAATCTGAACAAAAACACAGCTATTTCAACGGTGCAAAAAAAAGCCTGCTTTGATATGCAAACTCAAAATGAAATCAAATCTCTTTCTCATATATAAAACTGATCTACGGCAAGATCTGGAGACACCGCCATAGATGTTTGTATTTGGTGTAGAATGCGTGGGTTTCTGAGAAAATCAAATGTCAATTTTCTAATGAAAAACTGAAAAGATCGGCTTCATTTCATTACTGCCTTGATTCGAATTGGATTTAACTTCTTTAGCAAACAGCAACAGAATACAAATATACCCTCCGAGTTAACCCTTTCGGTCATAGATGCCATGTTGCTTTCCAACAAGATGTATCAATCGTAAAGGCGCGAAAATCGTTTTCACATTTGGATTTAATCGAATTATATTCGGTTTCGAGTTACAGAAATCAGATATGCTAACATAAAAGCAGAATAATTCATAAGCCAACCAGTGCAGTACACGATGGCTGTAATTACAAGGTCTGTGTTGGGCCGACTTTAATAGCTAAGCGTCCATCGGGAATAGAGTACAATTGTGTCTAAGCCAGGATCTATCTGACAATGTCGTCTGGCAATCACAATCGATTACGACAGTCTTTACAGTGCATGTGTTCGATCAGTACATTCATGGGGACGCTGTTGTGCCCGTGTCTGTTGCGGTAATATTTGCTTGGTTTTCTGGTTTGTCAATGAGGTGAGGTGAGGTGAGGTGAGGTGAAATTGGGTTTAACGTCGTACTTGAGAATATTTCGCTCATATGACGACGTGCATGCGTGTGTATGTGTATGTGCGGCTGCTTGTACTAGCCCAGACTTAAGCTGGTTTTATAGTGCTAGCCCACTGAGATACCATGCCGCAGTGAAGCATGAATACCCCACTCAGACACATTATACTGACTCCGAGCCGACCAGTCCTTGTTGTACCCATATACAGACCAACGTGGGAAATCTACCAACAGTTATTTGATAATGATCATGACAGCTTGGTATGACGCGGCCGGGGATCGAACCCGCGACCTTCCGCACTCCGGGCGGACGCTCTAACCACTACACCACGGAGGCGGTCTTTGTCAATGAAGATTTAGATATACATACAAAAAGATAACAAAAAACATAACAACAAAATACAATATATCAGAAGTCGCTGTCCATGAAATTGTCCATCTGTGTTGACAGAATAATTATAGTCATGTGAAGAAATCGGGTTTTCTTTGATTTTGTTTGTGTGCGTGGTAAATATTCAAAACGTTTGATCAGTCACAGGAAAGTGGTATAGTTTGGTTGTTGTTTAACGCCGCATTCAGCAATATTCCAGCTATATGGCGGCGGTCTGTAAATAATCGAGTCTGGACCAGACAATCCAGTGATCAACAACATAAGCATCGATCTACGCAAGTGGGATGCGATGACATGTGTTAACCAAGTCAACGAGTCTGACCACCCGGTCCCGTTTGTCGCTCTTAAAAGCATGGGTTACTGAAGACCAATTCTAATCCTGATCTTCACGGGTCACAGGAAGGTGAGCTACGAACCTTTTCTGGGCCGAACCTGCCCGTGTCTAGCGTGCTATACATGTATATCTACTTTGGAGCACACCCTCTGTTATGCTCAGTCGGTTAAAGCTGACATAGAACAGCGGCCCATTATCAGTCGTCTCTAATGCTGGTATCCGTTATAGGTGGGTAACATGGCCAACCTTATTTGGTGATGCAACTTATTGCCATGGTAATGGTCACATTAAATGATAACGATTTAATTAAACAACAGACGTATTAGTATCCTGTTACTGCTGCCTCGCTACAGAATCCTCTACTGCTGTTTGGAACACATTCAAAGCCGAGCAACTGAAGAAATGAGAATCCAAATGGAAAAACCGATTGAGCTTTTGTCAAATTTCAGCTTGTTATTACACAATACTTGATCAAATACGGCAATTTGGAATCTGAATTTAAATAAAATTCCGTTTTATCCTAACAGCTGTAATCCATTTTAGAGGATAAGTTAATTTCGGGTCTCATAAATCTCCCTTCTGAATACATTGGACTAACTTGCAAGTGCGAGGGTTCACTTTTCACATTATCAGTTCTAGCGAAGGCAGGGCCTTGATTAAACGTCCGTTACAGTTTCACAGATTTGGAAAGTAAATGAAATTAATGATTCTGTCTAATATAAGCGTGAGCGGGTATCAGTTCCAGACACGATCCTAGTCTGTTTGCCCCTATTTCTAGAAGCATGAAATGTATCTGTCGTTCAGATATGCCATTACACCATATCGCTGCTCTCCGATATTGCCTGTCAGTTATACAGCCTCGGAATGACTCTACCATAGTCATTCGGAGCCCTTCGGCTAAATCCGTCAAAGGCTGAGACACGTCGAGTAGCATTTGAGAAGGGATAATATTTTGTTTTTCACGCTCATAACCCACTACAAAAACGATATTTACTCAAATAATTTTTCATTCTTTGTGATTTTGTTTGTAGTTATGTGGCCTCGCTTGAATGACATGTGAGTGTTGCAGCTGGAGTTTTTGAAATCGTGGAACTGGATTTGGGCAGTTTTGACTGTCACACGCTTAAGCAGTTTCAACTTGTCTTCACACTACCGAAGATAATACGTCAAGTCTCTCACATTCCCTACACCTGTGAAGGTCCGGGTTAGAATATTGATCTTCAGCAGCCCATGCTTGTCGTAAGAGGACTAACGGGATCGGGCGGTCAGGCTCGCTGACTTGGTTAACACATGTCATCGTATCACAATTGCGTAGATCGATGCTCATGATGTTGATCACTGGTTTATCTGGTCCAGACTCGACTATTTACAGACCGCCACCATATAGCTGGAATATTGCTGAGTGTGGCGTTAAACAACAAACCTACCAACCAACCACATCCCATGCAAAACACGTAAGGATCTGTTGAACTTTTACGAAGTGTACATATAAGTTTCTAACTGGATTCTTAAATCTCAACCGAGGTATCGCTTAACCGTCATTCACGACAACCATGAGAATTATTTACGATTACATAGTAAGCTGATCGTATATTTATTTCAACAATGGGAACTGCAAGTATTTATGTTTATTAATCTTCAAATCGAAATTTGCGTACGCAACTTTAAACATGAGGCCATCAAACAATTGAAACTTTAATTGATAAAATTTTAAATAATGAGCTTCTTAATTGATAATGTAATCTCCAAGTTTCGGCATATTGGGCATTTTCATATTGTTGCACCAAATGCCCTTAATGACGAGATAATCAAATATGTCAATTATGGAATTAGAATTTGCTCACAGTAGCCTAAGCTTATTGTACTGGTGTCGTGATCAGACAACTCAACGTTATACTTTACTTAAAGAATATCATTTATATCATTAATCAAGGGATTTATATCACTATCGAGGGACTGCAAGGGAGTGGTGACACGGGAAAGTTGATTATTGTTCCGGAATCAAAGGTTCAGTTGATTTCTCCGACTTCAGTTACATTGTGCTTGATGTATTATATTTTCTTGATGTATAAATTATTTTGCATAATGACCTGTATTTGCGTCAGTTTCATACCTTCACAATTAACAGTGTTTCCTGTCTCAGAATGAACAGCAACAATCGCGTGACGACATCTTAATCATTTTAACTGTGTCGCATTAGATCACGTGTTATTTTTATAACTGCTAGCCTCTGTGCATCGATCGATGGCGCCCTCTGTATCTTCGAAATTCCAACACCGTGTTGAATATAAACATTTCATTTGAATGCAATGAGTTTTATGAGGATATCTGAAACATTTAGATCATTATCATGTAATATTATACTCTCCAAGATCAATCTTATCCTGAAATAGATAATGAAGCCAGATTCTCTTGAAGTCGTGAAATGCCTTGTGGATCACATGTCAGCATATATATCACGATAACATTCTCTATTCGTGAAGTGGCAGTCGTATGGATAAAAACGCATGCAACAACGTTGTGTTTTCCAATGTTTCGATATGTAAAAAAAGGGGTTCAAGTGGAATTCTTAGCCTTAATTTTAAATGTTTCATAAATGTTTGTTTCTAATTCAGAGGTAAAGTTTGTTTTTAAGATCGCAATGAGTGTTTCTAATAGGTTTTTCTTTCCTGCATTTTTTTTCTATAAATCATGATCTTTCCAGTGTTTTTTTCTTTAAATTTTTAAAATGCTAAGTATCAATTCCAGGTGAATGAATAATAAAATGCACAATATGATTGTATGTATGTTAACACATTTCGAAAATCGCACAGGGCGCTTGGCTGGTTGAAGCGTTAGGCGGTCACGCCGAAGACCCGTGTTCGATCCCCTACAATGTGTGAAATCATGTTAGATGTTGCTAGAATATTGCTAAAAACGGCGTTAAACCCAATTCACTCACTAAACAATCGTTGTGGTTAAATCCCGATAGCCCGAGTGTTAGTGTGTTGTTTTATCAATACAGCTAATTATCGAGCCACAGCTAGAAGAGAAATAATATCAATGTAATTACAAGGGTTGATTTGTTTGTCAAGACGATGTCTCTAGGCGCTTCCTGATATCTGCGGTAGTGATTGTTGTAGAGTGGGTCAGACAGCGGTCAGCAGTGGCAATTAGCTTCTCTCTAGACATGGGATATATTGAAATAATCCTAGTTATTTTCTTACGGTAAATTATGATCTATATCTCACAGGCAGGATTAGTTTCGGAGATACGAGGGATGATGGATTTTAAACTTGATTGATATAAAATCTCTGATTATCTGTAATTTATACGATCGATAAATATGATAGATATATTTCATATGATATGGTACTGTATATATAATTATGGTGTAGTCTGTAACAGACAGACCCTGGAACAAGTACACTACTGAAGCCCATGCAAGTCTAGAATGTGTGACAGTTCAGGAACGAAGAAAGTCTATGGGCTCTCTTTTGTTATATCACTTTAAATAATTTTTGAACTGTTCTTTGTTGTAAAATATGGGTTTTAGAGACTAGATGTAAGTCTAAAATGTGGCAGTATGATATGGAACCTCGAAAAAGTGAGTCAGCATCAAGTAACGTCGCATCGGCCTTGTTTCAGCCATATAGCGACCATTGAGGGCGACCTTCACTATGGTGTGAAAAAGACAAAGTGGTCAATCAAACTCTCAAAAAACAAACGGATTTAAAGTCAAAATCAAGATAAAATAGCGTTTATGCCATAGCGTTTAGAAAATTCATACACGCGCACGCACGCATTCACGCACGTGCGCACGCTCACGTCTTGAAAGAACAGTAACATCACGGCCTGGGCCTAGATTTTCGAAGCTCTCTTAGCGATAAGATAGTCGTAAGTAAATGTTAATGTATGCTACTTACTTGGTTAAGGAAACAACACACTGAGGGTATTAGACCAGTGGTTTATCTGCCATATTGAGTTGAGTTGACGTATGTAGTTCTATTTTCTCCTGATGGATGTAGGGCTCAAGGACTGATAAAAGGAGAGATACGTATGCACGGGGGGTGGATTGAATATATTTTTGATAGATGAGTTATGTGGATGAAAAGAATGACGGAATGATAGGTGAATGAGAAAAGGGATAATTATTGAGACAGTGGTTTCAGTGTTTCTCACTTAGGGACCGTTCATAATTTATGGCGGTGTGTGTGTGTGTGTGTGTGTGTGTGTGTGTGTGTGTGTGTGTGTGTGTGTGTGTGTGTGTGTGTGTGTGTGTGTGTGTGTGTGTGTGTGTGTGTGGTTTGATGATTTTAAGGGGTCACTTATTTTGTTCTGGGGAGCTGGGGGTGGGGGTGGTGTCAGCAATTTTGTACATTAATATATGTTTAATATTATGCTTAGAATTTATGGGAAGGGGTGGGGGTCATTGATTTTGTACATGACATACAGGGGTCACTTCTTTTGTACATAAATTTTAGGGGTCCATTCATTGTACATGCTTCTCCATAAAAATCATCATTTCCCCCCCCCACACACACACACCATAAATTATGAACGGTCCCTTTCGCCGTGTCTAGAATATTCCTGGAATATCACGGTGGTGGCACCGGAAATCTGCTCCACATTTTGCCCCCATTTGTAGATTCGAACCCGGACACACAACGTTACGTCACTCCGTGCGGTTTTTTATGAGTCGTTTTTATTTCGTTCTTTTTTTTCTACTGTTTAAAGTCGAGCTCAGCTATTATCCGGTTGAATAAAATGCCGGATAGTAAACAACCCTGCCTTGCAACAGCATTGTGTAATCAATCCTGCCTTGGCCTGATAAACCAGTGGTTGATATCATGACCAACAACCGACGCCGTAGACATGCGATGACATTCAATCAACTATATCACCAAATCGGACCACCCGATCCATCAAATAGCCTCGTCCGACAATACGGCAGGCATAGCTCATGGCGGTGGGTTAAACTGGAGGTTAAAGCGTTCGCGCTGGATTCGATTCCCCACATGGGTACAATGTGTGAAGCCCATTTCTGGTGTCCCCTGTCGTGATATTACTGGAACATTGCTAAAAGTGGCGTAAAACTAAACTCACTCACTCACTCAGCAGGAGATCAGACTTTTGCCCAGATGTCCTTAACTTATTTTGAGTAGTATAGGGAGACTAGTGCGAAGGATCGAACAGGATGAATTCTACCGTTATAAATCCGACTCCGACATATGAGTATTATTGCGCCTCCTGGTGCCCACGAGAACCCCGACAAAATGAGCTTTATTGCATTCCCGGGAGTTGTTCGTCTGAGATGGTCCACGCGGAGACTAATGGTGTTAAGTCGTGCACACGATCCGATTTAATGGATGTAGATATCTATAATGGAATATAACTACCATTCGGACCCTTCTATCGATCGTGTATGAGTTTATTTTCAGAAGACTAGGCAATTGTCCTAAGGTGGAATGTTACAATCGCAGAATATGCTCAATATTCTTTTGTCTTGCACGTCATGACCAGTCGTTGGTGGCGTGTAACGTTTGCATTCTTGAACAAGTTCTGGTGGACCCGAATCTTAATCCAAGGTCAGCGGAATCAAACCTGAACCCACGGGATTCATCCCCACTCAACTCCTCCTCTATTTAGCCACCCTTCGGATATCACCCAACCAACAAACCACCGCTCTGACCCCCACCCCGTCCAGCCACTGCTTGGACCACCAACTCCATTCCTCCAGCCACAGCTCTTATCATCACATCACCCCTATAGCCACGGCTCGTGTCACCAGCCGTCCAACTACCGATCGCTTCACCACCCCCTATCCTTCCAGCAACAGCTCGGAACCTCACCCCCCTACAACCACTGTTTGAACTACAAGCCCCACCCCTAAAAGCCAAGGTTTGGACCACCTGCCCCATGCCTCCCGACACCGCTTGGACCACCCTTCCAGTCACCGCTTGGACCACCACCCTCATAGGCACTACTTGGACCACCACCCTTCCAGTCACCGCTTGGACCACCACCCTTCCAGGCACCGCTTGGACCACTACCCTTCCAGGCACCGCTTGGACCACCACCCTTGTGCTGATTCCGCCTTTTTTCTTCTCCGGATTCAAACCCAGTGTAAGGACAAGACCAGTTGTTTCCCCAAACGTCAATCGTATACAAGTCTCAGAAATATTAATCGTTGGTTCCAGTCGGAGTGTATTCCTAGTTTTGCCATTGGTGTGGGTTTAAAAAGAACTTTATCTTCCTCACGTATTAACCGGACACGCCTTGAAGTGACTGGAATACTGTTCCAAGCGCCATAAAAAGACACTCACTCATACAATACCGCCTGGAAAACATCACATAGAAGTGGAAACACGATTGATCGCTGTGATTAAATCGCGACAGTTGGTCTGAGAATCACGACTTTCCGGCAGTCTGGAAATACCACTGGGAAAAGTATCCAATCATGTTTGAGATATATAAAATACCTTAAATGGCGATGGTTTTCAGCCATAGTGCAATTGAAACTCGAACCAATTTCGTTAATCTGTCATGTAAGCGAGGACCAAATATGAACTCCAAGCAATCCGGGCTTGCAAGAAATACCGGCGGTGATTGGCAGTTCTTGTCTCAGATTACTGTATGTATTGGAATTCTCGACTGTCCAACACATCGCTATATAACTCCCCGTATCCATCAGCCATGAATCAAAGTTATTCGTCCTTTAGATTACACTCCAACAATAAACCTAGAACCGTCTCGTAACTTATCCGCAGACATCACTGATATATACTGAACAACATTAGAAACGCACCACCCATATAATACGAAGTATCCCCGTCAGTCTGAAATGTACCCATGATATCTGAGCATCGTCGGTGCATTTTAGTGTGGTGCGTTTCTAATGTTGTTCAGCATATTTTGAAGATGTAGAGCGCAGTTAGCTGCATTACCGCCACACATTTGGTTGCCGACTACACAGGTCGGGGGAGGTGAGGTGAGGTGAAATTGGGTTTAACGTCGTACTTGAGAATATTTCGCTCATATGACGACGTACATGCGTGTGTATGTGTATGTGCGGCTGCTTGTACTAGCCCAGACTGAAGCTGGTTTTATAGTGCTAGCCCACTGAGATACCATGCCGCAGTGAAGCATGAGTACCCCACTCAGACACATTATACTGACTCCGAGCCGACCAGTCCTTGTTGTACCCATTAATGCCGAGCGCTAGGCAGGGACCAACAAGTACCATATTTTAACGTCTTTTGGTATGACGCGGTCGGGGATCGAACCCACGACCTTCCGCTCTCCGGGCGGACGCTCTAACCACTACACCACGGAGGCGGTCACAGGTCGGGGGAAGACAAACATGTGGACAATAGTGTGAGCATCTAAAATAGCTTTAGATATAGGAGACAATATGTTTTTTGTTTGTTGCTTAACCCCGCACTCAGCAATGTTCCAGCTGTATGTACAACTGTAAATAACCGAGTCTGGACCAAACAATTCAGTGATCAACAGCATGAACATCGATCTACACAATTGGGATACGACATGTTTCAATAATGTCAGCGAGCCTGACCACCCGATCCCTTTAGTCGCCTCTTACGACACGCATGGGTTGCTGAAGAACAATTCTAACCCGTATCTTCACCGGTTCAATACATTTGAGAGTGCAAAATGGACTATACTCACACTGTGGTACAATTACTTCTGGGTTAAGTCAGATAAACGTTGCCCGATTTTTGTATCGTCTTGATTGTAATTTCTATATGAGGAAAAGCCAAAATTACACAATTAGCAGAATCCAATGGTTTTCACCTACGAAACCTACAAACACGGATCACAATCAGAATGTGAATTTGGGATTCGACCCCGTGTCAGCGGATCCTGGAACGACTAAACGACGCAACTCTATACATTGAAATGAGCTTCAGAACAAGCATGATGCCGTTGTGGGGAAGGCCTCCGGATGATCTATCGGTTTCGGTCATTGACATCAATGTGGCTGAGAAAATTAATCCCATTTTCAACCCAGTGCATATTTATTTATTTTATTATGAATATTTCAACACGTAGCACCCCCTAACACGTACTCCCGGAGATCGCCGAAATATCCGCGAAACACTACACCAATCCTAATACCAACTAATTAAATCTGTATTGGGCTCAGAGGAACAGTCTGTCTGGAATTGGACTCGAGTAAGCAGATTAATTGTGTTAAATCGGGCCGAAGAGCCTTCAAATTGCTGCAATGATATCGTACGTGTCCTTGAATATGTTCTCATATTTCATAGACGATTCACTTCATCGCGAATCCTACAGGATTTCGGGCTATTTCGCTCCAGATCCCCGTCGCCATGGAATCAATTAATCTGAATTTTTGACACTGATGATATTGTGTGTTTACTGATATCAATCACAGTGATTAGATTGTTGACTCTATAAACAGGAGTAATCCACTTAGGTCCGTGTGATGGTGCGGATACATCCATTCTCATTGTGCTGTCAGTCCAAAACATATTCACCGAGAAGACATTCAATTCCAATTTCAATGTACTTTATTTTGGAATGGTTGTATTGTCTCATAACCTGATAATTAAGTTGGCAAAGTTGGTTCAGCAGATAAGTGAGTGAATGAGTATGGTTTTACGCCGCTTTTAGCAATACTCCAGCAATATCACGATAACAGTGCGTGAGTGAGTTTATATTTATCGTCACATCGGCAATATTTCAGCCATATCGTGACGACACGATAACAGAAGTGGACTTCACACATTGTACCTGTCCAGGAAATAAGTGGGTCAAGGGAGCCTGGGTAGGGGGGAATAACAAGTAGACCAGGGTTCGATTCCTGAAATGGGAACAGCAGTGTCGCGAATTACCTATAACATCACAATTGGATTCTGATTCATAAAACATGCTTTTGCAGTGTGTTGTTTTTTTATTGTGTTGTATTAGTTGTTTTTTGTTGTTGTTGCTGTTGTTGTTTACGAAGCAGCCAGCAATTTTCTAGTTATATATACTGAGAATAAAAAGTTAAGCGCCACCCAGTATATTTGCCAATATAAACTGAGGGGCAAAAGAAACGTCCCCGATCATTTTTGTATCATAAAATGATACAAACACGTGCAATTCAATGTTGAAATGTTTGATATAATTTTAGAACATATTATGCAGACTGTCATTACAGAACAATTGAAACAATTTGCTGTAAGTAGAGTTTTTGTGACGTTTTTCACAGGAGGTTCAAATGTCCGGTTTTCGATCATGACAACACATGCACATCAGTACTGACAGAGTGTCTTTGAGTGTCCAACTCCTCAGTAGCGAGTGTGTCCACCTCTTGCAGCGATACATGCTGCCACACGACGTCGTGCAGAGTGCACAAGACGTCTGATCACGTGATGTGGGATGCGACGCCATTCTTCCTGTAGAGCTTGAGCCAAAGCATTTCTTGTCTGTGGGGGATGTTGACGTTGCTTAACCTGACGGCCGAGATGATCCCATAGGTGCTCAATAGGTGATAAATCGGGGGATCTTGCTGTTCAGGAAGTTCCGGGTAACAACAGCAGTGTGGGGAGTAGCGTTATCCTGCTGAAACAACACGCCTCGATTCTGCTGGAGGAAGGGTAACACGACAGGTCGTAAAACAACATCAATGTATCGACGGGCATTCAGGTTTCCCTCTATCACCAACAAGTCAGTCTTCCTCTCGCCACAAATCCCCCCCCACACACACACCATCACACTACCGCCGCCAAACGTCTCAACTTCCTGAACGCAACAACGTGCTGTGCGTTCGTTCCGACGTCTGTAGACTCGTACCCGACCATCAGCTTTGTTCAACTGGAAGCGGCTCTCGTCACTGAAGAGTACCCGGCGCCAGTTCCGCGGCTGCCACTGCCGAACTCTACGTGCCCAAGCCACCGACGACGTCGATGTTCACGCGTTAACGTCACGCCCGGAATGGTCTGTAGGCTCTGATACCGAATCGGCGGAGTCGTCTGGATATGGTCCTTCTACTGACTGGATGGGTAAGGCTGGTTGTTGCTGATGACGTCACAGTCAGGAATCTGTTGCGCAAGTGAAGCACCCGTAAATGGCGGTCTTCCTGAGGGGTGGTTACGGGTGGTCTCCCTGTCCTAGGCCTGTCTGCAGTCCGACCTGTTGTTCTGAAGCGTGTCATCAGTCTGGTGATGGTTTTCTTGCTGCAACCCATGATTCTTGCAACGTGACTGTGAGAAGCACCCAGCTGCAACATCCCAATAGCTCGTTCTCTCTGTTCTGCCGTGAGTCGAGGCATGTTCTTTGTGTCCAACGTATTGAAGTGATGAATTCGAACAGTCGAGCATAATTTTTATACTGTACTTTCATACGGGTATGTTTCCACAGAAGCATGCAAAAAACGTGAATAAAAGCAATTTTCATGCTTACAAAAAACTCCACGTGGATTTCCTTTCTGTGAGACGTGGGGATGCGTTCGGGAGATGTGTTCCTAAATAAATTTCCGTCATAACGAAAACAGAAGAAATGTTTTTTACAATTTTACTTTGGGGACGTTTCTTTTGCCCCTCAGTTTAGGTTGTCTGATAGGAAATCTTTAAGAAAAAAACATTTCCACAGCATCACATCTTAGTTTTGGCGCTTAGCTTTTTCATCTCAGTATATGACGGTGGAATTTAATTATCGAGGACCAGACACTCCAGTGATTGACATCATGAACACCGACCTACGCAATTGACATATCATGATATGCATCAACCAAGGCAGAGAGCCTGACCACTCATCCCGCTAGTCGATTGTTACGACAAGCAAGGACTGCTGAAGACTAATTGTAACCAGGGCCCCGTTCCTCAAAGAGATCGTAGCGCTAAGTTGATCGTAACTCCCATACTTTAACATAGACTTACGACAGTCGTAGCGCTAAGTTGATCGTAACTCCCATACTCTAACATAGACTTACGACAGTCGTAGCGCTAAGTTGATCGTAACTCCCATACTTTAACATAGACTTACGACAGTCGTAGCGCTAAGTTGATCGTAACTCCCATACTCTAACATAGACTTACGACAGTCGTAGCGCTAAGTTGATCGTAACTCCCATACTTTAACATAGGCTTACGACAGTCGTAGCGCTAAGTTGATCGTAACTCCCATACTTTAACATAGACTTACGACAGTCGTAGCGCTGAGTTGATCGTAACTCCCATACTTTAACATAGACTTACGATAGTCGTAGCGCTACGATCGCTTTGAGGAACGGGGCCCTGGATCTTAACAGGCCCGTGCAGGATTGCAGGGTGACCAGAACAGCGGATTGCCACTGGTGGTAGCAATAGCATGGGTGACTCCACAAACGAGGTATCTGATGAGCTTAAGATCGGAATCGCTCAATCAGTCTTACACGTATAACTCCAGAGTATTGAAAGAGGACATTGGTTTTGGTGGGGCTGTGTGGTGTTATATTTCATTTACAAGGAAGCTAGTTTCAAGATCAAGAGATCAAGATTTCAGGTTAAAGGCGTGTTAAAAATATCCATGCACTCAATAAATTGTGTAAAAGATCTTAAATAGCAGCCGTATCGAAATATATGTTTTAAATAATTCCAGTAGCAGGTTGAGCAATGTATAGGATGATTATTGGACGGTTACAACGCTTAATCACGTTCACTGCATGTCATACCGGTATTGAATGTTGTCATCAACCTTTACGTTGCCCTGCCCGGACTGGATAGGCGGAAAACAGCCGTTACACATCCAATATATTGATAACTGCAGCTTTAAATAATAATCCAATATATTGATAACTGCAGCTTTAAATAAAACTCAGCAAACAACATTTGAGACGGTAAATAAGGTATCACGTCCAAAGAAAATAATGCTGACACAGCACAAAGAGGATCGTCGGTGTACCAGGTTGATAGATCGATCTGCCTCTTGGTTGACGGTATTTTGAATTCAATGCGTACTGAACAATTTTTTAAAGAAATGAAATATCCATTAAGAGTGTATCAGACTAATTACTGCCTACACGTTGTGTAGTTTCAAGTAACAAATGTTCAAATCTCCGCGGCAAAAAACCATTCGAGTCTGGAGAGACACATGATAATTTGTCATCAAGAGTTACACGCCCATAGGTCAGATAAAAAGCAGTTGCCTCGGAAAATGCCGCATTGACGTCAGACGAATAGATATAGAAGACACTGTCTAGATTCGCTCAAGTTGTGCGTAGGCTCGTCTTGTCTATAACATAATCCCGTCTATACTTGATATCTGGTTCCGCCTTGGGGTGCATGGACGGATCTGACTGAAGGTCAGTAATACCCAAAGGAACTCGTCACTAGAATTATTCGCCATTACTGAATACAATATTTATTGACCCAACAGATATATAGGCATTTTTCTTTTATTCATCCATTCAGTTCATTTCGGTATTAAAAAGAATCAGTAATATCCATTTTGTTGAATTCAACATGCAACTGTCCAAATTACAGATCCATGTTGGGCCCCGGGGGTTAGGGTTGAAGAAGCTAAGCCTCTGGCTTGCTATCCCAATAGGGTAAAGTGTGAAAAAGTATATCTTGGAGGGAAAAAGAGGAGGCGCCATGTTGACATGCTGAATACACGTACATGGTTTCACCATCCTACTGTTGTTACATTTCAGGATGCATCATTCTAGTACCAATTCCTCTTTTTAATGATAGAATTCGTTTTCCATAAACTGTGAGATCCGGAATGACCCGAATGGATTACGTGATCTGGACATAGAAACATTTTGGAACACACCTTTACATACTGAGGAAATCTAGACTTGCTTTATTTAGGGCTTTAGCACTGCAGAGAGGGCTTGGCAGTAGGGAAATTAATGTGGTTCAGGGACTGTGAGACAGACTAACCTTTACACTGCAAACGATATAAATATTTTGGAAAAGGCAAATAGCATGTTATTTTTCGTAATTTTCCGTCTTAATTATGATTACGCTTGAACGAAATTCAAAACGGTGGAACCAAAAAAGCCAAATGCAAATTTTATTTTTCGAAAGGATTCGTTTCTTGCTTAAATAATCATCATAAAAATCCAAAATTCAATATATTGATCATTTGGGATCATCGTTCCATCCATAATACATAAATCACAATCACCGATGAGCTGGAAAAGTTGAGAAGATTAAATACAGCGAAAACCGGACACTTAATGTCATCTCAAAATGAACCGTTGCTCGGAGCAGCAAGACAGGTCCTGCATGAATACAGAACAGTTTTCTTTGGTGCCATAAGAAACAAAAGAAGTGATATAAAGGGACAGCGGGTATATTTAATTGAAAGGAAAACTAAATATAGAAAGAGGCCGGTCAAAATCAAAGTACTTTTGGTTCCTAGGGAAAGTTGTGAATGAAAGTTCAAAGTGGTAATGAATATTCATGAGGAGATGAAGTCATGTATAATTCATGACACGGAACTACACTTTTTCTCCTCTCTCTCTCTCCTCTCTCTCTCTCTCTCTCTCTCTCTCTGAAGTGGAAACTGCAAACTCATAGTCTCGCGATTGCATACGTTTTATGATCTTTACAAGATCAGAAACAAATAAAATCATATTCAATATTCCGGATATTATTGTCTTATCAAAGACTTATGAAGTCTCTCTTCTACTGACAACATTGAGATCAAACGAAAAACGGCTCATAGAAAAGGTTTTAATAAATATATTGCTTTCGCCCGTTGTCATCAAAAGCGTTAATGCTATGATGGATTGAGATCTGGTTTGTCTTTCGCATCTTTCTGAAAAAAAACCCACCACAAACGAAATGTCAAAGTAAAGTTGTTGTGTGGTGATTACTGCCACCCACGTGTCAATACCAAGTAAATCAAATGACCACAGTACACTGGGAAAGCGTTAAGATACTGACAGCCTTTCATGCTGAGAACATACACTCTTGGACTGCCTAAGGGACCGTTCATACTTTATGGCTAGGGTGTGTGTGTGTGCGTGTGCGTGTGTGTGTGACATGATTTTAAGGGGGGGTCACCCAATTTGTTTTGGGGAGCTAGGGGGGTCAGCAATTTTGTACATACGTACTAGGCAGAGGTGGGCAAGCAATTTTGTACATAAAAATATGTTTAAAATTATGTTTAGAAATTATGGAAAGGAGGGGGTCATTGATTTTGTACATGACTTGCAAGGGGGTCACTTATTTTGTACATATATTTTTTGTATTTTAAAAAAAAAAAAAAATTAGGTCATTCACATTGTACATGCTTCTCCATACATATCATCACCACCCTCCCCTAGCCATAAATTATGAACGGTCCCTAAAGACCATACCACTCACAGTTTCGAAGGGATACGAGAGAGTTTATTCCGATCAATGAGTGAGTGAGTAGCAATATATTGCTTTTAGCATTATTCCAGGAATATCACGACGGGGGCACCAGAAATGGGCTTCACACGTTGTACCCATGTACCCGTGTGGGGAATGTCATTCCGTTGAGGAAACAGGTGGCCGCTTTGTCTAAAACACTGTCATTCGCCATATCAGGTCGGGTTCGAATTCCATATTCACCGATAATATTGATGATTATGATGCAGGGACTCAGCGTGTTCGGTCCACACAAAATACACACAATATATACCCAGCTGACAATCCTAATATAATAGCAATCATAATCATACATATCGATTTCTCCATATAACGCCATTTTCTATCCAATTATGCTCAAGAGGTGGGTTAGCCTAGTGGTTAAAGCGTTCGCTCGTCACGTCGAAGACCAGGGTTCGATTCCAAACATAGGTACAATGTGTGACGCCCATTTTGGTGACCCCTGTCGTGATATTGCTGGAATATTGCTGAAAGCGGCGTAAAACTAAACTCACCCACCTCCATTCATGCAGGATTATCGATTTATAGGTCGAAGCCATCAGTGGCACATTACACAAACATTCAAATATTTACTCATTGTTTCCTAAATGCTGCCGAGCAAAAATAATATTTCATTTTCTCTGAAGTCACTGGTGGGACCACATGTTAGTAATGGCTTATCCGTACGTTCTGCGTGCAGTCATTACATGGTGTTTTCACACTTATAGCCTATGTTTAAACATAATTACTTCACTTCCCCCCAAAAAGTTCTTTTTCTCGCAAGAGCTGTTTACTGTAATCGCCGACGTCCAACATTTGTTATTTCAAAGGCGTTTATCTACTGCAACATTCTTCGGCCCAGCCATGGCTTCTGTTTAGAACATCAAACAAAGAACTTTGTGTGATCACGAAATAATGTTATAAATAGTTTACACGAAAGGTGAAAACATATGAAAATATACTACCGTGACAATCAAGTGCTCTTTGCAAGTATTTTCGTGCTATCATTACCTTTACACAGCTCAGCATGGTGTTTATGGCCCCAAATAGAACCAAAATGTCTGTTTACACACAGGTGCTCATTCCTCGTAAACAAAGGGTCTCAATTTGCTTGCGGGACCAGATTGTCTGATATTCGCAGGAACGGCATAAGTTTCTTCGTGCTGCACGTGCAGCTTTATAAAATCAACTAGATTTAAACTGGGTTAAGATATATTTGACGCTGAATTGTTGTGCGCTTTGTTTGTTTGTTAACGCCAGAATCAGCAATGTTACAGTTATACGACGGTCGTCTATGAATATTCGATTAAGGACCCGACAATCCGGTGATAGAGATACAGAACATCGGCCAACGAAATCACCGAGTCTGACAACGAGATCCCGTTAGAAAAATCACTTTATTAAAAGCTTGCCGAGGACGATGCCTAACCGCGATCATAATACCGTATTTCCTCTAATAAGCACCCCCCGGCGCTTATTTTTTCAACGGACCTCCAGACCCGGCGCTTATTAGAGGCCCGGCGCTTATTAAAATACCCTGTATTTTTAAAAGCGAGGATGAGTACAAAGCCTTCGTTCTGTCCATCATTTAAGGGACCATTCCTTAATATATTTATTTTTAGACCAAGGGAGAATACATTTGCGAAAAAATGCAAAGGTCTATACCCGGCGCTTATTAGAGGCCCGGCGCTTATTTCTTAAAGCACTGCTTTATCCCCGGCGGTTATTAGAGATCCGGCGCTTAATAGAGATCCGGCGCTTAATAGAGGAAATACGGTAAGTCACGTACTTTGTGACGCCAGTTGTTCAGACCACATGTAGTGCCTCGGTGAAATAACCTAAGATAATTGATTAGAGAATTATTTTCTTTGTAATATAATTAATATGTAATGATTGTCAGCCGCTTGACATAGCACTACAAACACGAAACGCTGACGCCGTTTTCAGTATTATCACATATTTATTCATATGCGTTAAACTATAGCGTTATTAATATCATATGTTAATCTCTATGTACTTAGTAAACTAAGGATTGGTCCTAATTCACATGTGTCGACTCAATTCGTGTTTATTGCACACATTACTCGGAACAACAACGAACTCGATAACCTGGCCTGTTTTCGCGGAAAGCGGGCACCTTGAATCTGTCTGCACGCCCTGCCTACTCAGCACGTGCTGCACGGATTGTACGTGCAATAGACACACCTAATGACCCCTTTATCCAGCAGCTGGGTGAATGAGTAGTGTTACGTCATGCGCTTTGTCAACCGCAGACCGTGATAGCGCGCGAGAAGGTTATCGGTCGGTACTTTAGGTGTAAGCAGAGACCAATATAATAGAATAATAATCTATTATATGGTCTTTGGTGTAAGAATGAAAAGAACAAACACAACCAGCAATACTAGTTATTGATGTGGAATTTTATCTGAAGTGGGAGACTGTTGAAATGTGCATCGAGTGTGTTATGCGTTATCGAGGTGTGGGCGAATGTTTTAATAGTCCTGAAATATTTCAATGCAGTCCGTATTGAGATTTGTCAACCGTGTCTTTCTGAAACACCCTTTGAACAATTTGGATTTTTGTAACCACACGTTTTTAACTCATTTGACGTGCGAGTTTAATAACTCAGGGAAGTAAGATATATTACATGACAGTTGACACTCCGTGATGTGAGTGAGTTTAGTTTTACGCCACTTTTAGCAATATTCCATCAATATCACAACGGGGGACACCAGAAATGGGCTTCACTCAATGTACTATTTAGGGAATCGAACCCGGGTCTTCGACGTGACGAGCGAACGCTTTAACCACTGGGCTACCCAACCGCCTCCTCAGTGATATATTGGAATTGCACTCGAAGCAGCGTTAAAGCCCTGTTCATTATTTATTTTCCTTCAATGCGTGACGTATGTTATTTTGTTGAAGTACGAGAGGGACTTGATTAGATCCCCGTCTCGCTCTCCCTGTTTTAATTCCGCAAATCACATGGCTGCTCCAGAAATAGTAGTGGGCAGGTACTGCTTAGTGACTCAATTAGCTGCCAAAATGGACAAACTGCTACCTGTGTCTTGCAACATGATTCACACAATTAGTCCTGCAAGGAAAACCGTGTGTTGTATCACGAAAAAACGACGTATATAATCGTAGTGCGTAGGAGAATGTTGAAATCATGGCCACTTTGGCCAATATCGTTAAACGATGAGCTGGCATTTTATTCTGTTTGACATGATACACAGGCAAATAGATGACGTGCTGTTTGATAAATAGCATATTACAGCATATCGGACTTGATAACTTACGCATTAATCGCATTTCGGAGATAAATGGAAAGTCATTTAGACTGCAATTTTCTTCTTCACGCATTCAGTCCGTACCAGAATGATAGAATTTTAATCATTTATCATGTGAATCGGTAATTTGCATTTAGGAAATCGATATTTTCACATTCCTTTGAAAATAGATATCCCACGCACGCGATTAGAGCGTGTTTTCTTTTGAACCGTCCGTCTGAAGTATAAATTATCTATGAAAAGTTCAGTTTTATAGCCCTGACACAAAGAATAAAAACAAGTCTTGACACAAATTTCGTAAATTCATGGGAGTACTTTGGTTCTGCGTATGTCAATTGTATTTTTACCCTTGAAGTGAAAGACAGATTGGAATGGATTGGATTGGATTGGATCATTTGGAATGACTCGAGCAGCCCGTAACTGTCATTCGGAATACATCGTGTTACATTTTTGAGGTTACATGATTAGAAAGCACATTCCGACTGTCACTTTCCCGATCTGGTCAGAAATCTTGTTGAGTGGTAATGAGAACTGAGATTTAACGTAGAATACCTTAATCAGAATAGCAGGCCGGACCACAAAGCGACGGTAACGCTGAGACGATCACAATTCATACTTCAATTCAGTGAGTGAACGAGTTATGGTTTTACGCCGCTTTTAGCAATATTCTATCAATATCACGGAGGGGACACCAGAAATGGGCTTCACGCATTTACACTTGTGGGGAATCGAACCCGGATCTTCGGCATGTCGAGTGAACGCTTTAACCACTAGGCCACCCCACCGCTCCCTTAAAACAGACTTAAGACGGCCGTATCGCTGCGACCTTTGTTGAGTCTGGAGTCTTTTGTTCGAGGATTGAGTGGTATGTCAATATCGAGTAAGACTTGCCATTCAGTGGAATTCCAGAGTTACAAGACAAGTTAATTGTGGGAGTGGAGCGCGAAGCAAGGGTGCGCTAGACTGACATCAGTGTACCCAACACACAGGGTAGGGCAGTTAAGCCAGAGTAAAATGTCCGAGTTTCTCAAGATAAAAACTCCGAGGGGACCGTGATAAGAAACGTTATGGGTAGTTTGTTAATGCTACAGTAGATTAAGAGTTTGATTGAGTGGCCCTACTCTGCGAACTGGCTGATAAATAATTTCAGGAAAGTGAACATTACGTCGCCCGTTTCGTATATTTAATCAAAGGACATATCAAATTTGACGGGTGGAAGGGATATCCCAGACTGGTTCTGTTAACACAAGACTCATAGTAACGGTACGCTAAACTTACGTGTATGAAATAAGCCAGAAACCCAGCCAGACACCAGGGCCTAGATTTTCGAAGCTCTCTTAGCGCTAAAATAGGAGTAAGTGACATACATTAACATTAACTTACGACTATCTTAGTGCTAAGAGAGCTTCGAAAATCTAGGCCCAGGGCTGGTAATTTCAAAATGTTACCAGCCCAAAATGGATTTAACCAGACCAAAATGGAATTAACCAGACCAGACAATCCAAGAAATTGCAATTTTTAGTTACAATGAATACTTTAATGAACCTGAGACATATATTTTCTGTCTATCAGTCTATTCACAACAGTCATTTTCAAAGAAATCCGACTCCAAGTTTTCAGAACTCCGCGCATCGATAGCTTTCAAACAGTAATTGACAACTAGTGTCAAGTCTAAATGTAACGCTCAATTTGAAAAATAGGTTTTAAGATATGGTGAATTTACTCAGATGTATGGAACATGTTATCTAAAATTTGTACCAGACCATCGGGCTGGCTAGCTGTAAATTTAGACCGCCCGTCACAAATCTGGCCCGTCTCGAGCGGTCGGACGGGCCTTATTTCATACACTGCACTTACATTAATTTTATAGTTAGGTTCAAATGTGGTAGTGCTCGCGCGCCTCTCTATTCCTTCATTTTTTTCACACCAACTCTGCCTCCGAACAACTACTGTCTCCTCCGAGGTCCGCGCGCCTCCAGTGCTGATGACTGCTCACTTGACATGACCGACCAGGGAGAGAAATGATGTAAAATGTGGAAGTTGAAAGGTGGCGATTTCCGTTTGTCTGGGCCGTGAGTCTCACCACGTCCGTGACATATGTTTAAAGTGTAATGACATTAACTAACCAGCACGTTGATGGCAAACAGTGCAGACAGAGGCACTAAACTACCCCCAATCCCATTCGGAAACTGCCAG
This sequence comes from Haliotis rubra, assembly GCF_003918875.1. Classification (NCBI taxonomy): domain Eukaryota; kingdom Metazoa; phylum Mollusca; class Gastropoda; order Lepetellida; family Haliotidae; genus Haliotis; species Haliotis rubra. The sequence goes on from NW_025767424.1 coordinate 1,673,921, forward strand.
GTCTAAATTGCGTTTGAGTTTAATCGAATTTCCAGACGATTAAGAAAGAATAGACTACTTTCCTCACGTTCCGCTTTCTTAGGGACCATATCAGACTGCAGACAGGTATTTTTTTAATTCTGTAGTTTTGTCATTTCCAGCTTATTTGAGAAAAGTTCGAATTGAATTCCTCTTTCGCTTTAAAATTTACCGACATGACGAAGAATGCATGAGTGTAAACCTTTCTTGTATGTTGTTGCATCAAAGACGTTTTGAAATCTCCTTCAACTTTTGAGAGAAACCCCGGACTGCAGCGTGCACATTGGGTTACATAATGGCTACTTCAGGGGAAGGGATTGGCTTTTATGTAATTTTCAACCCCTCCTAAAAACAGCAAATACATTTTCAACAGCAGCAGAGGTTGGAAGTCTGGTTGAGTGCAAGGGCAAACGGAAAAGGAGGGTTTCTCACTGACGCGTTTAACAGACGTAACACTAACAAAAAAGACGATTACATCCTGCGCTGTGTTCTTATGTTCAGCTGTTCCTTTATTTTCAAAAATCGTGAAGATCCGGGTTAGAATTGATCTTCAGGAACACATGCTTGTCGTAAGAGGCGACTAATGGGATCGGGTGGTCAGGCTCGCTGACTTGGTTGACACATGTCATCGTATCCCAATTGCGTAGATCGATGCTCATGCTGTTGATCACTGGATTGTCTGGTTCAGACTCGATTATTTACAGACTGTCCCCATATAGCTGGAATATTGCTGAGTGCAGCGTAAAACAACAACCAACCAACCAATCATACGCTGCGATCGCTTTGACGAACGGGGGCAGTGGTGTAGCATGAACGGAATTCCTATTCCAAGACTTAAACATTCAAAAGAATCCTTTCCATCTGCAATATGCTCTTGGAACAATTTACCAACCACCGTTCGTAATTCAAAAAGTGTTTCAACTTTTAAATCATGTACACATGTATAACTGATAATCATGCATATGCACCTCAGTTTTATTCGTGTGGTAAAAGAAGATCAAATATTATTCATACCAAGTTGCGTTATTTTGTTAGTTATTTGAACTTTGATTTGTACAGAGCTGGAATGAAAACTGATCCCATTTGTATATGTGGTGATTTTATTGAGAACTCGTATCATTATCTGTTTGAATGTCCACTGTACAAACAACAAAGAGTTAACTTCATGTTATCAGTTAAGCGCATTTGTTCATCAGCAGATATTTCAGTCGACCTTAAACTATTGTTAGAAGGAAGTGCAGACCTATCATCATGTGAAAATGCAAAAGTATTCAAGTTAGTGCAATCGTTCATTAGTGAGGCAAAACGATTTGTATAGCATATTGATATTATTCTGTATAAGCTCTATCTCTTTTTAGTTATTCTACTATCTTGTCCACTATCTGTCATCTTTATTGCGGAAATCTTAAGTACCTATGTACATACCAAGGAGAGGGTATTCTACGTTGGAGAACTTGTTCCTAATCCTTTTCTCAGTGAATAACATATGTTTAAAAAAAACAAAACAATCATACGCTGCGATCGCTTTGACGAACAGGGGCGCTGGTGTAGCATGAACGGAATAATCTTTTTTGCGTCACATAGTTATCCAAAGCCTATTTATACTCGTGCCATAGATATGGTACTATGTTAAAGAGGTGTCATATTCTCTTAACATTAATCTTTTGAAGGCGTTAACGTGAGGATCAAAACATAAGTAAGATATAGGTTTATCTATTGTTCTGAACCGGACAACGTTGACGTATGTTTGTCAGTGTCATCGACGTTGATACAAGTTTGAGGGGCGATGGGGTAGCCTAGTGGTTAAAGCGTCCGCTCGTCACGCCGAAAACCTGGGTTCGATTCCCAACATGGTACATTGTGTGAAGCCCATTTCTGGTTTCCGCCACCGTGATATTGCTGGAATATTGCTAAAACCATACTCACTCACTGATACAAGTTTGTATCACAGCCATTAAGCGTCCCTCCGTTGAACACCTGGATTTTCAGTGATCCATCCCAATGATTTTCATCCTTATTTTGCCTTTGACGTGTTTCGATACTGAATATTCATGGAGTTGACGTTTGAAGTTGAAGTAACCGATGTTCAAGGGTACCCACCGGTTAACAAAGTCATCCTGGAGAAGTGAATGGGTTGGGTTTAAATCCGCAGTACGTTTGTACGTTATGTCACGACCGCCTCCGTGGTGTAGTGGTTAGAGCGTCCGCCCGGAGAGCGGAAGGTCGCGGGTTCGATCCCCAACCGCGTCATACCAAAAAAGACGTTAAAATATGGTACTTGTTGGTCCCTGCCTGGCGCTCGGCATTAATGGGTACAACAAGGACTGGTCGGCTCGGAGTCAGTATAATGTGTCTGAGTGGGGTATTCATGCTTCACTGCGGCATGGTATCTCAGTGGGCTAGCACTATAAAACCAGCTTCAGTCTGGGCTAGTACAAGCAGCCGCACATACACATACACGTACGCATGCACGTCGTCATATGAGCGAAATATTCTCAAGCACGACGTTAAACCCAATTTCACCTGACCTCACCTCACGTAATGTCACGATACGCTAGCTAAACGAAGTAGACGTTCGGAGCTTTGGGATCGTGGCCTAATGGGTAGAGCATCAGTCTGGACAGCGGGAGATCGTTGGTTCGATCCCCGCTCGCATCGGACAAAACGCTTCCTGCCTAGGGAACGGTATTAAGGGGATAGAACTAGGATTGGTCAGTTAGGGGTCTGTATACTGTGTCAATAATGTTAAACTTTGGCATGGTGTCTCAGAACCATAAACCGTTTATATTCCGATCTATTACGCTCACACGTGCGAAAAGTATATATGTGTGCATGCGTGCGTGCGTCTCCAGCTATTTGTTTGACGAACCAACGATCCAATATCAACAACAAATATCCGATCAATTATCACCTGGGGCGATGGGGTAGCCCAGTGGTTCAAGCTTTCGCTCGTCACGCAGAAGACCCGGGTTCGATTCCCCACATGGGTACAATGTGTGAAGCCCATTTCTGGTGTTCCCCGTCGTGATATTACTGAAATATTGCTAAAAGCGGCGTAAAACTAAACTCACTCACTGATTCAAGTACTACCTTGAGCGATATTTGAAAACAAGGCCTGCTTGACAGCCTACCATTAGTTCAGAGTTGCGGCTATGAAAATGATTTAGCACTTCACGAAACACATACGTTAAAGATCATTAATATGTGTCAGGGGATGTCTTTTGTAGTGATGACTGAGCACACAGTTTCAAAAATATCCCTAAAATATTCATCATCCCTTTCCCTGTCTATTTCAGCGTATTATAATCTTTATCCTTTAGGTGGTTCCATCCAGACATTTCATGTCGAATACTCGTGGGAGTGCATACTGATGTCAGTAGCTTTTAAGTTTTAGATGCCTCGTATCTTAAGCACGGCTCTACATCTGGTGTGTATTGGCAGAGGAATACGATGTGAAGAAATTACTTCAATAATTCAAACGTTACCCTAAAAATGTCAAAGTTGCTGACGCATTTACAGAAATTGTCCATTATTACCTCCGATCCCCACCTCTATCGCCATGAATAATATGTGTAAGTGGCACATAGTTATAACCCACGTCCATCAATAATCAATAATCTTTATTAATATAAACATTATTCATATAAAATGACTCTATTTCTGTAAATATCCAACGATACTGAACATCGCCTGAGCAAAACAGGAAATATTCTCGCTCGCTTGGAGCGGCCATAGAATAATATGGTCGGATGAGATCAAATGAAATTTGGAACTGTAGAGGGATTAGATGGAAATCACCCAGTAGCAGATGAAGCAATTGTCAGCGTGGGAGGAAAGGGAGGCTGTTCTGATTGATGAGCTCGTATCCTTATCTGGTTTTAGCAATTATCTGAGGGCCCAAAGTTGCCTTTTGTAGATTGTCATAAATACCATAATTTGTCGATTCCTTTGAACCCAGCGTCTACTTGAAGAGACATGCCCCGTGCCGTCGTACGGACCCTAGCCATTTCCTCCACTGTACGGGGACTGTGCTCAGTAATGTGTTCAATTTTGTCTGTGTCGATGTCTGGATGTTGTCTTGGGGGTAAGGGGCATTATCGTAGACTTGAGACGACTCGTAGGTATAGTGTACATGGTATTTGCTGACGTGGCAAAATTGTAACTAAATGTAATAAATTCGGGTCCAGATGGTGCAGTATGGTGCTCGTGATATAAACACTGATATATTTGGTTCCAACTCTGATCTGTAATAACCATGCTGAATATATAATGTTTAATACTTAAATAATAAAGTTCAGATTATGTGTACTTTCACACCACGTCATGGATACAAGATTCCCGCCGCGCAACGGCTGTTCAGTTCTTCAATACCCGAAAAACCGTTGGGCCGGGAAAAATCTGACGAAATCACTTGTTGATGTGCATGTGCGTGTGCGTGTGCGTGTGCGTGTGCGTGAGCTAACCACCATACTGTACATATATATGTGAGGGGGTTTACCTCCACTGAACGTACTGAACGCATATAATGTCAAGCATATATCTGTGATATACTTACTTAACACGTGTGTCTGAAAATGTACAGGTTCGTGGATATTTCAGGTTAAAGCTACCGAACGTTCGTGGATATATCTGCGTTACACGTACTGAATGTATGAGTCCGTTGATGTCTACGTGTGCTAAACATACTGAACATGTTTATTTTAGTCTATATACTTGTGATAAATAGAGAATCTCACCCAAGTGTCTTCTGATATCAATTATATCAACACGAGTTGATAAAGTTACAAATATCCGAGGCTTGCCGAGGATATTTTTACTTTTATCAACAAGTGTTGATATATTTGATATCAGAAGACACGAGGGTGAGATTCTATTTATCATCCAAAATCACTCTTCATTAATTTTCAATGAAAAATGTACATCTCTGAACATGGTACTGCCATTAGACTTGCAGTGCTGCGATGTCATAGCATTGTGACGTCATCAAGTACATGACGTCATAGCATTGTCAGGGCATATCGCTTGTGTGAGATCACCTAGGAGATATCGTTTGATCTCACACAAGCGATATCTCCTCTGGAACACAGTTTTGGATGATAAATGAAAGTTCTGTGATAAACACACTGAACGAGTATAAGGTCACGGATATATCTGTGAAGTCCATACGTACATCTGCGATTAACGCACTGAACATGTGTAGGTTCTGTGATAAACTTTACTATCTATTCTGTGATAGAAAATACTGAACATATAAGTTCGTCGATATCTTAGTCTGCCTAACATTCAGGGTGCAGTTGTACAAAACAACCCCAGCGCTAAGACTACCTTAAGTCTATGTTAAGGTATGGGAGTTACGGTCACCTTGGCGTTAAGATCGCTTTGTACAACTTCATACCCGTGAAGGTCCGGGTTAGAATATTGATCTTCAGTAACCCACGCTTATCGTCGGGATCGGGTGGTCAGGCTCGCTGACTTGGTTGACATATGTCATCGTATCCCAATGTTGTTGATGCTCATGCTGTTGATCACTCGATTGTCTGGTCCAGATTCGATTATTTACAGACCGCCGCCATATAGCTGGGATATTGCTGAGTGCGGAGTTAACCTAAACTCACTCACTCACTCACCTGTACAACTTCACCCTGAACATTTATATGCTAGTGATCTGTGTAAACCTACTGAACAAGCTTATATGTGTGTGTTCGATGTACTGTAGTCGGTGTCTCGTGTTGTAGAGCTGGTGGAAGGTGTCGCTGCTGCAGCTGTCCGGTGTCGTCTACGTCCTCCTGCTGCTGTTGGTCCCCGCGTCCTCCCAGTACGACAGAGGTAAGGTGAGTCTCTCCTCGCTCTCCCGCCATTAATACTTTCTCCTTCATCTCCCAGTGTTAATACTATCTATCCACTCCATCGTCTGAGGGGGCGGTGGGATAACCTAGTGCTTAAAACGTTCGCTCGTCACGCTGAAGACCCGGGTTCGATTCCCCACATGGGTACAAGCCTATTTTTGGCTCCCCGTCGTGATATTGTTGGAATATTGCTAAAAGCTGCGTAAAACGTAACTCACTCACTCACTCACTCACTCATAGTCTGTTGAGTCGATCGAACACTACAAGAAATTAATTATACGGTTGTCTCTTATTTTATTTTCTAAAATGAAATGCATAATGCATCACAATGTTTACGCTTTAATTTTACAAAGTAAGAAATGAACGCAAAAAATGATTTACTGGAAACTGGAAAAATAAGTGATATGCGAGTGGTCTTTAAGATGGGCAAGGATAGGCTGGTATTACCGTACATTTGGCAATGAAGCTTAAAGCGTATTGTTGGTATAAACGTAATTATTATGTTTCTAGTGTTACGTCTATCCTATTCATGAGTGAGTGAGTGAGTATGGTTTTACGCCGCTTTTAGCAATATTCCAGCAATATCACGGCGGGGGACACCAGAAATGGGCTTCACACATTGCACCCATGTGGGGAATCGAACCCGGGTCTTCAGCATGTCGAGCGGGCGCTTTAACCATTAGGCCACCCCACCGCCCCTGCTATTCATGACTTTAAGTGGATCAGCCTTGTAGTAACAAGGTTCGACAGCAAGTCAGACCAACAACGTTTGAAAGCATAATGTTTGAAGCCTAAGCTTGGTCTTCCCATCTACCCCCAGCCGTGATAGACGAAGAATATTGCTGGGTATATGATAGTGGAGTCAGTTGATGGTTGTGGGGAGGGGGGGCGGATGTCTCTGATACATACCCGTTGTAGGGTAGGCTTACTGTGGTATAAACTCCAAGTTACATATATAATGCCCTGGAATATACATTTCTCGAATTTCTTGAATTTCCCGTAATTCACTATTTCACCCTAGGCCGCAGAATCCAATAATCTTGAGCTCGTCTCGCAGATTCGGCCCGATTTTGATTGTTTGTTAATCGGCTGTAATGTTCGTGGATCTCACCCAAGTAATAAGTGAAATCTGCATAACATTTGACTGCCGTACCAAAACTGAATTAAACCGTGATACTCCTGAAATATCGGTTCGAAGCGCTGTTAAACCAAACTCACTCACTCAAGCAGGGTAGCACAGTGGTTAAAGAATGGCTCCACGTGTCGAACCCGTGTTAGTTTCACTATATGGGCACAAAACCCAACTGTTTATTACTCGGAGGGTATAATTTATTATAATATTTGACAAATGACAAACAGAATAATAATCACAAAACATAATCCTTGAATTTGGTTTATTAGAATGGTGCTAAATAATATCTGCAACCTTAATTACTTTGAAGCTCCATTGCATCATATCTTTTATTTGAAATTAAGTACCACATCGTGTTCAGAATCAAAGATACAGCGAATGTTATTGTTGAACAACATGAAATGATTGCACTATTTACGAATGTGTTTACGCGCAAAACATTAGGATACATTAATAGGACGTCAGAGACAGTGCTGTTATCATCTTTGTGAAAACAAAGATAGTCGTTACACCAACAATTACTATGTTTGACGATTCCTTCGCTTTCATGTTTTCTCTCAGATGATTTGATGGGCTTTAATATTGATGTAGCTGGATAAACTGTCAAATTGTTCAGTCGATATAAAACGAATCATTATTCTGACGAACTTATTATTTCTGTATTGAAATGAACGTCATGATAATGTTATTATTCGTTTTTTAAACTCACGATGGATGAATATGTTCAGCCGTTGTTGTCGGTGTAGAGAGCGTCGCTCTGTCAATGTACCACTGTAACAGAGGAGGTGAGGTGAAATTGGGTTTAACGTCGTGCTTGAGAATATTTCGCTCATATGACAACGTGCATGCGTGTGTATGTGTATGTGCGGCTGCTTGTACTAGCCCAGACTTAAGCTGGTTTTATAGTGCTAGCCCACTGAGATACCATGCCGCAGTGAAGCATGAATATCCCACTCAGACACATTATACATCATACAAAAATTATATCGAGCCGACCAGTCCTTGTTGTACCCATTAATGCCGAGCGCCAGGCAGGGACCAACAAGTACCATATTTTAACGTTTTTTGGTATGACGCGGTCGGGGATCGAACCCGCGACCTTCCGCTCTCCGGGCGGGCGCTCTAACCACTACACCACGGAGGCGGTCCTTTTATGTACAGAGGAACAGTGTTTGAATGTCTACTGCCTACTGTGATAAACTTAAGTGTACCTGTTTGATATATGGGTTGGAACTGGTCTTCAGTAACTTATGTTTGTCGTGAGAGTTGACTAACGGGATTGGGTGGTCAGGCTGGCTGGCTTGGTTGATCGATGCCACCCTATCGCAGGAGATTGATGATCGTGATGCGAACACTGAATTGTCTGGTCTCGTCCTGATTCGATTATTTACAGACCATATAGCTGCAGCTTTAACCAAATGAAAGTAAAATATTCAGAAATATGTAAGAATTGTGCTATGCTGGAATTATTATGGCTCTGTCGTCCCGGAATCGCAGCTGAGTTAGCTATCCTATCTGTGGATCATGGACAGCTATGAACACACAACACGTAGAAGACGTAGCACTTGGTAATTCTTCATCCCTGGATGGGGCTCTTGGGCTACTATTTGGTATTAGTGATGAACGACAACTATACGTTTCCACTACAAACAAGGATTTTAACTCTGATTGACATTTAGAAGTTGGTGCACTAAGGAAGGATGATATTTGGAGTGATGTGTCGGTGCAAGTTCTAACTTGCTTGACAACGGTGTCAGAACCGTCGCTCTTAATTGTCATGAGAAGTTCTTTTTCTAGATATTCCTGATTAAGTTAGGTACAGATTATATAGCTGTAGCTTTAAACGAATAAAAGTAACATATTCAGAGATATATAAATAGTATGCTGTGCTGGAATTGTGATGGCTAACTGAAAGTCCTGGAATGATTTCTGTAAAGTGATGGAACAGGCAAATGAAATTTGGAGTGGCAAATAAAGGATGATATATATGGATGGACAACACCTTTCACAATTAGGAGCGACGTTTCGGTTTAAGTTCTTGACAATGGTGTCAGAACCAAAAGTGAACCATCGCTCCTAATGTAATAGAGAAATTGTTCTTCCATACATTTTAGCCTTCCTCGGAAGCTGGCAGTAAATTCGAAAATGACAGGACGGCTGCAACAGTAACAATCACACCACCGTCCAACATTAAGGCATGAACTTCAAAAAGCGGCACCAAGATCTGGACAAATTCATCTCTGACCCTTGCTGACCATCGATTCCGGGGCGTTACATGTCAGGACGGCGACAGGGGGATGTGAGAGATTGTTGTAGGGGTGATTAAAGAGATGAACTTCAGTAAGGGGGCGGGGTGGGGGAAATCGGCTTGTGTGGGAGGATTTAGTGATAGGTCGTGGGAGGGGCGGACTAAGCTGACCCTTATTGATCGAATGACCCGCTACTTCTCCATCGTGGTATGCAAACACCAAACATCGGAGTGATTATATAGCACGGGTGTTAGTGTATCGATTACAGGAATGGAACCAAGGCGTTCTGCAAGAGGCATTTCATCTGTATGAATGACTTGGGGATTTATAGATCACACTGGTTGTCCAGGATCGATATTATGATATGTGTGTGAGAAATACGCTTGGTATAATTACTCCGATATCCGCACCATTAAACAAGCCCGTTGCTAATGACCCTCATTACGAGATGTAACTGATCAGATAATCTAGCCCTATGCTTGTGATGCTAATTCAGAACTCATTTTGGCAAGAGATGTCACATGTACGATAACATTCCGATATAAATCATCCGAAGAAAACCTCTTAAGGAGCTAGTTGCAACGAAATGACTTTGCAGTGTGGAAAGTTACTATCGCTGAGAGACAATTCTATGTAGGCCTGGTACATACGAGGGTTGGGATGTGTTTCAAATTGGGAGTTCTGGAAGGTTTCAGAGGCTTTATATCGCGTGCTTTCAGTCCTCATAATTCTGATGTAATTCCTCTTAACATATTGGGGCGGTTGGGTAGCCTAGTGGTTAAAGCGTTGGCTCGTCACGCCAAAGACCCGGGTTCGAATCCCCACATGGGTACAATGTGTGAAGCCCATTTCTGGTGTCCCCCGCCATGATGTTGCTGAAATATTGCTAAAGCGGCGTAAAACCAAACTCAGTCAGTCTTAACATATTGAACATGGCATTGGGATATCTACTCCACAAATGGCAATGTGTTCATCCACAATGAGGACATAGATTGCCTAAAGAAGTCTTTTCTTCTGTGATATATTCTCGTTTAAAACTGGAATCTCAGTTGCAACCATTCCAGAAAAAGCGTGCTAAAGGGCCCAGATTTATAGGTTTATGACGTCAAACACTAGTAATGATTACTACGTGTGTTGTATATCATTTTACGAGACCAGTACCAGTTTATTCCAGTCACTATGACGGTTGTATATGGAGTGTGCCATTTGTCTGTTGATTCTATGTTTTACGGTTTAGGAACATACTCATCTGCCAGTATTTAACATTACCAGCTGCAATAAAATGTGAGGTACGATACACATGCGATACACAGAAAGAATCCGATATCAGATCAGTCTTCATATTGATTGAGAGGAGATTCATTTCTACATCCTCAGTCGTAAACAAGTTACCGCTTCATTTGTCTTCGTATAAATAGTCTCTGCCTTGATACATAACCTTATAGTGCACAGGGGCATTCGGCTTTTATAAACAACGAGGTTGCTCTCATCGAGTGTGGAGCAGCCATTGTTATCTATTTCTGGCGACCTGCTGTGGAGTAGGCTAATGGTTAAAGCGTTCGCTCGTCACGCCGAAGACCCGGGTTCGATTCCCCACCACTATGTGTACTATGTGTGAAGTCCATTTCTGGTGTCCTCCGCCATGATAGTGCTGTACTATTGCTAGAAGCGGCGTAAAACACACGCACTCACTCCCTGTAGTTAAGGCTCGAGTTTGTAAGGTCTGGTGACTTACTTAAACACAGACTCGACCCTATCCATAACGCTATTGTCCTGGGTGCCGTTGTACAAAGCAGCCTCAGTTCTGAGCTAGTCGGGGCGGTGGGGTAGCATAGTGGTTAAAGCGTTGGCTCGTCACGCTGAAGACCTGGGTTCGAATCCCCACATGGGTACAATGTGTGAAGCCCATTTCTGGTGTCCCCCCGCCGTGATGTTGCTGGAATATTGCTAAAATCGGCGTAAAACCAAACTCAGTCAGTCAGTCAGTCTGAGCTAGTCGTAAGTCTAGGTATGGGTATATGTTAAGGTTAAAGTTACGGTCGCCTTAGCGCTAAGATTGCTTTCTACGACGGCACCCTGGAATGACACGAATGGTCATGAATGCTAAATATATACATTGGCAAGTTACGATCTCAAGTTTTCAACATAACTGACATCATTAACATTGACACATAGGTCGAGTGTTTAGACCTAAGGTTATACTGACAGGTTGATGGATAGTCGAATTCTCTTAGGCAAGGGGAGGTGGAAAAGGGCTTAACGTTGTGTTCAGGATGCGTGGTACGGTCCCTTGCAGTCTGTCCGTGCATGCATGCTTGCTTGCTGGCACTCGTTCAGACTTATGCTTATGCTAGCATATTGAGGTACCATATCGCAGTTTAACATGGATACCTCACTCAGACTCAGCAAAGTGACGTCATTGCGTATCCCCTCAATGAGGAGCGCCAGGCAGGGCACAAACAAGTATCATGTTGGTATGACGCGGCCGGAGATCGAACTACTGACTCTCTGCTCACCAGGAAGGCTCCTTATCCACCAGACCATGCAGGTGTCCCGGGTGTAATAAATAGGGGTGGGTATTGCAGAAAATTTCATATTGCGATATATTGCGATGCGAAAGCATATATTGCGATATGTATTGCAGTTATTTCTTTTGTCAGTTTTGAATTTGCCATATATACCTATGTATACGCCTATTTAGCATGCATCCGAAGCTCCAAGTTTAATCTAAGTGAGTGAGTGAGTATGATTTGTAGCCGCTTTTAGCAATATTCCAGCAGTATCACGGCGGGGGACCCCAGAAATGTGCTTTACACATGTGAGGAATCGAACCCGCGTCTTCGACGTGGCGAGCGGACACTTTAACCATCAGGTTACCCCTCCGCCCCTTTAATCTAAGAACGTCGACTTAAAATACATTGGACTAATTACCCTCAACGCTGTATGTCGACTTCACGCGCATGGCAGTGCGTCGACGTAACACACAACTTAGTTGTACCCATTTGGGGAATCGAACCCGGGTATTCGGTGTGAAGAGCGAACGCTTTACCCAATAGGCTGCGCAATCGCCACAAAGCGACCGTAGCTCTATCGCAAATGTACGTTAGAGAATTGGAGTTATGACCTCCTTGTATTAGCGATAGGTTGTTTACCGAAGCCAGAATCCGAAGGCGGTTTGTAACGTAGCCAGCATCCCTTGAAGGTGTATCCTTTCTAACGTTTTCCCACAGAAGAGCCAATGTTTGTTGTCGACCCCCTTTAAGAGATCTATAATATGCTTTTAGTATATATTACAGCTTTCCTATGAGCGTGGGTGATTCACCCTGCAGTTACCATCGACCATATTTTGATAAACGTTATAAGGAATGTCCACATTTCCCATTATTATTGATCTGTTTGCTTCCTAGGTTTAGTTTTCATGTTTGTTTCAGTATTTCCCATTAGATAGATGTATTAACACACGAGAACATTACATTAGAAATGGAAACACTGCTTAATGTCTCTGCTATCATCTATAATGTTCTGTGTGCGTTGGTTGTGAGGTATATGGTTACAACTGTTACGTGCCAATATAAGTGAAATTAGGGAGGATGTTGTAATGGGAATTTGGTCCATTGTAGATGGATGATTGACATGTCCCCATCATCCCTTATCGTCAACAAGAAGATGCTAATTTTCAACTTGCAATCTAATCCTGGTATTTTGTTTTTCCAGACTTGATAAACAGACAGAGAAGGAACGATGAAGCTCTACAACAACTTAGGAGTATAAAAAGGTTGGTAACCATGGAAACCTATCTATGCTTGAGGATATATCCCCGTACTCTAAGGTCATTTGTATGAAGCCGTTGGCTAACATGCCATCCACTGTTGTTAAGCTGTGTCCCGAAGCTTGGTACTAGAATCATCTTTGATGTGCAAAGCCAAGGTTTCCTCCACAGATACTGTAGATCTACCGAATCAGATTGTGGTTTCGCAATTAAGGTCACGGGCACTACTTGACTCCTTTTCGGGTTCAGTATATGGCCATCTTGGAACAAGTCAGCGAGCCTGACCACTCGATTCCGCTAGTCTCCATTTTCGAGAAACATTTTACCCATCAAAAGTTTAGACTCACTAGTGTAAATATAGCTACTTACTTCAGGCAACTGTTCTAAACTAAATTTTGAAAAATATTCCACACTGTTTAAAGGTATAGTTTACACATGAACTGATGTATTGTAAAACAAATTCGTAACGTTGAAAAGATTATTGTCATGAGTTTAATAAATGATACAAATCAGTGAAAATTGGCGAATTCTTTACAAAACTTTACACCAAAACGCAGCTGTTAACATGCACGATCTTTGCACATGCTTTTCAGCAATTTGATGCATGATCCTCGTGCAATTCATCTGCATAAAGTTTGCAGTTAGTTCCCCCAAGTTAGTGCAGAAATCAATCTTCGATGTAACCACATATAGGAAGTATGGTTTGCTGAAGACGATCAGGATTAATATTAATACCTGCTCTTAAAAGCATGGGAGCAACGCATCACGTGTGCTTACTTTGTTGTCTAACAGCTATATTCAGCATTAATCCTAAGTAGTGAACCCGTTAGGGCCTCTTACGATCAATTAGGAGACGATACATGTGTTCAACTTTGCCACTGGGACTTACAACCCGTTCCATACGTATATTGAGTGAATTGGGTTTTCCGAAGCTTTCAGGAAAACACCAGCAATACAACCAGAAATGGGCTTCACTCATTGTACCCATGTTGGGAATCGAACCGGGATCTTCGGTGAGGCGAGCGAGCACTTTAACCACTAGGCTACCCCACCGCCTCCTTATATATTAGGTTGTAATGGACGTATACATGTAGGTTGCTTGTGATCGATTTTGACCCGGAATTTCCACGGACGACGTGTATTTAAACACGATCCAATTTCAACGAGTTAGTAAAACATCGTGGGCGAAAAGTGTTTGCTTTTCTTATTGAATTGCAAGCTGGTTTCACAGTTGATGCAAAATCGATAAACGTGAAAGGGAAAAAAATCGTCAAGCTTTTTCATGAAAATATAAAGGAACAAAACGTTTCCGTGATCATAAGTAATTTGAGCTAAAGCAGAATCCATTTTACCTCAACATGGGTTTAAGATCACTCACGAATGGTGACGGCGCCAAGTGTTCGCTATAAGGGTGAGTGAGTGAGTTTAGTTTTACGCCGCACTCTTGATATATGGCCTCGTTTTGTAAATAATCTAATCTGGACCAGACAATCCAGTGATCAACAGCATGAATATCGATCTACGCAGTTGGGATACGATGACATGTGTCAACCAAGTCAGGGAGACGCGAAAAGGACAGCCTCTCCTCCCGCGCCGGTGGTACTGGTCACAAACGCATGCAAAGGCAAGGTAACTGTTCCCTAAAAGCACACGGGAAATCATGGTACAAGTATAGAGGACGCCTCTGATGAACACGGAAGCCCATACCTGGCTTACATAGATGCTATACTGGACCACTGGTATAACTTCTTCAACCACTATAAATGTGGCGGCGGTCTGTAATAATCGAGTCCGGGCCAGATAATCCAGTGATCGATATCACGAGCATCGACTGGGACAACCAGATCCCGTTAATCGCCTCTTACGACATGCATGTTTGATGAAAACGAATCTAAACCGGTTTTTGCTATATGAGTCAATTTATCTGTGACGTAGATTGTTGAACTTCTTGGCAGCTGATGAAGCTGATATCCGATGTAAGACAAAACCGACATTACGAAAACCTTCATAGGTTGTGTGTTTACGTACGAGAACGGGTTGTGTTTCACCATTCCACGCTTCTAAAGAGGGCGGTGATAGTCGTTTGAAGTAATTTCTCATGATCAGATTACCAAACCGAAAAAAAACACACCACTAAAATGAGAAAATGCTGTGTTGTGAAGAATCCTTCTGTATAATTCTATTCAAGATTCATCTTACAAATGTCAACTCTGAGACGGGTTTAAAAATCGCTGTAGTATGGTGGTTCTCGTCTCGTGTTATCGCTTTCTCGTCTCGTGATATCGCTTTCTCGTCTCGTGATATCGCTTTCTCGCTTTCTCGCCTCCGAATTTTAAGGCGAGAAAGCGATGGCCCTAATCAGCCACCATACTGTAGCGATATGTTTCGTGTTTGAAACAAATCACAGTTTGGAGTGAGTGAGTGAGTTAATTTTACGCCGCACTCAGCAATATTCCAGCTATATGGCGGAGGTATGTCAATAATTTAATCTGGACCAGACAATCCAGTGATCAACATCATGAGCATCGATCTACGCGATGACATGTATCAACCAAGTCAGCGAGCCTGACCACCTGATCCCGTTAGTCGCCTCTTACAACAAGCATGGGTTCCTGAAGATCAATTCTAACCCAAATTTTCACGGGTGCCAGTTTGGAAAGACAACAACAAATTGATTCCTTGTTGGATTTTCCCCATGCCGTTCCAGATGGAGCGGGAACTGGCTGGCTAAGGTCACCAACACCCGATTGTGGTAGAAAGAGTGACTACTTTCCTGAAAGGCGAGGACCGATGCTCATGATATTGGTCACTGGTTTGTCTGATCCAAATCTGATTTATTTAGGTGGTCATGGTATTGCTTAAATAACGACGAATTCGGCGTTGGAAGTCACGCACGGAAATGACAGTGTTTGCGAAATGTCTTGTTGTAATTCTATTGGAAGTATGAACTACTAAAAAAGGAATGGTTGCTAGCATTGAAAGTTTGAAGTAAGGACATATGTTTTTTTATTACTTTTTATGTAAGTATCATTTTGAATACGAACCTAAGCAGGAAAACCATGATTACAGCGTATTGTACTCCATATGAATAGGGGTATTGCATTCCAAGTGTACAGGCGTATTGAACTCCATGTATACAGGTGTATCGTACTCCATATATACAGGCGTATTGTACTCCATACAGGCGTATTGTACTCCATACAGGCGTATTGTACTCCATGTATACAGGCGTATTGTACTCCATGTATACAGGCGTATTGTACTCCATGAGTATAGGCGTATTCCCCCGATCTCCGGAAAGGCGCTCCAACTACTACTACCACTACTACTACTACTACTACTACTACTACTACTACTACTACTACAGTGTCCTCTCACATAGCCAGATTCTGTCAAAACAGGTCTCTCACATAGCCAGATTCAGGTCTCTCACATAGCCAGATTCTGTCAAAACAGGTCTCTCACATAGCCAGATTCTGTCAAAACAGGTCTCTCACATAGACAGATTCTGTCAAAACAGGTTTCTCACATAGCCAGATTCTGTCAAAACAGGTCTCTCACATAGCCAGAGTGGGATCTGGCTGACCAGGGTTAATGTTTTGATAACGCATGTCCAGA
Source organism: Haliotis rubra (assembly GCF_003918875.1). Lineage (NCBI taxonomy): Eukaryota > Metazoa > Mollusca > Gastropoda > Lepetellida > Haliotidae > Haliotis > Haliotis rubra. Next base: position 1,690,553 of record NW_025767424.1, read on the forward strand.
TGAGCCATATAGTCTGTATCAACAAAATCAACACTACTACTACTTTATCAACACTACTACTACTACTACTACTACTACTACTACTACTACTACTACTACTACTACTACTACTACTACTTCTCTCACATAGCCAGAGTGGGATCTGGCTGACCAGGGTTAGTGTTTTGATAACACATGTCCAGATGAGGCATATAGTCTGTATCAACAAAATCAGCAACTATTACTACTGTATCAACACTACTACATGTACTACTACTACTACTACTACTACTACTACTACTACTACTACTACGGTGTAGCACTTACTTTTGAGATATAACGGTGGAGTGTGTAATCAGTGGTAAAATATGAATGATCTCCTAGGAAAGGTCGTCTTCTTTGACCAAGTATCACGGTGATTGAGAAAAACACGGTAAATTGTTATTTAGCAAGAATTAAGAATTATCTCTATTTTCCAGGCGTGTGTCCTACAGATACGTGAGCAAGCGTCGGAAGGCCCTCGAGTGCCGAGAGTGGAACCAGTTCTGTGTCCCCTGGTCCTCGGAGTTAGAGCAGACGTGCTGCAACCCTCGCCGGCTGGTCTGTAGATGCAACCTCTGGATGCAGAACTGCAGATGCATGTCGAGAGCGTGGGGGAAGTGATGTCACTCGCTGGGACCTTCATTTCAACCAATCTGCTCAAAGATTGTCAATCTCGTGTGGGCTGTCACGTGACTTCCTGTCGTCTGCGAAGGTGGTGGAGAGGGCGTTAGAGAAACAGACCAATGTCAGTTATTTTGTATATTTTACATGTACGGTTATTGAGAATACCGACTGTGTTCAAACAGTTTCTATCGTCTTTGTTCGTTGTGCTCCTTCTGTACATATTAGCAACTATATGGCATTAAATTTGTTTTACATGCAGCTACAGGTTTGTGTCTTGTATAAAAGTGAGTGAGTTTAGTTTTACGCCGCTTTTAGCAATACTGCAGCTATATCACGGCGGGGGACATCAGAAATGGGCTTCACACATTGTACCCATGTGGGGAATCGAACCCGGGTCTTCGGCGTGACGAACGAACGCTTTACCCACTACGCTACCCCACCGCCCCTTGTATAAAAGAGTAGGGTCCTGTTGCACACAGTGATCTCACCTCTGCGACTGTCGAAGCTTTTTGGCGGTGGCGCTATTGTTAAAGCGTTCGTTCGTCACGCCGAAAACCATGATTCGAATTCCCACATGGGTACAACGTGTGAAGACTATTTCAGGTGTCCCCAGCCGTGATATTGCTGAAATATTGCTAAATGCGGCGTAAAACCATACCTAATCACATCGATGCTATGCTAAGTACGGAAGGTGAGACTCCCACGGTGATATGTTCGCCTCATAGAACGCGCCCTAACCTTGGACATCAATGTGTTAAATTGCTGCATTCTAAACATATACTACCGGGCAAAAGGGAGCAATCACTTGAAATATTGTGAGCAAACATTGGAAGCGTTTTCGAAATGTTATCAGCTAAACAACACTGACACCATTGCTCACAATGTCCTTATCGGATCACTGAACCTGAAGAGAGAGTGCATGAGTGAGTTGGATTTAAACACTGCTTTGAAGCGTATTTCATCACATCACTGTCTCAGCTTAACGTGGGAAGAACGGCTGAAGTGTTACAGGTCGCTGACACATGCAGAGGGCATTTCTAAGGAAATTAAACACAACCAATCGGAGAAAAAAGGGTTAAAAGAAATTTAACTCCACCATTGGCGAAAAGACAGGTTGATACCCATACGGACCATCCTACACGAGCCTTTGACGTGACAAGTGTATACTGTATGCAGGCTACCATGACAACCATCGGGACATGAGTGAGTGAGTGAGTGAGTTTAGTTTTACGCCGCACTCAGCAATATTCCAGCTATATGGCGGCGGTCTGTAAATAATCGAGTCTGGACCAGACAATCCAGTGATCAACATCATTTTCATCGATCTGCACAATTGGGAACCGATGACATGTGTCAACCAGGTCTGCGAGCCTGACCACCCGATCCCGTTAGTCGCCATGGGTTACTGAAGATCAATATTCTAACCCGGACCATCACGGGTACATCGTGACAGGATATTAACTTAGGATTTTTAACTGGACCAGGCCGTATCAAACGTTAAAGATCCATTAAGGTATCAGGAGTCCCCCGTCAACTAATTTACATTAAATGTGATTTAATCAAATTTTATTAACATTGTGACATTAGTACCGTTATTAAGTTTCAACATGTAAATTTAATGTCTGAACTATTAGGCCAATGAACGTTTTATGCAACCGATTTTAAAGATATTAGGGTTTGGTCGCGTGTCAATGAAGATTGTGGATTGTTCCACAGGGAGGTCGAGCACTCTTCAACTCGAGTATACTGAATAAGACGAAGTTAAGAGTGATGAATGTTGCGTAGTATATCTTTGTTTGAAACATTCAGCACACAATTTCGCCAAAAATATCCCAACATGTATCCCTAACGTTTTCCCAGAATTTGTATGATATTATATTGCTATGGAACAAAGTTAAAATGTTCGTATATTTCAGTCACCACACCGCGTGTAAGTGATCCTCGGGTGGAAATGTCATAAGCAGGTCTGAGACGTTTGGCACCCTGGAGAACACACTAACAGAACACACTAGCAGAAACATGGTACGGACAAACCTAGTCTAAGTAAACTTAGGCTCAGTATTATTCGTTACACTGCTATACTGAAACCTTGTGGAAGGTCGCGTCAGGTAACCTTTTCAATTGACCAATATAAACCCACAGCTTACCAAATCGCGAAAGTTGACATTCGCACATACCTTTTGAACTTTTACCTCGAAAACGTTTTGTACCCGAACGATTCCGAATGTTTTTTCCGTACGATCGCTTCCGAGTGATGCACATGGAGCACGCCACAACAGTGAGTAAACAGTCGCTGAAAATAGCGTTTTGTCAGTATTCAAGGATGTCAGCTTGCGGAAATATTAGCTAATGATAACCATGTCAACAGAAACCCAAAAGCGTATATACTGCAGGGCAAATATCTGTGTTGTATGCGGGTTTTCATTTGTTGTGAGATCAGTGTTGGCGACCTGGGAAGAGAAAATCCATTTTGTAAGTACCGCCGAACCCTAAGTAGTAGCCGTTGTCTGATTGGTTAAATCCGTTCGGCCGTCTCGCGTTTGATTGGGCGGTCATAGGTCGCTCAAAGGTTACCTGACGCGACCTTCCACAAGGTTTTGTTAGACTCAGTATAGCAGTGTAACGAATAATACTGAGCCTAAGTTTACTTAGACTGGGACAAACCAGAAATCGTGTCGGGCAATCAGAATGCATGCATTTATAGTGTCATAGGACACAACTCTACACCGAGTGGTTGCACTAGTGAGTGGGTGAGTGAGTGTGTTTAGCTTTACGCCGCTTTTAGCAATATTACAGCAATATCATGGCGGTGGACACCACAAATTGGCTTCACACATTGTACCCATTTTGGGAATGGAACCCGGGTCTTCAGCGTGACGAACGAACGCTTTAACCACTGGGCTACCCCACCAGCTCTAACCAGTATGAAAACCCTATCGTGTTGTAAAACTCTTAATATAACAGCACCATTCCTGGATATCATGGGAACGATTCAACTGTCGTGATTTGTTTATGTATGGATCCTAACATTCTTGATACTGACAGGGTCCGCCATCATTGTGCCACGTGACCATCAAACTGAACGGCTTCATCCATTGAAGCTGAAGTCGGATAATCATAAATCGAAATAAATGGTGGCAAAAATGATCTCTTTGAATGGAAAATATAACGTAATACAGATCTGAGCAAAATAGCACGATTTCAAATCAGGCGCTGGTTTAACCTTAATCAGAAAGTCGATATATAGCGTGAAATGAATGGTCAAGTTCACGTCCTTGGTTAATATATCGCTTAACTGGTAAATATACGTCGGATCTGACATTGATTAATAATAGCAAATCTTCGTGATTCTGTATATTCAACCGGAGCTTATAGCCACAATATATATGCGTGAGTTCCTAGCGTTAAGTGAATGAGGTTGTTTTTGCCCGATAGGCGTCAGCATTCGTTTGGACAACACTCAATTGTACGTGGAAACTATCGAACCGGGATGGAGTAATTATGGAGGTCAAGTGTCGGATGGAAGGATACGTATGTTGTGCAGTGCTTCATAGTCATTGCACTGATACAGCGACGTGTGTGTGTGTGTGTGTGTGTGTGTGTGTGTGTGTGTGTGTGTGTGTGTGTGTTTGTGATGCTTATACTTGATTTAAGCCGGTTCTGTAGTGCTCGCTCACCATGGTACCGTAGATACCCTTCTCAGACACACCACATTGACTCCGAGGTGTCATGTCTTTACTATATTTCCTTAACGCCGGATGTTGTCCGATGCTTTCATTTATTTTGTTATAACACGGGAAGAGGATCGAACTACCGGTCTTCCAATCTCCGACCAGATGCTATGTCTACTGGGCCAAAGAGGAGGCTTTGTAGAGTGAGTGAGTATTTAGCAATATTCCAGCAAGGAAAGATGACAATATATGGATGAGCAACTTCTTTTATTACAATGAAATCTCTCACTGTTATAAAGAAGTTGTTCATCAATATATTGTGATCCTTCCTTACTGACCCAACTTCTAAATGCCTCTCAAAGAAAATATTCCAGCAATATCACACCAGAAATGGGCTTCACACATTGTACCCATGTAGGGAATCGAACCCGGGCTTCGGCGTGGCGAGCAAACGCTTTAACCACTAGGGCTACGCCACCGCCCCAGGCTTTGTAGAAACAGAACAAGATGAAACTATAAAGATCTGCGTTTCTGCCACAGCATCAGTTCCTCATTTCATCCCCATGATACGACGTAATCACCAGGAACCCCTTTCATCCCCATGATACGACGTTATGTCCAGGAACCCCTTTCATCCCCATGATACGACGTTATGTCCAGGAACCCCTTTCATCCCCATGATACGACGTTATCTCCAGGAACCCCTTTCATCCCCATGATACGACGTTATGTCCAGGAACCCCTTTCATCCCCATCGACGTTATGTGATACGACGTTATGTCCAGGAACCCCTTTCATCCCCATGATACCCCTTTCATCCCCATGATACGACGTTATGTCCAGGAACCCCTTTCATCCCCATGATACCCCTTTCATCCCGATGATACGACGTTATGTCCAGGAACCCGTTTCATCCCCATGATACGACGTAACCACCAATAACCCCTTTCATCCCCACGATACGACGTTATGTCCAGGAACCCGTTTCATCCCCATGATACCCCTTTCATCCCCATGATACGACGTAACCAACAATAACCCCTTTGATCCCCACGATACGACGTTATCTCCAGGAAATCATCACTCGTGTGGACCCACGGTGACAAATCTCATGAAGTTCACGAACAAGACCTGGCTTCGACTCATCACCTTAACATTTCATCTGAAACATGTGTAAAGGGATTGCGCCTTTGAACGCGTCAAACATCCCCTGCCAGGCCAAAAATATGAAGTTGACAAAAATTAGATTTATCCTACAATTGAATAATTAAACTTTCAATTTCGACTCCTCCTCGACCATTGACAAATAATTTGTACGTGCATGTGAATTCACAGAGAACAGTTTGGATGTTTCAGTGGGTGTCATGATCATATCCACGTTTCTTACTAACAGCCCACAACTATTATTTAGGTATCAGGTTCTTTTAAAAACCAACAACTATTGATTATTCTGCAAATGTTTTGGCGCAAAACGAAGTTACAAGATATCTAAATGTTCATCGACACAAAATATATTAGTCTTCATGGTGCTTGAAGTCATCATCATCATGGCAGCCTTCATTACTGCCATGTTACGGTCACCCACGCGAACAGAACAAGACAGTTCCTGGGTTAATACCACTTAGTCGCAAATCCGTACGCTATAGAACGTTAAGCCCAATGTCGTTTTCTCTGTGCTTTTAGGCAATGCTAGTTGGGTAAGATAGCATCTGAGGATCAAACGACAAGATTTGGACACCACACAGGTGAGTCTAGGTTTCATCTAGTCAGTCGTGAAATCTCTAAGGCGAATGTTTCAACGACGATCGTGTTACCAACGTCGCCACTTCAGGACAGAAAGTGTCATGGAATCAGCTAGCATAGCAAGTCACTCGAGAACAAACGATACCCAAGGAACTACAGTGGCCAAGTCGCTGTGCAGAGTTGCGTCCCTTGGACACGGCAGAAACCAGTGTTTGTGGGTTCAAATCCCAGTTCCCCGCGATTGTTTTAAGTCGGTCAGCACCTGTTGTCTTGGAAAAGGTTTAGGCTCTGCATCACCTCTGGCGTTTCTCTCTGGGGCGGTGGGGTAGCCTAGTGGTTAAAGCGTTCGCTCGTCACGCCGTAGACCCGGGTTCGATTCCCCACATGGGTACAATATGTGAAGCCCATTTCTGGTGTCCCCCGCCGTGATGTTGCTGGAATATTGCTAAAAGCGGCGTAAAACAATACTCAGTCAGTCAGTCAGTTTGGCTTTTCTCTGGCTCTGAGCGGACATACTGGGATTAATTGAAATATCTGGAATGCTTCTCAAAGTGACGTTAATTCCAACTCTCCGCCACCAACACACGTGTTTGTATTCAGCAGTTTCGAGAAAAAACAACATTTGTTTAGTTTGACTACTTGATAAGGTTTAATTGCTTATAACATACGTCCTCCCACGCATACGCCTACCACTCTGCACCCCAATCGATATATAACGGCAGCTCTCCAGATCCATTCTGTTTCCAGGGCACACAAATGCATGAAACTGGTATGTCAGAGACATTTGAATCTCTTTAGCTGCATATAAAAACTGAATTCAAATACCAACAGAAATGTACACCAGTTTAACAAGGTTGAAATTAACTCCATCTCGATATGGATCTGTAGTTTTTTTCTTCATTCGACATAAATAATTTACCAGTTACTGAAAGGTCAAAATCCTTTGTTGCAAACATACATCGCATTTCAAATGTAAAGGGAATTCAGGTTCTAAAAAGTCGCTCTTTTCTGCTGAAATGTCAAATAAGTCGTCAGGAAAACGGCATCAATACGAGGATGCATCACCGTTAATGGAGCATGTATGATATAACATTAGTGTTAAATATGCGAAGACTGATTTCAGCAACAAAAGACACTGTTCTTTTGTTCATTCAATGAAGCTACTGGACAGATCGTCAGCGAAAACCGGAAGGTCTATGGTTCGATCCATCATACCAAAACCCTTTAAAACCTGATCCGGTTTGTTCTCTTGGAGTCAACATGCTGATCCTGAGTGTCTGATACAGCGATTCCATACTTTGGTTTCTTTAGTAAGTGCTACACTTCCGGTTATTTGCATGAAGTCAGTTCGCTCTGTCTAAGGTATTCAGTTTTCCGAACGTATTGGGTTCACCATAACCGACAACAGTCGATGTTTTATATCCTGGTTGGGCGCCTGGAATTTAACAGAAAATGTTGTTGATAAAAACCAGTCCTGCTGATTGTCTTACATAAACTAAATAGAAAAAGAGTTTGACGGTAAGAGACATGTTAAGTAACATGGCATGAAAAACCCTATTTTTTGCTGTCTTAACCGTGCAACAAAAAGTATTCTCGTTGTATCGCCAGTGGCAGTCTTAATTTGTTTCTTAACTTGTTTGTTTTAACGTATAATCTCCCTCAGCAAACAATAAAGCTATATGACGGTTACATGCCAATTTCCGGGGTTGGACCAGACAATCCAGTGACTGATAATGCAGCTCCAGGAATATCGTCATGTATACAACGGAAAGTGAGTGAGTGAGTTTAGTTTTACGCCGCACTCAGCAATATTCCAGCTATATGGCGGCGGTCTGTAAATAATCGAGTCTGGACCAGACAATCCAGTGATCAACAACATGAGCATTGATCTGCGCAATTGGGAACCGATGACATGTGTCAATCATGGATGGACGGACGGACGGATGGTTGATGAATGGGTGGATGGATGGACGTACGGACGGATGGATGGATGATGTGTGGGTGGATGGATTGATGGATGGATCGACAAGGTTGTCCCAGAGATGTTCACTTGGAAACGTGTCTAAACTAGTGTCCTGCACATAGTGACGGACGATACATGTTGCATGAGGTCTTGTCTTGTCATCCTCCGTTCAAACATGATCCGTTCTTTTGTAGGAAGGGAGCTCAACTGGCTGCAAGATTTCGTTGATGTAACGTTGTGCTACCAGATTAGCCCCTCAGCAAGTTCCGTCTGATCGAGATTACATATTCGGTCCAAATCATTACGCTACCACCTCCAAATGTTGCATTCTCCAGGAAGCAACAAGACACTGGACGTTCTTCCCGAGAACCATACACATGAATGACATGCAGAGACGGAACCTGCTCTCACAAGAAGACATGTTCCCTGCTAGTTCCTTTTCCACGAATTGTTTACAATGTGCGCGTCCACTTCAGTTTTTGACATGTCGTCATGTCAACGTGATTCAAAGGAAAGAGGCAGTCCTTGTTACAGTGAAGCAGCAGATGACAACATGCCCCTCGGCTGTTGATGACGCCAGTCAACGTGTGGTTCCTTTGATAATGAATACGTCAATACTCGCTGGGTGTTTGCCTGTTCTTGGTTTGTTCACTATCAAATATATAGGCTCTTATGGTGGCGCGTGGTCCTGTGCTCAAAGCTCAGGTCACAAATCGGTGAAGTTAAGCAGCGTCGAGCTCGGAGAGTCTTTGGATGGGTGACCGTGTTTAGCAGCTTGACCCCTGAGAGTTTCTAGGACTTGAGTCCTGCCCCACAACGAAGCACATGTGACACATGTGGTCTCACCTTAGGCAAGTGAGTTTGTTCAAAATTGTCTCTGTTCATCCAGCAGGAAAATAGGTACCCGGTGGAAAAAAGTCATACGACTATAACCTTCTAGCGCCTAACAGGCAGCTTGGGTTATCCGGGGTAATAATGTGCTGTGCCTTGATTGTTAGCGCTATGAGCATACCTAGTGTGGAGTTTGGCGCTATATAAATGGACACATTATTATTATTATTATTCTTTGACAGCAACATGTTGCACAGACACTGTTCTGTCTCCAACTGCAGCATCACCAAACATCCTCAATCTCAATTCTACCAATAAACCGTGTATTTTACTGTGTATTTCTTGGCTTAAGCATTGACGAAAATTGTGAGCTGCCGTTTTCAAGAATCATATGATCATACTGCACGTTTATGTCCCTATAGCGAGTAACTAAGCTATAGTCACATGGCAATCAAACAGCACAAGTGGTCAGTCGGAAACTCTGAAGTGATACGGAATCCGCCATATTGTCCAACAACATTTTTCATTAAAACATTAGATATTTTTTTAGGTCAACCTTTGGCATTTGCTTTTTCAATCTTTGAACAACACAGTGTGCAGATCTAACACTTTCAAGAATCATGAAGACGCGATACTTTTTAATAATGTCTGATGTGGAAGATTAATTCTCACCGGAATCGTAAATGTGGTTAAGTATCAAATGACGATAGTTGAATTTTACGTTTGTTTGTTTGGGAATGTTCTCGTGAATAAAAAGCAAATCTTCTTTCTTTTGAATCATGTGTCGCAATTGTATCTTTGGCGACCTTTTTTCAGTATTTCTTTTATTGTTGTTTCACGCCACACTCAGCAATGCCCAAGCTATATGATGGAAAATTGGACCAGACAAACCAGTGGTTGACATAATGAGCATCGATCTACTCAATCCCGTAAAAGCTCTTTCGACGCATTGTGACGCCTGAGAAGCCTTGACCTTCATATCACCCAATCGTCAGCAGCATCTCTTGTATTTATATGGTAGATGTGACTGTTCTTGAGAGATATTACTGGGTGTTACAGGTGAGCCACAATATCTAGATACAAGGTACAAGTCCCTCTATATCACCAAAGTATTTAACACAATCAGAGTTCAGGGAGCTACAAAACTGAATTCAGTTCCGAGGGGACGGGGTAGGATACTAAGAATTATGATCAAGCCTGTTTTTCTGAAAGTTATTTCGTATACCTCGCATTGCAGGAAACTTTTAATGTGACCTGTAGTTAGAGACCCTGTCAAATAGAAAAAAACAGACACATTTCCTAATATTTATATAGTTAAAAGAAAACATTATGTTAGAATATAAAAAATAGCTACTCGACATTACACAGAACTGATGTCAAGCGAAAATCGCAAGACGATAACGCGATAACGCATTTCGTTGAAACTGAAAAAGACATGCCAGTTATGAATCCACTTAATTAATGGGTTTTATACAACACCGCGTCAGCCCTTTTTCAATGTCTCAGTGGTGGGTGTAAAAAACCATACTTAATTAATATGGGTTTTATACAACACCAAGGATACTTTTAATGTCTCAGCATATATATTTCCTTTCACTCCTGATAAGGTGTTATACACATTATATGATACTTATAATCTTTAATTGTTTCTTAACATTAGTCATCTGCAGAAATAATGATAATATTGAGCGCGTTGAATGTTTAAGGACATTTAATTTGAAACGCATTCTCATAAGATGAAACGTGCTTTAAGAGATAAAGACTGGTTTAACAATGACTGTGGCGCCGGCTAACAGCGTGATTACTGGACAGATGGAAATAATATCGTCATATTTGGACAGTGTTATTAAATTCATACACTAGAGTTTACACAAAGGTTAGTTATTAATATTGTCCTGATTGTATGTGTCCCAGACATCTGAATATCAAGGCTCTCAGACCCTATGGTTTACAAAGGGTTATGTTCCGGCTGTGAATCAACGATGGCGGATTGTTTTGTTTATTGGTACTTAAACATACATTAGCTACTTTACGTGTGTTTGTGTCAAGAGAGAGTGGGTGAGTATGGTTTTACACCATTTTTAGCAATATTCCAGCAATATCACGGTGGGGGACACCAGAAATGGGCTTCACACATTGTAGCCATGCGGGGAATCGAACCCGGGTCTTCAGCGTGACGAGTGGGCGCTTTAACCACTAGGCTACCCACACCGATGTTCAATAACCGGGAAAGCTCACTTCATTCACACCGTGTGCAAAGGACATTGGTTTTGTTGTAAATTGAAGCGACCAAATTCATTTCCATAATCATGAGAAATCTTTCCTAAAACCCGTAATAGCCCTAAAACCACAATAATTGGATACGGTGCGGAACAAAACATGCTAATTATTGTAAATTGGTGGAGTTTTTAAAAGCACGAATCGATATAATTGTTGCCAAGTCCACACGAACGAATTAAACAATTAAGGAAAAGTGCAATTCTTTTAAGAGAAGTGACAAAAACTTCTAGTATCATTATGAATATAAGCCAAAGGCAGTGTCCACTGTACGACTCCGACTGAACACGAGCAGTAGCCAGGCATCAGCAATGATAGGATCATAGGATACATGTGATATAAACATGAACTGCCCGAGTCATGAATCTCAGTGTCGGGGAACATTTATGGAATATTCACACGAATTGTATTACAGATGCCTAACGATTAGGATTGGGTTTTTTCTGTCGCACTTTGTGATGAAAATTATATTGTCATGGCCTAGTTGACCAACATACGTGAGGGGCAAGCTGAAAGCAAATTATAATGTTCTTGATCAAAAATATTGGAAACCTCTTCCAATGGAAAATTATAAAGTTGTTGATCCTTATGTTTAGCTGGTGATCTAGAAACCGCTACCAATGGCAAACTATAATGTTGTTGATCCATATGTTTAGATGGTGATCTAGAAACCGCTACCAATGGCAAACTATAATGTTGTTGATCCATATGTTTAGATGGTGATCTAGAAACCGCTACCAATGGCAAACTATAATGTTGTTGATCCATATGTTTAGCTGGTGATCTAGAAACCGCTAATCCATATGTTTAGATGGTGATCTAGAAACCGCTACCAATGGCAAACTATAATGTTGTTGATCCATATGTTTAGATGGTGATCTGGCAAACTATAATGAAACCGCTACCAATGGCAAACTATAATGTTGTTGATCCATATGTTTAGATGGTGATCTAGAAACCGCTACCAATGGCAAACTATAATGTTGTTGATCCATATGTTTAGATGGTGATCTAGAAACCGCTACCAATGGCAAACTATAATGTTGTTGATCCATATGTTTAGATGGTGATCTAGAAACCGCTACCAATGGAGTTGTTGATCAATGTTTACTTACCAAAAACTATAATGTTGTTGATCCATATGTTTAGATTGATCACCAATGGCAAACTATTTGTTTAGATGGTGATCTAGAAACCGCTACCAATGGCAGGCATGGTGGCCTAGAAACCGCTACCAATGGAGGACAATAATCTACCAAAACACTTCAATCATTTAGATGCAAATTTCAGATTTGAGTATCTGGCTATATATTCTATTTCCATATCAGACAACAAACATAAGATCCTAAATCGAATTCGTGAGAGTTCGGTTTGATTCTTTTTTCAATGTGAATAGTCATTGCTGCGTCTCCTATCTGGGAGAAATCTTAGATCAACTCACATAAATATAGAAATGATTAGACGGATCGGGCATTTAAGTATCACGTTTTCTATCGTCATTGCAACCACGTGATTTTCTGGAATGGGTATTTCTGAAATTATCAAGCCACTTTTACAGAAATAATTACATACGACTCACGTTATAGGAAATGTGTAATGTGCTATTTTCTTGGGTCTTAAAAAACAGTCCGATATATAGAATTATTTAAATAAGGAATAATCGAACACCAGCTATGGTGGAAACAATAACTGATAACCTAAATATTGAAGAACAATGGTGGTCATAAGTTAAAACCCCGCCCCGTTGCTGAGAATAGGAATGGTTGCTCCAGAAATACTCTTTCCTGTTAACCCAGTTTCTCTCAATCATTGCACAAACATATTTCATTATGACAAGTTGATGTGTTTATGTCTGGTGTTATTCATTCGCAGTGGCATCCAATTTGACAGAAGACATTCATAAAAACTGACAACCGAGCAGCCCGTACACTACAATTGGGTAATGTCATTGTCTAGAATGGGATTTATCATTTCATTACGTTAATGCCATACAAATATAGATTCAGCTCCTAGTATGACGGACGGAACCATAATTGGATCTAATAAAAGTTCTGATACTGGATCAGTTAAGAGTTAAAAGAATCCAGTTTCATTTCAGCTGTTCGTGGATCCAGCCGCCCTTTGCCATGCTGGATTTCAAATAAATATTAGTTACAAACACCTTTGTCATTTCATATGAAATTTGTGTTAAATTCATCGTACGATTTTGGCTATATTATGAACACGTGTGTCAGAATAATTATCAGATAGTTATTACCCCAGTTTATCACAATTTGATATAATATCTCACATGTGTTCAGGCGAACTCCCAGACAAATGTTGCCACAGTAGAAGCGTCATACGGTTAGCCAAACCGCACGCTATGAAAATGGCACTGACATATATGTGTCCATCACTTCAAAATGGTTTATATGACCTGACACATTGATTCATGTTCAACCAGTGTCAACCACAGCTGAGGCAGTGAATATTGTTACAATGAGACAAACGCCTTGATATTATAAGGCTGATAGAGTGATTGAGTGAGTAGATAGGAGGGTGAGTGAGTGAGTGAGCAAGCGTGCATGGGGGTGATGTGTGTTGGGGTAGGGGTGGGAGGTGTTGGCAACGGTCCACCAGTATTTTCCATCTCTATAATGGTGGCCTGTAACAGTCGAGTCTTCAGTTATATCACTACATGTCAGCGGATATGTGAGGAGATGTTTCGCATGTCTTATAGTCGTTAACCACTGTGTCATAAAACATATAAACACGACAAAGACGAACCGGTGATCTAGTTCACAAGTTCCGGATACGTCTAAGGTACGTAACTCCGCATTCAAGTGGCATCTTTTCTACACTATATTAGCATACGTTTACATCTTCATTCTTACTGGTGGACCGTTGCCAACACCTCCAACCCCTACCCCAACACACATCACCCTCATGCACGCTCGCTCACTCACTCACTCACTCCCTCCTCCTACCTACTCACTCACTCACTCTATCAGTCTTATAATATCAAGGCGTTTGTCTCATTGTAACAATATTTCACTGCCTCAGCCGTGGTTGACACTCGTTGAACATGAATCAATGTGTCAGGTCATATAAACCATTTTGAAGTGATGGACACATATATGTCAATGCCATTTTCATAGCGTGCGGTTTGGCTAACCGTATGAAGCTTCTACTGTGGCAACATTTGTCTGGGAGTTCCCCTGAACACATGCGAGATATGATATCAAACATATTTCAGCTGCATGGATAAGCGTGTTATTTTCGAGCAAGGATAATCGTCCTGAACCATTCTACAAGATGTGTCTATCATCCAGGTCGTGTCTTCGCCAACACCTGGTGTCACTGAGTATTTTGAGGATTCATTCACATAAATTACACCACTAGTTCGTCTTTAAGGCCCGATTGAATCTGTTTCGGAGGATAATCGAGAATGCTTAGTTTCAAGCCTTGACGTTTACTACTTGTAGTTATTACGCCGTAAGGGGCGGTGGGGTGGCCTATTGGTTAAGGCGATCGCTCGTCACGCCGAACACCCGGGTTCGATTTCCCACATGGGTACAATGTGCAAAGCCCACTGCAGTGACATTGCTGGAATATTGTTAAAGGCGTCGTAAAACCATACTCACTCACTATTATGCCGTAATGTAACTGTGTGCATGGGATATTTTATTACACAGAACTACTGACTCGGATTAGAAACCTTGCATCCTCCTACCAAAGGGGAAGCGAATGTCCGCTCCGTACTTGACAGAAACCATCAAGCTAAATAACGTCCAGTAATATCATTTAATGGCCACTGATTTGGGGTGTTTTTTTTAGCTCTGTCGTATCATATGTCATTAGTTAATAAGAGGCACACAAATTTTTACTCCTACACTTCCTTTGGGCTAGTTTCAGTAGGTATTTAAATCCCGATCCGTAAGGTAAACGGGTTGATGGAGTACGCCGCCCCCACGATCTATTCATCAAGACTGTCATTAGTTCCACAGATTGAACCCAGTTGACCGCTGTGCATCGATGTAACTTCCTCTGAAGGATTTTACCAGCCTTGAATCCATTTAAATCTATTATGTGGTCTCTGATTTAATGAACCTTGAATGCATCAGACGCATTGAAAGATTGCCAAAGATGTTGTTGAATCTAAACAATGCATCTATTAGTAGCGGTTCATTTAAGTACATCAGTGGTTACTTACTTAATAGTAATAAGCATGGTAAGACATGCGCTATTGTCAGTCCCATGACGGGGTGCCAACCGTCTCTGGATACGCCGGCAGCCAAGCCATGGTAGGTATTCCTTTATGCTGCTGTACCGCTCAATGCCTTAAGCCTATATCGCCATTTCATTCCTGCCATTTATTGTTCGACTTTTTTGTGTGAAATATCAATCCGATATTATATTTCTCGGTCCCGGGGTACTGCTGGCCCAAATCAGATGGAAAAAGATATAAGAGAAGGCACAAGCAAGGTTATAACATGAGCTCAAAAAGCTTATGTTATGAATGTTAATTATGTTAGGTTCATGTTAGAGGTATGATATTATGGACTCTGATATTTGAAATAAATTAACACTAAATTAACAGGCACTAATTCACACTCAGAACACTCATTAAAAGGTTTAATATAGCCACTTCAAAACATAAATTTAGCAATCAAGAATTATTTGTATAGAATATTTATTGCGAGGCTTATGGGCACGGATGGTTATGGTTTCGTAACGAAAATACCATTTTAATTTACTTTACTTGCTATTTTCACTAACTTGACTCACGAGTTCATGAATTGGACGCAAGGACAAATTAAGCAGTAATAAGGAGGGACAGAGGATGAAGAAGGTACCGCCAAGCTGCCATAGTTTCATTCGTAAACATCATTTGTCATTACAGGATGGAGAAGGCACCGCCAAGCTGCCATAGTTTCATTCGTAAACATCATTTGTCATTACAGGATGGAGAAGGCACCGCCAAGCTGCCATAGTTTCATTCGTAAACACCATTTGTCATTACAGGATGGAGAAGGCACCGTAAACATCAATTACAGGATGGAGAAGGCACCATAGTTTCATTCGTAAACACCATTTGTCATTACAGGATAGAGAAGGCACCACCAAGCTGCCATAGTTTCATTCGTAAACATCATTTGTCATTACAGGATGGAGAAGGCACCACCAAGCTGCCATAGTTTCATTCGTAAACACCATTTGTCATTACAGGATGGAGAAGGCACCGCCAAGCTGCCATAGTTTCATTCGTAAACATCATTTGTCATTACAGGATGGAGAAGGCACCGCCAAGCTGCAATAGTTTCATTCGTAAACATCATTTGTCATTACAGGATGGAGAAGGCACCGCCAAGCATTACAGGATGGAGAAGGCACCATAGTTTCATTCGTAAACATCATTTGTCATTACAGGATGGAGAAGGCACCGCCAAGCTACCATAGTTTCATTCGTAAACATCATTTGTCATTACAGGATGGAGAAGGCACCGCCAAGCTGCCATAGTTTCATTCGTAAACATCATTTGTCATTACAGGATGGAGAAGGCACCACCAAGCTGCCATAGTTTCATTCGTAAACATCATTTGTCATTACAGGATGGAGAAGGCACCACCAAGCTGCCATAGTTTCATTCATTACAGTAAACATCATTTTTGTCATTACAGGATGGAGAAGGCACCACCAAGCTGCCATAGTTTCATTCGTAAACACCATTTGTCATTACAGGATGGAGAAGGCACCGCCAAGCTGCCATAGTTTCATTCGTAAACACCATTTGTCATTACAGGATGGAGGAAGGCACCGCCAAGCTACCATAGTTTCATTCGTAAACATCATTTGTCATTACAGGATGGAGGACGCCCCGCCAAGCTGCCATAGTTTCATTCGTAAACACCATTTGTCATTACAGGATGGAGAAGGCACCGCCAAGCTGCCATAGTTTCATTCGTAAACATCATTTGTCATTACAGGATGGAGAAGGCACCCCGCCAAGCTGCCATAGTTTCATTCGTAAACACCATTTGTCATTACAGGATGGAGAAGGCACCGCCAAGCTGCCATAGTTTCATTCGTAAACATCATTTGTCATTACAGGATGGAGAAGGCACCGCCAAGCTGCCATAGTTTCATTCGTAAACATCATTTGTCATTACAGGATGGAGAAGGCACCGCCAAGCTGCCATAGTTTCATTCGTAAACATCATTTGTCATTACAGGATGGAGAAGGCACCCGCCAAGCTGCCATAGTTTCATTCGTAAACATCATTTGTCATTACAGGATGGAGAAGGCACCGCCAAGCTGCCATAGTTTCATTCGTAAACATCATTTGTCATTACAGGATGGAGAAGGCACCGCCAAGCTGCCATAGTTTCATTCGTAAACATCATTTGTCATTACAGGATGGAGAAGGCACCGCCAAGCTGCCATAGTTTCATTCGTAAACATCATTTGTCATTACAGGATGGAGAAGGCACCGCCAAGCTGCCATAGTTTCATTCGTAAACACCATTTGTCATTACAGGATGGAGAAGGCACCGCCAAGCTGCCATAGTTTCATTCGTAAACACCATTTGTCATTACAGGATGGAGAAGGCACCACCAAGCTGCCATAGTTTCATTCGTAAACATCATTTGTCATTACAGGATGGAGAAGGCACCGCCAAGCTGCCATAGTTTCATTCGTAAACACCATTTGTCATTACAGGATGGAGGAGGCACCGCCAAACTGCCATAGTTTCATTCGTAAACACCATTTGTCATTACTGGCTTAGAGTGAAATCTCATTTCTATATGAGGTCGCTTGTAATTTGTGTCAGTTACAGTAACGCTCAAACTTCCAAGCTATCACACTGAGAGCTCAGGGGTAGACGAGATGTAAATCAGGCGTTGCCTGAATGTAATCAAACACACCTGCTCTTTCCATTCTATAACTGTACAAGTTTGGTCCGACAAGTGATTGAGCGAGTATGGCTTTACGCTGCTTTTAACACTATTCCAGAAATATCAGGGCTGGGGACACAAGAAATTGTTCGAAATATGGCGCTTATTGAAACAGGTTACGTGCGCCGGTTTAATGTGCGCATATACTTCCACAAGCTCCTCACAGTGTCATATCCGTCCCTTGAGACATCGTGCCATGCATGGTATTCATAAAGAATTCATGTAAAAATCATATGAAAGCCCTCATGGACCGCATCGCTAACCCAACATTTATAAATGTGGCCTATAATCACCGTTTTTACCATGGTATACATGTATATCAAAATTGGTGACTGAAGAGCATAATTAGTGGGACATACTAGTGGTGGTCCGATTAATTGAAATAATCGAAGATTGATCGCAGTGGCCAAACGACCAAGCAATCGATCACATTTTCTCATAATCGAACACAAACGATTTTGGAACCGCTGTAATAGAGTTTGAAATACTTGATGATGGAACATATCTATGACGTTGTCAGGGCCTGAAAACGTGTTTATTTCTAAGAAAACTCACTTCACTTTCTGAAAAGTCATGACTGAATATTTCTTGAAGAATCTGGGAAGTTAATGTTACACTGGAACTGAATCATTTTACACTGGATGTGAAATCTGCAAATGTAATTTGTGCAGTTTCTAAAAACCCCAGAGAACCAAATGTTTTTTTTTTTATACTTATCTGCAACTACAACCTGAATAGGAAAATCTAAAAAATGACGCTAACCATTTTTTTTCGATGATTGGTCGTTGGTATTGAACCAATCATCAATTGTGAGATTTCAACCAATTCCCAACACTAGGATATACAGCTACAAGTACATACTTGAGAGATGTCGATATGTTATCATCAGATTGTGCTTCCTACATACAGACCATCTTTCCGAGCGGGGGCGGTGGGGTAGCCTAGTGGTTAAAGCGTTGGCTCGTCACGCCGAAGACCCGGGTTCGAATCCCCACATGGGTACAATGTGTGAAGCCCATTTCTGGTGTCCCCCGCCGTGATGTTGCTGGAATATTGCTAAAAGCGGCGTAAAACCATACTCAGTCAGTCAGTCTTTCCGAGCGTGTCCCAAGCGTGACCACTAATCTGTGTGAAAAATGTGTTTCCACCATGGCCAATTACAGCTAACTTTCTTTGTACTAATATATAAATGGACTGTGGCACGTATCCATCGTCCAATCACAGAACGTTTTACAAAATCAACATCGATATTCGGGTGGCTGCAGTTACGAAGACTGCCATCGCCTGTTGGGTTTGGTTTTATATTATTCCAATTTAAAGCTTAAGCTTCGACAGATATGTTCGATGTGGTTCAAAGCTTTTAACCAACTCGCCTAAATACGTTGATATATTTGAGTGCTTGTGGTGTTTAACTTAACGACATTGTTTCAACGCCCGAATCGTTTAGTCACTATTAATGAGAGA
This sequence comes from Haliotis rubra, assembly GCF_003918875.1. NCBI lineage: Eukaryota > Metazoa > Mollusca > Gastropoda > Lepetellida > Haliotidae > Haliotis > Haliotis rubra. Next base: position 1,710,085 of record NW_025767424.1, read on the forward strand.
GACATACGGTAGTAATAAGTAGCTTTACTGTAGGGATTTGTCGTTTTGAATGTCAGTCAGGGATGAAATGGCCAATTCTTATTTTGTGTGATTGGCTAGATCGTTTGCAACGATTGCAATATTGTTGTGCCTTTCGAAATAAATGTAGCGATCTGATTGGATATGACGTTCATCACGAGGGCTTGTACACGGGGTGGCGCCAGAGTAGCAGAAATGGCCTAATCAGATGTATTTCACAAATACACCTTTTAGTCCCAATTGAATTTATTCGAGAGATAATCGAGACTTGCTATTCTCTGTCGTTGACGTTGTATGTTTAAAGTAACAAGCTAATACTAGTGTAATATCATACAGAGTATTACCTATATGTCATAATCATAACTGGTGAGTTAGTCTCTGAGTCAGCCTAGAACCTGCCTCTTCACTGTGACCTCAAACGGCCATCATTGGTTACTGTTAAGCTGTTTATACCCAGAATTCACATGGAGAAAATAATGCAATTAGCGTTTCCATATCTTTGATACGTCGGGTGGCGTTCATAAAACGTGCCTTTTTTTAGCAAATTATTTGAAATTGCAGATGCTTCTGGGAGGGCAGGACATGCTTATCCTTAGGTTGAACACCTGGTGTCATCGCTTATTTGATCGCTTTTGCCTATACACCCGATGGAATCTTTTTCAGCAGACAACCGACTGATTATTCTCTGACGTGAACGTTCTTTATCCTTTCCACATATTGATATATTCAACTGATCAACGTTTAATTATGCTAGCCTTATATACTCATGCCAATAATGGTTGTCACCCCCCTCCCCACCCCAACCCCCACCTCACACCCACACCCCACACCCCCTCTCCAATTAAACAAATTGAAGGGGGTGTCAACCATTATTGGCATGAGTATGCTTGTGTCATCTATCCCTGAAGTACGGGATGTTTTTTGCAACCTAGATGTGTATTGAAAGTCTGTTTTGTAATCGATACAAACACATTAAGATATCATGCGCTTTCTCCGATAAAACGTTTAAGAGAGAACGTTTTTTTATTTATTACAATATGTACATTGCTGCTATGTCCTTATTGACCCAAACCAAACGCTAAAACCTCTCCCCTACTTGAATAGCAATATTTATCAATTTGCTCACGTCCATATCCAATGCCGAAAGTAAATAATGTTCACTGACGCCAGTTTAAATGCCGACAGTTATTTTCGTCTTGGTGTTTAATACCTGAACAGTACCAATTTGACAGTAATACATTCATGGGGTTATTTTCAGCAGATCTTTCAATCTCGATCCTCAGAGAAAACGAGTTCATTGAATAAACGCCCACACGAGGTTTTTTATAAAGATTTTTTTTCGATGTGCAGATTGATCCTGTATGTCTGTTGCTCATCAATCTGAATTCCTTTGGGAGATTTACCCACATTGATCTTGGTAGCTAAGCAGATATTAAAGTGAGTGTGGTTTTACGCCGCTTTTAGCAATATTCTAGCAATAACACGGCGACGGCCACCACAATGGGCGTCACACATTGTAGCCATGTGGGGAATCGAACCCGGCTCTTCTGCGTGACGATTGAACGCTTTAATCACTAGGCTACCCCACCGCCCCGCAGATATTCCAGATTAAAGATAGATGCATGGAAGGGAACTTTGGTACTATTCATTGCAGATCTAGTGTGTGGTTATTTCTATTTTACAATTTTCAACAGATCTAAAGTCGGTGTTGTGAAATGACATTCAAAACATTTTAACTTTTCTTTTGATCTGGTTTTGGTTTCAGAAACAGTTCCATGGTGTCGACGTAGGATGGCTGTAATGCCACTTTCCACTCAATCAGATAATCGCACTTATACCATTGAACACTAGTGTGAAATACATTCACACATGTACTTTAAATATTCTGAGAGAGGTAATATCTACTATTTACACTTTGCTGAGGATCAAATCATGGAATCAACAGAAAACTATGATGTGGGGTCATAATTGGTTTAAATATCTAAGCTTATTGTACGCATGGATCGTAGGTTTCAGTATGTCACTGCATCTTGTGGATCCCATACCTGCCATTGACAGGTGTTGTTTATTTGTCAATGACTCGTTCCATGATTTGCAAAATGGTTGATTGGTGCCATGAAAACCATTTTTATGGTTACTCATGTATCAAGTGCATAAGGTTAGATTAAAGAGGCCATAGAGGGGTTACCATATTATTATTTATCCAGTTTTAAATGGATACAATTTCAAATTATAAATCTACGTTTAAAGTGAAGTTAAGCGAATCGCCCGATGCCCTTAATCGCTCGCTGACCACTGTATGCACTTAGTCGCTCGATGACTACCCGATGCCCTTAGTCGCTCTTAGTCGCCCGATGCCCTTAGTCGCTCGCTGACTACCCGATGCCCTTAGTCGCCCGATGCCCTTAGTCGCTCTTAACCGTCCGATACCCGTAGTCGCTCTTAGTCGCCCGATGCCCCTGGTCGCTCGCTGACCACCCGATGCCCTTACTCGCTCTTACTCACCCAATGTGCTTAGTCGCTCTTAGTCGCCCGATGCCCTTAGTCACCCGATGCCCTTAGTCGCTCTTATCCGCCCGATACCCGTAGTCGCTCTTAGTCGCCCGATGCCCTTGGTCGCTCGCTGACCACCCGATGCCCTTGGTCGCTCTTAGTCACCCGATGCCCTTAGTCACTCTTAGTCGCCCGATGCCCTTAGTCGCTCTTAGTCGCCCGATGCCCGTAGTCGCTCTTAGTCGCCCGATGCCCTTAGTCGCTCTTAGTCGCCCGATGCCCGTAGTCGCTCTTAGTCGCCCGATGCCCTTGGTCGCTCGCTGACCACCCGATGCCCTTAGTCGCTCTTAGTCACCCGATGCCCTTAGTCACTCTTAGTCGCCCGATGCCCGTCGAGTTTGGGTTGCTGAAGACCAGTTCAAACACTGAGCTTCTCGGGTGGCGTGAGTACTGCTAATAACTCACGAATGCATGATATCATAAATGGTAAATGACAATATAATATTCGGGCAGTTATATTCTTTTCATCCTCAACGGGTTTACACAGGGCATAACTTCAACTATATGCACAGCTGTGGGCATGGGAGTGTTTCCTGGTTGTGCTTCCTACTAAATGTACACAGGACACATATTGCTGAATAATCAAGAATGGAAGATTGACCTAATCAGTCATATTATGTCATTACATCTGCGTTGTAAAATACGTGGGAAGTATACTGATATAGCTGTACACATCATTGTGTTGGGTGTGGAATGTTGTCCTTATATATTTTGGGTATTATGGAGGATGGGGAACGGTTTGCAATTAATTCGCTGGCAGAGATCCCTCCCTTTGGCACGCCAGAAACCAATGATCGTACGTTCGAATCCAGGCTCCCGGTTTATGTTTCTAGGTTTGTCAGCACCATAGCTGATGATAACCGTCTCAGACCTGCATCACTTCCATCTCTCCTACAACATAGCGCCGTAGATATGTCTATAAAATGATGCTTAATTCGGCGTTAAACTCAACCAACTCACTCACTCAAATGGTTTCTGAACCGTAATCTTCTTCGGCTAAAATATCGCTATCTGTGATTTCGCTGTCTTTCTTTATCTGATGTCTTAATTTAAACACTACACCCAAAAGACATAAAGAGGCTGTGATTTGATTATGACGACTGTCGTCCTGCGATCAGGTCCAAATGGAATTGCGTGTTTGACCCTCGGCGGGAAGGGCCGAGTAGTGACGAATGGAATTCCCATGGGAATGTTTCTTTCGTGGTATCCTCCTACTTGATGGAAGGACTGGTATCCTCTTACTTATGGAAGGACTGGATTTAAACTGACAGCCCAGTGGCTCATACATATCAGACAGATAGTGTCAGCGTCTGGTGCAACATTTATCACTTCTCCATGTCAAGTCAATGCAGTAAAACATTCACCAACAGATAGAAGCGGGCGCCATATATAGCACTCTTAATGACAATAATGGAATGCGTTGCAGAGCCAAATATACTGGGTTGCTTTTTACCGGACATTTTGTCCGGATTCTATAATACATATTTGTATCAATCGGTTCCAATTCCACATGAATGAATGAAAGTATTAATCAATTGGAATATTGACAAACCCTTTTATATTCACCAGAAATGTTGACGACTAAAGTTCGTCCATTGTTTAGAATCAACACAAGCATTTGTTTATGAATGGCTATTAAATATTTATGATATTGTGTGTTTGCGAAGTTAAGCGTATCCTGCCCCACCTGACACCCGTCTCAAATGCATGCAAAGTCGAGTCAATGTGTTCACCAAGACACAAACATGCCTGCATTCTTCTAAGGGCTTGAATGCTGTAGCCCTGATAAAGCAACTTTTGAGCAAGTGCTCACTGAAGTTTGGGGCTTCAAACAGTTCAAGTGCGCGTGTGCCTGTTTGTCTGTGTTTGTTTGTGTTTGCCTGTGTGTGCCTGCCTGTGTGTGTGTGTCTCTCTTGCTGTGTGTGCCTGTGTGTCTCTGTGTGGTGTGTGTGTGTGTGTGTGTGTGTGTGTCTGTCTGCCTGTGTGTGTCTCTCTCTCTCTCTCTCTCTGTGTCTGTGTGTGTGTGTGTGTGTGTGTGTGTGTGTGTGTGTGTGTGTGTGTGTGTGTGTGTGTGTGTAAAGCAGACTGCGACTCCCCAGCTTCAAGGCGGCCTATCTATGGCGCTGTTTCGATTGGCGGAACTCACTCAAAAACGAATGACAAAATTAAACACAACGTTTGCCTTTTTATAGTAATCGATACCGCATGCTTTCCCATTTACTTGTACGTGCATTGTGCTGTGCATGTTTTCTTGGTGACGTTTTGGCGAATATTTCTTCAAACGCTCCTAAAACAAGTTAAAAAGTTAAAATTGCCGTGTTTTGGCGCTGAAGCTGTTTACAATCACACAAAGATGACGTTTTGGAAAGAACTAGTATATTTCTATTGTGTTTGCCGCACCTACATGAGTCCAATAAGTACCCAAATAATGGTAAACTATTTTTATACTGAATTTTCCGGTTTACATTTATTTTTATGACCGCAACTGGCTCCCGTTGCTTTATCACTCAGATGTTGTCTATGTGTTGTCAACTCTTGACTCACTCGCACACGCAGGCAGTGTCGACATCCTAATATCAAATCATCGTCAAATCTTCTCTTCTCTTGAAAAAAATGATTAATGCGAGGTACGACACATTATTTCAATCAGATCTAAGTGAAGAACTACAAGGTTTTTCAGGTCGTAAATCGGTTTGATATATGACAACGGCCTTCCAAGTAATAACCTTCTTCAAGAACTGCCATATATGAATAATCACCTAATGTGATATAGTTAAATGTATTGCTGACACAGTTTTCATGATGTTAGCAGTAGAATCCTTTTTCAAACCCAAGTGGAGTCATTTAGACGAGATAAGACCTACAATGGCCTAATGTGCAATAAATTAAGTTTAAATGCCTGACGTATGGTAGAATGATCACAGTACATCGCAATACGTATAAGCAGATAAATGTCTCCCTTATAGGTCACATGTAACCAAAAAATCAAACATAATTAAAACACAATTATCACTTCTTCATGACATATAATATGCATTGCTGATTATGAAAAAACAAATAAACAAAATTATAAGCGTACAATCGCAAATCAAAAGTGCAATATTTTGTACTTGGGTTTACTTCCCTCGAAACGAAGCAGCCGGGATACCGAACCCAGTCAGAGCGGGTGGGTGTGCACTCAAGTGTAACGAAGACTTTTCATTGGCTGGTTCATTTGCCGATACGCTCAATTCGATTGGCTGTTTCAACAAATCCCGATCCTTCATATTTTGAACCAATGAAACTCCTGCCTTCATCGAATCTGCGTCTTCAGAAGGATTTAGTGGCACTAGGCATGTTTGTGGAAACCAACCACATACATGGAACAATAATAAATGAGTTACACTCTGACATCGCGTAAACAATAACCATGTGGTACTGATATCGACGTTTAACTGAAATCAACACAGCGTGTAACCTCATCGTACATGTTTTGGTACCAGAGCGACAGTCAAGAGATCGCGAAGAAGTGTTTATTGTGCCTCTGAGAATTTAACCCCATCTTCGTCTTTTACTTAACCACTGAACTATCTTACTTAGAATACATGGTAGTATTTAAGTGATATAGACGAGAGGGTGTCATTACCGTTGATCATAATATCAATCATTGGTTTGTCTGGTCCAAATTGGATTGTTTTAAAGCAGTGAAATGCATAGAAAATGATACAGAGGAGAAACTTGAAAAAGTGGAAAGTGTCTCTTCACAACCACATTGGTAAAATATAATTCAAAGCTTTGGATGAAACGGGTGCAATTGTAATTAACCGAATCACAAAGACCGCAGACATTAAACCTTTCAGCAGTTGTGGTACAACAACCATAAAATGTGATGTTCATGATGAAACAACGACGTGGCATAAGTGTAGGCATTCAATAAATATATTACCAGACCATGTCCATGAGGTGACGGCGGGTCCGCAGCGAGAATAAGGGATCTATTTCCCTGTTTGTAGGGGATTTTATGTCACAGTGTCTGGTTCGTATCCTAAATTCTGAATACCAGTACCAGAACAGAGGTTTTCGGCGTGACAAGCGAACGGTTCCAATTAAATGTTTCTAACATAATCTATGAACGTTTGCACATGTCTAAAGTTTCTATAAGATGGGTCCCCTGAAACTTCAAAGCACAAGGTCGCCAACAACGAGTGGAATGAAGTCCAGAACACTGGACATTTCCATGGCGAAGGGTCACGCTTTCAAGCACGTCTAGTGACGGGAGGTGAAACTTGAACTAACCACAGCGACATTGACACCAAACAAGACTTAAAGCGCAAGCAGAGGACCTTTCCGGCGCCAATAACGTTCAACACTCAATCCTCAGCTGCAGGTTGATACCCACTGTTTTCTTTTTAATCCAAGGGACTTTTGATGAAAGAGTACAAACCATCCCCAAGGACTATCACCGAGGCCAACTAGTCTGACTTGAAGGAGGGGCTGATGCACGGAATCAAACACAAACATCGAGGGATGTTCTGGTTCTTTCGTGACAATGCACCTGTTCACACATCCTCGATAATCTCCAGGGTATACGTTACGATCACTCTCCACTATACCCTGGATGCATCTGCGGCTGGGCCCAGTGATTTTATTACCTCCCTTGGCTGGCTTTTTACCCAATCAGGTGTCTACGCTGGGAAGTTGAGCGAACTCACTTTCGCTTCTTAAATTATCTAACCGTTTAAACTTGGCAACACAATTGATGCAGAGGTACTCTGAAAGAGGTAGAAGGAGTTCTTTTATATATTTTTTGAAAGTTTCAGATCTGTCAATTTGTCTGTATTATTTCCCCAAAAATCTGAGTGGCACTGCGAACAAACCTTCGCGACTGCGACCGCTATCTTTGTTGACACTGGCAAACTCGGTTGTAACGGCGGCTTAGCTGAATGGCTACCGTGAAAATGCGGAGCCAGCAAAGGGAGGTAATATAATCATCGGGCCAAGCCGTGGATGCATCCAGGGTATAGTGGAGAGTGATCGTAACGTATACCCTGGAGATTATCGAGGATGCTGTTCACAAGGGTCGAACCGTTCAAGCTGTCATTTCTGTTTTAACAACCTAATGATTATTGTGTGTTTCTCAATTTGAAGTCTGACTTGCTTTCAGACACATTTTTCAATGATGACTGACTGACTGACTGACTGACTGAGTTTGCTTTTACGCCGCTTTTAGCAATATTCCAGCAACATCACGGCGGGGGACACCAGAAATAGGCTTCACACATTGTACCCATGTGATGATTCGAACCCGGGTCTTCGGCGTGACGAGCCAACGCTTTAACCATTAGGCTACCCCACCGCCCCTCAATGATGACGAGCTCAAGGCTGGTACAGAAACTTGGTTTAGGGACAGTCAGAAGACTTATATTTTCAAGGCACTGACAGGTTTTAGTACAAATGGGCAAATTGCATTGAAGTAGAAGGAGATAATTTGGAGACATAAATCTTCTATTTGTATATTGAGTTCAATGAACTATTTGACAGTATCGTAAAGATTTCAGAGTGTGAAGTCAAGTAGGAGAGTATATTGAAACATAAAATGATCTTCTATTTGTATATTGAGTTCAATGAACTATTTGACAGTGTCGTAAAGATTCCAGCTGAATCACGACGTGAGAAGTTGATAAGGGATGAAAGCCGGAAGTGATGTAGGCCTCTGACATTTACCATTTTGTAAGACGCACGAGCACAGTTACATTTTAATGCAGTTCACAGTCAGTGAGTAAGTTTGGTTTACCGATTCCAGCATTGTCACGGCGTGTGAACTTGATGCAGACGTGATGCAGGTCTCTAGCACTTACCATTTTGGTAAGACTGGTTGGTTTGTCGTGTAACGCCGCACTCAGCAGACCGGGCATATGGCTCCGGTCTGTAAATAATCGAGTCTGGACCAGACAATCCAGTGATCAACAGCAAGAGCGTCGATCTGCGCAATTGGGAACAGATGACATGTGTCAACCAAGTCAGCAAGTCTGACCACATGATCCCGTTTCTTAGAAGCATGGGTATTTTGGTACGACCCACGAGCACGATTAGGTGCTGACAAACCTAGAAACCGGGGGTGACGTGGGATTCGAACCCGTGGCGAAGAATCTCAGCGCCATGGCCAACTGGGCCTCCTTTGCCTCCAGTTCACATGAGAATGCAACCAGTAAATTCAAATCTGACAAAAAAAACCCAAAACACCAGCAATAATGACATTCCACAATCCAATAATGAATCTGCCTAAGAAATAAATCACATTTTTATATGTCCGGTTAAATCGCTTAGTGTCCATGATGTTGATTTCTCCAGGGGACACTTCACTTACATCCCACTGACATGAACAAGATGACTGATATCAGTCTGAACGCTGTTAATTTCAATTTGTAACACACGCGCTCATTTCTGTCGCTGTAAATATTTTTTCTTGAAATATTGCACGTTGTATGGTGTAAACCATCTTCCCTGGACATCAGAGGTTGACACCTCGGTGGTTGATGTCTTGTCTGGGGATGTGACAGATGGTTTGACTCCTTTGCACTTACTTGAATACAGATTCAGAATGTTTCTAGTTACACTTCAGTGTTCCTGTCTGTGTGACAAAGTACGATTAAACAATATCAAGTGACAATGTGTTAGTGGGATATAGATCCAGGGCAGTAGCCTCTCTGCATTCGGATTCTCTCGGTGTATTTCGTTACATTTGTAATGCCTCGGGCAGTCTTTGAGTAGTGATATTTCCCTCGGTTTAATTCAGTTTGATTGCTTTGCTCAACGACATGAATCCATACTAGATTCCGTTGTCTGTGACATCACACAACATAATCGGGTCATTGTGACCTTTAAGTGTGTATAAAAGGTACTGAACCGTGGTGGGGCGGTGGGGTAGCCTAATGGTTAAAGCGTCCGCTCGACATGCTGAAGACCCGGGTTCCATTCCCCACATGGGTGCAATGTGTGAAGCCCATTTCTGGTGTCCCCAGCCGTGATATTGCTGGAATATTGCTAAAAGCGACGTAAAACCATACTCACTCACTCACTGAACCGTGGTTCTTAGTTTGTTGTTAAATGCCTCACTCATCAATATTCCAGCCATATGGCGGCGATCTGTAAATAATCGAGTCTTGACCAGACAACCCAGTGATCAACAGCATGAACATCAATCTACGTAATTGGGATACGGTGACATCTAAGTCAGCGAGCCTGACCACCCGATTCCGTTAGTCGCCTCTTACGACAAGCATGGGTTACTGAAGACCAATGCTAACCTGGATCGCCACGGGTCAGATCTGGATTGGAATTGGAACCATGTTTGTCGTAAGAGGCGACAAACAGGATTGCCTGGTCAGACCCGGTTGCTGGCTTAATGTCATGTCATCGTATCCCAACTGTGTACATCGATTCTCATGATGACAATCAAAGGATCAGACTCGATTATTTACACACCGAATAATTGACGCGTGAAATCGGCATAGTCGTAAGTATCGGGTATTGTTCTGCCCGTCTTGTCGACATAAGGCTTCATGCGGGCCACTCAGTAATCTGCCTGCTCCTTTGTAAGGTTGGCATACTATGGTGGCTCATTCGGGCCATCGCTTTATCGCCCTGAAGAAATCAAGGCGATATCGCGAAAAAGCGATAGTACGACACGATATTGCGATATGGCGACGCGATATAGCGATATTGCGATACAGCCAAAAACGAAATAGCGATATCACGACACGACATGGCGATAACAAGACACGATATGGCGATAACGCAACACGAAATGGCAACAACTCGACACGAAATGGCGATAACACGACACGAGACGATAACACGACACGAGCCACCATAGCATACAGTTCCTGTGCAGTGATATAAGGCTTTTCGCCAGAGGTGAGAGCTCGGAAAGCTTGTTCAACCTCCGAGCTGGACTGGACGTTTTCTGTCTCTCTGATCATGAATGCCATGTACTCTAGTAAGGACACATGGCCGTCCCTGTTTGGATCGACGATGTCCAGAATAGCCTGGGATATTGGTGAATGCGGCATTAAACAACAGACAAGCACAAACGAAATTGTGATTATATTGGATAATTGATAACATAAATTGATAACTATAATGTAGACAATGTGGCTTCACAGATTAAAATTCGCTCAACTATCTTTCTCTTTCAATCATATGTGCATTTGTAATGAAATTGCAAAACACTTCACTTAAATGTGTTTCAAAACCACAGAAACTGCTAGACAGATCACAAATATTTATCACAGTTTCATTAAATGTGATGTCAAAATCTTAAAAATATTATCCTCTGGGACAAATGTTCTGTCCTCTTTTCAACATCATTGAAAATGACCCATTCTTTTATCTTTGAGTATGTTTAGATTCTGAGTGAGTGAGTATGGTTTTACGCCGCTTTTTAGCAATATTCCAGCAACATCACGGCGGGGGACACCAGAAATGGGCTTCACACATTGTACCCATGTGGGGAATCGAACCCGGGTCTTCGGCGTGACGAGCGAACGCTTTAACCACTAGGCTACCCCACCGCCCCGTTTAGATTCTGAACAGTCTTCAGCTGCAATATAGTGTTGCTTTCATCGATTTAGAAAATACAGAACAGTGGACTCTGAAGATCATTCCTCGCTGTATCTTGTGACAAGCAGAGGATGCACATCCCTCAAAATGTACATGGAATGAAAATTGCTAAAAACATTTCACAAAAACGTGTGTCAAGAACACAGAAACTGCTAGACAGAACACAAATATTTATCTCATTTTGAATAAATGTGATGTTAAATCTAAAACTATACATACAATCCCGTTGACCAATCGTTAGTCTTCTTATTCACCCGTCTATCTCAAAACTTCGTTGAAAGTGATGACCTTTTTAACTTTTGAGCTTCTGAAAATGAACAACATGAGAAACAAAATGACCAATTCTTTTATCTTTGGGTATATTTAGATTCTGAACAGCGTCTTCAGTTACAATATAGCGTCTTTTTAATCAATTTACAAAATACAGAACAGTAGGAGAATGACCAATTCTTTTATCTTTGGGTATATTTAGATTCTGAACAGCGTCTTCAGTTACAATATAGCGTCTTTTTAATCAATTTACAAAATATAGAACAGTAGGAGAATGACCAATTCTTTTATCTTTGGGTATATTTAGATTCTCAGCGTCTATCATGTACCAGAGGATGCTCTTTTATCAAAGATGCTAATAAATGTAAAACAGACATGTTATTTAGATCCCTCGCTAGAAAACATATTGCATATCTAGCTATATGTCATTTATGTAGGAACATATTACATATTAGCCATATGTCATATATCATGAAGTCGTTCGAGTAAACAAAGAACCAATTCTTAATAACATTTGAAACGGTTGCCCGGGAAACCAAAATAATTCGGACATTGTTGAATTTTCCCGATATGAGTCACCTTCTTTGGCACTTTTCAGTGCATATGTTGCCACCGGTAAAAGGTTGTAACGGATAGGGTGAGTACGGGTAATCTTAGAACATAGACTTCAGGCCCTATTTCAGTGTTGGAAATGCATAATGTCATTATATTACTTATATTGATTAAAGGCAAGTAAGACTGACTGACTGAGTTTGGTTTTACGCCGTTTTTGGCAATATTCCAGCAATATCACGGCGGGGGACACCAGAAATGGACTTTACACATTGTGCCCATGTGGGGATTCGAACCCGGGTCTTCGGCGTGACGAGCCAACGCTTTAACCATTAGGCTACCCCACCGCCCCAGGTTTTTAAGAGCGTTGATGATTATGCTCGTTGACATCATTGTAAACCGAGGAGAGAGGTTGACGATGTTGTATATCTCTACTTTCTGCGAGGTTTTTCTTTATGAATACATTAAATATTTTACACCCTGTCTGTTTAATGAAAAAATATGAAACTGTTTCAGTTTACATCTTAATCAACATGAATAAACTACGTATGCCTACAATGAGTAACTCCATGTGATTCTACAGACAGCTTCAACTCAGTCAAGCTGTTCTGAAGAGTGAGTTAAACTTTTATACCATTATCAACAATATGACAGCCATATAGCGATGAAAACAAGATTTTCATTATAAACGTTCTGTTAACAAAGGAAAGTAACACAGTAACGTATATCATGGATTTAAAATAAAACATTAAAATTAAACACATATTTAGACAATAGATTCGGCCTGATCAATTAACACAGGCTAAAGAAGACCAATAAGCAAAGTTAGACCACCTGGTTGGGTATCACGGGGCTCACAGTTCTTCGCTTCCTGCAACATTTCCTAGTAGGGCTGTGTTGACGATGAAATTGCCAAGTGAAATAGGGAAGATGCTACTCATTAAGTTCGATCGCCGGATGTGACGTCCTCGACCTGAACCACACACCGCAACAACGTCAACATGCACTGCAGGCTGAGTGGGCTGCACTCCCCACACTTCGTCCATGGGTAGAGTCCGCTTGCAGTGAAAACGTACCGATGAATTTCACTTTAAACAAAAAATTATATCGAATAAAGTGAAATTAAGATTGCGAATTCTCGTAATTTTACCTAGCCAATTGAACATTTAAACTTCAGATTCTTTTTCAACTTAGGATAAAAGTTGTTTAACAAACGATCATAGTTTCAAATCGCTGTTATGGGTTTGTATTACAAGGGGGTATGCACATTAAATGAAACACCGAGAACGGTCTACTCCCATTTGTGAGAACTCCCAATTGTGAGACTCCCAGTTATGAGACAGTGGACTAGGAAATTAACAAAGAAAACACACCATACTCCCCTGTCTGATAGAATGGATTAACCCTAGCTAATTATTGATTTGCGATGTAAATGAATCTTGTGGAGGTAACTAAATGAAACTTTATAAGATAAATTGATTAACATACTCAGGTAAATGTCTTTAAAAAATTAAAGACTTTGTGTAGGTAACTTCGTGATCACTTGAAAGATTAATTGATTTACCTACTCAGATTTACTCTGTCTCCGAAACTACAGCTTGTTAGACACACACAACTGTAAGTCTCTAATTATGACTACTTAGAGAACAGTTGCATTTGATGTAATCTGTATATATTTATATGTACTTAAAAATATATTTCTGCAAAACATCCTCCATTTCATTTTGTATGTTATGTTCCATGGGAGCGGTGTTAACATAAGCAGTAATGTTTGTTTACCAATCCCATTTCGTTTTCATAAATAATAAAATGTTTAAACCAAAATGACTGTCAAACTTCATGATAGTCAATAAAAAATGTGTTATCATATTTACATATTCTTCTGAATAAATAAAATATTTAATGAACTATTTCTTCTGTGTAAATATAATCTTTGATAATCTATTTCATTCATCAACTCATCAATGAACTATGCCTCCTGTGGGTACTCTTCAACAACTGGGCTGATCCCATTTTCATTGTAGGGATGTGGTAACACCACCTATGTGCACTGAACCATTAATTAATGTGTCTCACAACTGGGAGTTCTCACAAATGGGAGGACACTCCGAGAACAAGTAGGGTTGGTCTAAATCAACGCTCATCACGCACCGCACGTTTATTTGTTTCACTGTTCCAAGTATTGCCCTTACCCCCTTGTAATACAAACCAATAATAGCGATTTGAAGTTAGGAATCCGCGGTTATACTCATATTACTATAGTTATAGACGGATCCAGAGGGGGAGGCGGGGGGAGGTGTGTTTTGCAGGGATGCAGTCTATTAAGTGACTATTGAAACTCGGATGAAACAAATGAAGTGTGCACCCCCTTTTCTCAAGAGTGTGCACACACCCCTCTCTCTCTTCTTTCTCCCCCCCAATTAAAAACTGTATCCGCCACTGCTATAGTGTAATCTGTCATATCTGTCATGGCATGCTTGATGATCTATATCAATATGAAAGAATAGGGTGGCCCCTAACGTATTCTGAGCAGTATAGACTTTGCCTGGCCAATACTGGTTCAACCGCTGTTAATACTGGACAGTGAAACACATCGCAAAGTACCGAAAGTCTGCCACCAAGGCTGACAATAATCACACGCTCTTCACACTGGAATGTGAAGTACTCAGCCTCATTACAACAAACGACTACCTTCTCCTTGACGAGTGACGGCAGGGTAACGTGGAGATGACAACGAGAACCTATATTCCACACACCCAAATAACGCTGCTTGGCTCCTGGAGTGCCGGTAATGACACCTCGGCCGAAATACAATATGATTTCTAGGAGATTGGCGAAATTCGAACTGGCATCACAATTACATCCTTCCTGTGTTTGACTGGACCTGTCTATTTTACACTTGGTGTGATTGGTGCTTGTTGCGTCCTGTCGTGCATCCTAAAGGGACAGGGCCGTGGTGCCAATGGACAGTATGGATGAGGATGACCTTCACCTTTACCCCTGCCTAACATCAATTACATTGTGTAGGAGGGTGCATTTATCATTAATAATAGCCTTCAAGAAGCGTCTTGGATAAGAAATCAATGTCCGAATGTGAGCTACAATCGCCAAATTGATAGACGATAATAATGGGACGTTTGCTGAAAATAGTGTCAATGAATTTGGATTGATATTTTTTTAATAAGCTATGTCAGCGTCATCTCGTGGGGTTTGGGCTATATTTAGTTTCCAGAACGGAATCAACGCGAGAAATGAGGAACAATCACCCTTATTACAAAACAATGGACAAACTTTTGTCACTTGATGACTGCAATCACACATAGAAATATCAGTACTTTGAACTTGTGTGTGTGTCATGTGCTTTTAGCTCACCATGCTGGACCGAGAACTCTTTGTGTATAAGTTTGCTTGGATGAAATTAGAAGATTAGAAACTGAACATTTTCGTGTAGCCAAGGTATGAATTCAGATTATGAATATTTTTATGTGAACGTAAGCCGCATAGTCAAAAGACAAATAACTGTGGAAATGGAATTTATTCTTAACGTCATTGGTGGTGTTCTGGGGCAGTGGCATTCATTGTGTAACAGTATACCCAGTGTAATACATTGTACATGTGATACTCTGTGAGAGCAGTGGTTGTGCTATATTTAGACACAGTTCTGGAATGTACTTCCATCCTACAGAGTCGCTCCAGTGAGGAAGAGAACATTTCAGAAACATACGATAGATTTTTTTTCTTTAGGTGTGTAATGGGATCTAACTCTTGCCTCTCATCTAACATTACATCTCATCTTAAAGAGGGCGGTGGGGTAGCCTAGTGGTTAAAGCGTTGGCTCGTCACGCCGAAGACCCGGGTTCGAATCCCCACATTGGTACAATGTGTGAAGCCCATTTCTGGTGTCCCCCGCCGTGATGTTGCTGGAATATTGCTAAAAGCGGCGTAAAACCAAACTTAGTCAGTCAGTCAGTCATCTTAAAGACGACCGCCATGTTGTGTTATGGTCATTATGCTCTGGATACCCTGCCTAGTTGGATTACTGTTTCTTAGGGGTTAATACCATTACCATCTCTGATTTTATTGATATACTAGCCACATAAAGAAACTGTGCATTGTCAAAATATGATCCCAGCTGATAAGTACGATAACAATGTCAAAGGTACATAAAAACTTTAATGGAGGGATCATGAGACCATAACAAGTAGGGAGAATTTCAATTGAATAGTCAATCACAATGACGTCACGAGTCCACAAGCGGGACAGGGGTCAAACGACCATGTCACAAGCTCAATAACGGGTATGTCCACCATCGCCATTGAGAACAGCAGTGCATCGACGACGCATAGAGCCTATCAAACGTGCAAGGAAGGCTTGTGGGATGTCACACCAGATTCTCTCAAGGTCTGTTGCAAGGTCAAGGACGTTATCTGGCGGATGAGGAAGACGGCGTAGACGTCGATCCATCTCGTCCCAAACATGCTCTATCGGGGAGAGATCCGGTGAATTTGCAGGCCAAGGCACTAAGTCAACGTTGTGGTGCTGCAAGAAATCCATAGCAACCCTTGCCGTATGAGGGCGGGCATTGTCCTGTTGGAATGTTAACCCAGGGCCATGACGTTGCAGAAAAGGAATTGCCACAGGTCGAAGAATCTGATCCCTGTAGCCCACACCAGTTAAGTTGCCCTGAACAATCACCTAAGGAGTTCTTTGGCGTGCTGTTATTCCACCCGAAATAATCACGGAACCACCACCAAAGCGATTCCTTTCCAAGACACAGGCCTGTGCATAACGTTCTCCTACGCGTCTATAGGCACGTTGACGTCCATCACTATGGGAAATGTTAAACCTGGACTCATCTGTAAAAACAACATTTCTCCACCAAAACAAAGGTCTGCGGACATGATTTCGGCACCACATTCGGCGAGCTTGTCGATGACATTGTGTCAGGATAGGCCGTATGGCGGGACGTCGTGGTCTGATCCCGTGATGACGTAAACGTTGTCGAACTGTGTTGGGGTGGATACGGCGAAGTCCTGGGATGGTTCGGGCAGTCATCACTGCAGTCTGAAACCTGTGGCAAAGATGGGTCACCCTTATCCATATGTCCTGTCTTGGCGTTGTTACACGTGGACGTCCAGAACGTGGCCGATCGATGGCGTCATTTGTGTTCTGGTAGCGTCTCACCAGTGCAGAAATGGTGTTCCGGTGGCAGTGGAAATGTGCAGCCACTTGTCGTTGAGACATTCCCCCACGGACCATCCCAATGGCCTCATGACGTTGTGCAGACGTGAGCCTTGGTTTAATTTTTTGAACGATCGCAAAGGCAGGGGTTGAGCTTTCCAAAGTGACAGTATTGTGTGGCATTCATTTGCTCTGTTTCTCTTTCCCGGAATGCACGTGCAACAACGTATTGCACGTCTCAAGGACGAACCCACTGACGTCACGGAACGTGGCACGTGCATGCATGTTGGATACATGTCACTAATCTCTGAGTTTGAATCCTTATGTGTCTACACAGGTTTGATAAATTTAGATTTTAAATTTTTGTATGCACAGTTTCTTTATGTGCCTAGTATATATTCGCTGCTCTTGTACGATATTTCTTTTAATTATGTAGTGCCACTGAAGTTAGTACTGACCTTTGCTGCTGCTTGTATTGCTTTGTGGACCGCCTCCGTGGTGTAGTGGTTAGAGCGTCCGCCCGGAGAGCGGAAGGTTGCGGGTTCGATCCCCGACCGCGTCATACCAATAGACGTTAAAATATGGTACTTGTTGGTCCCTGCCTGGCGCTCGGCATTTATGGGTACAACAAGGACTGGTCGGCTCGGAGTCAGTATAATGTGTCTGAGTGGGGTATTCATGCTTCACTGCGGCATGGTATCTCAGTGGGCTAGCACTATAAAACCAGCTTCAGTCTGGGCTAGTACAAGCAGCCGCACATACACATACACACGCATGCACGTTGTCATATGAGCGAAATATCCTCAAGCACGACGTTAAACCCGATTTCACCTCACCTCTCCCGTATTGCTTTGTGAACTTCGTCAATTTAGCATACAATGGTTAATCACAGCATATTTCTTTGCTGTTTGTGATTTCACACCGAGTTGTTCTACGGGGCTGGTTCCCGTTTAACTATTGTATTAGTTTCAACTTGGGAATCATCGCCTAACGACACTAAAATCTCAAAATATCACAACAATTCCTGGTTATAATCAATAATCAGTAATGGATAGTTAATAATGAAGCATTCACATTGTCAATTCAATGACCTACTCAAAATATAATATAAAGCAAGACTTTCATACAGGTCATATACTTCCCACTGTAGAAAAACATGTTGATTTCGTTCTTATACATAATCTGGGCATTCTGATTCAGTACAATCACCAAAGAGAAGTGCGTGGGAAGTCGGATTCTCATTGGTGCATCCTACAGTGTGTTGATTCTGATATGCAGCTAAAAAGCAGCATTCCTACAGCAACTTCTGATTATTTCACGTTTCTGTTCCTATCTATTACTTTGCGATATTTGATATTCAATAAAGATGTTATTTTTACGAACTATTATTGAACAAACACACACATCATGGAAATGTAACTGCCCACAGGCTTGCCACATGGTTTTTATAAGCAATAATGGGATGAATTATAGTTCAGCAACTCCGTAATGAGCCAATTATTTAACATCCCACGTATTTACTTGCGGTATTTATGATTGAATAACACTGAATTATTAATCTGCCATTATAGATTGTACAAACAAACACGAGCCCTTTGTAAATGGCATCGTGGCATGACGTAATGATAAATAGCACGGATATACAAACAGATGGAGCATGTCGTGGAACGTTGACGATGAGTTGTTCATATTGATTATGACAGTAATAGCAATATCCCTGTATTCTAAGTTGGTATTTGCCGTAGTCATCACGTACTACTATATAGGATGTTTAGGATCAACTAGTTGCTTTTGAATGGGCAGGCAGATTTAGATTAGCGATCGGCGTTCAGTTTTCATATTTAGGATCAACATAAATTTTGTGACTTGTAAATCTAATGTTAATCACTGGATTGTCTGGTCTAGACTCAGTTATTTACAGCCCGCTCTTTCAAAGTCAATATCATGTTCCCCAGCCCTTGCTCGTTTCTGAATATATTCCTACTCCGTTATCAGGTGAATATTCATCCATTCTCTCTCTCTCTCTCTCTCTCTCTCTCTTGCTCTCTCTCTCACATCAGATTGCTCACTATAATCACATCTGAGCTACACGATGTCATCCTCTAAACGCCCCTTTAATTCTAAATGATGGACCATCATTCTTTTCATTTTAAAAGGTGCGGTGGGGTAGCCTAGTGGTTAAAGCTTTCGCTCATCATGCCGAAAACCCGGGTTCGATTCCTCACATGGGTACAATGTGTGAAGCCCATTTCTGGTTTCCCCCGCCGTGATGTTGCTGGAATATTGCTAAAAGCGGCGTAAAACCATACTCACTTACTCATTCAAAGATGGTGAGGGCACCACAGCTGAATGTGTGCGATAGAAGAGTGTAAAGAGGAACTATTTATTCCTTGAAGTTTCATCAATTTTATTCAAAACATAAATTTTATGGTTGTAAGCAACTTTTTCATTTCACTTTCTCATAAAGAATGATCCTCTCAGTGGCGTGGTAACTACACAGCACAAACAGCAAGTGTTTACACGGCAACTACACAGCACAAACAGCAAGAGTCTACACTTTGGTATTGTCGCTGTCGACGAAATACAAGTAGTTTGTCCTTTCAGTCTCGTGTTATAGTTTCATGGTCTTTGGTTGGTTTACGGGCTAGCCCGGCGACTTGTGTAAAAATTGTCGTTGATGAGGTCGATATTGCTGTTTGCTTGTTGCGTTTGTGTTAGATGATATCTGTGTTTGAACTACGATGATTAAACTGTCATACTATTACAATTTGATCGTGTTAGTGACATCTCTCCGTTCTAGTTTTATTGCAATGTCTGTTTAAGCTTAATCTGTTTTTGAAAGGGTTGTAAGTGTCTCAGAAACCACGCTCTGCATTGTATTTACTTGCCGTTTACCTCCCCAAGCTGCCCCCTGCCCTTTAATACAAGTCATTAACTTTTGGAAATAGACCTAAACTGGAAACATGATATACCCTTGGGTCACCTTATTCTGACATCAACGCTGCGGTCGCATTACATTTCTTTACTGTTCGTAGTGGTTACGAATCATAAATTATTCCAGTGCAGCAGTTGTGGAAAGCGTAAAACCCATATTGATAAGAACAAATTAAATACACGATAGAGAGTATGTCAAATAGTTGCACGCACCTTGGTTCCTAGGATGAACTCGCCATCGGCGTAAACTACTTTCATATAAATTCGTGGTGAGAAGCTATACTTTGTATCTCTACTTCCGGGAAAGGAAGCATTTGTTTGTGAGTTTTATTATTAAGTCGAACTCAGCCATATGGCAGCAAATAATCTGGACCAGTCAATCCAGTGACTGATATCAAAAGCACCGAGGAGCGAGCGAGCCTGACCACCAGATCCGTTAGTCGACAAGCAGTAGTTGGTGAAGACCAATTCCTACCCACAATTTATCAGGTGTTGTCATGGAAACATTTAGGTTCATTATCGATGAGTACATCTTCATTTTCACTTACAACACAAGAGTTTATACATTCCCTTATAAGGACGAATGATTTAGCCCCTATCGCGTATACACAGTACATTGAAATAAGTAAGTGCAAAACATATAGAACCTGTTTCGAGACGAATTTTAAAACAAGCGAAGTGAGAGGGCCGGGTTATGTGGGTCCTCACAATACATTCACCGACTGAAATTGAAGGGCGGTGGGGTAGCCTAATGGTTAAAGCGTTGGCTCGTCACGCCGAAGACCCAGGTTCGAATCCCCACATAATGTGTGAAGGCCATTTCTGGTGTCCCCCGCCGTGATGTTGCTGGAATATTGCTGAAAGCGGCGTGAAACCAAACTCAGTCAGTCAGTCGACTGAAATTGAGGTGTAACCCTGTAGGGTGAGTTGTGAGTGAGTGAGTGGAGTTTTACGCCGCTTTGCAGTAATTCCAGCAATATCACGACGGGGGACACCAGCAATGGGCTTCACACATTGCACCCGTGAAGGGAATAACCCTGTAGGGATATTGACAGATACACTAAGGACAGCCTGGTTCTCTGGGTCTGTTGCGCCTGCGCTAACGCTCCGACACTGAGCGTTAGCGCAGGCGCAACAAACCCAGGGAACCAGGCTGCACTGAGGAAAGTGTGCGAACAAATGGTATATACAATCAGTACCTCTGTGTTCTATACACAGTTGCTCAAAGAGACAACGCATGAAGCATTTAGCCCTATATAAATCATGGCTCTGTGTTACTTTGACTGAGCTTGACGTGCAGTGATTGCTAAGGAGGAATTCACCGTCTAAATACGTAGTCTGTAGGGTGTATATCAGAGCATTACAGCAAATAGACTCTTGGTATCCGACAGAGAGGACTTGATCTGAAGGCTGATCACACTCGGGGACTTGGTTGGTGTGTAGTTGTACCTGGTCGGTGTGGGGTCTTGCTGTGTCATCAACAACTAGGCTGTGTGGCTCAGACGAATTAATGACGGGTCTCTGTGATATCCATGTAGCTGGAGTATTGCCGACAGTTTGTTACACAATGTCCCTGAATGAGGCTATGTCTGTGAGTGTTCATTTGTTCAGGGTTTTTTCCGTCAATAGTCTGTATAACATTACCGTTATAGTCTGTATAACATTACCGTTATAGTCTGTATAACATTACCGTTATAGTCTGTATAACATTACCGTTATAGTCTGTATAACATTACCGCTTTACGTATGTGTGGTCTGTGTCGCATAATCAACTCCCTTCTGTCGGTCAGGTAAAGCTGCTATCCATTAGGTTGAATGTTTCCTTATGTTAGTCCACCTAATGCCTAATCTACTTGTAGTATCTGCGTCGTGGGCTTCATGTCCTGGGCCTAGATTTTCGAAGCTCCCTTAGAGCTAAGATAGTCGTAAGTTAATGTTAATGACACTAATAATGTATGGCACTTACGACTATCTTAGCGCTAAGAGAGCTTCGAAAATCTAGGCCCAGGGTCCCGATCCACAAAACGTTCGTAACGTTACGACCTTCCGTAACTCTATCGTTGGGCCTAGATTTTCGAAGCTCTCTTAGACCTAAGACAGTCGTAAGTTAATGTTAATGTATGACCATCTTAACATTGGGAGAGCTTCGAAAATCTAGGTCCAGGGCCTTGATTTTCGAAGCTCTCTCAGCGCTAAAATAGTCGTAAGTTAATGTTTATGTATGGCACTTACGACTATCTTAGCGCTATGAGCTTCGAAAATCTAGGCCCTGGTTGATTGATGAATGCCATAGGGCTACGAACGTTTTGTGGATCAGGGTCCAGGGCATTCGTAACTACTCGCCTCTTTCCGTGACCTACAAGAAGACTCGTACCCCTATCGTACGCCATTATTTCCAAGAATTGTGGCAAACCAATCAAATCACGCGTAGTAAAACGAATTTCGAAGCATGAAAATGGTGGCACCATCGAACTTTGAAACTTCGCTAAACTATGCAAATTACAATTTCAACATAAACTTTGAGCTAAAGGATCAGGAACTTTCAACACTGAAATATATTAACAAAGGGAGTGACTGTTTTGCTGTTTTGCCCACGCGATATAGGATATGCAAGGAGTAGCCATGTTTGGAAATTCAGACTTATCTTCCCTTGGTAATAGTACTAGACTATTTTCATCTCCATGCCCGTTTGCGCTCAGACAGGGCCAGTTGTAAACATGGCCACGAGCATTCGTAACTACTCGTGTCATTCCGGCAAGCCTTGTAGGTCACGGAAAGAGGCGAGTAATTACGAATGTGCCACGACAGGAATACGAGACGCCATCCGGCTTGCCGGAATGCCACAAGTAGTTACGAATGGGTTCAGGGTCCTGAGTTTAAGAAACGATTGTAGCGCTACGAAGTTAAACTACAGGATTTACAGGATTTACGACAACCATTGTGGTACGACCTTAGTGAAATGGCGGCCCTGTTGGAGGCATGAGCTGGATCCGGGCCGGATCTTCACGGGTGGTCCCCTTTGAAACAGAAGTTAAAGTAGCCTTGTTCTTGAAGGTTTTGTTACAAAATATGGGTAAGATGTGCGAACACATTAACTGTACCACGTCAAGAGATTGGAATTATTGTAGAAGCGACGTACAACGCAACTTGCTCCTCCATAGCAGGTAATTTCTCTTGATGGCATTTAAAAGTAGGCAAGCTGAACAAGGGAGATAACTCTAAGGATGTACAATTATAAACATTAATACATTTAAATGCAATTCTAAGATGCCTAGCGGTTAGAACAATCGAAAAATTTAATTTAGGTCACCGACACCGTCCTTTGTTTTCTGCCTTAAATTAATCGTAATTATCTTTAGAAAGTATTATCACGTTATACTATTATCACGTTAAAGCACTCGGACGCAAGCGTCCTCGTGCTTTAACTATAACAGTTCAGGGCAAAAGTGTGTTTTATTACACTATACATGGTGGTAGAGCGAAGTGTATTTCTTTTCTAAGATGCCAAATTTAATACTTTCTAAAGATAATTACGATTAATTTAAGGCAGAAAACAAAGGACGGTGTCGGTGACCTAAATTAAGAATCCTCGCACAGGGCTAACTGGCGCGCTGTTCTATTGATGTGTCTGCCCCCTACGTTAAGACGAACGTTACCAGAAAAAAACAAATGATAACAGTTTGATGACGGTTTACGTTCGATTAAATATCTTCTGAATTATTTTAATTACATCTGTCATTAACGTAAACCATATGGGGCAATATGAACGTTGCATTTCTACTACCAGCGTAAGTTTAGATCAGTACATCCAGAGGAAGTTGAGTAGTCAAGCGACATTCCACAATTGCATTGTGGGAATGTAAACATTACGAACGTTACCGTGTCGCTGAAAACTTGTGAGTCGAAATGACACATTTTAACCGTCGTAAAACATAAACGTAATGTTTCCACCAGTGATGGTAGCTGCGTGAAGCAACAGCAAACCAAGAAACTGGATGCAACGGTGTAGTTTACTGTAGGAGGCCGTACGAGGCGATGACAACTGACATGCATCGTGACGTCGCTTACATTGTGACGTAATGTAAAATGGTTCGATTACGAGGGGGCACACTAGAATGGCGCAGTGACGGGATAACGTCATTCAATTGTTACGTCATCAAAAAACTATACCTTTATTATGTCTTTCAGTGGCATTTAGAAGTTGTACATTGATGTCCAAGATATTTTTATGGATTAAACTAGATGAAGGGACCTGGAATGGTCTCGAAACGTTGTGAGAGAAATTAAAAAAGAAGTTTAATCCATAAAAATATACCTTTATTGTCTGATAATGTATTTTTTTTCGATTGTTCTAACCGCTAGGCATCTTAGAAAATATCTATATTACGGCGAATGGGTCGTTTCGATGTAGTTACTATCATCGGTATCAAGAATGTGACCATAACGATGTTCGTATCCACACCGACTGACTGAGTTTAGTTTTACGCCGCTTTTAGCAATATTCCAGCAATATCACGGCGGGGGACACCAGAAATGGGCTTAACACATTGTGCCCATGTGGGGAATCGAACCCGGGTCTTCGGCGTGACGAGCCAGCGCTTTAACCACTAGGCTACCCCACCGCCCCGTATCCACACCGAAAGGTCGCAGTCGTTGCATTAAAGAAGTTGTATATCCGGTGAATTATCTCCCTTGTCCTTGGATTCTAATCTGTTAAACAGACCCTGAAATACATATACCCAGTGCATTTCTAGAATATGTGGCAAGTCTCGATTACCACTTTGAAAATGAAGAAAGTCTCGGGGGTCGTTTTTATTATTTTTTTATGAACACAATTTGGAAACCGTCTTTTCTGTAAAATATGTTCATTGCAGACACTAGATACTTGTCTCTTTTCCTTAATCACATTTCTTTGTTGAATGAAGCCCCTTTTCTCCTCTGTCTTATTTGAAAAACATGAAAGATCAAACAAAAAACATAAATTCAAAGACCGCTTGACGCATTATTTTCCATTTCAGATCCTGTCGTTTTGAAATGACATTTATAAACAAAAAAAACTTATTTTAAACCAAAAGGGCGACACTACCGTGATCCCCAGCCAAGCAGGTTATTGTTTTCATGTGAAAATATGAATTGTATCGTGTGCTAGCCTTTGGGCTTCTTTCGTAGAGTTTGACACTCAGGCTTTAGCCGCAGCGCTGAACTTACAAGGTATCTGTCGGCTAATTATTCAAGCCAAGCAGTGCCTACAGCATTAGGCAAAGGTTCCAAACTAAATCCTAAGGGTTATATATCAGTGGTGTCAAAATACATGTTTGGGGACCTAAACACAATATGTTTTCCCTGTAACATGAATACGATCGATGTGCCATGACCTCCAGGTTAGCAGACGACACCGAAACCAGATTCCAGATGGCGGTGAAAATGCCAGATGAAAAATAGCCGAGAGGTACCTTCCCGCCCACATTGTCGATAGTTAACTCAAATGGTGGCAAGGAGATTACCATGATATATACTAAGATACAATTAAAATCTGTCAGTTCGGGAAAATGACCTTTCCCGACCGAGGAATTAGATTCTTCTGAGATTTACGAGACGGAACCGCTCTGTGGTCGATGATACTATGGGTAAGGTGATTACACGGCAGTAGGTTTGACTGAACGTCTGTCTTGCCTGAAACGTGTGGAGGAGAGGATGAAGGCTGGGCGTTGTCCGGAATACGACAGTACAGACGTTGATTTTAGTGGAAACACCCGCAATTTGTTTTCCTTAATGATTGGTAAAAGTAATCAGTGGGCTGCCTGAAAGGTTGAAGTAGAGAGGGTCGTTTTGACACGCCTCCTCGTCGATAGTCCAGTCATTGTGCCTCCGCCTTTGTAATATACAGCAACGTTTACATGGCGTTAAAGGCACAATGTCACACCACATTTCTCTAAAAATACATAATGCATTTCTCTTAATAATACTAATCAGCCCTCTGAAAGCTACCATATAATGTATTCCAAATGAAATTACGCATTTAGATTACAAAATTAAATTAAAAAGTTCGAATGAATTAATGCAACGTTGCATTAAATAGACTCTCGCGCCATCTACCGGCCGAACATTCTTTCAAGCGAACCTCATAGAGTTATGTCCCTTGGAGCGCTCTTTACGAATATCCTATAACGCAACTTGTGATTGAGACCAGTTCGGAAAACAACGACAACACCGCGTGCGACAGTTTTCGATGTACGGAGCAATTGTTTACATTCCATATATACACCTGTGCATTAATTAAGCACCACCCTATTTTGAAAATAAGATGTGATGCTACAGAAAAGTTAGGGTATAGCCATCAATGTAATCAACCTGAAACTTTACCCACTGACAGTTTTGCAAATGCCATAACCTTTCCTATTCTTTATGAAAGAATATGTTGATGAAAATGTGATGGGACTAGATTTTTACCCAAAATAACTATTCCTCTCCTGCTCAAACTACACAATTAAATAAGGTTTTGACTAAAAGTAACAATTCTGTTTTATGCCAAGATGGCATTTACACATCGAGTAAGCTTTAATTATGAATAATCAGGAAAACCCGAATGTCAAAGATTCAGACCTTTTTCCAGTAATTCAGATTGCTATGTGACAAAAACATATTAATAAGATTTTGGAATAATTTCTTTATGATTTTGAGTTGATTGTAATGAATAAACATTTCTCCTTGCCGGATACTGATAATTACAGCTAAAATCTGTTTGTTTTGTTTGTAAAGCATCTTTTACTGTATTTTCCTTTTTTTAACTTTTCCTAATCTTACGTCTTCTAGGTGCTATGGCACACAGTCGGATTGTTTACACACTTCATCATACAGATCCTTTACATATCATTCTTGCAGAGCGGAGCTATTTTGCCCATGAACTGGTTTAACTGGGAGCATAGACATGAAGGTCATACATTTCGGGTTGGAATAAATGTCAGGTTTTGTGAATAGCTGTGGATTTCAAACTGAAGAAACATTTTCATTTTCTGATCTGAACTAACACATAAGCGACTTTAATCAACCCAGCTCATCCACCATGGCCCAGTTCTCGTCCAAATAACGCCTGCACTCCCAACAAAACGCACAGCCCAGCTATTAACCCTTAAACCCAACTAACCCCGAGCACAATACCAAATTAGGAGAAGTTTGTGTAAGGGCGTGGCATACATTTCAAATAATATCTACGAGCTCGTAACTTCAAACACTTGTAGATGCAGTGTTGCTGAACTGTACCATGCAGTGTGCGAAATAGCCACAAATAGTCCCACTGCCTAGCAAAATTTGGAAACTATTTTGCTCACTGGTACCATGCCTATTTCATTTTATTTCGGACTAAAGGGACTTACCACTTCGGTTAGCTGGCGTACCAAGGATCCCCATTCGGCCATTTCCGTGAACTCCTTCAGCGGAAGCTGGTTCGTACGAAAATATACTGAAGGCAAAAATAAGGGATCACATAAAAGCACAAGTATTCCTTTATTTTTTTCCAGGTTTCTTCATAAGCTATGCGACACAAAGCTTGTGAAGAAACCTTTGAAAAAATAAAGGAACACCTGTGCTTTCATGTGATCCCTTATTTGTTCCCCTCAGTATATGACAAATCAGTCACCATACTATCAGAGGCTACTATAGTTCTTTTCATCAGAAGCCGATTCAGGATTTTAAAAATGGAGGGATACACCATACCGATGGGAAGTTTACATGTAAGATGTCTGAAAAAGGGAGGGGTACCACCTACAACCCCCAACCACCCCTCGATCCAATCTTTCATGAAGACATACTTGTTTTTATCTGAAGATATACAGGGGCGATGGGGTAGCTTGGTGGTTGAAGCGTTCGCTCCTCACACCGAAGACCCCGGTTCGATTCCCCACATGGGTACAATGTGTGAAGGCCATTCCTGGTGTCCCCCGCCATACTCACTCACTGAAGATATACAACGGTGACCCCTAGAAGTCCACATTAGGGGAAACAGCAGTGGTACAAACAGAATTTACAAATGATCATGAGTGAGTGAGTGAGTTTAGTTTTACGTCACACTCAGCAATATTCCAGCTATATGGCGGCGGTCAGTAAATAATCGAGTCTGGACCAGACAATCCAGTCATCAACAACATGAGCCTTGATCTGCGCAATTGGGAACCGATGACATGTGTCCAAGCCAGCGAGCCTGACCACCCGATCCCGTTAGTCGCCTCTTTCGACAAGCATGGGTTACTGAAGTTCAATATTCTAACCCGGACCTTCACGGGTACGAATGAAATATAATCCATGTGGTAAGTTGTTCAACGACTTTAAAGTATATTTCACTACGCCAGTTTTAGCTTTGTCAGAACGGAGCCCAGTCAATCAATACATCACACATTAGATCGGATTGTTCCTGAATGACTCAATTTGTACATTAAGTCACCATTTAACATTCCATGCGGACTCTGAATCGTGTCTTCCCAGTCATAGCCACAACCACTGAATCGACTGACTTATTGGGAAACAATCTCGCAGAAAGCCTTCTGGCAAACACAAAATTGTTAAACCTTCGCGCGAGTAAATGTCCAGACTCGTTGGATTGCTTGTAATGGCCTCATTCAACAAGGAAAGCGGGGGTGGAATGAAAGCGCAGGGCAGTCAGAGAACCAGCTTAAAGTGGCTGCTTCGATACGCTGTACATGATTGTGCAACTCTTGGGCTTGGCGTACATCTCAGATCACCCGGCTACGAAATACCATGTGAAGACTGTTTTGTCGGTTGTTTTGGTCCACAGTCATAAAAAAAATCAGCAAATGACCTGGATATCAGACTATACAATTAATTATTTCACGGTTCCTGAAGTGATGCTGAGACACTCTTCTTTTCATGCACATTCAGCAAGGTCATGTTGATTTCTTTCTTCTTTTTTTTTTTTTTGTGTGTGTGTGTGTGTGTGTGTGTGTATTGCTTCATATAGTACATGAGTTCCTGAACATTAAAAACGATGGATGTTCTCTACATCATCGCCCCCTATAGTCTGTTTGCAGTGAAAACGTAAAAATGAATTTCACTTTAAACAAAAATATAAATCAAATAAAGTGGAATTAAGATTGCGAATCCTCATAGTCTTACCTTGCCAATTGAACATTTAAATGTCAAAATTTTATTCAAATTAGGATAAAAGTTGTTTAACAAACGATCATAGATTCAAATCGCTATTACTGGTTTGCATTACAATGGGGTAAGCGCAGTAGTTGGAACAGTGAAACAAATGCACGTGCGGTACGTGAAGAGCGTTAACTTATAACAAACCTTGTCGTTTTCGGTGTTTCATTTGATGTGCATACCCCCTTGTAATACAAACCAATAATAGCCATGCGAGACTATGATCGTTTGTTAAACAACATTTATCCTAAGTCGAATAAAATTCTGAGATTTAAATGTTCAATTGGCAAGGTAAAATCATAAGGATTCGCAGTCTTAATTTCACTTTATTTGCTTTTTGGTTTAAACTGACATTCATCGGTACGTTTTCACTGCAAACAGACTATAGGCACCAAATTGCCTGATCCAGATTCACCCCCCTGGAACCACTGTCCTGCTGAGTGCAGTGACAGGGTGACTGTCCGCATGCGTTTGCAGTGATCACGTGCTTGTTTTGGCTGTGAATGTAAGTTCGGTGTTACAAATCTACTCACCATTTGTGAAAGGCGAGCAATATCATTTAAATATTAACATTACACGAATGCAAGAGTTCTGATGGTTATTTATTGAAAGTTTTAAGTTGCTAGGTTAAACATGAAGAAAGCAATCAGCAATTATCGGCAGAACATACCTTTTCACGTAGACAAACACTAAGTCTGTTTCCTAATGGTTTGAGTTTGCAGTATTTCTATGTGCAGATATTGTAATTGATACACGTTCCCACATATATGTGAAGTCTTTGCTCAATATTGAATGCATAGTATACTTTTGATCTGTCTAACTGTGACCGTGAAGTGATCAGGGTCCAATGTCTGTACACCCACTGTGTATGCTTATAGTGATCGTATTTTTTCTTGCAGTGATCGGTATCGCACAGTTTTTACAAACATGAGCATGGACCCTGTAGAGGAGAAGATGACTGAATAGATCTTTTAGATCTTAGTTTTGTCAGCATAGGATCAGAAATTGAAGTCCCAGCTATTAATCCGTTGAAGTCAACTAACCCGACACCCAGCACTTCAAGCGCAACTTTTGATTCGGCTTCTCGGCCTTCATCAAGCACAACAAGTTATTGCGTTATTTGTAAATACAATACCAAACGTTCTCCATCCATGCAATGTCACCAAACATCATCTAAATTCAAATGTGATTTATGTGACAGGGCATACGCCGACAAAGATAAACTAAAATCACACAAGTAAAACCATGAAGGGAATACTTTTCTTTGTGAAGTGTGTGCGAAAGTGTACTTGTCGCGCGAATCCCTACGAGCCCATTTGAAAAAAGCCCACGCCAATGCTTCCACATATACATGTACAATTTGCAGAGCAGGATTCATGTCAAAAGTTCTTTATAATGGTCATATTGCAAGACACCAAAATACAAAATCCGAAAAATGCCCTAAAAGCCTCAAAGTATGTCAGTACAAACACAACATGGTGTCCTATTCTGAACGCTGTCGTGGTTTGAACACCCCAAGAATCCTCGGGTGTAAACCTGTGGTTTAACGAGCCCTTTGTGAATTGCAAAGTCATGTCATTTCAAAGCATTCTTGAAAAGAATACAAACGTGAATTGTGTGCAAAGCATTCAAATATGGATCGTCTTTATCTTAATTACCATCGACAAAGATGTCATGGAGACATTTAATTCTTTGGTACTATCTTGTGGTGGTGGTGGAATTGGGTTTAACGTCGTGCTTGAGAATATTTCGCTCAGATGACGACGTGCATGCGTGTGTATGTGTATGTGCGGCTGCTTGTACTAGCCCAGATTTAAGCTGGTTTTATAGTGATAGCCCACTGTGATACCATGCCGCAGTGAAGCATGGATACCCCACTCAGATACATTATACTGACTCCGAGCCGACAAGTCCTTGTTGTACCCATTAATGCCGAGCGCCAGGCAGGGACCAACAAGTACCATATTTTAACGTCTTTTGGTATGACGCAGTCGGGGATCGAACCCGTGACCTTCCGTACTCCGGGCGGACGCTCTAACCACTACACCACGGAGGCGGTCTACTATATTATGACTATTCATAGTTACGGAGATAGTTGAAAGTTGATTTTTGCCGTTTATTTCTTTAATCCTTTGCCTGAATGTGCCATTTCATCAAATACCAAAAGTCTGTTCTTCCCAACTGAGTCCGGTGATAATTTAATTTCACCATCAGCTAAAACATCGTTTTACATGTAATCTCATCCATGTTGCTCAGTATGAAAATGATCGAAAACATGCTTTGTTACATCGAAACATTCACCTATTTCCTGTTTTCGATAAACTTTAAGATAAGGTGTACAGAAAATTCCGATCGTTGCATATTCCAAATTTCCTATCATTGAATTCTGTGATCAATGTACTCCCGCGATCACTTCACATTTTGTACAATAACTTCTTCAATTTTCACCTGGATGACTTCCTATTTTCACAGAAGCTACTATTGGTGATCATTTTGAACTTTGAATGTCATTCATAAGAAAATGAAATTATATTTCAAATAAACTTAGTATTTATCTAAGTGAAAAGGTATATTCTGCCGATAATCGCTGATAGCTTTCTTCATGTTTTACCGAGCAACTTAAAAAACGTTCTATAAATATCAAACCATCAAAACCTTTGCATTCGTGAAATGTTAACATCTAAATGATATTGTTCGTCTTTCACAACTGGTGACTAGATTGTTAACACCGAACTTACATTCACCACCAAAACAAGCACGCGATCACTGCAAACGCAGGCGGACAGTCACATATCACTGTAGGACAGTGGTTCCAGGGGTGGTGGGGTGGTGGTGGTGGTGAGGTTTTGTTTTTGTTATCGCTCTCGGCAATACTGTATCTATATGACAGCGACTTGTAGATAATCGAATCTGGACCAGACAATCCAATGATTCAGATCATGCACCTAGATCAAAACACCTCGTATGCGATGACATGTGTCAAGTCAGCGAGCCTGACCATCCAATCACGTTAGTCGCCTCTCACAAGCATGGGTTGTTCAAGACTAATTCCAACGCGAATTTGCGTGATCTCGGACTAGAATATTTACATTCAGTGAGTGAGTGAGTGAGTTGGGTGGACGCCGTAATAAACAGTATTCCAGCGATATCATGGGCGCTTCAGTTTAAAATGGGATTGACTGACTGAGTTTGGTTTTACGCCGCTTTTAGCAATATTCCAGCAATATCACGGCGGGGGACACCAGAAATGGGCTTCACTCATTGTACCCATGTGGGGATTCGAACCCGGGTCTTCGGCGTGACGAGCCAACGCTTTAACCACTAGGCTACCCCACCGCCCCTTTAAAATGGGAACAAAGCCAATCGTGTTGCAGGTATCAGAGTGAGTGAGTGAGTTTGTTTAGCTATATTCCAGCAATATCCGAAATGGGCTTCACACATGCTACCCATGTGGGGAATCGAACCTGGGTATTCGGCGTGAAGAGCGAACGTTTTAACCACAAGGCTACCCCACCGCCCCTGAAACCTGACAGGGATAATAATTACAAGAGCCACGACAATCATCTCTTTAATCCATCCTAAGAGGTTTATTAAAATCAACATGTCGTCCGCCAGATATCACTTGCATATTCCCCTGGGAGTAATTGCATTGCCAGTGTTTTGATTTATCCGTGAAAGTGTAGACCGAGCGCCGCGCGTCCAAACAATCGATGTTGGTCGAGAGGGTTAACACGCCACACAAGATGCACGTGCCACACCAGAAGTCCGTGCAAACCCTTCTATTCGTGAAAATCATGAGCTCGCTTATCGTGTCCGTCATATTCGAGACCAATTTTCTCAGGTAAATTGACCGGAAATTAATTTAACACTCTCTTTGATGTTGTTTTTTTTAACTTCAAACGGTGTCACCGTAATTTGAAAACGAATAATTTTCAGCGTGTTATCAGAAAACGATGAAGGCGATTATATCTGTTTTAAGAATGGTTGACGTGGAATTATTTTCAAAACTCGACTTTGGTGTTAGAATATAATTATTGAACGTAGGATATCGTTTAAATATATTAGCATAAAAAAGTAAGTCTTAACACGCTTTTGGAGTGATGAGAAATTTTAATGTGCAATGTTAACATCAAATATATTTCATATTGTTTAAGACTGAAGATCCGAGTTAGAATTGATCTCTAGTAACCCATGCTTGTCATAAGAAGCGACTAACGGGATCGGGTGGTAAGGCTCGCTGACTTGGTTGACACATGTCATGGTACCCCAATTGCGCAGATCGATGCTCATGCTGTTGATTTCTGGATTGTCTGGTCCAGACTTGATTATTTACAGACCGCCGCCATATAGCTGGAATATTGCTGAGTGCCATGTAAAAGTAAAGTAAACTAAACTCACTCACTCACTTCAGCAGCCCATGCTTCTTGTAATGGGCGGCTCACTGGTAGTCTTGCTGTCTTGGTTGACACTAGACTCACAGCAAGTTTCTGAAATGAACACATTTTACAGAAAATAAAAGTTTTTAAATTAAAATCGTAAATACAATAAAAAGGAACCCAGGGACTTTCTTCATTTTCAGAAGCTGAGGAAATCTAGACTTGCCAGATTTTCTAGACTTGCGTGGACTTGGATATATTTGCTTCAGGGTCTGTACGACAGACTAGGTTGACACATGCCATCTATCCAAATTGCGTAGATCGATTTACCTAGATTGTGTAGATTTACAGACCGCTATCATATAGCTGGAATACTGCTGAGTGCGGCATCAACAACAAACAAACAGATTACCTTCAATAATTATAGTGATCAATGATCTGGATTGAGCCCAGTAAAGATCTGTGTAACAATCGATCTTCAGTGTACCTTTCCCAGTTGTGTAGATGGATTCTCATGATATCAGTTTCTGGACAGGTGAGGTGAGGTAAAATTGGGTTTAAAGTCGCGCTGGAGAATATTTCGCTCATATGACGACGTGCGTGTGTATGTGTATGTGCGGCTGCTTGTACTAGCCCAGACTTAAGCTGGTTTTATAGTGCTAGCCCACTGAGATATAATGCCGCAGTGAAGCATGAATACCCCACTCAGACACATTATACTGACTCCGAGGCGACCAGTCCTTGTTGTACCCATTAATGCCGAGCGCCAGACAGGGACCAACAAGTACCATATTTTAACGTCTTTTGGTATGACACGGTCGGTAGTTTCCGGACAGTCTGGCCAAGCCTAGTCGTTACAGTGTTCGCCCATCACAAAGACATGGTATGTTTCCCAACATTGGTACAACATGAGAAGCCAATTTCTGGTGTTCTGCTGTGTATTGCTAAAAGTGGCATAAAACCATATATTGCTCAACAAGAAGAACAGACACAACTGATCTGAAAGTATTTATATTTCAACATATTTTTATACATATTTACAGAAAATTAACACGTTATTTCATTATTTTCCATCCATCAGAATGTAGTAAATGTCCATTTTTCGTCTGAAAAAGTCAGTCCACAACAGCTGTATCCCTGTCATACAAGCCTAAAAAAGATGGCTATGCATGATGAATCAATTCAGTGAGGAAGTTCATTTGTTCACCTCAGTCTACAGAAAACTGTAAATACAAAACAAAATATATTACTTGAAAAAAGTTAAAGAACACTTCTTCAATACGGTCAGAGTTAATACATCAGATTATACAGAAATCAGGTTTCCTTTACTTATTTTGAGTAGTGTATCATCTACAATAAGAGTTCATTCAGTGTGTATGTGGCAACAAACAAGATCATATTCAACCTGAGGCAGCTCATGAAAGGCAATAGATGACATTTGAACATTTTTCATTAAGACATGTAATTCAACACCACATATCGTGTTGCATGGCCTGACTGGACTGTTGAAGACACAATTACTGGAGAGCCAGGGGATAAACACAGTGTATGCTTATGGATCCCTGACAAGCTACATAACCATTTCTGCAGTAATGTAGTTACATGTACAAGATGGTTAATGATATAAGACACCAGTCTATTTGCTGTAGTTCTCAACTGAAGTAATGTCCATCGTTGCAATACTGACATCGTTTAATCATATGACATTGCCTGTTGGTGAAACTTGGTTTTACCTTTCTGTACTGACATGATTCGCTCTAAGTATATGTTGTGATGTCAAACCATGTCTACATCAGCCCACATGTCATCCCATGATGCTCAACTGACTGACTGACTGAGTTTGGTTTTACGCCGCTTTTAGCAATATTCCAGCAATATCACGGCGGGGGACACCAGAAATGGGCTTCACTCATTGTACCCATGTGGGATTCGAACCCGGTCTTCAGCGTGACAAGCCAACGCTTTAACCACTAGACTACCCCACCGCCCCTCATGATGCTCAAACAATGATAACATGACTAAAAAAACAACATGACACTAAGTCATGTGAGACAAGCGACCCCATGCAGGGGTGGAAATAACCCATTGCCCGACGTCCGAGTCCAGTGTATTTTTCGGTCAGGCAAGCAAATTTGTACATCACACTGTACCGGTGTCCTGTTGACTTTCCAATGTTAATTATGTTGTTTATTTTAGAAAATCAATAAGAAATCGGCCGGTATAGTGGAAAAATTATCAGGGCAAGTGATCTTACATGTGCCACTGTTACGGAGTACACTAGCAATTTTAAAGTTATTTCCACCCCTGCCACGACACAAGTCACATTCATGCCATGACACAATGTCCCAATCAATCTTCAGCACTAATATCACTCTAACTCTGGGCTGTCAGCCATCTTTTGATATTGTTTGATTTATATTACTCCATGAACAAATATCCTGACAAATCTGTGAACAATATGCTTGTGAAATCTAGCCCTTCAAGACAATTCTGTTTGGCATACAGTTACACAGTCTATCTCCATGTTATTTCAAGAGTATCTCCTCCAGAGTCCCCCAGCTGGCCCCAGCCTTGACCTTCACTGGTAGCTTCACAGAGAGTTTGGTAGCAGTCTCCATGTGCAGCTGGATCACTTGACCTGCTAGAGTTACCTCCCCTTGGGAGACTTCATAAATGAGTTCATCATGCAGTTGCAACACAAGGAATGCTCCCTTGGGAATGTCACCGGCCTTGGATGGAAGCCTGTGTCCACTCATTTGTGTTTCTGTGAACAAGGGAGGATTTGTTAACGATACAATCTCGTGTGACCGATGGCAGTGAAGCAGGGAACATTTCCCTTGACAAATACTCCATAATGGGCTGGAGATTGTTACGATAATAGCTCTTGTATCTGATGTTATTAATTGTTAACAAGGTGTCCGTTCCTTTGATGGGACTGTTTGACAAACACCCACTTTGGTGCAATTATCAGTGTGTGGTATCCTTGTATGGACAATTTGTATGATAACTTGTTTAGCTGTCATGCAAACTGACCAGATTGCAGATTACAGAGACGCTTTCACCGATCAATTTACTTCATGCTGATTAGGTATTCAGTGTTGTGTAAGATCCTTGACTGTATCAGTGCGTAAGATTGACATTGTTTATTATATATACACATCATGTTAGGTGAGAATATCACGTCCATTAAGGGTCACATACAACCAAAAAATCAAACATAATTAAAACACAATTATCACTTATTCATGACATATAATATATATTGCTGGTTATGAAAAGACATAAAAACAAAATTATAAGCGTACATAATCGCAAATCAAAAGTGCAATATTTTGTACTTGGGTTTACTTCCCAAGAAACGAAGCAGCCGGGATACCGAACCCAGTCAGAGCGGGTGGGTGTGCACTCAAGTGTAACGGCTGGTTCATTTGCAGATGCCCTCACGGCTCATTGTGTGTGTATATATAGAGATGTTGGGTTTTGTAAATACATGCTCATTTTTTGTGTATAACATTTTGCAATCAACAGACATCATAACATGTCATGTGTCACACCTGCCTGTGTGTGTAATTACATAATGTGACAGAGACCGAACTCGGGCCATAAATCAAAGCGTTTTGTTTATGGTGTATAGCCTGATAGGTGTTAAGTTCAAATTGCATGTGGTCAGTGATTGGAATTGTGTATTGAATATTGTCATTAGCAGACGGGCAGGCAGACACATAGGTGTCAATAAAACAGACTTTGAGTTTTGTCTGTGACAACGACATATCTATATCACAGTTGGAAATTCTGTCAACGCTAAACAATGACATTGCTTTTAAGTATCGAACTGAGAAAGTGACTCGGTAAGAAGAACGTGTGGTGAAATAGACAAATGAAATTATATAAAAAGTTAAATCGGTAATCTTCTGTAATAACATATAAAAAGCTTGCGCCTGTGAAATATCAACAAAACATTAGAAAAATAGCTCACACCAAAGCCTTCACCGAATATTCACCGGACAACCCGCTTCCAAGCTCCGCGAACCTATTTCACTGCGCATGTGCTATGAGCGCAGCCCAGCTGTTGAAATCACTTCAATTCCCCTAAACGCTGGGGGAAAGTTAGTAAATTGTTTGAACTACGATTTTAAACGGTTTTTCATTATTGCGTTATTTTTCAACTTTATAAGTTGAATTTGCATTTTTGATGATTTGTTTCGGTAAGTCAATACCGAAAGGTATCAGAATCTGCAAAGGTGTGTTTTACGTTGCATGTGACCTTTAAGTGAAGGTGAATCATGTTTAATATTGCAATTACCATAATGCAAATAAACTTTGTGAACCAAATTTTTCTCAAATACGGAATAAAATCATAATGCCAATTTAATTTGTTCTTCACTTTGAATCCGTTATGAAATATTAGCATTAGAAACCATCTAAAATATGTGTGAGTGAGTGAGATTATTTTTACGCAGCTTTTAGCAATATTCCAGCGGGGAACACCAGAAATAGGCTTTACATATTGTACCCATGAGGGGAAACGAACCCGTGTCTTCAGTGTGACAAGTAAAATGATTTAACCACAAGGCTACCTCACTGCCCCTCTAAAATATACGTAGCATTAACATATTTTGACTACTAAGGTTTCGGAAAGGAAAATTACTTTAAAATCATGGCAGGTGTTCACATTGAACATCAATAATTCAAGGTAATCACCTGAACAAGGTCAACATACGTAAACAAAAATGGATAGTACTGAAGAACAGCTTTATCACAATTCAACACACAAGGCTGACTGGGTGCCAGCAAACATCACTTGATTAATCCTTGTGAGGTATGACTTCTCACCTTGTGGTGATTATCATACCCTTCCATTACTAAAACCTCAACATCTGTCTACCTGTAACACACCCTGCGTGACCTTCCATGCTGTGTCTCAAGTCTACCTAGCTCCATCTGTACCAATCCCAATGTGTAGTGTCAAGGAGAATCACTCACCTGTCCAAGTATGACACACCCATCCATCACACTCCAAACTAAATATCAAGAAGACTTAATCACCCGTCCACCTGCGATTGAGGTGTGTGTCACAATCCACATCTTTGAAGTAGGATCACTCACCTATCCAAGTGTGACACACCCGGTTAGACCGTCCATCCCACCCCAGCCACAATGGAGGGGGATCACTCACCTGTCCACCTACAAGACACCCTGTGTGACCGTCCACCCAACTCCACCCACAATGCAGGAGGATCACCCACCTGTCCACCTACAAGACACCCTGTGTGACCGTCCACCCAACTCCACCCACAATGCAGGAGGATCACCCACCTGTCCACCTACAAGACACCCTGTGTGACCGTCCACCCAACTCCACTCACAATCCAGGAGGATCACCCACCTGTCCACCTACAAGACACCCTGTGTGACCGTCCACTCACAATGCAGGAGGATCACCCACCTGTCCACCTACAAGACACCCTGTGTGACCGTCCACCCAACTCCACCCACAATCCAGGAGGATCACCCACTTGTCCACCTACAAGACACCCTGTGTGGCCGTCCCCACCCACAATGCAGCAGGATCACTCACCCGTCCACCTATGAGACACTCGGTGTGACCGTCCACCCAACTCCACCCACAATGCAGGAGGATCACCCACCTGTCCACCTACAAGACACCCTGTGTGTGACCATCCACCCACAATGCAGCAGGATCACCCACCTGTCCACCTATGACACCCTGTGTGACCGTCCACCCACTCCACAATGCAGGAGGATCACCCACCTGTCCACCTACAAGACACCCTGTGTGACCGTCCACCCAACTCCACCCACAATCCAGGAGGATCACCCACTTGTCCACCTACAAGACACCCTGTGTGGCCGTCCACCCACAATGCAGCAGGATCACTCACCTGTCCACCTATGAGACACTCGGTGTGACCGTCCACCCAACTCCACCCACAATGCAGCAGGATCACCCACCTGTCCACCTACGAGACACCCTGTGTGACCGTCCACCCACCCACAATGCAGCACGATCACTCACCTGTCCACCTACGAGACACTCGGTGTGACCGTCCACTCTCCGGCAGGACCCTGGCCAGCTCCAGCTCCACCTGTATCATGGCTGCCTTGACCACATCTGCAGCTGAGCCCTGGACTGTAGTGTTGACAGCCTGACGCGCTGCCTGCAAGGACAGTACACACATCAGCCTTTCCTTGTCATGATAATCATAACACTATAATTTCAAGTACCTGCATAGATAGTTATATGATGAACAAATGACAAACAATGCACAATGACAAATGCACACAAAAATTCAAATTCAAGATAACTAACGCCAGATAATGTATCAGCATTACTAGTGACTGTCTTTTTGTCTAAGGCTACACCTAATGCTTCACTTCTATGATGAAGACCTACAAATAATCAAGTCTTGGTCAGACAAACCGGTGATTGATGTTGTGAGCGATGTCCACACTGTCAGGGTATGATGCCTTCCAACCAACTTGGTGGATGTGAAGACATCATATATTCGGCCCAAGTTGCTTGGCATGATAAAAATGTTGCTGTGGACCAAATCTAACCCTGACCAGAGAGGAACAGAGACTGGATGAGTGAGTTGAGTGTAATGCTTCTTTTATCTTTATTCAAGCAATATCATTGCAGTAAATGCAAGGCTTCACACATTGTTCAAGGAATCAAACATGGCCACCAGTGTATAAAGTAACACATGAACAACTAGCCCACAGTGAGTGAGTGAGTGAGTGAGTGAGTGAGTGAGTGAGTGAGTGAGTGAGTGAGTGAGTGAGTGAGTGAGTGAGTGAGTGAGTGAGTGAGTGAGTGAGTGAGTGAGTGAGTGAGTGAGTGAGTGAGTGAGTGAGTATAGTTTTACGCCGCTTTTAGCCATACGCCAGCAATATCATGGTGGGGGACACCAGAAATGGTCATCACACATTGTACCCATGTGGGGAATCAAACCCGGGTCTTCAGCGTGATGAGCAGACACTTTAATTACTAGGCCACCCCACCAGATATCCCCCTACAGTATGTACCTGTGCCCTGGAGTGTGGGTTGACATCCTTGATGGCCGGGAGGTACCTCTTCCTGCCTGAGATGGTCTGGACGTAGCCATGTTGTAGACATGACTCAACGGTGGACCGCAGGAATGTCCGCAGGCCTGCATAACAAACATGCTGATATCACTTTCGAAATAATAGAAGACGTTCAAAGATCTAGAAAAGAGCCAATATATAAATTATTATGCCTCCCCAGTGGAGATGAGGTGAGGTGAAATTGGGTTTAACGTCACGCTGGAGAATATTTCGCTCATATGACAACGTGCATGCGTGTGTATGTGTATGTGCGGCTGCTTGTACTAGCCCAGACTGAAGCTGGTTTTATAGTGCTAGCCCACTGAGATACCATGCTACAGTGAAGCATGAATACCCCACTCAGACACATTATATTGACTCAGAGCTGACCAGTCCTTGTTGTACCCATTAATGCCGAACGCCAGGCAGGGACCAACAAGTACCATATTTTAACGTCTTGTGGTATGACGCGGTCGGGGATCGAACCCGCAACCTTCCGCTCTCCGGGCGGACGCTCTAACCACTACACCACGGAGGCGGTACCCAGTGGAGATGACAGGTTAGAATTTGTCCAGATGGATCCCAGGTCAGGTTCTGTGACTTGGTTGTCACATTGGGGAATGAGTTCCACTCTTGTTGATATTGCAGTTTTGAATTGTTTCCCAGCAATCTGTCCTGGTCGTTAAAGGCTTGGAGTTGGTAGCGGGGCTTGTTGACTGTTGATCCTCATACCAGTATGGTGTGGATCATAGCTCACTATGTCCATCACTGGATTGTCTGGTTCATGTAGCTACAGTAATGTATGAGTGTGACATTACACAACAATCAGGTCTTTTCTCCCCGATTCAGATGCCTATCTTGTTCATGAATGAAAGTCTCTTCAAAAGTATAGACTGTTCAAAAGTATTATTATTTGGTTCCTCTCAAACAGTCCTTAAATTGAAAAGTAAAAACATGAGACTGCATACTCATCAAGTCTTTCAGACATGACTGACTGAGTTTGGTTTTACGCCGCTTTTAGCAATATTCCAGCAACATCACGGTGGGGACACCAGAAATGGGCTTCACACATTGTACCCATGTGGGGATTCGAACCCGGGTCTTCGGTGTGACGAGCCAACGCTTTAACCACTAGGCTACCCTAACGCCCCCTTTCAGACATGAACATGATACGACACACAAAATACCAACAACTTATCCACATCTGCTGAAAGGTAGGACAAAAGTTGCTGTACTGTTCACTCATGTGTGAAACCCACCTGGGTACTTCGCCTTGAAAGTTTCCATGAAGACAGAGGCGTCGTTCTCATCAACTCCAAGCTGCTCCCCCAGAGCCTTGGGTCCGATACCATACAACATGCCATAGCACACCTGTAGCCAACAAGGAATACAACCATCATGTAGCAAGTCACAAGTGGCATTTCAGCTCAGTCGATACTTAGTTTTACTATCTCAGGTGTTGTCCTTAGTAGTGAGTGAGTGAGTTTAGTTGTACACCTCACTCAGCAATATTCCAGCTATATGGCGGCGGTCTGTAAATAATCGAGTCTGGACCAGACAATCCAGTGATCAACAGCATGAGCATCGATCTGCGCAATTGGGAACCGATGACATGTGTCAACCAAATCAGCGAGCCTGACCACCCGATCCCCTTAGTCGCCTTTTATGACAAGCATAGTAGCCTTTTATGACAAGAACGGGTTGCTGAAGACCTATTCTACCCCGGAACTTCACGGGTCTGTCCTTAGTAAGCACAGTGAGTAGACATAAGCTTCAGACTCCTGTCAAAAGTAGCAGGTGAGGTTCCTCTTCCACAAAGTAATCTTAACACTGACTGTCAAAGTCTATATGAAAGCCCATTGTCATAGCTCATGTCTATTCTTCTGCAGGAGTTATTTGGTATAGAAATGGTCTAGAAAAGATTCCTTTCCCATGACCTATGTTTTTTTAGCAGAAAATGTGTTAAACAAAATGTCAATGTATCTTTGGCCAGTTGCACATATGTGGAAAGTTTTGAATATCTACCATTCATGACTTGATAACCAATTCACAGTAATGACAGGCAGACTAGCTTCCTTGCTTATCATAGCTAAACAATGTAGTGAGAAAATGTTTACCAATTATAATGATGAGAGGGCCTTTTCCACCAACCACAGATTGTGTAAAATTACATGATCTACCCCATAAAACAGACTGCAGCAGGTTTCAAGTGCTATGCCTGGTAAGGTCAACCAAAACTTTACAAGATTATCAGAGACACATTATTTCTTGAACAAGTTGCATTCATCTGGCATGATGAAGTACGTTAAATCAGTGAAAACCGTTCCCATACCATAACTACAATTTCATTTTGAAATACTTTTCATGAATTAGCCCCTCCTTTCCGCTTCCTACCCCTGTCCCAAGAAACTGTATCAACAGTTGAGAGAAGCATTCATAAAATCACCTATAGCCTCATTAGTACCTGTTTAGCCTGGGCCCTCTCTACGCTGGTGATGTCATCAGGAGAACAGTTCTTCCACTGGGCTGCAATCAGCTTGAACACATCTCCATCCTTGTTGAGGATAGACATGAGTTTCCTGTCCTGGGACAAGTGGGCAATGATCCGCAGCTCCAGCTGGGAGTAGTCCGCAGCTAGCAGAACACCACCTGGAGGGAATAGTTTCTCAGGTGTTTCATGCCACACTTAGCAACATTCCAGCTGTATGACAGCTTGTAAATAATCAAGTCTGGCCTAGACACTCTCGTTGTTGAGCAATGATCTATCCACAAAAACAAGTCTGGCTTCTAAAGACTAAGAACACTTGGTGGGGACCTTTTCTACTGGAATGGTTGGTTTGTTGCTTAACACTGCGCTTAGCAATATTCCAGCTATATGGCGGCGGTTTGTAAATAATCAAGTCTGGACCAGACAATACAGTGACAAAAGCATGAGCATCGACCTTATGCAATTGCAGAGCCTGACCACCCAATCATGTTACTCGCCTCTTACAACAAGCATGGGTTGCTGAAGACCAATTCTAACCCAGATCTTCACAGATACATGTAAATAATCAAATCTGGACTAGACACTCTCATTGTTGATATAATGGGCAATGATCTATCCACACAAACAAGTCACTTAGTCTAACAGTACAATCCATTAAGTTGATTCTTAATACATAGGATACTTGCTGGGGACCTTTTGTAATGGAATGAGAAGAATGCATGCTATTACAAGATGAACTTCTGCCAACAAGAACCAAGTAACACTAAATGTTTTTGGTCGTGGGAGATGTTTTATCGTATGGCTAATCATCATAAATATGAGTCAACATTAAGAATCATATTAATTGACAGAACTACAATCTACAAAGTAATTGTGAAGTTTTTCTTAAAACTTATCATAAATCTCCATCACTGGCGCTCACCTTTGAAGGGAACAAATGCATGTCTCATGCTGACTGCCACACTGACTGACTGTGCTGTATCCATTACCCTGGCAACTTGACGATTGCCTCCGAGAACCTGCCTCAACTTAGAATTACCTCCCTTGGTCTGAGTGCTGGCATGTTGATGGTGTTGGCTGGCGGACTCTCACCAATCAGGTCTGTACAATCATGAGATTAAAACTAGGAGTGAGAGCATGGTGTATCACTGCAGTACACGTGGGATCAAATCATGAGGTGAGGTGAGGTGAAATTGGGTTTAACGTCGTGCTTGAGAATATTTCGCTCATATGACGACGTGCATGCGTGTGTATATGTATATGCAGCTGCTTGTACTAGCCCAGACTGAAGCTGGTTT
This sequence comes from Haliotis rubra, assembly GCF_003918875.1. Taxonomy (NCBI): domain Eukaryota; kingdom Metazoa; phylum Mollusca; class Gastropoda; order Lepetellida; family Haliotidae; genus Haliotis; species Haliotis rubra. The sequence continues at coordinate 1,754,601 of NW_025767424.1, forward strand.
TATAGTGCTAGCCCACTGAGATACCATGCCGCAGTGAAGCATGAAGACCCCACTCAGACACAGTATACTGACTCCGAGCCGACCAGTCCTTGTTGTACCCATTAATGCTGAACGCCAGGCAGGGACCAACAAGTACCATATTTTAACGTCTTTTGGTAGACGCAGTCGGGGTTCGAACCCGCGACCTTCCGCTCTCCGGGGGATCAAATCATGACTGGACAGGCACATGATATAGGGAACAACAGTTCATGTCACTGAAGTATGATGACACAGTTCATGTCACCGGAAGTATGATGACACACGCACAAAATTTCTCCTGTTTCTTATTACTTTTCAACTGTTCATTCGAAACAACTTAAATTCAAAGCATTGTTAAGGTACCTTTCAATCAACTAGCCTCTTCCAGTTGAGTGTTACATCCTAAATCTTTATGTTTAGCTTAAATTGTTTGTTTGTTGTTTAACTCAGCTCTCAGCAATATTCCAGCTTTGTGGCGGCGATTTGTAGCTAGTTGAGTCTGGACCGGACAATCCAGTGATCAACATAATGAGAATCGATCTACGCAACAGGGATGCGATGACATGTGTCAACCAAGTCAGCGAGCCTGACCACTCGATCCTATTAGTTGCCTCTTACAACAAACAGATTGCTGAAGGCCAATTCTAACCCAGATCTTCACCGGTAGTTAAGCTTGAAAATGATCCTGGCCAAATAACATACAATAAATTCCCTCAGATATTGGGCTTTCCATGTAATACTAAATAATTCTGCTTGTTGACAACTAATTGTACATTTAGATGTACCGAATATTTGTCACTGGAACATCTTAAGGTCAAAAACTTCTTTCATCCATATAGAATTGAATGGACATAATGATTAAAATATTGAGAAAAATAAACCTACAAAAATAAAGTTACCTGGCATAGCAATTTCAAAATCTTTAGGGATGTTCTGCAGATTTGGTTCCGACATGGACACTCTCCCTGTTGAAGTGTGCAGCTGACACTCCCCGAAGATGCGGAACATGTTGAGGTGCGGACAGGGGACCTTCTCCTTCTGAAGGGGGAACACCTGCTTGGTGAGAGCATTGCAGATCCGCCTCCACTCCAGGATCACCCCGGGAAGAGGATGGAGGGGCTTCAGCTTCTCCAGGACGTCCTTGGAGGTGCTGTACGAAGCCTTCTGACGTCCTCGCTGGCCGCGGTGGCCCACTGTCCGTGTCACGGGGGCAGAGTTGGGGTCACCATTGATGGGGAGTTGTAGCTCCACGAACAGAACCTGGGATTATGGAGAAAATGGTGATTAGGGGTCCAGGGCAGGCCCCATGCTTAGTGTGGAACAAAACTCACTCACTCTGCAGCTTTTAAACCTTAGGGACCGATCATAATTTATGGCTTTGGGGGAGGGAGAGAGGGGGAAAGAGTGAGAGAGAGAGGAGGGTGCAATTTATCTCAACCAACCACTTCAATTTGCTGAGAGAGAGAGAGAGAGAGAGAGAGAGGGGCAGACCCAGACAGAGACTTGACAGAGAGATAGGGGGGTCATCATTTTGTTCACATGAACTGGACTGGGGGTTGGGGTGTCAGCAATTTTGTACATAAAAATATGTTTAAAATTATAGCTTAAAATGATGGGAAGGGGAGGGGGTGCCATTGATTTTGTGCATGACATGCAGGGGAGTTCACTTATTTTGTACATAAACCCCTTCCCCCATGGTAAAATGTGTGTCCTGAAATAATCTACCGACATGTGAGAAAAACAAATGATGCATGTCTGAGACATTTGCTACTTTGGTAAAACCCATCACTATGAAAAGATTAAGGATAATCTTAATGCCTGTGGTGAGTGACAAGTCATATTTTACAGAACATGAATAAAATGTTCTAGATATCTTTTAAGTGTGCAATGCATAACTAGATCCACAGGCATAGACTTGATTAGACTACAGACAGGTATACATTATCCTAGTATCTGTAGGCGAATGAAGGGGAACCGTATACCTTACCTGCCCAACATCATCTGTAGAAGAGAGGGAGAATGGGTGTTTGGCTAACTCGTAGGCCTGACTCTCAAGGGCAGTCAACTTGGCCTCCATAACAGTCTTCTGACTGTCACACTCAGTCTCACTGAAACCTGAAGCACAAAGTTGTCCACAGCCATTTCAAAATACAATCTATACCGGAAAATCCAAGTAACACAAGAGGTGATGGGGTAGCCTAGTGGTTAAAGTGTCCGCTCGTCACATCCGAAGAACTGGGTTCGATTCCCCACATGGGTACAATGTGTGAAGCCCATTTCTGGTGTCTCTTGCCGTGATATTGCTAAAAGCAGCGTAAAACTCACTCATTCACCCAAGTGACACAACATAAAATCCATCGCCAGTGTTTCAACACTGAACAAGTTGTCTCCCTTCAATAAGCTCATTAAGTGTCTTTTGATCTTTACTCAAAGCATCTACTTTTGATTATACATCTGAGGACAATACATCTCACGTGAAACACAAACCCATGACAATATTATTTCTATAAAAATGCTTCCTTTTTCATTTTACCTGACTTGTATAAGCCTTGAAGATATGAAAAGACATTTTAAAGTCATTTTATGTATGGTTCAATGTAATTTAATTTTCTCAACTCTGAAACTTTGAGATGTTGTTAACTATAGTCCGTTTGGGTCAAAATTGGACTGATGAATTGCAATGTAACTCGAAAACTACTAAACATATAATGCTAGATGAAACACTGATAATAATCAAAACACCAGACCAACTCTGTGATTTTTTTGCAGAATTAATGTCCTAAAATTAAAAAAGTTGTTTAACAAACTATCATTAAAATTTTGACACAGGTCACTATTTGTTATGAGGGAGGGGTGCAAAGAGAGGAACAGCCAGGTGTGCGAGAAAGGATGGAGACAGCACAGGTAAATGATTCAATAACTTGTCGGCATGTGCTCCGCGTACACCTGGCTGTTCCTCTCTTTGCAGCCCTCCCTCGTAACAAATAGTGAACTTCTTCAAACTTTTAATGATAATTTGTTAAACAACTTTTTAATTTTTAGGACATAAATTCTGCAAAAAAATCACAGAGTTGGTCTGATGTTTTGATTATGATCAGTGTTGAAGTTGAATAACACCAAAAAACTGAGTCTGGGGTTATGAACTAATGTAGAACTCTGAACATACAAGGCCACCCGGAAATCTTTCATTGTGTTACATCTCGACAGTCCAGTGTCCTAATATTAATAAGCTTATCGTGATTACATCAGGAAATGGCTGCAATAGATCAGTCATTGCACCTGAACCATCTTGTATTTGTCAATGTTCAGCCAGAAACAATGGAGCATTTATTTTTACTTGCCTCACAAGACCGTGTTCTGGTCACAGTTACTAAAGGCTGTAGAAGAAATACAAAGAGGGATTTTTCAAGTTTCAGAAAAAAGTTATTGCAAAGGGAAAATTGATTTAGATAACATTGGTGTTCATATGTTTTATCTCATCATAACTACCAATAACAACAATTGGTCTGCAAAGTAAACTACCATTACAATTTAACGAAGGTTTCTCATTAATTAATACTGACTGACTGAGTTTGGTTTTATGCTGCTTTTAGCAATATTCCAGCAACATCACGTCAGGGAACACCTGGGCTTATACACATTGTGTACCCTTCTCTGGGGATTCCACCCGGGTCTTAACGGACGAATAACAACAATTGTTGTAAAGTAAACCACTAGGCTACCCCACTGCCCCTCATTATTTAATAAATGTTAAGAATGAAGTGTTAGTCTTACCAAATCCATTGAGCTCCATCCTGGCCATGGTGAGGACAACTGGCATCTCAACGTCACAGAAGGCTTCAGTCAGCCCTTCGTCCTTCAGCCTCTCCATGAAGAAGGCCATGAGTCTCCTGGTCAGGACACTTTCCACCGTGGCTCTGTATCGTCCACTGCCCGGGGGTAGGGGTGCCAGCCCTACACTCCCCAGCCCCAACCCGCCTCCGATATCTGCCATAACACATCATTATATTACATCACCTGGCATTCTGGTGGTTTGTCTGATGTGAATCAGCAATGTACCACTAAACTATTATAAAAGACGCTATGTATGACACATCTCATTATATACCTGTACATATAATTTCATCTGTTGCTAGAATTCTCTGTTTAGATTGCCTGCTGTTAGACATTTTGGTTTTATCTGAAACATTTACATGATGAAGGATCACTGGATTGTCTGGTCCAGACTAGATTATTTACAGACCGAAATACACTAAGTGGGCAAATCTGGTATTTAGAGACACATGATTACAGAGTTCTGTCACATCTAATGGAAGCAAATCGGCACAGTGAGATGCTCATTTTAAGACAGCTGAGCTAGTCAGTGAGCCAATGTTTTCTGTGCTGCAGTTAACAATATTAACATCTCTGTCAAGCGACCTGTAAATAACAGGTCTTGTCAACATGGTTGGCCATAAGCATGATCAATGATCCACTCTATCTTAACACATGGCTATAGGCCATACACCACACTTTTGGGTGGTGGGGTAGCCTAGTGGTTCAAGCGTTCGCTTGTCATGCCGAAGACCTGGGTTCGATTCCCCACATGGGCACAGTGTGTGAAGCCCATTTCTGGTGTCCCCTGCCATGATATTGCTGGAATATTGCTAGAAACGTCATTAACCTAAACTCACTGACTCATACACCACACCTGCACCCTAGTCACAAAGGGCATGGGAGGGTCGGGGCCTATTTTGACCCCCCTCAAGTTATTCCTCGGAACCTACTGTCAATCATGAAGACCTCTTGGGGCAGGTAGTTGGTGACGAGCCCCTGCATGTTCTTCTCCCTCGCCCCCGGGTCCAGCAGCCAGCTGGCAATACGGGGGTCCTGGACACGCCCTCCCAGACACAAGCCACATCCCCTAGCCAGGGTAGTGTACTGGGACTTGACATCATAGGACATGAGGGTGACTGAGTGGGTGTGGCCGTGTTCCAGCACTGACTTGATGCTGCTGATCTTCTCCTCAAGCGAGAGACTGGTGTCTAGAGGGGGTGGGGCTAGTGTGTCGTCAGGGTCACCTGGTAACAAGTGTTGACAGATTTAAGAAAACTACATGTGTAGAGAAACAAGTCAAGGAAGCTTTTTGTTTGTTTAACTCTTCGGACAGCAATATTTCAGCAATACGCCTGTAAACAGTGGAGACTGGGAAAGACCAGCCCAGCACTGATGACACTAGTAGGGTATGGTCTAAGTCATTCATCACAAGGGGCAAAACCAGAACAGATTCAAAAAGATTCAAAGGTAATCAAAGATATGACAATAGAAATAAAATAATTGCCTGAAATAAGTGAAGGAAATATATCTGCATCATCAAGTTTGAATAGCATAGTGAGTCAAACTGTGTAGTGAATTTCATCTGAGACAATAACTTGAACACTTAATCTGAGTCTTTTGAACAGAGCAAAAAATCTGTGGACAAAGAATTTGAATGTTAGGCTTGTCTATCATGTCTATATCTATCACTTGTAACATTAGGACTATGTGGATGCATTGACTTTCAACCACATCTTTCCTGTCTAATGAAAACAAATTGTGGGTAGTTAAGCATACTTTTGATGATCTCCAGGTCATGTAGTGGGGGGTTTAACTTAGTGAGTATTACTTGAACTTACTGATGCCACTGACAGTGGAGAAAGAGATGTAGTAGGCGTCCCTGTTCTCCCAGGACACTGCCACACCCACAATGACACGGACGTCACCATCCACTTCAATCCCAGGAACAAGGGAGGCAACTGACTTCCTGCTGTCTACATAAAAACACAGCGACCAGCATTATGTTAATGTCAACATGATCAGAGACCATGATTTCTTTGTTATAATCGACATGAACTAGAATGTTTCAGCATATACACAATTATTTCAAACTATTTCAAAATCTCTGGCTTTGTAATATATTCAATCCACATGATCCTTTTCAAATTCATTCAAACAATTTTGGATCTCTGACTAGTCGTACCTTAAATCCCCAACATTTAAACAGATTTACTACAGTCAGAGCACTCATAGTGCATTTATCACATTTCCAGAGTCGGTCGTGCTCATCATATCTTGGAAAATGTGTCAATCTTCAAAAAACCCAAAATTAAACCAATTCACCATTGCATGATTGCTAAAACAGAGTGTTGGTGATATCTGGTCTCATGCATTAGCTAGTTTCCAGCCAGAAGACATATTTAGGAGCTGACACACTAAAATCTTAATCACATTTTTTAAATCAAAGCATTACATTTCTCTTGATTAACTTGTCTCAGATTTCTAGTGTTTCATCATTTCAACACCTCAACAGTACTCACTCTTGATGAAGTTTCCTCCTATACCAACACCAGCCTGAGGTTGACAAGACGGCTTCTTCTCACACGCAACACACAGAGAGTACTCTCCCTTGCCTCGCCATTCTGTGATGAAACTCTCAAACAGCCTACGATCTGCACACACATCAATGATGGTAAAGGACTCCTGTGTAAACAGAATATCTGCATCTCCTACTCCAGTGGACTGTGAAGGTGGTGCATTTGATGAAGCTTCAGGATAAGATGAAGAAGCACCCTTAACACCAGATTCCTTTATCTTTCTGTCATGTGTAGCCTCAGCATCTGTGTCACATCCTCCTGATTTGCCTTTCATTCCAGGATCATTATCATCTTTTAGAATATTCTTTACTGGACCTGAAGGTTTCTTCTTAGAAGTAGCAGATTTACCAGCCTGTGTCTTGAGGACTGAGGCACTGAGGGGCGCCTTTCTACAGCTTCGAGCTGGCGTCACCCTAAGACATGGTGACATGATGACCTTGTTTCCATCAGGTGGTGTTGGTGGGAGGCAGTCACTGCCGTTGCTGTCATTGTGTGATGTACCCAGTCCAGGTGTCGGTTCATCTTTCTTCTGCTTCCGAGAAATATTTGGTGTAGAAGCCTGTGCCTCCACACTCTTCCTTTTCCTCTTGGGCAAAGTATCACCTCTTGGTTTATCTGACTCAGTCGTTGTTTTGTTATCACAGTTTGAATCCATATTACCCGATTTGGCCTTGTTGTCATCAAAAAGTTTTTCAACCATGGAATATGATAAAGAATCTCCAAAAATGTTATCTGGATCATCAAATTCCATTAAAGGTGACCTTGCTAGTACCTTTCCATTATTCCTTTTCACAGAATGCTTTGACTGAATCTTAATAGTTTCTTTATCACAGTTACCTTTCTTTGACAAATCACAAGACTGACTAGTACTGGGGAGACCTGCCTTAGTTTGGGCCTGTCTGACAAGGTTTTGGGCAACAGGAGCTTTCATAGTTTTGCTGTGACTCTTCCCTGCTCCTTTCTGACTGTTGAGGAGAGAGCAAGAAAAAGAGTCTGTCATGTTGAGGGCAGCTGCCAGATCCCCCTGCAGCAGCTGCTCATCATAGTCACAGGACACCGGGCCAGGATGTTCTGAAGCAGGTTTCTCTGGCCTCTCCCTATTCTGTAGCATCTGTTCAGTATCACATTGACCTCCAGGATGATCTTGTAAAGCTCCTGTATGAGATTCATCTGGCGTCTTCCTCATCTTCAGACCAATCTCTACCCGTACAACATTATCACATGATCCTCTAGGACAGACTGTTCTATCTTCTGAGATCTGATCCACAGCTTTGTTATCACAATGGGTGACCTTCACAGTGACCTTGGTGACTCTGTTGTCTTGAGGATGCTTGTCTGGAATCTTCAGCTCAGTGTAAGATGTCTCAAACATTGTGGAGTCCATGAATGCATCTTCTTGATAGGCTATCCTCTCATAGTTGCTGGCCGGAATCAAACCAGTAGAATCATCCATGTCACATAGCGGTGATGTTGGCCCACTAGGTACTCTTTTCCCATTGTCACAAGTCTCTGAAGGGGATTTAATGCTCTGGGTAGGTGGGCAGCTCTCCAGTTGCAGAATCAAAGCATCAGAACCACTAAAATCCTTATCGCCCTCCTCACTATACATTACAGGACTTGTCTCTGTTTGTTGAGCACTAATCACATTACAGGAAGTAGTCCCTTTCTTTACCAACCCTTCACCCTGTCCATGAACAGAACCACCATTCTCTTTGTCATGGGATTCAGAAGATGATCTGTGGGTTGGTGGGCAGCTCTCCAACTGTAATATCAATGTATCAGAACCACTGAAATCCTGAACCCCCTCTTCAGTGTACAGTGGAGGGCTTGTCTCTTTAACCAGGGCTTCAGTTTGTTTACTGGACTCTGTTCTGTTACTCACAGACCCAACACAACTCTGTCCGTGAGGCATGCAGCCATGACTTGGTGTGCCATGAGTAACAGCTCCCTTTCCCTGATACAGCTTTAGCTATCTGGGTGTCAAGGATGAAGCTATCTGTGAAGTCTTCCCCATCACACTCAGTCCCTGTGTTCCTGTCATTAGTTGGAGAGTTTACATGTTCGGCACTGTTTTCTGGACTCGAGATTTGGGATTGTTGTGGGATATTCGGAGAGTTTTTGACATCCAGAATCATCTGAGAGGTGAATGAATCTGTGAACAAATCTTCGGTCAAGTTGTCCTCATTTACACTTGGTCGTTTTTCTATTGTCACCACTGGTTCTAATGGAATTACATTTGGAGACCTATTAATCACACCATCAGGAAGGACTGCAACAGGTAGTTCATCTGAATTTGTTTTTGAACTGGAAGAATCCAATGGATGTTTTCCATTAGAAAAATGAACATTTTCTTTCTGTGAATCTTGACATTTTTTGCTAACAGGGCAAATGTTTTGTTGCAATTTGCCAGATGGCAAAATGTCCTGTGTTATATTTGAGATTTTGTCCTTCACATCAATGTTTTCAGTGACACTTATTTTCTCCTCATTATCCCTAGATGTCCTTCTTGCCATCCTCTTGAGGGATTCATCACAGGTCATAACAACACTGGTACTACTTTCTCCACCAGGCCTAGAGTCAGCCCTGCTTTGAGGAGCACTCTGAGGACTTGTTGATAACTTACTGAAAGATGTCCTCAGTGCTGGTGGAGGACTTACAATCAGGCCTACATGGATTGTCTCTGTCTGTTCCACAGTGCCTCTCCCTGTTCCCAACTTGGGAGAAGTGTTATCCTTGAGACAGAACTGTTGCTGGCTCCAGTCCCGCCTGAGTTGTTCCTTGCAGGAGAAATCAAAGAAGACCCTGTCCTCCTCTTCACCCTGTTTCGTGACCCTGAACTTAGCCTGCCTCCTGACCGTGAACTCCCTGCCCTTGCCCCATGCTGTCTGCTGAGGTTTGATGGTGTCCTTCCTGAAGTTGATGGTGTCCTGCCAGGAGTTGATCCCTGATTCAAAGATGGGGTATCAACACTGCTCTCATTGTGAGATCCTGGTCTGGTGACACACACCTTCACATTACCAGTCCTATCCTGCTCCTCTCTTACACTGGAGTCTGATGTTTGATCTGCCTCAGCTTCAGCTTCAGGACCTTGCTGCTTCCACTGGATGCCGAGACCTCCTAACTCAGCCTGAATGATGCTTTTGGCCTCTTCTATGATGGCAGCTGCTGCCTCAGCTTCTGTCACCCCTTTCTTGCCGCTGAGCCAGATACTGCGAGCCTTCTTTCTCTGTTCCATCTCCCACTCACTTTCATTGTCTTGTCTCTTGGAACTAATCATGCCGAAACAAATTTCAATGAAATTTTCAGGGAAACACAACAAATATGTTAGAGGAGGCTCTCCCTGCAAATATGAATACAATTTTCACTTTCCCATTGATTAATCTAGTTTTTATTCACCCTCGTAACCAACAAAATAGACTTGACAGCTGAACTTCTTATTGAATTTACCATAACCTCATCCAACAGTTCGGGGCACAAAGATCTGTTCCTATGAAAATGCATGCATGTTATGGTTCATCACATCATTAGAGTGAGTGAGTGAGTGAGTGAGTGAGTGAGTGAGTGGAGTGAGTGAGTGAGTGAGTGAGTGAGTGAGTGAGTGAGTGAGTGAGTGAGTGAGTGAGTGAGTGAGTGAGTGAGTGCTTAATGCTGCATTGAACAGTATTTCAGTTACATCACAGTGTGTCAGCTGAATGTGGGATAAAAAAATCTGAGGAGATGGAGGTCCTAGATGTTTAGACCCAGAAGCATGGTTATGGTGTGGACAAACAAGAAACATAATTAGGATGAACTGGGAGTTGAACCCAAGATCAATGGTTTCTGGCATGCCCAAGAGATGCAAGTGTGCCAAACCAATTGACTGGTCCTACTGTGAACCTTACCTTTTTCTTCAGAATGGTCTGCTTCTTACATACAGTGAATGTGAATCACTTTTCATTCTGTCAACCAGTGCTTGTCGGGCACAGACTCAATCCTAATTCAAAAACTGCCATGATGATGAGCATATTGCTGACTTGGATGGAACAACATTCATTCAAACTCACAAACACTGATTTCATACCTTTGAAATGGTGAGGATGTTTTAAGCAGATTCTCCACATCCTGTGTGTTGCTGTTAGCAAGGGAGGCAACTGTCTGATAGCCACCGTTGTACAGTTGGCGGGCACGCTGCCCGTTCAGGAGGGAGATGCGGACCAGGTCACACAGCTTGCGCTGGATGCCAAAGGTCAGTCGGTTCTGGAACTGTGACAGGATCAGCTGCAGGTTGTACCATCCAAGGCGGCCACAGAACACAGTCACCATACCTAGTGAGGAAGGGACCAGTCATTGTAGAGAGAGTAGGGTAGAGAACACAGTCACCATACCTAGTGAGGAAGGGACCAGTCATTGCAGAGAGAGTATCGTGGCGAACACTGTCAGCATGATTAGAAATGAAGAGTAGTCATTGTCAAGGGAGTTTTGTACAGAACACTTTCACCATAATTTGTCATGAAGGGGCAAATCATTATGGCGTGAAAAGATTAAGTAACCCTCTTGACATTTCCTACTAAATTTTTTATTCATTTTTTGCATTTCACAAATAATACTTTCACCAAACTTTCAAGGAATTACATTCTGAAAAAATTTTGGCCACCAGCCTTAAAACTGCGGAAACCAATTTATGAAAACAAAACAAGCCTTAGGATAACAACATGCTTCTTGGACTGCACTATGAACTCAAGAAATCATCCAGTAAGATACAACTTAATGACATGTTTATACTTATTCCATGTGTGTTAATAATAATAATGAGGGTACTTATACCACGCAATACTCCACAACACAAAGGGGCATGATCAAAGCATGCACAAACAGCACACCATTCTTACTCCTGATAACCCAAGCTGCCTGTTAGGTGCTAGAAGGTTATAGTCATATGACTTATTCCACCGGGTACCCATTTTCTGCTGGGTGAACAGAGGCAATTTTGAACAAACTCACTTGCCTTAGTTGAGACCACATGCATCACATGTTTAAGTCCATTCCTTCCAATTAGTGCCATGTTTTATTTGCATTAAAAAACCATTTGATGAAGATCATTATTTGTTTCAAGGAAAATATTTCACCTGCAAAAGTAGCAGAGGATTGCTGCAGAGACTGAAGTTGACCTTTGTTGGCATTGTACTTCCTGGCGACCTCATTCAGTGGAACTTCCTGTACAAGATCCAGCAGAACTAGACTGGTGTAAAACCTCCGATGAATGGCGACAGACCGAGCCTGAGCAGCTGTCTTGGTGACAATGCGTCCTCTGACTGCCTTGACAATGAAGCCTTCCTCCACACCAACGAGTTCGGCCACACGGCGCCGACTAGGGTGCATCTTCTCCCAGCTGCAGTAGAACTGGTACCAGTCTATGTTGGCCGACACCTCCCCGGAGTAGATAGGGGTCACCTGTCATCATCAACATACACACTGTAGGCTTCTGAACATAACATAACACTATTTGGTTAATGCCACATTTGGTTAATTTTCAGCTGTAATGTGGGCCTAACAGTGTAGACCAGATAATCCAGTGACTCATATGAGTCATGATACACAGTCCACCAAGTCTGACCATCCAATGCATTAAGTCACCCTTATAAACACCACAGGCTGCTGGAGAGGGGGTCCAAGTATGACATTAGTTATAGAGGAGTATTATCTGTGCTGCTATCCATCTATCTGGCATCCATGTCTGCCATCTTTTGTCCATTACCAATCAGAGCTTATTACCTATCAGTACCATTTATGCCTGGATCTACTCCTGGCTTCCATTTGTCCAGTGGTATTATCAATCAGCTCCAATTAACAACTGGCTTAATAATTTTCATTCATATTTTGAAGTCATAAGAACACACTCCAAAACGTCACATTAATCGTTACAGAAGTTGACGTCCATAAATAGAGGAGTACTGTCAAACAAACTGAACTTATGATATGGAAGATATGGTAACTTATATCCTCTTATTTCAAACAAATATCTGTAAACACCCTGTTATGGTCCACTGAAGACAAACATTGAGCCTAAAAGTGAGAGTGAGTTTAGCTTTACGCCGCTTTTAGCAATATTCCAGCAATATCACAGCAGGGGACACCAGATATGGGCTTCACGCATTGTACCCATGTGGGGAATCGAACCCAGGTCTTCGGCGTGACAAGCAAACGCTTTAACCACAAGGCTACCCCACCAGCCCTGCACAAATCAAACACAGATGTTACCTACCTGACTTATAGAAACTGGTTAAGGCAAGTTGATTTCTTGTCTTAAGGTGATGAACAAAATCCTATATCTGTATACAGTTCAAAATCAACAGTAAACTGTTATTAATGGGGAGATACTTGAGGTGAGGACAGTTCCGTAGACTATAGCTGAAGAGCTGTTAATGTAGAAAACACAACCCACCAGATATATGACATGCAGCTCATCTTCTAGAACAAAGCAGCGTCGAGCTCTCTGCAGCTCTGCAAACACGGCCAGTCCCTCGTCCGGGGAGAGAGATGAGGCAAGCACTGCTGAACCTAGCTGGGTGGGATAGAATCTCTCACTGGTACTGCCATCTGACGGGGAAAGCATAAAAGCTATTGTCAAAGCCAATTTGACGTAGTTCCTTGCTTTCATGCGTGCATGCATTTCTTGCATTCATGTGAGTGAGTGTGCATGTGTCTCAACAAACCAACCTTCAACATTAACAACAGGTAAGGCATATAACTGTTGGGCATTCAAGTATAGAATAAACATCTCTCTTTGTCACAGAAGCAAAACTGAAATGAAGACCAGGTAGTTACAAAGTCAGGCCCCTAGTACGCTGTGATTGAGTGAGGAGGGTTTTTTTAGCAATATTCCAACAATATCACAGCTAGGGACACCAGCAGTGGGCTCCACAGATTGTACCAATGTGCTGAACCCTGGTCTTCTGTGTGACGAGCGAACACAAGGCTACCCCACTGCCCCTGTGCATGATTTACCACAAGCATGTATCTTTTCTCATGGCATAAACTCAATGCTTTTGAGAAAAGCATCAGGAAGCAACTGGACCCGATGTTACCGATCATCAAATCACAGCAACCATAACCAGACATCCAGTTGCTCTGAAATATGTGGAGGCAGTGGGGTAGCCCAGTGGTCAAAGCGTTCACTTGTCCTGCTGAAGGCCCGGGTTTGTTTCCCCACATGGGTACAATGTGTGAAACCCATTTTCTCCGTGATTTTGCTGGAATATTGCTAAAGCGGTGTAAAATACAACTCACTGAAATATGGATCCTCTTACTAGATCAGGTATCTCCGATTCTACCAGATCGTAATCTCTACCCTGACATAAATATTTAGTCTTACCACTGTTTTTAGTAGTTTTCAGTGTGACAAACTCGTTCTCTCTGAGGAAGCTGATGCAGGTGTCGATCAACTGGTTGTTGTCCTGCTCCTCCGAAGTGGCTGCTAACATCGTACACGACGCGTATGCAGCAACATCCTGAGGAGCTGTTGCAACACCACTAACCACAATCTGCACAAAGACAACACTGTATGACATACAGCCGAGACTGAGTTAAACTTCACTCACACCATATTGATCACAAACCCAATTACCAAGTATTTTGTCTATATTACGATAGATCCCATCTCTGCTGTAGTCATTATTTAAGGACCCATGAAGATCCGGGTCAGAATTGATCTTCAGTAACCCATGTTTGTCGTAAGAGGCGACTAAAGGGATCGGGTGGTCAAGCTCGCTGGCTTGGTTGACACATGTCATCATATCCCAATTGCGTAGATCGATGTTCATGCTGTTGATCACTGGATTGTCTGGTCCAGACTTGATTATTTACAGACCACAGCCATATAGCTGGAATATTGCTGAGTGTGGCGTAAAATTATCAGTACTCATTTGGTAAAAACATCATTGTGGAAATAGTTGACAGATGTTTTGACAACTTTAATGATGTAAGGCAAATGAGACATGTAAATCGACAAGTGATGCCCCACCTCCAGTATTGCCCTCTTCATGCTGGAGCTGAGCCCCTCACTCCCCTCCCGGATGAGGCAACTCCTCACTGGAGGCAGCTCGGACTTCATCAGCTCCATGGCGCGACTCTTCTCATTCGGCTTACACACCAGCACACTCTCACCTGGCAAGATGGGTGTCACATGTATAACTCTACATACAGATAGGTCTATGTATATATAATACATTTGTAGAGCTCCTAATATCCACCTCAAAGATGCTCTACAGTGGTGCTAAGGACAAATAATGCGCAAACCACATGATTATATTACCCCAGTTAACCCAAACTGCCTGTGATGCGTTACAAGGTTAACAGTCATATGATCATCTTATCCCATCGGGTACCCATTCACTGATGGTTGAACAGAGGCAATTTTGAACACTCACTTGCCTAAAACACCCCAAAGTGTTGTAAATAGTAGTTTCAAAGATCAAAATTAGTAGTTTGACCATAAAATTAGTTGTCAACTAAATACTTAATATCATGATGGATTCTGAGAATGATAATATGACACTTATCAAGAGTGGAGCTTTAACTTCATATACCTCCAATAGCAGATTTCCTAATTATCAGCATTACATTTCTTCTTGTCTCGAAAATGTATGTTTTGGTCTATGTATCCAAAATTTAATGAATTTTCTTCAAATTTTGTAGAATTTCTAGTGCAGTCGTATTGGCATAGTTTGAGGCTAAAATTCAGTAGCAACTACAAATAAATCGTAGAGGTTGGCATCTCTGCTAAGGTGAGACCACACGTGTCATATGTGCTTTGTGGTGGGGCAGGACTGCAGTTCTGGAAACTCTCAGGACTTATCTTATCTTGTGATCATACTTGTGATGGCAGAGACCACATGTAAAATATGGGAATAAGAGCGGAAGTATCTCTTCATTAACAGAAGACATGTATAAAGTCATTGCATGTTACGGTGTCTATCACCTACCCTCTGTGTCCACGCCCTTCCTGCCAGCTCGACCAACCATCTGCTTGTATGTCAAGGTGTCTATCACTTTACCATGGAACATGACGGAACGTATGATGACACGCCTGGCTGGTAGGTTGACGCCA
This sequence comes from Haliotis rubra, assembly GCF_003918875.1. Lineage (NCBI taxonomy): Eukaryota > Metazoa > Mollusca > Gastropoda > Lepetellida > Haliotidae > Haliotis > Haliotis rubra. Next base: position 1,770,096 of record NW_025767424.1, read on the forward strand.
GAGGATAATGTTGAGGTTGCAACCAGGACCTTCACAGAACACTGACGGAAGGCGCCCTCTATGATGTCACGATCGTCAAATGTCAGACCTGAAACCAGGTGTGGAAATAACTTTAAAATTGCTAGTGTACTCCGGTACAGTGGCACATGTAAAATCACTTGCCCTGATAATTTTTCCACTATACCAGCCGTTTTCTTGTTGATTTTTTAAATAAACAACATAATTAACATTGGAAAGTCAACTGGACACTGGTACAGTGTGATATACAAATTTGCTTGCCCGACAGAAAAAATCACTGGACTCGGACATCGGGCAATTGGTTATTTCCACCCCTGAAAACACATCAGTTTAACAAATTCCAGGTAGTGTTGATGACTCGTTGATATTATAAATTATCATGATATTTCATGTTAACATCAATAATCGGCTTCCACAGGAGATATCAGGACAATTCAGTTGCATCACAATGCTTTGGTGACCATGATGTCATAATCTAATGATATTACTAATATCTCCACCACTGAAGTTTGATAAAAGACTATTTACACATTTGAGAAAACCTGTATAGTAGTTTCCAAAACATATTTAAGAATATAAAAGGGTGGCAATATAATGTGTCATATCTAGTCGATAAAGTCAGACCTATTAAATGTTTGTCTTTTCTCTTCAAACTTTGTATTTATGTACTGAAGATGTGAAGTGTTTGATATTCGATATTGAATCCCTCAAAAAACAAATAATGGTTAATGCAAACAGTTACATTAAACTCATGACACATGCTATATCACAGATTGAAACCATCCAATCCTCATTTATTCCATGTTAACGACAATCGTGTGGAGATCCAATCTACATGAAATCCCTGAACCACTGCTCATCTGTCTAATTCAACATATCAACTCTGATTCATAAAGATACTTTATCACTCCACAGATCTCATCCGTTACCTGCATGATGGTACGCGACACCGAGGGGCACGGTCCTCCCCAGCACGGAGTCCAGCCCCACGGGGCTCCTCTGTAGCTGCAGCAGCACGTCCCTCAGGGCTGTCTGGTCCAGAGGGAGGCGAACCAGGGACGACGCCCTCACAAACCCTGCAAGACAGGGAGGGGTCATTATTCTGTCCAACACAGCAGCAGGGACAGAAATATAGTCTACTCAAGCTGTCAGCATTTGTAATGTAAAAGGTAGGCCAAGGGTGAGAAGAATTTCAGCGTCATAATCCAAAAAATGACCGTGGCTAAGATGATCGTAACTCAAGATGATCGTACAATGATCGTATACTTTAACATAGGTTAACAATTAGGGCTGTAACAATGCATCAAACTATCGATGCATTGAAATTGTTGAGTCTCCGATAGCAATTAATCTATGGTAGAAACGAAAAACTATCGATGCATTGATAGTATGTGTGACTATCGATAGTTTAGTTATTGACTTCCATTGATAAACGCACAGCGCAAAATAACGGAAGTATTGGTGCAGACTTGCAGCTTCATTGAGTTCATGTTTTAACTGTTTAATAGATCTGGGTTTCAAGTGTCTGCCTGTTATTAAAAGAGATTGAAACTACTTCAGCTTGTTTTTATTTCATATAAACTATACATTCATTTGGGAAATGACTTCAAATGAGACAACTCAAGGAGAAAAAAAATATTGCAAAAACCTATTGCACAATTGACTATCGCTATCGCAATAGTTGTTCACCCCTATTTACAATAATCTTAATACTACGATCGCTTTGTGAAACAGGGACCAGATTTCTTGGGTTGGGGAGTATCCTCTATTATTGCTATTAGTGCTCCAGCTTGAGGTTTTAGTTAATTTCTGTCACTGCTGCAGGAGGCTAAAACTGTTTGGATGTCTGACAACGTATACATACAGTTGTTGAGTGCAAGTGCAAAGGAACAATTTGGTAGAATCAGTGGTGTTGTCATGGTAACAGCAGAAATATGCATTCAAGTCAGCACTTACTAAATATCAATAAAAGTCTTCATCAATTTTTTAAATGAACTAGATTATCAAAATTTGAGATCAGATGTCAAATTTTATGCTTGAATTTCTGATCTCATTCAGTTGCTTGAAATTGATTTGCCATACAGAGCCTGATCAATTATGACCATATGTTTACATATTTAACACTCAAAAGAAGTATATGAAATCACCTGGTTCTTTTGAGCACTGACAGAATTTACTACACAAGTAAGGCAAAAGAATCACGTTCTCTATAACTTCTTCCAAAAAGTATATCTTCTTGTCTCCAAAACCATCTTTCCTCAAACTATTCAGTTTATACCAACATGCATAATTGAGTCATAGAAACAGGATTGTAGAATATTAACTTCAACATCTACATCAAGTGCAACAGAGATGAAAATGATTGCATTATTTATGCATATTTCTGTGTTAGCCATCTTGGTTTGATCGTCATGAATGATTCTGTCAAACATGTGCATCAGCGGTCCAGGTTACCTTACGTACATCAGTGAAGTTGACTTCTGTTGACAAAAGGGTTAAAGCAATAGCTTGTTATTTTCTGGTATTGAAACTGAAACTAAAATAAATTACAGCACAAATATCACAAAACATAAAAAGGTGAGTGAGTGAGTGAGGAGTGAGTGAGTGAGTGTGAGTGAGTGAGTGAGTGAGTGAGTGAGTGAGTGAGTGAGTGAGTGAGTGGAGTGAGTGAGTGAGTGAGTGAGTGGAGAGTGAGTGAGTGAGTGAGTGAGTGAGTGAGTGAGTGAGGGAGCGAGTGAGGTTTGATTTGACTTTGAATAGTGTTAAACTGATATCATGGCATGTTATCCTAATAAAGGCCACCATCTTTGGAGAAACCCATAAGCACTGATATTGTGCTAACACATATAAACATATTCAGTGCAAATCAAGATTTGAATTTCAAGGGACACAACTCTGCACAGTAAATTGTAGCACTGGCATGTTATGTGATAAAGACTGAATTTTAATTTTTCAATCCATGCATAAATGAATTGCCACTGGCAACAATTTTCAAGCTGCAAAAAATTAGGCTAGGACCAGGCAAACCATTGTTTCATTGCAATGAAACATGCTCGCAAAGCCCGATGACACACAATTAGCAACTGGCTACACTCACATCACCTTCATCCAAAATACTTAGTATAATGTGTGTGTTTCTTTATATTTCAAGTTCAACTTTTCCTTCCCGAGGGATTGTGAATGAAAAACCAAAAAGGTTTCTTCTTTGAGTGGTATTTCTAAAAGTTGGAGGTGAGGTGAGGTGAAACTGGGTTTAACGTCGTCCTTTGAGAATATTTCGCTCATATAACGAACGCGCATGCGGTGTGTATGTGTATAAAAGCGGCTGCTTGTACTAGCCCAGACTGAAGCTGGTTTTATAGTGCTAGCCCACTGAGATACCATGCCGCAGTGAAGCATGAATATCCCACTCAGACACATTATACTGACTCCTAGAAGCCGACTACCAGTCCTTGTTGTACCCATTAATGCCGAAAGCACCAGGCAGGGACCAACAAGTACCATATTTTAACGCCTTTTTGGTATGACGCGGTCGGGGATTGAACATCTTAACTTCCAGCTCTCGGGCGGATTCTAACCACTTCTCGATAGAAGTTGGAGAGTCAGATACAGACAAACTTTGTGGATGGAAAAACTTCTTTATTCAGGCGATGCAACATTTCGATACAGATTCTTGTATCGTGTCAAGCAAGTATGACAAGCATCGCCTGAATAAAGAAGTTGTTCATCCATAACGTTTGTCCTTATAGAAAGGTTTTGTTTAAGCATCACCTTACTTTACCTTTGTCAGAGTCTCCTCCTGCAGGTTTGGCCGCCTTCCTGAGATTATAGAACTCCCTGGCTATGGTTTCCGACAGCTTCTCACACCAGTTCTTGGTAGGGCAGAAGATGAGGACGGAGTGGCCGGCGAGGATCGTCTCCAGACACAGCGGGATGATGTGGTCGCTGTCGCCGGGGAATGTGTGGTTGGGGTCAAGGTCTCTCAGCTTCCTCATTTGGGAGTCAAACACTGAGGTCCCCAGCTTGACGCTCTCGGTGAGGGGCACTGGTCGGTAGTCAGTCTTGTACAGGTCGGCCTTCAGCCAGCGGGACAGAAGGTCAAGGTTAGGCAATGTGGCACTCATACCTACTATCTGGACATGGTCTTCTGTCAGAGTGGACTCTGCACTGTGAAAACAAGCAAATGAAAGGATATTCTGACTGGTATATTTGGTGAAAGACACACTCACATCTCATTACTTCATAATGACACAGGGCTAACTACTACAAATCACAGGGCTAACTACTACAAATCTCAATGCTCATTAGTGCTGAACAGTGATAGTGCCTGAGTCAGTGAGTGAGTGAGTGGTGAGTGAGTTGAGTTAGTGAGTGAGTGAAGAGTGAGTGAGTGGGGCTAAAGCTGCTTTTAACAGCCCAGATCAGTTGATTGGTTGGATGTTTAATGCTGCACTCAGCAATAATCAAGCTATGTGGCAGCAATCTGTAAATATTTGCATCTGGACCAGACAAACCAGTGGTCAACAGCATGAACATCGATCTATGCAATTGGGATACAATGGCATGTGTCGACCATCCGATCCCGTCAATCGCCTCTTATGACAAGCATGGGTTACTCATGATCAATTCCAACCCAGTTTTTTCATGGGTCCAGTTTTTACAAAAGCCCACAATGATGCAGGTCTCAGACATTCAAGCCCTCGTGATTCTAAAAGCAAGGTGTATTGCCAACAAGTGCATGTGAAGTGAATCCTAGCTTGCAAAGAGTCATATACATGGTGGTGCTGCATACTCTGAGTCAAGTTTTCTGTTTCAATACAAATGACAGAGAAACCAGTCATTTTCAAGGTGAAAATTGTAATTTTTCAAGTAAAATTGATATTTTTATACTTATCCTGACTCATGCTCTTTTGCTTGTCTTCTCTTCTTCCAGAACATAGTGGAACACTTGTATCTCCTTATTTGAAGCTCCTTCAAAATAAAATCACTAATTGGTACTCACCACGAAGTTGCTCCCTTTGCTCTCTGGCGGGAAGGTGCCAGCGCTACACCCTCTCTGGCCATGTGCTCCACTCTCTCCTGATTTAGCGAGCTTCAACACTTGAATTTACAGGGAAATCCAAAGTGTTATGTGGGGAGGATGTGGAGGCTTGATAGACCATGAGTCAGGATAAGTATAAAAATATCAATTTTACTCTAAAAATACATACTTTTCCTTATCCTGACTTAATGCCTTTTTCTTTGCTTGTAGCATCCCCATGGAACGCTGAGGTGCAGTAGTACATAATACTTTTGGATTTATAATTAGTGATTTTGTATAGATATACTGTAATATCCCCTCACAGGGAACTTCAAGTGAAGGCTTAGATTTAGGATGTTTCCTGTATGTTGAAACCATAGGTTATATAAAGCCATTAAAGGGGAATTACATTTATGAATATATTGAACAATACATATAAATTTATATATATATATAGGTGACTCTTGATAGAGACACTGAAATTGACTATACTGAAAGTATATGCTTAAGGTTGAATACTTAAGCTGAACATATATACATAGCCCTAAAACCCTCAGTGTTATAAGCTAGATGAGTATGTATAAAACAATACATATTAATCTTGTGGAGGATAATATTTTAACGCCACGCAGGGACTGTCAGTTGCTGGAGCCGGTGGACCAGTGGTCCAACATGGTGAAATGCCAGAGACATCTTCTGTGCAGTGATGTCTCCCCTTGTAGTGATTAGCAAATACCATGTTAGATTTCCAATAGCATCCTTCCATAATCGTGGTTCAAGGAACAGTTACCGTAGGCGAGGGTAGAGGCCAGTGCCCTGATCTCCCGTGGATTTGATGCTGCTTGGTGGGTTCAAGCCTGCTGCCTTTGTAGGCACGGAGAATGACAGTCCTTATCCAAATAGATATTAAGTCCGTGGACACACTCTGGTTTGATTCGTGAGGGGCTTATAAGGGGATGAATAAACGCTTGAGAAATCTTCTCCTTGTTTTGGATCGTCAGAAATAAACTTTGAGCCTTTTTACCGGACACAGTGATAGGTCTTGTGTATCTTGTGATCCGAGAATAGAGGATAGCCCTGGATGTGGAATAATCTGTCTGGTTGGACCTGGCAGTTGATTTTGGGCGAATGAAATCCCATCTTAAATCCCGAGGTGCTTCGTGTTATGATTGTCATCAAACTGTATCCTCTTCGTGAATCCAGAGCTGTGAATTTCAAATATTCTTGCTGCTGTGGCTAGCTTATAGCAGAAACAGTGTTTTCTGTGAGAGAAATTCTGTGTTTGTCGACATCCGGGGGTTCATAGACCTCACCTGCGTGAGGTGTTGTAACACTACATTCAGATCCTGCCAGCGTGGAACTTCCGGGCTACTTTGGTCCTCCAATCGGAAAGCTCTCGTAGTAAGGCCAGTAACTCTGGAGATCTTGTCAATTTGACACCCGCTCCTCATGGTGATTACAGAAACTGCCGCCGCAAGATATGTTGATATCGCCGTGAACCTTTAATTGTTTGTTTTGTCGTGAGGGTAAACATATAGTCTGCCACTCTGAGGTTGCAGCTTCCTCTTTGCTGTAAACCCTCTTTGTTGCATAACTTTCAAACTGTGCCACTTGTCGCCGCATTGCCACGAAGTTGAGTAACGTAGGGCGCCGGAGACGTTTTTGGTTTTCCGGCTGGCAGAATATCCTCTTGTTTAAAACATTATTTGTATACAGTCCATACGCGGTAGTTGGAACATTGCTGGGTTCCTGCAATTGGTTTGGGTGTGGAGGATGAATTAATGTACCAAGCGCTTGGGTAGTTCCAGCGCCGGTTGATCCATTCTTCTTTGATTTGTATGGAAACGACCCTACCGTAGGCTGTAGGGCACTGTGAAAGCCAGGCCCAGTGTTTATTCTGGATTCTCTGTAATACTTGAGGTATTGACAAGAAGGCGGCGGAAACGCTGCATTGACTTTGAGGCTCTCTCCCTACGATAGACTTAGAGCCGCCCGCTGCCTGCTTGGGGGTCTGGGACCGCGGACATCAATTTTGTAGTTGATTGTTGAATCGCTGTGGCTTAATAGGTCTATTAGCGCTCTCCCTAATTGCTTCTTCGATTATCTGTGCAAAAATTTCCCTGCTGATCATCCACTCTGTCCTGTATTTTGCAGATGCGAGGCCGGTGAGAGAGCCGCCCGCTAGTATATTTCTAATTCGGGAATGTGCACTGCTCTGACATGTAGGATTTAGATCTTGTATTAAATCGGTAACAGTTGAAAGTTTAGGTTCAAAAGCGTCACCCGCGATTCAGCTGAGCCTTGCTTGTTTATGTAGAACGCCACTGTCAGTCGTAATCTGTTCAGGCTGGATCATTAGGCCGCATTTTGAAATGTGCCCCAACGTAGAATGCATGCTGATTACAGCTTTCCTCAGGACTGTTTATATGAGTTTGCATTCTGCTGATTCCACAAATCGCGGTGTGGTTATGGTGATTGTTTCTCCCAACCTGGAGGCGCGGACGCTACTACATAAGCAGGTAGATGGTTTCTTGCATTCCCGCCTTAAAATGTCCCCGCGACATTCTGATTTCTTATCCCATAGGATGGGTCTGAGATACTGGCAGGACGAGATAGTTTGTACATCGTTGGAGATGTGCGTTGATGAGGACCTGTAGGGATCGTAACTGTAATCTACCTGTGACAGTCATGTCTTGGGCTGATGTGAGAAGACCCTAATAGTAGGCTCTGCCATTGTAAGCAGTGGTAGCGAGAGAGTAGCCGCTGGTGGAATGGTCTGCTGTATTCTTGAATAGCGGTCTTCTGGTACCAAACATACTGAGTTAAGCGATTTGTGATGAATCGAATACCCTGAACTGCAAGGTCTTACTTGCGATGGTACTAGGGTCCGTCCATCACTCTTATGGCTTCACTTCAACTGGCAAACTGAAGCCAGGCCGAATAATGGCTTTGCTGATGTAATTTAACTGTAGTTTGAGGCGCAGTGGATTCTTGATCTACTTGTATCCGTCGATAGGTAGAACGACTCGGCGAGCCCTTAGCCCTATGGCGATGTAAGAAATTTGATAATCGGTTTAGTTATCCTGCGTGAATGCAGCCAGGCTGCTGATATTCCGCAATGTAGGAGTACTTTCTTCACTGGTAATGCTTAGCCCTTCTAAATTAAATGCGTGGAGTATTTCCTGGGTCGGGATGAATGGGGATTGTTCGCAGGTAAGGCATCCTGCATAGATCTATGCTGCCCTTCGTAGTCCATGGGACGGAATCATCTGGGGCGTAACTGAGGAGTAAAATGTATCCATCTTGAGAAACCCGGTGGGATTTCAAATGAATAGTTCTTGTTGAAAAAGCTCATGTTGTAAGATGAGTCTGCTTATTTCTCCGTGGAGTTTTCTTGGGAACTAGAGAGCTGGGGAGTAGGAAACCTGGTTGACGTTTGCTTGATCTATTACTTCTGGCCCCTGTTTGGATAGGAGGGTGTGTTCAGCCTCTGCTATCTTTAGTAGTTGTTAGCGTTTCTAAAATGTCGAACTTGGGGGTCCTGATTACTGCCGAAGCGGAGCTTAACCTGTAGGGGGATCTGAAATCGTGTTGAAGAAGAATGTTGGAGGTTTGCAGCGTTCAGGTAATATTCCCCTAGTTTTCCTCAGTGGCTGGAGAAGGCTCCACCCACTTGAGTTGGATAAAATTTAAACTGTAGTTTGGGGTGGAAGACTCCAGTCGTTTCCGTAACCCGTGTCGTGCTGCCTATAATTATGGAACCTCTGCGTCCTGCCTCTTCCTGATCCTCCCTCTATAGTTGCCGTGATACGAATTTTAAAGGAATCTTGCCTCTCTAGAGCTGGCTATCTTCGCTGCCATATACTTGCTCTTTGTAAAATGGCCAGTGAACTTAGATCTGCCTGAGTGTATCTCTGTGAAGTCTGTGAATGGCTGGCTAGTGTGTCCATCCCGATCTAATCATCATAAGGACTCCCTGGAATCCCAAGAGACTTCCTTAAGCGAGTTTGTCGATTTCTCCGTCAAAGATGGATGTTGTGGAAACCCCCGGGCTGTATATAAAGTGGGGCTGTAAAGTTCTCCTTAATTTACAGGAGCCGAGGAGGCCTTGGCAGCCGAAGCTAAGGGTCAGTGCTGCTGAAACAGATGTAAAGATGATCCGTTAAAACTGCTGATCTTTCTTTTTGCATAAGTAAAAGGCAGAATAAATCATTCTATCATCTTCCGTGCGTGGAATCGTAGAATCTAGTAATAAGGGGTCTCATTGATCAGTCCTAGATCTATATTTAACCCAAAGAACATATTTGTTACGCCTCGCCATGAAGTTTCTATATAGTGCCCAACTTAGCGATCATCCATCTTGTAAAATCTTGTTCTTTACATCGCTGATGATCCTTATAGTTCTCATCGATGTCCCAGAGCTTCTGTAGAAGGAGTCCATGTTATTATCGTGGAGAACTTCGGGCTGCCAACTGAAAAGTTGGGCAGATGTGGTATCTGAACTTTTCATTAGCTTTCTGGAAGCTGCATCTAGATTCTGTGGCACTGCCTTAATCCAAAGTCGATCGGGGTAGAGTGATTGCATCTGGATCATCTTCCTTCATCAAATACGTCCTGCGCTGTATTGCCACTTTTAGATGGTGATGTGAGATCTAGGTTGTTGACCATCCGCCATACCGTATCTCTGCATCAGAAAATATGATTCTCCATCATCCTCAAAACCATCATCATTAACAAATTGTAGAGATGCTCGGGACTGCGTGTAGCTGTCTGTATATCTGATGAGGTTTGTTGGCTGATCTAGTTGACTTGTGCTACCGCTCTATGTGGAATCTGACGGGTGATCGACCTGGTGATGAAACGAAGTGGAGATCGTCTATGGGATGATCTTCGAGAGACTTGGGAGATTGAATGTTGATAGCGCCGGCTCTTCTGCAGTCCCTCGATGTTCTTCTAGATGATGAAGATCTGGAATCATATGTCGCCGCCGAATGCCTTCGCTTCATTGCGCGCCGGTCAGTCCGAGGGATCGATGATATGACCTTAGCGAAGGCTTCGTGATGTCCGATAGTGCGAGTCCATATCTAGAGAGATGAAATCGAAGATGAAGGTGATGATCCTCTCCGCCTTAGCTGAAGGCCTTCGGCGAAAGCTGTACATCTGTGGTCGCTTCGTCCAAGGTGGTGCTGGGACTTCCTTTCGCGAAAGGTGACATCGTCTTAGCTGCTTCGTTGTGGCCGGGTGCCTCTGGGGTGCTGTCACGTTGGAGCTATCATGGTTTCGACTCGGACCCTGCATGCGCAGTTTGTAGTGGTCCTCCATGATGTTCATAATCTGCCGCATCATCGTCTTCTGGGATGATCTGTGGCGGAAGTCGGTCGGGCGTCTTTTCTGCGATGGGGTTCACATCAATGGCGTCTGATGTTGGTGTAGAGGCATCAGGCTGCATGGTGATCTCTGCAGAAGTCACAGTCGCTGACACCCGGTCGCTTCTTCTGGCGTAAGTCGGGGGATGATTATCGGCTGATCATCAGTAAGGGCCCATTCTTCTGCTGCTGGAGCGATCTCGGCTGAAAAGTTCTTGCTGTCTTAAGTGGATTTCCCTTTGAAGTCTAAGCTGCCCTGCGTAATCCCCTCAATCTGCGCTGAGGCGGCGATGAGAGCCCTCTTAGACTTGGTCTGCAATGGCAGAGATGTCTGGGGAGGCCGGTCGTTTCTTCTTCGAGGTAAACGGATCAAGGCCCCATCGCTCCTCTGCCGCCCGGGTCTCTAGCAGAACACCAGACGGGGAGAGGGTCGATCGCTAGCAGCTGACTGGATGGAATATCTGGACTCTCTGCCATGTTTTGCCCTTGTTTAGCATGCGATCTATCTGCAGCATACGTCTTAAAGGCACGAAGGTGATATTTATTAAATGCAGAATGAGATAAATTAATGCAGTAACTGCAGCGTGAATTAAACGCAGACAACGTAGAACAACTAGGCATATTACATGTGGACCGGAGGCAGAAAAAGCGTATCTACAAATCGCATACAGATTTTCATCAACGTAAAACTAACTGAACAATCACCGATACGCGTGAATAAACAGTAGAAATCGATAATAATTAATCAATACAAATAGTAAAGGGATACTAGCTATACCTCTATAGTAACCTATGAGGAGGGTAAAAACTAAGAGATTATCAAAGGATATGGTGTGTAAGGAGACACAAAGGCTTCTCACATCCTGCTCCACTGGGCGAAGAAGGAGAGAGTGGAGCACATGGCCAGAGGGTGGCGACACCTTTCCGCCAGGGGAAGCAAGGGGAGCAACTTCGTGGTGAGTACCAATTAGTGATTTTATTTTGAAGGGGAGCTTCAAATAAGGAGATACAAGTGTTCCACTATGTTGCAAGAAGAAGAAGACAAGCAAAAGAGCATGAGTCAGGATAAGGGAAAAATTTGTAATTTTTCAAGTAAAATTGATATTTTTATACTTATCCTGACTCATGATCTATTGCTTTATCTCCCTTGCAAATGGTACACTTGAATCCCTTGAAGTTCCCGAAGCAGGCGTAAAAATACACTCACCCACGAGTGACTGTTTGAACGGGGAAAGGGCAAAAAGGGAGGTAACTCGTGGGTGAGTGTATTTTTACGTCCGCTTCAGGAACTCGAAAGGATTCCACTACCATTCGCAAGGGAAAGGCAGATAAGCAAATGATCATGAGTCAGGATAAGAAAACATTATAATAATTAAAGTAAAACACAGGAAATGTTGAAGTGCTCTCTAATTTATTTAACTGATGGTGCCTATCATGCAAATGAGACATGATCAAATGGTTAGCAGTTGCCTCAGATGGCCCCATGCAACACATCGTCATTGACGTCAGACGGCGGCACCACATGTGCCTGTAGCATGGACGTATCATCACCGGCAAGAGGAGGTCCACACAAACAAAGCCAAACATTTTCCAATGAATATCAACATTATACTATTAGGACTTCTTATAAATTTGGTACAGACTATGAATTATGACGGCTGAAAGCTACCAACATCACGTTTGAGATAGCCACTTTTAGTAATATTCCAGCAATATCACCGCACAAGACACCAGAAATGGGCTTCACACATTGTAACCATGTGGGGAATCAAACTCGTGTCTTCGGCATTACAAGCAAACACTTTAACCACTAGGCTATCCCACAGCCTTTTCACTGATACACAATAGCATTAAAATATATGGATTACAATAAACAGATGGACAACAGCAGTACTTTGTGTTAGTGTTGACTCTGTTGGCGACATAGGAGATCTTGGTGAGCAGCAGCTCCAGCAGGTAGCCGCGGTGAGAGTCTCCCACCATGTGCAGCTCATCCACCACAATGATTCCTGCAAAACAATACAAGAGATACATGTCTCCATTTGAGCTTCCAGAAATCTTTTCCAGTATAAATCAGGAGCTTAAAACAGGAGATTTCACTATAACCAGATTTTCTTGGAGTGACAACTGTGGAAAGTGAGGGAGGGAGATGGAGGAAGGGTTCAGGCTGGGAGATGGAGGAAGGGTTCGGGCTGGGAGATGGAAGAAGGGTTCGGGCTGGGAGATGGAAGAAGGGTTCGGGCTGGGAGATGGAAGAAGGGTTCGGGCTGGGAGATGGAGGAAGGGTTCGGGCTGGGAGATGGAGGAAGGGTTCGGGCTGGGAGATGGATAGGGTTCAGGGAGGGAGATGGATAGGGTTCAGGGAGGGAGATGGATAGGGTTCAGGGAGGGAGATGGAAGAAGGGTTCAGGGAGGGAGGTGGAGGAAGGGTTCAGGCTGGGAGATGGAGGAAGGTTTCAGGGAGGGAGATGGAGGAAGGGTTCAGGGAGGGAGATTGAGGAAGGGTTCAGGGAGGGAGATGGAAGAAGGGTTCAGGGAGGGAGAAGAGGAAGGGTTCAGGGAGGGAGATGGAGGTAGGGTTCAGGGAGAGAGATGGAGGAAGGGTTCAGGCTGGGAGATGGAGGAGGAAGGGTTCAGGCTGGGAGATGGAGGAGGAAGGGTTCAGGGGAGATGGAGGAAGGGTTCAGGGAGGGAGATGGAGGAAGGGTTCAGGGAAGGAGATGGAGGAAGGGTTCAGGGAGGGAGATGGAAAAAGGGTTCAGGAGGGAGATGGAGGAAGGGTTCAGGCTGGGAGATGGAGGAAGGGTTCAGGCTGGGAGATGGAGGTAGGGTTCAGGGAGGAGATGGAGGAAGGGTTCAGGGATGGGAGATATGGAGGAAGGGTTCAGGGAGGGAGATGGAGGAAGGGTTCAGGCTGGGAGATGGATAGGGTTCAGGCTGGGAGATGGAAGAAGGGTTCAGGGAGGGAGATGGAGGAAGGGTTCAGGCTGGGAGATGGAGGAAGGGTTCAGGGAGGGAGATGGAGGAAGGGGTCTAGGCAGGGAGATGGATGGGAGGAAGGAGTTCAGGAGGGAGATGGAGGAAGGGTTCAGGAGAGGGAGATGGAGGAAAGGGTTCAGGCTGGGAGATGGAGGAAGGGTCCAGGGGGCGGAGATGGAAAAGAGGTTCCCAGGAGAGATGGAGGAAGGGTCCAGACTGGGAGATGGAGGAAGGGTTCAGGACCGGGAGATGGAGGGAAGGTTCAGGGACTGGGAGATGGAGGAGTAGGTTCAGGGCTGGGAGATGGAGGAAGGAGTTCAGGCTGGGAGATGGAGGGAAGGGTCCAGGGAGGGAGATGGAGGAAGGGTCCAGTGGAGGGAGATGGGAGGAAGGAGTTCAGCGGGTTCAGGGAGGGGAGATGGAAGAAGGGTTCAGGCTGGGAGATGGAGGAAGGGTTCAGGCTGGGAGATGGAGGAAGGGTTCAGGGGAGGGAGATGGAAAGAAGGGGTTCAGGATGGGAGATGGAGGAAGGGTTCAGGCTGGGAGGAAGATGGGAGGAAGGGTTCAGGGGGAGGGAGATGGAGGAGGAAGTTCAGGAGATGGAGGGAAGGGTCCAGACTGGAGAGATGGAGGAAGGGTCCAGGACTGGGAGATGGAGGAAGGGTCCAGGGCTGGGAGATGGAGGAAGGGTTCTAGGGAGGGGAGATGGAGGAAGGGTCCAGGGCTGGGAGATGGAGGAAGGGTTCAGGGAGGGAGATGGAGGAGAAGGGGTTCAGGCCTGGGAGATGGAGGAAGGGTTCAGGAGGAGATGGAGGAAGGGTTCATAGGCGAGGAGATGGAGGAAGGGTTCAGGGAGGGGAGATGGAAGAAGAAGGGTTCAGGGAGGGAGATGGAGGAAGGGTTCAGGGAGGGAGATGGAGGAAGGGTTCAGGACGGAGGGGCCGATGGAAGAAGGGTTCAGTGGAGGGAGATGGAGGAAGGGTTCAGGGAGGGAGATGGAGGAGGGTCCAGGCTGGGAGACTGGAAGAAGGTTCAGGGGAGATGGAGGAAGGTTCAGGCTGGGAGATGGAGGAAGGGTTCAGGTGGGAGACGGAGGAAGGGTCCAGGCTGGGGAGATGGAGGAGGAAGGGTTCCAGGAAGGGTCCAGATGGAGGGAGGAAGGGTCCAGGCCAGAGATGGAGGAGGAGGGTCCAGGCTGGGAGATGGAGGAAGGAAGGGGGAGATGGAGGACAGAGGGTCCAGGATGGAGACGGGTCCAGGAGGAGATGGAGGGAATGGTCCAGGGAGGAGATGGAGGAAGGTCCAGGCCGGGAGACGGAAGAAGGGTCCAGGGAGGGGAGATGGAGGAAGGTCCAGGAGAGGTGGAGGAAGGGTTCAGGAGGGGAGACGGAGGAAGGGTTCAGGAGGAGACAGGAGGTTCATGGAGGGAGATGGAGGAAGGGTTCAGGCTGGGAGATGGAGGAAGGGTTCTGGCTGGGAGATGGAGGAAGGGTTCAGACTGGGAGATTGGAAGAAGGTCCAGGACTGGGGAGATGGAGGAAGGGTTCAGTGACAACTGTGGAGGGAGATGGAAGAAGGGTTCAGGGAGGGAGATGGAGGAAGGGTTCAGACTGGGAGATGGAAGAAGGGTTCAGACTGGGAGATGGAGGAAGGGTTCAGACTGGGAGATGGAGGAAGGGTTCAGGCTTGGAGATGGAGGAAGGGTTCAGGCTGGGAGATGGAGGTAGGGTTCAGGCTGGGAGATGGAGGAAGGGTTCAGATGGGGGGATGGAAGAAGGGTTCAGCCTGGGAGATGGAGGAAGGGTTCAGGGAGGGAGATGGAGGAAGGGTTTAGACTGGGAGATGGAGGAAGGGTTCAGGCTGGGAGATGGAAGAAGGGTTCAGACAGGGAGATGGAGGAAGGTTCAGACTGGGAGATGGAGGAAGGGTTCAGGCTGGGAGATGGAGGAAGGGTTCAGGGAGGGAGATGGAGGAAGGGTTCAGGGAGGGAGATGGAAGAAGGGTTCAGGATGGGAGATGGAGAAAGGGTTCAGGCTGGGAGATTGAAGAAGGGATTAGGATGGGAGATGGAGAAGGGTTCAGGCTGGGAGATGGAAGAAGGGTTCAGGATGGGAGATGGAGGAGGAAGGGTTCAGGCTGGGAGATGGAGGAAGGGTTAAGGCTGGGAGATGGAGGAAGTGGATCAGGCTGGGAGATGGAGGAGGAAGGGTTCAGGCTGGGAGATGGAGGAAGGGTTCAGGCTGGGAGATGGAGGAAGGGTTCAGGGTGGGAGATGGAGGAAGGGTTCAGGCTGGGAGATGGAGGAAGGGTTCAGGCTTGGAGTGAGTTTGGTGATGTGACAGTATTTCAGGTAGACTCTTTTGTCAGAATTATTTCAGAGGACAACCCGAAGTGATGCAGGTCTTAAAAGTCATGTAGTGACACCTACAAGCACAGTTAAACTAGACACATAATTACAGCAATCGGTTTCTGTCATACGGTGCTGACTACAACTCTACACATTGAATTCTGGGGACACTGATGACAGTTCAAAACCCAGAAATCTGTGCAAACCAAATTTCTACGGAATTGCAGTTGCACCACATATGTCCCCCAACCTATTTATATGCCAAAGGTTCTGATGAACAATACAAAATTCATTGTCCCAAGAATCCTGTTTAACTTTTGTTTTGCAAACTCAATTTAAGCCTATAAAACACAAACTTTCATTCCTTCTGTATTTTCCTACATCTTCATGTATTCTGAAGAACAGCCAAGTTTAACATGCAGGCATCTGTCAATATTTCCTGGTCCTAGTGACTTAATATACTGAGAATATAGTCAGCTATACTTCATCTCTTCATCTATTAGTCGTAATAGGCAACTAATGGGATCGGGTGGTCAGGCTCTCTGACTTGGTTGACACATGTCATCGTATCCCAATTGTGCAGACTGATGCTCATGCTGTTGATCACTGGATTTTCTGGTCCAGACTCGATTATTTACAGACCGCCACCATATAGCTGGAATATTGCTGAGTGCGTCTTTAAACAACAAACCAACCAACTTCATCTCTCACCCAGCTTGTGCAGCTTGTTGTCCTCCAGGAGTCTGTTGATGAGGCTGTTGCCCTTTTCTATGGTGCAGACAGCCACGTCCACGCTGCTGAAGCCTCCAGGGGAGAGTAGCTGCCCATGAACCCACTGACTCGCACTCCCGCATCCTGGTACAGTTGCTGCAATCAGTACACCATGATGTGTGTCAGTGGTGAGATGGAAAATCTGGTTCAAGTCCTCAACTTTTACATTGCTATTGTGATACTTGTAACTGGAGAACATCTCCTTGGTGGCAGACAAAAAGGCAGGAAGGAGAGAGCCTTCCTCTTGGTCTCTCTACACCCTTGTGCAGATACAATCCACCTAATACAGGGAGCCCTATCAGCAGTGACACATCTTCTCTGGTGACAGACATGATGGCAGGAAGAGGAAAGCCTTCCTCTTGGGTCTCTCTACACCCTTGTGGATCAGTGGCATAGACTACTTTCTCAGGTCCGAAGCCCCACATGGGTACAACGTGTGTTGCCCATTTCTTTGTACCGAAACAATTCACCTGATACAGTGAGCCCTACCTGCAATGAGAACATCTTCTCCCTGGTGACAGACACAAAGGGCAGGATGAAGAGAGCCTTCCTCTTGGTCTCCAACACTCTCTTCAATATCAGCAGCTCAGCCACCAATGTCTTTCCTGCACTGGTGGGGGCTGAGTACACTAAATTACCTCCATCTGCAGATGATACAAGTTATTATGCCATGACCTTGGAAAATCCTTGATTCTGATTGGTTAATCTGAGGTTTCAAATAACAACTACCTCTAACTGAAGCAGCCGATTTTACTTTTGCATCTTTATGGAAACGATCATCAACAGAATATTATGCATTTAGTTCCTGAAACTGAAGAGCATGGGTTTGGTGTGGACCAATCAAATCAAATCTGAGTTAACACTCAGGCACAACATTGTCTTTATATGAAGATCAAAGGAACTCTCCGTCATGTGCACAGGAGGTTAAGACAGGTGAATTTGGAGTAAGTAAAGCATTCTGAGCAGCCTATCTTATTTCTGCATATCAAAATGGAAAGAACTAGGTAGTTCCAAATGGAAAACATTAAAGGCTCTGCTAAGTGAAACAACACATGGCTGCCTATGACCACAACTTTACCATTAACACAGATTCTGTTTCACAAACAATGAAATGACACAGTTGAGACTTATACTTACTGAGAACATTTCCAGTACAGAGACACTGGGCCTGCCACTCAAACATCTGCCTGACACCCAAGCGGTGATATTGTGTCAGCACAGCCTCGGGTAGTCCCCACGCAGAGAGCAACAGCTGGCTGGGGTCCACACCTGACACAGGGATACATTATCTTATAAATAAAACTACTTTCTACACAACTGACTTTACTCAAAGACAAAAGTACTAACTATAGAATTTTACAGGGCACAAAATATTGCATCCTGTACAATATGAAAGGGAAAATGGACACTAAAAATTACATTACATCCTGTGGAATGCAAAAGGGAATTTTTTATATTTATCCTGACTAATAAATTAGAGAGCACTTCAACATTTTCTGTGTTTTACTTTAATTATTATAATTTTTTCTTATCCTGACTCATGATCTTTTGCTTATCTCCCTTTCCCTTGTGAATGGTAGTGGAACACTTGAATCCTTTGAAGTTTCCAAAGCAGACATAAAAGTACACTCACCCACGAGTTACCTCCCTTTTGCCCTTTCCCGCGCAAACAGTCATGTGACCAGCCTTACTTGTCACTCTCTCCTGATTATTCTGCCCATGCACATGGATCTACTGTGAAATCCGAAGTGTTTCCAGCGGGGAAGTTGGGAGGGCTTGACCTCATGAGTCAGGATAAGTATAAAAATATCAATTTTACTTGAAAAATTACATATTTTTTCTTATCCTCACTCATGATCTTTTGCTTATAGAATCCTTCGGATTGGTGGTGGGTCAAGCCACTTCCTGGATTCATCAGCTGTCCTTAGATACGTCCTGTATCGCCTCCCCATGGGAACTGCGTAGCGGCATTTCGAGATCCTATTCTTCAAACTTCCGTTATAACTTTCGGGGACCACTTTCTTGTCTTACTTCAATCTCAGACAAGTTGAATCATGTTGATTCGTGTGGCTTCAGATATACTAGTATCTTCTTATCACTAGATATCTTATAACAACCCACAGATTATGATAAGGTCTTTTTATCATAAATGAGTTGCAACCCCTTAATGTACAGGTAAGATCTTTACCCGTGCAGGGTCTTTAATCACTCATACTAGTCTGTCCTAGACTGTGCATGGACTTTCAAAATAATACTTTTCCTTAGTAAAAGTTATCAACAAGTCAATGTGGTAAAGGGTGAGATTTTCCAAGTCAAGCTTTTGTGGAACCGTTAGTTGCTGTGCTACAACGAGAGTCTAAAATTGCTGAGTGCGTGAGGACGTCTTCGGTGGCTATGTCTCGGAGGTAATGGTTGGCAAACACTGTGTCCGACTTCCAAAAGCAGCAATCCATAATTGCTGATATAGAGCAATTTCCATGCAGAGCTAGTGTTGACGCTTAAGTGCTCTGACTCTCGTGGTGGGTTGGAAGCTCTTGGAGGTTCTAATCAAGCTGCTTTATAGGCTCTCAATATGACGGCTCTCATCCAGAACGATATCGTTGTTCTTGAGACTTCTGCTGATGTCTCTGTAGATAACGGGATGAACAGGCTTGAATTTTCGCCTCTTTGTTTTAGTCTTATGAAGATATATCTTCAGGGCTCTGACAGGACACAAGGATAGTGGATATGCTGAATGCGTGGAACTGTCTATCTGTCTGACCAGGTAGTTGGTTCTTGGGAATAAAGTCCCATCTACGCCCTAGATGTACTGCAGCATGTTGCCCGGTGTCGAATCTAGTTCGACCAAAGTCCAGAGTATGTATCTCTGATATTCGAGCTGCTGTGGCTAGTGCAAGCAGGAACGGAGTCTTCTGTGTAAGCAGCTCGAAGGTAGTCTGATCTAGAGGTTCGTAGGCATCACTTCGTCCAGATGACGTGAGAATTACATTCAGATCCCAGGCCGGAGCTCTGAACTTCTATTGCTGGTCCTCTAGTTTAAAAAGATCTCATCAGAGCAAGTAATTCTGGTACTTTCGTCAACTTGATGCCTGTCTTCATGGTGATCACTGTACTGATGGCAGCTTAGATACGTGGATAATGTCGAACCTTTCAGATGTCTAGTATGTCTAAGATGACATTGGTTATTCCGCCTTTGAGGATGAGTAGCTTTCATAACAATGAAGCCTTCCGCCTTGCATAAGTCTCAAACTTCAGCCACTTGTCATCATACAGGTTCTGAGTGGATTCATGCAACGCTAAGGTTACTGCCTTGGCTGCTCTGGCAGAGTATCCTCACTTCTTCAAACATGTTTTGATATGGTCCACACGCCGTAGCTGGAACAGTGTCGGGTTTCCGTGGACTTGCTTGGTGTCGCGGATGTATGAGTAGGTTCTCGCCAATCTGGTAACTTGATTGTTGGACTTCCTAGATATTCTATTAGGCCTAGGAACCATGCTCTCGCTGGCCAATAGGGCGCGAACAAAGTCAGTTGTAGCGCCTGCGTCTGTTTGATCTTCAACAGTACTTTCGGTAGTAATATAGGAATATGGAAATGCGTTAGCGTTTAGTCCTTCCCATGATATGCTCAGTGCATCTGTTGCCCAGGCTTGGGGATCTGGAACTGGTGAGACAAACGTCTGTATTTGTTTGTTGAACCTCATGGCAAACAGGTCTATGCATGGGGATCCTATTTCCCTTATGATGAGCCGGAATGCTTCTGGATGGAGCATCCATTCCGTAGGTGATGGGTGCAGTGGTCGGGAGAGCGTTTGCAAGCACGTTCTTGGCTCCGGGTATGTGACACGCCTTTATCCAGATGTTTGCTTCCTCCGTGATGTCGAACAACTGGAATGTGAGCTGTAGAAGGCTTGGGAGACCTTGTAGATCCTTGTATTATTATGGAGAATGCCACTGTCGAGTTGTCCATGTGGACCATCAGCATTCTGTTGATCAGCAAGCTTGACCATAGTTGTAAGGCGTTGATCACGGCTTTCATATCCAGCAGATTGATGTGAAGATGCTGCTCTGTTTTGGGACCACCTCCCTGATGCAACTTGATTGTTGAGATGCACACCCCAGCCTTGTATCGATGCATCTCACGAGATGATGTGTGTGAAGGCGGCTCTTGTAAATAGGTCCCTCCGCATTGAGCGTTCCACCTGTGAGTCCACCAAAGTAGGTACCTCTTGAGATTGTCTGGCAGCAAGATAGGGCCCCGACGCCCTCGGAGATGTTTTGTCAGGAACTGTTGCAGCAGTCTTAGTTGTAACCTTCCTGTCTTGAGTCAAGTCCTAGCGCCGAGGATAGTAGACCCGAAGTAGACATTGCCATGTTCGTGAGTAGTGTTAACGGAGAGATGACTGCTTGAGGAATCATGGCTTGTATCTTGACCTAACGATCTTCTGGGATCGACAATACAATTCTGGGTTGTGATAAATCTTATCCCCAGAAATTGCAGATCTTGTTTTGGTTCCAACTCTTTGACTTCATAAGGTTCACCAGCCATACTAGTTGAGTAAGCAGCTTAATTGTGAAGTTCAGCTGTAGTCTGAGTTGACTGGCACTTTGGTGAACCTGAATGCCGTCGTCCAGGTAGAAGGCATTAAGTGTAGACCTCGATGATGTAGGTATGCAAGTATAGGCTTGGTTACTTTCGTTATGAATAGCCACGGGCCGAAGATATTCCAAACGGTAGGATGTTCCATTGGAAGTGCTGCCTTCTGAATAGGAATTGCAGATACTTTTCTTGATTCCAGATGTATGGGGATGTGTAGATATGCATCCTGAAGGTCTATGCTGGCCATGTAATCTGCTGGAAGGACGAGTAGTCTGAGTTGAGGTAGGTGGATCATTCTGAACCTGTCTGGTTTCAGTAGATAGTCTTTGTAGGATTTGCGCATGTTGTAAATCAACCTGAACTTCTCTTTGGAGTTCTTCTTGGGTACTAGAAAAATTGGGGAGTAGAAGCCTGGAGTGAGATGATGTTGATCTATTATCTCTACCGCATCCTTCATAAGAAGTGAGTTGATGGCTTCTTGTAACTTGTCTGCCTGCTCGTCTGCATAGTCGAAGACCATCGGCTGCGAGTTAGCAGAGGTGTGGCCTTGAGCTGCACTCTGTATCCTTCTCGCAGTACTTTTGAGACGTAGTCGTCCTCTAGTATTCCCCAATTTTTCCAGTGCCTTTGTAGACGTCCACCCACTGTCGATGGTTTTACAGGAACGGCTGGGGGTGGAAGACTCCAGTCGTTCCGAACCCCAATATCAACGTCTAGTTCCTCTGGATCCTCTCTGGGAGTCGCGCCTCTCCCTGAGTTACCTCTGTAATTTCCGGATGGGCGACGAAAGGAACCTTTCCCGCCTCTGAAGCTGGTTGTACTTCTTCTCCTGAGCCTTCTGGATGCCGGAATATTTGGACTTGCTGTTGTACTTCTGAGAAGTATGCCGAATGACGTTTGCTAGAGTATCTATAGACTTTATCATCATGACTTCTCTTGAATCTTAGAGGCGGGGGTAGCCTAATGGTTAAGCGTTGGCTCGTCACGCTGAAGACCTCGGGTTCAATCCCCACATGGGTACAATGTGTGAAGCCCATTTCTGGTGTCCCCTGCCGCGTGATGTTGCTGGAATATTGCTGACAGCGGGCGTGAAACCAAACTCAGACAGTCAGTGTCTTGAATCTTGAGTAGCTTCCTTAGCTGCATCATCTATCTAGCCTCCAAAGATAGTAGAAGCCTCCCATGGAGCTCTAAGCAGCGGCTGGGTGAATCTGTCACTCCATGAACAAGATGCCAGTAGACCTTGTCTGCGTAGCAAAGTGAGACCTGCCGATATTAATGCCAGATGGGCCGATAAAAGTATTGGTCCTTCTTCTGAGTGAAGCAGAGCTGATAGTATCATTCTATCTTCTTCTTCGAACTTGGGTTCTGGAACTTGTTAATCATTGATTCATTGATTGCTCTAGACCTGGCCAACCCGAAGAAGGATCTCCTTGTAGCAGTATCAAGTTGGGATAACTTTTTATCTTCCACTTTGTATGTCTTGTTCCGGTAGAGTTGTTGACTAACTTCATGTTATCATCTAATTCAGAGCGCCTTCATAAAGGGATCCATGTGATGTGTAAGGGGAATTTCTTCACATTAAAGGATTGCAGATGCTGATTCTGGAACTTGGTAGCTTTCTTGAAAGCTGTGTGTAGGTTGGAAGGTACCTTGGATATAGGTTCAATCGGAGGGATAGTCACCGAGCCAAAGTCGATGCGCTGCACATCTTATAAGTGTAGACTTCAGTATGTACATCCTTAGAAGGAGACTCCAAGTTCAAACCATTGGCTATCCAAGCTGTACCCTCTGAGTCGGAAGGCGACGAAGTCTGCTTGTTCATCAGATATCTCTTGGTCGGTAGAGCTATGCCTCCGCTTGAATCATTCTTCTCGCGAACCTGTATCCCTTCTCAAACCTCCATCATCCTTTCGCATGAACCTGTCTCTAGATTCCTCCCTTCACTTAACGCTCTATCTTGAGAATCCTCTCTTAGCGAACCTCTATCTCTAGATACATCTCTTCGAAAACTTCTCTTCAGCCAACCTCAGTCTCGTGATGACTGACTTTGCGAACGCCTGTGTAGAGATATGTGATCTCGATCTAGAGCGGCTTGGTGTTGGGGATGGATCCTTAGATGTTCTCAAACCATGAGGGTTCGCAGATGTAGATGTTGAAGTGTGAGTAGGCATCTCATGCCTTCTATCCTCCTCCATGATGACAGAGGTTCATCAAATCGTCTACTTCATGAGGAGGTATAATCTCTTCGTTGAAGGATTTCTGATGACTGACTAGGATTGACTGACTAGGCCTCGTAGATTTACCCTCCGATCTGGCTACAGATGCTCTCCTCTGCGACGTAGATGAAGACGAAGACTTCTTCTTACTTTTAGCCGGTGTCAACTCTGTTGTAGCCGATCCCTTCTTCACCCCCTGCAACAGGCGACTGCGACATAGCATAGCACAAGTATTATGAATTTCTACAGTAGCAAGCAACATACGGTTTGCAGGCTGATCTCCTGATTTATCAGCCGTGACTTGAGATGACTTCCTCACCTGATCCATGGCACGTCTATAGATATAAGACAAATATTGATTAAATTGTTGATAAATCAACACAATAAGTACAACGCAAGCTGGAAGAACATGGTTTGATGCACGAAGGGCATTGGGGGTGAGGATCAGCCATGGATAACCTGTGCCTGCAAACACTGCAAGATTTAATGAAATGTAAACAAGTTACATTACGATGAAAATATGACACAAATATAAATAATTTCTTCAAAATTTTTACATATAATACAAAATACTTATAGCCAAATCCATACACAGCGTAATTTCAAAGAATAGGATCTAAATAAAAAGGATATAATGCCGTATATGGGACTCCAGTGCTCGCCCAACCATCCGCTTGGACGAAAAGGGAGAGAGTGACAAGTAAGACTGGTCACATGACTGTTTTTCGTCCGCTGAAAGAGCAAATTCACAAGGGAGGTAACTTCATGTGGGTGAGTGTACTTTTACGTCCGGAAATTTGGGAACTTCAAAGGATTCAAGTGTTCTACTACCATTCAGCCCCATAGGAAAGGGAGATAAGCAAAAGATCATGAGTCAGGATAAGAAAAAATGTATGTCTTTTGGAATCATTAAATTTGACAAATTTCACCATTGCTTGTTTACATGTATAATCTGGAAAGAAATCCTCTCACAGTCTAGGGTGTCAGTGATTGCTTTTCACATTGAAATCCTCTTCTATACGACATTGTATACGAGGTTTAGAGCTTCCAAGCTATATAGTTCATGGAAATCAAGTGACAATACATCATACAAGAAGTACTATTTTCCAAAGGTCAGTTTATACATACTAATTAATAAAGATACCAGAAGTAATAATGCAATTCAGGCCATCTTGACAATCAGCATGAGTCACCATCACAGCTGTAGGATGAATACCACTTGAGTTTGTTACAGAGCATTAATTGGAATCTGGTATCTGGTATATAAAAATTGTTAGAGACAAGGGAGATAATTCAAAGATATACAACTTCTTTATTCCAGTGAATGTGATATATCAATGTAGATACTAAATCCATTATCAAGCAACGGTATTAGTATCTAAACTGAAACACTGCATGGCAATAAAGAAGTTGATCGACTGAACATGTGTACACAAGCCATAGTTTGAAATACAAGTTAGAATATGTACCTTTGTCTGAACATGCCGCATCTGTTGAAATCGAGCTCACATCTGTTTTCCCATTGGATTCTGTACTATCGCTACCAGCAGGACTCTTCGTCTTATCACTTCCAGAACAAGTCGCTGGTTTAGGTTCCTGTTGATTGCATATGGGACCTGACTTTGGGGTAATTAATGCTTTGGATGAAGGGGAGCGTTTGGTCCTGGCATTCTCCTTACAGTTCACATTACTACTGCCACAAATATCTGAGTTTACGGACTTAGACTTGCTTAGCCCTGATTTCCCATTAAGTTTTAACTTTTCCACATTCTGAAGATCACTCAAACTCGATCCTACAATCATTTTGTTCCCAACTTCAGTTAGGGGGACAGACGTTTGAATATTTGAGGATTGTTTGTTATTACTGGTGTCTACATTTCCACTTTTTCTCATCCTGTCCTTTTCCCTGACTGCCTCGTCCATCGCTTCCTTTCCACAGTTGTCTCCCTTCCTCCGGACCTGCCGCTGTGAATCCTGGGGGTTGGGGCTGGAAGAGTCAGGGCACAAAGCTACTGTGGCTGTTGCAGTCATGGGTGGTGTCTGATAGGAGTTTATTGTTGCGAACAGTGCCTGAATGGGTTTCTCCTTACTCATCGTACTTTTTCCTTTCTCCAGACCACTGCAGTGTTTCTTGTCTGCTGGGCTTTGTGTCGGGGTCAGAATTTGGATTGAATCTTGACTCTGCTGAGAGAATTTAGTCTTTGCAGTTTGTAATTTTGTGGAACTTTTTGTGGCTCTGGTTCTTTTTCCTGTCATGGTTTTAGTAGGTGTGTGCGTCTTGCTGGAATTACCAGATCCACAATTATGATGATATCGTGAGGAAGTATATTTTGAATTTATTTCAATGCTAGCTTGTTTCAATTCAATCCCTTCTGTCTTGTTGTCTGATTCACTGACAGACACAGCTGCTTTGGTATGCTTCTGTTGGGTTACAGAATTCAAAACAGCAACTTTTCGAACACTTTGTTTGTCTGTAACAGGCGTTCCTTTTCTCTCGTCCGTTAACTTTGCCACTGGTGTACTGCAGATGGGGGCTCCCTTACTTCCCATTTGATAATCTGCTTCCATTTTATCAACTGCACACATGAAGTCAGAGTCGAGTTCAAGTCCAAAGGAGGAGCTGAGACATGAACTGATGTCAGCATCTTTGGAGCCACCATTTCTAACAGATTGTGTTGGGGTAGTTTTCTTGCTGCCATTTTCAGAACTGAAATATTAACAGAGGAAGGAATTTCAATGTCATGACATCACTGTTGCAAGGATTACAAACCTGGTGAACATGGCCAGGATATTTTGGGGAAAGATATTGTGCGTAAAATAAGTAATGTTTTAAAAGCATGTATTTTTTTATAGTTCAGA
The DNA here is from genome assembly GCF_003918875.1 of Haliotis rubra. Lineage (NCBI taxonomy): Eukaryota > Metazoa > Mollusca > Gastropoda > Lepetellida > Haliotidae > Haliotis > Haliotis rubra. The sequence continues at coordinate 1,796,273 of NW_025767424.1, forward strand.
AGTATTTTACATTGTAATAGTGTAAACATAATAATAGTAATTGAAAATATGGAATTCTTGTCTTCTAGTTATTCATCCTTTCAACGATAAAATGTATGTTATCTTTGCTAAGCAAAACCCAATTTGTAAGTGGTAGTACAGTTATCACAGAACAGGTTCAATATAGCTGCCTCATATATTCTTAAAAGCTGTAAAAATAAATCGTTTCTCACAAAATGAACCAATGATACCAAAAGAATGTTTTTAAATTTTAGAATGGTGGGTTTTAATACATTTGGTTTACTGGTGTTTTAGATTTGATGAATCATGTAAACTGTTCAGTTGCTGAACATTTTAAGATATATCCAGCGATTTACCTTGAGCCCTGTATTTGAGGGTCCCTGGGACTCATACTCATAATTTTCATGGGTCCTGGATTACAAAATGGGGGTCCCAGGCACATTATTATTAATACTATGTTGAAATATTGTTGTAATTCAGTTACTGTTTGAATTGTGTATCATGATCATCAAATTGTAACAGTAATTAAATTGCAAATGATACCATAACCCGGCTAATAGCAGACTCAGTGATAATTTACTGTTACTTGATCGAAACTTTTACAAAAAGTATTTGGAATTTTTCTGCGTCCCTGTGGATGCGCTAATCAATTTCGTTGTCCATTGTCAATTATTATGCGTACAGGACGCAGGAATTCGCTGCCCTGTATATCCTTCAAAATTTTATCACACAAAATGTATTTTATTTTTATTTTGCTTGAAAGTGCCGCCATAGATTTGGTTTGAATTTGGTTCACATGCAGCATACCCCTTTCCTGTAGCAATGGCTCCTGGGTTAATTGGGATCCTCCCAAGCCTCTTCCTTCCTGAATGTGAGAGAACATTAGACGCTGAATCATTGGAGGCTTTGCGCACTCCTGTGAATGGTTTTTGTTGGCGCCATGACTCTGTTAATTTTTTCATGTTTAGGAAATATCAGGATCTGTAATGTCTTCTTCCATAGCAAGTATATGCTGACTGGACATTGCATGCAGTTGAATGACCATTGATCTGAAATGAAATGATAATAGCTTGTACATAATACTGACCAAATACAGATGGTAATTTCCTTCTTGTACAATAGTACTTGACACACATTATAATGCACGGAAAGACTTCCACCTGTATCCCCCCTTAAATTTCATTCTAGTCAAATCATATCACCTGAATATAGATTCCTCATCTGATAAGGATGAGTTTTAACGTGTTTTGTTAATTGTATCTGAACATACTGAAAGATATATTCTACTTCTAAAAATGCCACTCAAAGAAAGTTTTCCTCATCGTTAAACTTTAGGGGGATACGGACGGAAGTCTTACCGGGGCTTGGTTTAGGGTTAGGTCCTGACATCTGAATCTGTTTTCAAACCTTTTATTCCCCAAAACTTCTAAACCCCCTTCCGTTTTGACATGCTCTCGCTGCCCCGATGAAAATACAATTTCTTCTTTTCCCTGTTTGTTTGGTAATAATACCATGCTTCATACGGTACCATAAAACGTACAGCTTCAGTAGTAACCACTGAGTCATAGCGTGGCATGTTATGTGCAGCTTAACTGGTTGGATCTGGGAACAGTGGTGACGGAAATGTGTGAATAATTGTCATGTAATGCAGCCTTATTCGATCCAAATCATTCAAAATTGATGTCGGTGTGGTTTCCTTCAGCAGTGCTTTTCCGTCTTGTGTGACATGACACTGACACGCATGAATGCAATATGCTTAGGAATAATCATTATAACCCGAAACACAACATACGTGGCATACTATTCTTATTACTGAACTGTTGCAGCAATTCATGTTTGAAATTTCCGCTCTTCCGACGCCATTTTGTATATAAAAAACAAATTTGATTTAAAACGAAATATCAACATCCTTAAAACAAACATGTTTCACAAATTCTTCCAAATCCTATTCTCAGCTATCATACAATAACATGTGATTATGAAAATAGTTTATTTCTAATATGTATAACAGAAGAATTGTCACGTGGTGGCTTAATAATGAAAAAGCTCCATCCTTATTTCCATATATTTTTCTCGGTGCGAATTTTTAGTAGCAGCGGAGCATTATGGGAAAATATTGGCGCCAAATGAAAACAAAAACAAACTTTTCCGCAAGACATTAATTTTATCGTTTTAAAGGTATTTGTATATCACTGTTGATGGGTCATATTGAACTTCTAAATATGTGCGTATTTTTCGCTAGGCATTTGGAAATTCAGAATTGTGCGTGCATGACACCAGAATTTGCACAGAAGCTATTTATTTTATGAATCGAGTCTAGGCCATTCAGAGATTCTTATACAAACGTCTCTTTTCAGCCTCAACATAATAATTTTTGTGTTATTTAAGGTAAATTTAATCGGCATATTCCACTGAACGCAGATTGCTGTGAGGAAAACTTCACTCAATTGATTTTAAAGAAGAACAGTTACATGAAAAATAGAATAAATTTCGTCAGAAATAATGTTTGAAATATTGTCAGTTATGATCCTAAAAGTTTGGTAGATATATGGAACCACACTTTTCTGTGGAAAGAGTTCCTTCCGTTCCCCCAACTCTAAACCAAACTCTAAACCTAGCCCTAACTTAAATTTTGGACTTTTAACCATTTTGTGAGTTCTCTAGTAATTGTTGTGTTAAGTTTTGTTTATAATTCTAGAATATTTATACATATTATTTGGGATGGGGGAACGGGAGGAACTCTTACCGTGAGTTTAGGTTTACGCTGCACTCAGCAATATTCCAGCTATATGGCGGCGGTCTGTATATAATCGAGTCTGGACCAGACAATCCAGCGATCAACAGCATGAGCATCGATCTGCGCAATTGGGAACCAATGACATATGTCAACCAAGTCAGCGATCCTGACCACCCGATCCTGTTAGTCGCCTCTTACGACAACCATGGGTTACTGAAGATCAATATTCTAACCCAAACCTTCACGGGTCCATTCACCTGATGAAGGGGCAAGAGTGAGAGTGTTTGGTTTTATGACACTTGTAGCAATATTCCTGCAATATCACGACAGGGGACTCCAGAAATGGGCTTTACACATTGTACCCATATGTGGAATCGAACCTGGGCCTTTGGCGTGACGAGCAAACTCTTTAACCACTAGGCTACCCCACCACCTCGAAGGGGCAAGAAGTAGCCCAGAAATAATAAAGAAGTTGTAAATCCATACCATACGTTGTTATGTTACCTTCCAACTTGTAAATGCCCATCAAGCATCTGGAAAAAATCTCGATTTGAACAATATAAAGATCTTTTTCTAATTTGCTTGCCACAGGCATTAAGTTTGAAATACCTTCAAAATTACTGGTAACCTTTTTTCTGGCTCACCACCCAGTTATCAGAACTGGTCTCCATGTACATACATTTTGCATTTAACCATCAGCAGATTGATGCCTGTAGATTTTATCGTACTTTCACTAAGTTCCAGTCACTTGCTTGTTGATCCAAACTCGGTTATTTACGCTGAAGGGGTCGTCGGCACAGGTACTACAGATATGTATTCCAGGTAGTCTAAGATTGCATAAGAATCAATTTCATGGATTTCCATTGACTTTCTTTCAAAAATCTTACTGATATTGCCTAGCCTTGTCTGTTTTTCATCATTTCCAACAGATATTAGTCTTGACATGGAAGATGGAAATATCATTGGACCAAGCTAACAAGTCTAAATGAAGGACGTGAACCAGACTTGAGAATGTAGGTCAAAGTCTAACAGTAAACATGGTGACAAGTATGGCTGTAATTATTTTGGTTTCCATGGTTACAGATGAAAGTGGTAACACCCGAGATATCATGGCATGGAAAGGAGCCTATCTACAGCATCGACTTCCAGCCAGGGGACCGAGCCATCAAACGCCTTGCCAGTGCCTCTGTGGACAAGCTCATCAGGGTAACAATTTGCTGTTGCAGTGTTCATCCGAGGTGTCAAGAACCACAGGGTCTTAAGGCCCACCTGTTATGAAAAAATGGAGTCTTTTTCAAAATGAAACCAAGGAAATCCTTCAATATGATATTCATTGTGATGTGTCATAACTGAGATTGGTGCTACAATGCTGGACCCTAAAGATAGCATTGCAGATTTGAAGAAACAATGAATGAGTGCATATATATATTACATATGTGCAGTGTTCACCAGCCCTCAGTTATGTGGGTCATTCAGAAAAGATCATGGGTAATGTCAAATTGTTGTGACTTGTCAGCCGTTCAATTCTAATCGCTAGTATGAGTAAACTTACCTTTTCATAAAACTTTCAATCAAGTGAGACATATTGTTGGTTTTTTTTTCAAAGCACTACTTAGTTTGGATTTTTGCTTGCTTGCGTTCAGATTTAAATTTATGAATGCACCAATGCGACCCACCCTGTACCTGGACAATGCTCCATGTTAAATGTTGGTGCGCAAAAGACGCAAGGGCACGGCCAAGAATGAACATTGTGTGTGTGTATCTGTGCTTTGCCATGACAATCAGCCTTCAGCCATCAAATACAACACAGATCCTGACTGCTGATTGACCATCATGTTGATCACCATCGGTTTCATTTGTTTCCCTCTGAGTTGAATTTGTGTCTTATCATCAAACATTATGAAGCAAAACCAAGTTCTATGGGTAGTCAACTTCTCTATTGCAATGAGTGCGACATTTCGGTGTATGTACTAACACCATTATCAAGCAAGTGATACAAAGAGATACAAGTTGACTATCCATAGAACTTGGTTTTCCATCATCTATACAACTTCTAAAATGCCCCTTCAAGAAGTTATCAAACACTATGTGTACAAAGAGCTGTAAATAATTCTTCGGTGGATACACGACATTAACTAGTGTTTTGGACAATTTCAGATATGGCAAGTGAAGGTGGACAAGGAAGGCAAGGTAGAAACCGAGTTTCTCTCCAACCTCAGACGACACACACGCTCAGTTAATGTCTGCAGATTTTCTCCCGATGGTAAGCTTGTTTTATTCTCATAACAATTTGATGAGTTAGTCTTAGTTTGACGATATTAAGACACTCAAGCAGATGAGTATTTTCTGCAGACATTGCCTGTTTGAGATTGTATGCCGTGGGGACTGTGATGAAGGGCCCATCACACTTTTGTTGTAAGAGCCTACTAAAGTTTACTTGGAGCCTGGGTGCCTACCCAGTACAATTTGTTCATTTTCGTTATGATTCTACACCCAGTACCATCATCTCAGTGAAAGTAGAATTTCTGGAATATTGTGCATGTGATTATTTGATATTACTAAGACAAGTGTTGGTGACTTTATGGCATAAATTTCATTAATAACATTTCCTTCCAACAGCTTACTAGGGCTGCGCAATACAACTGCTTTACCGGTATTTACCGGTTCAGTCACGAAAACTATACGTATTGCAATACACTGATCGAAAAGTGGTAATTTTTCCTTGTCCTGACTCATGCTTATTTGCTTTCTCTTCCTTCCATGCGAATGGTAGTGGAACACTTAGAATCCCTTGTAGTTCCCTGAAGAGGACGTAAAAGTTCTCTCACCCACGAGTTGCCTCCCTTTTCCCGCGCAAACAGTCATGTGACCTGAAATAGTTCTTTATGGCCAATAACAAGGAACAGGAGTTACTTTTATGCGTTTTGAACACATGGCGGTATCATTTTAAACAGTAACATCGTACTGGTGTTTTGATAGTTTTCCGAAAGTATTGTGATAGTATACCGATAGTATTGTTACAGTAATCCAGTTGTTCTGTGATAGTCTTATGATGAAACTTACTGCATGACCAGTGATGTTCTCACAATGCTGTTTCCATTTGTGCTAAATCTGTATTCTTTATTTTTCAGGAGATACCCTGGCATCAGCTGGAGATGGTATGTTTTTTGTTTTATTTTATGAGGTTAATATTTCACTTTAATTTGTTATCAGATATTATGTTCTGATTTGTTTTATTTGAATTTTAAGGGGAGTAGTGTGAAGTGTGTAAAATTTAGGGGGTTCTGGGGGTCCTTAGGCCTGCTCATAAATGATTGAAATCTGGGTACTTCTAAATCTTAAATTTTAAATAAAAGACCTATGACAAGGACCTTCATGAATTATTGAAATCCGGGGACTTCTAAATCTTATATTTTAAATAAAAGAGCTATGACAAGGACCTTTTTATCTTACGTGCTTTCTTTCGAAAACCGCATGGCCGTGGGTTAGCATAGATGTTAAAATGATCTCTCATCAGGCCGAAGACCCGGGTTCGGTTCCCCACATGGGTACAATTTGTGAAGCCCATTTCTGGTGTCCCCTGTGGTGATATTGCTGGGATGTTGCTAAAAGCGGCATAAATCTAAAGTCACTCACACTCAAACACTGCTGTTTATATCAGTTTGAAAATACAGATTCTCTAAACTCACTCTTGCAGATAATGTGATATTGTTCTGGCGTCTCAGTGATACTCCCACGCCTGCTAACAACATCTTTCAGGAGGAGGACGAAGATAACAAAGAGACATGGGTTGCCTCGACAACACTTAGGTAATTGAGGAAGTCCAGCACACAGGGACTGTCAGTACAAAGAAAATGAGCACTATGTGTTTTGTTTGTATTTTTGTTTAAAAGCATCTGATCTAGGAAATAACTTCTATGAATCCTCAAAAGCCCTTATTTTGTGCTATATCGTGTATAATTCAAGGTGGTGTATTGTACCAAAATATCTGTAAAACATAAATGACAAGAAATAATAATTGTTTGATTGGCATTTAAAACATTAGTGAGTCAATGATAAAGCATACAACTTTATGGACTTTAAGAAATTATAAGCGTTTAGTTGCTTTCCTTCCTATATTTTGACATGTGTTCTCAAATGATATTGGCTGGAATCAAACTAACCTTACAGAGTTATCCCCCTTTGACTGCTAGTTGAAAGAACCTACACAAACGATAGTTAAAACTTCTTTGAAAATGTTTCTACCAGTAGAGGTGAATCAATGCAAATATGTGAAGCACTTCATTGAAGTGCTGACGCTATGTTAGTAGGAGATGTTTTTGATGTGTACATCTATGTGTAATCAGTGTACCCAACTTTCAAGGGGATTTGGTTTGCACAGGGATGAAAAGGACTTGGGTTTGAGAATTGTCTTCAGAAGTAGATCAATTTAGATTCTGGCTTTTACAGACCTTGAGATAGATTATCTGCCTTGAATTTTCATAACCAAAGCCCGTCTGAAGTCAGTCTCATTAAAATCATATCTTCTAGTTCAATACGATTCCTCTGTGAAGTCGGAGTACATGTCCATGGAATATTGTTGTGGATTTGTCACACGTCTCAGTGCAATTTCATCTTCCAAAAGGATATAGTGTTAAGGTTTTCGTTTTTGTTCCGTGCTGGTGAATTTTGTTCAGATCAAAATCTCCAAATGGAGCTGGTAAAGAAATGAAGATGAATTGACTTAAAAAGCTGACATCAGATTGGCTCTAGTACCAACGCATTCTCTTGTTTGCTCATAGTTCACCTTACATGACCCTCAGTGGAGGCGAGGGTGGTGAATTAGCTTAGTGGTTCAAGCATTCACTAGTCATGCAAAAGACCTGGGCTGAATTCCCACATTGGAACAATGTGTGACGCCCATTTCTGGTGACCCCTGACAAAATTGCTGGAATATTGTTCACTCACTCACTCACTCACTCACTCACTCACTCACTCACTCACTCACTCACTCACTCACTCACTCACTCACTCACTCACTCACTCACTCACTCACTCACTCACTCACTCACTCACTTGTGATCTTGATGCAGGGAGATATCAGAGATGTGATTTTAATCATTAATCTGAAGTAAAATCTCCGTAATAAATGTTTGAAAAATAGACATCAATTTCTGTGCAATATATTGATGGTCTGTTGGCATGGAGACATCTTTCCAATGTTTTGGACTGTCTGCTTCAGTTAAAATTAAATATGCTCCAAACTGTAACCATGGTTACAAGATAAATGTTTAGAACATTTGATGAAACAGCTTAAAATATTTTAGAAAATGCTCTGTGTTCCCCTGTTATGTAAAAGATGGAATGTGTCCAGTGTTAAATATTTGTTTTGTTTATTGTTTAATACTGCACTCAGCAATATTCCAGCTATATAACGGCGGTTTGTAAATACATTTGTAATGATGTCTGCACCAGAGTTAAATAAAAGATTAAAGTTGTACCTCATGTGGATGAATGTTTTCAAATTAAAATACAGGAGAAACACATGAAGTTTAGAATTAGCAGTGAAATATTACATCTGTGATGTCTCTCCTGTATTTGGGGCAGTGGGCTACCCTAGTAGTTGAAGCATTCTCTTGTCAGGCTGAAGACCCCACATGTGTACAATGTGTGAAGCCCATTTCTGGTGTCCCCGTTGTGATATTGCTGCTAAAGGCGGCGTTAAACCATTAGGGCTGTGCAATATAACCGGTTTACCGGTATTTACCGGTTCAGACATGAAAACGATACGTATTGCGATATGCTGATCGAAAATCGGTATTTTGACTTGCATTCGGAAAACTTCGTAACACTCGAAAATCTTCGGATATGTCCTTGTTTCATTTGTGCCAAATATTATTCATATTTTTATTTTATCATGATTAAAAGTTGTTATTAAAGCTTAATCAAGCCTAGTGATTTTGTTGTGTTTTTGCTCTATAAATCAAGAATTAACTCGATTATAAGTAGTTTTTTGTTTAAAAATACTTCATGCAATATATTGCAATACATATCGCAATACATGCTTTGGCATCGCAATATATCGCAATATGAAAATTCTCTGCAATACCCACCCCTATAAACCATCCTCCCTCTCTCGCTCACTCTTTTGTGTTTTCTCTCAGAGGTCATCTGGAGGACGTGTATGACTTATGTTGGTCAGCTGATGGACGGTATCTCATCTCAGGGTCGGTGGACAACAGCGCTATACTCTGGGACACCAGTAAAGGTAAAGGCAAATAGAAAAGTGAATAAATATCTAGTTCCATAAATCTGTACTGATTTCGGGGGCGGCGGTAGTCTAGTGGTTAAAGCGTTCGCTTGTCACGTCGAAGACCCAGGTTCGATTCCCCACATGGGTACAATGTGTGAAGCCCATTTCTGGTGTCCCCGCAATGATATTGCTGGAATATTGCTAAAAATTGTGTAAAACCAAACTAACTAACTCACTGTAATGATTTCTTCTCTACACTTGCTCATTGTCCTCATAGTCACGATATGGCTGAAATATTGCCAAAGTGACTTTAAATTTTAACTCACTCTCTCACTCATTGTCCTCCAGTAAGAAGAGTTATGGACTATTACCATCTCCGTTCGTCTGTGTGTTTCTGGTGTTTTTACTCACCCATGTCCGCACACACTCACACCCCCACCCAATCGCTCGCTCACTGAAACTCAACTCACACACCCACTCACACCTACTCACGACCCCACCCACCAACTTACTCACTCTCTCACCCACACCCAAACATAAGCACATTCACTCTCTCACCCACTCCACTCACTCACTCACTCAACGCACCCATTTAGTGTTGCATCCAGGCCGCGCGATTGCAGCATTCCCCCCTATTGACATACATATCTCCCGTAATATATGAAAATCAATGTGCGACCTGTCACGCAATATTTAAATCACGTACCTATCATATTGTGTCAACTCACGCACCTGCATAACATATATAAACAAGACCACGAATCATGTTGATAAACTCTTCCGTTTGTTAAACCAAACCGGTTTCATCATTCTTTCTCTTTTCACGAATAATACCCAAAGCGGTTTCTTGACCTATATCTATTTTCGGTTTTGCATATATTAATGTATGGTATAGTCCATAGGTTTTCAGCCAATCAGGTGCTGCATATTAAGCAGATCGGCAACTTTCTTAGTTTCTTTAGCTTGATGATTGGTGGAAACATCACGACCTCGTGTCAATCTCAAAATAGCCTGGCACACCAAGGGTATACTTCAGAACGTGGTAACAGCGCGAACCGAAGTGTTGTAACATAACCTTAGTTTTGATTATAAATATTTTACATTGATAGAGCAAAACCTGCAATTAGACTTACACAATGCTAGAATATATTTCTCTTTATAAAATAAGTTTCAGATACTATATTTTTCCGATCACTGCATCAAAATTCATCTTAAAAATCACCGGTAAATCGTGGGGACGTGTGCACAGCTGAAAGCTATTTCCAGCTCTGTATACGAGACAAATACACATGGTAATCTTAATCCCTGCATATAATACAATGCAAAGCAAAAACAAATTAGAACTGAAATGGTAAACAAACTTGTCTAGTGATGTTTAATTGCAAATTTACTGTCTTTACTGACATAGACGTCTTCTCTTTTTCGTTCACTCAAAGCGATAAGTAATGTTGTTTTCTTACCCCCTGAAAAAAACGTTCCACGAAAGTGGATAAGCCAACCCCCTTCTAAAATCCAAAATGAGGGGCCCAGATCTAAGGAATTTCCCTATGGAAAGCTAAGAAAGAGAGACGTTTATTTCACAAGTGTTGAGCCAGAGGCCAGGTTAGAAAACTCATGTGATTAGTTAAGCATTGCTGTGACGGCATCAGCATTACAATAAATACCTGTCTTTAGTCAATATGTGATCCCCCCTAATTGGTGTCAGGTCCCCCTCTTTTGTAACAGTTAAGGGGGATGTCCCTCTTAATCCCAAATTCCTGGATGCAACACTGCCATTCAATCACTCAGTCACTCATTCTCTCATTCACCCATGCATGCAAACTCTCGCTCACCCATCCACACTCTCTCTCACTCACTCACTAACTCACTCCACTCACTTACCCGTGAAGGTCCGGGGTAGAATGAACCTTTAGTAACCCATGCTTGTCGTAAGAGGCGACTAACGGGATCGGGTGGTCAGGCTCGCTGACTTGGTTGACACATGTCATCGGTTCCCAGTTGCACAGATCAATGCTCATGCTGTTGATCACTGGATTGTCTGGTCCAGACTCGATTATTTACAGACTGCTGTCCATATAGCTGGAATATTGCTGAGTGCGGCATAAAACTAAACTCACTCCCTCACTCAGGAATTCAGCCATTTCCTTTCTTTGTTTCTGTATTAATCTGTCAAATGTTACCTTTATTTCAGGTTGGTCTTTTTTAAATAGTCATGGGATGGTAATGAAAAAGTACCTTCTACATCAATTATCTGAAAATGATAACCACATGTTATTTTTTCTCTGTTTCTTTCACTTTTTCAGACAGCAAACTAGCTTTGTTCAATGACCACAAAAGTTTTGTACAGGGTGTGGCACTTGACCCTCAGAATGAATTTGCTGCCACACTTAGCTCTGACCGGTATGTCATCTTAAACTAATGAGGCTTGTTATCATCTTTATCATCTGTTAATATTTCTTCAAACACAGAAATAGGGAAAAATAAAACATAACAGGGTATTTCACTGAATCTGTGCCAAAAGAATAAGTATGGAATAACATTGAACCAACACTAACGTAAGCATTCCCTTGTCAGAAGCTGCAACAGGTTTTGGGAATTGTAAAATCTTTCAATATAGATCATTTTATGACTAATCATTCTTTGTGTTGATGGGAAATTGAAACCAATTTAAGATTAATTTTTTTATAAAATCAATAAATTGGAACGGAACTATTGTTCTAGTTGTATGTTTGAATATACCAGGTCGTTGCGAGTGTTCAGCATGACAGGCAAGACCTGTGTCAATAACGTCTCCAAGATGATCATCCCATCCACGACTCCCGACCCGGAAGTGAAACAGAAGCCTTTCAGGATGTACCACGACGACACCATGGGTTCCTTCTTCCGGCGTCTCGCATTCTCTCCGGACGGCCAGTTTCTCATCACCCCTGCTGGGTGTGTTGAGCAAGGAGACAAAGTCACAAACGCCACATTCATCTTCACCAGGAACTGTCTTTCAAAGTAGGGAACGCTGATCTATAAGACTGTAGGGCTGGCTAAAATGGTCGATAATCGGAAATATCGTCTATAGGAAAATTATTAATGATTATCAATATGAAAATTGTGCCATCAATAGTACCGCACAACTATTGTGATAAAATAAAGTTGTAGTTTGCCCACACACAAAGTTAGGACTGTATTCATTGGCTGCTTCTAGGATATGTTCAGGATGCTGTTTTATTAGTAATCCAGGGATTTACAGGATGCGAATTCCTGCGTCCTATACTCATAAAAATTGACAATGGATGCACCAAATTTTATTAGTGTGTCCACAGGGACCCTGAAGAGGTCCAAATACTTTTTGTAAAAATTCCAATCAAGTCACAATAAGTTATCACTGAGTTTGCTACTAGCTGGGTTATGGTATTATTTAGCTACTGTAACAATGTGATGATCATGATACACAATACAACAGCAGTATTAATAATAATATTTAAGTGTATGGGACCCCCATTTTGTTGTCCCGGGTGCCGTTGTACGAAGCGATCTTAGCTCTAAGGTTACTGTAACTCCCATTCCTTAACGTAGACTAAGGTAGCCTTAGCGCTAAGGTGACCGTAACTCCCATTCCTTAACATAGACTAAGGTAGCCTTAGCGCTAAGGTTACCGTAACTCCCATTCCTTAACGTAGACTAAGGTAGCCTTAGCCTTAGCGCTAAGGTTACCGTAACTCCCATTCCTTAACGTAGACTAAGGTAGCCTTAGCGCTAAGGTTACCGTAACTCCCATTCCTTAACGTAGACTAAGGTAGCCTTAGCGATAAGGTTACCGTAACTCCCATTCCTTAACGTAGACTAAGGTAGCCTTAGCGCTAAGGTCGTTTTGTACAATGGCACCCAGGACCCCTGAAAATTAAGAGTATGAGTCCCAGGGACCCGCAAATACAGGGCTCCATGTAAATCCCTGAGTAATCCACGCATAAACATGTCACCACTCTCTGGGTCCTGTTCCACAAAGCAATCTTAGCTTTCAGGTGATTGTAACTCTGAGTTTCATACATATACTTGGAGTGGCCATCTGTGAAGATCCGTGTTAGAATTGATCTTCAGCAACCCATGTTTGTTGTAAGAGGCGACTAACGGGATCGGTGGTCAGATTCGCTGACTTGGTTGACACGTGCCATCACATCCCACTTGCACAGATCGATGCTCATGCTGTTGATGACTGGATTGTCTGGTCCAGACTTGATTATTTACAGAAAAGCGCCATATAGCTGGAATATTGCTGAGTGCAGCGTTAAACAACAAACCAACCAACCAACCAACCAACCAATGGACATGGGACACTTGTAGCACTAGTCTCTTTTGCCTCTGCTAAATACATTCTACTCAATATTTGTTAAGGATCAAAATGATCATCTTCTATGGGATGGTCCTGGCAAATACTGTGTAGAATATGTCATGGTATATGTCCAGTTGTGTTTCCGATACCAAGAATTATATTATCATCTTTCACAGGCCTGCCATGTACTTGCAAAGCCCACAGAAGCCCACCATTGCAGTCAGGCCATGCCCTCAACTCTTTGAACTGAGGAAAGTTGACAATAAAAATATAAAGGGTAAGAAATCTTGATTGTAATTTTTACAAGAATTCTCTCCTGGACAAGAATATCATTTATCAAAGTCACTGCTTTCCTGAAGTCAATTTATCAGTGTCCTGAGAGACATAGTTTGCGTCTGTATTGTATCTATAAATGTTTGACATAAAAAGAGTGAGTGAGACGGAACTTCTGTTGTCAGTATTAGTGTGTGAGAGAATTGATTATGTGTCTTGCTTGGGTGATTTCGTTTTAAAAATGCTGGAATTTATTGAAATATTTTTTATGCCTTTTAAAACCGTTTGATACGTTTGGCACTAATTTGACTCCAAGGATTCTTTGTATTGTTGTAGACCAAGAAAACAACAACCTAAAAGAATGGGAGAAATATTCAACGTTATTTTGGTGAGTCATCCTCTTCTCTATTTGGGATTCTCTGGCAAAGCAGGTTGAGGTTGTATTTGTGTCTTTTTGGAGAATCGCCTGTGTGGGGATCCGTGTGAGAACAGGTCCCCAGCACCCAGTGCTGGTTGTAAGAAACAACTGAAGGGATCATGTTGTCAGGGCCAGTGATACCCGTGAACATGGAGGTTAGAACTGGTCTCCAGTAACCCATGCTTGTTGTAAGAGGCGACTAACGGGATCGGGTGGTCAGGTTCGATGACTTGGTTGACACATGTAATTGTTTCCCATTTGCGTAGATCGATGCTCATGCTGTTGATCACTGATTGTCTGGTCCAGACTCGATTATTTACAGACCGCCGTCATATAGCTGGAATATTGCTGAGTGAAGTGTTCAACAAACCAACCAACCACCTACGACCAGTGATTTGGCTGTTGCATGTTCCCTGCCTGTGTGCAGGGGTGGAAATAACCCATTGCCCGACGCCCGAGTCCAGTCTTTTTTTCTGTCGGGCAAGCAAATTTGTATATCACACTGTACCGGTGTCCAGTTGATATTCCAATGTTAATAATGTTGTTTATTTAAAAAATCAATAAGAAAACGGCCGGTATAGTGGAAAAATTATCAGGGCAAGTGATTTTACATGTGCCACTGTACCGGAGTACACTAGCAATTTTAAACTACCCCTGACTAGGTAAATGGACTTAGCCTGCTGCTCAAGTCAAAATGCTTCCATCAGACTCAATGACTTGAATGTCATCTAACCTGCACGGTATAGATCATTACCAACAATATCAATCACTGGATTGTCTGGTCATGGACTTGAATATTTGCCATATTGACATGCTACCGTCATGTAGAAGTTTAAGTATTGACGAATGTGAAATGGAACAACAAAGGTACAATATGTAGTCACAGTTTAACTTATTCAAACACCTTGGTTAGATTATTGAGATGCATTCTTTCTATTAACTGAAGCATGTCAGTACAACTTATAAAAGATGGCATTATACTTTTCTGGTTTATGGTTCAAAAGACAGGCGGTGGGGTAGCCTGGTGGTTAAAGCGTTCGCTTGTCACGCCGAAGACCCAGGTTCGATTCCCCACATGGGTACAATGTGTGAAGCACATTTCTGGTGTCCCCAGCTGTGATATTGCTGAAATATTGCTAAAAGCGTCGTAAAAGTAAACTCACTCACTCACTCACTCAAAAGACAGCTGTAAATATGTGACATAGTTACAATTCACACCTAATTAAGTTATTAGATTGAAGAAGAACAAAATCTCCAAATTTATGAGATGAGAAAATAAACTTGCTTCTTTTAAAATGCAAATTAAGACAAAATAACACTTGTTCCAAGTGTCTGCCAAGGCTACTTGTATCATCATGCATATTTCTTCGTCAAAGGTGTCTGTCAAGATTAATATGAGCACTGTTGTGGTGCTATTTCAACTTTGTGTCATACACTTGATGTAAAGTATGATCAAGGAAGGAAATGAAGGTACTACACTTTGCACCAATTACCGGAATATGTTTATAAGTTGTTCTGCTGTGCTTTCCTCAACAACCTTTACAAAGCTTTAAAAACCTCATGAATTTCATAAGAGGGCGCAAGAGAACATCTTGCATTTGTTAATTATATCTTTCGACCTGGAAATGAACTTGAAACTCATGAAGAAGTCCTTCAAAATCCTTTCAAAATATACTTGAATTAAATCTTTGAAACTGAAATGGTGCAGTTTTGGAAAAAAAGAAATATTAGACACACTTTTTGTGCAATTGTCATGTTTATTTGAAGCTGGGATCTAATAAAGCTCCAGGAAGACCTACATAAGGTGATGAGTTCATTTGCACTGGAGAACTATTACGGTATACATGGACAGAAGTTGAGCGCAACACTCTGTATATTTAGGTTTGGTTTGTTTGTTAAACATGGCACCCAGCAATATTCCGGCTGTGTGGCGGAATAATCAAATCTGGACCGTCTAAAAAATCAAATCTGGATCACACAATCCAGTGATCAACAGCATGAGCATTGATCTACGCAATTGGGATATGACATGTGTCAACCAAGTCAGCTAGCCTGACCACCCGATCCCGTTAATCGCCTCTTACGACAAGCGTGGGTTCCTGAAGACCAATTCTAACCCGGATCTTCAATGGGTCTGTATACAGTATATAGAAATCCATGGATTGAAATAATTTCCTGTTACATTTCTGACAAAACCTATTTGTTTTTGTTCACGTACAGAAATGAAATACATGTACTGAAAAACAGTAACAGAAAACAGATAATTATTGATGTTACAATGCTCTTGTGTCACTGGTGAATTGAACCGTATACCTTCATTAATTCAGTTCATTCTTTGTGATCACAAGAGTTGAATATTCATGAAAATTTTTAAGTGTTTTTACTTGAGTTTGTTATTTTTCAAAGTGAGATATGCAAAATGGAATAAATCCAAGTCAGGAAGCATAATTATCAGCACTCTCATGAATTACATTTGACAGTAATGGTCATAAATTAACAATGTGAACATGGTCAAAATGTATCAGAAAATTTATTTTGTTGTTTAGCTGAATATACAGAATAATACTTCAACTGTGACTTGTTATTGTATTTGTTAGTTAATATTTGTATTTGTTACCCAGTATTAAGTGATATGTATCATGTTTGCCTCATAGGGGATTCGTTGGAGCCCTAATGGGAAGTTTTCCGAGTTGCCATGGCCTTGAAAACTTGTGTATCTGACTCCCAAAACATGTCCATGACTCCCTCTCATGACACAAGGAGTCATGATGACTCATAAATTTTTATACCAAGGGCAAACACTGAGTTTTGTCAGGGGTGGAATTAACCCATTGCCGTTGCTAGTCCGAGTCCAGTGTTTTTTCTGTCGGGCAAGCAAATTTGTATATCACTCTGTACCGGTGTCCAGTTGACTTTCCAATGTTAATTATGTTGTTTATTTAAAATCAACAAGAAAATCGGCCGGTATAGAGGAAAAATTATCAGGGCAAGTGATTTTACATGTGACACTGTACCGGAGTACACTAGCAATTTTAAAGTTATTTCCACCCGTTTGTTAATATTCCAAAGCAATACCGATAACCTTGTCAGCTGCCTCCCTCTAAGCGCCATTTAAGGTGACACTGTCCATGTGACCATTGCAGTTTAACACTCATCAACATCTGCATTCGTCAGTCCTGTTCTCCCGAGGCTCGGAACCAGAGTTGCAAAGATCTATTCTATCTCGGACACCTCATCAACATCTGCAACAAATCAATGAGTGAGCGGAGTGAGTTTGGTTTTACACCGCTTTTGAGTGAACAATATTTCAACAATATCACAGTGGGGTACACCTGAAATGGGCTTCACACACAGGGGTTGAAATAACCCATTGCCTGATGCCCGAGTCCAGTGTTACAGGCATATTTGTATATCACACTGTACCGTGTCCAGTTGACTTTCCTATGTTAATTATGTTGTTTATTTTAAAAAATCAACAACAAAATCGGCCAGTATAGTGGAAAAATGATGAGGGCAAGTGATTTTTACTTGTGCCACTGTACCGGAGTACACTAGCAATTTTAAAGTTATTTCCAGCCCTGACACATTGTACCCATGTGGGGAATTGAACCTGGGTCTTCGGGTGTGACAAGCTTAACGCTTTAACCACCAGGCTACCCTCCACCCATCTTTTGAACCTGCACGAATGAAATATAGATGAACATTTTATGTATTTGTTTCTAACAGATAAACGCCAGTGTAGAATATATGAGGTGATTATGTTAAGCTTTATCCAGAGGATCTGCTTTTCCAAAGAAATGACATTCTGACCAAAAGCAAAGTTGGTTGGTTGGTTGGTTGGTTGGTTGGTTGGTTGGTTACGCAAACACTCAGCAATATTCCAGCTATATGGAGAAGGTCTGTAAATAATAGAGTCTGGACCACACAATCCAGTGATCAACAGCATGAGCATTAGGTCTGCACAATACAACTGGTTTACAGGTATTTACCGGTTCAGACATGAAAACAATACGCATTGCGACACGCTGATCGAAAACGGTATTTTGACATGCATTCGAAAACTTCATAACACTCGGAAATCTTCGGATGTTTCGCTTTTTAATTGTTCTTTTCCCTGTTTCATTAGTGCCAAATGTTAATTAGATTTTTATTGTGTCATGATTAAAAGTTTTTATAAACGGTTAATCAATCATAGTGATTTTGTTGTGTGTTTGCTTATAATCAAGCATTAACTTCGATACTAAGTAGTTTTGTTAAAAAATAATCCTTGCAATATATTGCAATACATATCTCAATATATGCTTCCGCATCGCAATATATCGCGAATATGAACATTCTCTGCAATACCCACCCCTAATGAGCATCGATCCTCGCGAACTGAGATGCACTGACATGTGTCAACCAAGTCATTGAGTCTGACCACACCAGGGCCCACTTGCACAGAACAATCTTAGTTACAATCAATCTTAGGCCCCTACAATCAGTTTTACAATCGCCATACAATTACGCTAATCCACTTGCACAAAGACGATCTTAGAGCCATTGTAAGACGGGCATTTATTTAAGATCGCGATCTTAGCTAAGATCGAACTCTTCAACGGTGGAAGGTAGGAATTTCTTAAACCTGTTTGGGAGATATTTTTGTGGTGTGTGTGTGTATGTATGTAGGAAATAGGAAAATGGCTACAGAAGTGTTTTAAAGAATGCATGGCATGGAAATAAGGATATTAAATAATATTTCGAGAGAGCAGTTGTTAAATACTTATTCACAGCATATTAATGATATAACCCTATTGCATTGATAAATATTTTTCTAAAAGTGAAATTATTTTGAAACATACAATTGTAATGTCTCAGCATGTGTATATCCCTATTTGATGAATACTTGTATATATTTAAAATGCATTATCAAATTTAGATTTATGGATGAGAAAGAAACTTGATTTTGCACGCTAACTTTATCTAATTGTAGATTACTTTAATGATAAACTAAGACAAAATCACTCCATGACCGAAAAGAAATATAAGTATGTTGAGCTCTGCAGTTGGGCATGACAGACTCTCTGACGGCAACAGTATATGCCAAGGGAAGCCACTCCCATCTTGTGTATAAACTGAAATTATCTGCTCTTGAGTTAATGAAAAGGTCTCGCCATTGTTAATCGCTTACGCAGACACTGTTCGCTGCTTTATCCTTTCCTTGATTATCAAAAGGTATGTTGTTTCACACTTATTCCAAGATTGAATCGGATTGAGTAGTACTATGTGATATCGACCGATGGTTATGTGGTTCACTACAGAAAATAACAATGTATCCGACGTTAAATTGGTTGTATGCATTCTCCTGGTTGTTGAAGTGTCGAGGCGAACCACACAGTTTTATGCAATATAATTGCAATCTCCAAGGGTAAAGCTGATTATTTTATGGAAACAGATACCTTACTAACTTGAACGCCATTTTATCACAGGCTACAATGATCTTAGCTCCTTACAATTGGTCCAGACCGATTGTACATTTTGATTGTAACTTAAAATGATCTTAGCCTACAAATTGCATTGTGCAAGTGGATGGCGATTAGAAGCCGGGCCAAAGATCGCATCTTCAGGATTTACAATAATTGTAGCTAAGATCGCTCTGTGCAAGTGGGCCCAGATCCTGTTAGTCACTTTTATGACAAGCATGGGTTACTGAAGACCGATTCTTAACCTGATCTTCACGGATAGCACGGTAGTAAGGATGGCAAGATGTTAACATAACAGTATTACAAGCTGTCAACATAGGTCCAGGTATTTCACATAAACACTGACACAGATGGTGACAACTGGTTCCCAGCAAGGTAATAAACAGACTTGATAAAACAGTCGACTGAAAATTTTATTTCTAAAGTTCATAACTACACTTTTCATTCTTTTGAAATAGAACTTGAAGGTGTGTGTTGTACCATTCAGGTCTCTGTTGAATCATTCAGGTTTTTTTTTATTCATTCATGAAGTTTTTTAATACTTCTGGTGTCTCTTGAACTTTCTGATGTCTCATGAATCATTCTGGAATGTGTTGAATCGTTCACGAAGTTTTGGAATCCTTTGGGAGTCTCTTGAACTTTCAGTCAGAATTTGCTGACTCTTTTGTGAGTTCACTACATCATTCAGGAGTTCATTGAATCATTTGAATCTGTTGAAATTATTCAGGAATCTGTTAAAATCATTCAGGAATCTGTTGAAATCATTCAGGACTGTTGAAATTATTAAGGAATCTGTTGAAATCATTAAGGAATCTGTTAAAATCATTCAGGAATCTGTTGAAATCATTCAGGACTGTTGAAATTATTCAGGAATCTGTTGAAATCATTCAGGAATCTGTTGAAATCATTCAGGAGTTCATTGAATCATTCAGGAGTTCATTGAATCATTCAGGAATCTGTTGAAATTATTCAGGAATCTGTTAAAATTATTCAGGAGTTCATTGAATCATTAAGGAGTCTGTTGAAATTATTCAGGAATCTTAAAATTATTCAGGAGTTCATTGAATCATGGAGTTCATTGAATCATTCAGGAATCTGTTGAAATCATTCAGGAGTTCATTGAATCATTCAGGAGTTCATTGAATCATTCAGGAGTCTATCTGCATCAATTGCTGTATTATGTTCCAGTTTACCATACCGAGTTGTGTTCGCTGTTGTGTCTGAAGATGCGGTGTTGTTGTACGACACCCAGCAGACGACCCCCATCGCCTACATCAGCAACACTCACTACCTCCAGATGACAGACATAACATGGTGAGTATTCCTTTTCGATCGCTTGCTTCACTTCGCTCATAGATGTCAACCACAGATTTAGGGCTTTTGGTACGATGCTCATTCTAACCAGTGATATAAGGTGAAATTGATTTCAGATTTGAACAAAAAAGCATCGTTTGATTTAATAATTGATCTTCACGAAATGTCATGGTATTTGATGTACTGGTGTAGATAAGTGGTTAAGAGGTTTACCCATCACGCCAAGGACACAAACTTGGTTCGTTACTTTGGTACAAGATGTGACTACTTTTTCTGGTTTTCCCGCCATGAAATTGATCATATGATGATGAACCAGCCAATAGCATCATATTTTTATGAAAAATAATGCTTTTTGTCCATCACATATTGTAAATGAATTAACAAAGGCAGTGTTTTAGCCGATCAAGTTACAGATTTTAGAGGTTGGAGTGATTCAGTGTAGAAAATGATACATTAGTACTGAAGAAGACAGTGAGTCTGCCACACTCATGCTTTTTGTCATGGGGTGTACTTTTTACAATTATGTTCTTGTTTACCTCAAGTATCCGCAGCCTCCATATTGGAAGTTTTTGTCGTTGCTTCTCTGTCACCCAACAGCACGACACTTTTTTGTTGTAGGTGAGACAGATCATTCATCCCCTTTTTCTGTTCTTCCTCACGATATCTTCTATTCAGATTGTGCTTGGACAAGGTTGGATTGGTTTTTTTTAAAATGGCATGGATTCCCAAACTTTAAAAAAACCATCTTAAATATGTTTATGTCTGCTGCGTGCGTTCATTGATGTAACAGCTAGAAAAAAATATGCTTACTGTTCATGCTACTGCAAAAACTAGGTTCCTGAAGGTTAAGCGACAAAGGAATCTTGATTTTTTTCTGCAGGCATGGTGAGAAACAAAGAAAGGAACCACCTGTTTCATTTAATTATTCCTTTGTTTCCCGCCAACTGACCAGAATGCCCTTTGCCCAAAACAAATTCTTTAAACCAAGAAATACAAAAAATATTCGCCTTTCATTCCCTTGACGCAGTGTTCATAGTGAGGAGGGATGGTACCTCAGATTTGCACTTATTGTGAACTCCAGAGTAGGTTTATGGAACAAAAATATCCCTGATACCAATGTTTGTCAGAGGGAAGTGACCGAGGGTTGAATGGTCATACAGCTTTATTATTGTTATCAACACACTTGAAACAAGGGACTTGGTATTTATGTTTATATGCCATCCATCCAACCATCTGTCCATCCATCCATGCAACCAACAATCCATCCATGTATCCACCCACCCATCTATCCATAAATCCATCCATCCACCCATCTATCCATAAATCCATCCATCCACCCATCTATCCATAAATCCATCCATCCACCCATCTATCCATAAATCCATCCATCCACCCATCTATCCATCCATCCATCCACCCATCTATCCATCCATCCACCCATCTATCCATAAATCCATCTATCCATCCATCTATCCATCCACCCATCTATCCATAAATCCATCCATCCACCCATCTATCCATAAATCAATCCATCTATCCATCCATCCATCCACCCATCTATCCATAAATCCATCCATCCATAAATCCATCCATCCATCCATCCATCTATATCCATCCATCCATCCATCATCCATCCATCCACCCATCTATCCATCCATCCATCCATCCACCCATCTATCCATAAATCCATCCATCCATCCACCCATCTATCCATAAATCCATCCATCCATCCATCCACCCATCTATCCAATAAATCCATCCATCCACCCATCTATCCATAAATCCATCCATCCACCCATCTATCCATCCATCCATCTATCCATCTATCCATCCATCCATCCATCCATCCATCCATCCATCCATCCATCCTATTGTTGACAGGCTGTTTCCAAAACTTGTGCATCTGGATTTGTTTCTAAGTTTGCTTAATGGTGCCTTTGTGTTGTTTGCAAACCCAAGTTGACAATGGCAACCTTTCCTTATTTTGAAGCAGTTGGCCGATTTGTGGTTTGTTAATGAGATAATTAACACTGCACATAGTTGTGTTTGAAGACACCTCAGAGGGGTAGACCACTGCTTGTGAATGGATTTGCTTGGTGGAGACTTGATTGTTTACAAGGCACTATGAAATAGCCAACATTGACAGAATTGTAATTCAGCATCCTTTACATGCGATGGAGTGTACAGTTGCAGATATATGGAGTACATCATTCTCCATTATGTGATGGGTTAGCCTAGTGTTATCCATTAAGTATTATACTGTTCTGTTAGCCTAGTGGTTAGTGTGTTGGCCTATCAGCCTGAAGGTTGGGAGTCAATTCCCTTCATAGGTAGTTGAGGTGGTGAAGTAGCACTGTAGCACTGTAGGTAAAGTGTTTCCTGGTAATGCTTAATTCTGAGTTCAATTATCAACATGGGTCTTTCCAATAATTTGAGCCTATTTCTGGTGTCCCACTTCGTGATAGGGATAGAACATTGCGAATAGGGGCCTAAAACAACACTCAAATCAGCGTTCCTTTTCCTTGAATACAATAGGATGCAATTAAATATATACTATCCTTAGATCTTGAATAATCCCCAACATATTTCCATCAGTTATACTCGTTGCCATCTTCTTAAAATTGGACAAATGAAAACTATCCAAGTAAGTTGCGACTGACTGACTGACTGACTGAGCTTTTAGCAATATTCCAGCAACATCACGGCAGGGGACACCAGAAATGGGCTTCACACATTGTACCCATGTGGGGATTCGAACCCGGGTCTTTGGCGTGACGAGCCAACGCTTTAACCACTAGGCTACCCAGCCGCCCCAAGTTGCTACTAGTTAAGCTAATGACTGTAAAAGTCAGAAGAATATGTTCTTCATGTTCCCAGGGACCTTCATTTCTGGCAAATTGGAATTGTTTTTGACCAAAATGAGGGGAAAATTCAAAGCTGAAGAGTTCTGAGCTCAGCTTTAACACAAAAAATACTGTGATGAAATGTTCTTCAGGTAGATGTTTTAATTACTGTCACCAGAAGAATGTTCAAAGAGTATAAAAACCTATAAATATGTTCTTTGTAAAAACACCCAGAAGGCTTCCTCTTGAAAAGAACTTTCAGAAACTTTGTCATGTTTGAGTGTTTGGTCTGTTTTCTTCAAGGTCAATGTTCTCCTCAAGGTCAATGGTCTCCATGTCCCGAATTGAGATATTAGTTTCCTGGTGTCAAGAATGTCAATAGATCAGCAGGACTTGACTCCCATCTTGTCTCCTGTTTCGGGTACACTCCTGTCAGTGATGATACGTCCATGCTATAGGCACATGTGGTGCCGCCGTCTGACGTCAATGACGATGTGTTGCATGGGGCCATCTGAGGCAGACGTCACTTTGAGTAGTCATTCCTGCACTTGGCTAGTAGATGTCATCGTATCCCAATAGTGTAGATCAATGCTCCTGATGTAAGAGGCGACTAACGGGATCGGGTGGTCAGGCTCACTGACTTGGTTGACACGTGTTATCAATGCTCATGCTGTTGATCACTGGATTATCTGGTCCAGACTTGATTATTTACAGACCTCCGCCATATAGCTGGAATATTGCTGAGTGTGACATTAAACAACAAACAAACAAATAAAATCAAAATGTCTTCCAAATCCGTCTCCTAGAAATACCTACCTCTGTATGAGGGTGACATTTGTATGGAAGATGGAAGTTCCTGTAAGAAAAGGCATCCTTGAAAGAGTGAGTGAGTGAGTATGGTTTTACACTGTTTTTAAGCAATATTCCAGCAATATCACGGTGGGGACACCAGAAATGGGCTTCACACATTTTACCCATGTGGGGAATCTAACCCGGGTCTTCGGTGTGATGAGCGGACGCTTTAACCACTAGGCTACCCCACCGCCCCTGTCCTGAACAAGTGTTTGCAATTGTCGACCCAAGATATGATGTGGAAACTATTATTAATGAATGAGGATAGACCCGTTAAATGAATCACAGTATTGGGATGTCAGTTAAAAATTGTTGTAGTTTAAAACAGTCTAACCATTTGTTTTCCCTCAACACCATCTAAGCATCTTCCAAATTAGAATCTCAACATTTTCTACCTGTGTATGAAGGTGATACCTGTATGTAAGTTGGAGCCAACCTCTGCCGGTGATGATATACGTCCATGCTACAGGCACATGTGGTGCCGCCTGTCTGACGTCCCTGACGATGTGTTGCATGGGGCCATCTGAGGCAGCTAGAAAATATTGCTGTAAGCATTGAAAACCTAATTCACACTTGTCTAAGGAAAGAAAATTTCCAGGAAACATCAGTGTTTGAAATGAAAAGCTTTGAAACTGAACTTTTGCGAATTCAACATAGAACCATCGTTCACATGTCTCAGTGTTTATGTACTTTGGAACTGGAAACAAACGTCATCCTGAGCTGTGTAAATAAACCAGGATGCCGATACAGATGTCTAGATCATTGACTACCAGCAAAATCTGATGGAAATATGAGTGAGTGAGTTTTTGGCTGCACTCAAATAATCAAGTCTGGACCAGACAATCCAGTGATCAACAGCATGAGCATCTATCTACCCAAGTTGGATACATGTGTCAACCATGTCAGCGCGCCTGACCGCCTCTTACGACAAGCATGGGTAACTGAACATTAATTCTGACCCAGATCTTCACGGGTCTGGAAATAAGAGTCCATAAAGGGATTGGTGGTTCAGTTTCTTCAGAGTTGGTTCATGGATTCAGGATTTGGATGAATGTGGGTCATCGTAGCCTGGTGACGTGGAGCGATGCTCATGATGTCAGTCACTGGATTGTCTGGTCCAGACTTGATTATGTACAGACTGCTATCATGAAGCTGAAATACTGCTGAGTGCCGCCTTAACAACCACCAGGAAATAGTATCCCATCGGGACGTGTGTGGTAATAGGTCTCTAGCACACAATACTGGTTGTAAGGGATGACTCATCTGGACTGGGTAGCCAGGCTCAGGCTCCGTCCGTGTCATCATGCAAGGTTAATTGCTCAACGGTTTGCCAGTTCAAGAATTGATTATTTGCAGTAAATATCAGAATTTCTTGACATTATCCACACATTCACTTGATGACATGCTTGAAACGTCCTGAGTATGGCAGTCCGGCGTTGAAAAGGCCTTAACACTTGATAAATTGCCACAAAAAGATGAATCTGGCAGCCATTATTTACTCAACTGTTAATGAAGAAATAAGCTGCAATGTTTTTCGTCTTTAAATTTGTCATGTAGCACAGGACTAACCCGTAACTCAAACAACAAACTATATGAGACTCTGTTGTGTGGACTTAATACATGTTTGAAAGCTCACTTGAGTCTCACTTTGAGCTGTACAATGTGTGATTATTGTTTTGAAAAGGACTTAGAAACAGTTGTTGAATTCAGTGCCAACCTGTGTGCCGTGGCAGGTCAGTCTTGTGTCAGGCACGTAGTTGCATGGGTTCTAATGGCTTGCTGTAAAGGTAAATGTCTTTATTTGTCAGAATTACCTGAATTTGTTTAATGAGGGCCAGAAAAGTTCAGTCAGGATCTGCAGCTCCTGGGTCCCCAATCCATAAAACGTTCATAGTGCTACGACATTCGTAAGCCTGTGATAAACTATAGCGTTCATAGTGCTACGACATTCGTAAGCCTGTGATAAACTATAGCGTTCATAGTGCTACTGACATTCGTAAGCCTATGATAAACTATAGCGTTCATAGTGCTACGACATTCGTAAGCCTATGATAAACTATAGCGTTCATTGTGCTACGACATTCGTAAGCCTATGATAAACTATAGCGTTCATTGTGCTACGACATTCGTAAGCCTATGATAAACTATAGCGTTCATAGTGCTACGACATTCGTAGGCCTATGATAAACTATAGCGTTCATAGTGCTTCGACATTCATAAGCCTATGATAAACTATAGCGTTCGTAGTGCTACGACATTCGTAAGCCTGTGATAAACCATAGAGTTACGACATGTCATTGTCATCGGTTCCCAACTGCGCAGATCGATGCTCATACTGTTGATCACTTGATTGTCTGGTCCAGACTTGATTATTTACAGCCCACCGCCATATAGCTGGAATATTGCTGAGTGTGGCGTAAAACTCCGCTTACTCACTCACTACGACATGTCGTAACGTTACAAATGCTTTGTGGATTGGGACCCTGAAGTCTGTAGGTCCTCATGGTCTTAGAATCTAGCAAATTATTTTTGAGTTTCTGGGAGGAGGTATTCAGTGTTGCCCGAAACACTGGCGTTAGGAAGCCAGTACTTGCCAGTCATTTGCCAATGTGAACATCCAGTTTAGAATCGATCTTCAGCAACCCATGCTGTTGCAAGAGGCGACTTATGGGATCAGGTGGTCACGCTCGCCGACAGGACTTGACTGACTTGATGAATGTCATTGTATCCCAATACAATGCATAGTTCGAAGCTCATGATGTCAATCACTGGATTGTCTAGTCAAGAACTGATTATTTACTGACCAAAACATTAACTTGTGGGCGCTGTGGGCGAAGCTGGCTAAGGTGCCAGGCTAATGATCCAGCAAGGTTGAGGTGTCGGATCGAGCCCACCTGTGACCGGGTGTAAAAAACCTTGGAGTCAACTTTGTGTGCAGACTCTTTCAGTGTTGTCACAACCCTTTAGTGTACAGTACACAACCCTGTGCACTTAAAAGAACCCACGAATCCGCTGGTATTTGACCAGATGGTGGCCACATGAATACGCGTGCAAACACCTAGTTGCGGGTACAGCAACGTGCAGTGAACATGGACAAAGTACTGTGACTATGTGTCCCATTCCACCCAGCTGTGAATGAGTACCTCGTTAGGATGAGAAAGCCATAATAACTCGGTGCGCCTAGTGGCTGCAAGAGTTGTATACTCCCCAGGGAGTTGAGATTGATAATGCGATGTGCCGTTGAGATTGACATCCAATGATCGAGGAAAAAATACCAGCCTTTGAGCATGCACTAGTCGTGGATATATGCGCTATATAAATATCCTATAATAATAGTAAAATAATAATAACTGGAAAATTGTTCAGAGCAGCTTGGAAGCAACAAAACCCAATGTTTGTTGTCGGTAACTAAGTTAAAGGCGGCAGCTCAACAAAAGCACATTATGTTTATCTCCGTTTGACACGGCTTTCCTCTGCAGGTCCAGCAACGGTCAGATACTGGTGGCATCCTCGTCTGATGGCTTCTGCACATTGGTGACATTTGAGGAGGGAGAGCTTGGCGTCCCCTACGTACCCGAGGAGAAACAGGCAGATGCGAAGGACTCCGAATCTTCATCAGATGCTCCAAGCATCGACCTAAAGTCAGAATCTCATGTGCGGAGCGGGACAGCAGTGAAGATGGCCCCACCCTCCACCAGCCCAATTAAATTGGTATGGACATATCAGGCAGATCGTAATAGATTCTGAACGTTTTTAGAGAAACAAGACACAATCAGTAAAACATATGTTTCACAGGCTACAAGGGTTTTAAGGTGGTGGGGTAGCCTAGTGGTTAAAGCGTTCACTCGTCACGCTGAAGACCCGGATTTGATTCCCCACATGGGTACATGGTGAAGCCAATATCTGGTGTCTCCCGTCATAATATTGCTGGAATATTGCTAAAGCGGCGAAACCATACTCACTCACTCACTACAAATGTAGAAGATGGATGGGGTGATTTGAAAATTTCTAACAGATCGTGAAAGCAATCATGTAAGTGTTTTCTTTCCATAGTTTAAAAAATGTTTTGAATTTGAAAAAAAAAATTCAGTTATGCTTCCCTGATCAACATCAGATTTATAAAAGGGTAAGGAATATCACAGTGTTTAGTTAGCATTTTGTGAAGATGATAATGATTGTTTCATTTAGGCACTATCATCTATTCACGGGATTGGTGGGTAGGCTAGTGGTTAAAGTGTTCGGCCAAAAACCTGGGTTTGATTCCCCGCGTGGTAGCGATGTGTGAAGCCCATTTCTGTTGTCCCCCACTGTGTTATATTGCTAATACCAGCATAAAACTAAACTCGCCTCATCTGTCCACCATATCTGACATTGTTTTCACTATATCATCACAAGTCTTACTTGAGATTTGCTAAAATAGTATTTAGATCAAGGCTCCCTTCATTTTTGTCTTTGGTAGCATATGGGCAATAACAACGATAGATTGATCTAAAGCCGATATTACAAACACTGAGAAAGCTTTTACAGACTTTTGTTCCAGTAGTGATGATATCTTGCATTGTCTGTTTATTACCATAATGTTCTACAGATTTTAAGAGTTTAGAATATTAGTTTATTACCTACGGGGCTTAAAATATCGGGGTTCATATTTTTCATAATGATGCCCTGGGGCAAAATATGACTTTTCATGGTGGCGTGACATCATGAGCAATGCATTGATGTCACGTTTCTTCTGTGATGTTGCGTTGTACATGCGGCAAGGCAGGTAGCCAGCCTATGTTTGAAAGTAGATTTGGATGTATTTTCCTCAATTTGACGACTTCCGATAATAAACAGAATATTATATTACACTCGTTGCCTAAATATTGGTAAATCCCTCGCCTCGCTCAGGAAATACCAACATTTAGGCACTCATGTCGTGAAACATAGTATGACATGGGCACTCATATAATATCCTCTATATATTAGTATTATAGGATTTACACAATGAAAAGGGTTTATTGTTAGGTATGAAGGTGAAGATTCTTGAAATGTGTTGAAATCCATTTAGTCTGTAGTGTGTTTGAAGGAAATTACCATTAATGGGCAAGTACAGTAAAAGGTGGAAGAAAAATCACTGCCAAATGTTTTGAAGTATTCTGTGATAGTGCATGAAATGAGTTCTGCAGTTTCAACGGTTATTGCACTTCTTGATTTGTACATTGTCATTGAATGATAAAAAGTACTTGAAAACAGGGAATGTCAAAGAATTACTGCAATATTGCTATAAGCAGTGTATAAAATAAGCCAAAAAAACAGCCAGACATCAGGGGTGGTAACATGTTGAAATGGATTTAACCAGACCAGACACCAAGCTGGGCAAGCTGGCTAAGGCGCCAGGCTAGTGATCCAGCGAGGTTGAGGTGTCGGGATCGAGCCCACCTGTGACCGGGTGTAAAAACCTTGGAGTCAACTTTGTGTGCAGACTCTTTCAGTGTTGTCACAACCCCTAGTGTACAGTACACAACCCTGTGCACTTAAAAGAACCCACGAATCCGTTGGTATATGACCAGATGGTGGCCACATGAATACGTGCAAACACCTAGTTGCGGGTACAGCAACGTGCAGTAAACTTGGATAAACTACTGTGAATATGTGTCCCAGTCCACCCCGCTGTGCATGGGTACCTCGTTAGGATGAGAAAGCCACAATAACTTGGTGCGCCTAGTGGCTGCAAGAGTTGTATACTCCCCAGGGAGTTGAGATTGAAAAAACGATGTGCCGTTGAGATTAACATCCAATGATCGAGGGAAGAATACCAGCCAGCACTAAGCACTAGTTGCCTGTATAATATTCTATAATAATAATAATAAAATAATATATGGTTAATTTACTGAGATGTATGGAACATCTAAAAAAATTACTGGCTAGCTGTAAATTCAGACCATCCGTCAGAAATCTAGCCTGTGTTGGGCTGTCTGACGGGCCTTATTTCATACACTGCTATAAGCGGCATAAAACTAAACTCACTCTCTCACCCATCCAGTGTCAGTACATTCAACATTCCCTTATGAACTTAAACTTTTGTGACTGTCATCTCAGCAATGGTCGTCATAAAATTGTTGTCTTATTCATCAGTGACCAAGCCTTGTGGGGTTTTATGTTTGTAATGTGCATTCTGTGATGGACAGTGTTTTCATTTTGCCCAGAAATCTTCACCAGACGAAGCTGCCATGGAAGTAGACACTGGAAGCGAGGACCTTATTCTCATTCTGGACGAGACGACAAACGATGCGTCTGGCTCAGACAAGTCTCACTGCAGTGATACAAGCAAAAGTGGTGAGGCTCAGAAAAAGCCGAGACCGATACTAGCAACAAGAAGACTAAAGACGAAGCTCCCTCCACAAGTAGCAATATATCCGTAAAACCAATGAGCACTGAAATGAAGTGTCCTGAAAATGGGTCTGGACTTTCTGTGAAACCCGTCTCTGGCTCAAGTACGACGGCTGGGAGTAAGCCGAAGCGTATTCAGTTCCAAACAATATCACTTCTCAAGCCTAAGTGAGATTATCTTATGAAAATGAGCAACCGCTAAAAGAAACATGATGTATTGAAGGAGAGATTGATTAGCCAATCTGCAGTGCATATTTTCAGCATGTTTTTTCTGCTTAAGAGAGACTTCACGCAGTTAGATCAATCAGTTTATGTCTGCAACTGAAAAAACCTCAGAAACTTTCTTGTTAAATGCCAGATTCCTATTTTGGCAGACAGACATATTTGTAAGCGCTGCGCAGCAAAAGTGCTTTATGATCTTGGAGGATTTTATACACATTGTCATTTTGAAATGGATTTTTATGATAAAATTCAATTTTCCAACCATGTCGTCTGTTTGATTAAATGCTTGGATGGAGTACTTCCACTCATATCCAATTGGTTTTGTAGAGCATAATGTTATTCAGAATTTCTATATTTCAGAGCTCAAATTCGGACACTTTTCCAGGATATGTTCAAAATAATTGATGTCATTCAATTTAGAAGATATTTAATTTGTACAAAAAAGATATCAGTTCAAATCGAGATATTCATCAGTACTAAATGCATGCAGTGGGCGTTTGAGTTACAAATTGTTTCATGCACGTCATGGGTTACAAAGGTCCAGATTTTTTCTTGACTCTGTGGTTTAGTGCCTGGCGAGAAGGAACACAGGGAAGTGCACTCAGCATTAAACAGATGAGACGAGGGCTGATCTGTTCTGTGTCAGTATATTTTGTCTGAGTGGAGGGCTCCTGGTATCTCAGTGTGCTGGCCCTATAAAACCAGCATAAACCAGTCAGTACAAGCAGTCGCACTCACTCACGCATGCTTGTCGCTGTAAACGTGCCATAATCTTCAACACAGTGTTAAACCCCAAGTCAGCTCTTGTTGATAATAGAACTTTTACATGTTTTTGTTTTAGGGAATTGTTTTCTGATTCTGCGAGGTTTGGGTGGCGGGAGTGAAATCAATTTTGAAAAATGAGTGTCAAGGGATTACATCTGTAAGGAAACTGACATTAATGATGATATTTTTGAATGGTTGTTGAAGTGTAGCTTGTAAAAGAAAAAAAGAGAATATGGTTTGGGAGTTACTGTTGTTATCGCTTGATTATCCCCCGCAGCGCGCTTAGCGGGGGATATAGTATTAGGCTTTATCTGTCTGTCCGTACGAATTGGAATATCTTAAGAACTGTTGACTAGATTCTTTTCATATTTGGTACCTAGGTTCATCACAGTGTAAGAAAGGTCCCAGTCAGGTTTTGTGACCTTGACCTTGACCTTAATTTCAAGGTCACAAGGGGACTTTAACGTTTTACCCTTGTCAGCAAGATATCTCAAGAACCGTTCACTAGGTTTTCTTCATATTCAACACCAAGCTTTATCTAGGGAAGGTGCAGGGCCCAGTTGATTTTGGTGACCTTCACTTAATTTTCAAGGTCATGGTGACACTTTGAAGATTTCAGCATATTAACCTACATGTTATGCTTGTCAGCGAGATACCTCAAGAACCATTCTCTGGATTTTCTTCATATAATTTGACACCAAGCTTCATCAAGGGAAGGTGCAGGGCCCAGTTGATTTTGGTGACCTTCACTTAATTTTCAAGGTCACAGTGACACTTTGAAGATTACATTGTATTAATCTGCATGTTAAGATGGTCAGCGAGATATCTCAAGAACCATTCACTGGACCTTCTTCATATGTGACACCAAGCTTCATCTAGGAAAAGTGGAAGGCCCAGTCGATTTTGGTGACCTTCACTTAATTTTCAAGGTCACGAAGACACTTTGAAGATTTCAGCATGTTAACCTGTATTCACTGGATTTTCTTCATAGACTTTCAAGACTTCCCTTGAATATTTTTCAGTAAGCATTTTCTTTAGTACCATTTTTGCATATTTCATACACTATGACATTCATGTCAAAGTCAGTCTTGAAAGTATTTGTGTGTTTGAACAACTAAAGAGCAAGATATTAAGAGAGGTTGACTCGTCATGTTTTTGTTGACATTTAACTTCATCTTAAACTTTCATTACTTTTTAAGTTTGATTTGATAATTTGCTGGGGGGGATTATGTCACCTTATTGACAATGCTTGTTTGTACTGTAAAATAAAGCCATAGGGGTCATCACTAATGTTTGAATAGTACTCTGAAATCTGTGAGGGGTGTCAGTGTTTGTTCAGGGTTCTAGAATCGTTTAAGGCTGCTATTGTCATTAGTTTCTAATTGGTGCTATTGAAGGCCGTTATTGTCATTAGTTTCTAATTGGTGCTGTTGAAGGCCGTTATTGTTATTAGTTTCTTATTGGTGCTATTGAATTCCGTTATTGTAATTAGTTTTTATTGGTGCTATTGAAGGCTGTTATTGTCCCACACTAACACGGTCTTCAAATTTGGGGATTACGCAGACACCAGTTGATTTGGGTCACCTTGACCTTATCTTCAAGGTCACCCTGACACTTTGACCACTTTTCAAACTTATTTTCAATTATGTCAACAGCCTACATTGGGTGATTATGCAGACACCAGTCATTTCAGGCATCTTGTATGTGACCAAAAA
Source organism: Haliotis rubra (assembly GCF_003918875.1). NCBI lineage: Eukaryota > Metazoa > Mollusca > Gastropoda > Lepetellida > Haliotidae > Haliotis > Haliotis rubra. Next base: position 1,829,799 of record NW_025767424.1, read on the forward strand.
ATAAAAAGTAGTAAATATGTTATAGATATTCCATTCTTTCGCAGTGGGGACATTGCCATATCAGTGGCAAACACTTATTGTCGCTTTGTTTCTAACTGGTGCAAATGAAGGCCGTTATTGTCATTAGTTTCTAATTGGTGTTATTAAATCCAACCACGAGGGTCATTGTCATCAATGTTTGAGTGAAATTGGTCATGGGTATTATTGTTGTCAATGTTTGATTAGTGTTCAAGAATTGGTCATGGACATTTTCTTTTGACATTTTTGTTATCAAGCTTTTAGCTGCTCTTGAGTTTGCCATGGCCATTATTGTCATAAATGTTAGACTAGTGCTGTAGATTCAGTCATGGCCTTTACTGTCATCCATGTTTGAGTGGTACTCTAGATTCAGTCATGGCCTTTTACTGTCATCCAATGTTTGAGTGGTACTCTAGAATCAGTCATGGCCTTTACTGTCATCAATGTTTGAGTGGTACTCTAGATTCAGTCATGGCCTTTACTGTCATCAATGTTTGAGTGGTACTCTAGATTCAGTCATGGCCTTTACTGTCATCAATGTTTGAGTGGTACTCTAGATTCAGTCATGGCCTTTACTGTCATCAATGTTTGAGTGGTACTCTAGATTCAGTTATGGCCTTTACTGTCATCAATGTTTGAGTGGTACTCTAGATTCAGTCATGGCCTTTACTGTCATCAATGTTTGAGTGGTACTCTAGATTCAGTCATGGCCTTTACTGTCATCAATGTTTGAGTGGTACTCTAGATTCAGTTATGGCCTTTACTCTCAATGTTTGAGTGGTTCTCAAGAATCAGACATGGCCTTTACTGCCATTGTTATTGTCATCATGTTTGAGTGTGAATCAGTTATGGCCTTTACTGTCATCAATGTGACCCTAGGATCGGGTGGAGTGGTTCTCAAGAATCAGACATTGGTCAGGTTTGAGTTGACTCTAGGATTGGTCAGGGTTCTTATTGTCATCAGTGTTTGTGTGGTACTCTGGAATTTGTCATGGCCTTTACTGTCATTGGTTTGAGTTTGACTCTAGGATCGGTCAGGGTTCTTATTGTCATCAGTGTTTGTGTGGTACTCTGGAATTTGTCATGGCCTTTACTGTCATTGGTTTGGGTGTGACTCTTGGTGCTCTATTGGTCATTGGGTTCTTATTTGTCATCAGTGTTTGTGTGTGACATCCAGGATCGGTCATGGTTGTTATTGTATCTGCCCAGTGTCATCAAGCGTTTGAAGGTCATGCGGAGAGCGGACGGTCGAGTTCGATCCCCCTGACCGCGTCATACCAAAAGATGTTAAAATATGGTACTTGTTGGTCTCTGCCTGGCGCTTTGGCATTAATGGGTACAACAAGGACTGGTCAGCTCGAGTCAGTATAATGTGTCTGAGTTGGGTATTCATGCTTCACTGCGGCATGGTATCTCAGTGAGCTAGCACTATAAAACCAGGTTAAGTCTGGGCTAGTACAAGCAGCCGCACCTACACATACACACGCATGCACGTCGTCATATGAGCGAAATATTCTCAAGTACCGACGTTAAAACCCAATTTCACCTCACCCTCACTTGATTGGTCATGAGCATTTAGTCATCAAGTGTTTGCATCAAGCATCAGTCATGGCTGTTTTTACCATCAATATTTCATTCCTGCTCTGGAATCGAGTGTCGTTGCTGTTAATGTCATTAAATGTTTGTTTTCAGCTCTAGAATCAGACACAAGTATTTATGGAATCCTTTTGTGATGTAATCAAATGATCGACCGGCATTGCTGACACCAGTTCTAAACGAGACTCATTTATGTGAGACTGTGTTGTGACATCTTGATATGATGGACCTGAGCTCACAACAAGTCAATATGACAAGAATATCTGATACTTCAGATAATGAGGGAATAGTTCTCTCGAGCTAATGCCAGTTCCTCACTTGTTTGCCCGTAAATTCAATCATGTTTCTATTCAGAGTGAATTAATAATTTCTATTGAGTTACTTCACAGCAAAGCATCAACTGTTGGCTGTGAACAAATAGCTTTATTATATGTCATAATGTTTTGTAATATTTCATAATGTCCCTTTTCCAATGAAAACATGACTAACATACTGTATATTACCGTAGATAGGCCAACAAATCAGTCTGTAGAAGGGGGTCAGCTTATCCACAGGTTACACTTTTGTCAAAACAAATTCTGGTGGTAAGAAAATGATATTGTATCGCTTTGCGTGAACAAACAAGTATATCTGCTCAAAGTCTAATTTCTTTAAGAGTAAAAGCTGTCAAGACTCAGTTGTATCTAAAGTAAGGCCAGAAATGCTTGGAAAATGCTTTTTGTCTTCAATTTCAATATGATGAATTTGACACAAGATAAAAGCACATATATGATACATGTACGACTCAACCTAGTTGGATATTAAAGCTCAGATGAAAAATGCTCAGATAAGAAAACAGGACATTTTGACGCTTCAACAGTTTTGAAATATTCTAAGTACAAACTGTAGTTTTGAAATACAGACTATAATTATTCATATAGCCTCAGCTAATTAAATTACATATATAATTGTAAAAAGTTTGGGGTTTTTTAACATCTGTATGTGAAAAAGATGGAACTCTTGTAGTAGTTATATTCAAAATAATTATGTAAATAAGTCTTAATTCAAATCGCATAGATAATCTTGTTCACCCATAGAAGTTTCACGTCGTGTATGAGCACTAAACTGGCATAATGCGACTTGATATCTCTGCAGAACAATTAATTTCAAATTTATACTAGTATTTCATACTGGAGAAACAAAGGGGGAAACCTCTCGTCAGCTATGACAGGGTTTACTATAGAATGTGTAAAGCCCTTAATGTGACACATAGTCAGGTTTACAAAGTTGTAAACAAATCAGTTACCTCAGGGGTCATGTCAAAATTAAAACCAGGTAGGAAACACAAACTGGATAGGTTTGATAAGGGTGTCATACACCGTGCAGTTTATAAACTGTATGAACGCAAAATCCCACCGACGTGTGCCAAAATCCAAGATTAGATCAAAGATACAAAATAAACGTCTCGAAAACAACACTTATTGTAGCTCTGGTAGAAATGGGGTTTAGGAACACCAAAAGGGGAGATGACAGAGCTATGGTTAGAGAAAAGTACTCAATCCTGTCCATGCGATCAGCTTATCTCAGAACAGTTGAAAAATACCGCAATTTGGGGTTTCAAATTATATACCTTGATGAAACCTGGTGTAATAAAAATCTGTGGCTTCCTTCAGATTGTTCTAAGGCACCAGTGTTACCATCAGGCAAAGCTAGACGCCTGATCATCTTGCATGCTGGTACCAGTAGCAAGGGACTGATTGGGGGTTGTGACTTTGTTTTTGAGGCCAAGAAATCTGAAGGTGATTACTATAACGAAATGAATGGGCAGGTATTTTTAGATTGGTTCGAATATCAGCTTTTACCGCAGCTGGACTGAAACATGCCTTACAGGCAATCAGAAACAAAGCCCCAGCTCATGGAAAAGTTCCAGCACCACAAAAAGCCAGTCCAGTATATCACTGACAAACTAGCTGCAAAATAAGGCCACATAGTTCTGCGTACACAGGTACAGCAGTGAGATCAATCCCATTGAGCTGATCTTGGGTAACTGTAAGAATTTTATTGCTCGCAATAATACCACATTCAGCTTCAGACGTTAAAGAGCTTGTGTATGCTTCTTTTGCGAGAATTACCCCAGAAGTGTGGCAAAAGGCTGAAGACCGTGTTTTCAAAATCGAGGACGAATACCGTCTGCGGGACGGCGCTGCACCGGTTGTAATTCCGCTAGAGTCCTTGACCAGCAGTGATACTGACACTTGATATTTTGAGACGGTCCCCGACATGTACTGCCCGTGCGTTACATAACGCTGTCAGTCTGCCAGGTGGGTCACAGTATAGTTTGTTTCTTTGAAGTGTTTCTACAATGGATTTTTTTCTAAGTTTTTCAATGTTTTATAAGTAATCATTATGATTAGGGAATGGTACATCGTGATTACTCATGGCCATATTATGTCGAGGTAGTATGAATGATTATATATATGAGTTTTGAATCTGAAATATCAACCATTATTAAATAATTGCCAAAAAGCATTTTCCAAGCATTTCTGGCCTTACTTTAATGAACATATTTGCATAACTGATTATTAAGATGAAAGGTTAAGAATTTATGGATGTCAACTTCTATAAAATAAGGGACACAATGTTCGAGAGCATATTCTAACTTCATCAGATGATGAAGTTTCAACCTTTATGCAGGGCTCCAGATAAGGGCCGTATAGGCGCATGTACGGATACAAAATATGCACAATACGGTAGGAAATAATTTAGAAAACATAGCAGATACACACCACAGCAATGGTGTACGGTCTTAGAATCATTTACAGACGTATTTATCTGAAAACATATTATTTTGTTGTTTATTGACCTGTTTACACGAGCAGCAATGTTGTGGTGCATGTATGAAACGAGACACAATATTACTGATACTCCATTATACTCCATTCAGTACTCTAAATGTACTCTTACATTTTTCCAGTACTCCTATATTGAAAAAAATATCTGGAGCCCTGTTTATGTCTATCACTTCTAACTGCCATTCCGAGACCTTATTTTTCTTATCACCTGATGAAGGAGAATATACTCTGACATGTGTCCCTCATTACAGAAGTTGACATCCATAAATTTTACCTTTAACGATGTTATGACACATAGAGATGAAACACTTCAAACACAATGCAAGTCACTTGGCTTAAACAATGCTGGGTATGCAGTAATCTTTACTTTGGACAAGCTGTTAGCCATATCAATCCAGAGGTGACGGTAGCCTTTGGTTAAAGTGTTCGCTTGTCATCAGGAAGGGCTGGTTTTGATTTCCCACATGCGTCTGACACCCTTTTCTGGTGTCTCCCCTTTTCTGAAAAAGCAGCTTAAAATCCAACACACTCACTCGTCACCTGAAGTGATGACCATGATCAAATTTAATTGAAAAAAACACAAACAAAAGGTAGATTGGTGTTCAACTTGAAGAGCAAGTGGTCTAAAGCGAACTCCCAAGCACCAGTGCTGAGATCATATCTTGCTTGTGGCTAGTTTGTCATTACGACTGTGAACCAGCAATGCTGACAGGTCTTTACTGTTTTTAACCATGCTTCAGTCATATTTTATTGTATGTTTTCATTGGAATGATGTTCTATAATATGGGGGGTGTCGCAGGTGGGGTAGCCCAGTGGTTAAAGCGTTTGCTTGTCTCACCGTATACCCGGGTTCAATTCCCCACATGGGTACAAAGTGTGAAGCCTATTTCTGGTGTCCCCTGTGGTGATATTGCTAAAAGCATTAAACCATACTCACGTGCACTCACTTATACTATGGACCTTGCTGTAATGAATATTGCTGACTAATACACTTGCAACCCCAGCATCCAATGAATCCATCATAGCTCCATGATGACCTTGGTCGGAAGCAGAACAGGTGAGGTGAGGTGAGGTGAAATTGGGTTTACGTCGTGCTTGAGAATATTTCCTCATATGACGACGTGCATGCATGTGTATGTATGTGCGGCTGCTTGTACTAGCCCAGACTTAAGCTGGTTTTATAGTGCTAGCCCACTGAGATACCATGCCGCAGTGAAGCATGAATACCCCACTCAGACACATTATACTGACTCCAGAGCTGACCAGTCCTTGTTGTACCCATGAATGCCGAGCGCCAGGCAGGGACCAACAAGTACCATACTTTAACGTCTTTTGGTATGGCGGTTGGGGGATCGAAGCCTAATTCCTTATGCTTGACCTTCCATGGAATCGCTCTCCGGCAGGCGCTCTAACCACTACACCACGCAGGCGGTTTCTGGTGTCCCCGCCGCGGATATTGCTGGAACCAGAAAAAACTGATCAAGGGACAACAAAATACTGGCTGATATTCTTTAACAAAGTTTATTCCACATATTGATGAGAAATATTAGGAATTTGGCACACAGAAAGCAATGAAGCTATCATACATATTCACAGCAGTTAAAACATACTTGAACTACCAGGGTAATCCATCTGTGACCTACAGGACACAGTATTGCCAACTGGAATGAATGCTACTCACAATGATTACTTAAGTCCAACATCTAGAAGTATCGCTAATGTGTTCACGCTGTTCTTCAGAAGAAACATTTTCATTGGACAACAGAATGTAGCTGTAATGAATGCTATTTAAGAGTCACTCTAGATAATTGTAATCCAGAAACTATGAAACTGGGTAGTAATGCACAGGTAAAACCCAACAGCATGTGATGGACATTTCCACAAATTGCCTGCTTGTTACCTTTTCTGTGGAAAATAGTATTGGTACTGTGTGCTGCTTCAATGAAGATTGTAGCCATGGCAATCATATGGCTGCTGATTCTAGGTAATGTCTTCTGGATATCAAACTTGCAATTTTGTTTTGTATTTTGAGCTGACGACAGCTAGAAAGTGCAAATATGAGGCAGGTGAATTATCAAGTATTACAAATGTGGTCTGATTGTGTTGTTGGAAAGTACATTATTATTAAAATTATCCTTTTCCTGAATGTCTTTTGAAGTACATTATTATTAAATTATCCTTTTCTTGAATGTCTTTTGAAGTACATTATTATTCAAATTATCCTTTTCTTGAATGTCTTTTGAAGTACATTATTATTCAAATTATCCTTTTCCTGAATGTCTTTTGAAGTACATTATTATTCAAATTATCCTTTTCCTGAATGTCTTTTGAAGTACATTATTATTCAAATTATCCTTTTCCTGAATGTCTTTTGAATGTTCCTAGATGACTGACTCGGGATGTAGATGTTAGTAAACAAGCTGACACAATTTAACACAGTATATACAAAACTGAAAATTCTCACGTAGAAGTACAGTCAATAAACGCTCAGTATGTACACAAGACTGACATGACTGTTCTACATGATTCCAGGTCTGTATAGAAATGTGCCATTTGTACATACTGCTTCCCTCTCAACTAATGAAGTCAATCCTACAGCCACTGGACACAAACAGCTGATCTTCTGCAATGATCCATCATGACCGTTTCACATTCTCCGTAACAAATTGCCCCCTAACTACAAAGACAGAGCAATGATAAAAGACCTGTTTTTCTCATTATGATTAGTTGGACTTGACACAAGGATATTGCTTCCTGCAAATACTTGCCACAAACACACAGCCAGCGTGTGGTAGTTGAAGAGCTATGTTTTATTCGAACATGTGCAATTAATTTACAAGCTATTTTTAGTATACTTTGAAGTGTTATTTCCAAAAGTTCCATTCTATAATTGAAACAGCAGTTTGCAATAACTTGAAAACCTTCAGGATGTAACTTTTACTTTTTGCTTATCACTAGAGTCACTGGCTGGAAAATGATTTAAATTATGAAGCAAAAAAGATTGGTTACATGAAAAGGGAGTTAAAAGCCCATTTTTTATTCAGTTTGAATGCAATCATTACTGTCTCAGCTTGTTTCAAACCACCAGCTAGCCTGCTAGATAGACTGACTGACTGAGTTTAGTTTTACGCCACTTTCAGCAATATTCCAGCAATATCACGGCGGGGCACACCAGAAATGGGCTTCACACATTGTGCTCATGTGGGGAATCGAACCTGGGTCTTCGGCGTGACGAGCTAACGCTTTAACCACTAGGCTACCCCACCGCCCCAGTTCAATTAGAAATATAATATTGTTAAAGGTTGATACACCATTTCAGTCATTTAACGGCTGCTATGGCAGGTTATGTTTCCAAACAGCAGGAATAACACTCATTTATTTACCCTGATTAAAACCTAAGCAAGGTGCAGTAATCAGCAAGAAAGGATTCAAACTCGTGAGAAAGTCAAGGGACGTAACTCATTGCATCACTTTACTATTCAATTATGATATTCACTAATAAGCACTAGGGGTGTTGCAATACGCGAATGTATCGATGCATCGATACATTTTTACTGACGATACGATACGCGATACATGCTTGCGTGTATCGATTCCTATTTTAAAACTTTATCGATTCAAATTTTTGTGCTATATCCATCTCCTTCAAAGTCTTGATAAAAAAATTATACGAGACCGCTCCGATAAATAGATGTAGCTAGCTTTACTTAAAAAATAGGTTGGAAACTAACAGCTTTTGTGATGGCTAGACTATTTTGATGGACCAATCAGCGAGCGCGTACGTTGCCGGTAAGGTAATGCTATGAAAAGGCGCGAAAATTATGTATCGCGATACGTATCGTATCGTGAGATTGGTGTATCGTGACACCCCTAATAAGCACCTAGTGCGCTTAAAAGATTGACAAAAGGGAGACCTGTCGAACATCATACACAAGTTACGTCTATTTTCAAAACTTGAGCAAACGTGGTACATGTGAGAGAGTGAGTGAGTTTAGTTTTGACACCACTTTTAGCAATATTCCATCAATATCACGGCAGGGGACACCAGAAATGGGCTTCACACATTGCACCCAAGTGGGGAATCAAACCCAGGTCTTCAGCGTGATGAAACCAACACTTTTCCATCAATAATTACAAGTTCTGTGACGCTAAATGAATTTGTATTATACACCACAAAATATGGACTGTTGTGAAAATTGTTCATCTTTGTTAGGGGCTCTTAGAAAGATTACGAAGAAGTTGGTCAAAGGGTGTTTAATATGGCAATTACAGTTTGTCAATATGGAATTGGACAATATTTTGCACATTTCACTATATGTAAGGAATGTTTATCTAGGAATGGACAGATGCTAAGTCAAACCTCGGAATGTTCAATACAATGAATTATTTTTAATATACACAGTCATCGGAACTTAATTCACCCCCAGCCCCACAAATTCAAAAGAGCAAATCTGTTTGTTACAGCAAGTCCAACGACTGCTCTGTCCAACTTGATCAGAACTTTGGTGTTTAATCTATCAGTCTGTATACAAGTGTAGTTATTGATCCAGCAAAACAATACCACAATCAGACAATTTTTTATGTAAGTTCCCTTTTTGAAAAATATAAGTTTGTGGATGTCATGCATGCAATGTTAAATATTCTGTCAAGAATTACAAGCACCACTTTACAATTTGGACATTGTGTGTGCGTAGTAAAGAAAACCCTGGAAACCACACCCCTGTGAACTGAGTCAAACTTGTTTCCATGAAAAACGGACTCAAAGATAATATCTATGAATCCCTAAATAGCAAAAGGCACAAGTTGACAACCTGGTCTTAGTGTGTGCAAAGTTTCAAGAAAGTATACCCTTACTATTAGAGCTATGGTCAGGATAGACATGTGGTTATAAACAAAACAGCGTCAACACCAAACCCGTTGCTGTGACAACAGAAAAATATAGAAGTTCTAATTATCCCTAAAAAGCAAATGGCACCAGTTGACAATCTGGTCTTTCTGTAAAGTTTCATGAAAGAATACCTATTTTTAGAGATACATGTATGATCGCGACAAATAATGAAAACATGTTAAATACTATATCTCCCTGTGTTACATACCAAGGGTGTTATAAAAGTATTAATTTTAAAATCTTTCTAATTTCACACAGTCACTAGGACATTCATCAGATACTAACAATGGAATCAAGATATGTAAAATTATAAGAATGGGCAAATCATCTGTTTCACAAATTACAGTAGGTACAGCAACAAATACAATATACCACACATGAAATGAATTGAGCATCGAATGGAATTATTTACATGTACAGCAACATTCTTCCACACAAACCATTCAAACAAAATCATATAAATAAAATATATACATAACATATAAACTAAATAAACTATTTGATACATATTTTGATTTTTACAACTTGAACATTATGTTAAGTTTATGAGGTATATGTGTATTTCACACTTGTTGGCTATAATCTGAGAGGTTTACTATAAGTCTATTCAGTAAGGTGAGGTATTGTAAAATCAATGCGGCAACTGCTGTGAATCCTCCTTGAAAACTAGAAATTGACAACATCAGATTCCTCAAGGACCTTTTTGACCAATCTGTGAAATGTTCTGTACTGATAAGAGTTCTTACTTCAAACCACAATGTTTTATCCTGAACTGCATTGTGCATTTTGACCCAAACGAAAAAACAGGCTCTTGTGAACAATTTTTTTTATTAAATTATTTCCCATGAAGAGAGATGAACTGCTTTGAACATTTTGAACTGTTCAATCGAAACCCAGGACTTCGGCGTGACAAGCGAACACTTTAACTACTGGGCTACCCACCGCTCTATTCAGTTATATCATGGCAAGTCAGCTAGTGGGAGGAGTGCCCAGAGTGATGTAGTCCTGAGACAAACATTTCGGTGAAACCCATCAGCACAGGTAGGTGGTAGCAACTCAAAAAACATAATCCAGGTGAATCTAGCATTCATGCTGATCAAAGACTTGTTACATGCCTTAGGGATGCACCTCTGCATAGCAAGGTGGTGACCTTGTTAGCCCTATTTAGGATATAGAGACTGCAAATTTACATGGTAATAAAACTATCTAGTCAACTGTGTTACATAGTGACTTTAAAACTAACAGAGTATTTGAAGATAGTTTCATTTCATGCAGTTTTGTTCTACAACAATCCCAACAATGCAGTTCTACATAAAGTGGAATCAAATTCGAGTCTGTGGGTGACTATCTGGTACACAAGTATCTAACCTCTAAAATTCTATATATTTTCCTCATAACTGTATATACACTTACAGCAAAATATCAAATGTTCTAGTACATACATCAGAAAACACCAAGACATATGTTTCTATGTTAACCAGGTGACATTTGATATTGTTTTCAGAGTAGATTTGGCAAGTGTTTGGTCTGTGTGTACATTTCTTGATTTAATCTTGGACTTACCATATTCCTCCTACTCCAAACCCCTTTACCAAATGTGTAATAGTCTTATCTTCCTCCTCACAACTCTGACATCAAGCACCTGCCTCAGAAATTGTTTCTTTTCCCTATTGCCACAAAATTAAGTACCGACTCATCACTTGCCACAATAATCCCTTCAATCCCACACTACTCTAAACTCAGGCACCTATCACATGCCACAACAATCTTTTCCAATCCCATACTACCCTGACATCAAGCACTTGCTTATCTGCAGTTACAAAATCCTTCTCCATAGTACTCCAAGACAACCTGTATTATTTACTTTTATACCCTATGTGTTGGATTAAGATATAAAGGTTTGAGTAGACTGTCAACTGCAAGCACAAATCCACCTATGTCCAGCTGTGCAGAATACAGAAAGGACATGGAGAGCCATCCTGGAAAATAAACAGCTGAGATGAGGACTTGGGTGTGCAGCAGGTAGGTATAACAATATGATAATCTACTTACTGCTCGGAAACAGTTCCAGGAAGAGCTAACCCTTAAATATACTGACTCAAGACAAAAACATGCTCCATCATCATCTTGGAAGAAAAGAACATGTGTTCCAATGCTTGATGGATTCCTTGTTTGTGCTGGGAAGAAAACAGATTCTCCTAGCAAATTGAATAGCTATTGTTTTCAGACAAAATACTGAATTTGCCATTTTGTGTGCCATATTGCACACAACAGTTCTGATCTAAATGAGGCAGGGGTGGAAATAACCCATTGCCCGACGCCCGAGTCCAGTGTTTTTTTCTGTCGGGCAAGCAAATTTGTATATCACACTGTACCGGTGTCCAGTTGACTTTCCAATATCAATTATGTTGTTTATTTAAAAAATCAACAAGAAAACGGCCGGTATAGTGGAAAAATTATCAGGGCAAGTGATTTTACATGTGCCACTGTACCGGAGTACACTAGCAATTTTAAAGTTATTTCCACCCCTGTGAGGACTTCATTTTCAGGAGGTACTGAAACAAATATGAAATTTGCAAGCATAGGAAACAAACTGAAGTCAAAGTTAAATTTAATTTTGAAACAAAACTTAAAGAATTTTGCTGTAGAACCCTTTAAGTACAACATAAATAAGGTCCTGTCACCTGTGCAAGTTGTGTGTCAGTACAATAGTGTGCTATCATTCAAATAATGCTGAACCAGCCAGAACTGGAAGGTTGGAGGGATCCCATGGTAGTTACAGTCGCTTGTTCTCGATAATGGAATCAGATCCTCCTACTTTGTAGCTGCATAACAAGATAATGGTTTTATTATTAAATTACACAGAAAGACCATCTAAAAAAGAGGTAATCACATTCTTAACAATCACAGGAATGTCTTCATGAATTGTAATCAGAACCAATTTGGAACGGAAATGGTAATTCGTCATCATGGAATGTTACGATAACATTTATAATTACATTTATACCTGACTCTTACTTAAGTACCTGCTTTAAAAATCTCTCATTCAAGAATAAAAATAGTTTTCAAATTAAATAATGACTTGATAGAGACACTTTCCATACTTTGACATTATAATACATCAATATACTGTAACATGACACATTGAAACCAGATAAGGTACCACGACAGACAAACATGACATCTTGAAATGCTGACAAGAATTGCAAAGTCATAAAATATCAATGCTATAAGAACCGTTTTGATCATGACTTTGAATTTTGTACACAAATGGCAATGATGACTATAGTATGGGCCAATGTAAAAACACTAATCAGTCATGAAATTAACTCAACATCTCAATATACATACATGACAAATTTGCATAGCTTTTGAAGAAATATTTCTGTACCACTCTGAATACAATGTAAGTAGAAGAACATCGTCTACCAGTACATGGATGCAACCAGACTTGAAATGAGATCATAGCCACCAGATCCAATAAATGAACAAAACACTTTTCAATGTCAAGACACTTACACACATCTATATTTCTATGAATAATCTACCAATCTCCTACATTATACAGAGTTCATCATATAACTGCAACATACACCAAAGTGGGGAGACAGGCTCCCTACAGCCCTGTCAGGATCCCAAGGGCAAGAAACAAGAACAGCTGCTATCAGACGCCCTTTGATGTACAACATCAGTTTTGTGGACAACAGCGCCAAATCTGTGAGTACTATACTATTCACACTTTGCTAAGGATCAAATCATGGATTCAACAGAAAACTATGATGTGGGGTCTAATTTGGTTTAAATATCTAAGCCTTATTGTAAGCATGGATCCTAGGTTTCAGTATGTCACTGCATCTTGTGGATCCCATACCTGCTATTGACAGGTGTTGTGTACTTGTCACTGACTCATTCCATGATTTGCAAAATGGTTGATTGGTGCCATGAAAACCATTTTTATGGTTACTCATGTATCAAGTGCATAAGGTTAGATTAAAGTGGCTGTTTGCCTAAAGAGGGGTTACCATATCATTATTTATCTAGTTCAAATTATAAATCTATGTTTAAGTAAAGTTGGGAATTTTTGTGATCCTTAGCAAGATGTGAGTAGTATATAAGCTGTTGATCATTATTTTTTAAGATTTATTTAACAATGCTGAGGACACAACAAATATAACTAATTAAATAAGATCAGGAACTATCTCACTGACATAATATAAAATTTGTTGTGCTTGACTGTATTGTAGTATCTCTGTAGACACTGAGTCAATGATTTTGAAAGTATCATAAAAGGCCATTCTGAACTGTAACTTGTTTGAGAAGCATCTTGAAGTTGGAGCAGAAAGGATATAACAACACATGAATGAACACCGTCTCTCTCACTGCAATAAAGAAGTTGTTCGTCCATATACTGTTATCCTTCCATTCTGAACTGCTTTTTGACAAAGCAGAATGTTCTGGTTACATGACTTCAGGAAAGTCACTTACATTAGACTGTGATACATCATGGTCATTTATCAAAGTTACCAATCCAACATCACTCATATGAAACAGAAAATATTGGAATATTTTCAAACCACACTGGAAATTCTCAAAAATTCAAAGGTAGAAACAAATTCAAATCACCAATCATACAGGTGTAAGGGTAAGTAACTGGCCTTGGGAAGGATTGTCATATTGCCCCAGCTGAAATCATTCGCTGGGAAAGTACTATATGCTACAAAAAAGAGCAGTAATGATGTAGACTTTGTTTGAGGTCAACTTCTGAAAAATATCTAACCAGTTTAAGGTATGTGAAATTTGGGATTACACCATCTCGGAGGAGTACAGATTCCAGTACATTTCTGGGTTGAACGAGTCCCATCTGGGATTCAAATCCAATGTGCTCTCAGAGTCAGGAATCTAATTGCCTGTATTCATTTAACCAGTTGATAGGGGCCAACTATTGAAAACTATCCACTTTGTGTATGTTAACTATTGAAATTTACCCACTAACTATTGAAATTTACCCTCTAACTATTGAAATTTGCCCATTAACTATTGAAATTTACCAATTAACTATTGAAATTTACCCACTAACTATTGAAATTTACCCACTAACTATTGAAATCTGCCAATTAACTATTGAAATTTACCCATTAACTATTGAAATTTACCCACTAACTATTGAAATTTACCCAGTTACTTTGACAACTATTGAAATTACCCTGTTACATGGTCAACTATTGAAAATTACCCAGTTATAAGGTCAGTTAATGAATATTTATCCGAGTTACATGTCAACTATTGAAAATTACCCAGTTGTTACATAGGCAACTATTCAATATTGATTGAGGCTGATTCCCTTGTATGTTCAACAAACACAACTGTGTCCAGATTGGCCTTCTAATTGAACTATTCTATTGTCAACAGGGTGGAATGTAGTTAATTCTATACAAATCTTCATGGAGTAAGATTATATCTAACCTGATCATACATAAAGATTTGATTATTCAGAAGTTGGCCTGGCACTATCTCACTGATGTGATGTATAATAAAAGTATCTCATTATATTTTGGGGCAGACAAAATACTTAGTATACATTTAGCTGCAGTAATTCTATGAAACTGATATGTTGAAAAGTGATTACTGAAAAAACAAAATACAAATATTTGTCTCCAATTTTCTTTAACTTTGAAAACAGAAATAGCAAAATATACTATTAGCATGATTTAATTATCACAATTCATATTACTACCTGGCATGATATGGATAAAATATTTCAATATTTCTAATAATTTGGAATCAAATAATACAGTTCTAATTACAAGTAATTATTAAAGCTAAAAGCCATTCTTAACAGCATTGTGGCTTTTGCTTCCCACACCTGTTAAAATGCTGAACTTCAAAAAACATTATCCTTTGAAGCAGGTGTGTGCGGAACGAGGCATCAGTAAACGACCATTTAACAACGGACATCCGCGAGCCTTGTATACCTGGAGGCCATTCCACATGTATTGAGAGCCTGGTTGTGACATCGCAGCTGGGGCTTAGATCAATAGATCCATCAAATCACAGACACAGCACATGATGATGGGAATCATTAACTGCCCTTCAGATGGAATGGCTACTTCAGTCTCTGGGTGACATTGGCAAGAGCAACAGCAAATGCTTGTATAGCAGTAAAAGGGTATTGGAAATCTAGAGTGTAGGCATTGCTGTCGATACGCCCAAACTGCATCACCTGAAACAGACAATAAACTCTCATAAGCATTGCTGATGTTACAGTCAAAGTGCATCACCTGAAACTGACAACAGGTAAGCACATGCTCAATTGTTGATTCACCTAAAACCAGGTAGGTATACACATGGCTATCAAAACACTCAACATATAAGGATCTGTACTGAAATGTCACATCATAATGGAATAAAGAAGGTGTCATCTGGCCTATATTATTTTTAATCATCAACTTTTACAATGCCACTTCAACATATCCAAACACTAAAGAAGGTGCCGCCTATATCTGCACCAAGCTGCATGCAGGTATATATCTATTGTTATCAGTATACCCTGAAACTAAACAAAATATTGCATCATCTGAAACAGACCATTATGAGCTTGGCTGATGATTCATATAAACATTATCTCACCTGACAAGTCTATATACATTGCTGGCGACTTGATCCCCACTGAGATTAACACTAATATAATGAAGAATTGTACAAAGTGATTTCAGCACTCAGGTGACTGTATCTCCCATCCTTAAAAAAGACTTAGCGCTAAGATTGTTTTGTAAATGGCACCCTGACAAATATATGCATTGCTATCCATGTCATCCCTATTGAGATCAATACAAAAACAATTCATAAATTGGTATCCACATGGACTAAGTAGCTCTTTTAGTGAGTGAGTGAGTGATGTTTTGTGCACATCAAGCAATATTCACAAATTTGTCAATAATGACAATCAGATAAAGGAGCAGCTGACAGGTCCACGCCAATGACATAATGATGAAAATTTTACCATGCCACGGCTTTAAGAGAGAGTGAGAGAGTGAGTTTAGTTTTACGCCACACTCAGAAATATCCCAGCTATATGGCGGCGGTCTGTAAGTAATCGAGTCTGGACCAGACAATCCAGTGATCAACAGCATGAACATCGATCTGAGCAATTGGGAACCGATGACATGTGTCAACCAAGTCAGCGAAACTGACCACCCAATCCCGTTAGTCGCCTCTTACGACAAGCATAGTCACCTTTTATGGCAAGCACATGGGTTGCTGAAGACCTATTCTACCCCAGATCTTCACGGGTCTACGGCTTTAAGTAATGAGTATGTGGTATGCAAGGTTTGAAAACTATTTCGAAAAGGGTACGCAAACTTATCAGTCAGGTATGCGTGATGCCACGATATAATCCATTTAGTACTGCTGAACATTAAGAAAATAACAATGGTGTACCAGTATGTAAACTAATCCTTTACATGTTGTTTTAACTATGTTTCAATTTGTGTCATTCTGGATTCAGGGGAGTGCAGTGAGATTCAGAATGAAGAAAAAAAGATGCCTGTCCTGATTCAGAGGGTTCACATCCTCCTACGTGAGTCATATTTGAAATGCGACACCTTCAGAAGATTGAAATATGTTCAGAAATCAAGCCTACGGATATGAAATGTTTGCTTTCTCAAGACATTGTCAAGAGAAGCCAAGGAAACGCCTTCTCCCTCCAACCACTGACACCAGTTCGGAGTGTAACTTTCCATATTATACAGCTTCACAACATATAGGTGAGGAGATGACATAGAACTCCATGACAAGCACAGTTCCAGTCCAGATGAATAATGGCTGTGTTATGCTTCCACTAATTCATGTCACTCGTACATTCTTTGATATGACACTAACTCAAAGTCTCTACAGAAATGTCCTGTGTCTTGTAAAATGGTATTGAATTCTTTGATAGGCATTTAGAAGTTGGAAGAACATTAATACATGACACTTTTTATGGATAAGAACTTCTTTTATTCTTGATTTGCTTGAGTGTCATTCTAGAAGTTGGTGGTATAGAGATATGGACTGACTGACTGAGTTTAGTTTTACGCCGCTTTTAGCAATATTCCAGCAATATCACGGCGGGGGACACCAGAAATGGGCTTAACACATCGTCGGCGTGACGAGCCAACACTTTAACCACTAGGCTACCCCATAGAGATATGGAGATAAACTTGATCATCTATAGAGTTGTGTAATATCTTCTTATATTCTTAGTCACAATGTTTCAGAACTACTTCCTGCACCTTCATCAGGTGAATGTTAACGATGAGAAGTATCATGTATTCAGACAGTTAGTAGGTATTGGGGTGGCCTAGTGCTTACAACGTTTGCTTGTCACCTCGAAAGACACAGGTTTTGATTCCCCACATGGGTACAATGTGTGAAGTCCATTTCTGGTGTCCCCCTCCGTGATATTGCTTAAAGTAGTGGTGTTCCGATTAATTGAAATAATCGAAGATTGGTCGCAGTGGCCAAACGACCGAGCAATCGATCACATTTTCTCATAATCGAACACAAACGATTTTGGAACTGCTGTTTTCGTCTTTGAAACACTTGACGATGGAACATATCTTCGAAATTGTCAGGGCCTGCAAACTTGTGTAATTCTTAGAAAACTCACTTCACTAACTAAAAAGTCATGACTGAATATTTCTTGAAGACTCCGGAAAGTTTATGTTCATAATATATTAGTCATCACTTTAAAGTAGCAAGTTGCATCATGTTATACTTATCTGCAATAACAAACCGGATAGAAAAATTACGCTAACCAATTTTTTTCGATGATCGTTCGTTGATAATGAAGCAATCATCAATTGTGAGATTTCAACCAATTCCCAACACTAGCTTAAAGCGACGTAAAATTAAACTCACTCACTCATCCAGATGGTTCTAGTCAATAGGGAAACAGTAAAGTTATCCTCGACCTTGGTTACTTTGAGTGAGTGAGTATGGTTTTACACTGCTTTTAGCAATATTCCAGTAATGTCATGGGAGTGATAAATGTAAAAGGTTTCACACATTCTACCCACATGGGGCATAAGGTAACTTTGATGTTCAAAGTAATAAATTTCAAAAGTATGGGAAATGTTCACGGTTCTCATCAAGCTAAGTTATTTCAGCCATGATGATGTATGAAGGACAGAACTGACTGACTGACTGAGTTTGGTTTTATGCCGCTTTTAGCAATATTCCAGCAATATCACGGCGGGGGACACCAGAAATGGGCTTCACACATTGTACCCATGTGGGGATTCGAACCCGGGTCTTCGGCGTGACGAGCCAACGCTTTAACCATTAGGCTACCTCACGGCCCCTGATGATGTATGAAGGACAGCAGTATGCATGACATTCAGTAACAGTTGATTGGCTTTACTAAGTATGCATGTCATATTGGCTTTTAGCAATATTCCAGCAATATCACGGTAGGGGACACCAGAAATGGGCTTCATACATTGTACCCATGTGGGGATTCATACCCGGGTCTTCGGCGTGACGAGTCAACGCTTTAACCACTAGGCTACCCCACCGCCCCTATTGAGCATGGAACATACTCATATTATTCATGGCTTCCTGTCCGCAGGGGAGTTGATCAGAACTGACAGAATTTCAAAACGGCAGCAACTTTGTATTAACTACACTTCACTCACTGAGCAGCTGGAGAGCAAAAAGGTGTTTACACTACCCTGACTAATGGTATAAACTTGACTAGAAATGTACCTGTTTCCCACGGAACTCTATTTGGAAGTTTTTAGCCGATTCTTGAGTGACCCGTCCACCAAAGTCTAACTGGTAGACTTGACTGTTCTCATTCCACAGTGGAGCCTTGTTGTGCATAACAAACTGCTGCTTGGACCCCACACGATTGGAACTGCTGCCCCGGACTCGACGCAGCTGAAACACATCAACAAACACAAGTCAGTATCAGTCATCCACTGAAACTATTACGATTTTTATGATTTGGTTTGGTTTGTTGTTTAATGCCACAAACATCAATAGTCCAGCTATATAGCGGGGGTCTGTGAATAATCAATCTGGACCAGACAATCCACTAATCAACAGCATGAGCATTGATCTACACAATTGGGATACGATGACATGTGCCAGCCAAGGCAGCGAGCCTGACCACCCGGTCCTGTTAGTCGCTTCTTACGACAAGCATGGGTTCTTGAAGACCAATTCTAACCTGGATTACTATTTTTGTGAGGGTGCTTACAAGCTATAAGACAAAACAATCAACATTTATAGATGATACTGTCTTTATTAGGGATGGTGGGGTGCCTAGTGGCTAAGCCTTTCACACATGATGCCGAAGACCCAGGGTTCGATTCCCCACATGGGCATAAAATGTGAAACCCATTTCTGGTGTCCCCTGCCATGAAATTGCTGGAATATTGCTAAAAGAGGTGTAAAACCATACACACTCACTGCCTGTATTAAACCAAATATAGTCTTACTAAATTCATACAAGCTTTGGTCTAAGTTTTATCGACTCCTGGAGATTCCAGGTAAGAATATACTCTTCACCTTCACCCAATGCATACCAGTGAAAAGACTTGTTGACTCAGGTAGTTGATTGTGTGTCATCGTATGCCAATTTGCCTGGATCAATCAGGGGACTGTAACAAATGTCATATTTGGGATTACACTTTCTCAGTAAAGTACAGATTCTAGTACTTTTGTTGGGTTGAGTCTTGTCTGAGATTCAAACCCACACCCATCAGACACCTATTCCATTGGGATTCGAACCCACACCCTCAGAATCAGCCACCTAACAAACTCAGCCACTGTGGCTTCCAACGTGTAGTTAAACCACAAACACTGATGTTTCACTGAGTTGGTTAGGTGGCTGACTTCCGCGTGCTAGCAATTAGGTGCCTGATTCTGAGGGTGTGGGTTCGAATCCCAATGGTATGGGACTCCGATGGGACTCAACCCAACAAAAGCACCAGAAGCTGTACTTTACTGAAAAAGTGTAACCCCAAAATTATAACATTTGTTACATTTGACCACTTTCTAAATGACATTGTGTATTCACAATCAGGAGACTGTTTGGTATGGAATCAATTATTTACAGACCTACTATAATCATCTGAGTTCTACATTAAACAGCAAAATAGTAAATCATACAAGTCTTGGGCTAAAATAAGTCCTGTTATATTCCAGTCTGACGAGGTAATAAGAACAGTCACTCTGACCATCAACTTCATCAAGAATTCTGTAAGATACACCAAATTAGGTCCGATTTCATCAGTATTTGTTGAAGTGATCATCTGGAAATTATGGATGATGGGTCAGATGACCTAGCCCTTTTGAGGCGCACGACACCCCTTTTGAGGCTCCTACTGGCTTACCAGTTGAGCTAAA
The DNA here is from genome assembly GCF_003918875.1 of Haliotis rubra. Taxonomy (NCBI): domain Eukaryota; kingdom Metazoa; phylum Mollusca; class Gastropoda; order Lepetellida; family Haliotidae; genus Haliotis; species Haliotis rubra. The sequence continues at coordinate 1,850,523 of NW_025767424.1, forward strand.
ATGGAGTAGTTTTAGGTAAGTGACCACCTTATTAGATCATATTTCCATAGGAAAACCCTTCTGTGCAAATGACAGCTTAATCACACCAACCACGTACACTGTGGAGTGTTGCCATGAATGTCATGCCCAAATAACACTCTCTTGAAAGTCTCTTAACAGACACATTTGGGGTAGTGAAATGATTCCAACCCTAGACTGAAGCAATTTTCTTAAAATATCCTTCAAAAGGTTCCATTTGCGTAACAGGAACATCAAAGTAGGAGTTCTGTACTAAAAGGAAACCATGATGAATTTTTAATTGAATTGCCCTTAAGTCAATAACTTGGTTTGTTACATACAGCATGATTAATCACTTAGGCGAGGCTACCAATCAAGTACATCAGTAGAAATCACTTGAACCAATGTGACTGGAACACTTGCAACATCTCCTGCGGTTTTCATGGAACTGGGTTTGATGCAATATTGTTCTAACTCATATTCAACTCTTGGGACGGTGACATTCGCTTGTCACGTCACATGGGTCACATAGGTGCAGTGTGTGAAGCCCATTTGTGATGTCCCCCGCTGTGATATTGCTGGAATATTGCAAAAAGTGGCGTAAAACCCAACTCATTCACTCATATTCAGTTTAGTTAAATGTAAGAGAAAACCAGACAGTCTACTGTAAACCATAGGAATTGGGTGGCCAGGCCAGGTTGCGATTCAGGTACCTGTATTGCGATACGCATTGTGATATACTATGATCTTCACTGACTGACTGACTGAGTTTGGTTTTACGCCGCTTTTAGCAATATTCCAGCAACATCACGGTGGGGGACACCAGAAATGGGCTTCACACATTGTACCCATGTGGGGTTTCGAACCCGGGTCTTCGGAGTGACGAGCCAACGCTTTAACCACTAGGCTACCCCACCGCCCCCTGATCTTCACTGTTTGATGGTGGGCAATACTAATCATACAAGCAGATCCTATTTCCTATATATCAAGGCCCTTAACAATATATGTTATGGTTCTGAAAATTGCATGGTTTGATTCCTCAATGTCAGTCACTGATTGTATGGCCCAGACTGTTTATCGACAGGCGGTTGTCAAAGATTGAATACTGCTGAGTGCAGCATTAAAGAATGAGTGAGTGAATACAGTTTTACATCACTTTTAGAATATTAAAGAGTGCATGAGTGAGTATGGTTTTATGCCGCTTTTAGCAATATTCCGGCAATATCACAGCAGGGGACACCGGAAATGGGCTTCACACGTTGTACCCATGTTGGGAATTGAACCCGGGTCTTCGGCGTGACGAGCAAATACTTTAACCACTAGGACTACCCCACTGCCCGGGAAGTTATGGATCCAATCTAAATGTTTTACAGTTGAGTCCAACATAACAAGTGTATTCCAAACAGTATTTCAGACATGACATATATATACTCAAGAATGAAAAAAGAAATCATTTTATGTTACATATCATTCACCATTAACATATCAATTTATGATTCTGTGCAGTATTTATCAATAGTAGTGAGGTGAGGTGAAACTGGGATTAACGTCGTACTTGAGAATATTTCGCTCATATTTCGCTCATATGCGTGTGTATGTGTATGTGCGGCTGCTTGTACTAGCCCAGACTGAAACTGGTTTTAAAGTGCTAGCCCACTGAGATACCATGCCGCAGTGAAGCATGAATACCCCACTCAGACACAGTATACTGACTCCGAGCCGACCAGTCCTTCTTGTACCCATTAATGCCGCGCCAGGCAGGGACCAACAAGTACCATATTTTAACGTCTTTTGGTTTAACGCGGTCGGGGATCGAACCCGCGACCTTCCGCTCTCCGGGCGGACGCTCTAACCACTACACCACGGAGGCGGTCCATCAATAGTAGTGACTGAGTTGGGTTTTACACTGCTTTTAGCAATATTCCAGCAATATCACAACAGGGGACACCAGAAATGGGCATCACACATTGTACCCATGTGGGGAATCAAACCGGGGCCTTCAGTGTGACGAGCGAATGCTTTAACCACTAGGCTTCCCCACTGCCCCTTTATCACTAGTATTCTCTGTCAGCAAGTGGTTAATGTCACTTGTGTGTTGAAAACGTAGTTAGTAATGATATGTCACTAGATAGTTTATACCACAAGTTCCTGACCAGTGGAATGATCAAATTGTCTAATTAAAGTCACTCTGGGGACCTAGACTTGTTATCACGAACTTCTAATTAATCGATTCTTGTTATCATGAATCAAATGATGATAAATAAGGATTTGCTCAGGTCCACACAAAAAATGTCAGCTACTTCTTTTAACTTAACAATATTAGATTTTCTTTGTAATCTAATAAAGAATAACAGGACATTACTTTCGTCTTAGAAAACAAAGCACACTCGTGACTGAAAACCAGGTTTCCGCAGGGCACTTGTTCCAATCTTCATCTGCAACATTTGTTTCTCTACTTAATTTCCTGGCTGCTTGGCTCTAGTGAAGTGATAGGAAATTCAAGCTCCCCAATACCAAACTCACATGATCACTTGAAAGTCGAAGCCACCATCGCCTGACAGCTTCACATAGTATTTGATTTTAATTTGAAAGAAAGAGGTATATGCCAGCAAAAACCTACAGCAATCACGAGCAAAACAATGTAAATAGTGGGCATGCGAGGAAAAAAGGAGCCGCTTCGCCCGTGAGTACTCCCGAACAATTCTCATCAGTCTTGTAGGCTGTTTATATTCTTCCTAAGTGTTCAGTGGAGTGATCAAGGAAACAACTGACCTTTTAGGCCTTGATTTTCAACTAACCAAATACGGTGGAAAGGATAGTCGGACAGAGAAATATGCACTGAAAGAATCACCCACTTTCATTTAGGAGTGCATTCTCTCAGAAGAAAGGAGATCACTCTGTGTAATGATGCCGGTGTGACTTTATGAAAGACATGAACATTAAAGGGCATTATAGGAATTATAGGAGTCTGTCTTGAAAAATACGGAGTCGTATTCATCACACTGTTGCATGACTTTCTCTTCATCATGATCTGTCCTGAACTGACCCAGTTTATTACAATTTGATTTTGTTATGTGCTTTTCCATCTTTGTGAGCAAATTGCAGAAGGAAAATACAAAATGGCTGAGTCAGGTTTAATTTCCTGAAATGAATTTAGAAATATTATTAAAATAAAAGTAAGGATATTTTTATATTTTAGGAATTGATTTAATCTAAGGCATTTGTATATAAACACAAGAAACATGGATTTAGAATGAACTGGTTCATAAATATAGAACATGCTAGATAATAATCAATCTCTATTATTTGTCGAAACAGATTTCATTGGCCATTGACGGCAAAATAAAGATAAAGTTTATATGATATATATCAAATGATGTGCTTGTATAACAAAACAGTAAGTTCAAATATATCAATATTGTCACAAAGCAACAAGTATGCTAGTCAGTATATATATAATATCAATATTGTCACAAAGCAACAAGTATGCTAGTCAGTATATATATAATATCAATATTTTCAAAGGAAACAGTCTGAAATCAGTAACCATTTTACGAAAATTGTCTCAACAATTTCTGAATCAGTATTCATAAAACAATTTTGTATCAACTACACAACATACCACAAAAGTTTAAGCCACTGTTACTGTAACTTCATCTAATGAATTGCAAAGTGAGCATCTTCTATCAATGATCAATCCGTTACACCAGCACTATATTTTCAACTTTCAAACATTTTATTCTTCATACCAGTAATGCATTTCTTTAAGCTCTTTGAAGATGGATAACTGTACAAAATCACAGTCAGTTTTCCAGACTTAAAGCAGCTTTTTACCAAATGACTGGTCTGCATCTTATCACTTTAGCCATGTATGCTCGTTAACGTTCAAACACCATCAGCTCCAAAGGTCCTTGTTTCCATCTTGCACGACTCAAAGGGTCAGCAATCAAATACGTGAATATGTTCACAGTAATTATCGCCACCATCACTTGTCCAGGGATCTATTGATCACACATAACTGACCGGTGCACCACCACGAGCTGTCGTGATCACTTACAGAGTAGTCAGTGATAGATTGTATCTTACTGCTACACCTCCTCTCATCACTGTCTCACAGTACGCATGCCGCATATAGAGCCACACTTTCATCTCTCACATCCGTGTTCGAAATACGCATTATGTCGGAAAGCACACATTAAATCTCCAAATCATCATCATCATCATCATCATCATCTCTATCATACACAAGAACAGCTGGTCAGCAATATTAGCAACATTTCACAAAACCGACGCCATTTTGACATCAAGATGACCACCTGGCAGTCAACCTGAATTTTGGATTTGAAGCCGTGAAAAAACTTTAAGGCTTCATTTGATTACGAAGATATTCATAAATGGTTTACAACTCTGTCAAAATGGATATAATATTATGCAATGGGCATTTTTAAATATCCTATAATGACCAGCTGGCAGTCAGCCTGAATTTTGGATTTGATGCCTTGAAGTATGTTCAAGAGGTTTCAAGGTGAGGTTTGGTTAAGATGACATGCACAAAATGTCCATCAGCTGCACTTTTCTGTTGAGATAAAAACTGGTTTGGTTTAAGTTTGCTGCACATATGAAAGTATGGGTCACTTGACACTATACAGAGAGATAGCACTGGACATCATCTCGATGAGGGCATCAGTCTTGTAATCGGCTCAATTCACCCTGTAGAACTGTGTCCCTTGGGCCAGACAATCCAGTGATTGTGGGTTCAAATCCCACCGATTGAGTTTCTAGGTTTGTCAGCACCATATCTGCGCTCGTGACTTTCACAAAAGAGTGAATGAGTGAATGTGTTTAGTTTTACAACGCTCTTGGCAACATTCCAGCTGTATTGGTGGTGGTCTGTAAATCAGCAAGCCTGGACCACACAATCCAGTGATGAACAACATGAGCATGGATCTACGCAATTGGGATATGATAACATGTGTCAACCAAGTCAGCGAGCCTGACCACCCGATCCCGTTAGTCGCCTCTTACGACAAGCATGGGTTACTGAATATCAATTCTAACCTGGATCTTCACAGGTCAAGTTTCACAAAAGAGGTAGACATGCGAGACCTGACAAAACTTTGGACTTTCCTGAAATATAAAGCTGACAAACTATGATAAAGCTGTAATACTTTTCAATACTGTATTAAACCAAAACCAACCACTCAATCATCTTGACTCAAAACCAACAGTTAAAAAGGTCAACTTCTTAAACTTCAGCATGTAAATGGGGAAGTTAGAAAGTGAAGAAATAAGTGAGAGTTTGAATTGGGTTTCATGCTGCATTTAGCAATATTCCAGCAATATACAGACGGGGACATCAGAAATAGAAGGAAATATGTGAATGTTATTTTAAGATAATCAGACAGCATTCCACCCACATGAAGGTTGGAGCCAGACAAATGAATTTGGCCACAGGATTAAGGACTCACTTTCTCAGGATATGATAGCACACAATGAACCATGTCACAGAGTCAGTGAGTGAGTGAGTTTAGTTTTACGCCACTTTTAGCAATATTCCAGCAATATCACGGCGGGGGACACCAGAAATGGGCTTCACACATTGTATGCATGTGGGGAATCGAACCCGGGTCTTCAGCGTGACGAGCGAACACTTTAACCACGAGGCTACCACACCGCCCCGCCAAGTCACAGAACCTGATGACAAGATTCCTTGTAAGTCAGCTCTTAATGCAAGCATAAGGAATTAGGAACCAGCGCCACCTGACTCAAATCCCCCTTGGGTATGACCTGTAGAAATAACGATGTGACGTTAAATATTAACTCACTCACTGTAGAAATAAATGTCATCTATTGTACGAAACTGTTACAGTACACAACAGTATATAATTTACTTAGCTAAAGGTTCTAATCAAATGGAGACCGCCTCCGTGGTGTAGTGGTTAGAGCGTCCGCCCGGAGAGCGGAAGGTCGAGGGTTCGATCCCCGACCGCGTCATACCAAAAGACGTAAAATATTGTACTTGTTGGTCCTTGCCTGGCGCTCGGCATTAATGGGTACAACAAGGACTGGTCGGCTCGGAGTCAGTATAATGTGTCTGAGTGGGGTATTCATGCTTCACTGCGGCATGGTATCTCCGTGGGCTAGCACTATAAAACCAGCTTAAGTCTGGGCTAGTACAAGCAGCTGCACATACACATACACATGCATGCACATTGTCATATCAGCGAAATATTCTCAAGCACGACGTTAAACCCAATTTCACCTCTTCTCACCTCACCTCTAATCAAATGGACATTTGTCATTTGGGTCATGCTTAGTTCAGTTATATCTCAATAACATACACCTGCCTAATATATATGTCTCTATATGTCAGTGTCAATACTGCTTGAGCTGCTCGTATATTCTGTATGACAGGTACACAGTTGTATTCCAGGGCCTTGAATGGAAAGAGAAAAGTTATGGTAGTCCAACATATATGCTGACAGGCTCCAGAACTCAAGTATTTGCCTGTGATTTAAGTTTCACTTAGTGAACGGCACAAAACATTTAAATTGTGAATCGTAGTAGTGACGAGAACAACACATGATTTGATTTCCAAACAAGCCCCCAAAATGGGATTTTTGTTCTTTTACAAAACTGTATGACGGTTAAAGATGAAAACAAACAGTGGGCAGCATATGGTCGAGTCAGTTAGTATTAATAGGCAGAGATGAATGTGATGACAGTGACTTTATTTTGTACTTTGTACTAAATATTCTTCTCTGTAGGACAAGTTTGGTTTCAGTAACTTTTTGAGGCCTGTTGTCATGGAAGCAGTGTGTATAACCCTGGTAATATAACATACAGCTGACCAGACAACTGTCATACAAGCAGTATTTATTGGTCTGACTCCTAGCCCCTGGAGAATAAATAAAAAAGAGTCCAACTCAAGTTTAGAATGATTGTGCAAGTCTACATTTCTTCAGCTCTAGGATTAATAATGGTACTATTTACTAAATATTCTTCTCTGTAGGACAAGTTTGGTTTTAGTAACTTTTTTAGGCCTGTTGTCATGGAATGAGTGAGTGAGTGAGTTTAGTTTTACGCCGCACTCAGCAATATTCCAGCTATATGGCGGTGGTCTGTAAATAATCGAGTCTGGACCAGACAATCCAGTGATCAACAGCACGAGCATCGATCTGCGCAATTGGGAACCGATGACATGTGTCAACCAAGTCAGCGAAACTGACCACCCGATCCCGTTAGTCACCTCTTACGACAAGCATAGTCGCCTTTTATGGCAAGCACATGGGTTGCTGACGACCTATTCTACCCCGGGTCTTCACGGGTCTGTTGTCATGGAAGCAGTGTGTATATCCCTGGTTATATAACTTATAGCTCACCAGACTCCTAGACCCTGGAGAATAAATAAAAAAGAGTCCAACACAAGTTTAGAATGATTGGGCAAGTCTACATTTCTTCAGCTCTAGGATTAATAATGGTACAGGGTTCCTTTTGGACTTTTTATACATGTTTAGTTGTTGTAAATACATATTTTAAACCATGATAACCTTATTTCTGGGACTAAATGTCAGTCCACATAGTTCATATCCCTTGGTGCACATAGCTGACTAGCCAACTGCCACAGACAAAGTCTTTATATCTCTGGGTGTACCAAGCTGAACAGCTGACTGTCACGGCAGACGTCTTTATATCCCAGGATATATAAGGTTGACCAGCCAACTGTCACGAAGCCATGTCCCAGCATGGCTAGATAAATGACCAGCAGACAACCAGTTATATGGAGTCTGAATGATGGCTGACCTGGGACCTGCAGCACTCCAGAGGGACAGACAGGAACCAATATCACCCCACAGAAGTAATCACTAGGAATGAGAAACCTGTGGAGACCACAGATTAATGTTTCCAGTGTTGCCAATAGCATGCATGATTTCGGTCTGCTTCATGGTCTAAGAGCTTCGCATGGTCGTGCTCAGAGTAGCAATTTCTTCCTACATAACACTGCCTGTTATGTAGAATGGGTAAACATTTATAAACTGAGTATGTTTATCATCATGATTTACAAAATTAAAAATATGGCATTTATCAAAACTTTATAGACAGATTGTTTCCCCATTTCATTTGAAGATTAACGGTGGGCCATATATCATTTCTGATAAGATGACCACCTCTTCCACTAAGACCTTAAAAGGTTTTTGAGAAAATTTGTGTTTTTAAATCAAAGATGGCCACCTGGCTGCCATATTGAAAGAGCAACTATGATGTCCTGAATTAATTTGAACCCAGTTATAGAAACTACTATCCACACAAAATTTCAGCTCAATACATCAAAAGTTTTTGAAGAAGTTAAAACAAAGACCACATGGACATAAATACATATGTACCACATACATAAATATTTTAAATTTCTCATCTCTGAATGACTATTAGAAAGTACTGTACATTATCCCACAGTTTTCACTTCCATAATTTATTCAGAGATTTTTTCTATTTCCAATCTACTTTCATTTACAGTTCATTAGAAAGATTCAGCTGTCTCCTTCACATAGTCCACAAACATTTCAATCACCACTGATCGTAATTACATACTACTGAATACCCCTGAAGATTTGGGTTACAATGATTGGTCTTCAGCAAACCATGCATGTTGTGAGAGGTGACTAATGGGATCAGGTGGTCAGGCTCACTGACTCAGTTGACATGTCATCGTATCACAACTGCGTAGATTGATGCTCATGCTGTTGATCACTGGCTTGCTCAGTCCAGACATGATTATTTACAGACTGCCGTTATATGGCTGGAATATTGCTGAGTGCGGCGTTAAACAACAAATATATTGCTGAATCATACTCTGAGTAAACTTAAACCAGGGGGAGAACATGATCTCAAGGCATTGTCAGACCTTCAGCGGTCAGTGATAGTGGACATCTACTTAACATCTATTTCAAGAGAGCTTTATAACAATTGACATACCACTCGCATTTTGAAATGACCCACATTTATTAAAACTTTCCCTCATGGATTAAAAAGTTGCTATCATCTGCATATTGTGGACTATAATCTCTGGTTTGACATTTGTTCAGCACTTATTGGTGTTGATAATTACAAAGGCCAATTACAGCAGGGACGGAGAAAGAACTGAGCGTTAGAGTATTTTAAAATCAATTTAAATTTTTAAATTTTTGAAAACAGCAAAAGAATACTGCCAAGGAATGAGTAATATTCCAAAAGAAACGATGAAATTGCATTTACATTTCCTCAGCTTCAAGTTGATTTTCTGTGCAAGGATTTGAAAATTCACCATTTTAAACAATCAATTTCTGCACATGAACTACAAAAATAAAACATACACATAAACCATTCTAGAACACAAGCCAAAACAGAAAATAAACAAGAAATCTTGCCTTAAAATGTAAATATCGGCTTTAAATTCCATAAAAATCTGCAAATATTTTGTGTTTGTTGTTTAACAATTTTCCAAGGTTGTATTTCAGGAACAATCAATCCAGTGATTGATATTATGATAAACGATCCACAGAGTCCAGTAAAGGAAATTCTCAGAGTTCTTGTACAGTGAGAATGCTGATAAACTATGGATCAACACCAGAGAGATTCTGGTCTTAGAACACCTACAGAGGCAGATCCTTGCATACCTTACTAACACAGCTCTGCACAGAGCATTCCAAAGCCTTCGACCACTGAGCAAGTCAGCTATGCTTTCAGTGTTATCTTGTGCAGCCCTTGACAGTCTGAGTGTCTGTGTACAAGTCAAGTGTTAGAGATAAAACAAAATTGGCTTCAGTGAATCCCCCAGGACACTAAGAATCGAAACACTCTGCAGCTCCCGCTCCAAACTGTCTTGAAAAATTTAATTACTTACATTAGCCGTCACACTGTCAGTGTGAAAATTTCAGCCCCTTGAAAAACTGTCGTTTATATTTATTTTAACGTCTTCCATATATATAATTGCAGTTAAATTAATACAGAATATATTGTCATGGTTATTGTTTGGTCATTGTTTCATGATGTTAGTTGATTATTTATCAAGAGACCTAATTTAATCATAAACATGAAGGCCAATGTGTTATTTGCCTCAGTTTTAGAGTCCCAATAGAAAAGAGTACGGTGAATATGTCTGTGGCATTTGGACATCATTGGTTAAGGACAGTAACACGCTTATTTCAAAAGAACTAAAATGGTTGGTGTTTTTCTTTGAAGATTCAAAAAGTGATTGTCAAGGGTTATAATCTTAACTGTGTTTACCTGTGTTCAGACATAAACTGGCATCTGGTACTTATGGACAAGAGGTCAATATTGATGAAAGACAACATTCCAATTTTAGAAGCATTAAAACATTCATTTGATGGCTTTTTTTGGTGTCAAATTCAAAATTTGATAATTACAGACTATAATCTTCACTTGTTTGGTTAGTTTACAGCACAAATTATCATATAGCAATTAAAGCTGCACTGGTAGGATGACTGACAGTTGCCATAGAAACCTAAAAAGCCTTGTGAACAGCAACACTATTGCCAATGCATGAGTATGGTCCTCATAAAATCAGTAAAATTACATTTGCATATTCTGTATTCTGGAAGCCTGCCACTTCCACAAAACATGGAAGCAGAATGGGGACAATTTTATGGATATACAAATTCTTTATTCTGTATAGGCAGCGTTTTAACATAGATTCTAATGTCGTTGTCAAGCAAGTAGAATCTTTGTTGAAACGTTATACAGAATAAAGAAGTTGTAAATCCATAGAATTGTCCTCATTCTTCATATCCTCAACTTTTAGAATGCCAATGAAAGTAAAACATGGAAGTGTGAAAACTGATAGTCTTGAAAATGTGTGTCCCTATGTAATTGGCACTGCTCCCATCCTGAAGCTGTGAATACACAATGCATTTCAGAATGTGGTCAAATCAATATATGTTATATTTGGGATAACACTTTCTCAGTAAAGTGAGGTGAGGTGAGGTGAAATTGGGTTTAACGTCATGCTTGAGAATATTTCGCTCATATGACGACGTGCATGCGTGTGTATGTGTATGTGCGGCTGCTTGTACTAGCCCAGACTTAAGCTGGTTTAATAGTGCTAGCCCACTGAGATACCATGCTGCAGTGAAGCATGAATACCCCACTCAGACACATTATACTGATTCCGAAGCCGACCAGTCCTTGTTGTACCATTAATGCCGAACGCCTGGCAGGGACCAACAAGTACCATATTTTAACGTCTTTTGGTATGACGCGGTCAGGGGATCGAACCCGCGACCTTCCGCTCTGGGCAGACGCTCTAACCACTACACCATGGAGGCGGTCTTCTCAGTAAAGTACAGATTCTAGTACATTTTTGGTTGAGTTGCAAACCCTAGTTGAATTTTTGTAAAAGGCATTGAAAAATGGGAGTCATGATGACTCACAGAAAATGTTTTGGGAGTCATATTCTGAAATTGGGAGTCATGAAAATATTTTGTCAATAACATAATTCCAAAATAATTCGAAATAGAGTAAGGGCTTTGAAAGCACATCTTGTGACACTGTCCACTGTTGAAAGTAATCTGATGCAGTGCATGGTTATATTATTTAGTTGGGTTACTTGGGTTCACTAATTTGAAAAAATATTGCATAAACTATGACTCGTATCAAAGTATTTTGAGAGTATTTGACAAAATTGTTGACTCAACATACACAGGAATTACGCATCACATAAAATCCTGGCTTACCTTATCGTTCATGGATAGAAGTTTCCATTTGAGCCAACAACATATTTCAGTAAACATTTACCTCATGATAAGAATACTGTGTACGAATGGATGTGCAAATTATAGCAAGAGACAATTTCTGCTTCTTCAAAACACAAATGTCATCAATGCATGGGTGTACTTCAAAACACATTCTTACAGCAACAACGTCTGCATTTTAGAAATTGACAAGCAGTTGCAAATAACAGTTTTCCTGATACAGCATTCATGGAGCAGACAATGAATTGCATGAGGTATTATATAAAAGGCCTTTTACAAAATGATGAAAAAAAGTAAATTTACTCTTTAATTTAATAAAGACACTCCTCCATCAAAAGTTATTATAAACATGTCAAAAAAAGATGAACTTAATTTTGCTCTTTTTTTTCTACTTTCCTTTTTTTTCAATTCATGGCAACCTTTTGAACAAACTTCTAAACCTGAAGGCTAGTTAAATAATAAAGACAAAAAGTACCCTAAATGAAATTATCAGCGAGTTTATTCCTGAGCACAAGTGGCCTCCATTTATTGAAAAAATGTTTGCATGTAAAAAGTAAAGTTGATGGGCTTTTTCTCCTTTTTGTCATTACAGTTAATCAGATTTCGATAATTGTTAAGTCACTTGTTAAACTTAAATTAGGAATTTTCCAATTTTATGCAGATTAAATAGAAAATTTATGACTCCAACTAACGCCTGGGGCGGCAAACACATTAAACAAGAAGCATTTCCAACCATCTCCCACTTCATCAGTGACGGTGAAATATAATGAAGAGAGTATCCCCCTTACCATAAAACATATAACATCACAAAAAGGTTATCATATGACACAAGAGGAGTAATGCCTTGTTCATTACTCGGGTAAAAGTAATCTTCATACACGCAGAGCTCTCCCACAACAACAAAAACATAAAGATTTCAGGACAAAGTAGGCATTATGGTGAATATCAACCAAATCAACAGTTTAACAATCGTAATATTCCCCTTGGTTCTGATTAGACCTTCCATCCATATTAATATCTGTTAACCCTATTTAAGTCTTACACAAACCATTCTACAAATAATTAAGTACCTCTCACATCATTGTTCTGCTCGCATAATGGCAATTATTCTGTGCTAAGTTTGCAGAGCAACCAGCATAAGCTTTCGCAGATTGGTGGTTGTTGAACTGAAAGATTTCTGGTCACAATCGTGTCTTAGTTTAAGGTTAGTATTGATCGTGGAAAATATTCTGAACTGAAATTGATTATGCCTGAATCCTGTCTAATGCTTATCCACCAGAGTCCAGTGAAGCTCCTGCTTATGCATTTATGAGACAGAAATTACCACTGTAGACTCCTAGAAACTCCGCCAAGATGTCTCAAGGCCTCTGTGGTTAGAATGGTTACTCAGGTCAACGATGACCTTGGCCAATAAAGAGGCCGACAGACAAACATGCTACTTCATCATAAAGCAGTTGGTGGCTATTACTGCATCCATAAAATGAAAGTAGAGAATACAATTGCAGACTACAAAATGTCAATTGTCTGGGTACCACTTCCTGAAGAGCACCTAATCCTCAGGGTGTTGCCTAATAGTGACAGTTTAATGCAAATCTAGATGTTTCATAATCCAAAATTTTATTTGCCAAATTAAGTTATCTAATTTTGAACACAGTGGTTTTCATTATATTTTCAAATTCTCTTGCATTATCTCTCACCATTGATGTATGGTAGATGTTATGTTTCATGTACAAATGTTGAAATCTACATAACAACTTAAATTTCATTATCATTCAAAAAGTATTAAACTTCTCTCATTTTCTTTCCATATGTTCCAGGATTTAAACAATATTCATGCCATTTTAAGAAAGTTTCAAACTTTCTATTAGATATGAAACTGAAGAAGTTTGCAAGTGCTTTCATCAATAAACTTTCCTGACATAATCCAATCAAAAACTAACTTGTACACTGACTTGAAATTTGTCTGTTCTTTGTTAGGTGAGAAAGTTTGTAGGAGAGTTTGAAGGTGACCTTGAAGGTCTGTGAGCGAGTTGCCAGATGTGAGTAGGGAGATGGATGGATGGGTGTTACGGAGGGGGTGGATGACTTACTGATATGGTTGGTGGGTAGATGAGTTCATAAGTAAGTATTGATGAGGTGGTCCTGTGAGTAGGTCTGTGGCAACGTGAGTGCCTGTGAGGTTTGAGCATCATGGTACGTGTGAGGGTGAGTGGATCTGTGAGGGTGAGTCTTGTGTGAGGGTGTGTGAGTGGGTATTTGTGATGGTGAGTCTTGTGCGATGGTGAGTCTTGTGTGATAGTGAGTGGATCTGTGTGAGTGGGTGTATGTGTGAGGGTGAGTCTTGTGTGATGGTGAGTGGATCTGTGTGAGGGTGAGTGGATCTGTGTGAGGGTGAGTCTTGTGTGAGGGTGTGTGAGTGAGTGCATGTGATGGTGAGTGGATCTGTGTGAGGGTGAGTCTTGTGTGAGTGGGTATTTGTGATGGTGAGTCTTGTGTGAGGGTGTGTGAGTGGGTTAGTGTGATGGCGAGTCTTGTGTGAGGGTGTGTGAGTGGGTATGTGTGATGGTGAGTGGATCTGTGTGAGGGGTGGGTGTGTGAGTGGGTATGCGAGAAGGTGAGTGGATCTGTGTGAGGGTTGGAGTCTTGTGAGTGGGTTTGTGTGATGGTGAGTCTTGTGTGAGGGTGTGTGAGTGGGTATGTGTGAAGGTGAGTGGATCTGTGTGAGGGTGTGTGAGTGGGTATGTGTGATGGTGAGTGGATCCGTGTGAGGGTGAGTCTTGTGTGATGGTGAGTGGATCTGTGTGAGGGTGAGTCTTGTGTGATGGTGAGTCTTGTGTGAAGGTGTGTGAGTGGGTATGTGATGGTGAGTGGATCTGTGTGAGGGTGAGTCTTGTGTGAGTGGGTATGTGAGAAGGTGAGTGTTATGTGTGAGTGGGTGTGTGGTGAGTGGATCTGTGAGGAGAGTAGGTGGGTATGAGAAGAGAGTGGAAATGACTCAGTGATCTGTGTGACAGAGTGAATTATTTGATGAGTGAGAGGGTGTGTGTGTGAGTGGAGTCTGTGAAAGAATGTATGAGCCTTTGTGTGAAAGTGGTGAGTGAGAGAGGTGAGTGTAGTGGGTTTATGAGAGAGTGAGTGGTTTATGAGAGAGTGAGTGGGTTTGGTTTTATGAGAGAGTAAGTGGTTTATGAGAGAGTGAGTGGGTTTATAGTTTTTATGAGAGAGTAAGTGGTTTATGAGAGAGTGAGTGGGTTTATGAGAGAGTAAGTGGTTTATGAAGAGAGTGGGTGGGTGGGTTTATGAGAGAGAGTAAGAGGGTTTATGAGAGAGTGAGTGGGTTTATGAGAGAGTGAGTGGTTTATGAGAGAGTGAGTGGGTTTATGAGAGAGTGAGTGGTTTATGAGAGAGTGAGTGGGTTTATGAGAGAGTGAGTGGTTTATGAGAGAGTGAAGTGGTTTATGAGAGAGTGAGTGGTTTATGAGAGAGTGAGTGGTTTATGAGAGAGTTTGTGGGTTTATGAGAGAGTAAGTGATTTATGAGAGAGTGATTGGGTTTATGAGAGAGTGAATGGTTTATGAGAGAGTGAGTGGGTTTATGAGAGAGTGAGTGGTTTATGAGAGAGTGAGTTGGTTTATGAGAGAGTAAGTGGTTTATAAGAGAGTAAGTGGTTTATGAGAGAGTGAGTGTGTTTATGAGAGAGTAAGAGGTTTATGAGAGAGTGAGTAGGTTTATGAGAGAGTGAGTGGATTTATGAGAGAGTGAGTGGGTTTATGAGAGAGAGTGATTTATGAGAGAGTGAGTGGGTTTATGAGAGAGTGAGTGATTTATGAGAGAGTAAGTGGGTTCATGGGAGAGTAAGTGATTTATGAGAGAGTGAGTGGGTTTATGAGACAATAAGTGGATTATGAGAGAGTGATTGGAGATTGGGGTTTATGAGAGAGTAGAGGTAGGTTTAGGGTTTATGAGAGAGAGTGAGTGGGTTTATATGAGAGAGTGAGTGGGTTATGATGAGAGAATGAGAGAGTGAGTGGGTTATGAGAGAGAGTGAGTGGGTTTATGAGAGAGTGAGTGGTTTTTATGAGAGAGTGAGTGGGTTTATGAGAGAGTGAGTGGTTTATGAGAGAGTGAGTGGTTTATGAGAGAGTGAGTGGGTTTATGATAGAGTAAGTGGTTTATTAGAGAGTCAGTGGTTTATGAGAGAATGAGTGGGTTAATGAGAGAGTGAGTGGTTTATGAGAGTGAGTGGGTTTATGTGAGACTGAGTGGGTTTATGAGAGAGTGAGTAAACAAATGAATGAAAATGATTGTGAAACAGTGAATGAGCAGGTCTGTTATGCAGTGTTCTATAAAGCAAATTCTCAACACTGTGACTAATCTATTTTCATTTTAATTCTATTTTTGTTTCACACAAATGTATACAGTTGGTACACTGTTCACAACAATATAGTCCTATTGTGACTACAACGAAAAACTATCGAAACTATCAAATGACGAGTTATAATTCAAATATAACTACAGGTCGTCGAATATATGACCGCTTGCCAGTCAAGTTCTAACATTATATTTAGGGAGACGTCGTCGAAAACACAACCACTCAAGTCCAAAGTTCTAACAACTGTTCAAAACTGCTATCGAAGAAACCTCGTGCAGGTTCAACTCCACGTGTTTCACGCAGTGAAATCTTCCGCGAAGTACATAGCGTTTGCGTGACTGTTCGTATTTCAGAAACATTAACGCACACGAATATTCTACGTTTAATAACACAGTTCTCCTGAACAAGGTCTATGAAAAAGTTTCCCAGAAAGAGTGAGAATCTGTAAGAGAGAGTGAGAGTGGGTTTGTGAAAGGGGAACAGTGATGCGGATGATTAGCTCAGTATACATTAAATCAACAACTTCTTTTCATCATGACAACAAAGTTTCTCAACAGTGACACAAACAACTTAACTTTCAAATTATTACTCTTTCTCATCACGATTAGACTGAACGCTCCAGTCACCCATTAAAAATTGAATTGTTCACAAATCTTACACAAAAATGCACCTCAGGAAATCCCTTGATTTCAGTTCTAGAAGTTCAACTACAAAGTTCCACATGTAATCTTTCAAAAATCTCCCCCCAAATCTGTATTCAAAATTGATGCCAGAACCGTCTAGCATGACATAATTACTTTGTTGCAATGCCTTCAAACTTGTTTATTACGACAGCTTTGCTCACACAAAGTTAGCAGTCATAAGATCAATATGTCCGAAGTCATAAAGTCAATTACCCATTGGAGCCTGTTTGTGTTACATCAGACCATATTAAACGGAATACATACAAAAATATTGAGCTCATCGAACGATTTCATTGAGACAGTGTCTGAAGCAAGGCTGCATATGCATAATGTCATACCACTTCTCAGACGTTCACAAATAAAGAAGACCTCAACTTCACTAAGAATAATCCCGTCTTCCTGCCATATATAACAGAAAAGAGACAGGAATCTTAATCGTCTAGACACGGAACCATTTGGATATAAACCTGACTCAGAAAACATTTGACTAGTTCGTAAGTGATCAGCAAGGTTATTGACTGTCAGTATTCTATTTCATTAACATTGATGATATAAACAGTCCACTTCTGCTTCACTCTGTTATTGTACGATACCACTACAGCAGCTTCATAATCTTCTGATTTAATGGATATTACCCAGTTTCAGGACTGGCCCTTATTTGCTTTCAATAGTAGATGGTATCTCTAATTGAATCATGAATTTTGCAATTTTTGCAGATTTCAACATTATTGAAGGCCAACCCACTATAACCAGCATAAACTGCCAGCTATCAGTCCACTGCCTGGCATAAAAGATCTTGATGGGGGATGCTACAAGACAGACGTCAGGAAGTTTGAAAGACTGTAGTTAGCTGTCATTAGATTTTCTCACTCTGAAAAAATTTAGTAAAATAGAAATGTGAATAGAGGTAAACAAGATGTCAAGTTGAATGTGAATTGTAAGAATAATTTTATTTTTGGTGAACGCAGAACATTAATCTGTCTCCAAGGAAACACTGGGAAAGCTTGTTCTGCATTTATTTCATTACCGCCATTTGTGTTTTGCAAATACCAAATTATGTTTTTGTTAGATCTATTCGATTTTTTGCTCAATCATGACTGACTAGTGTTGGGAATCGGTTGTGATTTCATAATCGATCATCGGTTACAATCGGATTGGCTCAACCGATCAATCATCGGTTAATAATCGGTTAAATGAAATGACAAGAATAACCTCTGAATAAAACATGTTACACAAGACCATGTGTTTGGTATTGTCTCAGACTCCTAAAGGTAAGTAAGTTCAGTTCAGAGACAGATGGTTGAATTTGAACAAAAGAAGAGAAAAAGAATTTGTTCTTTTTATGGTTTATTTTTTATTTACCATCAATGCCAGAGATGCCAACCTCAACAATTTTATCATACTAGTGACTACAAATTTTAGCCTAAAACTACTAATACGTTTCACTAGAAATTCTACAGAAATTGGAAGAACATTCATTGAAATTGAAATATATAGACACAAACATGTATTTTCACTAACTAAGTACAAGACAAATATCAATTATGTTCTTGATTTCGACAAATAAATAATCTCTGATCATTTATGAAATCAACTTTCAGGATTTATTTCATATATTTTATGTTTGCAAGTAGATATATATCCAAAATTGACTCTGACATAGCAAAGTAAAAGGTAACTCAAGTTTTAACACCTGATTTACGATAATTCATGTAACAAGGCCTACATGTCATTCGTTTTCAATAATGTTTTAATTTGTTTGTATGCATTGTGTAGTTTCAAATTTCGTACTGATAGTAATAGACTTAAGAGTATGGACGGATTCATATCATGGACGTATAACATGATGATACTTTTCTATTAGACCATTCACTTGTTAGTATCAATTTAAAATTCATGCAGTCGATACCTTTGTTTATGATATTCCTTCGACAAATCGACAAATTGCCTTTGACATGTCAAGTTTATCCTTCGTTGGGGACCCCTGACATTTCTTCCAAAATCCAAACACTTCCAAGCGTTGGATCTGCCTTTCCCGCAAGGGTAGTTGAATATTTCATCGACATCAACCCGGGTCACAGTCAGCCATTTTGTTTGGCCGAAAGCTAACAACAATTATGATTTGACCAAAACTTACGCTTATTTATCTTAACACATTACTGGCAGATCATTATTTATTTAGACTTTTTGTTCCTTTTGTTTATTTTTATATTCTGCAGCTGGGTTATTATGTATTTAGAATCGTCCGTCATGAACAAGGTAAGCAGCTAAGCAGCAGTTAATGCGCTCATGGAATGAGGTAAACATGCAAGTCATCGCTCTGCCGAGTGTGCATGCCAGTTTGTTGTGATCGACAGCTACAATAAATATGACATGAAGCGAAACAAAATATATACACTGTGTATCCATTTTCAGTCAACTTCACTTCATTTCAAGGCGTAAGTAGACGCAATATGATTGTGAATTTTGTGAATAATGCGGACCGAAGTTATAATCATTTGTAACTGCCAGTTGTCTTGTGGTCTGAGTTGGGTATTCATTACTGTTTTCGTAAAAATCATTAGCGACAATCGATCATGAAATTTTGCAATCGATTGTCTCGTCGGAAAAGGGTAACCAATCAATTTTCGATTATAATCGATCATCGGAACACCACTATGACTGACAGTAAAGATATAAATTACACTTACAGGGGTGGAAATAACTTTAAAATTGCTAGTGTACTCCGGCACAGTGGCACATTTAAAATCACTTGCCCTGATATTTTTTCCACTATACCGGCCGTTTTCTTGTTGATTTTATAAATAAACAAGATAATTAACATTGGAAAGTCAACTGGACACCGGTACAGTGTGATATACAAATTTCCTTGCCCGACAGAAAAAAACACTGGACTCGGATGTGGGGCAATGGGTTATTTCCACCCCTGACTTAGCTGTTTTGATATTCCACATTTCTCTTGAACAATACAAATACAACTCAGCTTCTGTTTCTGACATGGATGGTGCATGACAAGAAAAACAATATGTAACACAATATGTTATGATTGGTTTTGTCATTTATCATTGTGGTGGCGGCAGTAGTGGGGAGAGGTTGTGAAGGTGTTGGGGTTGTGAAGGTGTTGGGGTTGTGAAGAAATGGCATCACAGACTAAGTGTAGTGAGAGCGATGGGAGTTGGATTGGAATGGAGACCCTCCTACGATGCCTGAGTGATGATATGTCATCATGACATGCTCGAAACTCAAGGATGCTATCAATTAAGAATGAACTCATCTACTTAGTTACACACTCATCTCAATCCTCTACTGACTGTATTCACTACACATTCATTCTCTTGCTCATCTGTTCACTAATCCAGTCTCTAACCCACTCATCCAGCAACTGATCTCATTCACTAAGTGAAGAACTGATCTACTCTCTAACCCACTCATCCACTCATTAGCAACTGATCTCATTCACTTCATCAAGAACTGATCTACTCCCTAACCTACTTGTCTACTCACTCAGCAACTGATCTCATTCACTTCCTCAAGAACTCATCTACTCTCTAACCTACTTGTCTACTCACTCAGCAACTGATCTCATTCACTTTGTCAAGAACTAATCTACTCTCTAACCTACACAGTCAAGAACTGATCTACTCTCTAACCTACTTGTCTACTCACTCAGCAACTGATCTCATTCACTTGGTCAAGAACTAATCTATTCTCTAACCTACTTGCCTACTCACTCAGCAACTGATCTCATTCACTTCGTCAAGAACAGATCTATTCTCTAACCTACTTGTCTACTCACTCAGCAACTGATCTCATTCACTTGGTCAAGAACTAATCTATTCTCACTCCTTCCCAGAGTTCCATGAGGCAAGCCAGCATAGTACCTCTGCCACAGGCCAGAAAAATGTGACGATTCGTCACATCTTGCACCGTCCATTCAATACAATTTACTTATTTCTAAACTCTTTTAGTTTTGACGAGTCTACACAACTAATTAAACATCTTTGACAGAATGGGTTAGTTTCATTGAGAAAATATCCAAAAACATGTAACACTATTTCGATTTGCGTAGCGATCCTTTGTTTACATAGGTTGTACGGCTCCACGTGCTGTCATCGAAGCTGATGGAGAGCAAGCGATGCAGCCAGTTTGATATCTAAATATGTACTGTCATAGACCTTACTGTCGCAGTTGTGGAAGAATGTATATGTAACAATGTAAAACATTATGAAGAGAGCGCTGAAAAGCTTTCGTGAGTCCAGTCTCTTCTAATAATGAATATGCGCGTTTGATTACAAACAAGAGAAAAGTCCGGTCACGTGATATGCAAATTAGCCTGTGGCAGTGATGTTATGTTAAGTCATCGCTGTGCCGGAGTGTGACTCACTCAGTGAAGAACTGATCTACTCTCTAACCCACTAAGTGAAGAACTGATCTACTCTCTAACCCACTAAGTGAAGAACTGATCTACTCTCTAGCCCACTAAGTGAAGAACTGATCTACTCTCTAACCCACTAAGTGAAGAACTGATCTACTCTCTAACCCACTAAGTGAAGAACTTATCTACTCTCTAACCCACTAAGTGAAGAACTGATCTACTCTCTAACCCACTATGTGAAGAACTGATCTACTCTCTATCCCACTAAGTGAATAACTGATCTAACCTCTAACCCACTCATCCCCTCACTCCCCAACTGATCAGTAACTCATCAACTGATCCCTACCTGATCAAACTCCCTAGAAAAAACAAGAACATCACAATAGCCACTGACTGACTTTTCCATCCCATCAAACATCCAGTTATTGTTAAAAATGGCCCCACCAACCATCAAATTACAACATTCAATAGTACATCACAAGTTTCAATCATTACATGTGAACATTCCTGAACAGCTAGTATCAAGAAATGATCAGATATATTCCTTCCTTCAAGCTAAAATATCATGAAATACAACACTCCATCAACCACTTCTAATCAATCACAGACTACAGAACAGCTTCTTTCATTCCATCAGAATCATAAATTCACCAGAGATGATAAAAATATATTATCGCCAGAAAATCAGTCAGTTTGATAAAGCTGTTACAATTCCTGTAGATTCAATCAAATTTCTGACTTGTCCCCCCAAAATAATTAGATTTGTAAAAGATTAGCTAAAGGTAATTAAATTTGCTACCAGTTTCTAGTTCATGAATGCAACACAATTTGCCATCAGATTTAAGTTTGTTGGCGCAGAACTAACTGATTCATGCAGCACCTATTGTATCTCCGACACATATTTCAAACAAAATAATCATGAAGTAATAGTGTTAAAATCATTAATATCTTGCTGAGATTCAATTCTGCAACTTGACATCTTACATATTTTAGTCCATTACACCCTGAATGTTACTATGAGATGATCCACCAGTTCATGCAAATTCCAAAATGCAATACCCATTTTACACCACAGGTGTGGGTAAATATAACTATATTGTCTTGTTTTAATGCAATCATTTCTTCTTAAAATGTAAGACAATGTGAGATATATTTTACTTGACTTCTTGGCAAAATGGGTCAATTTTACAATTAAAATGACACTAATTATACATGTAGAACTTTGAAACGTAGACAACAAGTCTGAGGCTAATCCGAAAAACAAACATCTATGGTAACAGTCGCCAAAAAAGGTGCAACTCTAATTGACAAAAACATTGACACTAATAATTGTAAAAATTTTAAGCTTTAAAGGGTCATTAAATCCACCACCTGGTGTGCATATCTTCATCAGGGACACGAAGTGACCCAGTCTACTAGGCACCGCACTTCGACTGACAAAGTTGCAGCCCTTGGGCAGGCTGGAGGTCTGTAATTGTGGGTTCGAGTCCCAGTTCAGCCCTATCATGTTTCAAGGTTTGTCAGTACCATATCTATGATGGTGGGTTTCTTGAAACTGGTAAACATTTATCAACTGATTGTTAAACAAAGCACCAAAGCCTCTTCTTATTCACTGCTGGGCAGTGGGGTAGCCTAGTGGTTAAAGCGTCTGCTCGTCATGCCAAAGACCCGAGGTTTGATTCCCCACATGGATACAATGTGTGAAGCTCATTTCTACTGTCCCCTACCGTAACATTGCTGGAATATTGCTAAAATGGTCGAAACACCATACTCATTCACTCACTCACTCTTCATTGCTGCAAATATCAGTGAAATATAAGGAAGCTTGACTAAGTCATTGCTATCAATTTTACAATATTAACAACGAACTGGGTATGAGCGTAGATCCCAAATAACCAATGCTTGTTGTTTTGATATTGAAAGGATCGAATGGTCAGGATCAGCTACTTGGATGAACCCATGTCATGGTCTCCCAAGATTACCAACTGTATTCCTTGATGCTCATGATGTCAATCACTACACTATCAAGGCTTGGTTATTTACAAAACGTTGCCATATTACTGGAATATTGCTGAGTGCTTCATTACACAACAAACAAAACAGAAACTTATGTAAGCTTTGGGCCTCAGTAAGCAACGCATGCATCAAGCCATCTAAAGACTGGAATATGTGGAAACCACATTAGCAGGGGTGGAAATAACTTTAAAATTGCTAGTGTACTCCGGTACAGTGGCACATGTAAAATCACTTGCCCTGATAAGTCTTCCACTATACTGGCTGATTTTCTTGTTGATTTTTTTAAATATACAACATAATTAACATTGGAAAGTCAACTGGACACCGGTACAGCGTGATATACAAATTTGCTTGCCCGACAGAAAAAAAACACTGGACTGGGGCGTCGGGCAATGGGTTATTTCAAAACCCCTGCATTAGCTGTATGGATCAGTGCTTAGATTGCTGACTTGGTGTGTCTGCAATTAGGTGCCTGATTCTGAAAATCCTGGATGGGACTCATTTCAGATATACCATATGTCATATTTGACCTCTTTCTAAATGGTATTGTGCATTCATAGCTAGAATATTGCTGAGTGCGGCATAAACAGCAACCAAATAGTATTTACATATGTATGGCACTCTTTACTGACTGTGGTGCACTTCAGCTGGATATCAGCCTCTGAACAGTTCTACATAAATCTCTGAAGTTGGTCAGCAAGCAATTCATTGCAGTAATCCTCATTGTAAACCAAAATTCACTGTGTTCTTTAATCTGATTGGTTGAAAAACGTGATCAAATGGTATTCGATTCCCGGAAATTCACTGCGTATTAATACTTACAAACATCGCTCACACCATTGTATTGTTACGTCGTCAGCTGCGATGACGTCATTCAAATCATATTGTGACGTAAGGTCCTAATGACGTCACAAATGAGCAGTTCCAGATGCTACCATGAGAGACAGCCGAAACGGCCGGTTGATGACATTTCACTGCTGTACCCGTACACGATGTCAATGAGTGCAGACACAAAAACATGTGTGGACCTTTTGGTTTACTTTTGTGTTTACAATGTCGATAAACATCATGTGTTGTTAATTTCGGTGTTATTGAGTATTTGAAGCACGGAATATTCCATTTGAAACCTCCGCCTGACGCCGTCAGTTCCAAATGAATTCCCGTGCTTCAAATACTCAATAACACCCGGAAATTGGCCAACACATGATGTTTATCTCCTAATTTAAATCTGTCTAATATACATAGTGTGTCTAAAATTCCTAGACCTGTTATAATATGCATTTGTTTCTATAATGGTACATCTTCTCGGCCATTACTGTGACACAAAAAAAATTAAACATTTCAAAGAATAGAGAAATTGAACATTTAAATTCTTGCAAAGTAAATCAGCCTGAAACTGACAAACTAAATGTAATTTACAGAATCATACTCATGCCTAAGCAATGGCTATAGCTATTTACAAGGATTTTTGTGTTTAACCGATGATGTCCAAATGCCACCGATATATTCACCATACTCATTTCTACTGGGGCTCTAAAACTGAGGCAAATAACACATTGGCATTCATTTTTGTGATTAGCTTAAGTTCCTTTGTCCTAAGGGAGATATTAAACTTCTCATAAATGTATCGCTTTTCGAGTTAAACTAAGTTTTCCAAAGTTCAGAATAGGTTTTCATGTATGTGAACGCTGAATAACAGATCTGTTTTGCAGCCATGGGTACATTTTTGCAATGGTGTATGGAGATGTGGATGTTAACCTTTATTTGTGTCACAATATATTACTTCATAAAATACTGGTTGAAAATACATAAATGCCATATTGGTGATTACGTTGAAAATGTTACAATATGAGTGAGTTTAGTTTAGTTTTACACTGCTTTTAGCAATATTCCAGCAATATCATGGCATGGGACCCCAGAAATGGGCTTCACACATTGTACCCATGTGGGGAATCGAACCCAGGTCTTCTGCATGACAACCAAACACTTTAACCACAAGGCCACCCCACTGCCCTGTTACAATATGATGCGTTATATAAACTCTATTTATCATGTGAAGAACATTCTCCATGAATGTAATTACTCTTAATTATGGAACAATCGATTCTTAAGAAAAATCAAGAAGTATTTTTAATGCCAATAAGACAAACTGGTGTCGTCAGGTATTAAATTCAATAGCACTTTATTTAATTAATTTTATGTCATTTTCATTGTTGATGACCCGTGAAGATCTGGGCTAGTGTTAGCAACCCATGTCTGTTGTAAGAGGTGACTAACAGGATCGGGTGATGAAACTCGCTGACTTGGTTGGTTCATATCACAATTGAATAGATCGGCGCTAACAATGTCAATCACCAAATTGTCTGTCAAGGCATGATTGTTTATAGACCATCATCACATAGGTAAAACAAATACAAACAAAATATCTCATTGATTAATGACTGAACTTCAGAAACACGATAATATTCCCCAAAATCAGAGAATGTGTACAGAATGTAATATATATTCAATAGTATGTAATTTCACATCAATGAAGGACTGCTAATTGACATGTACTAAATATCATAACCTGAGAGAAATGTACACCTAAAACGGTACTAATTTGTTCTTCCATATGTAGATAAATTTGTTTATGTGATGCAATTAGTCAATACAAATATCATTTGTAATGTATCAATGTATACAGTTATTATTTTGTGTCTTTTAGAAAGTAGTTTGTGTGTACAACCTCTCCACATATACATTGTAATACATGCAACACCTTTTATCATTGCAAATTAAAAACACACACAAAAAAAAACAAAAACAATTTAGACATTCAATAACTGAAACAAAATAGAAAAGAAAGTCTAATATCTTTTATGTCATCCATCTTAACTTAATTTCTTTTGGAACATTAAGGTCGTTGCTGGAAACTGTATTTTCAGTTATGTGATTGTGATAGATCTATCCATAGCCATGTTGAGAGTCATCTGGTTTAATGGCACTGTTGTTTTTTAACATTGCCTTGAACACATCACCTCATTCTTCAAGGGCTGCCATCGTGACTCCACCCCTTGAGACAGAAGTGTGTCAGCATTTTTTAAAGACCCCTGCAAACTGGACCTGTTACAGGCTAAACTAATCCAGTTATGTGATTGTGATAGATCTATCCATAGCCATGTTGAGAGTCATCTGGTTTAATGGCACTGTTGTTTTTTAACATCGCCTTGAACACATCACCTCATTCTTCAAGGGCTGCCATCGTGACTCCACCCCTTTAGACAGAAGTGTGTCAGCATTTTTTAAAGACCCCTTCAAACTGGACCTGTTCCAGGCTAAACTTAATCCATAAGTAGCTCTATTACTAACTAATATCAGTAAGCTTATTTCATATGGTTTTAGTGACTACTCTGCAGAAGTTACCTCAAATATTAAAAACAAAGCTCATTTGAAAAATACCAGTTGCCAAAGTGAGTGAGTGAGTTTTGTTTTACGCTGCCTTTAGCAATATTCCAGCAATATAACAGTGGGGGACACCAGAAATGGGCTTCACACATTGTACCCATGTGGAAATCAAACCCAGGTATTCGACCTGATGAGTGAATGCTTTAACCACTAAGCTACTCCACCGCCCCCAGATGCCAAAGAAGCAACTAAGCTCTTGGTTGATTGATAAGTAGGATGAATGAAACCTTTTTCTGTACCTTTGATATAGCTTAGATAACCAAGGCATACGTTCATGTCTACTATCGTCAACAAGAATGGATAATTGTAGTATGGCTGTAAGGACAGTCTGTAATACCATAAGCTGTAGAAGATCAGAAATTTGACATACCTTTTGTTTCAGCTGAGATTTTTGGAAGGTCTCCAGATTCTTGTAACTATGGCCGCCTTTCATCTCCTCTATAGCAAGCAAAATGTCTTCATCTGAACTGTCCACTGCTCTGGAATGTTTGGTTTTCCTTCTGAATACAGGACTAAGATGCCGACACTTTCCTTTCAAAATCTCTTCACGTAATTTTCTTGTAGGTGAGTCAATTTTTCTCACTGGTGAGGCTGGTAGTGATGCACTATGTAAAATTTCAATATCACCACCATTTGTCAATTCTGTCTCCTTGAACAGAGACTTGCCTACCACATTAATGCCCCTGTCCACAGACCCATGCCCAACGGGCTGACCATCATCAAACAGAACCAGGGAAGCAGATGTATCTTCTTCCATCACCAGAGAATCACAGCTGTTCCGTTCTGAAAAGGTCTGTACGTTATTGGTTTCCTCAGAAGGATCAAAGTCTACAGAACCCTGTTGAGCAAGGTATAGGCGCCGTTGAAGGTCCACCACAGTGGGTGCAGTTGGACTGCAATCTCCCACCAAATTATTTTCAAAAGGAAGCTCCGTATTTTCTGGGGTTTCCTCATCAATGTATTTGATTGCCTCGCTGGCTGGATCTGCCCATCTTGGGCTGTCCCCTGGTCGGACATCTGAGGGGACAACTGTGTCTGAGTCTGTGGAACTGGGACTTTGCCTGGGCACATTTGGAGTAGTTGCATCAGTTGAGCTGAGGATGAGTCCTGCCCCACCATTAGCTGGGCCTTGTTGCACATTGGAAGCCTTCACTGAAGCAGTTGCACTAAGCGGGGTACATTTTCTCACTTTGGGTCGAGCACCTTGATTAGCATAGTTTTCTTTCACCACATTGCTGTCACTACCATTTTCAAGCTTAAATGCTAAAGAGTTATGATTCAAACCATTCCTAATTGGAGATAAGGATCTGGATCTTATACTCCCTGAGTGGGAAAGTCTTGTTGGCAAGAATGTGGCATTGGGGGCATCACTATGCCCATTTACAGCACTGCCGACATCCTCTCCTCGACAGGCTTCACCACGAGCTGGTTGAACATCCACTGAGATCTGATTCGCTTGTTGTAAGTCTGTATTAACAGGCATCACCTTATCCACCGGTTCAGAGGTAACCTCATTATCCAGACCATCACTTGTTGCTGGAACATAAAGAACGGTTGGAAAGCATAAGGGGAAAACAGGTCATGAGTTCTTGCAGAATTTCTGCAAAATGGCTACATCACAATTGTCATGAGTTTTCTCTTAGATATTTCCCTTACTTGTAAATAAGTCTTGAGTCACCGGATAAAAGGTCAAAATTTGCAATCCAACTACTGTCAAAATAAGAGAGACCAGACTGGGACAGCAATGATCTTATACCTTTAGCAGACTGTTGTAACCTCTTATATCCTGACACTAGCCATGCAAACATCATAGGTACAGACTAAATACACAAGCTAGACCAGAAAAACATCTTATTCCAAATAAAAGATATCATGAAAACTATTTCCAACCCAGACACAAGATCATGGAAAAATCTTCAAATCTTTGACCACTACCTTCAGACCAGAGAACCACCTTACACCAAAATGCCCCATGACAGAAATAGCTCTAACCCAGAATCACCTTTTCCCAGGCCAAATTATTAAACCATGGAGGTGAGGTGTCGTGCTTGAGAATATTTCGGTCATATGACGACGTGCATGCGTGTGTATGTGTATGTGCGGCTGCTTGTACCAGCCCAGACTTAAGCTGGTTTTATAGTGCTAGCCCACTGAGATACCATGCCGCAGTGAAGCATGAATACCCTACTCAGACACATTATACTGACTCCAAGCCGACCAGTCCTTGTTGTACCCATTAATGCCAAGCGCCAGGCAGGGACCAACAAGTACCATATTTTAACATCTTTTGGTTTGACGTGGTCGGGGATCGAACCCACGACCTTCCGCTCTCTGGGCGGACGCTCTAACCACTACACCACGGAGGCGGTCTAGACCATGGAAACAGGTGACACACCAACTGAACAGAAACATTACCAAGCACTGACAACATCTCATGATGCCAGCCAATTAAATAGTGTCTGACATACATTGCAACCCCAAGAAGATGGGCAGACGATTCAAAAACAGAACAAGCTCTCTTGAAAGTTGGAAACCTGCACTTGAAAATATACACTGGAGCAGATCATCTTTATCATTTTTCTCAGATTTACTTTACTCAATGGGTTGAACATTTACAGCATTAAAATCACAAAGATGGCATTTATCTCGCAGCAAGGACATTTTCTTGAGGACAGTCGAGCAAGTTACATCAGTTACCAATATTCCACAGAAATGTTACAACTGGCAGAAGCAACCTGGATACTGAATACAAATGGAGTTAAAGGATCAATGCATTACAGCCATGTTTCAAGGTAATAAATATTGTATGGCAAAACAGATGTTTCTGGAAATCAGAACCAGGATAAATAAATCTCCAAAAGCACCAACTGAACAGCAATAATGATGATATATTCCTATCTGATATAGGTCCATAAAAACTTAAGAAACACATCCTGCATTTATAGCATCCTTATCCATCACAACCCTTTTCACACAACACAAGAAAGGCCACTGTGTCTCTGATCTGACGCCAGAGAGACCTAATAAATCCTCAGATTTCACGTTTAGTGTTTTTTCTATTAATCTAATCATTCACATCTCATGTGAGTGGCTGCAAAATACTATCCTGCTTCTTACACAAACAAAAAATATGAAAAAGATAGCTTTAGATAAATAATGTGAAGCTGAAAGAATACACACACTTCCTAACAAGAACAAAAACATTTGTCTCAATGGTGAGGCCCTAGAAGGAGAGTGAGCCAAAATGTAACATCCCTTTGACAATATTTCAGCAACTCAGTGTCCACTGTTATTAAGTGGGTCCAGATATAATGTCCCATTGGCGATATTTTATCCACATAGTGATCCCTATGTTATAAGTGAGTGAGTCAAAATGAAACATTGCATTGACAATATTTCAGCAACTCAGTGATCACTATGTTATTAAGTGGGTCCAGATATAATGTCCCATTGGCGATATTTTATCCACATAGTGATCCCTATGTTATAAGTGAGTGAGTCAAAATGAAACATTGCATTGACAATATTTCAGCAACTCAGTGATCACTATGTTATTAAGTGGGTCCAGATATAATGTCCCATTGGCGATATTTTATCCACATAGTGATCAATATGAGTTCAAAATGAAACATTGCATTGACAATATTTCAGCAACTCAGTGATCACTATGTTATTAAGTGGGTCCAGATATAATGTCCCATTGGCGATATTTTATCCACATAGTGATCCCTATGTTATAAGTGAGTGAATCAAAATGAAATATTGATTGACAATATTCAAAATGTAGTGTCATAATGGCAGTATTTCAACTACATAGAGATTGCTGAGTGAGTGAGTCAAGATGTACTATCACATTGGAAACATTTCAGTCATGGTGATCACAATCTTTGAGTCAAAATTTCAATTCTCAGTGAAAGGGCAGCCACAATCTCAATAAACCAGCTCTTGCAAAACATTCATTTCCAATATTTTACATATAAGTACAATGTACATGGAAGTCTATAGGGCAATATAATCAGGTGAGTCACATTTTGTGAAATAAGACCACATATAAATGGACACATGAAAATGACAAATACATGAATCGATATGTGCAGAATATGACAACAAAACTACTTGTCTAACACCATCAATAGCTGCATCAACCCAGCTCCTGATCTACACGAAACACAATTTACCCTTTATCTAAGACAAATACCAAGCATAACTCAATGAAACGAGACACACACTCTACCTTTTCTCTTAGACTAGTACCAAACATAAGTCGATGATTGAGTGAGTTTAGTTTTACACCACTTTTAGTAATATTCCTGCAATATCACGGCAGGGGACACCAGAAATGGGCTTCACACATTGTACCCATGTGGGGAATTGAACCCAGGTCATCGGCATGATGAACGAATGCTTTAACCACTCAGCTACCCCCGCTCTCATACGTTGATGATAAAAGGCAAACAATGACATCAGTGTTGACTCTCATGCTTGGATAAACACTACCACCAGTATAGCTCTGAAATTTCTTTATGATTCAGGAAATAGGATAGAGAACTTTGACAACGGGCCATTTTCAGGATTATTAACCATTTTCTGAATTTAGAATGGACCACTGCCCTTGTATGAATAGTAAACTTAACAATTTTAATGGGCCATTTGTTATTCTAACGTGCAAAATGGCCCATGGCCCCTGCCTTTCCCAATCCCTGTGATTGGATCCTGTGCCATTAGTGATTTCATACAGCTGAATACTGGGTGAGATCCAGGGTAGATACGTGATAGGAATAAATGAGTAAAACTGATTCTGTATCAAAACAAACTTACAAATATTTACTGATACAGAATGTTTATATTTAATAAGTTGACAATGATAAAG
Source organism: Haliotis rubra (assembly GCF_003918875.1). NCBI lineage: Eukaryota > Metazoa > Mollusca > Gastropoda > Lepetellida > Haliotidae > Haliotis > Haliotis rubra. The sequence goes on from NW_025767424.1 coordinate 1,882,030, forward strand.
CAGTTATTTCAAGTTCAAACATTTAATAGATCAATCAAAGTTTATATCTAGCATAAATTTATTTACGTAGGTCTACATAGATGTTTTTCTTGTCTCTAAACATAGAGAATAATCAATTATATTATTACTTAATACATTGTAATAGTCTTGAAATGATATTTAGACCTTCAAGTTGCCAAACAATTACACTTATACCATTGGTCATATCCAACAAGTATTCTTGTCATTCTGGTTTGCATACATGTAAAGTAACTGAATTTGTTGTTTTTGTCAAAACCACCGTTCCCCTCAAATTTTTGAATGATAATAACAGATTTGTAGTCATGTCTGTTCCTGGAAACCCCAAATTTTAATCAAGGCATGCAACAGCAAGTTCTATCTACCACCAGAGTAAAGAGGACAGTCAAGAGCTAACACTATGTAAGGTGAGGTGAGGTGAAATTGGGTTTAACGTCATGCTTGAGAATATTTCGCTCATCTCACGACGTGCATGCGTGTGTATGTGTAAGTGCGGCTGCTTGTACTAGCCCAGACTTAAGCTGGTTTTATAGTGCTAGCCCACTGAGATACCATGCCGCAGTGAAGCATGAATACCCTACTCAGACACATTATACTGACTCCGAGCCGACCAGTCCTTGTTGTACCCATTAATGCCAAGCGCCAGGCAGGGACCAACAAGTACCATATTTTAACATCTTTTGGTATGACGTGGTCGGGGATCGAACCCATGACCTTCCGCTCTCCGGGCGGACGCTCTAACCACTACACCACGGAGGCGGTCACACTATGTAAGGACATATATAATGATACATATATTCACTGGCATACTGATATATAAGTGTAGTATTCCTACAAGCATGCTTTAAAGGGTGACTGACTGACTTTGATCTTAATGCTATTTGCCAACAGTCTTTCAGCCCTCTTGCTGTTAGTGTCACTTCTAATGTAGTCAGAAGACGTGGTTGCTGGATCTCTTTACAGTACTGACTGTGACTGTGAAGGTCAAGGTCACATGCCTTAGTCACTTTAGTGGAACCTATTTGTTTTGGCATGGTGATGAAGAACCAAAGATGATGATGCTGATGTTGATGATGATGTTTCACAACATTGTCAATACCCAGATCTATGCATCTACCATACTTGTTGGTAACTAGAGGTAGGCATACCTCGGCTGAATGTAGGAACAGCCAGTCAGGTTATCGATGTAGAATAACACACCCAAGCAGTGCGGTAACACCTGATCTGACCGCCTTTCAACCATGTCATCTATCTCATGCCTATTGGTCTTCACAAACCTTGTTACCTCTACAACAACATGGATCCTGAGTTTCAATCCTGCATCCCATACAGTAGACACGAGACGTACCAACACAGAGTCTACCCATCAGTCTACTGAATCATGCTGTAGTAACCTTGGACCTACACTTACAAGACGGTCGTCATCCTCGCTCATGCCTGCTGGAGTGAAGTTGGGGTCCCGAGACAGCTGCTGGCTGCTTCCACAGAGCTCACAGAGGGTGATGGTCATCTGACGTGGCTGCAGGTGGAGGAGGCTGGTCTTGTAGACGACGTGCCCAAGCATCTCTGGGAGGTAGGAAGCACACCCAACCAGCTGGAACTTGGTGCCCCAGATGTTTGACGTAACTTCTACCAGTTTACAACTCTGGAAGAGAAAAACATTCGTGAAAATTAATTGAAACTTGATAGCTTAAATATGTACACGTGTCCAGGGACTATTAAAATTTGGTAAGCACAAGTTGGAGTTTGTTCAAGGTAACTTCTACCAGTTTACAACTCTGAAAGAAAAGAATATTTTTGAAAGTTCTTTCAAACTTGATTGCGTAAATATGTCCACTTGTCCCAGACTATTGCAATTCAGCAAGCACAAGTTGGAACTTGTTGCCCCAGGGCCCCGTTCCTCGAAGCGATCGTAGCGCTAAGGTGATCGTAACTCCCATACTTTAACATAGACTTACGACTGTCGTAGCGCTACGATCGCTTTGAGGAACGGGGCCCAGATGTTCAAGGTAACTACCACCAATTTAGAACTCTTTATTTGAAAATGTTTCAAAGCTAAAAGGTTTGACAGGATAATATGTCCCGAATCAAGTGCAAACTTGGCAAATACCTGGTTAAATCCGCCCTTGTTACAACTTGTGGACTAATTGTATGCAAACACGGTGTCTATACCTGAAATTCATTATTTCGGCCAGTTTGCTACAATTTGTTTTGCTACGATAAGGGATTGCATCTGTCAAAGACGAGAATAATTTTATTCAAAGCACTATCAATAACTGTAACTGTTAGCAGCTCTGAAACCAAACTGACATTGATGAAAGTACTAATTATATAAGTGAATTCCTGATCCTGTTTTTCTCCAGGATGAGTTGGCAGCTCATTGTTGAGAGTACATTGGATATATTCCTGGCTTGCAGTGATTGGATTACTACCAATTACACAAGAGAGGAATGATGTGTTTTTCAAATTTCTTTCAGGACAGGAAATTTATGACTTTCAGTTATCAGATTTCCTGAAGGCAGCTCTGAAAGAATTAAATGAACCTCGTAGTAAGGAGCACTAGATTCTTTGCAGGTCGTCAGAGGCGATTAAATGAACTGGGTGGTCAGGCCCCGAGAAAGCATGTCCACATACCCTAACGGCATGGATCGTTGGATCAGTCTGGTCCAGATTCAATTATCTACAGATTTCATCTTATGGTTGGAATAATGTTCAGTAGTGTTAAATAACAAACAAACAAAACAGTAAAATGTGTCTAAAAATGTTTAACCAAACAATAGACTTTAAACTAATGTTATTCAAACTCTACACATGGTCTGTGTGGAGCATATGCCCACACTGATTAGTCAGCAGAAAGTATAACTGGTATTTGAATGACTCAAACGCAACTTGCTAATCAAGTTAGTTCTTCAAGGTGTGGAGATTATTCAAATTAATACAGTGACCCCATAATCTGTTCCCTTAATTCATATGAGGGAGAAAATCTGTTATTTATATATTTCGAGACAATATTTCATAGCTGCCTTAGACATATATATTTATATCACATCATGACACTAGTGTAATGATACATTCACTTCAGCTGTGCCACCTGTAAAAATATCAACCTTTCTTTGGGTTGCAAGATGAGGTTATATATTAAGTTGTATAGCGGTAGTTTAAAGGTTAGACATCTGGGTGCCGTTGTACAAAACAACCTTTGTGCTAAGTCTATGTTAAGGTATGGGAGTTACGGTCACCTTAGCGCTAAGATTACTTTGTACAACGGCTCCATGGAAAATAGCTCAACAACATCTATTTCCATGATAAAACATTTCTGAAAAACATATATCATGTACTTATTTTCTTTCTTTCTTTTTTTTCCACAACGTGACATCCATATTTGGATGCAAAAATACAGGATTATACTCTTCTAGGAACAATAGTTCTTTGACATCCCCAATAATTGTTATCCCACCTCTTCTCATTAATTAACTGTTAAGGTCCGGGTTAGAATGTACCTTCAGTAACCCATGCTTGTCGTACGAGGAGACTAACGGGATCGGGTGGTCAGGATCACTGACTTGGTTGACACATGTCATCGGTTCCCACATGCGCAGATCGATGCTCATGCTGTTGATCACTGGAAAGTCTGGTCCAGACTCGATTATTTACAGAACGCCGCCATATAGCTGGACCGACTGACTGACTGAGTTTGGTTTTACGCCACTTTTAGCAATATTCCAGCAACATCGCGGCGGGGGACACCAGAAATGGGCTTCACACATTGTGCCCATGTGGGGATTCAAACCCGGGTCTTCGGTGTGACGAGCCAACGCTTTAACCATTAGGCTACCCCACCACCCCATATAGCTGGAATATTGCTTGAGTGTGGCATAAAACTGAACTCATTCACTCAGTCTTCTCATTAATGATATGACTAAGTATTTGTGACCAACTGGAGCAACAGTGTCCTTGTACCCCATTTTTCATTCGTTTTTCGTTTAAAGATTAAACACTGATTTCAATATTCAATAAGTAAAGTCAGCCTGTAAATAACTTTTTTGAGTGGTATTTTGAAGACGGTGTGATGAACAACGGGGAAAGTTCTATAGATATATAACTTCTTTATCAAAATATAAGAGACGTTTCGTTGTAGCTCTCGACACCATTATCAAGCTAGTAGTTGCACCGAAACATTGCTTACATTATAATAAAGAAGCTGTATTATCCATAGAACTTTCCCCATTGTTCAGCCTGTAAACACTTGAATCTGGACAAGACATGTGACTAATATTATGAGCAACAACCTATATTGTCACATCATTCATTTTTCATTTATTGATTAAACACTGATATAGATATTCATCAAGTAAAGCATGCTTGTTAATGATATAACCTGGACCAGACAGTGACTGATATTATCAACAACAGTGTATGTTGTGAAGGTAAAGTGATACACAATGAAGTCAATCACAGAATCTGCCCATCCAGTCCATTTGTTTGTCTTCCATGAAAAGCATAGATTAATGGGAACCAATTCTAACCCAGAATCTCCTCAGATGACAATATTTTATCAGGTATTAGAGGTAATTTTAGACAAAATGAAGTTTATGTGTCGCTATTGCTTAAATATTCACGTGAAAAATAGTTAAGGTGGTATAATGATATAATAATGGCTGTTTATAAAGCACCTGTTTCCAGCCACTTGCTCAAGGCGCTAACACATTATTACCCCGGATAACCAAAGCTGCCTGTGAGGCAGGCGCTGGAAGGTTAACAGTCATATGACTTATTCCACCGGGTACCCATTCACTGCTTGGTGAACAAAGGTAATTAATGAACAAACTCACTTGCCTAGGGTGAGACCACATGTGTCATGTGTGCTTCACACATGGTAACTGATTCATCAATATCATACACAGATCTTTCCAGAAGATATACGTTTTTCCAGATGATATCAAAACAAAACAAACAGACGGTGCTTATATGTTTTTCAGGTGTAAATATCAGTAACTGTTAAGTACTTTAGATGAAAGTTAGCACGAGGCAGGTTCAAAATGTTGCCAGTGATATGCCATTAGTTACTGTACTCTATCAATGTCAGAGCTCCTGATAAGATTTGCTCATGTGGGTACTGTACCCACTGTATTTTATTGGAGTGAGTATTATGAATGTTGAGTGAGTACTTCATTTTCCGTTACCCACTGCTTTCAAATATGTGCGTATTTCAGTCATTTTACTCACCTAAGTATTATGTCATTGAGTAAGTTTACTAAGCAGGTATGTTCTGCCTTATGTCATACCTAATCAAACCCAAATTAAACATAATGTAAATGATTTCATAAAAAAACACTGATCCAGTACCAGGCCTATACTAACAGTACAACTTGATAGCAATCGATGTCTTTTTCATTACGCAAGCGATTTTTATAAATATATTCCGTACGCATTTGTTTTAAACTTTTTTGCGTATCTAACATTTAAATGCGGAATTGGTATGCAACAATTATTTTTCAATGCGTAATTGGAAATTTTCTATGCGTATTTTACCCAGGATATGCAGCTTATCTGGGCCTCTGAATGTTATAGCTGCAGGCCTATTATCTTCAGAAATAGCATTGATTCTTAATCAAAATACATGTATACAGGGAGTTAATTATTGATGACAATGAGTTCAAAACAAGGCCTCTATAAAGTTCATTCACAGTTCAGGTAGAAATTCGATCTACATTTGTCCAGCAAATGCATGTGTTAGAATTGATGTGGCTGGGGTAACTTTACCTCCGTGCTAACTTGTCGTTCAGCTCTCGTGACAAATGCAACATGATCAATTTTCTAGGATACTTGCCTTCAAAACTGTGTACACATATTCTTGGTGAAGAAATGTTCTATGTACTTATCAGGTTGGAATCTTTAATAGGGATCATTGACAGGGAATCTATCAGGAAAACACAATGAGATGGCTGTAGTTCTATGAAGAGACAAATCAACGATAATCATTTACAGCCCTATTGAGGTACAGTTACCGCAGCTAGATTTGATGTAAGGCAGAAATAGTGTAGTTCAGTTATATCTCCGTTCATTGAGTGAAGAAGCTAATGGTGATAGAGGCTGACAGACTGAAGACATTTACTACTTAGATAGATCTAAGCATGTGTATTATACCCAGGAATAAGTAGGGATCATAAAAGCAAAGCGACAACTCTTATTGGTAACTTGAACTCTCATGGGGGTAAACAATCCCTTCTTAGCCCAAATTTAGCCCCAATCCAATTCCAACTGCTACTGCTGAACTCAATCCTCAACCTTGGATTCAAGTAAGGACTTGGACATGATCAGTCTAAGTAAACTTAGGCTCAGTATTATTCGTTACACTGCTATATTGAGTCTAACAAACCCTTGTGGAAGGTCGCGTCAGGTAACCTTTGAGCGACCTATGACCATCCAATCAAACACGAGACGAGAGAACGGATTTAACCAATCAGACAACGGCTACTATTTAGGGTTTGGGACTTACAAAAAGGATTTACTTTTCCCCGGTCGTTAACACTGATCACACAACAAATGAAAACCTGCATAAAACACAGATATATGACCTACAGAATATACGCTTTTGACATGGTTATCATTAGCTAATATTTCCGCAAGCTGACATCCTTGAATACTGACAAAACGCTATTTTCAGCGACTGCTTACTCACGGTTGTGGCGTGCTCCATGTTAATCACTCTGAAGCGGAAAATAGCATTCAGGATCGTTCGGGTACACAACTTTTTCGAGGTAAAAGTTCAAAAGGTAGTGTGAATGTCAGCTTTCGCGATTGCGTAAGCTGTGTTCTGATTGGTCAATTGAAAAGGTTACCTGACGTGACCTTCCACAAAGTTTTGTTAGACTCAGTATAGCAGTGTAACGAATAATAATAAGTCTACTTAGACTGTGGACATGATCAGATCATCAGAATTGGTCTAAACAGGAGTCACCCACGACGGTCATACTAACAACTCCGAACTGCTGTTGCACGATCAGTCCACATTTAGATGTCATTTTATGATCTGCAGCACAAGGAACCCAAAGTCCCTAAACTGGATCAACATCAGCCATACCTGACACTATAGCCTGTCAGAATTTGTGTAGTATGCAGCTTGAATCAATTTTTATCCTTCCATATTAGTAGCAGCAAAAGTTTCCCACCACCACAACCAGAGTTAATTTCAAAGATATATATAGTAAGTGAGTGAGTTTGGTTTTATGCCGCTTTTAGCAATATTCCAGCAATATCATGGCGGGCACACCAGAAATGGCTTCACACATTCTACCATATGGGGAATCGAACCCAGGTCTTCGGCATGGCAAGCAAATTCTTTAACCACTAGAATGTTAGTCAAGAAATTTTAGCATAATACAACAATTTAGTGGATTTCAGGACAAATTGATACATTGATGTTTTATGACTGGTATGGAAAATGAAATCCTACGTGATGGAGAGGCCAGCTTTCCACTTCCACAGTGATGGACAGCACTGTGTTCAATATGCCTGGCATACTGTCAGCAGTTATACAGCCATAACTGACAATGTAATAAGTCGAACAGTCACGGCCAGCACAGGACGTGATGGTCTGTATTCAAACTTCCAAGGCAAAAGAACAATTACGAGGCATCTTGAAGACAGGCCTGTCATTTAGGATTCAAGAAAGACTTGTTCAGTAATCCCAGTCATAAAACTCATGCATTTTTATGCAGCATGATTTTTGCCATAATTCTTTCTCATGTACAATAAAATATCACAGCTGTCTTTTAAAACTAATTTTTAATGCTTTAAGTATTATCAAATAGGAACATATTCTGTCATGAAAGCATTCCCCTGGGATCAAAGATTCAAGAATTGGGAAAATGGGTATGAATTATTTACAATTCCCCTATGTGCTGCCATCTTAACATCAACAGAAACACCAAGTGAGAGATACTGTCAACTTCAAGTGTTAAAAACATCACTTTACACCAAACCCACAGGAACTCACACAAAGCCTTCTGTATCTCCTGCCCATTGGTTCAAAAGACATTTACCAATAACTTCGACAGAGATGTAAGAACACACAGAAGGACGACTGATGTGTCAGAGCATCATAATTTCTGACTAAAGCATCCTGCATGTAAGATGTTTTAGCTGCTGCTCATCAAAAGACTTGTCAAATCTCAAATAACATGATTGAATGGTAGCAGGCCAAGTACCACGAGCAATGCTTTTAAGCTTTCTATAACAAGCTTTCACAACAACCCTAGGGCATCAGAATTCTTGTTAAAACCTAAATCCTAGGAATAAAAGGATTTCATGTTATCCATTATATTTTTTTAATGTTACAGATGTGAAATATAAACTGTAGGGTAATTACAGTTCCATACCATCATATAAGAGTTTTGCTGCACTCAAAGAAAATGTCTAATGTATCCTGTACATAATTTTTACCTAACTCAAAAAAGTTTTACACTTCAAAAGACATGGAAAATGTGGGTCAGGCTTTTACGGCTTTGAAGGATGGACACTGATGCTCTCCGCACACCTGAGTAACACTACAAACAGACACCATTACAGGAGTTGAATCGGGAAAAGGTTCTGTGTTTCAAAGAGAAGCATATTTGTGTTCATTTATGTTCCAGACAAATTGGGTGACTGGTTTTAAAGAGCCCTGTTTTAACTTGTAAAGCTCTACATGTCAGTACAAAATGAGCCAGTAAGATGATCAAAACAGATAATACAAAAAAATGACATATTTGTTGGTAATGATAACCTGAAAATATGGTAGTCTGTCCCTCACTGCAAGAGATAATGTTGTATGCTGCAGTAAAACCATACTTTGCTGAGACTACGAAACTTGATGACTACGATTGTGTGTCTGCTGTTGAACGTCTATATGATTGCTGCTGAGCCTGTAATAACCTGAGCAGAAGCAAGCAAACTATAGTCTGTTTAGTGAAAACGATACCGATGAATTTCACTTTAAACAAAAAGTAAATCAAATAAAGTGAAATTAAGATTGCGAATCCTCATAATTTTACCTTGCCAATTGAACATTTGAATCTCAGAATTTTATTCATCTTAGGATAAAAGTTGTTTAACAAATGATCATAGATTCAAATCGCTATTATTGGTTTGTATTACAAGGGGGTAAGCGCAGTAGTTGGAACACTGAAACAAATGCAGTGCGGTACGTGATGAGCGTTAACTTAGACCAACCCTACTTGTTCTCAGTGTTTCAATTAATGTGCATACACCCTTGTAATACAAACCAATAATAACGATTTGAATCTATGATCGTTTGTTAAACACTTTATCCTAAGATGAATAAATTCTGATATTTAAATGTTCAGTTGGCAAGGTAAAATTATGAGGATTCGCAATCTTAATTTCACTTTATTCGATTTGCTTTCTTGTTTAAAGTGAAATTCATTGGTACGTTTTCACTGCAAACAGACTATAGTGATTGATAATAAGTGAGTGAGTTTAGTTTTATGCTGCTTTTAGCAATATTCCAGCATTACCACTGTGGGGAAATACCAGTGATGAAGGTTTTTGCAGTATTTCAGTCATCAGAAAATCAACAGCCAACAGAATTGTAATCATATACCTCTATTGTTGCCTACTGATTCCTTAGAAGCCGACTGACCAAGGATCATCATTGGGGCAATTTAGTACTGAAACCCAAACAACTTGAACAAGGTCTTAGTGCGTGACACCTTTGTTACCCTGCTAATATCATGGCCACCAGTGTACACGTTATTACAAGAATTTTGGATCTGTGACAATTTGAAAATTGGTCTATATGAACCAATGGTTGTCATAAGAGGCAACAAATGGGATCAGCTAGTCAGGCTTGCTGACTTTGGTTGGATTGTGTAGATCGATGCTCATGATGTTGATTACCAGATTGTCAGACCATTGCCATATAACCGCCTCCGTGGTGTAGTGGTTAGAGCGTCCGCCCGGAGAGCGGAAGGTCGCGGGTTTGATACCCGACCGCGTCATACCAAAAGACGTTAAAATATGGTACTTGTTGGTCCCTGCCTGGCGCTCGGCATTAATGGGTACAACAAAACTGGTCGGCTCAGAGTCAGTATAATGTGTCTGAGTGGGGTATTCATGCTTCACTGCGGCACGGTATCTCAGTGGGCTAGTACTATAAAACTAGCTTAAGTCTGGGCTAGTACAAGCAGCCGCACATACACATACACACACATGCACGTCGTCATATGAGTGAAATATTCTCAAGCATGACGTAAAACCCAATTTCACCTCACCTCACCATTGCCATATAGCTGGAATATTATTGAGTGCAGCCTTAAACAGCATTAAACAACGCATGAAAACTCTAACTCAAACACCACATGATGTGAAATTATTATATACAGCACACTAACAGAATACGAACCCAACTTCCCCCGTTGTATCCTCACTGCACTAACACAATGCTAGATAAGTGAGACAGAAATTCCACTTGACAAACAAGATAATTAGCTTTGGAAAAGGTATTTGGATTCTGCATCAGAACAGTCACTACTTGTTGATTATGCATTGGATGACAAGCAGTTGCGAAATCTCCATGAACCCCTGTAACTGTAACTGGGTAAACAGACTCACTGTCAAGAGTTTGGTGCTTGAACAACCAAGGGGCATAACTCTGCCTAACCAGGAAGGATAATTAAGTAGCGTAGGCCTTCAAACCATTCCTTATAGTTGAACAAGTGTCAAACGATTAAAACAGTCACTCACATCAAAGACGTTTAACTCCTCTAACAGGTAAAATTAGTGAATCTTACTCCCTTCATTTGTGCTATTCGAACTAATTTGCTGTATTTAGTGAACAATGGACCTCAAATAGTCACAGACATCAGTTAAGTGTCCTAACCCATAGTGATGATGACTACCCTGAACCCTAACATATGAGGTTTGATATCAAGTATGATGGATTGTCCATGTGCTATTATCCTCCAATACCATTAGCCATGCTCCCAGATGAGAGCAGCACTTGTTGATGGGACAGTCTGTCAATTCTCCATCATTAATGAATGCTTTCATCAATAAAGATGTTATCAGCATTCATGTGGAGTGGATTTTACAGAATAATGTGAGTCAGAGTTTCGTTTTACTTTTAGCATCAGTCACGCTACATGGTAGGGATATAAACTTCACACATTAATTGTACCCAACACATTGTACCATCTGGGGAATTGAACCTCAGTAGGAGGAGCTGTATTCTAGCAACTGGCTAGTTACAACTCCTGTAATGTTGAATGTTCATTTATAACGTCGCACTTATAGTCTGTTTGCAGTGAAAACATACCGATGAATTTCACTTTAAACAAAAAAGTAAATCGAATAAAGTGAAATTAAGATTGTGAATCCTCATAATTTTACCTTGCCATTTGAACATTTAAATCTCAGAATTTTCTTCAACTTAAGATAAACGATCATAGTTTCAAATCGCTATTGGTTTGTATTAAATGAAACACTGAGAACATGTAGGGTTGGTCTAAGTGAACGCTTATCACATACTGCACATGCATTTGTTTCACTGTTCCAACTACTGTGCTTATCCCCTTGTAATACAACCCAATAATAGTGATTCGAATCTATTATCGTTTGTTCTCAATCTTAATTTCACGTTATTTGATTTACTTTTTAGTTTTAAGTGAAATACATCGGTACATTTTCACTGCAAACAGACTATAACAACATTCCTGCCATATGACGGCAGTCTGTAAATTATTATGTCAGGAACAGTTAGTTTCCTCTTACAACAAGTGTTTGCCACTGATATGGCAATGTCCCCCGCCGCTAAAGAATGGAATATCTATATTTACTACTTTTTATTTTTGGGTCACATACAAGATGCCTGAAATGACTGGTGTCTGCATTATCACCCAATGTAGTCTGTCAACATACTTGAAAACACTGGGTGCAATGTTTTATGAGATATCACCTTTAAAAAGCGGTAAAAGTGTCATGGTGACCTTGAAGATAAGGTCAAGGTCACCCAAATAAACTGGTGTCTGTGTAATACCCCAATGTAAACTGTCACCAAATTTGAAGACATTGGGTACATTTCAGTCCATGAGATATTGCGTTAACAAGAGTTAAAAGTGTGAAAAGTGTCGTGGTGACCTTGAAGATAAGGTCAAGGTCACCCAAATCAACTGGTGTCTGCGTAATCCCCTAATATAGGCTGTCACCAAATTTGAAGACATTGGGTACAACAGTCCATGATATATGCTAACAAGAGTTAAAAGCATGCAAAGTGTCGTGGTGACCTTGAAGTTAAGGTCAAGGTCACCCAAATCAACTGGTGTCTGCGTAATCCCCTAATATAGGCTGTCACCAAATTTGAAGATATTGGATACTTCAGTGTATGTGATATCACGTTAACAACAGTTTGAAAAGGGGTCAAAGTGTCGTGGTGACCTTGAAAATAAGGTCAAGGTCACCCAAATCGACTGGTGTCTGGGTAATCTCCCAATGTAGGCTGTCACCAAATTTGAAGACATTGGGTACAACAGTTCATGAGATATAACGTTAACAAGAATCGGGGTGGTACGTACGGACGCTGCTGAATACATAGTCCCCTGTTCCGCATTGCGGCGGGGGACAACAAGCATGGGTTGCTGAACACCAATTATAATCCAGATCTTAACGGGTTATTGAGGGAATGTAGCTATATCACAGAAGCTTGTACATTGTAAAGTATGACTGCACTATCATTATCTGTGTTACACCATGTTACAGTGACACGTGACACCATGTTACAGTGACATGTGACAATCAGCAATCCACACATCACAACCACCTGATCCCTATCATTACTGACAGATATTGTTATTACACAGTAATATAAGTGCTATATTTTTTATACCACAGAAACATGAAAATTGTAATCAGTGTACCATAATCACTGTGTGCCCTGTGGCCGACTTCTTGAACGATTTGTTAGTAATGTTTATATGAGCCCCTAATGAAAAACAGTGGCATTGAGTGCATGAGTGCATGCGTGTGTGCATGCGTGCGTGCGTGCGTGCGTGAGTGAGTGAGTGAGTGAGTGAGTGAGTGAGTGATCCAATGATCTTCAGTAACCCATGTTTATCGCAAGGGGTGACAAACGGGATCTGGTGTGAACAGGCTCGCTGACTTGGTTGGCACATGTCATTGTATCCCATTTGTGTAGATCGATGCTCATCCTGTTGATCACTGGATAGACTGGTCTGGACTCATTTATTTAGCCTGCCGCCATATAGCTGGAATATTGCTAAAACTAAACTCACTCATCCCTTAATAAATGATCCTATGCATTCATGTTCTTCTCACTTCTAAATGCCTATCAAAGCCTTCATAGTAGCAAACGTATTTCAAAATTGCCCTAATTTCATATTCGATCAATAAAATTTTGCAACATCCCTGATATAAATGTCACTGTATCGTGGCTAGTCTAGACGCATGTTCATTTACTAATATATGTACACAGTCCAGTCTAATACACATGCGTTACAATTTGCAATAAAGGTTAATTCATAACCGTGTATACATGCACCACTGCTTTGAGAACATTTTGCAAAATGGTTCACCAGACCTGGTTTGCACAAAGATAAACATCAAATGATACATGAACTGGTCATAATCTTCTTGCACTGTGTGCGCTGTGCCATGGCGCATGATTTCAAACATTATGTCATCTCCAAATTTACACAACACAAAGCTTATCAAATTGGAATCAAAACCAGTCTACTGCATGAAGAATAATCACAATAACCACCAGGTTATTCAATATTCCGTCAATATCATGTCAGGTGACACCATAAATGGGTTTTACACATTAGTGAGTGGAGAAATGGGTTTTATAACACTTATAGCAATATTCCAGCAATATCATGTCAGGTGACACCATAAATGGGCTTTACACATTAGTGAGTGGGGAAGATGGGTTTTATAACACTTATAGCAATATTCCAGCAATATCATGGCAGGGGACACCATAAATGGGCTTTACACATTAGTGAGTGGGGAAGATGGGTTTTATAACACTTATAGCAATATTCCAGCAATATCATGGCAGGTGACACCATAAATGGGCCTTTACACATCAGTGAGTGGGAAGATGGGTTTTATAACACTTATAGCAATATTCCAGCAATATCATGGCAGGGGACACCATAAATGGGCTTTACACATTAGTGAGTGGGGAAGATGGGTTTTATAACACTTATAGCAATATTCCAGCAATATCATGTCAGGTGACACCATAAATGGGCTTTACACATTAGTGAGCGGGGAAGATGGGTTTTATAACACTTATAGCAATATTCCAGCAATATCATGTCAGGAGACACCATAAATGGGCTTTACACATTAGTGAGTGGGGAAGATGGGTTTTATAACACTTATAGCAATATTCCAGCAATATCATGGCAGGGACACCATAAATGGGCTTTACACATTAGTGAGTGGGGAAGATGGGTTTTATAACACTTATAGCAATATTCCAGCAATATCATGTCAGGGGACACCATAAATGGGCTTTACATTAGTGAGTGGGGAAGATGGGTTTTATAACACTTATAGCAATATTCCAGCAATATCATGGCAGGGGACACCATAAATGGGCTTTACACATTAGTGAGTGGGGAAGATGGGTTTTATAACACTTATAGCAATATTCCAGCAATATCATGGCAGGTGACACCATAAATGGGCTTTACACATTAGTGAGTGGGGAAGATGGGTTTTATAACACTTATAGCAATATTCCAGCAATATCATGGCAGGGGACACCATAAATGGGCTTTACACATTAGTGAGTGGGGAAGATGGGTTTTATAACACTTATAGCAATATTCCAGCAATATCATGTCAGGGGACACCATAAATGGGCTTTACACATTAGTGAGTAGGGAAGATGGGTTTTATAACACTTATAGCAATATTCCAGCAATATCATGGCAGGGGACACCATAAATGGGCTTTACACATTAGTGAGTGGAGAAGATGGCTTTATAACACTTATAGCAATATTCCAGCAATATCATGTCAGGGGACACCATAAATGGGCTTTACACATTAGTGAGTGGGGAAGATGGCTTTATAACACTTATAGCAATATTCCAGCAATATCATGTCAGGTGACACCATAAATGGGCTTTACACATTAATGAGCGGGGAAGATGGGTTTTATAACACTTATAGCAATATTCCAGCAATATCATGTCAGGTGACACCATAAATGGGCTTTACACATTAGTGAGTGGGGAAGATGGGTTTTATAACACTTATAGCAATATTCCAGCAATATCATGTCAGGTGACACCATAAACGGGCTTTACACATTAGTGAGTGGGGAAGATGGGTTTTATAACACTTATAGCAATATTCCAGCAATATCATGCCAGGGGACACCATAAATGGGCTTTACACATTAGTGAGTGGGGAAGATGGGTTTTATAACACTTATAGCAATATTCCAGCAATATCATGTCAGGTGACACCATAAATGGGCTTTACACATTAGTGAGAGGGGAAGATGGGTTTTATAACACTTATAGCAATATTCCAGCAATATCATGTCAGGAAACAGCATAAACGGGCTTCACACATTAGTGAGTGAGGATTTAGCAATAATCCAGCAATATCATGGCAGGGGGACACCATAAATGGGCTTTACACATTAAATTTATGCATGTGAACCCAGTCTTTGGTGTGATAGGAAATGTTTTAGACTACACCATGTCCCAAAGCCATTGAGAATGGATGAAGGGGGTTTAACAAAACTTTCAACAATAATCCATCAATATGTTGGGAGAACCAAAACTGGAAATTTGGATCCAGATCCCCGTCAAGACATGAGGATACAAGACACACAAGGCTATATAAAAAAATAGTCACACCCATTATACATCATATTACGCCAAAAATAACTTAAATTTCAGCAAAATAAAGAGGATACATCCAAAATGGCCCTTACACAATGTTCCCCTGCTAGGAATCAAACCAATGTTTACGAATAGTGTCTGACCCTCGGACAAATCCGGCAGACTTGCCAACGGTCCGATAGAATTCTACAACAAGCCAGCCCCAGAGTCTGACGGTATATTTCACAATGGCTTTCACTGAAGTTGTTATGTGTGACATGTGACACTTGTTTGCTGTTAATAATTTCAATGCCAATTATAAGAAATGTTAAATCTGAAGTGTGTGTTTAATTTTACTCTATGGGTCCTGTGAATTTTCAATGGGTCAGACAGACATCTGAAACTTACAGGACCCAATGTCCTGTTACTTTGAAACACCATTCGTGAACACTGTCAAACCCAGGTCCTCTATGAGACAAGTGCATTCTTCAACACTAGGTTGCCCACTTCTTCCCCTTAAAGATGACAGACATATCAGACAAGACCTGTTCAACTTGCAGTTTACTGATTGTACATTATGGCCAATGCCTCATCTTTTGTCACTGGAAATAAATAACCTTGAACATAATGTTTTTGTAATTCTTTCCTTACACACACAATTTTCAGGAGCTGTTAGGAAAGAAACAAGTATACAGACCCGCCATCAGAAAACTGATCGATCAAGCCATTTACTGGTCCCATAAAATCTACAGTGTAATGAAAGTTTGATCAAATGTAGGAAAGTTTAGTGTGTCATCCGAAAGATTGACAGAGGAACATTTCATCCAATTACCCTGTTTCTGTTGTGGCTTGTGAATCAATTACTCTGTTACATTTCTCGGCTGACATGAATACATCATTGGTGATGAACAATAAGCTCAAATTGAAAAGGATAGAAAAGCTTTTGGGTAAAACCATAGCCCCAGCCGACTCCATCAGTCGAGAGATTAAGGGTGATCACTCTAAGTCAGAATACTTCGGACACACAAGTTTCTCCTCAGCGATACGTAATAATCGGGGAAGTGACAGTCCATTTGAGCTGTTATAGTAGCTGTGGGCTATTGCAGGGAGTTACGGATAATATGGCCTATGTCTATCAGAATGAAGCCCACAGAGGGATCAATACTGCAAATTCAACTTCCTGGGAGATCCTATGTCCAAACACAGCATGACAAAACCTATCATCACTTATAACACTATCGACTGCTGATTCTTATCAGTAAATACAGCCCATCAAAGACCTGGGACTAATTTGGAAGATTTTGTTCCGAAATGAGCCAAATATGCAGGCTGATGCCTCTTAACGAGTCTAAATACGCCTGATTTTTGGACAAACAGACAATAATCCTCACAGAAAATAGTCCCTTAATTCTGATGAGGCTCAGGAATGGATACATCCAAACCAAGGGATGGCAAGAAACGACTCCACAGGACGCATGACACTGAGCAGTAATGATGGACCAAGAATTGATTTGTCAAGGTAGAGCTCTTGATAGAAGTACTCATACTGTTTGTATTTTAGCTTTTAGAAGATTTGTCATGAAAATCAGCTTAAAATTCAACTTAGAATTAATGATGGAAATAAACTGGATGAAGCACAGCCTGAAAACTTTAGTCTGGGGGAACTGAAGTTCAAGATGTTGTTCATAAACAATTTTGTTTGAAGAAAGATTTGCCAATAATTTATGCTTGTCACTGAACCATGCTGACAGTAATTAGAAAGAGTGAGTGAGTGAGCGAGTTTAGTTTTAAGCCACACTCTGCAATATTCCAGCTATATGACAGCGGTCTGTAAATAATCGAGTCTGGACCAGACAATCCAGTGATCAACAGCATGAGCATCCATCTGCGCAATTGGGAACCAATGACACGTGTCAACCAAGTCAGCGAGCCTGACCACCCGATCCCGTTAGTTGCCTCTTACGACAAGCATAGTCGCCTTTTGTGGCAAGCATGGGTTGCTGAAGACCTATTCTACCCTGGATCTTCACAGGTCTGAAATGCCGGTTCCATTATGAAGCCTCATCATCTGTTTTCTGATGTATTACCCATAAAGCATTCAAAAGGCAATGACTGCATGAAGTGTCAAAGCATGTTGGGCTTCAACTATGCTTTGAAAACCATTTCAGTTAAACCATCAGTTGTCACTATCTTAGACTGACTGACTGAGTTTAGTTTTACGAAGCAATATTCCAAAGTTGGGCTTAACCATTGTCATGTGACAACCGGATCCTCGGGCGCGAATAACGCTTTAACCACTATCTTAGAACCAATAATGATTGATACTGTGGTCGTCAGACCAAGCATCAGAAGATTCCAACACATCAAAAATATAGGTTGTCCTAGCTAAAAATAACATATCGTCCATGAAGTTTGATCCTATATAGTATTCGAATCTAAGGGTCCCAAATTTATTACAAATATTACCATAAGGTTAATGGTGACTTTCTAATGCTGCATTTCCATCAATATTCAGAATTAGAGTTTTAAAAAAAAGTTGCATATCTGCATAAAACAGGCCTAATAAATCACTTTGACCCATTGAATTTTTAGTTGCTTAAGTAAAAATATGCATGAAAAGAATTAAAAACAACAAAAGTATCATGACACTGTGTATAATTAACCCACATACCTGTTTCATATTGCATACATGCATGTCTTTACACATCTCTTTTAGCTAATTAAATGCAGGCATCAGTTATACGTAAGCTCTAATGAACTGAATAATGCAAGAAATTGTCTCACTTATCAGGCATGTCTAACAGCATGTATCTTTGTTCTTAGCTCATGCGATATGTGACACAAATGGGGTTTGGCAAGGACAGATGCAAAGGAATTATGTACACTCAAAGGCTAAGAGTGAGTGAGTGAGTTTAGTTTTACGCCGCACTCAGCAATATCCCAGCTATATGGCGGCGGTCTGTAAATAATCGAGTCTGGACCAGACAATCCAGTGATCAACGGCATGAGCATCGATCTGCACAATTGGGAACCGATGACATGTGTCAACCAAGTCAGCGAAACTGACCACCCGATCCCGGTAGTCGCCTCTTACGACAAGCATAGTCCCCTTTTATGGCAAGCACATGGGTTGCTGAAGACCTATTCTACCCTGGATCTTCACAGGTCTCAAAGGCTAAGAATACTCAATAGAATTGAGTGAGTCCGTGAGTGAGTTTAGTTTTACGCCTCACTCAGCAATATTCCAGCTATATGGCGGCGGTCTGTGAATAATTGATCCTGGACCAGACAATCCAGTGATCAACATTATGAGCACAATTGGGATACGATGACATGTGGTCAACAAAGTCAGCGAGCCTGACCACCCGATCCTGTTAGTTGCCTCTTACAACAAGCATGGGTTACTGAAGGCGACATTGTGTTTCAAGAGGAATTATGTTTAAATTGGTTCATTCATTGGCTAAAAAATACCCAATAGAATTGACCATAGGGAGTAAATATATATTGAATGCCCAAAGACAACTATCCATACCAAGACCAGTGAGATAGTACGCAAAGGCTAAACACTGAATGCAAAAACGTTACAATTTTACAACACTACAGCCAAGTTAAATTTTTCAATGTTTCACGAAAAACACTTGTCTCTTCAAACATAAAATAGACAAAGAAGAGTTGTTTTGCCTTGAGGAAATGGATGCCTGTTTTTAAAGAAAATGAATCTGATCCAAATGGGTTTAGAAAGCAATAACTAAGCACACAGTTCTCAAAGTTCATTGTATATTTGAAGTTGCAGTAGATTCCTCTATCTTGAACATGGAAGGACCTGGCTTAAGGTCAAGTCAAAGTCAAAACGAATTTATTTTTAATGAGTCCAAGGGCTTGAGATGTACTTAATAGACTTTTACATTTATCAATAGAAGGGAATTTTCAAAAGTATTCTGGAAGAAAAGTTGTTCTCAAATCATTGTACAAGTGACATACAAGAGTGATATGATGCTCATCCTCTATAGAGGTGTTGCAAGTGGGACAGAAACGTAAACCAGGTTCAAATGATTGTCATCTACCTGCATTATAACATTGTGGCAAGAAATTACATTTAAATTTGGTGTAATTAGGGTGTAATTAGAGTGCAGCACATTTTCTATTATGATATACAGGTATCTTTGACATGTTGGGTGATATTCAGTATACAGATACACATGTGTGACCATTATCCTTCTTGTTCTTGAGTTTTACTGTTCTCTCCAAGGCTGGTGATGAGCATGTTTCTAAATAAAAAGTGAGATCAAAGCAAATTATCTCTGAGTTAATAGAACATAACTCTTCATAACACTTCAAACAGAGTTATCCAATCCATGTCTATTTCAGGAATCTGCCTTATTATAAAACACACACTTAGCAATTACTCATAGTGAAAGAAACACTGATATTGTTAAAACCATTGATCACAGAAAGACCATTATGAATAAATTGAAAAAATATATAAATGTAAAACCAAAACAAACTGTACAGTCCTTCAGTGTACAGACACCCATTTCTAGGTTTGTGATCTTGTGAGAATATTATTAATGCAATGAATCCACTATGAGCTGAACATGTTACGAATGAATATAAGGTAACCTGTATGATTTGTGTTCACAAGTACAAGTAAGCAGTTGATGTATCATAAACTATATTCAGTCAAGTGAGTGAGTGAGTGCAATTTTACGCCGCTTTTAGCAATATTCCAGCAATTTCACGACAGAGGACACCAGAAATGGGCTTCACATATTGTACCCATGTGGGGTACTGAACCCAGGTCTTTGGCATGGCAAGCAGATGCTTTAACCACTTGGCTACCCCACTGCCCCTATTTAGTGAAACAATAACAAAGTAAATTATCTGACATATTTTGACCTTGTTGACAGTGATAATTTATCATGACGATGACCAGTGACCACATTACTGTCAAATTAAGCATTGATTATTGTCCAGCTTGGCTTTGATATATTTCACTTATTGTGCTTTGGTATATAACAGACAAGTTTAAGTAAAAATAGTCTTTCTTAAAAACAAATTGGTGAATATTACATTCTTATGATTGCAAACAACAAACTGAAATTCACAAAGGGCAACCGAATATGAGTGTGAATCGTAACAGCCTGAGTGAAAATACATTTCAAAGTTAGAGATATATGTACAAATTAGATGATACTTTTGTAAGGACATCTTTGGGACCAAAGGTTTGGCTTGATAAAGACATGACAGTCGCAACTGAGAGAGGCTGCCATATACAATATCACAAAATGTTAGTAAAATTAAACATTTGAAGCCAAATAAAAAAAAATGTTGTGGTTCAGATTACACCTCTTCAAAATTTAGGGTAGGTAGGTAGGAATTTTATTATTTACATTTTTATTTTATAAGTAAAGTACGAACTAATAACACATTTTTCAATGTGTAATTGTTTATTCAATCAAGCTTGCGGCCAACATGTTGACTTTCTCTGTCAGAATGACCGATGTCTGTTGGTGCCAGGAAAAAACAATGGTATCTGAAGCTTATTTTACTCATACCTCTTAAAAAAAATAGGGTCGGCACCAGAATTCAAGGGTCGGATGGGTAATCGGAACCACAAAATTTATTTATTTTAGGCCTGAGAATATTGTCTCCAGAAGAATAGGTTGCCAGTTTGAACAACAAGGCTACTCCCTCATTCCTGTCCTGTTTCACCAGACAGGTTAAGGTTGTCGTTTCGGCTATTTTTACAACACAGAGGTACAACCAACTTGAAACACAGAATTAGATGAATCTGTCGATTTATTATCTTCTCCAGCTGCGTTGAATTTTGAAGTGTTTTTTTTAAGTCTTTAAGTCTGAGGTGTTGGCATCTAATTCTGACTCAGAATCCACAATGAGCTAAAATAATCAAACATTACCACATGTGCTTGAAGGAACCACAGAAATTCCCTCATGGACAATTATTTTGTGTGTCCGCATGATCATTTCTGCGTGTGAAGAATTATTCATGATGCAATCCTCGTCAGTTACTCTCAAAATTCATTAACACACTTGAAACAGATGATGTAAAATGTCCGCCTTATATCCTAATTAACCGCAAAGATTGATAAACTGCAAAGATCTTGCACACATACTGAAGATCAGTCTCTGAAGAAGACTACTAAGCAAGATGGAAGTCACAGCTCAGAGCAATCAAATCAGGGTCAACTCTACAGAAGCTGCTTCTATGAAAAAAATATGAAAAGAAGTAATATGTCTCCGCTTGGGCTGGTTTGGGAATGGCTAAACAGGCTTTCGTTCGTCATCACTGATGCAAGCAAGCCCTGTGAGCCATACAACAGACAGGCTGACCTATCAGAAGAGTGTTTCCCCAAGGGAACACCATCACGTAGATTATTTTGTCACACACCAGAAACACTGACTGACCAATCTCCTCCAAAGCCTGGCTGAATATTACAGAATTCTCCCCCAAAATGGATTTTGAATTATGAGATTGTAATTACAGCGGTTCTCTGGTCTCGTGGGCAGTTTGGAAGACCACCAAGTAATCAAGCGTCAAAGATATGTCTTTATCGCATCATCAGGGAGCACAACCCTTGTCATCTGTAATGGGCTCTTATCACTTGCATTATATCACAGGATGAAAAAGACTTCCCTGGATTTGTATATAAACAAGTAATTTTATCCCCCCAAAAGAGACTGTTTATTCCTTGATCAATGTGTTTTGCAAAAAAAAAGATAGTGGATGCTGGTGCATTTGATAAGAAGCAATCAAAAATCTATATTTTCTTACATAGTCTATGAGGGCTTTGGGTACTTATGTTATTTCTGATTCAAAGCAGGTAAATAGACCCCAGTTAGACGCCATATCTACCAGTCTCATAATCATCTTAGACAACTTATATAAGGGCAACCCCTCCGTCTGTTGGTCAAAGATAAACGTTAACTCATGTTGCCTCTTGCATTCCTAATCTTTCAAACTTGTGTCTGGTGATGTTGTGACAATATGTATGTGACACAAGGTGTAAGCTAACAGTTCTGGTATATCTGTTCTTTTATTGCCACAGACATTACAGGCAGACCAATTATCCTTTGTGTTTCCTATTCTGTCTAAGTATATGTTTTCAGTTCTATTCACATGGCTAAAGTGCGTTCTGGTGGTTCAACTCACATTTTTCAGTTGTCTCAAGAAAGTCATTATGATTACAAATCTTGGTTAGGGCCCTGGGCCTAGATTTTCGAAGATCTCTTAGCTCTAAGATAGTCGTAAGTTAATGTTAATGTATGGCACTAACGACTATCGTAGCGGTAAGAGAGCTTCGAAAATCTAGGCCCTGGGTCACGTTTCACAAACGATCATAGCTCTTCGACTGTCATAAGTCTATCTTAAAGTGTACCGGTAGGCGTTACGACAGTCGTAGCTCTAACATAGCTTTGTGAAACGGGACCCTGGGCCTAGATTTTTGAAGCTCTCTTAACGCTAAGATAGCTCTAAGTTAATGTTAATGTATGGCACCTACGACTATCTTAGCTCTAAGAGAGCTTCGAAAATCTTGGCCCTGGTCAACAAAGTAATGTCAGTGCTAAGACACCCATACTTTAACATGGCCGATGTAGCACTATGACCACTTGATGGAAAGGCTGACCTTGCTGTATCACAGTCAGGACCCACTTGCACAAAGTCATCTTAGTGCTGCTGCGACTATCGTAAGTCTATGTTATAGAATAGGACCGATGATCTTAGTAGTGCAGGTGGCCCAAGGATTCCATGACACAATCGCCAGAACACAGAATCTAATCAACAGATAGACCCATACAAAGGCATGCCCAGAAGGATTCAGGATTTGCTCCTTTTTCTGTGACCTGATCTCAACCTGTCAGTTCCACCATCATCCTTTTCTAAAGTGATTTAGGTAGTATGCATACCTTGATCCACATCTGATACTATTGTTAATTGGTTCTTTTGACAAGCATGAGGTACTACAAGGTGGTGGGGTAGCCTAGCGGTTAACAGGTTTGCTCTTCATGCCGAAGACCTGGTTTTGATTCCCCGCATACAATGCATGAAGGCTATTTTTGGTGTCCGTGGCTGTGATATTACTGGAATATTGCTAACTGCGGTTTAAAGCACTCACTCACTCGGTGACATATCCTGACCCCGAATGAGGGCACATTGAGTATGGCCGCTCTTCTAACTGTGATTGAAAGGAGAAACTGTACGGATAAAGTAATTGGAAGGTCGCTTTGAACAGTACAGATTTTATCCAGTATGTGGCAGAAAATCCCAAAGTAGCGCAGGTTGTAAATGATAACCACTTTGGTTCAACCCACAAACATGGATATGGTGACACAAAATCAAGGCAATACATGATTCAAATCCATAATCAAGTCAATGAATTGAGTCACCTTAGAAGACTGTGCCACCTGTGCCCCCAAACCTGTCCTGACAGAGTGAGTGAGTGAGTATGGTTGTACGCCGCTTTTAGCAATATTCCAGCAATATCACAGAGGGGACACCAGAAATGGGCTTCACACATTGTACCCATGTGGGGAATCGAACTTGGGCCTTTGGTGTGACGAGTGAATGCTTTAACCACTAGGCTACCCCACCATCCCTGTTCTTGCAGGTGAGGTAAACTGTAAGTAGAACCTGATTCCTCGGAATTTCCTCCTGATTCCTAAAGAAATTGTGACGTGCCAAGCAACAAAGGTTTACCTAGTATGGCACCAAATTCTCACAGTTAAATATACTGTGCTAAACAAAATTGAAATCTCTGGCTACTAACTGTAATACATAAGTTTCATCATTAAAGTACCCAAATCCCATTACTAGAACACATCTAAATGCAAAATTTCACAATCAGGTTGTGAAGGTAATTATCCATACAAAGTCGTGCCTGGTGATAATTGAAAGCCCTCTGAATTACAATGTTCTATCTGATGGCGACCTGTTTCTCAGTCTCTTAATGCCTGGCTAAGCTCATTAAAGATTCTGTCATGACCATCAGTAACAAGATATACATACCTCCGGCAAATTGTCATTATACAGCAGTTCGTCCAGGGTTCGGAAGGTGATGCTCCTGTCAACTTTTTCAGCACGGAAATGTTTTTGTCGGCGTTTTCTCTGCATACGTGGTGACCCACACCCTTCTGAGGAAATGTCTGTATCAGACTCGCTGTTGCTGCTGGTGTCATCCCCATTCTCATCTCGCTGATCTGAATAAACAAAACACCATTAGTAAGAAGTAGCCACAGTGTGACTGTTACGATGAAGATGGCTACTTTTGCCTCAATTACTGACATTAAAGTACTTGTGAAGACCCAGAAAACAGATACCATGCTTTAAAAGATCTGCAGCAGGTGCCCTCTGCTTTATTGTAAACCGAGTTCAAAGTAAGGCAAGACCAATTTTATTTCTTGTTTTACAGATTTTTGTCCACAGAAATCCTAAAGGCAGGAGGGAAAAAAAACAAAAAAAACATAAATCACCAGTCAAAGTAATATTCCTTGTAAATACTAAAAGTATTTTACTTTTGACAATTTATGAAGTATATATGGGGGGGAAAAACAATCTAAAAACATTATCTTGCACATTTACATTTTTGGTCAACAGAAATATTAAAATTTTATTTCTTGAGCAGAGAAAATTAATTAATTTTGTTTTCTTAATCTTGAAAAAATATGACCATCGGATCCGTAAAACAAGAAATAAGATTGGTCTGGCCTAAAGAATGAAAGTAAAGGGATCTTGGTTACAGAATGGTTATGTTACAACTCACAGATCTGTGAGCTGCAAGGTTAAATTTTATTCCAGGGTACCGCAAAGGTTGGTTTATTATTTCTAACACAACCTATTGTTATTTTTCCAAACCATCTGAATTTGTCCAGATTTCATCAATACAATATGCCTATCTATCTGTAGCACAGGAGATAAATCAAAAGGTGTTAAACTGTAGGTAAGAGTTAATGCATTAATTTTTTCTTGAAACAACTTAATTACTATCAATTACCAATTCTGAAGCAATGGCTATCTTGAGGCATAACCCAACTAAGACTATTTTCCATGTACAAGCATGTGTGATGCATCTCTTCTCTTCTCAATAGACCGCCTCCGTGGTGTAATGGTTAGAGCTTCCACCCGGAGAGCGGAAGGTCGTGGGTTCGATCCCCGACTGCGTCATACCAAAAGACGTTAAAATATGGTACCTGTTGGTCCCTGCCTGGCGCTCGGCATTAATGGCTACAACAAGGACTGGTCGGCTCGGAGTCAGTATAATGTGTCTGAGTGGGGTATTCATGCTTCACTGCGGCATGGTATCTCAGTGGGCTAGCACTATAAAACCAGCTGATAGACTGGGCTAGTACAAGCAGCCTCACATACACTTACACACGCATGCACGTCGTCATATGAGCGAAATATTCTCAAGCACGACGTTAAACCCAATTTCACCTCACCTCTTCTCAATATGGTAGTAAGTAGGTGTGGCCATCAGGTCTAAAGCACCATATGGCTACAATGACACACGGCTCACAACTGATCCTCACATAAATCTCATCTAATGGCTGTTGTAGGAACCCAGGACATACTGAACCAGTGAATACTCAGTATGTCATGAACCTTGTCTATTGTCTCTTGACCTGGGTTCGATTCCCCACATGGGCACAATGTGTGAAGCCCATTTCTGGTGTCCCTCACTGTGATATTGCTGGAATATTGCTAAAAGTGGCGTAAAACTAGACTCACTCACTATTGTCTCTTGAAGACTTGAGATATAATATATGAAATGCAATTATTTGATCATTTTTTAAAATGAACACTATAAAATACTCAAGTTATATTGGTAAATTCCATTTCACATCACACTTAGCAATGTTCCAGCTGTAAATAATCAAATCTGAACCAGGCAATCCAGTTATTGCATTGACCACATGAGCATCAATCTACGCAGTTGGGATACGATGACTTGCATTGACCTTGACAGCAAGTCTGACCACCCGATCCTGTTAGTCGCCTCGTACCACTAGCAAGGGTTCCTGAAGAACCACTCTATCCCAGATCTTCACAGGTCATCAGTTTCACTCAGCTTTAGCAGGGTTTTTATGCAACACTCCAGCATTATATTATGATAGATAAAGGTACAGCAACAACAGGGTTAATACTTTGTACCCAGCTATTGGCTTTAACCCAGAATGCATCCTGGTTATTTGACTTCTTACTAGAAGCTGGTTGAGCCAGATGTTTTTAAATTGAGTGAGTGAGTGAGTTTAGTTTTACACCGCTTTTAGCAATATTCCAGCAATATCATAGTGGGGGATACCAGAAATAGGCTTCACACATTGTACCCATGTTGGGAATCGAACCCGGGTCTTCAGCGTGATGAGCAAACACTTAAACCACTAAGTAAGGCTACCCCACTGCCCCAGATGTTTTTCAAACTTTATGGAAATATAATACATATTGAACTTGTAAAGGTGGAAGTTTTTTTTATCAGAATAAAAGAAACTGGGTTCCAAACAACAGTTTAAATCAAGAAATTCTTTATACATTTTTTCAAACAAATAAATTTTGACATATTTTTCCAGCATAAATGAAATCTCAAATATTTTACTTGTGTTGGATTATGTATCGCATCACAATTCTTGCCCCACCAGTGCCATCTTTGGTTAATACTTGACCCTACAGAATCACTGGCACTGCTGGTGTACTACTCGCAACCTAAGCTTGGATGCTGACAGGGTGATTGGGCAGAGAATGGCGCTACTGCCTGTACACTCCCATTTACTGAGGCAGTGTTTCCGGTACTGAAAGATCAGATGTCTACCACGGAGCATCTGATAACACCATACTTAAGTATATTCTACTATATAGTCTTCTCAGAGTCATTCAACATGTCCATGTAGTCTATTTCAACCAACAAAACTGTCTGTCTGGTATTTTATATGCCTTCTTAAAGACACAGGGTAGACTCAGTTCTGTACCTCTACTGCATATGAAGTCGGCAATTTAATATATCAATACAATCCGCCAATAAACAAAAGCACATATTTCAAAATATTTTCTGCATAAATACTGAGACAAAAGCTATTAACAAATCATGAAACTAACTACATCTCCACAATGTTTATAAATCTGAAAAATCTAATGTACTATACATAACATAGCACAAACAAAGGACAGTTACATTTATTCAACTGTGAGCCTTCTGAGAGAATATGTTTCTCATCAGCCCTAAAATCTTCCACCAGTTTCACACGAAGCACACTTACACAGTAAATTATTGAAAACAAAATGTGATGTGATCTAAAGACAACATACAAACGTTGAGTTTTCATGGTCTGGCAATTTCAGAGAAAATGATATTTATAGTGTCAAAAATGCATTTAGACAAAATTCCAGAACAAGATATTTGAGCAGGGTCAGCTAAGTAATGGACATGTATAGATTTTTCAATCCGCCATGGTGGCTATATTGAGAGTTGAACAAATTTAGGTGCCATGTAACTGTGGGAACTAGAACGCATAGTTTAAGCTTCATTAATCCAGTAGTTTCAAAGCACAATGTATACAGCAAGGAGAAAAGCATCTTGGAAGAACTAAAGGGCATGATGTGGATGCAAAGGTCAAATCAAGGTCAAAGTATAGAATCTTGCAAGGAATAGGTCATACAGGTAGTGTCTCACTATTAACTACACATACCACAAATTTCATTTCATTTTGATAAAGTGACTGAGAAATGTTAAGAAGTTTCAATATGGTCAATGGCTTAAAGTCTTCAGGGTCATAATCCAATATGTCACAACAAATTGAATAACTACATTTTATAACTTTTGAACCATAATGACAGTAACAGCAAAACTTGCTTTCTCAATATGGTTGCAAGGTGCCTATTTCTCTGGATCTGTGACTCAAACAAACAATATCTGATCCTGACAACAAGGGGTAAACAACTGTGGAGGGAGGACCAAGCTTATTCAATCTCCAAGTCCCCCGTGCCGTTAAGCCTCCTAACCAGTCTCACAGGTATACAATAAATATAGAGGATTAAAACTGTTACTAAAACCTGCATCTCTAAATATTGTGATCAAGGCAGCATCTGTCTGTCAATATCTTGCACAACAGAACATAAGTAACCACTCCCGCAAATACATATACTCTAATCTACTCCCATCTTCAATAATTCACTGCTTTAGCCAGCATGGTGACCTATCCATGGCTGTATGAGCAAACACACTTGATGATTTCCACAAGCAGGCTTACAAGGAACCTGACTACGTAATCCTTGTTTATGGAACGGATCAGGCAATGATGGTATGCAGGCCTGTCTCTGGAGACCATCCCTGGCTGAAGCGTATGATGTCTGTAGGAAGGTCTCATATATTATCTGCAGAGAGACTGTTATCATTTACTGAGTCACATTACAAGCTTTTGCCTAAGTGGCTTCCACAGGGAGTGTCATGTATACTGAAACCTTGCTCACTCAAAGACCTTTGAACCATCAGATGTATTATGAGTTATCAAGGGTATGATACAAGCTAGGTGCCCATATTGGATGCACGGCTGACAAGAAATAAAACATAACAAATACCTTGTGTAAATAAAGGGATTATTGTTCCACAGAGATCATACGCAGTAAACTAAAAGCATCTAATTATTGACCACATGTGGGCATATTACCATTATGGATGCAGTGTGACTATAGGCCCAGGCAGCCTGGTGGCCTGTGTAGGATTATGTCCTGATGCTGAAGGATCTGCTGGTAGTGGGCCTGAATGCTTGATTCTCTTGTCCGGATCATTGCATTAAGGGCCCTAAACACTAGTAATAAGGGTTAAATACTCTGTACATGTATGGGTCAAATATCCTCCACATGTGTTGGTCAATTACAGGGGTGGAAATAACCCATTGCCCGACATCTGAGTCCAGTGTTTTTTTTCTGTCGGGCAAGCAAATTTGTATATCACACTGTACCGGTGTCCAGTTGACTTTCCAATGTTAACTATGTTGTTTATTGTAAAAAATCAACAAGAAAACGGCCGGTATAGTGGAAAAATATCAGGGCAAGTGATTTTACATGTGCTACTGTTCCGGAGTACACTAGCAATTTTAAAGTTATTTCCACCTCTGAATTACCCTTCAGAAAGGAGGTCAAAATACTCTCCATATGGGTGGGTCAAATACCCTTCACAAGGGTGGATGCCAATATGCTGAATATGGATGGGTTACATTACTCTGAACCTGAGTAAGTCACAATACCCAGGTTTGACTGAAGATTCAAGTCCATCATCTCAATAATAGATATTAAGGGTCCATGACCTACCCCGCCTTATAGCTGCAGCATCAAACAACAAACAAAACAAACAAATCATGTCCTTAGTAACCATTGCACATGTTCCAAAACCTTAGTGGTTACAGATACTGATTCCAATACCAGACTAATGAATGTGACCCACTGATACCCTAGTCTAAGTAAACTTAGGCTCACAAAACCTAGAAGGTCGCGTCAGCTAACGTTTGAGTGACCTATGACCGTCCAATCAAACGCGAGATGGATGAACGGATTTAACCAATCAGACAACGACTACTTGTCAGGGTTACAAAACGGTTTTTGGATTTTCTCTTCCTGGACGCTGACACTGATCTATCAACAAACGAAAATCTGCATAAAACACAGATATTAGACCTGCAGTATATACACTTAGAGGTTTCTAATGACTTGGTTACTATTAGCTTTATATTTCCGCAAGATGACATCCTTGAATATTGACAAAAACGCTATTTTCAGCGATTGTTTACTCATTGCGTCCTCCATGTGTATCACTCAGAAGCGATCGTATGGAAAATAGCATTCGGAATCGTTCGAGTTTTTAAGGTAAAGGTTCAAACGGTATGTACGAATGTGAATTTTCACGATTTGGTAAGCTGTGTTCTGATTGGTCAGTCCAAAAGGTTAGCTGACGCGACCTTCTACTAGGTTTTGTTAGACTCTCTTTAGCAGTGTAACGAATAATACTGAGCCTAAGTTTACTTAGACTGACTGATACCCATACCTTTGAATGTATTTCTCTTACATGAAACTTACATGAATCAAATAATCACACTTTCTTGCATCCCATGGGACAGTGCACATAGGAAGAGAACCCAATAATGATAAATAAATGACATGGGAATTGTTATACACAATCATAAGAACTGCATCAAGTTACTTCAGTGAGAATTTGAGGCCTCAAAGAATATCCCAAAGTCATAATGCTTAACTGAATCAATTTAAATATGAAGTTTATTTTTTATAATATTATTCAAATAATACAACTACAACTTAAATAAATTTATATTTGAATGAAAATGCAAGCTTACATTTGTAACGTCCAGATAAACCACGAAAGGAGCAAAAACTATGGCGATTTTTCCATTTGTGACATGTCATAAATTGCCCGTGCCTTTTTTCTTTTATATTTTCATTTTTTCACGTAATCAGAAAATTATTATAAAAGATTTCTTAAACAATATGTATGGTCGCTTCCTATTTCCGACATCTCGCGCTTTCCGCTTCGGTAAAATGACATAACAACTGAAAATACCTCCGTTTTGAAGCTTCTCGGTATGAATAACATCTGTGCAAATCGTTTGATGTCGGGGCATCGCCTTAAAGCTCTGAACATCAACAATATCACTGTACCCTTGCCGAGAGTATTTTCACAGTTGTAAGAAGCGATTTTATTGGATAAAGATTGGTTTCTAATGACGCTTTTCGCCACAGTCTCGCTATAATATCATAAAAGCAAAATAACAATGAAATTAAATAGTGAAACCTGAAACATACATCATATTAATATTTGTAATACCGATACTGATTATTTAGATAATGTAGATTTGATTTCTTTATAACCTTTATAACCTTGAACAGATCTCGACTCATCAGGTCCAGGTCAGTGAGCCTGTGCTAAATTTCTGAATGATGACCGTGACACTCTTTCCTAACATTTAAATGAATATATACTACGTTGACACACATGCACACACGCAGAGTTGTCAATAAGTAAAGAAAAAATACAAACAGAAATTAGGAAACTTTTCTAGTGGAGACTATCAGCAAAACAATTGTATCAATCAGCAAGCTTAACTCAGTTTCTGGATATAAGCAGGTTTTCAGTGAATGAGTGAGGGAGCTAAAACAAGTTGGTTATGATGAGTAATAACGAATCATACAGTCTTCATACATAGTGACAAGAGGGAGCCACATGTATTACACTGTCTGCTGGGCAATATACCGAGCTATCCAAGCAGTGAGGTGTAATAACAGCTTGGGACAGTTAGACAGCATGTTGACGGAACTCTGGGGATCTCAGCGTTCAATACATAGACAATTACAGTCAAAATGCTGCAACCATCACAATCTCTATGACTGCAGCTGGAATTCAACATATCTCTATCAATCACTTGCACAAGTAGCATGTCAGTTATTGTCATACATTTCAAGCTTCAGATCGACAGCTATCGACCCTAAAAAAACAAGTGTCCCTCTTTATCTGTGTAAAATGGATTTCTCAGCTACATATTTCTAAAATGAGGCCCATTTCTTTCACTTCAATCTTATGCCCTGCAAAGAGAATTTAAATCCATTAATTTCTCCCAAATATGCTATACATTTTGAAGTAGTTAACATTGAACCCAAGACTGGCGCACGTCTTGATTTTTCTGACATGTGACCATCAATATAAAATATAGCATAAATGACACACAGATATTTTACAAACATATATTTGGGTCAAATAAAAAGGCTCAAATCTAAAACACTTATTAGTAGAGTTTCTTTTCTCTGAACCAAACTAAATATTCTTCCAGCAGATTATTACCATGTCCCTTTATGGAGATGTTATTCCACACTGGGATTAGAGTTGCACTTCCTTCACTAATGGGCAATATTCAGACTGGAAATTTGTAATATATGTCTAAATGTCAGAAGGCCATGAAACCTGAGGGGCTGTTTGAAAAACTACCTTAAAAATGCAAATCTGACTGAATGCCTCTGAAATAACCTGAAAAAGCATTAAGAAAAGTATTGAACCCAACGCCAGACTATGTTCTGATTGCATTGAATGTCAGCCCCCACAGTACAGAGTATGACCACTTTAGAGGAGACTAACAACCTCGGCAACAATGTATTTTGCCTAGCCATAGATACAGGAGGCACTCTACACCATCAGAGATCCCGCAGCACCAATGGACAGTCACACATCTCAGAGCCATGCCATTCAAATTAACATCAAACCCACAGCCCACTTAAAGTAGTCTCTCTTCATGGAGATGGTTTCACAGGCCTTCTGCTGCATCCTGCTTATCTTGGAGTGAGTTTGGTGTCGGCCGAGTGTTGCTAAAGGGATAAAGAACGCAGCTTCCAAAGAAACACACCAATAACGATGCAATCAATCAGGGTTTCCCTATCTAAACTCCTGCTGGAGACATCTTGTCATAAACTCCCAGAGTGCTTCCATGAGAACGACATGGCACTTTAAGTGTGAGGACAGAATGGATTGATACATTTTATTAAAGTCATTCCTCAGTCAGTAGATCGGTGTAATTTCACTATTAGATCCTGCATGTGCTGAATTCAGGGAAAGCGAGTCCCTAAGCAAGACATCAACCAAACTGCCATTACCTAACTTGGATAAACGAAACATTACCTGCAGGCATGAGTAGGGCCTCGTTCTCTACACGACTGGTTAGATTTCAACTCTATTGATCCTAACAAGGGCCGCTTGGCTCGCAAATACATAGGTGATGGTTATTGTGAGTGCATTTACTAATTACCTCTTTGCTCTCATGAAAGACAAGTGTTTTGAACCTCCTTGAATACATGCACAAGGCTGAAGCTAACGTCCACTTGACATCCATGTTTAGGTATGCAATCACCAGTCAAACACTTTTCTATCAAGCTTGAGTAATGTGGAAATCGACTGCTAAGGTATTTTATCATGGATAGGACCAAGCATAAACCAAGTCGTGCTGCCAACCTGAAGCTTCTTAAGACACTTTGAGAAGTAGAATAAGACCCCTTGGGAGTGCTGTTCCTGGGATTAGCGTGAAGAATGGTCACTGTTTTATGGAAATGTAGTTTCTGCATATAAATCAAGCTATGTTATGAAGGAGCATTCTGGTTATGTACACCAAATAATTGTCCCTTGTCAGTCACATACCCAGCAGCTTCAAAGGCATTGCGATGAACAGGAACTAGTGGAAAAAAACATCAATAAGCTTAGTTATTTCAAAGAAAAGAATAAATATTATACTCTACAAGGCATATGCATGAATAATGACCAACTAAAAATACCTCCATCTTTCTTAGCAACACGATCACAAGAACACAAAATCCTTGCCGGCTTCCAAAGCAATATCTGGAATAGGAATCACAGGCAGCTTTTTTTCACTCTGTATCTTACATCTTGGAGGTGGTAGTCTGAAGAGGTGGAACGATGCTGTCAGGTGATCCTTCTAATAATGTGAGTGCAATATGATTCGTATACTGGTGAAGAGCTCTTATTCCACATGCTCATATTCTCTACCTTTTTGCAGGTGAATCACAACCCTGAGTCATTTGTTTTCAAACAGCAAACAAGATGGGATATTGTAGGCAAGAAGAATATATGTTTGTATTGCGATAATTTTTTTTAAAACCCGGCACCTTGAGCATGCACTAGTTGCGTGGATATGTGCGCTATATAAATATCCCATAATAATACAGGAGTTGTAGATTTATATTGGATTGTGAGCCTCATATGACAATACAATACTGTATTACAAAACACGCTGTCTGATTATCCAACACCCACTCTTACATTTAATGTCCTTAAGAACCTTGGAAAAAAACCAAAAGAATCCAACATTATGTATGTTTCCTTTGTATACTTAGCTTGGCCTACTGATTCACTGACCTTATTTTATTTTTATATAATGGCAGTAAGATAAGTTTGACAATAAAACTGATCAAAGAGATTTTCATACAAATAAAGTGAATATATTCCAATGATGACTCATCATTACAAGTCAGATTTTTAGATTATGAAAATCTATAGATATAGTTTGGCCAAACATATCAGTATTATAATAACAAAATCTCAATGTCAGCCTGACTAGTAAAAATAACAAGAATGGTCCTGTACCTAAACTGAAACCAGTTATTATTATTATTATAGTATATTTATATAGCGCACATATCCACGCAACTGGTGCATGCTCAAGGCGCTGGTATTTCCCCCTGGATCATTGGATGTCAATCTCAACGGCACATCGTATTATCAATCTCAACTCCCTGGGGAGTATACAACTCTTGCTGCCACTGGGCGCACCGAGTTATTGTGGCTTTCTCATCCTAACAAGGTACCCATTCACAGTTGGGTGGACTGGGACACATAGTCACAGTACTTTGTCCAAGTTCACTGCACGTTGCTGTACCCGCAACTAGGTGTTTGCACGTATTCATGTGGCCACCATCTGGTCATATACCAACGGATTCGTGGGTTCTTTTAAGTGCACAGGGTTGTGTACTGTACACTAGTAAAGTTGCGGCACAAACAGTAACCCCCTAAAGCAAATTGTCTCGAATGTTTTTCACACTGATAAAAAACAAAATCCTTAATGAAGAGAAAAGGATAAGTAACAAAATCTCCTCCAAGTGTATAATGATCCATATTCAGAATTACAAGATCATAGTTAATCATGTTGCAGACATCTCCCTAGCATCTCTAAGGGGGAGAATTCCAAGCTGGTGCCACATCAATACACACTGCCTCGGGTCAGGATTGCTCTGTGGGAAGCTGCCCATGACAAGAAGAAACAGCCAAAAACAGCATAAAAGGAAATAGTGAGGACAAAGTACTGCATACCTCCTGGCTGGCTTAGTGTTAAGGAGGACATGATATCTTGGGGATTTTATCACGCATATTGTGGCTATTTTCTAATCCGAGAATACCTCATTGTGTTGTCTTTGTAAATAAAATGCTTACTCTGTAACCACGTGGTAATGGTATCAGATTGACAGTTTTTTAAGGTTATGTTTTCGTTAACCTGGCTTTTTATACAGGGCAACAAATGATCTTGCTTCCTCTGAATAGTTCATCAGCATACATGATTGAAGTCAGAGGAAGAAATATGTGAAAAATGCTTCTTATAAAGGACAACGTATGATCTTCCTTCCTCTGAATATGGGGCGGTGTGGTAGCCTAGAGGTTGAGGCGTTCGCTTGTCACGCTGAAGCCCCAGGTTCAATTCCCCACATGGGTACAATGTGCGCAGCCCATTTCTAGTGTCCCCTGCCATGATATCGCTGGAGACCCGTGAAGGTCCGGGTTAGAATATTGGCCTTCAGTAACCCCTGCTTGTCGTAAGAGGCGACTAACGGGATCGGGTAGCCAGACTCGCTGACATGGTTGACACATGTCATCAGTTCCCAATTGTGCAGATTGATGCTCATGCTGTTGATCACTAGATTGTCTGGTCCAGAGTGGATTATTTAAAGACCGCTACCATATAGCTGGAATATTGCTGAGTGCGGCGTAAAACAAAACTCACTCACTGATATTGCTGGAATATTGCTAAAAGCGGAGTAAAACTCAACACACTCACTCAGTCCTCTGGATATTTCATCAGGATACATTATTAAAGTCAGAGGAAGAATTATGAGAAAAATGTTAGCTAGTTCTCAGTTCTGCAGGTGAATATAAGGTTAATGATCAAACTGAGACATGAACCAGTCTGTAATATCATAAACACTCATGCAAAATATGTCACAAGGAGGTAAGCTGTTTTCCCACAAATTGCAACACAGTTGCAATGATAAATGTTATATGTGTCTGTTATATGTGCCAAAACCTGCAATAGTATTTTAAAAAGATGAAAATGTATTTTAAATACGTAGTGTTGTAAAATGTGTTATTTTTTTATAAAAAAAATCAGTCTCTCATAACTCCTAAAGGAGTGGTTTGTGTATATTTATGATGCTATTTTTGGTATATATCTTTTATAGATGATATTTTAATGTATACACAAAGTGAGACTATAATAAACTGTCTGTCTGTCTGTAAGAATGAATGGTTGAAACGATGTCACAGGGATTTTGGTTATTATATATATGGACATGGTCACAGCAAAGCCTTTTTAAGGTCGCAAAATCAGCAGCCACTACGTCTCTTACAAATTAAAAACATTCATATTAAGACTGCGTATCTATAAATATTTATTCAGAGCAACATAAAATCACAACTCACAGTCCAGAGCTAACACCACCCCTATTCTCTGAGAGTTTTGATCATAGTTATATTACAGTGGGCAGGGGTAATCCAGCAGGGTGAGGTGCCAGTTTGCTAAACAGAGTTGCGTTCCTTGGGCATGCCAGCATGATTGTGGTTTTGAATCCCAGTTTTGCCCTGATAATGTTTCTCTCCAGGATCTCACTCATGTTTAAAACATCTGAGGCCTGTTTCCTCTCCTCCAACATTGATCTGACACGCTGTGATATAACTCACAATTGTGCACTTTTTACAAAGCTTCACATGAAAATATCAGTAATAATTCTTTCTGATCATGTAACAAGCCAATATGGTTTTACACCACTTTTAGCAACATTTCAGCAATATCACATCAGGGGACACCAGAAATGGGCTTCACACGTTGTACCCATGAGGGGAATCGAACACGGGCCTTCGGGGTGTTGAGCAAACACTTTAACCACTAGGCTACCCCAGACTGTAACAAATGAGTCACTCACTGAAATGAAACTCTCCAATGCAGCCTGGTTTATGGCTGTATTTGCACTGCATTACCTTTATGATGAGCGAAGAAAGATTGTATTGACCACCCAATCCAAAGAAGCTAGACTAGCCAACAGCACTGTTAGATCTTCCTTTTATTTAACTTCCAATACTTTCCTACAGGGCTAAGCTGGTGTTTGCTTTCT
The DNA here is from genome assembly GCF_003918875.1 of Haliotis rubra. Taxonomy (NCBI): domain Eukaryota; kingdom Metazoa; phylum Mollusca; class Gastropoda; order Lepetellida; family Haliotidae; genus Haliotis; species Haliotis rubra. Next base: position 1,919,863 of record NW_025767424.1, read on the forward strand.
CATATGAAACAACCTCAATCAGAAAACAATTACATCTTGGAAATTTGATTTTGCATCTATAGCCATCTGTTGGTGGCAAGTGTGAAATACTTTGTATTTCTTCAGGCAAAATTTCCACAGGGGCAAACAGTGCAGAAACATTTACAGACATGATGATTACTGGCAAAATGATACCTTCAGAATAAAGACACATGAAAGTCACTTTGACGAACTTGCTGTAATTGTCTATCCTTCAGGCAAACTACAGTTATTCATCTGGCACCAATTTAGAGGCATTACAGTGAGTCAATGAAGAAATGGCATACCCATTCTAGTACAATACATCCTGGACAAGCCTGTGCCACACAAACTAGAGGTCAATACTGCAAGCAATAATACAGTCTGAATTTACACTATTAGCTGGACCTTGCACAAATGTTAGTGCTAAGAAACAACTTAACCAAAACTTCCAAGCCATGATGATCCAGGTTAGAATTGGTCTTCAGGAACCCATGCTTGTCATAAGGGGCAACTAACAGGATCGTGTGGTCAGGCTCGCTGACTTGGGTGACTCATGTCATTGTATCCCAAGTGCATAGATCGATGCTCATGCTGTTGATCACTAGATTGCCTGGTCTAGACTAGATTATTTACAGCTGGAATATTGCTGAGTGTGGTGTGAAATTGGAATTTACCAATATAAGTTTAGTATTTCATAGTGTTCATTTTTAAAAAGTAATCAAATAATTGCATTTCATATGTTGATCTGAAGTCTTCAAGAGACAATACAAAGAGACAATGTTCATGACATGATCAGTTATAGAGCACCACCGTATAGTTTGAATATTAGGGCTAAACGAAAAACAAACAAACAAAATGTAACTGCCATCCTTCAACAAAGACCTACAAGAGTTTTAATGCTATTGAGCAATGAAACAAGTAAAAACTCTTGTTTGCCTTCATCAGTGTGTGAGCCGCTGCAACCAACAGTCCAAACAGCACCCACAAGGTGTGGAAGACCTCTAAGGCTATATTTGCCATGGCTTTGTGAAGTCTGCTATTTACCAGGACCCAACAGTATTTTGATACAGTCCCTGGTAACTCTGCTAACAGCAAGTCTCTCTCCAACAAGCTGACATTAAAGGTCAAAATCTGGATCACAATAGACAACACTTGGGGCAAGAGAGGCCCAACCACTGCAACCTTTAGATACAATTCTTCATGCCATCAGCTTGCCACATCTTGCAATGCTTTGATGTGGCTGCTGAGGTAAGGATGTGGACATGATCAAAATCAGAGTAAAACCAAATTGTATCAAACTCTGAAACGTCCTTGTATATTTGTTATACAAAGTGCTGCTGGATGTTCCTTCACTGAAACTTTTGAGACAATATAACAGGATTTGGCTTCCTCAAGAATATGCATTTGATATCAAATCTAGAACATAAATTGAGTTGTAGAATTTTTAACCATTATTTTATCAATTTCATCCTTAAGGCCATTCTTTTGATTAAGTCTTAATGCACACAGGCCATTAAAGAGCTTCCCCAGTACTTTTTTACATACAATTGAACAGAGCAGCACCAGAGTTCAGCTGTCATTCACAAAGACATTTCTGTCAGTGTTGCTCTAGGTGAGTGTAAGAGCTTTTACATTGCAGTGCCACAGGTATAGAACTCTGTACATTCTGGTAAGGTATGTTGGCAGTATGACAGTGTAAGAGTGAGTGAGTGAGTTTGGTTTTACGCCGCTGTTAGCAATATTCCAGCAATATCACGACGGGGGACACCAGAAATGAGCTTCACACAATGTACCCATGTTGGGATTCGAACCCGGCCTTCGGCGTGACGAGCGAACGCTTTAACCACTAGGCTACCCCACCACCCTGACAGTGTAAGATAACACTCAATGTAGACTATCTTCTCAATCACAGAACAAATGGATGTACTATGGAACCGTGTCAGTACTAATCCACACTGTCAGGACATGATGATACTCTTACCTGTTAATATCAGTTGTTATTGGTTTGTTGTTTAATGCCGCACTCAGCAATATTCCAGCTATATCGCGGCTGTCTGTAAATAATGTCTGGACCAGACAATCCTGTGATCAACAACATGAGCATCGATCTACGCAATTGGGATAGATGACATGTGTCAACAAAGTCAGCAAGCCTGACCACCCAATCCAGTTAGTTGCCTCTTCTGACAAGCATGGGTTACTGAAGACAAATTCTAACCCAGATCTTTATGGGTACATTCTAAGTTACACAAAGTGACCATGCATATTCTTACACTGACTTGAGATAAAGTCGCTTTGGGGACACTGTGCCCTGCTCACCACTGAGTGCTGATCTTTCTTGGTAGAAATTGATCCATGATGTCAGGCTACGACAACACACATTCAGTCAAGTCACAGACGAATGCTTTTTTATGTTTTAGTCATAGCTTAAAGATATCTCTGGGGTCAGCAGGAAATGAAGTTTTTGCCACGCAAACCACGCATTAATGAGCTTGTCTGTGGCCTTGTATTTAGTAACCCTCATCAATCAACTTGTGTATGAATCTAGATTGTTCGTCAAAAGTTGTGAAAGTTTGACACCTGAGTTGCTGGAATACTGCTTAAGGGAAAGTTGAGTATCGGAAAGTTGAAGTCATCCTTCTTGTCATACAGTCTTGTGGATAAATGACAAACATAACACAATTAGGACATTGACTATAGCTACCTATGTAACATCCATGATGCTTACAATGCATGCCAGCCTTCGACCTGAATAGGATGAAGTCAGTAAGTGAGTGAGTGAGTATGGTTTTATGCCGCTTTTAGCAATATTCCAGCAGTATCATGGCGGGGGACACCAGAATGGGCTTCACACATTGTACCCATGTGGGGAATCGAACCCGTTTCTTTGGCGTGATGAGCAAACTCTTTAACCAATAGGCTACCCCACCGCCCCAGGATGAAGTCAGCCAGAAGTCTTCATAAGCAGCAAGATGTCATCATGGTTGAGATTGGAACATAATTTTAACTCTAACCGTGCTTCTGTTTTAAATGGGAGTCCAAATCTAAACCCTTACAAAGAGATTGTAACATAGTCAAGTGCACTTGCCCAACAATGGTTACGAAAATGTTATTTATAAATCTGCAACTTTAAGAAACTGTCAGTGTCATATATTCTTCTTGTGGAAGATGTTAATGATCTAACATTTGATGTTTTGCTGTACAAGTGTGGCCATCAAAAGCAAACAAAAGAATTTGGAAGCTATATATCAGATCATGTGCAAGAAACAGAACCATGCATAACATACCATGGTCAGTTAGAGATATGATCAAATCTTCACATTTACTACAAGCCTGGGGGGAGGTTAATGTTCCATTAAGACAAAAGGATTGACATATTTATGAACTCATTAATCATGAATGATAACTGGCAGAAATCAAGTGTGATTATTATCATCTACAATTCAATTTGGCAGACCCAGTGTGAACCCCTGAAAGCAGCATCATTACTACTTCTATCACATCTGAAACCTTCTGAACTGTGGCCTCCAAGAAAAGCAGCCATGTGTTATCCCGTGAGTGAATTTCTTAAGTAAATCTCATTTCTTAGTCTAGACCAACAATTACAGAACAATGAGAACAATTAGTCCATCTGAAGGCTGTGTGTTTGTATGGAATGGTTGACAGATTAGGTGCCTGAATTCAGCTCAGAGATGGAGAAACATCACCAGCAAAGCTGCCTCGGACACATCGAGAACAGCCCTCATCAATACAGACTACCACATATGCACTGTATGTATGGTTTACTGCACTTTCTCAATCACCATGTTATTTGGCTTTTACTCACATCTAATGCCTTAGAGGGGCGGAGATGGCCCAGTCATGAGAAGTGCCATACTTGCTGTTCAGTGTTCTCTCCCTTGGGCACATCAGGAACCTGTGATATGGGTTTGAATCCCAGTTCTCCCTGATAATGTTCCTACATTTGTCAGCACCATTCACATACTTGTGTGTTTCAGGAAAGTGGTAAATATTTGAAACTAGTATCATTCTCGACTTAACTCCCACATTACAGCTCTGATAACCCGTGAAGGTCCGGGTTAGAATATTGGCCTTCAGTAACCCATGCTTGTCAGAAGAGGCGACTAAAGGGATCGGGTGGTCAGGCTCACTGACTTGGTTGACACATGTCATTAGTTCCCAATTGTGCAGATCGTTGTTCATGTTGTTGATCACCAGATTGTCTGGTCCAGACTGGATTATTTACAGACCGCCGCCCTATAGCTGGAATATTGCTGAGTGCGGCGTAAAACTAAACTCACTCATTACAGTGCTGATACACTGGAATACTGTTCAAAGGGACATTAAAACCACCTAACTACTTTAATTTTCATAAGACTGGCACTATTCATTTTGCCAAAATAATTATTCAACTATATATTGATTTGGTATATTATAACTGGGTTTAGGTTTAATCTACTTAAACAATTATGAAAAGTACAAAGACTAGAATAAAATACAGTGATTGTCTGCAGCAAAGGGTTCGGTATTGATGTCAGACTGGAACATGTGTTAACCGCTTCTGTTGTAAAAATGGAGTCCAAATGATTGGATGTCATTCATTACAGTACTCATACACTGGAATACTGTTCAAATGGACATTAAACCCACCTAACTACTTTTATTTTCATAAGACTGGCACTATTCATTTTGCCAAAATAATTATTCAACTATATATTGATTTGGTATATTATAACTGGGTTTAGGTTTAATCTACTTAAACAATTATGAAAAGTACAAAGAATAGAATAAAATACAAAGATTGTCTGTTTCTGGATGATTTACAAAAACATCATCCTGTAAGACTGTGGGTTCATGATATAGTCACAACTGTAAAATCCACTCTGGTCTTTAGCAGGGATTTCAACGCTTGTAACCACTTTAGGCTACCCCACCGCCCTCCTTGGTCTGAACAAAGCTTATGTGTTTACACTTTATGCCAATTTCACCTTCCTGTTTCTTTACCAGGGAACCCCGTCAGGTCAATAAGGGGGAAGGTGGATTTGAAGCAATGAGTGAGTGAGTTTAGTTTTATGCCGCTTTTAGCAATATTCCAGCAATATCACGGCAGGGGACAAAAATAGGCTTCACACATTTTACCCATGTGGGGAATCGAACCCGGTCTTCGCTGTGACGAGCGAACGCTTTAAACCACTAGGCTACCTCACTGCCCCTTTGAAGCAATGAAACATGACAGGGATCAAACAAGGACATACCTCCAGCATCCAGTTTAGGTGATATCAGAAGCTGAAGTCACAACTTAAAGCATTGTGTCAAGTTTCACATGTATCAGTCATTGAAATACAATGTTTGTCATAATGGTCATATCGTCTACCCTTGCCTACATCCTTCCTGTCATGATATATGGGATAGATGCTTTATACATTTCATTTCAGGAAGGCGTGGGAGGGGCAAGTCTGGTCATGGCTCAAGTTTCTACATTTATAGATCTCCCAAAATGTGGAAAATGTCAACAACTTTACTGTATGCTCTAAGAAAAAGATTTTAAACAAATATTCATGCATTCTACCTTCACCAATTACTGCGAATTAAGAGCGAGAAAATGCAGGAAAACACATTATTATGATCATGACATAATGTAACACACTACTTTGCTTCAGTGTTGTATGTTTAGTTTTACTGATAACTCTGAATGATTTGAATGTAAAATGTGACATGTGAGAGGACAAGCATTAATATATATCCTGGCAAGACTGAAGGAGGGTGGGCACAAATCACCCTCAACATGCACTACATATAACTCCCGGCAAGAGCTGCAAGATGTTGGCAAAAACATGAAACTAAGACATGGAAGCAAGATGTTATGAAATGATCCTGTTACATCAAATACAAAAATTCATCAATATGAAAAAAAAAAGAGTTTATATATATCAGGGTTCTATGGAAGCAAGATGTTATGAGAATGATCCCTTTAGTTGTAATCCCATTGAATAATACCATACAAATGCAAAAACAATTCATCAATATGGAAAAAAACACCTAAAATGAGTTTATATATCCTATATATATATATATATATATATAGACACACACACACACACACACACACACACACACATACGTGACGTTTCACTTAGTTTGGTCATGTCATTCAATGCTAAAATACAATTATCATCACAAACACAAAACCACTCTAGGGGTCTGATTAAAATTTCATGTCAGAAGGGTAGAATCTCTCGGTCAGTATCTCCCCAAGAAAGCATTGCATAGACAATGGAGAACATGGATATGCATTATCAGGTTCGAAAGTTAATCACATTACTGATAATGCTTTATTGATGTAAGGCACCTGCAGGTGTGGTGGAACAACACTAATTCAGCCCTAATTATATAACCACCACATGCTTCACACAGCAAAAGATGTCAAGGTTTGCCCATCCAATTAAAGGAAGCAAAAAATCAAAGCGGCATATTCTGATTAGTTAACTACGAGTACATCTTGATTCATGGGCTTTGCAATTTTCTTCTCACAAGCATTCCTACTTTTAGATCCAACTGCCTTGGGAACATCAGAGAAGAACGACCCTCAGGGAACAACACTTTTATGCATAAAGGAAGACCAACTTGAGACTACCTCGTCTGCTTGGGTTTGATGGTCGAAAACAAATGAAATTTCCTTGCATGTGGATGGGCACTTGAGCTGTTTAAATGCACCTGGTAGAGCCAGTAATTCACAAATATCAAAATTCATGCATACAGTCTGGAAAAGTAAGTCACTCCTTCTGAAACATATGGGCAAATTCATTTCCAGAAAATATTGATTTTTCTTTTTGTACTGAAAATAATGTCCTTATGGGACTAGCATGACAAAGTTATCTTCCTGACAATATTCGACAGCCTGTCAGTGAAGAAGGTCTTGATGCAGGAAGTTGAATCACTTATTCCATGTGGAAATGTCAATGCATCAATGAAATATTCAGAAACACAATCATCTGAAAATTGTACTACTTCATGTGCACTTGTGTGACAAATTCAAACTGAAAATCTCTTTAATGATAAAGAAATATAATTCCTACGAAACAGTGTATTTCGCTTTAATACATCCACAACTGTGATTGTATTGCAGGCTTTCAATGTTTAATAGCAGTATTATTTGCACCGTTCTTCCTTGACTTGACTTAAGTGAGCAACTGACTGTCACTTTGTTGCTGTTGCTGTTGCTTCAAGTGTCTCTGCAGAGCTTCAGATAACTTTTTGAGTCACTGAGTTATGTACTCGCTTGTGTTCATCTCTATTGGATATCCTAATTTTCCTTTGAGTAACCAAATAAATTGTACCCACCTCACTCAAACTCAATTGGGTATTTTGCCATTTTCCATTAATTGTAAAAATATAACAAAGTTTAAATGTTGGTTTACGTGTTTGTTATTTGTATTTGATCTGTAATATGATAACAATGTGTGAAGCCCATTTCTGTTGTCCCCCGATATGATGTTGCTGGAATATTGCTAAAAGCGGCGTAAAACCGAACTCAGTCAGTCAGTCAGTAATATGATAAGTTCATGTGCAGAAATAGAACCTCTCAAGATACCTCAGTTCTTTTATCCTTTTTAAGTGTATGCATATAAGATCAAATTTATTGAGTATTTATAAAATTGCAAGCGTACTTCTACGCAATAGATTTAATAGAAATTGAGTTTTCCCATAAACATTTGAATATTTTATGCAGATACGCAACTTATCTGTACCTCTGCTCTGTCCCTGGTGCTCTCAGGAATCAGGAATGGGTCACCAAACATGTGTAAGGTCTCAAGGTAGAAGGTTATCAAAAATGATACAAATATTTGGTGAGGGTCATGATAAAATACTCTCATACGAAAAGATTAAACATAACTCAATGGTGGAAGTGTCATCATGCTTAGATTGCAAACTTATTCAAGCAAATGACCACAAAGAGGCCACCAAAAATTACAAATTAACTGGTCTGGCAGATCAAAGCCACAGTGAACAATCGCAAACAATGTCTTATTTACTTGCAATGACTAGCAATCAACAAGCATTGTCACTAAGGTGACATAATCTCCCACTGAAAATTACCAAATCAATAAGTAATGAAAGTGAAGGTCGTAGTTTAAAATGAAGTTAAATGTCAACAAAAACATAACCAGATATCTTGCTCTGTAGTTCTTCAAACACACAAATATTTTCAAGACTCACTTTGACCTTGATATAAATGTCATGGTGTATGAAATATGCAAAAACAGTAATAAAGAAATTGTTTATGAAAAACCATTCAAGAGAAGTCTTGAAAGTCTATGAAGAAAATCCAGTGAACCGTTCTCGAGATATCTCGCTGACAAGTTTAACAGGCAGGTTAACATGCTGAAATCTTCAAAGTGTTGCATTGACCTTGAAAATTACATGAAGGTCACCAAAATCAACTGGACTCTGCGCCTTCCCTAGATAGAGCTTGATGTCAAATATGAAGAAAATCCAGTGAACGGTTCTTGAGATATCTTGCTGACAAGGGTAAAATGTTAAAGTCCCCTTATGACCTTGAAATGAAGGTCAAGGTCACCAAACCTGATGGGGATCTTTCACATACTGTGATGAACCTAGGTACCAAATATCAAAAGAATCTAGTCAACGATATTCCAATTCATACGTACGTACGTACGTATACGTACGTACGAACAGACGGAGCCTAATACTATATCTTCCGCGGCAGGGGATACTTAATTAAAGGCTACATGCAGAACTGAGGATTCAAAGACTAATGATAATGCTGAAAAATGGACATTATTCATTCCATCGAAAATAGATATTAGTGTTTTTATCATTTTGCAAATCAAATAAAACATTCTATCTTGTATGACTTTTTAATGGACAGGTTTTAATCTGTAAATCCAGGGATCTCACAATATGGAATTGAAACTGAAACAGGAATCGAAGCTCTTCAACATCTCAAGTGTCATCAATGATGGGAACAGGTACACCACTGGTCCTGTGGGTTTTCAATGCCGACAACCATGCCATGAACTATTGTTTGCCTTATTGTATCATCGTAATTATTGGACGCCAAGATCTATTCTTGGTCCATCCTTATTACTTTCACTAAAGCTTCTACTAACCACAGCTTCTACTGGAAACTGCATGTATTCAATACTCTGCCTCTGATCAAGGATTTATGGTACTTCAAGGTAACAGCGCTCGGTCCAAAAACGTATTCCACTGTTGGGAGATATAGGGCGCCAAGATGGCTGTAAAAACATCCCTCCCCAACACTGACATTCATCTGATAATCACTTTATTCTATGTGTTTTTGCATGCAATGACTTGTTTCCATCCAAATCTATGTTCTTACCAGGAAATAACAACCAGCTATCAAATATTAAAAAAATAAACAACATTTGCACAATCAACAATAACAAGATAACCTTTTATTATCCATTGGGTGCAATCTAACTCTTACCGATGGCACACCATCTTATCGATTGCAATGCACTTAATTGAAACTGAAATTTTATCTGATTGACCACAGCACACTCCTAGCTCAGATACCTGCTGGCATCAAAAACATAATTTCCTAAATGGACCAAAAAGGGAATAAAATTCCACTTCCAAATTGCAGTTTAATGATATGGTCAACTCTTTCAAGAAGAAAATCAATAGGCAAACCTGAAAATGATTCTCAGTGGAATAATTTAAATTGGACAAGGCATGCTGACAGTATCATTCTTCTGTTCCAGTGATTCCACAACAATTGGGGTTTTTTTCTTACATTTCCAATAAAGCTGCATGAGATATTTATAAGTGACATGGTCCATTAAGACCAGTATGGTCTGTGCATGCAATTAAATTATGCTTGTATTAGAGTCAACTGTTGCCTGAATTTATGTCCATACTGAATTCTACTCTACACACACCTGTAAGGATGTCCCTACATGGGCACAATGTGTGAAGCCCATTTCTGGTGTCCCCCGCCGTGATATTGCTGGAATATTGCTAAAAGTGGCGTAAAACTTAAATCACTCCCATGAAGGGTGCCTACTGTGAGTGAGTAAGTGAGTGGGGTTTTACACCGCCTTTAGTAATACTTCAACAATATCATGGTGGAGGACACCAGAAATGGGCTTCACACATTGTACCCATGTGGGGAATCGAACCCAGGTCTTCAGCCTACACTTTAACCGCTAGCTATAGGCTACAACACTGCCCCTACTGTTTAAGAACTCAGGGGTGGAAATAACCCATTGCCCGATGCCCGAGGTCAGTGTTTTTTTCTGTCGGGCAAGCAAATTTGTATATGACACTGTACCGGTGTCCAGTTGATATTCCAATGTTAATTATGTTGTTTATTTAAAAAATCAACAAGAAAACGGCCAGTATAGTGGAAAAATGATCAGGGCAAGTGATTTTACATGTGCCACTGTACCGGAGTACGCCAGCAATTTTAAAGTTATTTCCACCTCTGGAACTATAGAAATAAATGTTGCCCTGGATAAAGGAGTTATGAGGCCACTCAGCTCAGATGGCCATATTTTGCTGAAAAGAAGTTGAAAACAAATTATTCTTTATTTCATTACAATTAATCTGTGATGGCATTACACATTACACCATAGTCACAGGAAACAATCAAGTTTTTTAAATTTGTTTCAAGTATGACTTCTTTGATGGGCATTTTAGAAGTTGATGAAGAATGATGACAATTTTTATGGATATACAACTTCTTTTATTCTGTGAAGGGCGACATTTCGGCATAGATTCTAACTTGACAATGACATTAGAATCTATGTCGAAACGTCGCCCTTCACAGAATAAAAGAAGTTGTATATCCATAAAAACGTCATCATTCTTGTTTCAAGTAGTTTATATTATCTTTAATACTCATTGCATAAAAAGTTATCACAAGATTAACTGGAACAGCTGTCATCAACACTTATCCACAATCACAGACACAAATTAACACAACTGTGTCTATCAATCCAATGCCAATGTCGCAAGACCACTTTAGAAGTTTTCTCTTACTTAATGTGAAGTGTTGTAACACACAGCTTAACATAAGGTGGCCTGAAGTATTACTGTTAAAGTTAAGGAAACTGAAGCCTTTGGGCTTTGATCTTCAGGGATAGGTAATTTGACCAGCATTGTGATGTCAGCCCATTATGACGTAACACAAAGGGCGTTGATGCCTTTGATCTTTCAGCCAAGCATCTCAGAAAGAAGAGTAAGGAATCGCATGCCGCAATGATTGGGTGTTTGTATTGCATTGTTACACCTACACAATGAACACAGGCTGTTATCATTATTCGGTAAGGGTCTTTTCAGTATTTTTACAGATGCGGAACAATTTAGGAAGTCAAGCATCAGTTCAACAATTAGTCTGCAAGACGTCACTGACAAAAACAACAAAAGAAGCAAACTGTGGACAATTTGTTGATTGGAACATTTCATAAAGAGTTTCTGTTAAGTCCCTTGGAAGAGTTTGTAAGACCTCATGGAATACAGATTTGTCACAGGTGACCAATTTAAACCATGACTAAGAGTAATTAGAACAAAATTTGCTTAGAATATAAGTAAGTTGGGAATAGTCATGGACAGTTACCTCTTTGGTAAATCCACAGGTTGACAGACCTGGAACATTACTAAGGGTAAAGTGGTATTTTCAACCCACAGCCATATGTTTCTGGTGTGCAAGGGGATGCAACGCTGCATAGCGCAATGCGGTACCTTAGAATCCCAGGGCACCTGTACCCCTTCCTAAATGAAGAATTCTTGCATCATGATCTGCCTTTGATAGACAAAGTTTATGGATAACAAGTTAATTATTTCGTCAGTGTGACGTTTTGATACAGATTCTTGTACTGTTCCTGCTTGACAACCATAAAAGAACCTGTATCAAAACATCCCACTCATGAAATAAAGAAAATTTATCTTTAACATTTGTCTACATTGTACATCCAACTTCTAAAATGCCACTCAAAGAAATTATCTGCCTTGGCATAGCCTCACGCAGAATACAGTGACAGTCTTACAAGACATGGAATAACCAAGATCCCCTAATTCAGACTGATCATTAGATTGACATCAATAATCTCAACTTCTACACAAGATGACAAGAGCATACAGACTTTCAACATGGCTTGTTGTCATCTACACAACACTTCAGTGTTGGCGAGATTTCTTGACAAATCAAGCTCATTCGAAGCTAACTTCCTGTATCAAATATCAATTTGGAACGATTTGTGAAGAGGAGTTTTTGTTTCTCCATGTTTTGAGAGAATAATCTAATCAATCAGTGTCAAATTCCATTGCTTTCAGATTTTGGTTTCGATATTACTTTGTTGAGCTTGCCCTAAGGACAACTAGTAATATCCTATAATGCTGAAACGAATAACTGTATTTAACAGCAAAATACTGCTGTTAGTCGATATTGGATTCCTAAAAAATTAAAATGATTAAATTTCCTACAAAGACTGGAATACACTGTCAAAACAGAAACAAACTATCATATTTCTGAGATTAAATCTGTAACTATTTCTGCATGAACAGATAGGATACAACAAAACATCCATATTAGTAAATCCTATTCATTCTGTGATCTTGTATCATGCCTTAGGATTTTTGTTAATATAACAATAAAACAACTCACTGACATATGAACAGAGCCCTAAGTGAAGTTATCAATCACAAGATCACAATTATATTTCATCTCCAACATCAAAGCAACTTGAAACTTTGAAAGCTGAATCAAAAGGGCATTTCTCTAGAAGATTTATGTATATTTGGTCAGTCAACAGAAGGATTTCACCATATACTGTACATTTGACAGCAACATCCAGCCTTCTAAATACAAGCTAGTCTGGTAGCATGAAACCTCGAAATAATGATGAGAACAAATAAGAAGGCAATGGACAGTAGACCTAATTGACTAGAAGCATTGGGATACGTACTGAACCAGGTCTCATTTCTTTAATTTTGTTAAAAATTGAAACTGAACAAAACTGAAAAAAAAAAAACAATAAACACAATAATCATTATGGTATCATTACAGTAGAACAAGCATCACAAACACTATGATAAGTTTATTTACAAAACATGTCCCTTAAATGTAACAGCCTGTCATACATTAATGAAATTTTCTCAAAAAAGTATACCGCATTTCATTTTGTGATGATACTTATTCATAAACTCAGATCTAATACAGGGGAGTGATCACATGTGATGTCATGTCATGTATAAATGTTTATATTTTAGAATATACTATAAACTATCTTTGTTTTTTGTTGTTATTTAATCACGAATGGAAATGTTCTAGCATATGTGATTTCATGAAATGGTGTTTTTTTCAATTTTATGAATAACTTTGTTAATGTTTGTTGTCCAGATAATACCATGCGTCAGTAAGTTGATCAGGGCCTCCTTTCACAAAGCAGTCAGGTGATCATAAGTCACTAAGGTAACCTTAATACAATGTTAAAGAATGGGAGTTAAGATTAACCTTAATAAAGGTTGCTTCATGAAAGGTGAGGTGAGGTGAGGTGAAATTGGGTTTAACGTCGTGCTTGAGAATATTTCGCTCATATGACGACGTGCATGCGTGTGTATGTGTATGTGCGACTGCTTGTACTAGCCCAGACTGAAGCTGGTTTTATAGTGCTAGCCCACTGAGATACCATGCCGCAGTGAAGCAGAAATACCCCACTCAGACACATTATACTGACTCCGAGCCGACCAGTCCTTCTTGTACCCATTAATGCCGAGCGCCAGACAGGGACCAACAAGTACCATATTTTAACGTCTTTTGAGTATGACGCGGTCTGGGATTGAACCCGCAACCTTCCGCTCTCCGGGCGGACGCTCTAACCACTACACCACGGAGGAGGTCCTTCATGAAAGTCCAATCAGAAAAGTAAGGAGTTCCTAGAAAAGAAAGAAAGTTCTCAGGCAAGTAAAGCGATTTAACTTGCTTACCTTTCCCTGTTGTCTTTATTTTAGGGTCGAAGATGACAAAGTCTGGTCGCAGTTTGCTGGCCCTTTTGCCCTTCAGTAATGGTACAAGGCCACCTAGGTACTCCAAGTAGAGTGTGTAATGGCCGCCCGATGTCTCGTCGCCATGGCGAATCATGGTACAGAACAGTCTCTCATTGCCAGGTGGAGGGGTGCTCACAAACTCTCGGAGTTTGAAGGGGTCCGGAGTGTAGCTCTGTAATGAAACATAACAATCATATGTAAATCAAAGCTGTTCTGTCTTTGATCAAGCCAATTGATCCTTAAACCCTATCTCACCTTGTGAAAAACTTTTCTCTTTCCTTTGATGAAAAGTTTGATGCCAGTGGGATTTGAACCTATGAAGTTCAGACCAGAATCAAACAAATAGTCTTATGCCAAGGGAGAAATTTGGTTGACGTATCAACCAAATATTCATCAATATGAACCTAATTTGTGTTTTATTCAGAATGATGCTATTCTCTATTGAATGTACAAGTGATCTGGTAGTTTTTCATGAAAAGAAATAATCAAATAGACTGTTATTTGTAACTCTTTGGTAGTTTTAAACATTTTCGGTTCCAAGGTTTTATGCCCACAGGACCAGTGTAGCAGGCCATTTCTTCCCCGGTCTAAACCATCCCTGGGGAAGCTTTGGCCTAGGACAAACTTTCCATGGGGAAGATTAAGCCCAGGGGGGGGAAAGTTTATCCTAGGCCAAAGTTTCCCCGGGGAAGGTCTGGCCAGGGGGAAACTTTGGCCTGTTACACCAGCTGTATAAAGGTTTGACAACTTGAATCCCTGGTTTCTAATCATTGATATGATTGGTTAAAATACATACATACTGACAAGAATCAAACAGCAGCTAAGATAAGTGCTTCTGGCAGAATGTTTTTCATATCAGACAGCTTGGAACTCTTTGGGAATGCAATGAACAGAGTTCAACACCACTTTAAACAGTGCTGTATTTGTGTAATGATTTCACATGTCAAAATTTGGTTGGCAAAACTAAACATAAAAGCAACATTTTGGACATCATTAGGCTCCATTAACAATGGGTGAGCCCCGTACATAACTAAATTGTATTTGTAAGGTCCAGTAAAATTCATAAGTTTCACAAAGAATGGTGCTGAAATATAAAATATTTTAATATTTGTCCTTGTCCAATGATTCATTCTGTAATAACTGTTTGACATGAACTGTACCAGTTTTATTGCCTACTGAAATAATGACCTCAAAAACTCCACTTAGTATTTTTGTCGAAAAGCAATTCCCTCTGGACAGACCCCAAAATGAGAAACCTGTAATTCAAATGACATTTTCAGTTTTTTATATCCTTCTTAAAAGTGAACATACTTTTTGTATTCTTGACTTGCATGAAAACGGATACAAGTCATTTACAGGAATGGCTGATATAACATTCTCCAGCCTCCTTGCATGCTCCATCCTACTGTATATTGATGGAAACAGCCATCTTTGGTCAGATCCAGCAGAAATTCTCATCAGCCCATGTTCGCTGGTATAGGGAAATGGGAGACGTAAATATGACCATACTTCAACAAATAATGTCTCCATTACCAGTTTTAAAAGGCCTTTCCATCAACTTTCTCATTTAGGCCATAAAGCACCTGTTAGTTTTTCTCATTAGTCCTCAAGGTCAGGGTGGCTCACTGGTCAGGAGTCCTACTAATCGCTGTGTACAGTCAGCTGAGGTACCAGAATCTGATGGTTGTGAGTTCAGATTCAATAATTGCCGTGATTATGATTCTCACACGAACGAGTTCAGCAAAAGAGATAAACTGTAAAATCTATTTCATTTCCAACCAAATTAAGCTCTCAAGACATGATATTATGAGTGAGTGAGTATGGTTTTACGCCGCTTTTTAGCAATATTCCAGCAATATCACGGCCGGGGACACCAGAAATGGGCTTCACACATTGTACTCATGTGGGGAATCGAACCCTGGTTTTCGTCGTGACGAAGCGAACTGTTTAACCACCAGACTACCCCACCGCCCCACATGATATTATGAGTCATTCAACATTATTGACTGAAAACCAAGAGTATTCTCCTTGGTTTCAAAGAAGCCTGTCTGAGAAAGAGATACTGTACACCTGGTCAACCAAAAATGCACAAAGAAGGAAACACCTGCCCTGAATATACACATGATCAAAGACATTGTTTCAAGGAGAATACAAATAAATAACTTTGTTCCATTCACGAGGAAGAGGGATAGAGTTTCAAGGAGCTTAATGTGCTAAAATTTAAATGTCATCCTTCTTTAATATTTGTAAAACATCAAAATAAGACATTACAAACAAAAGAGAAACAAATACCCTGTGGGTAATATCAAAGCTTTTACTCATTTTAAATATGTATTTTGCACCTGTCAATGAGGTGATCGAGCAGGCAACACAGTATCATACCACAATGTTACAAGGACACCCTAACTACCTGGGCCCCATTCCTCAAAGCGATCGTAGCACTACGACTGTCGTAAGTCTATGTTAAAGTATGGGAGTTACGATCATCTTAGCGCTACGATCGCTTTGTGGAACAGGACCCAGGTCACAAGTCTGTCCACCCAATACCTTTGGTTGTGACCAGAATAGGTCTACAGCTAACCTATAATCCCCAAGGAACGCACAACTAGTTACTATGGCCATGTTTCACAAAGCAACCACAGTTCTAGTACTGTCATGGTCTGACTTAGAACAATTGTTCTGATCTGCTTGTATACATGATCACCTTGTAACACGAGGCCAAGGGATAGTAGTTCAACCATGCCTATTGCTTCAGCATGTTACAGGTAATACTGTGCTGTACTAAAACAGCTCTAGTCATTAATTATTCATGTTCTCAGACATTCTTGTGGCACCTTGCCCCACATGAAGCTAATCAGTAGGTGAATAATTCATCTGTTTAAGAGAGAAAATACCATCTCTTGTTCTCTTTATACATTTTTAAACTTATATTTATATCTAAGATCATATAATTATTCATTAAAAGGTCAATCTGCTTTACCTGAAAATGAATCAGAGTTTTCTAAATCTCTTAAATTAAATCTTAGATGGACAGATTGACTACTGAAATCCATGATTATATAGCCAGAGTGGCTACTATCATCCAGGTTTTAATGGCCAGACTGGCTACTATCATTTAAGATTTGATGGCCAGACCAGCTACTGACTCTAAGTCAAGATGGCCTGACAGATTACTGAATCATGCTTAGATTACAATACTGGCACCTGACATCCATGTTTAGATGACCTGACCAGTTACCAGTTACACATGTTAGCTAGCAACAAAATCACCAAGAGATTTTCATTTAATTCTAAAGATCTGAACTGAAATGAAACAAAATATTATCTCTCTATAATAAGAGTCAAAACACTTTGGCAAAACATGCTGGATAATAATTGTAAATAATAAATACATTGTATTTATACAGGTAATATTGGCCTCGACTGAAAAGAGCAATTGTTCCATTTTGTCAAGGAAATTTCTCCTGAGAATGCTTCTTGCACACTATGAGCACTGTTGACCATCATTACTGACCTTTGCTGAGACAAAATCTGTGACAGATACCACTGCAATTACCAGCCAAACAACAAACAAACCGTTATGAATATACCACTCTCAGTGTAAAAAAGGTCTGAAGGTGGATCATACCAGATGTTGAGATGTTAAACAACAAACACTACTTCATGAATATACCACTCTCAGTGTAAACAATCATCAGGACATGGATTGTGTTGAATGTTTAGGAAGCAATTTTGATTTTTTAAAATCAATAGTTAATTAAACAATAACATCAGAATTGCAGTGTTACAGGTAGTATGTCATCAACAGTTAAAAGGATAAAAGGGATGAATTTTCATTCACTTTCAAAAATATTTTTGATAAAATATTTTGTTAACTCATTAAGCCCGAGAGCCACCTCACTATTCAACACCTGGAACACCTTGCTGATTGTCCACTCGCTGTGCCGAGACTAATTAGTGCTAATCACACCTGATTTCCTGGCAAGTTTCGGCGATGACAGGAAACTGTCTAGTCGTACAAAGAAGTCCTGATCTGTTTATTTTACACTTGTCACGGGACAAACCTTTCAACAAGGACGTAACTACATATGCATTCTACCGGAGACTGTTATTTCAAGGCCGAAAGAGGTGTTCAATTATCTCATTACTGTAATCTGATTGAATGATTATATGCATGTGTATCGATACCGTAACTGATATACTATCCAGCTTTTATTGACGATGGATCAATAGAGACTGAGTTCATTGATACATGTGATAATTACACCGGATTTGATAATTACAGAGATCAAATACAAATGTTTTACACAATGCTCATGTAAATTGCATAGAAAACTGACAATTCAAATCAACATGAAACTTTCAACATCTTTAACAAAAATGCTTGAAATACCTTTGTATGGTTTACATGTAATAACTTATGATATTACTTCTGTCTATGTGTGAGAATTTTTTGAATTACCAACTTACTGTGTTTTATAACAAACGTAGTAAAAGATTTCATTGTTGTAATAACATTGACATGTATATATATTCGATGCAAAGGCGCGACTTATCACTTTATATTCGATTAGGTAACATTATCAACTTTAGATCATGGAAAATAACTAGTTACAATTCAGTAAGCTTTAAGTTAGTAAGTTAAATTATGTCTACTCTATTCGAGCCTGGATGTATAATTATTTGTTTTTATACATTATGTTTCAATATATGAAACATGACAACGTAATAATACCTAAAAAGTAAATTCAAACTATTCTATTGTGTTTGAATTCTTTGTATGTCCTTGAAATTTCGTATATTGTTTCCTATTTATTAGGAAGTTGAAGAAATTATAATCTTCAGTGACCTCTAAAACATTACATCTAATTCAATCAATGTGCATACGAAGTATTTTAATACCCATTCCCAATGAAGAGTACCAGACACTTACCTCTGTAAAAACATCATAATCCCCTTTCTCGCCGACATGTGTTCATAAGCCAAACGCTGTACAAGTCTATGATAATGATTAGCAATTGCTATCAAAACAAATTAAATACTTCTTCTGATTGACACTAAAGGTAGCATCTCTCGTAAGAAAAGCTAATATTTGCTCAGTAGTACTAAATTGGTTGAAATAATAGGTACAGTGCGATTTTTAAAAGTACAACACACATGTGCGTCTCTTGCTGAAAAAGAGGTGCTTTCTGTTGACAGATATATGTGGCTCTCGCTGTGAGAAGCTGCCAATTATCTGCCCCATAAACACGTCACTCGCTGTGAGGAGCTGATTAATTTGCCCCATAGACGTGGCTCTCAGCCTTAATGAGTTAACAACTTCTTACTGAGTGAGTGAGTTTAGTTTTACGACGCACTCAGCAATATTCCAGCTATATGGCGGCGGTCTGTAAATAATCAAGTCTGGCAGGGGTGGGAATAACCCAGTGCCCGACGTCCCAGTCCAGTGTTATTTACTGTGGGGCAAGCAAATTTGTTTGTCTAGTTAACTTTCCAATGTTAATTATGTTGTTTATTTAAAAAATCAACATGAAAATTGGCCTGTATAGTGGAACAATTATCAAGGCAAGTGATTTTACATGTGCCACTATACTGGAGTACACTAGCAATTTTAAAGTTATTCAACCATTGTCTGGACCAGACAATCCAGTGACCAACAACATGAGCACCGATCTACACAATTGGGAACCGATGACATGTGTCAACCAAGTCAGCGAGCCTGACCACCCTATCTTGTTAGCGCCTCTTACGACAAGCATGGGTTACTGAAGATCAATTCTAAACCGGACCTTCAGGGGTATTAACAAAACTTATTAACAAAGTTGAGTAGATGTGTATTTTTTCCCTGTGACTAGTTGACAGAGGTGACAACAATTTCAAGACCCATGAAGATCCGGGTGTTTAGCATCCCATACTTGTCAAAAGGCGACAAACGGGATCGAATGGTCAGGCTCACTGACTTGGTTGATGTTTGCCATCATGTCCCAATTTTCATGATCTCAATCACAAGTTTTTCTGGTTCAGACTGATGTGAAATAGATGGAAACTGGCACAAAGCAGCATTAAACAGTAGGGATGTCACAATACATATGTTTTATGAATCGATACGTATCACAATACCCATGTCATGATTTGATATGTATCACAATACCTATTTTCGCGGCATTATTGTGTAGATTTAGTTACATTTTGAACATTAATATTTCATATTTTATAATTGCCCATAAACAGATCAACATTTTTTATTAAAAAGTTCTAAATTCCCATCTTTGTGCATGAAAAATAATCATTCATAACTCTGATAACATCAAAAAACATGATACAATTGCAAAGTGTAAACGATACATAAACATATTTAAACCGATACTTTCAAAACTAAATAACGATACAGGTTTGAATGCATTGATGTATCCATGTATCGTGACATCCCAATTAAACAGCAAGTAAACTAGTCTTCCGTGGGGGTACAGAACAAGAATTTACAGATTCTCTGTGCCTCACACAGTTCAGACAGTACCTTATAGATATTTGCATAAGTTGCATTGGCAGCAACTTTGTTAAGAGGTGAGATGTGGTTATTTGTTTCCAGAAATGACCACAGTTCTCCTTTCTGCATATTTTCTCACTGATCGTTCTCTAGAAAGCATATTGTCATTGGGTCAGACTGAAAACAGTTTTACTATAATGAGTTTCATCACTCGAGTGAGACATCAATTTACTGTTTTTCAAATAAATACAAAATATCATCACACATAACATGCATGTTAGACACATAACAAATGTACCTCTTAAAAAGTAAAGGGTCAGTGGCATATCCTCATGTACCATGTTTGCTTCTGTTACCAAAAACCTGATCCCATGTCTCCCGAGGTGAGCGAGTGAGTGAGTGAGTGAGTGAGTGAGTGAGTGAGTGAGTGAGTGAGTGAGTGAGTGAGTGAGTGAGTGAGTGAGTGAGTGAGTGAGTGAGTGAGTGAGTGAGTGAGTAGTGAGTGAGTGAGTGAGTGAGTGAGTGAGTGAGTGAGTGAGTGAGTGAGTATAGCAATAATCCAAAAGTATCACGGCGGGGGACAACAGCAATGGGTTTCACACATTGTACCCATGTGGGGAATCGAACCTGGGTCTTCGGCGTGACGAGTGAACTCTTTAACCACTAGGCTACCCCACCACCCCACAGGTGACAAGAAAGGGGAAGAGAAGCCAGTCACACAGAACACCTAAAAGCAGGTGATGAAAATATGTTTTATACGGTAACACTCTATCACAGGAAAATTGTCTCTTACTCTGTAACAAAACCTCCAACATCGTGAAATTTGTATTCATGGAATAATTTTTTCAAATCCCCAGGAAATGGGCCAAGGTGATGAAAGGTGCGACAGGAATTAGGGAAGCTTGAAACACTCAAACCTTTCATGATCGGAATAAAATAGCTAAAAGTCAACGTGTTGTTAGTCAAAATTGCTTGAAGTCTGGATGAAGTGACACATGATGAGAAATCTCTGCGGTATAAGCTCAACTATCGAAGCCATTAACCTCAAACATAAAACATGCTCATCTAAACATTTTCGTCTTAAGATGAACAGCTACCGAGCGAAGCAAAGGGCTAAGATCCTTGTTCTTCAAACACATGAAATGGTTGGGTAAATAGCATGTAATTAGTTCATTTGTGTGTAACTCCAAATATGGTACAAAGGTAACTGCTAATACCACTGAGAGCTTATGAGTAAACACATTCACGCTTGACAATACTGCCACATTATCAACACAGATATTGGCATCAACAGTGGCCATCAAACATGCTTCTCAGCAAGGTGGGAAACCACTTTAACCTCTGGGTGTGTATACTGACCCCTTAACATATCACTGACTGACTGAGTTTGGTTTTACGCCGCTTTTAGCAATATTCCAGCAACATCACGGCGGGGGACACCAGAAATGGGCTTCACACATTGTACCCATGTGGGGATTCGAACCCGGGTCTTTGGCGTGACGAGCCAACGCTTTAACCACTAGGCTACCCCACCGCCCCCCCTTAACATATCAATATTCTATACTGACATTCAACAGTCTTCACTAACTTGTATTGTTTATGGAAGGATAAGGATGAAGTTCTCTATTACAGTGAGAGTGATGTTTCGATGTAGGTTCTAACACTGTCACCACATCGCTCTCATTGTAATATAGAAGTTGTTCATACCCACAGTCCCTGGCCATAAGTATTCATGATTTTGGTTATGGGGACGTCATTTGCTTAACTACACCTTTTTAATCACCGCGCTGTTCGCAATGCACAGTGTTCCGTCAGCCATTAAACATTTACAATTTATAAATAGCACATAATGTGAGCATCACGTGACATGTGTTTATGTTGTCGTCTGCTTCTCTACTTCCGAGTGTATTGGCTATCGGCAAAATGGGTCGGAAATAAAAGAGTTCAGTACTGAGAAGAAAAAGGTTAATATAAAATTGTTGAATGAAGATCTGCAAATTTAAAAAATTACTGACATACTATTTCATAGTCTACAGTAAAAAGTGTTTGTAAGAAATATCAAGCTACTGGATCAGTGAAAACCGCCTCCCGAGTGGACGAAAGAAATCATTTACAGTTCGAGATCAGGCATCTTTGAACAGGTGTGTGAAAAATAACCACCGTGACAATCTCAATGATATAACAACTAAATTTAATGAAAATAGAGATAATCGTTTCAATAAACGAATGATTAGAAGAAAATTAACTTTTGAAGGTTACAAACGATGAGTTGCAAAGAAACAGGTCGCGATTCGTGAAATCAACTTAAAGAAATGGTGTCTGTGGTGTCAAGAAAGGAGACTTTGGACTGTCGCTCAAAACTGGAAAACCTTCATATTTTGTGACGAAAGTCAAGTGGTTATTGGAGCTGATAAGCGTGTGTATGTCAGGAGAAAGGGCGATGAAGCTTACAAGGCCAAGTGCATGTGCCGCCCCTCACACCGAAAGGTCAGTTTGATGATCTGGGGATGCATTACTTATCATGGTGTTGGCAGTATTACCGTTGTAGAAGGCAATATTAATGCTGCCAAGTATGTAGATATATTAGAGGACCATTTTGGGCCAGTTATTTCATTTTCGAAATGAAGACTACATATTCATGGACGACAATGCTCCCCTCCATCGGGCTCGTGTTGTAGTGAACTACGAGGAGGAAAACAACATAACTGGTACATCTTGGCCCCCACAATCTCCAGATTTGAATGTGATCGAAAATATCTGCTTTGTCTTAAAAGAGAGCCGCAGCATGTCGCCGCCAACATAACAACAAAAGATCAGCTCATGGACGAAATCTGGAGCAACTTGTGCATGAACTATATGAAATCGCTGTCCGACATTATTGAAAGCCGCCTACGTGAAGTACTAAGAATGAAAGGTCAGACTTACTTTATTTACGGAGCAACACGATTTTTAGTTAATTCCTGCCCATAGTAACTATGATGCCGCCATAACCAAAATCACGAATACTTATGGCCAGGGACCGTATGTTGATATCCTTCCTGACTGCTCCAAGGGCGGTGGGGTAGCCTTGTGGTTAAAGCGTTTCCTTGACACGCCGAAGACTCATGTTTGGTGCCAGACAGGTATGTTTGTATGATTACATAATGCCTTTTAGAAAGTGGTCAAATGTAACATGTTATATTTGGGATTACTCTTTCTTAGTATGCTGGCGATTAGGTGCCTGACTCTGAGGGTGTGGGTTCGAATCCCGGATGGGACTTAACTCAAACAAGCATTGTCACTAAGGTGACATAATCCCCCGCAGCAAATTATCAAATCAAACTTATAAAGTAATGAAAGTTTAAGATGAAGTTAAATGTCAACAAAAACATGACCAGTCAACCTCTCTTGATATCTTGCTCTATAGTTGTTCAAACAGACACATATTTTCAAGACAGACTTTGACCTTGACATGAATGTCATAGTGTATGAAATATGCACAAATAGTACTAAAGAAATTGCTTATTGAAAAACATTCAAGGGAAGTCTTGAAAGTCTATGAAGAAAATCCAGTGAACCGTTCTTGAAATATCTTGCTGACTATTCATGCTGAAATCTTCAAAGTGTCGTCGTGACCCTGAAAATTTGTGAAGGTTACCAAAACTGACTGGGCCCTGGGCCTTCCCTAGATGAAGCTTGGTGTCAAATATGAAGAAAATCCAGTGAATATTTTTTTCGATATCTTGCTGACTATCTTAACATGCAATTTAACATGCTGTGTCAAATATGAAGAAATTCAGTGAATGGTTCTTGAGGTATCTCGCTGACAAGCATAACATGCAAGTTAATATGCTGAAATCTTCAAAGTGTCTCTGTGACCTTGAAAATTAAGTGAAGGTCACCAAAATGGACTGGGCCCTGCGCCTTCCCTAGACAAAGCTTGGTGACAAATATGAAGAAAATCCAGTTAACAGTTTTTGAGATAGCTTAACATGCAGGAATAACGTTAAAGTCCCCTTGTGACCTTGAAATGAGGGTCAAGGTCACCAACCTGACTTGGACCTTTCTTAAACTGTGATGAACCTAGGTACCAAATATGAAAAGAATCTAGTAAACGGTTCTTAAGATATTCCAATTCGGACGGACGGACGGAACCTAATACTATATCCCCCGATTCGCGCTAAACGCGCAGCGGGGGATAAAAAGTACTCGAATTTGTACTTTATTAAGAAAGTGTCATCCCAAATATAACATATGTTAGGTATGTTTGTAATGTAAATGTTGTTAATCTTTCAAACAGAATCTCAAGAGTCTTTTTTATTTTACCAAATCTCAACAGTCATTCTCATCAAATATATATGTTTTACGGATAAGACATTTTGAAAATGGAATTATGAATGGTATTTCACATAAACATTAATGTGAGTAGTTTAATTGATCAAATTTCCAGTTTTAGACTGTCTGCATGTGCATACATAAATATATTTTGTAAAAAACAAAATGGAAAGGTATGGTACATAAATGCTATTCTTGGGCTTTCATTATATTTCTTTCAGTTAATATAATTAGGGGTGGAAATTACCCATTGCCCGATGCCCGAGTCCAGTGTTTTTTTCTGTCGGGCAAGCAAATTTGAACATCACACTGTACCGTTGTCCAGTTGACTTTCCAATATTAATTATGTTGTTTATTTAAAAAATCAACAAGAAAACGGCTGGTATAGTGGAAAAAGTATCAGGGCAAGTGATTTTACATGTGCCACTGTAACAGAGTACACTAGCAATTTTAAAGTTATTTCCACCCCTGATAATATGTTAATAATAATGTTACAAACTGTCATTATATTATAGTGACAGTTTGTAACATTCAGAGCACAATCACACACAGGCAGTGTTAAGAACATGAACAATTACCAACACTGTCACAGCACAATCACACACAGGCAGTGTTAAGAACATGAACAATTACCAACACTGTCACAGCACAATCACACACAGGCAGTGTTAAAAACATGAACAATGACCAACACTGTCAGAGCACAATCACACACAGGCAGTGTTGAGATCTGGCTCTGTCCTCAATAGGTGGATCTTGCCACAAGTGCAGATACTGGGACCTATTTTCCATCAGAATCTATCCTAGATCAATCCTCTTTAGGACTGTACTTTTCTTCACTAAGCTAAGATCCAGACAATTTCAATGAAAATCACAACTCTTGTAATACAGTTGAGAACTGACTTGTCTGTAAACAAGAAAGAAATTAGGAAATCATTTTTAAAAGAGATCATCTCACCTTTATTGTAGGAGAGAAAAGAGCTTGAGCACCAAGACGTAAACGAGTTGGAAGTGGTAACCGATCAACATATTTTTCTTGACGGCAGACTTTCTGTATGACCCGCTGACAGAGGAACTGAAGTGGCGCCACCTGTTTGCTGATCCAGGCGACATACAGATGGCATCCTGCTGCTATAAATAGACGCTTGTCGTTGTGACCCCAGGTTAATGCTGTGAGAGGTTTACCCTGTAGAATCAGACATCTTGTGTGAGTGAGGGATAGATAGATACATGAAGCAACCACATACTTCCAAAACTACCATTTCTCTAATCTTAACTCATGACAGATTTATATATCAGGGATGCAAGGGAAAAATCTATTTTCAACTGAAAACTTAATATTGTGTCTTTGAATGGGGGCTTTTCAGGGTTTCAGAACGGATTTAGACGATTCATAGAGCTGATCAATTTGAAATAAAATCTACGTATCACGGGTAAATTGCCATCCCTGATATATACTGACAGGAAGAAATAATTGCCTTATAATTTACTGTCAAAGGGACCTATGCAAATACAGTCAAATCCCGATGAGTCGAATGCCGCTGTCTCGAATATTATGCATAACTCGAAGTACCTGTTGGTCCCGACCATTCCCTGTTATAGTTGTCATCATTTGAATACCGGTTACACGAATTCGTCTCATAAATACACACGATGACTCGAAAAGGAAAGTTGGTCCCATGAGATTCAAACAACAGCAATCTTGTATACATAAGCCGAAGTCAGTCAATGAAAAGTTGACTGGTGTAGCAAACTGATCCAATTAACAAACCAGCACGGCTCACACCTTTCCGCCTTTGACGCGTGAGTTCAAAAGGCAGATTAGTGATTTTACGGAAATCACTGTCTGTGCTAATCAGACTGGAACTGATAAAGTGCCCCTATTAGTGAAATGGAAATTATTAGATAAACAAATGCTTAGGCAGAAGAATTAGGACTGGATCATCTTTTTTTCTACCCTCATAGACATACCTATGTCTTGAATACATGGATAAGTCAATATTAATCCTTTGTCCCCAGCGATTCGACTCATCGGGATTTGACTGTACTCCAAGTTATACAAGGCCAAACAACCAAATATGATGAATAAGGAGGAATTCACATGGGCCAAACAGTTACTTACATTCGTTAGTTTGAAATATCAAGATTCCATAAAACACTGTAGGACTGTACATTTCATGTAGTTACATATACTGAAAGAAACAAATAAAGGAACACAGGAAAATTCAAGCATTCCTTCAATATTTTCCAGTTTTCATCACCAGCTTTGAATAGTGCTGTGGGAGGAAATCTGAGAATAAATGAAGGAACACTGCCATGATGTGATGTTCCCTTATTTGTTTCCCTCAGTATATTTCACTGACTACAGAAGTAAACCTTGAATCATTAGTTCTGTGTTTCCTGATTTGTTTCTAACAATAGAGTAACAGGATGGGAGATGTGGTTACAATCCAAATATTGAAATTATTTCAAAATGTGTCTGTTACGTCTTTCTATAATAAAGTTCAAAAAGATTTGTCTAATGTTTTCATACCATGCAAAGGTTCTATCACACTATACTAGCAAGTCTAAATAGCTAGTGGTAGCAATCTCTATGATAACAGACTGGCAACAGTCTAGAGACTTAGTGGTGGCAGTCTCTAACATAGAAAACTGGCAATGGTCTACAGAGATATATGAGGTGTTCTCTATCACAGAGGAGCTCTATCCAGAGAGCTATTGGTGGCACTCTCTATCACAGTGGAATGGCAAAAGTCAAGAGAGCTAATGGTACCACTTTCTGTCACAGTGGATTGCCAAAATCTTTATTCCTCAATAAAATATTTATAAGAGTTATATAGTATCTGCAATAAATCGTTTATAAGAGTAACACTGTATCCATCAGAATGTAGATATCATTTGTTGAAGATATTGGTGTGTTTTTTCTAGAATTAGGGAATTAGACATGTGAACAATTGTAGGAATATCTCTTTACAGCTACAGAGTGAGTGAGTGAGTTTAGTTTTACGCTGCACTCAGCAATATTTCAGCTATATGGCGGCGCTCTGTAAATAATCGAGTCTGGACCAGATCATCCAGTGATTGACATCATGAGCATCAATCTACGCAATTGGGAACCGATGACATGTGTCAACCAAGACAGCGAGCCTGACCACCCGATCCCGTTAGTCGCCTCTTACGACAAGCATGAGTTACTGAAGGTTCATTCTAACCCAGATCTTCACGGGTTACAGCTGCAGAACACAGGGGCAGTGCAACAAGCAAATCAAGACCGTACTCGCTCACACCTCTGTTATATAAAATTATCATCATCTAGTCACAAAAATTACTTCCTGTTCCTAAAATTCACAGGTTCCTGGTGTCCTTAGTGTCAACAGGGACGGTGGGGTAGCCTAGTGGTTAAAGCGCGTTCACTCGTCACGCCAAAGACCCGGGTTCGATTCCCCACATGGGTACAATGTGTGAAGCGCATTGCTGGTGTCCCCCTGACATGATATTGCTGGAATATTGCTAAAAGCGGCGTAAAACCACACACACTCACTCATTCACTTCTTAGTGTTAGCAACTACAATACCTAAACCTAGGTAACCCCTACAGCTTCAACTTTCAATATTATCATTATGACAAGGTCCCCATTACTTTAGACTTAATTAGGAACAATGAATTAAAGATCAAATTAATGTATATACTGTCATATGAAATAATATATAACATTACCAAAAGAGGCACTGCTTGGGTTTGCCTTACTTCTGTTGCCATTCCATTGTGATAGAGAGTGTACTTGTTGTACTTACTTCCCCCTCAATGAACCCCACCTGAGAAGGAACGGTGACCCAGTGCTTCAGTTTACCCTCCTTGGTATAGAAGTGGAGTTCATTGCGGCACTGGAGGTTGGGCAGGCGGATGAACCCTCCCACTGCCAGGTACTCCCCACAGTTGGACCAGTCCATCTTGAGACCTGCAGAGAGCATTAGACAACGTTGTAGTAAGTAGAAAATGTCAAACACATCAAATAAAATTAAATTTCTAGCTGGTGTCTTTAACCATCTCAGTAGGGTGGAACAACATAGTGTACTGGTGTAGTTTACTGCACTGTAAGATGAAATCAGTTTTATTTCTTCTCTAGAATTTGCTGCATTGGGTATAATTGCGCACATAACTTGATGCAATATAATTACTTTTCTGTGTCTGTGTTTTATATTTGTGCGCATTGGATGCACATTGCTGTATTGTGCAAAACCCTGTAAGGGTAAGCAGGTTACCACTTTATTGAATTATCCATCAATAATTTACTGATTGGAATTCGGGAAAAGATAGAAAGCACAAGGCATAATTTCATTGTCCCTACTGATATGTGTGCAATCTTATATATGTACAAATTGTTGCCATGGAAACCATAAAAAAAGTAAAACTTTCCAAAGTTCCTAAGTTGCAAAAGGCAGCAGTTTAAGGCTGGACACCTGTGCAGAGCCTGATCAAGATATACTGACAAGTCTTCGAGGTATGCTCCGGAAGTAAAATGTGACAGATTGAGGTGAGGTGAGATTGGATTTAACGTCGTGCTTGAGAATATTTCGCTCATATGACGACGCGCATGCGTGTGTATGTGTATGTGCGGCTGCTTGTACTAGTCCAGACTTAAGCTGGTTTTATAGTGCTAGCCCACTGAGATACCATGCCGCAGTGAAGCATGAATACCCCACTCAGACACATTATACTGACTCCAAGCCGTCCTTGTTGTACCCATTAATGCTAAATATTGCTAAAAGCGGCACAAAACTAAACTCGCTCACTCAATATAAATCAACAATAACTCATCTATTTAAAGGTCACATGCAACCAAAAAATCAAACATAATTAAAACACAATTATCACTTATTCATGACATATAATATACATTGCTGGTTATGAAAAAACATATAAACAAAATTATAAGCGTACAATCGCAAATCAAAGGTGCAATATTGTGTACTTGGGTTTACTTTCCAAGAAACGAAGCAGCCGCGATACCAAACCCAGTCAGAGCGGGTGGGTGTGCACTCAAGTGTAATGGCTGGTTCATTTGCAGATGCCCTCACGGCTCATTTGTGTGTATATGTAGAGATGTTGGGTTTTGTAAATACATGCTCATTTTTTGGTGTATAACATTTTGCAATCAACAGACATCATAACATGTCATGTGTTCAAGTATCACACCTGCCTGTCTGTGTAATTACATAATGTGACAGAGACCGAACTCGGGCCATAAATCAATGCATTTTGTTTATGGTGTATAGCCTGATTGGTGTTAAGTTCAAATTGCATGTGGTCAGTGATAGCAGCTGTGTATTGAATATTGTCATTAGCAGACAGGCAGGCAGACACACAGGTGTCAATAAAACAAGACATTGAGTTTTGTCTGTGACAACGACATATCTATATCACAGTTAGAAATTCTGTCAAAGCTAAATAATGACATTGCTTTTAAGTATCGAACTGAGAAAGTGACTCGGTAAGAAGAACGTGTGGTGAAATAGACAAATGAAATTATCTAAACAGTTAATTTACTGTCATAACATATAAAAAGCTCGCGCCTATGAGATATCAACAAAACATTATGAAAATAGCTCACACCAAAGCCTTCACCGAGTATTCACCAGACAACCCGCTTCCAAGCTGCGCGAACCTATTTCACTGCGCACGTGCTATGAGTGCAGCCCAGCTGTTGAAACTAGTGAAACGTTTGAACTCCGATTTCGCGCGTTTGTTTTCATCGCGTTATTTTTCAACTTTATAAGTTGAATTTGCATTTTTGACGATTTGTTTCGGTAAATCCACACCGAAAGGTATCAGAATCTGCAAAGTTGTGATTGTGACCTTTAAGATAAATAATTAATCATCAGCTTTCCTTCTTAATTGTTTAAGGTGATGTTTCAGCTTCATCCAGACACTTAATTTCATGAATCTCATTTTCAATTTTTACATGTCCAGATTCAATATGTGACACTTAGCTATAAATTTTACATATAAAACTAGATTCTCTCACAGGCAATTATGACTTGACAAGAGCATGCATATCGTTTCATGCAGTAAGAAATGTTCCAGTAACATCATATCAGTACTGCATTGAACTAATAGAGAAGTTGAACTCTTTTAGACCATTGTCATCTTTGATGTTATGTCATGGCCAAGAACCTAGTCTGTCCCAGGGATTGAACCATGTTTTTTCTTCTATACTGTAAAAGCAGGGCAGTGAGGTAGCCTTGTGATTAAAGTGTTTTCTCACCACACCGAAGACCCAGGTTCGATTCTCCACATGGGTACAACGTGTAAAGCCCATTTCTGTTGTCCCATGCCATGATATTACCCATGGGCGGATCCAGGAATTTTGAAGGGGTGTGTTGTGTGTGTGTGTGTGTGTGTGGTTCCCCCATTGGCTCCAACGCAAAAATCTTCAATGTGGTCTTGAGTCATTTTCAAGAGGAGGGTCGAACCCCTGAACCCCCTCTGATCCGCCCAATGTTACCTAATATTTCTAAAAGCAGAATAACATTAAACTCACTCACTCAACTACTACTGTAAAAGCCAAAGCTCTAAATGAAGTGAGTCTAGATTTTACACAGAATATCTGACCTCACTGGGGCTCCTTTTAATTTAAATGGAGTGTTTTATGGCAAAATTCTCTATTTTTAGAGATTACTGAGAACCATTAAAATTCTACTTTTGTAAATTGTTTCTTACTTTTATCAATTAATAAAAAAAATCGGTGTTTTATTTCTCCTTACATTCAGGGTAAGACAGATATTTGAGGGCACTCAACATATTGGGTACTTACTACTTCCTGGAAGTACACCTGGAAAACATTAAGTGCTGATCTTTTTATCAGGTGTACACTTAATCAATATATGCCGAGTTGGCAAAAGCCATGATTGACACATCCACAGAAAAGAGATTGAACTGAACTATTGAAGCATGACTGGTGAAAGTCAGTGATTCCCTAATGGGCAGTTATTGTGAGAATGAAATCACAGGAGTATCAGAACCTGTGAAGCGTAATGTGGACAAACCTGTTAGTGTTGTGTACACGATGCGAGGACACACGTCATCATAGCCAGACAGCAGGAAGATATCCCCGTACTTGAAACATACTGCTAGTGTGTGGGTCTTGGAGATTCCATCTGCAATCACACAATCAGCATTACATGTAGGATATCCTCTAATAGATCTTCATATGTCAATCACTGTGTACACATTGTAACATGAGCCAAGTATGGGTTGGGCTTATGGTGGTTAAGATTTTTCTGTCTGATAGTACTTGAGGTCACATTTTTTAACAAATGTATGTTTAATCTGAGGAATGAATCTGATTAGCTAGGAAGTAAGCGATGTTTGGAGTGTTTCTTTTAAAAATATAACTGTCTGCAGCAACATCATGGTCCTATCAATATTACTGCAACATTCAAGTTCCCTCCTGATACGCAGTATTACAGCTGTGTAAGTCCCTCATGCAATCACCAATATCACAGATGCATCACCGTGTCATCACACAGACATCAGCAATATGAAAGCTGTATCACTGTTATCACACAGACATCAGCAATATCACAGCTGTATCACTGTTATCACAGACATCAGCAATATCACAGCTGTATCACTGTTATCACAGACATCAGCAATATCACAGCTGTATCACTGTTATCACAGCTATCAGTGATATCACAGCTGTATCAGTGTCATCACACAGACATCAGCAATATGAAAGCTGTATCACTGTTATCACACAGCTATCACCAATATCACAGCTGCTTCACCGTGTCATCACAGACATCAGCATTATCACAGCTGTATCACTGTTATCACAGCTATCAGTGATATCACAGCTGTATCAGTGTCATCACACAGACATCAGCAATATGAAAGCTGTATCACTGTTATCACACAGCTATCACCATTATCACAGCTGCATCACCGTGTCATCACCATGTCATCGCTGTTATCACACAGACATCACCATTATCACAGCTGCATCACCGTGTCATCACACAGCTATCAGCGATATCACAGCTGCATCACATGGTCATAACACAGATATCAGCATTATCACAGCTATATCAAAGTGTCATCAAGCAATCCGCAATACCACAGCTGTATCAGTCCATCACAGAATCAGCAATATCACAGCTGTATCAGTCCCTAAGACAATCATACAATCACTAATATCATAGCTGCATCACACAAACATCAGCAACACTGCAACTGTATCAGTCCCTCTATCACTGTTATCACACAGCAATCAGCAATATTACAGCTGTATCACTGTTATCACACAGCTACCAGCATTATTACAGCTGTATCAGTGTCATCACAGCAATCAGCAATATTACTGCTGTATCACTGTTATCACATGGCAATCAGCAATATTACAGCTGTATCACTGTTATCACATTATCATCAGCATTATCACAGTTGTATGAGTATCATCACAGCAATCAGCAATATTACTGCTGTATCACTATTATCACACAGCAATCAGCAATATTACAGCTATCACTGTTATCACACAGCTACCAGCATTATTACAGCTGTATCAGTGTCATCACAGCAATCAGCAATATTACTGCTGTATCACTGTTATCACACAGCAATCAGCAATATTACAGCTATCACTGTTATCACACAGCTACCAGCATTATTACAGCTGTATCAGTGTCAGCACATTATCACAGCAATATTACAGCTGTATCAGTGTCATCACAGCAATCAGCAATATTACTGCTGTATCACTGTTATCACACAGCAATCAGCAATATTACAGCTATCACTGTTATCACACAGCTACCAGCATTATTACAGCTGTATCAGTGTCATCACACCAATCAGCAATATTACTGCTGTATCACTCTTATCACACAGTCTTATCACACCAATCAGCAATATTACTGCTGTATCAGTGTCTTCACTCAGGATTGCAATCACAATGCATTCAAAAGCATGATGACTGAAGTGCACTGTCCATACATGATTATGCAAATGGTTACCAGAGGAGTGTTGGTTGCAAGTAATTGTGAAAAATCTTCCATGAAATATATTGACTTTACCTCATCAAGCTACATCCAAATTATTGATTTGAAGCAGTGCCTGTACAAACTAAACTCACTAGACCATTACTTCATAACAAATATATACCAGCGTCGTCATCCAGAACACATAAGCAGTGTCCATAGGATAATGCTGTATCGACCTAGCTTTGTGGATATATTGGCGTAATATACTGGAGGGTTATGACAGCATTAGTGTTTTGCTCAATTTCTACCACAGTTTCCACACACTGTTAACCGCACCCTGATAAATTTTCATTCAGCGTAAAACACCTCACCTGTCAGTTTATCACAAATCTCCATAAAAACTTATTTCCTGAACATTTGAATTAAATGCTGCATAGATATGATTTATTTCTAATTTAGGTTCTGTCTGCGTAATTACCACTTAACTGGGTAATATTCTGCATCAGGGAACATGAGACTCATTAGAGTGAATGAGTGAGTGAGTGAGTATTGTTTAACGCCACTTTTAGCAATATTCCAGCCATATCACGGCGGGGGGACACCAGAAATGGGCTTCACACATCTTCAGCATGACTAGCGATCGCTTTAACCACTTGGCTACCCCACCCACTCAAGAGACTCATGAGAAGGAGTCTTATCTCTTTGACAGCATGAGTTAGTGAGTGAGTTTAGTGTTACGCTTCAATCAGCAATATTCCAGCTACATGGCGGCGGTCTGTAAATAATAAAGTCTGGACCAGACAATCCAGTGATCAACAACATGAGCATCGATCTGCGCAATGGGGATACGATGACATTTGTCAGTCGCCTCTCACGATAAGCATGGGTTACTGAAGGCCAATATTCCCGGACCTTCACGGGTTTGACAGGATATGACTGACTGACTGACTGAGTTTGGTTTTATGCTGCTTTTAGCAATATTCCAGCAACATCGGCGGGGAACACCAGAAATGGGCTTAACACATTGTGCCCATGTGGGGATTCGAACCCGGGTCTTTGGCATGACGAGCCAACGCTTTAACCATTAGGCTACCCCCATCACTGACAGCATATGACATATGAAGTACATTTAGGACATATATTTGCTTCAAAAGAAAGTGATGTTAAAACATTCAAATCACAAAGAAATTTTTTATCATTTCTACTTTCTCAATGGTTTCAGGGCCGGTGGGTTAATCTAGTGGTTAAAGCGTTTGCTGTCATGCCGAAGAGTGAGTGAGTGAGTTAAGATTTTAAGTCACATCAGCATTATTTTAGCCATATCGTGACCAAATCAAATTATGGATTTATAGTAATTGAACGTAAATTTTAAAAACCTGTCAACGACAGTAAAGCAACTAGATTATCACAGATATAATGTCATGCTGAAGACCTGGGTTCGATTCACCACATGGGTACAATGTGTGAAGCCCATTTCTGTCATGCGTGTGTATGTGTATGTGCAGCTGCTTGTACTAACCCAGACTTAAGCTTGGTTTTATAGTGCTAGCCCACTGAGATACCATGCCACAGAGCTGAAGCATGAATACCCCACTCAGACACATTATACTGACTCCGAGCCGACCAGTCCTTGTTGTACCCATTAATGCCGAGCGTCAGGCAGGGACCAACAAGTACCATATTTTAACGTCTTTGACGCGGTCGGGGATCGAACCCGCGACCTTCCGCTCTCCTGGCGGACGCTTCTAACCACTACACCACGGAGGCGGTCGAGGTAATAAGGGGTTAGCATGCATTTTATAAGTGATGACCTTCAGAGTCAACCAATTCAGAAGAAAAACATAAAATATTTCAAGATTGATAAAGAGTATGTGAATAATTGAGGTTGACTAGATAAACCGGTGATTCAAATCATGAGTGATGTCCCATACTGTCAGGATGCAATTACATGCAATCATATGGTCTGAACATCTGAGTCAGAACATTCAGCTAACTAACGGGATGAGGTGAGCAGGCTTGCTGACTTGGTTGACACGTCATTGTATCCCAATTCTGTAGATTGATGCTCATGCTTGTTGTAAGAGGCGACTAAAGGGATGAGGTGAGCAGGCTTGCTGACTTGGTTGACACGTCATTGTATCCCAATTCTGTAGATTGATGCTCATGCTTGTTGTAAGAGGCGACTAAAGGGATGAGGTGAGCAGGCCTGCTGACTTGGTTGACACATCATTGTATCCCAATTGTGTAGATCAGTGCTCATGGTGTCAAGTACTGGATTGTCTGGTCCATACTTGACTATTTTCAGACCATCACCATATAGCCGAAATATTGCTGAGTGTGGTGGTGTTAAACATCAATTTTGGACAGGTAGAGTGTGTTTGGGACAAATTCTAACCACTAAACACAGAAAAAGTGATATGTCGACAGCCTGAGTCGTTTGAAATTAGTCTGCTATAGGGATGTCCCGATACATAAGTTTCATGAAGCTATACATATCACGATACCCATGTCACGATTCGATAGATATCACGATAATTATTTTAGTTAAATTTAGTTACATTTTGAACATTAATATTTCATATTTTATAATTGTCCATGACAAGATCAACACTTCCGATTCTCAGAGACTAAAAGGTTCTAATTTCCCATCTTTGTGCATGACTCTCATAACATAAAAACATGATACAGTTGCAACATGTAAACAATACATAAACATATTTAAACCGATACTTTCAAAACTAAATATGGATACAGCTTTTAATGTATCGATAATTGTATCACCTTAGAAAAATTATTGATGCATCAATGTATCGTGGCATCCCTAGTCTGCTATTACCATGAAAACTATTGAATTTAAGAAAACTCTCTCCATCACTCACTCAGTGGCACCAAAGGATCAGGCAAACCAATGGTTCATGCCAACACTGACAATCAGTTGTCACTCATTAGAACCATCCCCATCCTGTTTCTAAGCAGCTTTTAAAACATAGACACAGTGATAGAAATTAGGGTGGGTTCTGGTGAGGTGAGGTGAGGTGAGGTGAAATTGGGTTTTACGTCGTACTTGAGAATATTTCACTCATATGACGACGTGCATGCGTGTGTATGTGTATGTGCGGCTGCTTGTACTAGCCCAGACTGAAGCTGGTTTTATAGTGCTAGCTCACTGAGATACCATGCCGCAGTGAAGCATGAATACCCCACTCAGACACATTATACTGACTCCGAGCCGACCAGTCCTTGTTGTACCCATTAATGCCGAGCGCCAGGCAGGGACCAACAAGTACCATATTTTAACGTCTTTTAGTATGACGCGGTCGGGGATCGAACCCGCGACCTTCAGCTCTCCGGGCGGAGGGTTCTGGGGTCCTTGAGGTTGGTTATCCTCCATAAGAACTACATGCCATAAGAACTACACCTCAAAAGAGATACATGGGACGTGTTATGACAACAGTGTCACCCCTATTGTGGATAATGAGTTCTGCCCAATGAAGCAACTACTCCCACAAGAACTACAGTGTAAACAAAACACTGTTAAGACAATAGTATTGTATTTCAAGGGCTTTTGCAAAATACAAAAGTTAAGAACACAAGCTTGTTTTGTTTTCACTTTTTTCAGTTTTTATCACCCTGTAGTTCTTATGGGAGTTTACCGTTTTTTCCGACTTATTGGATCAGTCCACCTGCCCTCATAGTATTAGACGCTAAGTCTCAAGCTATTTTAACATGACAAATATGAAGAGGTCCCTTAGTTTTGACACCAAACTCAGCAATATTTCAGCAATATTTCAGCTATATTTCAGCTATATGAAGGCAGTCCATAAAGACCTACAAAAGAAAGTCCTGTGAATGACACCATCAGCATCAAACTACGAACATGGCACACAATGACATGCAGTCAGCAAATCCGACCGTCTGGCTGATTCAGACATCTCCTACTAGACTGGGCTGCCGGAACCAATTCTAGCGATGATCTTCACAGACATCTTAATTTTGAATACTGTTAGTATAAGGGACTGGGCCATCAATATAGACCACTGGTATATATCAACTAACCTATTTGTGTTAAATCAAGATTCACTCACTCACACACCAGTCTGCCTGTCAACCCGGGAAGGGCAGCATGACGCGATGGTAACGAGGAAATAATGAGGTGTGTCTTACAGCAGGGCTTGTTTTCTACTTGATCAAAATGCCTGCTGGTCTACCATGCAGACAGACATTGAGTCACACACACAGACAAAGAATTGGTTCCAGTTACAGAGCTGGTAGTGTAATCTGCTGAATCTATACATAGAGCCTATTGACTGTGAGTGGATCCGATTCTGGTTGACAATATGGCTAATGTATCTGCAATAATTCTGCCGAACACTAAAACCTCTCTTTTACCAAAACTATTATTCCTAAGCTAATGTTTTTAGTGGTTAAGGAGTTTGCTCATCTACCTGATGGCCTGGGTTTGATTCCCACATGGGTACTATTTGTGAAAGCCCCTTTCTGGAGTCCTCTGCTATGATACTGCTGGAATATTGCTAAAGTGGCACTAAACCTACTTGCACTTAAACAGCAAGATGCTGCTCCTGTTACAGGAATTCTCTAACATTTTCTCTGATAGTTATGGTATTATTTATCTGTCTGGGTTAGGAAATCCTTTCAACAAAAACTGTAATAAATCTACTGTACAGTATTTAAGGAGCATCATCCTTGTCACTTACAGAACCGAACTGCTAAATTAAAAACCCTGAAATGTGAGAATAAGGAACAAGAAAAGATCCACTGCCAGACAAATGGCAATGAGACAAAAACAATTCTAAAATAAGATTCTGAAGATACATTCAAATTTGATATCAATATTGGGAATATTTGGACAAAATATCTGGACAAAAACTGAAGGGACTTAAACAAAAACTGAAGTCCATTTGAGAATGCCAGATATATTTTTTTGTCTGGATCAGTGCTTTAGACAGTTTAATTTTTGCAATATGGATAAGATAATAGTTTCTGAAAGGTTGTTTTGTTTTGCTGAAATAGCGCCTGGATCAAACAACCAAAGGATGACTGTTTTCATGTCTTGGAAACATGCATTTTTGTACAGTACCATGGGCTATTAGGTTCATTGTTAATTGGGTTTTAGAAATGCAGTACAAAAGTGATTCTGACAGGAGTGAATGAGTGAGTTTAGTTTTATGCTGCTTTTAGCAATATTCCAGCAATATTCCAGCAATATCACGGCGGGGGACACTGAAAATGGGCTTCACACATTGTGCCCATGTGGGGAATCGAACCCTGGTCTTCGGCATGACGAGCGAACGCTTTAACCACTAGGCTACCCCACCGCCCCTGAAAGAAGGAGACATTGATAATATTACGACTTATTTACATTTAAACAAGTCAAGCTCTCACCCTCTGTGTTTCTTGTGGAGTCTTCAGAACTTTCAGCTTCCTCCATGTTAAATCTTTCACATGACCAAGCCATGGAAGAAATCTCCATGCCATCATGCACTGTCACTTGGGATATCATCGCACCAGTTGAGCTCATCACTATGATCTGGCCATCGGTGGTACCAAACATTACCTGAAAATGGAGGATGCACACTTAGAACATATTAATTCACATGAAGAATTGTGAGCAGAAGTTATTACAACTTAGAGGAGCTTGCCTATTTACAATTGGCATATTAAATTACAGAAAGGAGCAACAGAGAAACATATTTACATTTCTCTCTCAACCTTTATTTTATTGATTAACATAAATCCTTAAAAGATGATTTCATGATTACATACTTAGTGATACCCCAACCCTACCTTCTGATCATCTGGAGGCCAAACACACATCATGACATGATACACCAACCCTACCTTCTGATCATCTGGAGGCCAAACACACATCATGACATGATACACCAACCCTACCTTCTGATCATCAGGAGGTCAAACACACATCATGACACCATACCCCAACCCTTCCTTCTGATCATCTGGAGGCCAAACAAGCCTCATGATGTGATACCCCAACCCTACCTTCTGATCATCTGGAGGTCTGACACACATCATGACATGATACACCAACCCTACCTTCTGATCATCAGGAAGCCAAACACACCTCATGACATGATACACCAACCCTACCTTCTGATCATCAGGAAGCCAAACACACCTCATGACATGATACACCAACCCTTCCTTCTGATCATCTGGAGGCCAAACACACCTCATGACATGATACACCAACCCTTCCTTCTGATCATCTGGAAGCCAAACACACCTCATGACATGATACATCAACCCTACCTTCTGATCATCAGGAGGCCAAACAAACCTCATGACATGATACACCAACCCTACTTTCTGATCATCTGGAGGTCAAACACACATCATGACACCATACACCAACCCTTCCTCCTGATCATCTGGAGGCCAAACAAAGCCTCATGATGTGATACCCCAACCCTTCCTTCTGATCGTCAGGAAGCCAAACACACCTCATGATGTGATACCCAAACCCTTCCTTCCGATCATCAGGAAGCCAAACACACCTCATGACATGATACACCAACCCTACCTTCTGATCATCAGGAAGCCAAACACACCTCATGACGTGATACACCAACCCTACCTTCTGATCATCAGGAGGCCAAACAAACCTCATGACATGATACACCAACCCTACCTTCAGATCATCAGGAGGCCAAACACACATCATGACACCATACACCAACCCTTCCTTCTGATCATCTGGAGGCCAAACAAGCCTCATGATGTGATACCCCAACCCTACCTTCTGATCATCTAGAGGTCTGACACACATCATGACACGATACACCAACCCTACCTTCTGATCATCAGGAAGCCAAACACACCTCATGACATGATACACCAACCCTACATTCTGATCATCAGGAGGCTAAACTGACCTCATGACGTGATACCCGAACCCTACCTTCTGATCATCAGGAGGCCAAACACACCTCATGACGTGATACCTGAACCCTACCTTCTGATCATCAGGAAGCCAAACAAACCTCATGACATGATACACCAACCCTACCTTCAGATCATCAGGAGGCCAAACACACATCATGACACCATACACCAACCCTTCCTTCTGATCATCTGGAGGCCAAACAAGCCTCATGATGTGATACCCCAACCCTACCTTCTGATCATCTGGAGGTCTGACACACATCATGACACGATACACCAACCCTACCTTCTGATCATCAGGAAGCCAAACACACCTCATGACATGATACACCAACCCTACATTCTGATCATCAGGAGGCTAAACTGACCTCATGACGTGATACCCGAACCCTACCTTCTGATCATCAGGAGGCCAAACACACCTCATGACGTGATACCTGAACCCTACCTTCTGATCATCAGGAAGCCAAACACACCTCATGACATGATACACCAACCCTACCTTCTGATCATCAGGAAGCCAAACACACCTCATGACGTGATACACCAACCCTACCTTCTGATCATCAGGAGGCCAAACACAACTCATGACGTGATACCTGAACCCTACCTTCTAATCATCTGGAGGTCAAACACACATCATGACATCATACCCCAACCCTTCCTTCTGGTCATCTGGAGGTCTGACACACATCATGACGTTATACCCCAACCCTACCTTCTGATCATCAGGAAGCCAAACACACCTCATGACGTTATACCCCAACCCTACCTTCTGATCATCAGGAGGCAGGGAGGCCAAACACACCTCATGGAGGCCAAACACGTTATACCCCAACCCTACCTTCTGATCATCAGGAAGGCCACCAACCCTACCTTCTGACATCTCATGACGTGATACCTGAACCCTACCTTCTGATCATCATACAAACACACATCATGACGTTATACCCCAACCATACCTTCTGATCATCAGGAGGCCAAACACACCTCATGACGTGATACACCAACCCTACCTTCTGATCATCAGGAGGCCAAACACACCTCATGACATGATACACCAACCCTACCTTCTGATCATCAGGAGGCCAAACACACCTCATGACGTGATACCTGAACCCTACCTTCTGATCATCTGGAGGTCAAACACACCTCATGACGTGATACACCAACCCTACCTTCAGATCATCAGGAAGCCAAACACACCTCATGACGTGACACCTGAACCCTACCTTCTGATCATCTGGAGGCCAAACACACCTCATGATGTGATACCCCAACCCTTCCTTCTGATCATCTTGAGGTCTGACACTCATCATGACATCATACACCAACCCTTCCTTCTGATCACCTGAAGGCCAAACACACCTCATGACGTTATACCCCAACCCTACCTTCTGATCATCAGGGGTGACCAGATACACCACATGACGTTATACCCCAACCCTACCTTCTGATCATCAGGTGACCAGACACCACATGATATTGAGGTGTTGTCCAGGTTCAACATGGATGACCAGTACCGCTGTCCTGCAACTGATCCCACCAACACAAAGCCATCCCGGTAACAGATCAGAGCCATCCGCCCATCATGAGACCAGGCAAAATCTGTCACCTGGAAAATAGAAGCCAGCTTCTTAGTATTGCTGAAACTGTATCATGGTAAATTAAAGGCGAAATCAGTAATAGTGACTGGAACTTACAATCCAGTTGCAAATCGTAGAAATGTTTTATTTGACTTTTATCGCCTAGGTCAACAACATACAGCTTTATCACAGCAACCTGTGAATAAGGATTAATGCCACTTTTAGCAATATTCCAGCAAGATCATGGTTGGGAACACCAAAAATGGACTTCACACATTTTGATGTGATCAATATCTTTCACCTTAAAATATGGACACCCTGCCCTGTTGTGAATAGTAACATAATTATATTAATAACAGTAAAATAGTACACCTAAAATTCAGCAGTTAACAACGTAAAGAGACTTTAGTCTAGCCCAAACTTTCCCCAGGGTAAGAATATCCTAGGACAAAACCTCCCCAGGGAAAGTTTGGCCTAGGTCAGATTCTCCCCGGGGAAAGTTTAGACCGGGGAAGAAATGGCCTGCTACACCGGTCTTCAGCGTGACAAGCTACCCCACTGCCCCTAGGATACAAATGACGAATACTGGATAACAAATACAAGTCAGCAGTGGATGTATTAGTCAATATATTTATTGAAATCAAAATGAATAACAAAATCCATTCTTTAACATGTTTTGACCATGTGCTCAGTGTTCACAATGACCAGTGACCACATCACTGTCACATTAAATATATGGAACTATTCAATATTATCCTGCCTGGCTTGGATACATTCCATTTTGCCTATCATGCTTTGATAAATAACAAATTCAATTAAAAACACTCCTCTTTCAACAGTTCATGAATATTCGGTTCTTGTTTTCAAGCGATGAACTGAATTCTTGAAGGGTTCAACCGTGGATTCACCGATTACGTGAGTGAATCGTAACAGCTCTAATCTGTGGCATGGTGTTTACCAAGGGGAAGTTAGGCAAGTAGACTCGATACCACATATCCATAACCAAGAAATCAATGGGGTTGCCATGAACCTCAACTTTCA
This sequence comes from Haliotis rubra, assembly GCF_003918875.1. Taxonomy (NCBI): domain Eukaryota; kingdom Metazoa; phylum Mollusca; class Gastropoda; order Lepetellida; family Haliotidae; genus Haliotis; species Haliotis rubra. The sequence continues at coordinate 1,963,233 of NW_025767424.1, forward strand.
ATGTCAAATGTTCACTGACTCTGCTTACACTGATATGGCCATGGAAACAACTTATCATTGTTCCCAACAGCACAAACTCAAAGACTAATGAAGTTTTGAAGCCTGTCACCTATTATCTAAAACCCTGAGATCCTCAATTTAAACATCTCAATGATAACATAACATTGAAAGGAAAAGTATGGCAAAAATAATTGAAAATGGAGACCTCTTCAAAATCTGATGCAGTTTGCACAATCATAACTCATTCAAAAAGTATAAGAAGCCGAATGGTGTGAAACTTTAAAGAAATATGTTGTTTTCAGAAGGCATACGTTTGTGCGTGAATGTTGTTAAAGCTGTCTACTTTAGGAATGTCATGTCTGGGAGGTGAGAAAATACAATCCTATTTTGGATGTTTACAGCTGAGTTGGCCTTTTCTTTGTCTTAATCCGAATCATCATCAGGTGGTACTTGAACTAAGTGACAGAATAAAAAACAATACTGATAGACTGACTGATTGAGTTTGGTTTTACGCCGCTTTTAGCAATATTCCAGCAACATCACGGCGGGGGACACCAGAAATGGGCTTAACACATTGTACCCATGTGGGGATTCAAACCCGGGCCTTCGGCGTGACAAGCCAACTCTTTAACCATTAGGCTACCCCACCGCCCCACAATACTGATAGAACATAATTAAGGGGTTTTAAATATAGATTACATTATTGTAGACTTTTTATTGAAATTGAACATAAATTTTAAATATTTACAGCTATTTTATAATCAGGGGACTAATCAAATCACAGAATTTTACAATTTCTAATTTTTAAGTTTCTCTGCAATGGTTCGTTGTTGTTTAATGCCGCACTCAGCAATATTCCAGCTTTATGGAGACGGTCTGTAAATAATCAAGTCTGGACCAGACAATCCAGCGATAAACATCATGAGCATCAATCTACGCAATTGTTCTCTGCATTGTGCATTATCATTACAAAGTGACTGACCGACTTAAATTGCAGCTTCATATTGGTGTGTTTGTTTTTTGTCACACTTTGCAATATTCCAGCTATATGGCGGTGGTCTGTAAATAATCTCAATCAGACAATACAATGATCAACAGCATGAGCATCGATCTACACAGTTAGGATACAATGACATGTGTCATCCAAGTCAGCGAGCCTGACCACCTGATCCCGTTAGTCGCCTCTAACGACACGCATGGGTTGCTGAAGACAAAATCTAAACCAGATCTTCATGGATATGCAGCTTTACGTCCTGTCTGATAATCATTGGCATGAGTACAGATCTGGGCCAATGAGACTCTTAGACATTGATATATCATCCTCATTGTCACTCTTCCCTGGTAAAAGCTGTGGTCACCATTCCTTATCCAATACAATGTACTCTCCACACTCATCAGACATTGTGCCCAAATGATCACCATAATAGACATATTCTAATTTCCTGGAAACTAGGGAGCAATTCGGTCGGGATTACATATTATGCTATTCATTGAAGAAATCTTTTATGATCAACAAATATTGCACGAAATAATTTTCAGGAGTATTTCAGACAAGCTGAAAAGGGCAAAAAAATAACTTTGACATATGCATTTCAGATATACTATGGAAAGTATTGTTGAGAAGAAGAATGGCTTTAGCCAACACAACTAATGTCAACATCCAATATATATATACATCCAATCCAATGGATGTAGGCCATTCACATGTCTCAACATATTGGTTTGGCGCCGACTTCAGAAGAAAACTGGTTATATCACCATGAAGAGAACTATTATTATTGCTTCTTTGACATTTACCCATGGAGAAAAACGTTTACATTTTCTCCAATGTCTCAGCCGATAATGGAATGAATCATTAACTGTGTCTCAATTGGTCAATTTTTTATAAATGCTTAAAAAGCAGAACATCATTTATTGTCCTTAGGAAATAATAAAGAAAATAAGAGGAATTATTATTCAAAATTATACTCTGGAGACACATAAACTGCCTAATTAAATAAGAACTGTCGCCAATCTCATTTGCTTCAGAACATTTACTTGTACCAATGAATATCTCACTTTACAGCCCACCATAAATAGTTGTGAGGTAAATACCAATGACTGCAAGAATATTATTGATCATTTACAGTCAAAAGAAATACAATAACACTTCGATACGAAAAAAGTATTAAACATGTGACAAAGTGTCTTATTTTCCAAACATAATTCACCGAAAAGGAGAAAATATTTATTTTTGCATGCTCATCTTGTTGGAAATTTAGTAATTTACAACGAAGTGCGCAATGAATGAAGCTTGTGAGATATTGATTTGGTGTTACTCACACAAGGCACAAGATAAATTAAATTAAAGAAAAATAACCTTCCAACAATTCCTGTGATAATTCAATAACTGCACGCAGGATCTATAGCTTAGCATGAGCATTACCCCGACTCTCGCTGTCATCCATCCTTAATGACAGAGGTAAAGGTAATGAATGCACCTCACTCGGCGAAGGACTCCGTAATTTACAAAACATGTGCAGCGTCTGCATCTTTTTCTATGTTTCCACCATGCAATCAAAGTGTGGGTCAATAGCCAAGTTACCTCACAAAGAGTCACCTTTTTGTACATGTCAATACTGGGGCCATTTTAACATTGATCAAACTGTTTTTGTTATTTTTCAGTTGATTTTAATGGCTATTCTGTCGGTTTTAATGCTTTCCATTCAATAATGTGAAACACTTTGAAAGATTCTTCAGGATGTTGAAAACATTGAGTTTACTTTATTTGAAGATTCCTTCCATAAACTTGTACCTAAAAAACAATATCACACAAACACAAGAATTTAGAACCTTTGTAAGGGGAAAGACATATTAACTTAAGTCATATGAAAATGGAACAGGTGCTCCTTATTTTATGATATTTGTCACTGCTTCCTTGGAGTAGTATGTATTTAATAAGTGAGTGAGTGAGTGAGTGAGTGAGTTTAGTTTTACACCGCACTCAGCAATATTCCAGCTACATGGCGGCGGTCTGTAAATAATCGAGTTTGGACCAGACAATTCAGTGATCAACAGCATGAGCACCGATCTGCGCAATTGGGAACCGGTGACATGTGTCAACCAAGTGAGCGAGCCTGCCACCTGATCCCGTTAGTCGCCTCTTACGACAAGCATGGGTTACTGAAGGCCAATATTCTAGTGACTGTCCTAGAAAAAAACACCGAATAGTGATTAGGAACATATGAAATTTCTTCCAGAAAAGTTCGAATCTCTCCCAGCCAGTATATGGACAAGTTTCCACTGTCCACTGGTCAGTCATGGGTGGTGTTTACTACCAAACAATTGTTTCATCATCTCTCACAAGTCCTTCTTTATGGCTGAATCTCACATATTTTCTGCTAACCTTAATATATTTCGTGTTTTGAGATCATTATAATAAACAAGCTGTTTGGGTGTTTGGTAGTATTTGTCTGTCAGACAATTGTAGGGGGTCCTAAGACTTTCACAGGCATTATATCATATCTAAACTTACTCACTACTTAAATTCGGAATACAACCTCCTCCCTTCAGGCCACCACTACAAAGTTCCAATTGTGAAAACTAAGAGAGCCCGTACATCCTTTATTCCAAGTACCATATCTCTCTTAAACAAATGTGAAGATACCTAAATCAAAGAATTTATGTAAATATGTTTGGTATCTCTCTAATGTGTCAGTAGCTCTGCTGATTTAACACAAATTCCTGAAAAGGCATTAAAGTATTATTCTATTCTATTCTATTACAAGTAATGTTCTGGGAATGCGTATGCATATCAGTCATAGTCAATGTGCAACAAAAATCCTGTTTACTTTCTTGCATGTGTCTCCCTTAAACTATCATATGAAAACAAAATCACCATGGATTTTACATTCATTGACTTCAATGTCATACCTGACTTGATTCATAGAAAGAAAAACATACTGACCAGAAGTTTCAGTGTAGGGCATAATGCTGTATTCCATACAGATACATCCAACCACCTAGTACTGTCATGATTTACCAATGCAGCGGTGCATCGCCGGCAAGCTTTGCACGATACGATACACGATTCATTTGTTTTAGTTTGGATTCATATTTTGACATACATCAATTATTATTTTGATGTTGCACCAATATTTTATATAAAACATTTCTTTGTTACATACAAACAGGACAGTATTAAAAGTGGACATTTTTCTCCAGTAACTGTTATACAGAACATCAAACATGACTAGGTGAGTGTGGATACTTGGCTGATACTTGTCTTTAACTCTCTAGTAATCTCTTCCAAAATATTTGGTGACTGGTTAGCTATGCTATGAGCTTGTCATCTAGGTAATGACTGCTTGTTACACGCAAAATGTTGGAAATGTAGTGTCGCGATATGTATCGTACCACTATCTCAGTACTGAGATACGTATCGTATCGTGAGGCACCTGTATCATGACATCCCTACAACCAACTACACATCTTGGTTGATATCGGTGTTACATTCTGAACCTGAGCTCAATAAAAAGCAGTTTTCCTGTCTTCAAGCAACACCCAAATTTACAAAATATATGAGAACAAAATCATTCCAGCAAGAAAACAAATGGGTAGTTGCACATTTTTCCTAAATCAAAAATACATTTTATTGACTACAGAGACTGAAAGACCAGTAAAACTGATGGCCTATGCTTCAAGGCTATAATCGGGCTCGGGCACTTACTTCCAGCTGATCCATCAACTCTCACAACATCACTTACCATCATTCACATCCTCCATTGCCATCCCGAGAAAAGTTGTGTGCAAACAGATAATATCAGAGCCAGCTGAAGCACCCAATCTCAATTACATAATGATGGGTAGTTGGGAATGTGGGAGTTAAACTCAGCTATATTTCATTGTGTAGCTCATGCTTCACTACGGGACAAAAGCCAGAGGAATACGTTTTTAGACATTGACATACACCACACAGGATTAACAGCATATATTTCCCAGCTCTAATACAAGTAATGATAACAGATACCTGGTAGGGATAAAAATGTCTATAATTCCCGCATAGCTTGTATAGAATATAGATTCAAGCTGAATAATACCACATGCTGAGCTACCATGATAAATTCAATCTATCTATAAAATTGCTCTAAGCATACCATTCAGGTTTTAAAAAATGGCAACCTGTCAAAAACCTACATAACATTTTTTTCTCTCATTTTCATTATATTTAGAAATCCAATTTCCAAGTTTTACCAAAAAAGAGAGATGGAACTGTGATTTGATCCTATTTGTATTCTCAAGACAGTTTGTGATGGAAAAACTCTACACGTGACTTCAAGAACAGATATCATTTCTTTTAACACTGATTGAAAAATTACACTTTGAATAACGTGAAAATATGACAAAGAAATAACACTATTAATCAGTATTCCTCAGTGAGCACATACATGAAAGTGTGGCCTTGGAACAATGAGCTTACAAATATCTCTTGGAACTATTATCTTAATATTTTTATAACATTGATGTGCGGATGAAAAGGAAAGCAACATATCTGATACACCTCTAGTGTTTGGATGTTGGAATTAGCCCGAGCAGCTTATATACTGCAGTGTTGTAGATCTCATAAGCTGAACAAAATCCCATTTCAAACAAATCTTTTTCAGACCAGCTTCTTTTGTCGATGATTTATACATTTTTCATCAAATCTCTGGAGAATAAAGGAAGGTAGCTGGGAAATTCATAACAATTTGGCAACGTTTGTGTGTTCTCCGCTGTAGCATGAAGCAATAGTGGCGCATGTTGCCAATATATGGCGACCCTGTACGCAATTCTCCATAACGTAAGGGCGGTGGAATAGCCTATTTGTTCAAGCGTTCGCTTGTCACGCTGAAGACCCGGGTTCGATTTCCCACATGGGTCCAATGTGTAAAGCCCATTTCTGGAGTCCCCTGCCATGATATTGTGGAATATTGTTAAAAGCGGCGTAAAACCGAACTCGCCACTCTCTCAATAAAGTACCTTTCTGAGAAAGTGTTATCCAAATATGACATATGTGACATTTGACCACGTTCATGGTGTATTTGATTCATACCCTCTCATAGCTCTCTCTGTGTCTGTGTGTTGTATGTGTGTGTGCAAATGTGTCTGTGTTGTAGTTTGAGAGAACGTGTGAGTGAATGTGTGCATGAGCTTGTGCGCATGTTTAAATTGAAAAGGTGCCCCAGAGAGGTGGGATATTCAGCCTGAACCTAAAGAAAATCTTGATTTGCTTCATTAAGGACACTTGCCTTTAAATATTATGGTGCATGATCTAGTACTAGTCTGGCCTAATGCAAGTTTTGTTGTGGTCACCCACTGAGATATAATGCAGCAGTTTATCATGGATTTCCCACAAGACAGAGAAGCAGTATACTGCCTCCCATCCAACTAGTGCACGTTTTTACCCACTGAAGTCAAGGACCAGGTAGGGAAACCACCAGTACCAACTTTTGAATCCGTTAGCAGGAGTGGAAATAACCCATTGCCCGACGCCCAGTCCAGTGTTTTTTTCTGTTGGGCTAGCAAATTTGTGTGTCACGTTGTACCGGTGTCCAGTTGACTTTCCAATGTTAATGATGTTGTGTATTTAAAAAATCAACAAGAAAATCAGCCAGTATAGCGGAAAAATTATCAGGGCAAGTGATTTTACATGTGCCACTGTACCGGAGTACGCTAGCAATTTTAAAGTTATTTCCACCCCTGCACAATGCTCTCTTGCTGTAACTCAGATACTCTCTCTCCACCAGACGGACTGCTTCCGTGGTGTATTGGTTAGAGCGTCCGCCTGGAGTGCGGAAGGTTGCAGGTTCGATCCCTGACCGCGTCATACTAAAAGACATTAAAATATGGTACTTGTTGGTCCCTGCCTGGCGCTTGGCATTAATGGGTACAAGAAGGACTGGTCGGCTCTGAGTCAGTATAATGTGTCTGAGTGGGGTATTCATGCTTCACTGCAGTATGGTATCTCAGTGGGCTAGCACTATAAAACCAGCTTCAGTCTGGGCTAGTACAAGCAGCCGCACATACACATACACATGCATGCAAGTCATCATATGAGCGAAATATTCTCAAGAGGTCACCCCAGAAATAGGAACATGTCACCATTATTCTAAGAATGTCAGCCACATCCTGAACAGAAACAATTCATTCAATACATAAAACAGACAAAATCCTTTCCCTATTCATAAGAACTCACTTGTACAACTGAAGTTAAACGATTCCAACTACATCATGAGCATGTGTTTATAAAATATTGTCAAACACATGACACCAGGTGTTCAAGCCTTCCCAGCCACTCCAGACAATTGCAACAAGGCAAACCTGTAGACCCATGTACTTGGCTTAAGTGTGTTATTGCCCATCATAGATCATATCTAACCTCACAAAACTGCCAGATTAAGGTTGTGCTCAGACAATAGCCAGAGAAGCCCAATACATACCATTACATTTATGTCAAAGAAGGAAGAACTACATTATCACTGACTTGGAAATATGGTCTGAGGGGCTTTTTTATACTTCTTAGTGCCATAAACTACTCTGTTTAAATTACAATGAAAACAAACGTAAGTTGATATCCACAGAATTCAGAGCTACTGTGTGTCTCTTGCCTGCGGTGAAAGTCTAATTCATGTCTAATTCAAGTCTATTCATCAGGGCTTGATTATAGAGATGTTAACCTACTTGCACCAGGTGCAACCAAAGATAAAAACCTAGTTGCACCAGCCAAATTCCAGTTGCACTGCTTTTATTGCAATATGTAATGAAAGAAATATGCTAAATCTTTTATTCAGAAGTTTACCCACTCAAAAATTGACTTGCACCTGGTGCAAGTTAGACTAATATTACTAGGTTGCTTTGTAATATTGGGTTGCACCAGTGCAAGTAACAAAGCACTAAATCGAGCCCTGTTCATGTACCTAACATGTCATCACACAAAACTGGCATTCATGCCAAAACATCAGTGGCATCAACAAAAGCAGTTTGTGCTTTTCTTGTGGTTCTGTCATGCTTTTTGTTTACCACTTTAGTCCTTAGACAACCTTTACTATCCATAGCCATTTTCATCTTAAGGATTACAATGGCATTGTTTATATAAAATTTAATACCTTGATTATTCAATTTGAGTTTGTAATTCCTGGATTAAAGTACCAGAGGCATGGTTCAATTCGTAATGACAAAGTAAAAATAAGAATCTAGTGCTTTAATTGAAGATTTAGAAATCAAGTTTCATTTAAGAAAAATTGCAAGTGACAAAATGTTATCATATGAAGACCCCCATTTTCGTCTGTTTGTTTGTTTGTTTGTTTGTTGTCTAAAGCATTCAATAATATTGCAGCTATGGGAAGTCAGTCTGTAAATAATTGATCCTGTACCAGGTAATCCAGAGATTGACATCATGAGCATCATTCATCAACCTAATGAGCAAAAAGAATAGGTTGCAGAAGACAAGTAAACTGGAGCTAATAAACACACCAAATGAACAAAATTTCAAGAAATTTTGTTTTTCCACACATAAAAATATTCCTCTGGTAAGTACACATAAATTCTAATAGTCACACCTAAACCTCAATAGGATGGCACTGTGGCATGCTTGAAACCAAATACGTTTCTATACTGCCATTACATCTGCGGCCATCTACGATGAATAGTACAAAAAGAGCCATAGAATTGGTGTCTTATAATATGTTAACACCTTATCTAGAACCTATCTGATCTATTCCCTCATTCATTTGCTCCCATGAGGACATTACACAGATGCAACACCATAACCAAGTCTTCATGAGATGAGAGCTACACTTCCTCATACAAACCTAAACGAGAGACTGGCCAGTAGAAAGCAGACCTCAAATGGATAGAGAATGACTGCCCAGTTGGATCTGGTTACTAACTTTTAAATTGAGGCCAGGATTCATCGGAATCTAGAACACCAACACTGTAGGTAGAAAAACATGGACAATGTGGCCACAGGGTGACTAATGAGACAATTCAAAGATCCAACCCCATCTTGCCGCAACTGATGAAAGACGCCCACCAGTGCCACAAACAAAACCACTACAGTGTAATGAGGCTGAGGTGATGGGAAGCTCCAAGCTTCGTGTGATGATGGCGCTCTCATGTTACACTTCCTACAATGCACATACACATGCTGCCGTCCTGGTGATTAAATCACTCTTGCTGCCGTAGCCTTGGTCAACTTGTGGTCTTCCATCTGGTGATGCACAGGAGAGTTTAATAAGGATGGATTCTAGCATGACCAGGACCATGTCAAAAGTACACACTTTGGACTACAGATCGAATTAAGACTGAGATGCATGTAATTACGAGTGTATGTTAGAATCTCCTGACTACGAGACGCAGCAAATAACCGCAAAATTGCTGATGCAGCATGAAGCAGTAATCAGTAATCACTTACTTATCACAACTGGAAAACCTGAACTGAAATGTTGGTGTGTAACGATAAGCCCTTTGTAACTTGGAGAAAGTTTCTAAGACTCATTCTACAAGTGAGTGAGTGAGTGAGTGAGTGAGTGAGTGAGTGAGTGAGTGAGTGAGTGAGTGAGTGAGTGAGTGAGTGAGTGAGTGAGTGAGTGAGTGAGTGAGTGTGAGTGGGTAAGTGAGTGAGTGAGTTTTATGCCGCTTTTAGCAGTATTCCAGCAATATCACGTCACTTCATACATTGTACCCATGTCGGGAATCGAACATGCGTCTTCGGCATGAAGAGCCAACACTTTAACAACTAGGCTACCCCATCGGCTAACCAAACTGTAGTAAATACGGCTACAGTAACTTCCCATATTCAAGTGTTAACTGGTCCTGACTACACACATTGTAAATATTTCTGACAAACAAGTGTACAAATGTGATAAAACAGTCTTAATATTCATCTTGGCACATGAATAAGTGGTGAACTGGTTTTAACTAATGACAGCACATTCTTGTCACACTGCTTCTGATTAATCACAGTACAAACTTGTTTTCGGTTCTGGCAAATTACAGTACATACTTGCTTCACCAATTCTGCACATCAGTATATCTTAGCAATAGATGAATATATTCCCATGTAGGGAATCAAACCTTGGTTTTCAGCATGATGAGTGGACGTCTCAACCATTAGTGTATCCAACTGAAATTTCATACAGTGAAACTATATTTCAAACTTCTTGGGTTTTTTCAGGAATTATATATTCAAATATTATGTTACTTTAGTCATATGTTTTCAAAAAAGGTATTTAGCATAAAAATGTGAATAGCACTTTGGTACAGTTGATCAATGTGCTTGGATATTTTTTAAGAATTGTACTGTTTAACAAGTCAAAACATATGTTGATGGATTACAGTGAAACTGCAACAAATATGACTTTCAACAAGTCAAAGCATTTTATTTCTGATAAAAGATCCATTCTCTGTCAATTAAAGTTCATTTTTATGTGTCAATACTGGTAATCTGACCATGCCTGTTCAAAATAATGTTGTGTTGGTGGACTGCTGACAACTTCACACAGGATTAACAAAAAATATTAAAAACAAGTCCAGGGCTGTGTTAAAGATAAAATAAAACAAAGTAATATTCTAAATTAGCTAATCAATATATTGTAGTATATTCAACTGAATTAAGGTAATGAGAGTGTTAACCATCGCAGTGTTCACAGTAGAAAAGTTGGCACTGCCAGAAACCTCTTAAATGCCAATTCAAATAAGCATAAATAGATTTAATAACTTTTGAATTTCTAAGCAACCAAATTCTAAAATAGTGTAGTCTTGAAAACTTTAAGTCACTATTGTGACCCATCAAATGTAGTTGGTTGGTTGGTTAGCTGGTTGGTTGGTTAGCTGGTTGTTTATTGTCGCACTCAGCAATATAACAGCTATATAGCGGCGGTGTGTAATTAATCGAGTCTGGACCAGACAATCCAGTGATCAGCAGCAAGAGCATCGATCTACACAATAGATTCAATGACATGTGTCAATCAAGTCAGCAAGCCTGACCACCTAATCCCGTTGCCTCTTAAACAAGCATGGGCTGCTGAAGACCAATTCTAACCTGGATCTTCAATGGTTCCCATTAAATGTAAGGCATTAGAATGTTCTGGAACAAAAACTACTGAACTTTCTACTTCAGCTTTGATGTTGGACATGTTTTATTCAAATTTCTTTCTGTAAGAACACCTTTGCCATCAAAGAATATATGGAGGCATTAAATAATCAATGTCTCAAACACATAAGTTTTTCACATGCACACTTCCAGATTCTTCCTGTTTACCAGAAGTGACAGAAGGGTGGCTTCCAGGAAAGAGAAGACTTTTTTTCTCACTTCTCCAACAAACTGAAGTGACGTATTGAGAGTATTGACAATACTCTGATGACACAAGACCAAAGGTAAACAGGTTCACCAATGGCCTTAATGTCAGTTAAACATTTAGGTAAATTTGTTTAGCGTTTCGAAACACTATCATTGTTACAATGCATAAAAGATCAAAACCCAGTAACCACAGTTCTATGCTTCTCTCGGCTAGAGCCTCAAGAAGGAATGAACAAATCAACCATTGTACTGCAATTCTGAAAGTTTTAGTCTCCCATCAATGAGAATTGATGGAATTAGAGATGGGAAGATTTGTGCCGGACCTGTCAATGAAGGTCTTTAGACCAATTCTAAGACTCATTTTTTCACAATAATTTGGCTGATTTGTTGAAAAGTTCTGGTAAAATATTGAGGACAAAACACTTGAGATTTGATCAGTGAATGTCGGTTCATTGGTGCTCCAATCCAATGTGACGTTGCATCTCTGAAGATTACACACATTTAGAAGAAATTGGATTCCTCTGGAGGTAGGAAGCATTGAGAGGAATACCAGATCAATATATCTGTTCAGCAAGGAGGAGCACATTTTTCCTTCACAAAAAGAACCACTGGCAGAGTTAATGGAATTCTCCCAGTGGATCTCAACCAATCTTGCTCCTACCCCAGATAGAACAGTGAACACTGACTTGATACAAGCACAATGTCCCAGATTCATATAGGCATCTATCACAATTCATGACACCATCATGGCAGAAGCTTCACCTCCCAGTCCAGCGGACTTTTCACCCTGCCAAAACACTTGGCAGTTCTTGGCCCCATTATCCCACGTCAGCGTGGTAGATGAGAAACTCTCACTTACCAATGTGACATACTGCTGCCTGCTGTCAAATCCAAAACAATGGGATTCAAGTGAAAGCATTGAAGATGACACTGACAGTAATGCAGTGGAGGAATCCAATTACCATTTCAGCTGCTGGAGCAATACGGGTCTTAGATGCATCGAATATGACATTTTCGATCAAGACATCAGAATTACAGTTCACAAAGCTGTAGTGGCAAACGCAGCATCTTGACGTTTCAATCTAACACTTTTGGCAAGGATGTACCAAGTATTTACAGCAAAAGCTGTACTATATATCAAGAAATTGAATCAAAGACTCTTAGAAGTGAATGATTATGTTACTAGCTGCTTTAAGGAAAACATCTGCAGGATCAGAAGACACAAGGAGCAAACCCAGGTGATAATGTCCACAGGCTACCACCGAACCTTCTCAGTCAGGATACGACAGTTATACGACACAAATTTGTAATGGCTCTGTACTTGGATGGTTTGAAGCAGATATTCCCTGTCAGGATATAAATCAGATAACAGTACTGTACTTGGATGGTTTCAAGCAGATATTCCCTGTCAGGATATAACTCAGATAACAGTACTGTACTTGGATGCTTTGAAGCAGATATTCCCTGTCAGGATATAACTCAGATTACAGTACTGTACTTGGATGGTTTGAACCAGATATTCCCTGTCAGGATATAAATCAGATAACAGTACTGTACTTGGATGGTTTGAAGCAGATATTCCCTGTCAGGATATAATTCATATAAAAGTACTGCGCTTGGATGGTTTTAATCAATGATTCTCAGTCAGGATATAAATCATATAACAGTACATTACTTGGATGGTTTGAACCAGATACTCCCGGTCAGGATATAAATCATATAACTGTACTGTAACCAGATATTCCCTGTTGGATAGAAGTCATATAACAGTACTGTACTTGGATGGTTTGAACCAGATATTCCCTGTCAGGATAGAAGTCATATAACAGTACTGTACTTGGATGGTTTGAAGCAGATATTCCCTGTCAGGATATAAGTCATATAACAGTACTGTACTTGGATGGTTTGAACCAGATATTCCCTGTCAGGATATAAGTCATATAACAGTACTGTACTTGGATGCTTTGAAGCAGATATTCCCTGTCAGGATAGAAGTCATATAACAGTACTGTACTTGGATGGTTTGAAGCAGATATTCCCTGTCAGGATATAAGTCATATAACAGTACTATACTTGGATGGTTTGAAGCAGATATTCCCTGTCGGGATAGAAGTCATATAACAGTACTGTACTTGGATGGTTTGAAGCAGATATTCCCTGTCAGGATATAAGTCATATAACAGTACTATACTTGGATGGTTTGAACCAGATATTCCCTGTCAGGATAGAAGTCATATAACAGTACTGTACTTGGATGGTTTGAAGCAGATATTCCCTGTCAGGATAGAAGTCATATAACAGTACTGTACTTGGATGGTTTGAACCAGATATTCCCTGTCAGGATAGAAGTCATACAACAGTACTGTACTTGGATGGTTTGAAGCAGATATTCCCTGTCAGGATAGAAGTCATATACTGTACTTGGATGGTTTGAAGCAGATATTCCCTGTCAGGATAGAAGTCATTAACAGTACTGTACTGTACTTGATGGTTTGAAGCAGATATTCCCTGTCAGGATATAAGTCATATAACAGTACTATACTTGGATGGTTTGAACCAGATATTCCCTGTCAGGATAGAAGTCATATAACAGTACTGTACTTGGATGGTTTGAACCAGATATTCCCTGTCAGGATAGAAGTCATATAACAGTGCTATACTTGGATGGTTTGAACCAGATATTCCCTGTCGGGATAGAAGTCATATAACAGTACTGTACTTGGATGGTTTGAAGCAGATATTCCCTGTCAGGGATAGAAGTCATATAACAGTACTGTACTTGGATGGTTTGAAGCAGATATTCCCTGACAAATGATTGGGTTTTTTTATTAATTACCCCAAAAGATGTATATACGATATCACTGTTATACAATTTGAAATAAAATGTTACAAGTTTCTTGATAGCTTTGGACATAATCAGTTTTTTCACACTTTTAATAGTCTCTTGCAAACATCAAACACATAGGCTCATGAACTCTAAAAGGCAAATTATTTAAAATTAATAATCTAATCTCAAAAGAATCAGTTATTCTGTCAAACGAAAGAAAACCAGTATGCTCAAGTTTGCAAGTCCTGATCACTAACTGTATCGTGAGGCCTAAGGCTGCTACATTTGACAAACATAGGGTAATGAATGTACTAGATAAACCACAAAAAAACATTAAGACAATATTGTAAAAAAAGCAGAGGGTTTTGCTGCACATATGAACTGAAAATATTGACCCTCCTCTTATGCTTGTTATAATTATGCATATCCAAATTGTGTAGATCGATGCTCATGCTGCTGATAACTGGATTGTCTGGTCCAGATTCGATTATTTACAGACCGCCGCCATATAGCTGGAATATTGCTGAGTGCAGTGTAAAACTAAACTCACTCACTCACTGTTGTAATAATTTTGGATGACCTTCTTCATGTGGTACAAATATAACAATCCTTCTAAAAAACAAAATATGCAATCCTTGAACGATTGCTGGTGTCATAAACTTAACTATTTCATGACCCAGCCACCCCCTCCTCCCCACTCCAGCGGTATGTGTATTATTCTAATGGCCCTCCCCCAGAATGTCATTATGTCAAGGTGAACGTCCCGATTAACTCTGACCCACCCTATAATAAGTGACCTGTTCGCAACTGTCAAAATACACCAGGCTGATGCTGCTTCATCCACTGACGCAGTTATGACAAAATGGCTACCCTAGGACATGCTGGGAAATTTTACAGCTCCCAACAGGGTTGTATAACTGCATGCCATCATTACGAAGGAGCAGGTAATCTCACAAGACGAGGAAAACCTGGGCTTGTAAATTTGACTAGAATGATGTTAGGATCCACAAAATGCCAAACGGCAAACAACATGATGAAAGTATTTTCACAAAAAACCATGAACTTTGCATTGTGATTCTGAAACGGTATCACTTGGTGACACATCTCCAAATAAAACCAAAAGACATTAATGGAAGAAAAGCATAGGGCCATGAGATGACACGAAACTAACAGTGTGTTGGAGTTTGAAATGAGGGACTGAAATTGCATCTTCCAGTTGCACTGCTTGTCCAGAGGTGAGGTGAAATGGGGTTTAACGTCATACTTGACAATATTTCGCTCATATGACGACATGTATGGGTATGTGTGGCTGCTTCAAGTGCTTGTCCTAGCCCAGACTTATGCTGGCTTTATAGTGCTAGCTCATTGAGATACCATGCAGCAGTTAAGCATGAATACCCTACTCAGGGACATTATACTGACTTCGAGGCGAACAGTTCTTGCTTTACCTATTAATGCCAAGCGCCAGGCAACAAGTACCATATTTTAACCCCTTTTGGTATGACGTGGCCAGGGATCGAACTCGTGACCTTCCGCTCTCCACTACACCACGGGGGCAGTCACTTGTCCAGATCATGATCCCATTCCATGTAGTGATCTTAGTTGTCAGTCTACGTTTAAGTATGGATTCATGACCAGCATGGCGCTAAGATCACTTTGGAAAACAGGGCCAAGCTCTTCAGAAGAATTTTCCATAAACACAGAAGACTATAACTTCAATAAAACTACTCATTTCAAGCCAAAAGAATATCTGTGTCTGCATGAGTGTCTCCTTCGAGCGTTTTATTGACTGACTCAAATCTACTAAACATGTTTCATTTGAACAACTATTCATTTCCTTTATCATGGGAAATGTTTCCCTATCATGTCAGCTCGAGAGATATCATTGGTGAGATCACGCCTCCATGCAATGTTTTGCTTTGCTTCATTGTGAGGAGGCTTCCACAAAAAAAAAAACAAAATTCAGCCATTTTGCAAGTTAAAAGGCAAACAGGCATTATAAGCTGAAGTGAGTACAAATTACAAACCAAAATTAAACATAGTACTTACATAACCAGAGAACCAATTATTAAGTGAATACAAACTATACAAAGACCTTAAGCAATGGCCAAGTAAGGGTTTTCAATATTTGGTTGCCATGGAAACAGAATTGAATTTGGATGAAGATGATGGAAAAAAATGTGCTGAGACCTTATTTAGATCAACTATTTTCAAATTTTCAAAGTTTCATTTACATGTACAGAGAAGAAGTAAAAAGATTAGAAGCATCAGGTGACAACACATCTAAAACCTCTTCAAAGCATTTACAACTCAAATACATAGATCTCACTCACTTAGTATGCCAAGGAAATGCTTCTTTATTTCCACATGAAAGACATGGAGAAGAGTTCATATTCTCAACTTGAATGGCATGGGAGAAGAAGTGGACTTGAAGAGCTTTCTCTTCCTTTAAATGAAGTTAAAACTTCAGTTAATGAGCTTTAAGTAGTTTTACTTCCAACTTCAGTTTGAATAAACCTTTGAAAGCTCGATAACTAGATAGTAACTATGTTGAAGGTGGTCAGGTTGTATAACTCCATCCTGAATGTCATGGACACAATCCTGTAGCACATGGGGACCATTTCAGAGTTGAAGCAAACCCCTCTCTCTCTCTCTCTGTGTCGTGTGCATGCATGCGTCTGTGTGTGCAACTTTAGCAACATAACGAGCCTCTTTAACTCTACAATGATAGTCACAGTGTCAGTTATCCAGCTATGGTGATCTCGGGATGATATTTTACTCTCTTTTTTTCACCTTTTGTTACCAGTTACCCATTGACCAAAATAGCAAACAACCTTTGCCCTGATGAGACTATAACAGAAAGCTCTGTTTCCCTAAACCTGAAACCTCTGCACAGCATGTCCCATTGATGTACTAAGGATCGCCTTCATGTTTTTGTGAATACATGCTTCTTCATAATTTCAATGACAGGCTCCAACTGTACAATAAAGAACATGTTAGCAGCCTTCCGCTTACACTTCCCTTTACAATTTAACGTTGCAGTAAAAGCCTCCCAGTCCTGTGAGGTGAGAATTGGTTCCCAACAGCCTGTGTTTTGATAAGAGTCGACTTCATAGGCCCGGTCTTCAGGCTCATTTGCTTGACTGATTATGTGTCGTTATACCTGATGGCATGGATCAGTGATCAGAATGCTATCACGGGTTTGTCTGGACTGACTTGATGGCCTACAGGATGCCATCACCAGCTGGAACATTGCTGTGTGCAGCCTTAAACAACAAGCAAGCCAGACCAGCCAATGTTTGTCTTTTCTAGTGTAGAGTTTCCTGGAACTGTGAAACAGTTCAGTGAGTGAGTGAGTTCAATTTCGCGCTGCTTTCAGTAATATTGCAGGATTATCACAGCAGGGGACACCAGAAATGCGCTTCACACATTGTACTAGTGTTGTGAATTGGTTAAAATCTCATAATTGATGATTGGTTCATTACAACCGATCAATCATCGAAAATAATGTTGATGCAAACAAGTGTTCCAAAATTGGTTGTGTTCGATTATGAGAAAACACAATCGATTGCTTGGTCGTTTAGGCACTGCAACCAATCTTCAATTATTTCAATTAATCGGACCACCACTACATTGTACCCATGTGGGCAATCAGACGCAGGCCTTCGGCTTGACAAGCAAACACTTTAACCACTTGGCTACCACACCGCCCCGAAACAGTTACAGTGAGTGAGTTTAGTTTTACGCCGCAACTCAACAAGTCCATCTATATGGCGGCAGTCTGTAAGTAATCGAGTCTGGACCAGACAATCCAGTGATCAACAGCATGAGCATCAATCTACGCAATTGGGAACCGATGACATGTATCAACCAAGTCAGTGAGCCTGACCACCCGATCCTGTTAGTCTCCTCTTACGACAAGCATGGGTTACTGAAGATCAATATTCTAACACGGATCTTCACGGGTCCCGAAACAGTGTAGAAAGGGAGCTGATGACAGTTCTGAGAATGACGACAATTTGTCAGTTGTAGAAACTAGAGCATATGCTGCTTTCACATTATATGCATTTAGAATGTGAACAATGTTCTCTCAATTACCTGTACAGCATGACACCACATGCCTACAACTCACTGTCAAGCTTTGGGCTTGATTACTTGTCAGATGATACACTTTATGAAACAGGCATCTTTTCAAAACATGAAAAATATAAACTGGCATTTATTACAAGGCAGATGTACAATGACACTCAAGCTTACATCAAAAGTGTAGTTAATTAACCATGGCACTCAATTCCACTACAAAAATGATCGTTTTTGGAGCTGCAGCTGTGGTGAAAGAAAGCAACAAGAGTGAGGAATATGACATATTGGAGAATCCACTGGAACAAATTTGTCCAGTTACTTTCTTCTCATCTACAACAATCCATTCTCAAAAAGGTCTGTACCTTCATCAAGGAAGTGGAATACAAGTGAGAGTAAGTGAGTGAGTTTAGTTTTATGCCACTTTTAGTAATATTCCAGCAATATAACAGCAGGGGACACCAGATATGGGCTTCACACATTATACCCATGTGGGGAATAAAACCCGGGTCTTCAGCATGATGAATGAACGATTTAACCTGTGGAACACAGGGACAGTAGGGTAGCCTGGCTGTTAAAGTGTTCTTTGCCACCCCAAAGATCCAGGATCGACTCCCCACATATTGCTGGAATATTGCATAAAACCTCACATACGCTCTCACTCACTCACTCTTGTGGAATACATTGATATCCCAATAAAATTTCAATAACCACCACAACATCAGGCACCCACGTTTCCTGGGTGATATTTAGCTCCGTATCTCCTACTTCCTTATTGTGAACTGGCACAGATATCAGTACCAAAATATCCTCATACAAAACAAAGCGAAATAACCGCATAGGCAATAGAATCAGCTACTATCGTGCTCATGAAAATACATTTGACTAAGTTAATGATGTTTTACTAAACAACCTTATCAAATTCACAGGTTTCAACTCATTGTAATTGTCATCACTTCACAAAGCTGCCATTGTTGGACTCATCACATGCCAAGTTACAATCTCAGTACATAGTTCTCATGCTCAGTGACTTACGACCCACAAATCAGCTCATGGAACTTTTCTACCATCTTGACAGCTACAACTTCATTTCCAGGCAGATCAGGCAAGGGGCAGTTCAATCTATGTTGGAGAATGACCATGTAAAGTCACCTGTTGTCACATGTTTTGGCAGGTTACGGGAATATCCTACTTCAATCTCAATGTTACCAGACACACAGCATTGTGATTTGGACAGTTGCAGAGTTATGCACGAATTGAGTCAATCCTTGTAAAGGAAGTGACTTCTCTCAGACAGTAATTAAATGTTGGAAAGATCTGTCTTACTCACAAAATGGACCCTTTACAAATCTAGAAGCCAAATGAAACATGTCTGATCCAATAATTAAGTTTTGTCAATTTGAACAATTTATCTGGACTTACCATGTACTACCTAAAATGGATAATGGTGATCTCCACCAAAAGAAGATGCTTAAACAGAGATTGTCCATTTATTTCATCAGGCCAAGTTGAGAATATAAAGTGTTAATTAAATGGGAGATCTATGAACATTCCATGGGAAAGAATTGTACAAGATCAACATAGAGTTAAATAGGGAAGAAGACAGAAAAGCCATGGTGTCTGAAGCTGTCAAAAGTAAACTCAAAGCTGCGCCCTCTCAGCCTGCAAAGTGTTACCAGTCTAGGCTCTGGCAAACAAGAACCGACAAATGGCGAAGTCTAAATCAAACACCTGAATTGCACAGACTGACCAGCAAGCACTGGAATCTCAGACTGACCAGCAAGCACCTGATTCCCAGACTGACCAGCAAGCAGAGTCACCAGTAAATCCCTGAATCTTAGAGCATGATCAGCAAACAGATTCACCAGCAACCACCTGAATCCCAGATTTACCAGCAAGCAGTCACCAGCAAGTATCTGAATCTCAGAGACTGACCAGCAAGTACCTGAATCCCAGACTAAACCAGCAAGCAGTCACCAGCAAGTATCTGAATCTTAGAGCATGATCAGCAAGCAAAGTCACGGACAAGCACCTGAACAGCAGAGATTGACAGATACAAAGCAACACACACAAACATCAGAGATTTATCAGAATGCAAAGTAACCATCAAGTGCAAACCAATAATCATTATCCTGCATTTTAGAGATGTAGAAAACATAAAAGTATCTAACATGAGAAAATAATTTCAGTTTCAATATGTAAACCTGGTACAATGACATTTGTCAGGCTAAAAGCATAATGGAAAAGAAGTTCCACCATGTCTGCCATCAAGGCACAGCAGTACAATGACACATCATTACAGTCCAGAACAGAGTGAGGTTGTCTTCATGGGTGATACGTCAATACACGACAATTCTGGAACTACTGTAGCCACCGAATCCCCTTTTGATTGCCTTATGCATCAGGTACCCTGGACCCGTTTAACGAAGATCTACATTTGGTGATATACATGCTACAGTGGTGCAAAATGGGGTATAATATCACACTCAATATCATTGCCCTTACATAGAAACATGCCTAACTAGCATTCCTGTTTCAGCCTGGACTAACAGCATTCTGAAGAGTTGCTGTACAGGGTTGAATAGGATAAGCATACAAAAAACCTTTAGTTTATCTAGATTTAATTCATGTTGTTATCTTCTTTCAGCAGGGGGTTAAACATCTAAAACTTGGTAACACAGCCTTATCCCTATCTTCATAATCAAGCTGATCTGACTACTGCGGTCCACTGATACTTGGTCTGTGGACATGCTTCTTTCAGCAGAAACCTTGGTAACACAATCCCTATCTTCATAATGTGTGACTACTGGTTCAGTGGGCAACCTGTCATGCTTTGGTATAATCACACAAACTTGTGGAGAATGGACATAATTTTCAACACCTGAATCCTTAACCATTAAGGACAGTATGTGTTATTGTGACAGTAACGGTCGGAACAGGATGTCATCAGCAGACTGTCATCATATGTGTCAGGAAAACAAATATAAGACCAGGAAGAATAAATAATTTGTTCATGTTAACACAGGAAAATGGTCTTCTTTGTCCTTAGCTATTGACATATTTGGGTGCTGGTGGCTTCAACACCAGCTGTCACTTCTGCCAATCTACTCCTGTGATGGTGTGAAGACTATCCACTCCCAGGAAGTCTTGACACAATATTCCAGTCACACTCAGTTTCCATTAATCGTCTAAACATCTGGATCCGGTTGTATCATTGCTTCATTAACTAACGACATAGGCAATTATCGGCATTTCTGACTTTTCAATGAAAGCAATAAAAACAAATAACCATACCCACATAGTCAGAATGTTTCCGATTACTTACATCATACATTTATGGACAAAGGTTCCCTCGCAAAATCGTGGGCACCCATATCCACAAAGCCGCCATTTCATGAGAAATCGGTCATTGGTAGTGATGTCATACGTCAACATTGTTGGACATATTTGGCAATTTCTTTGAGGTGAAGGTCGTTTGAATAAGATAAACCAAATCACACTGTCCTGCGGATTACACTTTTAGTATTAATGTATACCTTGCGTATCGTTCACATAGGGTTTCATGAAACTAATTTCATTATCAACATTTAGTATTTTAAACCTAAGTAAAACTGACATAATAAATAAAAATGATTTATTTATTTCATGAAATATATATATATGCACACCTTTTTAAAGGATTTATATTGGTTTGTTCATTGAATTTGTTGATGTTGTGTTATAGACAAAACAATGGCGTATAATCATTGGCCAGGTGCGCGTTTGTCACAAACGTTTTGAGTATCATTGTTTTCGAAAATTCTGTGAACAAAATATCACGAAAATATGGTGTCCTTATTCACAGCAAATGCTCTCCAAGTGATCTGAGTTACAATGACTTAGTATTAAGCATAGCGGAGTGATGCCCGCTTATCTTTATAAGCGTATGAGTGAGTGAGTTTGGTTTTACGCCGCTTTTAGCAATATACCAGCAACATCACGGCAGGGGACACCAGAAATGGGCTTCACACATTGTACCCATGTGGGGAATCGAACCCGGGTCTTCGGCGTGACGAGCCAATGCTTTAACCACTAGGCTACCGCACCGCCCCTATAAGCGTATGACCTTTTTGTAGCCATTTGACGTCAATCCATTTTCAACACATATTGCAATTTATTTTTTAGATTGAGTGTATAATGTTATACATAAGCACACAAACTAATTTAATACATACCCATGTCGTTCAGGTATCAGGCAGAATTTTGTTCGCTCACACTTTCCGTAAAGATGCCAAATTGAAAATATAGTAGCATAGTACTTTTATCAGTACACAATAAAAAGCAGAGAAATTTACTGTTTTAACGCATACCAAAATTAGGGGTAACATTTAACAGTGTCTACTTTTCAAGCTGAGTTTATACCATGAGATAGGACATTTAATACTCTACATTTCTGTGTAATTTTATAGCTGTAGGTAGATCCAGTGCTGCGCAAACAAAATTCTTGCGCGAATGTTCACTTTTCCAGGAATTTTAATGACGCTCTAATGATACCCCAGGACCTTCATTAAGTTAATGACACACTAATGACAACACGTCATTAAAACGTTAGTACAACAGAATTTAATGATACATTAGTTAATGAACGTTTAATGGCACGTTAGTGCGTCATTAAAGTTTGATGCAACCGGGTCCTGATCATTACTGGATCCGTCTTTCTCATCAGTCTGGGATATACAGGGGCCTTCTTTGCTTAGAAATTCTGCCTAACATTTACATTCAAACAGACACATAATCACTAAAGGATAAGTTGTGGAATCATGATCTGTGTTGACGCATTTACACAAGCATGCATGTTAAAGTGTTTACACTCAAAGACATCACTTAGATTCTATCGAATCAATGTTCATTACAGACCGTCACATCAACCATGAAATGTTTTATTGACCTTGAAACCTGTTTTTCACAGCAACTCTATATAGGACAATGATCACATGTAGAAAGTATACTGAAACACTTGAAGCTATGTGTTGTATGACGTCAGATCTAAAGATTAACATGTTTTCCCAGAGAATATCATTGTCATTTGATAGAAATATGTTTCAGTTCGTTATAGCAGTGACAGTATGATAAAAACAGATGATTCGACTAGTGGTGTTCCAATTAATTGAAATAATCGAAGATTGGTCGCAGTGACCAAACGACCAAGCAATCGATCACATTTTCTCATAATCGAACATAAACGATTTTGGAACTACTGTTTTAGTCTTTGAAATACTTGACAATGGAACATATCTTAGAAGTTGTCAGGGCCTGGAAACATGTTTATTTCTTAGAAAACTCACTTCACTAACTGAAAAGTCATGACTGAATATTTCTCTAAGACTCCAGGAAGTTTATGTTCATGATATATTAGTCATCACTTTAAAGTAACAAGTTGCATCATGTTATACTTTTCTGCAGTAACAACCTGGATAGGAAAATCTGAAAAAAAATGACGCTAACCAATTTTTTTCGATGATTGTTCGTTGTTAATGAAGCTATCATCGATTGTGAGATTTCAACCTATTCCCAACACTAGATTCGACCTACCAGTTACCTTGTGGTTACCTTCTCCCAAAGGCAAGAAACTAATGATAACCAATGGCAAACAATACTGGAAGCAAAATATAATATTCAGTCAGGAATTGGGAAAGGCACGGACCATGGGCCATTTTGCACATTAGAGTAAAAAATGGCCCATTAAAATTTTGAAGTTTACTATTGATACAAGGGCAGTGGCCTTTCAAAATTCAGAAAATGGCTAATAATCCTGAAAATGGCCCATTGTCAAAGTTCTCTATCCCAATCACTGATTCAGTACAAGAAATTATGAGTTTGTACTTAAAAATATGCAAGCCATTTCATGGCCATGTCCTCAAAGGTTCCACAATGGTTGTAGTCAATGTACTTCCAATCCTGAAACATTATTTCCAGACCTTGAGCCCAATTACGAGAACTTCATAAGATCTAACAATTATCCTCAGTATTATAGAAGACAAAGTGCAGCAGTAACAGGCAATGAATAATGCAACAGTGTTTTACATTAATCTCAAAGACAACCTTAGCCTTGATAGTTGTTTCATCAATATTTCATTTATTAGGATTGCAATACATGCAAAAACGAAGTTCAATATCTGTGGAGTTAACGAATCCTAAGAAACTGAAAATGATCTAACCAAATTATACAATTCAAAATGTCAACACTAGAGCATAATCGAATATCTGCCAAAACAAATTCCATTGGGCATAAAAGGCCAAATAGTGATGAAAATAAGAATGGATGACTTAACATGTGTAATGAAGCCAGGTGTTTGCGAAAAGGGTAAGCAAATTCTTCGCTTCCAGCAGCAACTGTCACTCACACAATTTTCGTTTAAAGTGTAAGTGCTAGTGTGTAAGCAGGCGAGAAAACTATTATGAGCATCTGCAAATACCAGTCATGTACATAACACCCTCTGTTGCAGCAACCTGAACTGCCACAGAGTGACTCACAAATCTTCTGTACTGATCAGTTCATGACTTGGATCCTATGTTAAAGTATGCTCTTCAATAATAATTTCTTTTGAGAGTTTAACTCTTTGATGAACAAGTGGAATATTAACACACTGATGCAGCTGTTTCAAGATATCAAGAACGACCAGTTGCTGGTCCAACAGAATATTTCTCAGATAGATGAAGAGGTTTTATGTTACAGTCGGCAGTGGACCAGCTTCACCTGTAAATAATTGAGTATGGGCAAGGCAACTCCAGGAGTCCATATTGCACCACTGTGGCATGATTTCAACCACTCTATCAACCAAATCTTCAATGTTGCCATTTTCTTTTTCCTGTTGTTTTCAAATTTGATAAAGCTACAAATAATATGATGATCAATAAGGACTTATTATTTAAACATTGCATTCATAGAGGCTGATCTGTTAACATCAAAGAAGCCTTGCCTCCATAAAATAAAAATTCGGAGATGGGAATCCCATTTTAAGTCTGAATTTCATCTTTTAAAAACATACTTTGTCTTTGCTTGTTCAATAAATGGTCAGAAAAACAATTACAAATGGATAAGATTGGAGATGTCCCATAAAAACATCCAGTTCAACACAAATGGCATGTGTTATAGTGACACATGATCTTTCTTTCCTTACACAATTCCAGGTATTTCCTGAGTCATTCATTCACTCACTCTAAAACCAAGTCTTCTAAGTTTCCATGGTTACTCATACAAAACCTACCAGGTACTCTGCCCCCCCTCCCCCCCCTAATTTAGCATTATATCCAGTCAAATCAGATATTGTCACGCAGGTGGAAGAGCATCTCCCTTTCAGATTATGGGTTTTTTTTATCTTCACTCCATTTTTACAGTTGTGCAGTTCTTGTACATCAGATCACATTTAGTTGTTTTGTGTCATACTAATCTATAACTGCAATAAAAATAAACATTTCAAGAGAGCATACTTTAAAGTATACTGCTCAAAAGATGTTATGGACTACCCGATTCTTTCCTATTACTCAAGTTCATAAGTCGTTCCATGAAATGGGATCACAAATCTCATTCATGCAAAATACTGATAAAGATCCCAAAATACAGAATCAAGATAACTTCAACATGTCCTCATGGATTTGTCATGCGTTAGTTTGGTGCAATCACCAGTGTTACGAGTACATGTACACGAGGTTGGATAATGAACAGACTTATATACTCCTTCCATTAAAATGAGCAATACAGAGAAAAATGTAGTCACGTAACGAACCTGACTGTTTCTGTCATTGATCAGCTCGATAGACCAGCGACCTTCATGCTTTATCCACACAAAGATGACGCCTCTGCTGTCACAAGTTGCAAGCTTTTGATAAGGTTCGTTCCATCGGACAAGGATCACCTGAAATACAACACAAATACTTTGATTCAAAATTAAATATTTTATGAAATATATACATTGCCTAAATACATCATGTTACATTGAGAGTGAGTGAGTGAGTAAAGTAGGTTTTATGCAATATTCCAGCAACATCACGGACACCAGAAATCTCACACATTGTACAGATACTGGGAATGGATCCTGGGTTTTTGGTGTGGTGAGAAACACTTTAACTGTCAGGCTACCCTACTGTCCCTGTGTTCCACTGGTTAAAGTGTTCACTCGTCACGACATGGGCTAAACACCCAGGTTCAATTCCCCACAGTGAGTGAGAGAGTCAGTCAGTGGGAATTCATGATGCTTTGAGCAATTACTGGGTTATATCACTGCAAATCAGGCTGAAATGGAAAGATAAGAAAGATAGGAGTTTGGGTGAGTTTGTGAGTGGGGTGAGTTGGTGGGTGAGTCAGAGGGAATTCATGATGCTCTGAGTTACTGGGTTATATATATATATATATATCACTTGAAATCAGGCTGAAATGGAAAGATAAGAAAGATAGGAGTTTGGGTGAGTTTGTGAGTGGGTGGGTGAGTTGGTGGGTGAGTCAGAGGGAATTCATGATGCTCTGAGTTACTGGGTTATATATATATATATATCACTTGAAATCAGGCTGAAATGGAAAGATAAGAAAGATAGGAGTTTGGGTGAGTTTGTGAGTGGGTGGGTGGGTGAGTGAGTCAGAGGGAATTCATGATGCTCTGAGTTACTGGGTTATATATATCACTTGAAATCAGGCTGAAATGGAAAGATAAGAAAGATAGGAGTTTGGGTGAGTTTGTGAGTGGGTGGGTGGGTGAGTCAGAGTTCATGATGCTCTGAGTTACTGGAGTCAGAGGCTGAATGGAAAGATCATGATGCTCTGAGTTACTGGGTTATATATATCACTTGAAATCAGGCTGAAGTGGAAAGATTGGAAAGCTTGAAGTGATGCAGATTTCAGACATTTACCATTTGGGTGACCATGAGTGAGGGAATGGTGCAGGCAAACCAAGAAACTCAGTACAGACTTCTTTGTAAATACAACCCTGTATTTGTCAATACCAGCTCTGTCAGTCACATATTAGGCATGAACTAATAACCCCTCCTTTATTACCTTAAGAAATATGATATTCAGTAATCAACTAAACTAATGACTATAGCAGTGTGGCTGAAGGACCCGTGAAGGAGCTAGCCAGGCCAAGACGTACCATGCACTCCACATCACAATAGTTTCATTACACCGAATATAACTGGCGCACTGACTGTATGCCATGCTCACAGACCCATTGCTAATTTCAGACTTAATTAAATCATGGCAGCTCTCTCTACATGACAACACTGTTTCTTTGATTGTGAAAGAACCAATCAAACCTTGTTCCTTGGTATCTCCTCGTCTGCCTGTGTTGTCTGCCTGCCATCAAACAACAGCAGGTGAAGGGCAGTAATCAAAGCAGGTATTTTTATACACCCAGGAGACATAACTCAAGCTGTAACGGAGATGTGAAGGCACCAGACAAATTCGAACACAGACACTACGTGATCTGAGGTTGGACTTGTGTGTGATTTCTAGGCTTGAGTAATTTGATGGTCACCATACATTCATCTTACTTTAAGTGAACTTTCAGGTTGTTTGAAGGTGAACATGTATATATAATGACTCATATGTGATTTGAGGGTGGACTCAAATGTGATATAAAGGTGGACTTAAATGTGGTTGGAGGGTGGACTCAAATTGTGATTGGAAAACAGACATGTTATCTAGCAGTAAATTCATGCATTATTTGAGAGCATGAAAAAGGAATATGATTGGACATGTCATTTGATAGTGGACACATATGTGATTTGATTGTACGCTCAAATGTTTATGGACAGTTTTAAGACTGACTGACTGAGTTCGGTTTTACGCTGCTTTTAGCATTATTCCAGCAACATCACGGCGGGGGATACCAGAAATGGGCTTCACACATTGTACCCATGTGGGGATTCGAACCCGGGTCTTCGGCGTGACGAGCCAACGCTTTAACCACTAGGCTACCCCACCGCCCCGACAGTTTTAAGATCAAACTGGTACTTCTTCACAAGACAAATAGGATAAACACTATCATATTAGCAAAGTATGGAACATTTAGAATGTGTCTCACTTTGCCCTTTCTACCCAAAACTGTTAAAGGAGCATTAAACTACAACTGGGTCTTGAGAAATAAACACAGCGTTTCCGCTGACACAGCTTAATATTTCTCAGCTGTGAGAAAGTGCATGCTTGTCAAAAACCTCCCCATCATTAAAGAAACAATTTCTAATGTCCATAACCCCTCCAACCTCATCTAATAAACCCTTTCAGGAACGCAAATAATAGACCGATCTGAAGGTTGGCGTCATTAACTAATGTTTCTTGGAAGGAAGCAGATGCCACTGTGTCCAACAAAAGAATGTTTCATCTCGGATAATGGCCAGGTAGCCAAACAACATAGTTGCACCCAACATCAGCTGGACACGAGCCTCGAGAAACAGCTGTTCCATTATTAAAGTTACATATGTAGACAAGTATCAATGAAAACAGTGTTATCACTATCCAGGGATTTATCATGACAGACAAAATTTGGGGTCCACGGGACCCCTACTTACTAACTTCAACGGTCTGTACATTAAATACAAGGGTCCTGTAAAGTGATGAAATGATCAAGCAGATCATACTGTAAGGTTTAAGGAGTGCTTTAATCACAAGAACTATATACCTCTTGTCACAAATTTTGAACAGTGAATATTAATGCGCGTCCCAAGGAACACGGTATGTAATTTTTCTGTGTCCATTTATACATTTGTAATGAACATTTCTGCTTCGTGTGACTATCCCTCGCCAAGTCTACATTAGAACTAGACTAGAGTAAATTAAATTTTATTTCAGTTCTTTGTAGCTGAAGTTTATTTTATGTATTTTGACTGAAATATACATCAAGTGGATAAGACAGTAAAACAGTTTGCTATATCTATCAGTTTGGTTTAAACGCGTTCACTATAAGAGTAAGTTTAGAATATGTTTCTTCATATGGTAATAAAATGCAACAATTTTCAAACTTTTAATTTTCAAGTAAATCTCAGAAAAACTTGCAAGGTTTAATTCATGTTACTTTGGTTTCTGAATTTTTTTTTGTTCCCATTGCAGACCCAATGCCTAAAGTAAACAAAAAACCCAAAAACAAACGCTTTTTTTAGAAAAATTATAATATCAAAAGGCACCAGTTTTATCAAATAATATATACCAGTTTCAGACCGAAACAGAGAATATAATCTGCGAATAAATGAGCGACATTTGAAAAAGTCTTCCACATGAAAACAGAAAACTATTAAAAGCTTCACAAAGGTTTAAGGGTGCTGCAGGTTGTATCCCATAGCTGCCAGGATGCACTGGTTGTGGGTACAAATCCCAGATACGTGCCGAGGATGATCCTTCCCCTGTCAACATCATACTCATGGGCTTCACTGAAGTGGTAAACAAGTATGAACTGTGTCACTTCTGGCCGGCCTCACACATTAAGCTGACAAACCATGACGTAACTGAAATACTGTACAAAGCCTTATAAATCCCGACTGACTTCACATTGAATAATATCAAATCATGAACACAGCCTGAAGCTTTAAAAGAAAACTCTCTCACATATCAGCATAAACAGACTTATCTGTGTTTTTCTATCTTTCATTTTAACTGCAGTTATGTTTGGTGTCTGTCCCGACTACCATATCTTTTAATCTTTTAAGGGATGGATACCTTCACCATCGATACATTTTACGTTACAGTGATGTTGAGTGAGTGAGTTTAGCTTTACGCCGCACTCCACACTATTCCACTATATGGTGGCGGTCAATAAATAATCAAGTCTGGAACAGACAATCAAGTGATCAACAGCATGAGCATTGATGCTCAGCCCGATTTTATATTGTATTGTCCTAATTTCAAATCCAATTTTAGAGTGAGTGAGTTTAGTTTTACGCCACACTCAGCAATATTCCAGCTATATATATCTGTAAATAATCGAGCCCGGATCAGACAATCCAGTGATCAACAGCATGAACATCGATCTACGCAATTGGGAACCGATGACATGTGTCAACCAAGTCAGCGAGCCTGACCACCCGATCCCACTAGTCGCCTCTCACGACAAGCATGGTTTACTGAAGATCAATTCTAACCCAGATCTTGAACCATACAGGATAACATATCAGTATCATTCTTCATTTAGGCCTTATATTTCATTCTGGCAAGAAAAATGAAACAAACCAACAAAACAAATCTGAACTTAAATAAAAATATATTTTCTTTTGATAAAACATCTTCTTCTTGTTTTTGTCTGACAATGTATTACTATTATGACAAATGAAATAAAAACCAGAACATTTTATGTAGTGAATAATACCTGCATAAGTTTTCATACTAGCATAAAACAACTTATTGTCATTTGGTGTTATGCTGCAGCATGCTTCCATGATGACATAACTACAAACTTGTATTATATTCATCAGTGCTCTTCTGGAAGTGAGGGAGGTTTTATGCCACTTTTAGCAATATTCCAGCAATATCATGTTGGAGGGACACTGGTCTTAACACATTGTACTTATGTCAGGAATTGAACCCAAGCCTTGGGCATGACAAGCTAACGCTAACGCCCCTGCTATTCTTGGAATTTGAATTCGTTTTACTCTTTTTTTTTCATCCACCCACATTGAATTTTACATCCGGTATATTGATAACTCCTAAAAACTAAAAAAATAAAAAGTAATAGCTCTTAGCTTGCAAGGCTGCTGCTGCAGTGGTGTGCATTTCAGAGTGCCATTAAACATTAAAACACACCAACCAAATATCATTGACGCCATACATTCTTAACCATCCAACCCATTTGTTATCTTAAAGAATCATGTTTCTATGATTTTGATACTTGTGAAACTGGACTACCACAAAGCATGTTCACCAGCTTACAGTAAAAACCCTGTGTGCAAGCAAACATTTTTTTAAAACTTTTAAAAGAATAGATTAGCAAATCAATACAAAGAAATTCATTTCGCTGATGAAATAATAAAAATGGACAAGTATTGCCAAAGGGAAGTTACTATTATCAGCCTCAGCTGCAAGGAAGTGCCTGTTTGTGGCCTGTTTTCTGATGTTAACATCACAAGGGTGCCAAACAATCGTTATAGCATCCAAAACAGAGAATCGGAGGAAGGGTGGCAGTGAGTGAGTTGGGTTTAACACTGACTGACTGACTGAGTTTAGTTTTACGCCGCGTTTAGCAATATTCCAGCAATATCACGACAGGGGACACCAGAAATGGGCTTAACACATTGTGCCCACGTGGCAGGGTCTTGGTTGACGAGCCAATGCTTTAACCATTAGACTACCCCACCGGCCCAGGGTTTAACACTACTTTTGAATAGTACTCCAGTTATATCACTGTCGGTATATATACGGACCGGTATATACAGTACAACCAGAAATTATTGAGAATTTAAAGATTGTAATTTTTTAAATTTTGTTCACTCATTACTCACGTATTAAATGTGAATATTAGCAGAACATAACTCCAGATTCAAAGACAGGTGAACAGTTAGTACTTTGTCAAGTCACCATGGGCAGCAATGCAGGCTTCAATGTTGCGGGGCATACTACTGATCAAAGAAGTTAGAAAGTCGTGGTCCATGCTGTCCTAATATCGGACCACCTCTTCTTTCATTTCAGCAATATTTGTCAGATTTTTCTTATTGACACTTTCCTTCATAAGTCCCCAAACATTTTCTATTGGATTTGGGTCAGGGCTATAACTTGGCCAATCTAATAATGTCATATTTTGGGTCCGAAACCCGCCCGTGAATGCTTTGAACGATGTTTTGGGTCGTTGTCCTGCTGGAAAATCAACAAATTTCCATAGAACACGTGAGCAGATGGAAGTAAATGTCCCTCGAGAATATCTGTGTACCGCTCACTGTTCATATTCCCTTCAAATACACAGAGGGGAGTTGCCCCTAACACAGATATGCCAACCCACACGTTACATTTCGGACTGTACTTTGAGCGCTGATACAAAGGTTTTTCAGTTTGTTTGGTCCAGAGTTTCAGTGTATTAGGAAACAGCTACACAGAACTTTCATCTGAGAAAATCACATTGTCCCAGTTAAAATTTCTATGCTGTAAGCACCAGTTCAACCTTCAATCCTTTTGTTCAGGTTTCATGATCGGTGATGGAATTCCTCGACTTTTCTGCCAACCCATTCCATGCAGCTCAGTTCTAATTGTCTCCTTACAGACAGACAGAGTTCCTCTATCAATCATATCCAGCCTTAAGTTTTCTAAACTCCTTCGTTTGTTTTGAGAAACAAGAATACCAAGCCACCTCCTGTCACCGACAGTCAATTTTCTGGGCCTACCTGCGCCTCCCTGGTGCTCAATGCCATATCCATTTGCAATATTTTTCTAAACACTATAAACAGTGGACAAAGAGATGCCTGTTCTACATGAAATCACTTTAGCTGATCTGATGTCCTTGTTATAATACTCTAAAATCAACTTCCTCTTCTCTAAATCATCCATACTGAGCATCACTGAAAATGTCGTCTGCTAGCAAGTAAACAAAGGGGGATAACTCTTCACAAACTAATGAAAAAGGATTAACGGAGTTGTCTCTCTTGAATGAAACCAAGCACTTGATAGCCGGTCAAGGTTGTTTATACTAGAAATCCAATTAAACATATTCCTAAAATTCTCAATAATTTCTGGTCATACTATATGCATGTTGGTGAAAAGAAATTATACATGTCTCAACTGCTTTGGTGAAACCCAGGAATGGTGCTGACAAACTTAGAATCATAACTGTGTCTTCCAGTCATATCAATGTCATTATATGAAAATGTGAAAAGAGGAGACTGATGACTAAGTTTAGTAATCAATAGTTTAATAATTGACTTCCGTTGATAAATGGGCAGCGCAAAAAAAACATTGCTATCGCAATAGTTGTTTCCCCCTCAATATTCACCCCTTATGTTGGTGTGTTTAGCTAAAGAAGTCACTTGCCCAATATTGAGTACAAGTATTGAAGCAACTATCTCTACAAAACCTTTGCATTCCAAGCAAAAAGAAGTTGTAATCCATAAAAGATACAACAACTTCTACAATGACACAGAGAGATGTACATTATAACAATCTTCCAACAAGTTCCATTATCTGTTTTGAAACATGATGCATCAGTGCCTCAGAGAATTGTTCCCTTCTACAGAGTTCCTATTAAAAGATATGTGGGTGGAGGTTGAAACCCAGGGACTGAAGGCAGGGCCCGTGCTGCCTGCGCCATGGACAAATCCTGCCTAATTTCCATGGACAAATCCTGCCTAATGTCGAACCGATTGCTCATCAGTAAAGACTCTAGACCTTGGTCTTGACCATAGAACTCTATAGACTCTAGACCTTGGTCTTGACCATAGTCTCTTGCGTCTGTACGGCACACGGCCGACAGGCTATCAGCCTGATCAAACTGCCTCTGCAGATTAAATTTTAGCCTCATTTTTTATCAAATTTGCAAAGAATAGATATATGGGTGAATGAATGTCCCCTGTAAGGGATGAAAAGAATGCCGTATATTGTCCATTTAATCCAATCATATTAAAAAAAAAATATCTTGACACAATGAAAATCAGTTATAAAAAGAGTAGGGAGGACCCGTGAGGCCAGGGGCACATAGAAAATGGGGATACAAATTGGCCATGAATGTTTTGACATTGCAGACACGTGCTTGTGACATTATGATTTTTGGCGGGAAAATTAGATGAAAAGCAAGCAATATGCACAAAATATAGAATGCGATTGTCAGAAACATTAACCAATGCGACACTACTGACCAGGCTAGCAATTCTCGAAACGTTCGTAGCCTTACGAACTTCTTAAGTCCATTCTTAACACATTGGCTACGATCAAAGTTAAGGAATTCTTAGGGCTACGAATGTTTCGAGAATAAGGGCCCAGGAGTCTTGTAGTTCTTGAAAATTTGAAGAAAAAATTTAAAACACTTCCACTCTGTAAACACGTCTTCTGTGTTGTCCATACAGAAAAATTATGAGAGGTTTTCAACAACTACGTTGTGACATCACAGCTAAGGGAGATAACTGCATAACTCTTTTAAGCATACCACTAGGGATAGCTATGATTGTCATGTCCATTCTGTATGTGTCTGTGGAATCCACAGGAATAAGGCAACCATAATCCAGAGGGAATATTTACGCCTATAATTGAATTGTTCCCTTCTACAGAGTTCCCATTAAAAGATGTGTGGGTGGAGGAGGAGGGATGACTGGCTAGTCATGCTGAAGGCTGTAACGAATACACAATGAGGCAAATAAGATATGTTTTCTGATTTTTTTAGTAATGAATAGGAATATTTAATCAGGAATACTGTCTAATATCAAGGAATTAAAATAACAAACATGCCATGTAATTGCTTAGGTTGAAACCTTTAAATATTTTCTATAAAGCAAAAACAACCCTGTTATACAATGCAAACAATGCCGGTTATAGCCTAATGAAAGTGCCATAAGGGACCTTTTTAAAATAATAATTTGGCAATATTACATTTTTACATCCCACTTTGATAAAGAACAAACTAGTCCAAGTTAAAACACTCTCTTCAAAATATTCATAAATATTCAATACTAGTGACAAGTAAAAAATGGAATTCATGCAGTTCGATCCACCAAAAACACGAGAGAATTACAACAGCCCATCCTTGAGGTAGCTCTCTGTGATAATGTAAGAATTTTGCTACAAGCTTCATGAAAACAAACCAATCCCCCATCAGTCTGCATTATGTACAACAAACCCTTACTACTGCAACTCCAGAGTAATAACATATCCATCATATATCTGTAGTGGTAGACTAACTATACCTTTATCCATCACAAGTTTAACATCAGGGAAATGTAATTGGGCATATGGCTTCGGGCAATTGGATGGAAGAGATTCCTTTTCAGAATTCTTGCACAAACAATCTAATTTCACATTTGGCATTCTTCCTAAAGAACTTTTCTTCTGACTTTTTTTTTTATCAATACAAAAAAAATCATAAATAAAGCATTTCTTCAAAAACCTATTCCCAAGATCCAAATTGGAATGCACTGTCTAACATCTATACAACACACAACCATTATCTAGCAAGCTTGGAATCCCGTAACAGGTGCCTGGTGGACAAATGTAATTACCAAGTGTTCTATCCTTATATAAGAGTTTTGACATTGAGTGATTGAGAGAAGAGAATCAAACGACGGAAGATAATGGAAATTTGTTGAGGCCGACAAAAACTTCAAATCTGACTTTTCTGTATCACTGCTGTTCCTATCCTTCATCACTATTAAGACATGCATGTACTATCTTTGATATCTAACCACACCATCTCACGGACATGCTACAGAAGAGGGGGCAATTACCACACTGAAGACTACGATCAATATTACCATATGGCTTGGAACTCAACCATGCTCTTCCCTCTCAAGTATATTTCCATTATGTGAGCAGAATATCGGCTGACATGATTCCTACTTTAAATTCAATGTCAGTTTTATCCCTAATCATGGTGATCAGCAATATAAGCAGGGACATGCTGGTCAGTCTTTGGACTTGATTTGCCCTGGTTATCTCCCTTTATTCAATCAACACTTTTCTCGTCTTGTTCCAAGATGGTTTGTTGAATAATTCACTCTGAGAACACCAATCTGTAACCTTTCTTCAGCAAACCCAAGTCAAGTTGAAATGAGGTTAATCTGCCTTTCAAACACAGGCTTATGAAAAGGTTGTCGACTAAAATTAATTCAAGGCTCAATTTCTATGTTGAGGCTGTCCTGAGCAGGATGGTAGTTTGACAGGCAATTTGCATGTGACATTTGAGAAGGACTGGAGAAAACGAAGCAATGATAGGATGTCGCTGGTCATTAAAAAGGTGATGTTGGGAAAGGTTCATTAGCTCGCATTCAGCAGTCCTTTAATAATCGAAATTCAGATTTCAATTTTCCACATAATGTCTTTACTACGTTATGATCGTCAAGATCCCCAAATAAACGGAAATTGATTTTGGGAATTAGTACGAAGTTAGTTTTCAGGCAATACCTCGAAGCAATCAGCTGCCCATCAGTTTCACTTTTACAGCTTTTATTTTATAAAGGATAACAAATTATTATTGTGAGTGTGAGGCAAAGCAGCACACTTTTATAGTTTTAGTTTAACTCACTACAACTGCCATGGGAGTGAGGACAATTATTAATGAGGCTGCAATTTGATCAAAGACAAATTACACCATAATGATTTACAGATCTTCACACCACAAAGGGCATGTAACATGTGGGTTACTTACTCAGATTCAAGGAACGGGTGTCTCTATAAGAAGTTCAAGTCAATATTAGGTCAATTAACCTGTGTTCCAACTCCATGTACGGGATCGGGTGGTCAGGCTCACTGACTTGGTGGACACATGTCATTGGTTCCCAATTGTGCAGATCGATGCTCATGCTGTTGATCTCTGGATTGTCTGGTCCAGACTCGATTATTTACAGACCGCCGCCATATAGCTGGAATATTGCTGAGTGTGTCGTAAAACTAAACTCACTCACTCACTCCAACTCCATGTCATATCTCTTTACCATATATTTTTGTAATTTCAGCCATAGATTAGGATCTCATGCATCACAGGATGCACTGTTTGGAATAACATTTTCCATATTTACATAAATG
This sequence comes from Haliotis rubra, assembly GCF_003918875.1. Classification (NCBI taxonomy): domain Eukaryota; kingdom Metazoa; phylum Mollusca; class Gastropoda; order Lepetellida; family Haliotidae; genus Haliotis; species Haliotis rubra. Next base: position 2,000,124 of record NW_025767424.1, read on the forward strand.
AGTTATGAAACTTTCTTTTCTGAAACACTGATGAACTCCTGGTTTGTATTGAGGCTCATGGCACTGTGGTTCCCAAAAACTTAAATCTTTACTATCCATGTTTGAGTCAAAAACACTTACCAACTACTTCAACATACAGATATTATTATGAAAGTAACATTTAATGACTAGTCAGGAAACTTAAACTGGGTTGACACAAACTGGAAAACACAAGCCTTCTCTTTGTTCATGTGTTGAGCAAACACAGTCAAAGAGGAAACACTGAGGAAGATGAGGTAAATAAATGAATGCCATTGCCGTATCACTACAGATATCCTTTATAAAACCGGTTAGAACTGGTTTTCAGCAACCTACACTGGTTGTAACAGGTGACAAACAGATTGGGAATCAGGCTCACTAACTTGGATGAGTGAGTAAGCCTATTTTTACGCCGCACTCAGCAATATTCCAACCATATGGCGGCGGTCTGGACCAGACAATCCAGTGATCAACAGCATGAGCATTAATCTACGCAATTGGGATACGATGAAGTGTCAACCAAGTCAGCAAGTCTGACAACCCGATCCCATTAGTCACCTCTTACGAAAAGCATGGGTTGCTTAAGATCAATTATAACTCTGATCTTCACCATAGCTTGTCATCATACATCATCACCAATGTGGATAGCTGTTCACAGTTTCAATCAGGACTAGAATACTGACAGGTCATCATCTTAGAGCTGCAACAGTACAGCATTTAACAACAAGCACAGGAAGAGTGGGGGCTTCAGACAGCACCAATGTGAAACATCAAACTTGAGTTCCCAGAGCAAATATTTTTCCACTCACACAGCCCCATTGACTCACACAACCAAACACTTTCTTCACTTGAATCTTCCCAGAGCCATCCAAATCAAAGTACATCTGCTCAGTATTTTACCAAAAGCTGCCTTTTAGCAAAAACATTACACCAACATGAAGACTCTGATTTAATATTGAATTCAGCTGGCTAGACTTGCCAATTATCATAATCTTTTAAATCATATTTTTTCCAATGAAGAATGGTGCTTCTGCCTTGTTACCCAACAAGTTGATTGATCAGAGCTGCATTCAATTATTACATAAGCATCACATCGGGATATTCAGACAACTTCACAACCCAACTCAATCTAATGATCTCCCAGTGTCAAAAAACATGGTCTATCCATCAGAACCACCCAAACCCTGTTAACATCTAACCACCTGAATACTGATAATCTTGTGATTACCGGCTACATTTCAGCTTAAGACTGACTTCAATAATCGCAGGTCATGTTAAGGCGACGTAGACCTCACATGCTTTCTCTCCCCTCCTCACATCGGAAATCAATGTAATTGCAAAACGATGTTCTAGTCATTAAACTACAGATAATTCCCAACGACTGCAAGACCTCCATACATTTCAGACCACAAAAGCCAAGCTGTATTGTCGTGTGCAAGAAGTGTTCAATGATTTCTCCCTCCTTCGCCATTGTTCCGACGCAGGCAGGTCAGACAATTTAACGTTATGGTATTGCAAATGAATACACCCCATGGGAATAATTATCATGAACTTGGCTGCTTTTTACCCAACTCCGATATATAAATTTGTGATTTCCCTTTACCCCCTGTTGACGGTTTGATGTGCACACAAAAGACTGGAAGAGCTCAACAGAAAACATAGTGTAAGTTGATTGGCTTTGATTGGCTGATATACCATCGTCAATACCAGGTTTAGTGGGACAATTAAAGTGCACTGGATCTGATGTAATGAAATTTATTCATCTATTTCTAGCCTCTCTAACTGTCTGACAGGTACAGTGCATAGCCAGAAAACATAAAGGCCTTAATCTAATTATACTCTTAAGAGCACAGAAAAGGTTTTCTTGGTTTGATTGTGCTTTTATGATTATATTTGGAAACATTTCAAAATGGTACCATTAGGCAAGAAAATACCAAATGAAGCCATATACCCACTTCCTCACATGTACTCTCGACCTTGATTGTGTTTTATTCATTCAGAATTGTTTCAAAATGGACCAGGAAACCAAGATAACAGTGAATGGTTAAGTTCATAATTAATTAATATTAGATAATCATTAACGAGTGCGTCACACACAAATGCCACCTGAAAATTCTGCCAAAAGATTTCTGGCAAGCTGACATAAAAGACTGACTGTCTGAGTTTGGTTTTACGCCGCTTTTAGCAATATTCCAGCTACATCACGGCGAGGGACACCAGAAATGGACTTCACATATTGTACCCATGTGGGGATTCGAACCCGGGTCTTCGGCGTGACGAGTCAACGCTTTAACCACATGGTCAATACCGTAAATGGGCATCACCCAGTTTCACCCATGCAGGAAATTGAAGCTAGGTATCAAGTATGATGATTCTTCAACCACTACTCTACCATACCATACTAAAGCCAGGACTTATCCATATCTCTGTATGCTTCATTACATGCTTACAGTTGTAAACAAGTTTCAAGGAGAAACAATTTGTCACCATTGCCTAATGATTGAGATGTGTTTGCAATTTTTATGATATATGAACGGGCTATAAGTTTTGCTTTCTGAATGAAATCAACTCTCATTTGAGGATAAATTCACAAAATAAAACACAACTCTGTAAGGCATTAATTTGTAAATGCTTGGTTTCAATTGTTTTTGTATTATCATTATTTTCCAAGTAACCGTTATTGATATTTCCATTTATTCTTTTGAGGATAATGGTGGTTGCCAGGAAAATAATGATTATACAAAAATGGTGTATTTGATTTCTAGGTTACAATTTCAAATATTATCCCACATTAGGCCTATGGTAAACAAATATTATGGAAATGCATGCATCTGGCAATCGTCTTCTTCCCTGATCTAAACGATGGCCACACATCCATATCTCATCCCAGCCATCCCTGAGGTACAGTGTGTGTTTGTTCCTACAAACTGATATTAGCAATAATTTATCTTTAAGCTACCAATCTTCACCACATCAATACCTCATAACTGAACCAACTACATGATATTACTTGGCCACGCGCTGACCGATATTTGGTCAGGCTACGAAATGGATGGTCACTTAAGGTATCTTGTAATGGGTCAGAGGTTAGGTATCTTTCCTTTCAATTGTGAAATGATTTTAGATAAATAAATCACTGATATGGAGATAAAAGTGATGAATACAAGTGTAGGATACAAGTGATGAATATAAGTGTAGGATACAAGTGAGGAATACGAGTGTAGGATACAAGTGATGAATGCGAGTGTAGGATACAAGTGATGAATGCGAGTGTAGGATACAAGTGATGAATGCTAGTGTAGGATACAAGTGAGGAATGCGAGTGTAGGATACAAGTGAGGAATATGAGTGTAGGATACAAGTGAGGAATGCGAGTGTAGGATACAAGTGAGGAATGCGAGTGTAGGATACAAGTGAGGAATGCGAGTGTAGGATACAAGTGATGAATGCGAGTGTAGGATACAAGTGAGGAATGCGAGTGTAGGATACAAGTGATGAATGCAAGTGTAGGATACAAGTGAGGAATGCGAGTGTAGGATACAAGTGATGAATGCGAGTGTAGGATACAAGTGAGGAATGTAGGATACAAGTGATGAATGCGACTGTAGGATACAAGTGAGGAATGCGAGTGTAGGATACAAGTGAGGAATGCGAGTGTAGGATACAAGTGAGGAATGCAAGTGTAGGATACAAGTGATGAATGCAAGTGTAGGATACAAGTGAGGAATGCGAGTGTAGGATACAAGTGATGAATGCGAGTGTAGGATACAAGTGATGAATGCGAGTGTAGGATACCAGTGAGGAATATGAGTGTAGGATACAAGTGAGGAATACGAGTGTAGGATACAAGTGATGAATGCAAGTGTAGGATACAAGTGATGAATGCGAGTGTAGGATACAAGTGATGAATGCAAGTGTAGGATACAAGTGAGGAATACGAGTGTAGGATACAAGTGATGAATGCAAGTGTAGGATACAAGTGAGGAATACGAGTGTAGGATACAAGTGATGAATGCAAGTGAGGAATACGAGTGTAGGATACAAGTGAGGAATACGAGTGTGGGATACAAGTGAGGAGTAACAGTGTAAGATACAAGTGAGGAATACGACTGTAGGAAGCAAGCATAGGATACATGTCAGGAATATGACTGTAGGATACAAGTGAGGAATTCAAGTATTGGACACAAGTTAAGAATACAAGTACAGGATTTAAATGAAGAATATGACTGTAACATACAAGTGAGGAATACAAGTATAGGATACAAGTTAGGAATACAAGTATAGGATACACATTAGGAATATGAATACAACATACAAGGTAGGAATGAAAGTGTAGGTTACAAGTGAGGAATACAATTTTGATTGATTGAATGAATGATGAGTGGGGGTGATATTGATTTGAGATTTTCTTTGCTAAAGCGTTCGAATCAAGGGTTACCCAAAGCAAGGTGATACCTGTAATAGAAACCTTGAGGATGCAGGCATGAATGATCAAATGGCATTTCAATGAATATTACCACATAATTCTCACACGCAAATAGACACTGACATAAAATAACCTGTTCTTGCTCATAAGTCAATATCACATTTTCTCTTTTTCCAAATTTATGTAAAATCTCAAACTTTTTCCCTAATTAAATGTCAAAATTCCCCAATCCATAAAAATTTATTGAACTATCCCTGACAAAGGGATCTATTTTCTCAGTAAATCTCATTAGCATCTTTTCTGCAACTACTGAATCTATAAACCATAAAATCAGATCTTGTACTGAAATAATTAACTACTGTCTATTCACCCAGAAATCCATACTGTACACCAGCTAATATGTAGGGCAGATCATTAATGACAGCAGCCGAATTAGCGGCTGAGAACCAATAAGGATTCATCTAATCAGCTCACCATCATTATTCTCCCTCGTGTTGATACAGTTGTCCTGACTTAGTTGTATGGATGTAAACAATATGGACATCAATGACCTGACATGGGCTGGGGTCAAGAGAAGTAATTAGCATGTGGCACTAACAAGACTACAACTGATTTTGACCTTAAACTCATCATATCACAACCTAAAGGTGCTTGTCCGAGTAAGGTTTTATGCCACTTTTAGCAATATTTCAGCAACATCCTGGTAGCGGACACCGGAAATGGGCTTCACACCTTGTACACATGTGGGGAATCGAACCCAGGTTTCCAGTGTGACAAGTGAACGCTTCAACCATTAGGCTACCCTACTGCTCCACTACCAGAAGGAAATTTCCAACATGGCAGACATGTTTGATCAGCAATTTATGAACTCTCTTAAAGATACTGATGGTCCTGTTGAAGATTTTTTCCAAAACTATCTTATTCTGCTAACAAGATATAAAAAGTATTTTAAAAATATAAAAATTTATGAAGATTACTATAACTCATAACAAAATGTGTCATATGTGACAGGAAGGTGTCACAAAGTAGGTGTAGGGTGTCAGACAAATCAATAAATCTTGCATACCAAGAAACTGGAAACAAGACCTTTCAGCTGAAACCAATTCAATCCCTCTCCTAAATTACGTACTTTATAACACAAGCATCAGAAATGTTGACATCATTCTATCATATCTCCTTGCATTGTTTCCAATAGGATAAGGTTGGTTGTAATGGCAGAATTAGCATATTTCATCACCTTTGTTTCAATGGAAGCACCACCTGCTGATATAATAGAAGCCCTGTCTGTGTTCAAGTTTGAGTCCACTGAAACAAGCACCTGTCTGTGTGTGTCTAATGCTGGTTTATAGTTCGAGCCCACTGAAACAAGCACCTGTCTGTGAGTGCCTATGCTCGTTTAAGTCAGAGCCCACTGAAACAAGCACTTGTCTGTGTGTGTCTAATGCTGGCTCTATAGTTAGAGCCAACTGAAACAAGCACTTGCCTGTGAGTGTCTATGCTTGTTCTAGTCAGAGCCCACTGAAACAAGCACCTGTCTGTGAGTGTCTGTGCTGGTTCTATAGTTCGGAGCCCACTGAAACAAGCACTTTTCTGTGTGTGTCTAATGCTGGTTCTATAGTTAGAGCCCACTGAAACAAGCACTTGCCTGTGAGTGTCTGTGCTGGTTCTATAGTTAGAGCCCACTGAAACAAGCACTTGTCTGTGAGTGTCTATGCCCATTGAAAGTCAGGGCCCACTGAAACAAGCACATGTCTGTAAGTGTCTATGCTGGTTCTAGTCAGAGCCGACTGAATCAAGCACCTGTCTGTGTGTGTCTAATGCTTGGTCTATAGTCAGAGCCTACTGAAATACCTAGCTGTAGTTTAACATTGATACCACACCCAGACAAAGCATAGTGTGTCTGACACCATCACTCCATGTTTTATCGTCTAACTGCTGGAAACCAGACAGGGTAACAATAAGTACCATACGATAACGCTTTTCATTGATGTGGCCACACACTTACCAACAGACCACACAGGCATTCCTGGAGTATCCGAAGAGCAGCAAATGCTCTATTAAGGTTTGCTCTGTGTATCAGATATTTTCAGCAGTAAGAGACACTACAAGAGCTTTAGACCATAATCTGTACAGTCTAAATCTCCGACCTTTGACCAGTTACGTATTTCGTATTACTCTGGCAGTTCATGTTTTCAGAGGTCAAAGGCTGGAACACCATTTCAATCTGCTCACTGCAATAATATGCACTGGTTTATTTTAAACATTTAACACAAAATTTGCATTTTGTACCCTCATTTACGAAAAAATCTTATAGAACACATTGGCAACTATAAGTTGTGTATTTTACTCACGATGGTTGATCTCATCCTAAAAATGTATGGAAGCATGGTCTGAATAAGAAGTGGCAGAAATTCTGTACTACAGAATTTTTGTTTTCTAACTGACATTTTCCATCTTGGTGTGTCACTGACATCAATGTCGGGCCGTGGGGTAGCCTGGTGGTTAAGGCGTTCACTCATCATGCCAAAGACCTGAGTTCAATTCCTCACATGGGGACAATGGGCAGCCCAATTCTGGTGTCCCCTGCAGTGATATTGCTAGAGTATTGCTAAAAGCGGCATTAAACTAAACTCACTCACCCACTCTTATGAATATCATACACACAGACAACTCTACTGAAACACACTTTTTGAAGAATATTGAAAGTGAGATTTAACGTTGGTTTGAGTTATATCATGAGGTGTTTGACGTTGATGTTTACACTCCTGATGAAACCCAAAAGCATGGGTATGACCAACGACAATCCGAACACCAGGTCACTGGTTTCAGGTGAAAATTCGCCGAGAAATGTGGTGTGTAATAGACCCTGTTTACATGGCCTGATCTTTATATGGGTGTATATTTGCATATGTATAGAAGTACACGTGAGTATTCAGCAATACCAACTTTAATGTGGACATTCAGAGCTTGGCAGTTGTTTCTTTCGTTTCCATGGAGTTAAAAAATTGTGTTCAAATTAAATCAAACACATAATGCTTCATGCAAAGATTTCTGTTAGTCAACATTCTTCGCGTCTGATTTTGATTAGTGAGTGAGTATGGTTTTACGCCGCTTTCAGCAATATTCCAGCAATATCACGGCGGGGGACACCAGAAAATGGGCTTCACATATTGTACCCATGTGGGGAATCGAACCCGGGCCTTCGGCGTGAAGAGCCAACGCTTTAACCACTAGGCTACCCCACAGCCCCGATTTTGATTAGAATCACATTTTCATGTCCACAGTTGTGAACAAACTGATGAAAATAAATGCTGTACACCACTTACAAACCTTATTTACATACGTTAGTTAATATTTGTGTGAACATATGGTAAATTGATATATAGAAATATATGTAAAGCAACACTTGTGACAAAGCACTATAGTATAGTGCTGGTCGACCATGACGTGCATATGTGTCTACAGCTGCACATGTGTAAAATTACTTGTGTGTGGAAACACTGTGCATTTGAACAAAGTAGTAGAGGACTGGGTCACCCATCTCATAGAGATAAAGGACAAAGGATCATACTATAATGCTGACTGACCGAGATCTTTGTTGAGTGCATATGTACAAAGTTGAAGATGGTACTGTTGGAGAAAACCATCAAAGACCTAATTATTCTATCTTGCAGTTATCAAAGGCAAATTAATCTCTGCCAATAATGCTTGGCTATCTCACCGATCTCATTCATCCACTTAACACTATCAGCCTCTCTAAACTCCACTTATATTCCCATCTTGGTATGTTCATCCTAACATGTGGTATGAAGTCAAGACTCCTGACCTAATTCCGTTCTCTGATAATATATATTTGTATTTCAATATCATTTCATCATTTACATCAAAATATGCTTTCAAATGTGTTTTGATCTAAACTTCATAATTCTTGAATGAAGTCAAAATAAATCATGGGCTTGACTGGCAAATCTACAACTGGCTGTCCTGAATGGACACTTGTAATGAACACAAAGTATCCACTGTCACAGTACAGGTCAAAAAGAACATCCAAGACAAACAAAGGCAACACCCATCTTCAAATTCTAAACATCTTGACACAAAAATCAAAGTTTGATAAACAGGTTTGAAAAATTCAACAAAACTTCTCCAAAGTGAAACATGGGAAGGAGGCTCCCTGGCTTTGAAGTTGACTGGCCAGGTTATCGTGTTTGCCTTGAGAGGGCAGCCCAATCTATCACACAGACTACAGGTCCAATGCAATTACTCAGACTTGGTCTGACAGATGCACCTTAACCAAACAAAAGCCTTGGAGATGTACAAGCTGAAAGAGACAGTACATAGAGCACAGACACTGAAATATTGCTGATCGTAGGGATCATAGGATCAAGTCCTATTGAAGAAGTTCGTCACACTATCACCGCAATCCTTCCAATTTACAGGGGGATCTGTACACACAAATTCAGTTTTTCATTGGGACCATGAGATCTTGTTCGGGGCATCATAACTATGATAGACTGTTTGTCACATTGTAATCACACTTGAGTCACATTGTCGTTGACCCGTGTCGTTGATCCATTCAGGTTAAAATTGATCTTCAGTAACCCATGCTTGTTGTAGGAGGCGACTAACGGGATCGGGTGGTCAGGCTCGCTGACTTGGTTGACGTAAACTAAACTCTCTCACTCACATTGTAGTCACATAACCAGCACAACAAGATTTAAGCCCATGTCTATTCCAACCCTCATGAGGCTGACTTCTTTGAGTGGCCTAGTTAAAAGAAGTTAGTCCCCACATTGTGTAAGCATTTCTGGTGTCCCTATGTTGCTGGAATATTGCTAAAAGCTACACGAAAAACTGCCAGTCAGTCAGTAGTTTTAGAAGTTAGTGTGATAACAGTGTTAGTAGCTACCTGGAAATGTTGCTCATATTAATAATAAGGAAGTATCCATAAAACTCTCTCCGTTGTTCAACCCATATGTGGGACACCACAAACACCCTGGTTTGATTCTTCGCGTGAATCCATGGATTCTAAAATGAATACACTGTTCACACATGAGTACAATCATTCCCCATAGGCACATCTACTGCACATAAGGATTATGATTTCCCAGGAGTACAATATTTGTCAAGTGAGTAGAATGATTCCTTACAATAATACAATGATTTCCCCACGAGTACAATATTTGACATATGAGTAGTATGATTCCTTACAAAAATATGATTTCCTATGAATACAATATTTGACATGAGTACAATGATTCCTTACAATAATACAATGATCTCCCCACGAGTACAATATTTGACATATGAGTAGTATGATTCCTTACAAAAATATGATTTCCTATGAATACAATATTTGACATGAGTACAATGATTCCTTACAATAATACAATGATTTCCCCACGAGTACAATATTTGACATGAGTAGTATGATTCCTTACAAAAATATGATTTCCTATGAATACAATATTTGACATAAGTGCAATGATTCTTTACAATAATACAATGATTTCCCATGAGCACAATTCCACTTAAGTACAAGAAGTCTACATGCGAGTACAATGATTCCACACTCTAGTACAATGATTTCCCACATGAGTAAGTACTTCCTTGATCACTCCACATATTGTGTTCATATCCCACTAGATTTGTCCTTTTTAGTGGTGGAAGTAGAATTGAAGTGAAAACGGTTAATAATGGGAGCTGGAGGGGTGGGGTGTGTGTTCCATTCTCTCATTGTCTAAACTACTTGATGTGCACAAAACATTTTCCTCCACCAGCCCTAACTTGGCCTTGGATTTTTTTCAGGAATTAGTCTTCTATCGACCATCATAAGATGAGCTTTCCAGACCAAAATTAAATTTTGCTGGACCCAGGCTTTGGACTGGTGGCTAAAGTCTTGTGTGAGTAATATATCTGCATAACCCAGCTGATGCCTCATTACTGAATTCAGCAAACTGCTGAACTGAATGATTGCTGCATGCAAAGCGTACATAACATGCATTGTTTTCAATGTGCAAGCTGACAAACACAAGTTATTGTTTATTATTTTAGCTGTGTTCAGAATGTGGAACCTGTCAGAATGAATTAGACTAGTGTTATAGCTTTTTGTAATGATAGACATACGGTAGCTTCCAGATCAACTGGAAAGTTGTACACAATAATACACATCGAAACAAAAGATATTTGAAGATGAAAGCACCAAAAACAGAACCCCATGAACCGATATGATGCATATTCATCAGTCATGATTTGTGATATGCCTATGATAGATTATAATATATGATTGATGGGTTAACTTTTGCTGATGCATATGATGCAGAGGGAGGGGTTGTCCATTATACATTGTGATTTTCATTTTATTGAACATAAAATGTTTATCTGAAATGTTCAATCACTCATCTATTGAACACAAGACTAGATGTGAACACATTCGTCACTGACGTAAAATTCAATCAGAATTTTCATCAAAGAAACAAGACTTTTAAAGATTTCAAACCACGAAAAAAAATAGGTATTTAGAGCATAATTACCGGAAAATACACAAACGGTAGTGACCGATTATAATGGATGACTGATTAGTGGGGACAAACCGATTACAATCAATGATTGATGATGAAATCCTTACTGATAGGCAAGTCTCGTGGTGATCCATGATAGGGAGCTTGTGAAGTTTCACCTGAGTCAGCAGATTTTGTTGAACTCGAACTACGAACACTGTAACAACTAACACTCTTGGTCCTATTGGAGTCACAGGGGCCAAGAGTGAGTGAGTGTTTTTTTACCCCACACACACTTTTAGCAATATTCCGGCAATATCAAGCTGGTGGACACCAGAAATAGATTTCACACATTGCAAAGGCGCCAATAAGGTAATACATATAAAATACTTTCATAATAACTGTCTCATTAGTTAACCCATATCTGCTGATTTAAGAGAGAACTATACTTAGTTATCCATCATGATCAAACAAAACCTGCAAATTAGGGGAAAACTAAGCACATTTTGACGTATTTGTACCAATAAAGTATTATATTTTCAGATTTCAAATCTAAGCATGGTTAGGATAAATATTAAGCGAAGAAGCAAAGACATGATACAATAAATCAGGTATGTTGTTTATGATTCACTATTTCAGAGAACATTTGTATTAATTTGTTCATTGTTTGTTGTTTAATGCTGCACTCAGCAACATTCCAGCTATATGACAGCAGTCTGAAGGCAATTGAATCTGGACCTGAAAATCCAGTGATTGACAAAATCAGTATCAATCTCCTTCATTGGGGTATGATGGCATGCAACAGCCATGTCAGGGAGCTTAACTACACTATCCCGTTAGACGCTTCTTTACGATGCGAGTTCGATTTCTCTCATAGATACAATGTGTAAAACCCAGTTCTGGTGTAACCTGCCGTGAAACTGTTGGAATATAGCTAAATTCAGCATAAAACCATACTCACTCACTTCATTGATACTTGAGGGGGGGTGGGGTAGCCTAGTGGTTAAAGTGTTCGCTTGTAACACCGAAGACCCGGGTTCGATTCCCCACATGGGTACAATGTGTGAAGCCCATTTCTGGTGTCCCCCGCCGTGATGTTGCTGGAATATTGCTAAAAGCAGCATAAAACCATACTCACTCATTGATACTTGAACTACATTTATTCACAACCACTCGATTTCTGCAAACAAATTTAACTCATGAATGGTGATAAGTTCTCCTTTGTCAATTTTCTAAACGCCCAGGCCGCTTATAACAGTGAATGGTAAACCACATGCCTGCATCTAGACCTGCTGGAACATTCATCAACTTAGTGGAAGGATGTTGTGAAATATACATGAGAGTCATTTCCTCACAATTTATCCGTACAATACAGAGTCAGTGAACAGCTACCACTGTGATAGATTGGAAGTTGTACTACAATCAGTTTTCCCTCTGTCTTCATCACAGGACACTGGCTCGACATCCTCAGTTGATGCACATGGCCCCTAATTGGTCTTCTTAGACCCTAGTCGGCATCTGTCAACATTCTCTGGCATGTCTTGACTCACATTTACTCCATACAATCAAAGTGAAGTGGCATCATTACTGATGTGAAACATATATCAGCCCTAGAACATACAAGAATAATAATGTCCAACAAGGGCACTCTGCTACTATCTGCACGAGCTGGCTTTAGAACATGAGTGAGTTTATATGTCAGAGGTGGAAATAACTTTAAAATTGCTAGTGTACTCCGGTACAGTGGCACATGTAAAATCACTTGCCCTGATAATTTTTCCATAATTAACATCGGAAAGTCAACTGGACACCGGTACAGTGTGATATACAAATTTGCTTGCCCGAAAGAAAAAAACACTCGACTCGGACGTCGGGCAATGGGCAATGGGTTATTTCCACCCCTGTATGTGAGTATGTTACATTTAACCACTTTCTAAATGGCATTGTGGCAAGCTGTGTACAAAGTCATGTTCAAGTTCATTGCACTGAAATAGCTCACCCAACTTTGTGTCTTACGCATTGTATTGCCAGAAATTTGTGACCTGGGTCTCATACTGTGTTGTGTCCCTGGGCAAGGCACTTCGTCCACATTGCACTCAGTCCACCCAGCTGTTCAAAATGGGTACCTGAGAAGCGGATGTATGTACCTATACGGCCGTGCAAAGCGCTTAGTAGCAGCTTTGAAAGTACAATTCCGTCAGGGTAATAATGTAACGCCAGAGAGCAGCATTGTGTTGAGAGTCTAGGCGCAAAAAATTAGCACTAAAAAAATTAGCATTATTATTGTGAATGAGTGAGTTTTTATGCTGTATGTAGCAATATTCCATCAATATCACAGCAGACACCAGAAATTGGTCTCCCACATTGTACCGATGGTCACATCAAACCCAGGTCTTCGATATGAGGAGTAAACACTTCAACCACTGGGATATCCCACTGCCCATAAGTTAAGAGCACATGGCATAAGTGAAGAGGACACAGCATAAATGCTTGCCACTTTGGTAAAACCTATATGCATTGTATAACGCTGACAGCCTTAGAATCAAACCCATAACTAGCAGATGCAAACACAATTGACTCACTTAACATTGAATCCTCAGAACATTAAGGCACTCATGTCCCCCGTTACATGCAATAATTACACAGATACATCTCTTGCCGATAATCCTTTTCTCTGCATACCTTTAAAGATTTCATGTTTTTGTATGTATGGTGACAGGTAAACACTCATTGCTTGTCAAATCAAACACACTGTAACATCTTCTAAATGCTTAAACTTACCTAATTCTATTACAAACTGAAACATATATGAAACTAGAAATGTCATACAAAAGATTTGATTTGTTGAGTTGTTGAAAAAGTATGTGTAATACTTGATGTCCATCCTGAATGTTCCCAAAATAGAACTGTTACAAATCACATAACCTGGTTATGGAAATCTAACATGTACTTGATGCCCCCGGCAATGTAACTCTTAAAACTGCTTGCCGAGCTCCAAGACTCCTTGTCCTGAAGTTTATGACAAATTTGAATCATTTCTTCTGATCAGAAATCCACTTGAGAATCTCAGGCGTTAATGACAAAGACTTGACGCTACTACATGCATGATTTGTTAAATCTCTGTGGGACGACCTAACAGCACTCATGCCTAAAATACAGACCAACGATGACAGTGACAAGTATTGAATTCTGCCAAAATACCACTGTTTATAGTTAGTTTCAAATCAAAGTCCGCCAACATCAAAAATAGAATAGTCCACTTGGCAGCCATTATTACAAAGTCTTCTGATCACTTCCGTTTCATTTGAAGGTATTTCCATATTCCTGAAATTCATCATTATACGACAAGTGACCACTACTATTGCAAGACAAGCCATCCTGTACTTCCATACAAAAACTATACCCTTGTGAAGCCAATGACATGCAAGGATATCACTCCAAGTTCTCTACCATGCACCTACAGCACCACAATTTAATCCTATCAAACTGTTTAAAAAAAATAAGAAATATGGAATATTATTTTGTCACATTTATCTTTGTCACAAAATTAATAACACCAGAATTGAGTGATAGAGCAAAAGAAATGGTAAATTAAGTGGGCAGGATCTATAAGAACATGAATGATTTGAAAGACTTAATGAGACTGGTGGAAAAAAGACCATGTTCCAGATGAACACAACTACCATCCCTTGGTGATATGAGCCCCACAAAACAGGAAGATGTGTATCCTTCAAATTATTACTGCCAATATTTTCCATTTTTTATTCCTTGTATTCCTTCAGGGCAAGCATGATTTATATAGAATCAATACATTTTTTATTATACACTTCAACGTGTTTCTAAAGTCATTAAGGAGGGATGAGCAGACAAGCCGGGTATTACTGACAGGCCTTGAAAATTGATAATTCTGTACTGGTTGAAAGGTAAATTTACAACATAATTCATCAACTAACAGTGATACATCACCATCAGTTAACAGGTACTTTGAAGACTCTATGGAACAGGACGTTAAGATATCCTGTATCAGAAGTTTGAACAGGGATGTATTTTTCATACATTTTCAATGAATTTCGGAGACAGATTCAATAAAATACATTACCAAGGCCTTAGTTCAGAGAAAAAACATAGAAAATACAACCCTGCAACTTCCAATAAATTGCCAGCCATTCCTGAAACCTAACAAACTCATCTTGAAACATTTCCAGCTGTTCCCTAAACATGTTCGATAGGTATTGTTGAAATAATCGGAACTATTTCTGAAAGATATCTAACTTTTCTTGAAACACTCTCACCTACTCCTGGAACATGTCTCCCTTCTCCTGTGGTGCCTCCCATGAACACTGGAATACCTTCACTGAGTATTTCAAACAGTGATATTTTTTCCCCTCTCTCTCAAGATGCATGTTAGAATTGGTCTCCAGCAACCCATGCTTCTCGCAAGAGGCAACTTAACAGGACTGGGTGATCTGGCTTGCTGACATGGAAATGTGAAGGTCCAGGTTAGAATAGATATTCAGAAACCCATGCTTGTCATAAGAGGCGACTAACAGGACTGGTGATCTGGCTTGCTGACATGGACCTGTGAAGGTCCAGGTTAGAATAGATATTCAGAAACCCATGCTTGTCATAAGAGGCGACTAACAGGATCGGGTGGTGAGGCCTCGCTGATTTGGTTCACACATGTTGATCACTGGATTGTCTGGTCCAGATTTGATTATTTACAGACCGCCGCCATATAGCTTGAATAGTGCTGAGTGCGGCTTAAAACTAAACTCACTCACTCACTCACTTGCTGACATGGTTGATGCCTGTCATTTTATCGAACATTAGGGGCGGTGGGGTAGCCTAGTGGGTAAAATCAAACTCACTCACTCACTCACTATCGAACATTGTAGCAATCGATGCTCATGATGGTCCAGATTTGAGTATGTACAGACTGCTATCATACAGCGAAGATATTCGTGATGTCACATTGTCATGTTTACTGACCATGCTATGTTTAACATTACATATGAAACTTTGCCCTTGATGAAAGGGACATGGCCACATTGCCAACAGCAGGATCCTACGCAACAGGCACGTGCCTTTCAAGAACATGATCGAAGCTAATGGCTCCTTGACTCATCATCCTTCCATGCTCTTAGGGGATATGTGGGTGAGTAATCCTAGAAGTAAAGCTCTTTGGGGCATTTAACTCATTTCTGGAGTTCTTTTGCAAGATTAACTGAAATGAAATTCAAACTGTCTCAAATTATAGAAATTAATTTTGGTTTCACCATAAATGTATTTTCTGCAAAACAACCTAACATTGACTAGTTCTAAGCATAAATCATCCATTGGTTATCAGCAAGACACTTAAATTTAATTATTCTCTATGCAGAGTTGGATAAACACCATAACCTAAAAAAGTTGCCAGATCCAGGAATTGCCTTTTTCTGGGTTGGGTAAGACCCACAAATGCAGTAATTTGACAGATTCCAGAATTCACTGTGCAGCTTGGTAAGATCCTTAAATTCCATTAATTTGACAGATCCCAGAATTCACTGTCAAGAGTTTGGTTCCCTGGCCCTGCTAAGATCTGCTGATTGTAGTTTAAAATGCCAGATTCACATAAAACTTTGATCCGGATTGTCAGCACCTGCCCAAATTACTTTCCTGTCATTAAGCTCCTTTGCTGTAAAGTACTATTGGTATTAAAATCAGCTGACTCACTGAAAGAGGTTGGCACACGTAAGTGAGTGAATATGATTTTATGCCCATTTCAGCAACATTCCCGTCAACATCACTGCAAATAACGCCATGTGCTTCACATATGTCCCACGTGAGGAAATAAACTTGGCTCCTCATCGTGACAAGCTAATGCTTTAACCGCTGGGCTACCCCACTGCCCTCCCACAGGAAAAAACAGTAGGATCTGGCATTTTGATACGGTAGATGCTAGTGCTGCACAATATAACCGGTTTACCGTAATTTACCGGTTCAGACACGAAAACGATACGTATTGCGATATGCTGATCGAAAACCGGTATTTTGACATGCATTCGGAAAACTTCGTAACATTCGGAAATCTTCGGATATTTCCGTTTTTTAAGTTGTTCCTTTCCTTTTTTTATTTGTGCCAAATATTATTTACATTTGTTTTTTGTCGTGATTAAAAGTTTTTATTAAATCTTAATCAAGCATAGTGATTTTGTTGTGTTTTTGCTTTATAAATCAAGCATTAACTTGATTATACGTAGTTTTTTTGTTGAAAAAAAACCTTCTAGCAATATATTGCAATACATATCACAATATACGCTTTGCATCGCAATATATCGCAATATGAAAATTATCTGCAATACCCACCCCTAGTAGATGCATCTCTTACAAAACAGACCAGTGGCAGTTTGTTGGCAATATAACACTCTTCAAATTGGTCAAGCTGCGTGAACTATTTCTCGAAGTATAGCAATGAGTAAGCATCTTCTTAAACATGGGTCACAACAGTACCATCTGAAAGCAATAAATTAATGCTCTTTGACAATAGATCCTCTAACTACCACAGCCCATTCTCTACAACAGGACCCTGGGGAGCAGTTTTGCAGGCCGCAATGGAACTAGTGATAACAAGATCTGGCAGGACTGCCAATTTGAGGCCATCCAGACTCCAACACCGCGGTAATAGCCAGACACCAACATGGTACCTATTTTCTTATAAAGACACATCATCAATTCTACATGCATAATCTGGGCGTTATTCCTTATCAGTGGGAGTTCAGGAGTGCGTCAAGTCCCCATCGCTTCTATTGTTACTTCACAAATTCACTCACTCACTCTCACTCATCTACCTAGCAACCCACCCACACACACACCCACTCACTCACTCATCCACACACCAACCTGCCCGAACGCTGACCCACTCACTCACTCATCTCTACTCACTCACCCATCCACCCGCTCGAACGCTGCCCACCCACTCACTCACTCACTCACTCACCCACCCACTCACTCACCGACACACACACTCACTCACTCACCCACCCACCAACCTGCCCGAACGCTGACCCACTCACTCATCCACCCACCAACCGGCTCAAACGCTGCCCACCCACCCACTCACTCACTAACATGGAACTTATCTCACCAAAATTTAAAACCATCTTACCTCATCTCCTCACAAGTCACTACCTACCCCACAACCTCCATTCAAACCCACTAACCAACTTCATGTAAAGCTACAAGCAAAATCCACTTGCTCACTGACCCAGCAGCCAACCTTACCGACAAACCAACTCACCTATCACTCACTCACCCATCACTCATTTACCCAGCCACCAGCTAAAGCTGCTCATGAGGTATAAATTTTCATCTTGTTCCTCTCCTCTGTAATATTCGTCTTGCCCTCTCCATGCCCCAGGATGAAGACCTGATCTGGCTTCATGAACTGCAGGAGACTCGGGCCACAAAGATACTGCCCTTTGTCTCCATAAAGGAATGATCAGCTTCATACATACTATTCCCATAAGAGTAATTCTGGCGCTGTGAATATGATTCCAGTGCCATAATGGTGGATATGTCAGAACTGTTTACAATTCTCATTTCCAATTTCTTCAAATGTCAACGTTAAAATTAATGAAGACTCACTGATACGTCAACAACATTAAAACTTGATGATGTTTCAGACACAAATGTAAAAACATTCAAATTTCATTTAATTAAAAAAACATTAGCCATATTGGAAAACCAGTGGGACCGAAATACAAATTACAAATTCTAATTTTTTCCAATACAGACCCTAGTCAGCCAGTCTGATGCATGTAAATATTACAAAGCCGGAAGATACCTCAGTCCAAACATACACTAAGTGCTAGTCAGATGTCAGGAGTCGGAAATGGTGTTTAGCCACTTATATTCCACTTTTAACTCATTGCCATAGGAGATTTTGTTCCTTGATTGAGAAAAAAAAATGCTGTTCAGAATTCTTTTTAAAATCCCCTATTTCTAATCCATCAAAAGCCCCAGTTCACCAAGAGACTGATTTGTGAATCAAATTCCACTTTTCATCAAAAACTCAAAATTTGAGAAATAAAAAATGAAAAAATCATTAAAAATCACTGGTCTCTGCTAGGCTGATCTATATAGCAAGTTTCATCCAGAAATATTCCACAGTGTTGGAGTTCTCTTATAGAAACAGGGAATGGATGGATGAAATGGTCATATTGACGAACAAGCTGATGGCTATATGTCCTATTTTTCAGAATTCTTAAATGGTGATGTACACCACCAGGTTTGGGCTAACATACACAAATGTGTTTTGTCAAAGACTGATCAGTATATTACATCAACTTAGTATTTAATCCTTAACCACTGTTCCAAAATTGAAAAATTACCACAATATGCACAAAGACACCAATATATTGAAAGAATTCACTGAACGTCATGCGGTTTAGCTGTAGTTGCTGTGTGGCATTTTATGAGGTAGAAATTTAATTTAATTTAATTTTAAGCACATCAACTGAAAATATATCCACAAACATTAACCCAATTCATGACTGAAATAAGATCACATGCAGCTGAAGATGAAGAACAACAATTGTGTCCCTCCAGCAACTGATTTGGATTTAATTATGCTTGAAAATGATTGTCATTTCCTACTAATTTGTTCAGCATAATCTCTGTTTTCTGGAACACAACAATCCATTGGTTGATAAATCAGTTCCGGTATATCTTTCATACTGAGTGAGTGAGTTGGGTTACGTTACGCAGCTTTTAGCAATATTCCAGCAATATCACGGTGGGGGACACCAGAAAATGGGCTTCACACATTGTACCCATGTGGGGAATCAAACCCTGGCCTTCGGTGTGACGAGCAAATGCTTGAACCATTGGGCTACCCTACCGCCCCTTATATCTTTCATAAAGCCACCTTACCATCATTCAACTGTCAAAGATGCTCAGTGTGTAGCTCAGTTGTAGCTGATGTAGAATAATGTCCTCAGCAAAAGTATGCATTTTATAGTCTAACATTCTGCTTAAAAGGTTTTTGGTTGGTTTCTTATCATGTACTATTAGTATTCTACAAAGGCTTGCTACAGTATTAGTGACTGACTGACTGACTGAGTTTGGTTTTACGCCGCTTTTAGCAATATTCCAGCAACATCACAGCTGGGGACACCAGAAATGGGCTTCACACATTGTGACCATGTGGCGATTCGAACCCGGGTCTTCGACGTGACGAGACAACGCTTTAACCATTAGGCTACCCCACGGCCCCACAGTATTAGTGCTAAGACCACTGTATAGAAATGGACCTGAGGCCCCATTCTGTGAAGTGGTCTTACTGGTAAGGTGATCATAACCTCCAGACGTAAACATCAACTAGCAGTAGTCTTAGCGCTAAGACTAGCAGTAGTCTTAGCACTAAGATCACTTTGTGGAACACTCCACAGGTCCAAGTTCAGTGTTCGCTGACTTGGTTGACACATGTCATTGTATCCCAATTACATAGATCGACGCTCATGCTTTTATCACTGGATTGTCTGGTCCAGTCTGCATTATTTATAAACCGCTGCCATACAGCTGGAATATTGCTGAGTGCGGCGTTAAACAACCACCAAACCAAATCCAAGTTCAATGTGCTTGTGATTGCATGGAAGTGACCTTGATTGCTTCAGTAAATCCCTGTACTTATCTCCTGAGAGCATCCACAGGCATCTGTATGCACCAACTAAATAAAGTATACATATGTACATTCATCTTGCCAAACATTCTCCAAGCAGAATTAAATGACCACAGCACTGAAATCATGTAAGCAGCCTGCAGGTGAGCAAAGCATCCAGTCACCGGGAATTTATGTCATTATAGCATGAAACGAGAAGGGATTTTGAAACCAATTTTGAAAGCACATTTAATTGACAGTCATGTGGTTTCTATGGCAACCACAATGTCTACAAGGCTGCATGTGCTACATGAATGGAAAATCACGACTAACTGTTTTCAAAGAAATCCTCCCCTAGGAACAGGAAATTAGTAGAATAAAGAATTAAACAACTTGGCACAACTAGCAAAGCGCCCAAGTAAGGTCATTTAGTTGAGAACCAAAATAATGATTATTCAACCAAAATGATCGCCTAGAAACCAATCTATTTCTTTCACAATTTATAAGGTGAAATTACTTGTTACTATGCAACAAAATGTAATTATCACATTACTGAGGATTTTAAAAGCAAACTTGTAAGATCTTAAATGTTCTGTAACTCCAAATGTAATAAACTAATTTTGTTTGAATGACTAGGGAAGGGCTTACTGCTGCACATCAGGTCAATAAATACATCGATTGAGTAATAGGTGTTGAACCTTGGAAGCAACCTTACAGCAGCAGCACCTGTAGGCAACACAAATAAAACTGGACCAGATAAACCAGTGGTCAATAATGTAATTTATCGTTATTGTTACATATGATGGTACCATGTGAACGATGTATGATTTGTTGTTTTACGCCACACTGAACAAGATTCCAGCTATATGGTGGCAGTCTGTAAATAATCGAGTCTGAACTAGACAATCCAGTGATCAACAGCATGATCATAAATTAGTGGAAGATCGTAAATTGTCATGTAACCTTACAGCTACATCAGTGTCTCCTGTGGTACAAAGGAGTCTGGACCATTCAAATCTGTCGTTCAGTGTTTTGCTGTGCCAATTCCAGCTATCTTATTCTGGAAATAATTTAAGTTTGGACCAAAAATCCAGTGATCAACATCATGAACATCGATCTACAAAAATGGGACATGTTATGATGCATCTACCAAGTCAGTAAGTCTGGAGATCTGATGCTGTTCGTTTACTCCATAATGTAATGACACCTTACAACTGTATTCCAGTCATCTATTATGTCGCCATACATTAAAACTGAGGCAAATATGGTGAAGAAACCAATAACATTCTCCATCTATTGCAAAAAATATACCATACACACAGTCTAACACTTCACGCAATTTCCCACATTCATATACTGTCATATCACCATTCAAATCAATATGACCACTGGTGTATATGTATCGTATCAAACACCATTCACTCTAGACAGTCCCATGCACATGAGTGAGTGAGTGAGTGAGTTTAGTTTAACACCGCTTTTAGCAATATTCCAGCAATATCATGAAGGGGACACCAGAAAGAGGTTTCACACATCGTACCCATGTGGGGAATCAAACCCGGCATCACAAGCATAAACTCACAGGATGTATGCATATGCCACAGTGTAATGTGTACAGGCCATGTTTGTCAAATATTGGGGGTGGTTATAAACATTGAGTAACGATTCTCAAAGATAAATCAAGGTCCAAGTGAGTGAGTTAAGATTTAAAGTCACATCGGCAATATTTCAGCCATATCGTGACTTATCAAGGTCCAAGAGAAAATCATGTCTTCAAATACATAACTGTAATGATAAGTCAAGCATAATGTTACACAGATAGAGAATGTGCCCCACCCCCACCCATATGTGAGTGATTAAATTTACTAAGGTCTGTCTTTTACTTATAATCAATTCACACTGGTCTGTATCATTCCAGCACCCCCCACACACACTACTCCCTACCCCATATCTCCCCCTACACCTGTACATGACACGCATAGTCATTAAATACCTCTAGAGTTTGATAGGCTTAGATATTTCAATCTACTTTTCAAGACTGCATTTTTTAAAGATCACATCATAATCAGGTTCACGCCTGATTTCTAAAAATCAAAGCTGTAAAGTCTCGCTCTCCCTCCAACAGTGTGGTAATTGTAGTCAAGCTGGGCCTTCAAGTCTCCCAGCAAGAAAAAATGACATCAAAATCAGTGTCGCTCATGTGACAGAGGAAAATAAGCTCTGATCAAAGACGTCTACTTCTTGTTGAGATATTAATTGATTTAACACTAAAATATTGCAATGAGAAAAAGTGGAGACTTGATTGAAAATATGCCAGGGACTTGACAGTTAATTCGAGAACATTGCATCAATGCCAAAAGTTGAATAATGGTCATGACTGCATAATCATTCAGATTCAATGGATGGAGATATAGTTCACTCACAGCAACCACTAAGTCCAGTGCTATAGCATAATGCTGGATCAACGCCTCGAGAAAAGAAGTAGCTCTAATTTTCACAAAGACATGAAAACCTGTTTCTTTGGTACATGAACTGCCAGATGATCTTCTCCATTAGTGTCTGATACCTATTTTTTGTATTATCTCTGAAAAAGAAGCTGTATAGCTGGGAATATGTCCTACGCACACTGACATTAGATGACAGTAACATTTAACAGTTTCCCCAGTAGGTATACCATGACACCAGTATGTCTACTGGAAATCAAGTGTCAATACTCGGTGGAATGAAATAATGATACATTCGTATCTTCTATTTCAATATATAAAGTAAGGAATCAATTAAGTGATCACTGTCACGTTAAATGAACACTGCATTGGTACATACCTTTATTACCCTTAAGATAAATTTGTCGAATTCTGATTGGTCGATAGCCAAAGCATACCAAACCATATCAGCTGCACCTCAGGAAATACGGAATTTACAAGGGTCTTACAGTCCCGTACACCCTTCCAAAACACTGTGTAACTAATAATATTTTGGGGCTTTTCATATCGAGTGTCAATACTCGGAATGAAATATGATACATTCGTATCTTCTATTTAAATATCTAAAGTATAGAATGAATTAAATGGTCACTGTCACATTAAATGAACACTACTATTGTATGCATTTGTACATACCTATTTTTTTTGTTTTTATAAAATATTCATGGTTTTAGGCAAAAACCTGCTGGAGGCAAATCTACCAGCTCACTGTTATTTCCTGACTGACTGACTGAGCTTAGTTTTACACCACTTTAAGCAATATTCCGGCAATATCACAGCGGGGAACACCAGAAATAGGCTTCACACATTGTACCCATGTGGGGATTCGAACCCCGGGTCTTCGACAAGCAGGCGCTTTAACCACTAGGCTACCCCACCGCCCAACTGTTTACAGCAACACTACTGACTGACACTAATGGCAACATATCAACACATCATATGTCCCATACCTTGACTTTTAAAAGTAACAGTTGTTCATACTTATCATGTTCTATCCAATGTCAGGTCTTTTCACGGAGGTAGCATTACTTCAGCATGTAAGGGGCGATGGGGTAGCCTAGTGGTTAAACTGTTCACTCGTCAAGCCGAAGACCCAGGTTCAATTCCCCACATGGGTACAATGTGTGAAGCTCATTTCTGTTGTTCCCCTGTCGTGATATTGCTGGAATATTGCTAAAAGCGGAGTAAAACCATACTCGCACTTCAGCATGTGACTGGATTCAAAAAGAATTTTGATTGGTTTTTCCATAGATTGCAACTTCAGGGTTACGTGGTCAAGTGGGAGTGGTAAACAGTGTCATAGATCATGGAATAATGTCCACAAAACAATGTTGGTATTACATGTGTCCGTTACAGTTAAGCCAACAAGCTTGAGCATGGTGCTGCAGAAGAAGGATGATAATATTGGGTGCCTCTGGGATTTGAACCCATGATCATATGATCCAGTAATGAGTAAGGGATGCAACTCCGCACAGCAAATAGTAATGTTAATTCCATACAGCACTCCATATGGGCCACAACACCTTCCCTAAGTCAAACAAACATTGCATGACTTGTACTGGAAACTTTACAGGATTAGTTCTCCAATGATGTAATGACAATCTTATGAGGACACATTATTTAAAGTACTCGTTTGTTTGGGATATTGTGTCTTCAGTTTCGATGAAAATACTGTTAAGAGACCCTTAGTTTACTTCACAAAAGTGAAAGCATTTTCATCATAATTCCCTTGAAAGGCACTGCGTCTTATTGGCAGCTTCCAATGTCAGTGCAATCCTGTATACATCACTGGATCCATACAATCCTGACACAAAGAGGAACCTCCAACCCCTCTCAAAGAAGTTGCTTAAATCCAGGGTGAAACATGATCTTACAAAATTTTAATAACTATTTTTCTCATAAATTTACAGTTAATTACGATGTAGACAGTGCCCTTGTCCTGATCCCCAAGCTCCGTAGAAAACAAAGTATGACAAAATGAAGCAAGGTTTTGTTATTAACCTTGAAATGTTCCTCCTCGTCCTGTATTGATGATGTTACCAGACCTCCATAACATGGGGGACTACCACCATCTTCTGTGCATCCAAGCACAGTCAGCCAATTAAAGATCCAAGATTTACTCTACCTGACCTGAGCTTAAGTCATTTTTACCACCCATCTTCATGTATAGGAAGATTTCCAATTACTATCTACAACAGTGTCTTCAAATTTAAGATTGGAAGTCAAATAATCAATATTTCAACCATATTGTGATTTTGCAGTTACCTACAATTTTATCTTAGGCATGTTATATTCACTTTTTAGACAGCCAGTTATTTTTTGTGATGAAATACAAGGTCTGATTTGAGATGGATGAGAAAGAAAGAAGAATTGGTTCACTGCTTTGAACTTTGTATATATAATTAATATTCATGGATCACATGATATAAGTCAGTTTGCATCAACACTGTCGTGATAAGGAATTCAGTTCTCACGTGTTGAATGTCCAAAACACCCTTGACGAGAGTGCTGACCTATACCCAAAGCATGTTTATGACAGTTGGTGACAGATTGAACAGACAATGTCACATGTTAGCTTCCTGTGTCCAAGTATCTAGGCAACTGAATTTAAATAAAAACACCCCAAAATATTGGTTTACCAGTACTTCTTTCGAGAAGTGTGAAACACATATCCTTCGTATCTAAAAGCTCAACTGTCTATATTGGTTGATGCCAAACACACAAGCCACTGTGACCAAACAGTGCCCTATTCTTTATTCAGGGCAGGGATTCGGAAAGGCAGGGGCCATGGGACATTTTGCACATTAAAATAAAAATAAAATGGCCCATTAAATTTTTGAAGTTTTCTATTGATACAAGGGCAGTGTCCCTTTCTAAATTCAGAAAATGGCTAATAATCCTGAAAATGGCCCATTGTCAAAGTTCTCTATCCTAGTCTCTGCAGGGGTTGTAACAATACACTCAACGTGATACATGGTTGCATATAAGAAAAACTGGACATATATTGCTCTGAGCAAGGATTTAGATTGGTTCATTTTCTCAGACACCAACGATCTCTGAGCCATGACATTGTGGTAATTATCTTCAATGAGACAAAGACAAAATGACATACGACAGATCTGTTTGATTGGCATTTAGAACATCTCTACACCACTAAAATCCCTACTGAAAGCGAATGGCAGGAACACCTCTAAACGACAACATCAACCCAAAGGTGTTGTCTATAAAATCAACTGTGACTGTGGCGAGGCCTATGTAGGCGAAACCTCCCGGCCCATAAATATTAGAATCAAAGAACACTTATCATCTACCACTAAATCTGATAGAAAATCAGCAATATCAGACCACATCATCAACTGCCCCAATCACAACATAATTTGGGACAATGTGGAGATATTATCCAAAAACCACCAGGACTTCACCAAAAGGAAACTTGCAGAAGCAGTTCAAATCCGGAGACACAAACCCTCAATCAACAGAGACCAGGGATATCTCATCCCTTCTGCATACAATGATCTCATAAAAACAACAGATTAGAGCACCTCAGCCATCATTGTTAATTAATCTCATCTGCATGTATATTTTGTTTTTTACCTCCACCACCATTGGCTTCCTATTGTCACTACATTATTGCCACCGTGCCTTGTTGTTATTGTTAATCCCCCTCATTCAGTCCTACATGTTGTTATTACTTAATCCCTGTTCATGTATATAAGTCTGTTCTGTGCTGTAGTACTTCACTCTTGCTTGACAACGGTATAAGAATCCATACCGAAACGTCGCATCATATATAATAAAGAAGTTGTTATCCATAAACTTTCTTACTTTCTGACATACGACAGTGTAAATTTATCACCACAATTACCAGTGATCACATTACTGTCCGGTTAAATATATAACAGCCTTGGTTATTATGTTGCCTGGCTTGGATATATTCCATTCTAAACATCTCATTTTGATATTCATGTAATAAAACCTTGATAGTAATGAACTAGATTCATGAAAGGATAGGTTTATCGTAAGAGCCTTAATACTGTAAAAATCAGTGTAAACATGAGATTTAAATATCATGGAAGGGATGCAGACCTCGATTCAATTTGATTTTCGATAGTGGACCCTCGATTCGATCATTTTCGATTCGTTTCTTCATACAAGTAAAAACATCAGATTTCATTTAACTCTCAGAGTCGGCTTTTAAGCGTGAAATCCATTGTCAACTTGGCGATGTCCACTAACAACAATTCTCATTGGATAATTAGCCCAACGTCAACCAGTTACGTTTCGCCTATTTCAACGCGCAAAACAGGTAAAGTTGGAGTCAATCTACGTTCTGGCTGTGTGGAAATAATTTAAATAGGTATTCAAATATCGAATCTAAATAACGATAATGGTTATCGAAAATCTAAACTAGGTGTCAGATTCGATTTTAAATGAATCAAACCAAATCGCTGCACCCCCAATGCAGCCCACAACAGCAACCACTCCACCAACTGGGCTATTGCACATACGGTAATTGTATCTTACACAGAATTACATATGGCCAGTAATAAACTACGAACTACAAACTAAATATTTTCCTATTTACAGGTAGGAAATACTAATGTATTACACTTCACATTGATGAGGTGAAATTGGGTTTTACGTCGTGCTTGAGAATATTTCGCTCATATGACGACGTGCATGCGTGTATGTGTATGTGCAGCTGCTTGTACTAGCCCAGACTGAAGCTGGTTTTATAGTGCTAGCCCACTGAGATACCATGCCGCAGTGAAGCATGAATACCCCACTCAGACACATTATACTGACTCCTAGCCGACCAGTCCTTGTTGTACCCATTAATGCCGAGCGCCAGGCAGGGACCAACAAGTACCATATTTTAACGTCTTTTGATATGACGCGGTCGGGGATCGAACCCGCGACCTTCCGCTCTCCGGGCGGACGCTCTAACCACTACACCACGGAGGCGGTTTCACATTGAGGTAACTACACCTGGCATAATGGCTTCAGTTTCCATCGATGGTTCCCATGTCAGCTATATAGGGTGCGCTGGTTTGTGTTTACATGGTAACATGATTAATCTCCATTCTCAAGAGATACCTGACAAAAGCTGCTACAATAACAAATGCAGGAAGTGGAAGACAAAATATTATTTCAAATCTCCTGTCACCATGGCTACAAGAACATTCATTTCCTGCATGTACAAAAACTGACTGTTCATTGGGAATTATATCTCTCATTACATCTGCAAGATATGCTGTACTGAAATGAACAGACATATTATTTTCAACATGTCCAATGACGCCTATTTCCAAATACTACAAATAACCTTACAAATCAATAACTTCTTTATGCAAGTCCGCCGACATACATTTGCCTCCAAATGTGATTCTGTAATTTCTTGAGTACAGTTTGTACCCATGTATCCCCCTGTAGGTGATTCACTATTTTGGAATAAAATATTTGGAGTTTTACAGAATATCCCTGTGCAAATTTAGGTATCAACAAACAAATGATAAAATTTAAAAATGATAAATTTGAGATAAAACATCAAAGATACAATAGGGATACGCTCACATCCCTATCAAGATAGGGATACGCTCACATCCCAATCAAGAATAGGGATACCCTTACATCCCTATCAAGAATAGGGATACCCTCAAATCCCAATCAAGAATAGGGATACCCTCACATCCCTATCAAGAATAGGGATACTCTCACATCCCTATCAAGAATAGGGATACCCTCACATCCCTATCAAGAATAGGGATACTCTCACATCCCTATCAAGAATAGGGACACCCTCACACCCCTATCAAGAATAGGGACACCCTCACATCCCTATCAAGAATAGGGACAATAGGGGAACCCTCACATCCCTATCAAAAATAGGGATACCCTCACATCCTTATTAAGAATAGGGATACTCTCACATCCCTATCAAGAATAGAGATACTCTCACATCCCTATCAAGAATAGGGACACCCTCACATCCCTATCAAGAATAGGGATACCCTCACATCCCTATCAAGAATAGGGATACCCTCACATCCTTATCAAGAATAGGGATACTCTCACATTCCTATCAAGAATAGGGATACTCTCACATCCCTATCAAGAATAGGGATACTCTCACATCCCAATCAAGAATAGGGATACTCTCACATCCCTCATATGAAAATATTGCTGCCTTCACACATTGTATCACAATTACTTTTATGGGTGCTGTAACAAAAATTGTATGATCATTTTGGCAACACCCCAACACCCCTTTTATCAATACAGTCACATTGAGAATCCACAACATATTCACACAATATATGAAAACAAGAGGAGCCTAGTTTAAAAAGCTGTTGCGTGATCTCACCCAAACAATATGTCTTGCGGAAGCATATTAGGGATGACAAACTGTAATCATTCCTTTCCCTACAGCATGACATTGATGCTTGAAACATCAGCGTGATAAAATCTATATTGCCCATCCTTGTCTGCACTATTGTTGTTATTGTGGAGAAACAATAAAAAACAGAAAGTAGGCCATTATCTTGTATGACGCATGACACACAGACATAGTTCTTTTAACAAATGATAGAGCAGAATCTGAAACCATCTCAGACACTAAAACTAAAACAAGCCAATAAATTGGCTGAAATTATACACACACATCATGATAGGATTTAACAGGATTCAACCTTGATGGAAAATCTGTTGTAGTGTATAATTACCCACAGAGAAAACAGGCTTGAAACTATTGTATTAATGTCACCAAGTATGTTCACCAGGGTTTTTTTTCACGACCGGCTCTGTCATAAGATTCACTGTTTTGTGGTTCAGACAAAGAAACAACTGATATTTCCAACCATATTCAAATGACAAAGATCAGTGTTGGTTTAAGATAACCCTGACATTACTCAAAAGATGAAACGTTGGTGCAAAAGAATACTCAGTCTTAAATATCCTCAGAAACAGATTCCCTATAATGTCAAAGGATAAAGGAAAATGATATAAATGATCTTTGAATATCAGTGTTGACAGCTGGTGTTCGTGAAAAGGGTAAACATGTCCAGGCCTACTGGAAACACCTGTAATTTACACAATTTATCTGGAATAAGTATTCATCACATTCTTTTCTATGAAATTACTTTAATCTGTCATGGCATAGTAATTGGAAAGAACTGAGTGTTTTTTAATCATAACAAGAAGAGAAAGTCATCAATATCCCCCGCAATGGCAAAATACTCTTCAAATGAATATGTCTATGAGTTATGATTATGTCAAATGTTTTGGTGTGTATATAGAAAAGTGGAAGGAGAGTATTGAAAGGATTTAAAAGTTCTGCTCCAGAAAGGAGCACTAACACCAGTTTCAGTCTAAGTCAAACTTATTGCCAAGGAAATGCCAAAAATATTTTATTCAGAATTCCCAAACTATCAAAAGGCACCAGTACACCACCAGATGTATGTATGTGCCAAGTTTGGTGAAGAAACATTGAACGGTTTTAGAGTTCTGCTCCGGAAAAGAGCACTACCACAAGTTTCAGCCTAAGTCAAACTTGTTGCCATGGAAATGCCAAAAATATTTAATTCAGAATACCGAAACTACCAAAAGGCACCAGTACACCACCAGATCTATCCATGTGCCAAGTTTGGTGAAGAAACATCGAATGGTTTTAAAGTTCTGTTCCATAAAAGACAAATGTGCACGGACGACGGACGGACAGACGAGAAACCTCATGGTAAGAAACCTCATGCGAATAGTTATAATGCATTGTCGTGACGGCATCGGCATTACAATAAATACCTGTCTTTAGTCAATATGTGATCCCCCCTGCTTGGTGTCAGGTCCCCCTCTTTTGTAACATACCAAAAGACGTTAAAATATGGTACTTGTTGGTCCCTGCCTGGCGCCCGGCATTAATGGGTACAACAAGGACTGGTCGGCTCGGAGTCAGTATAATGTGTCTGAGTGGGGTATTCATGCTTCACTGCGGCATGGTACCTCAGTGGGCTAGCACTATAAAACCAGCTTAAGTCTGGGCTAGTACAAGCAGCCGTATATACACATACACACGCATGCACGTTGTCATATGAGCGAAATATTCTCAAGCACGGCGTAAAACCCAATTTCACCTCACCTCACCTCACCTACTAGTTGCCATCATACAGCTGGAGTATTTCTGCATGATGCTGTATTAAACACCACAACCCAACAAAACCTGAATACTGGACCTCAATAAACAAAGATGGGATAATCAGGGAATCTTTGCTTCAGAAAATAACAATTAATATTTACATTTAGTCCCAGAAAATACGTTATGTTTGTGATTTCACTTTCTCTGTACAGTACAGGTTCTAATACATTTTTGGGTTGAGCTACGGACATCCAGCACACAAAGTCAGTGTCTGAAATCTGACGCATCTAAAGGGTGTTGTGTATTCATATAGTCCTTTGGTCATCTAGCTAAACACAATTTGTTCCATCTTGTCGTAGTAATCACCTGAAAGCTGACATTATGAACACAAAAAAGGAAATAAGTGTATCTCCATCGTTCACAAACTGATGCACACATATCACTGAAGATGTGAAAATACATTGTGTAATCACCAAAAATACTAACAGAATTAACCAAAGTCTTGCCCATCAACAATAAAACAGAGCATAAAAGACACCTATATATAACAATTACAGTTTCCCATTGACTCAGAATACAATCTACATATTGGCATCGCAGCCAAGAGCTTGCTATAAGTAGACGTAACACTTGTCCATGGACCAAATTGTCATTTCGATCGGCTTAACATATACAAGTCAATTGTGGAGCTCAGAAGGAGTTTTTGCATGACCTATATCGGGCTAATTAGTTTTCCTGATCACCTAACGAAGCAGCCAGGTAATACAAGACTGACAAGTGTAACCCTGTATACAGCATTAGCCTGTCAGTGGACCAGCCAGTCAGTCAGCCGGATAAGTCCACGAGCTCAGCTCCAGCTCCAGCTATGATCAATATATTGCAGACTCCTGTACTATATTATCCAGGTAATTTTCGTCTTCATATAACCACCTGATGGAGTAATTGTCAATCTCAGAGAGAAATTGAGGTCGTCGTAAGGTAATACGGTCTTCTATCTTATAAGAAGGCAAGATTTCCTCAGAACAAGGCCATGCTGCCTCAATTATTGTGGGGCAAGTGAGTGAGTTTGGATTAACACAGCTTTGAACACTAATACAGTTCTATTACAGGGTGTCAGTTTAATTGTGGAGGGAAAGTTCAAAGTGATGCAGGTCTGAGGTGTTTGGTGAAACCCACAAGCTCTGGTATGATGCTGAGAAACCCAAACACATGACCAGGTTGAACAGGGATTTGAACCCACAATCACTGCAGCACCTTAGGCAACTAGGCCCTAACAAGAGTGAGTGAGTGAGTTCAGCTTTACACCGCTTTTGGCAATATTCCAGCAATATCACGGCTGGGGAAATGGGCTTCACACATTGTGCAAATATGGGGAATCGAACCATGGACTTCAGTGTGACGAGCGAACGCCTGCACCACCCACACCGCCAACCTAACAAGAACATTAGACAGAAAGGATTTATAGGAGCTTCATAATTCACATTCAGCATTTTCGATTTTGTTAAGTCACTCAGCCTACAATTAAAGTACAATCAAAACACCTCTTATATACTATTGTCATCTAACAGGTAGTGCTGGTATTGGCATACAACCTGCGATACGATACATCACGATACTAACAATTAGTAACATTTTAGTCAAAACGATATATTGCCAAAGTATTGTGCACTGAAGCTGCGATACTATAGAAAACCCGACATAAGGGTCGCGATACGATACGTATAACGATACTAAAATCTCTAATTCTAACACCAACTATAAAACACCCTGAGATCAAAACAAAACCATTTTAAAGTATTTCGTCAAATTCTGCCAGCGTTTTTCAATGTTCATTCGGAAACGAGATAATTATATTGGTACACGGACTTTGTGAATGTTAATAACATGCGAGCGCTACGTCTGATACAGTTCTTGACGGATGAATTTCCAAGAAAACGTTTACTTATGAAAGGAAAATAAGTATGTACATATCTAAATCATCAAACAGAAGTAAGTCAAGCGATTCGGCAATATTCAAAGCTAAACATCGATGTATTGTGGCCCATTTGAAGTATCGTATCGGGATATACAACAATGTAAAACTTTGTAT
The DNA here is from genome assembly GCF_003918875.1 of Haliotis rubra. Taxonomy (NCBI): domain Eukaryota; kingdom Metazoa; phylum Mollusca; class Gastropoda; order Lepetellida; family Haliotidae; genus Haliotis; species Haliotis rubra. The sequence goes on from NW_025767424.1 coordinate 2,033,405, forward strand.
CGATTCACTTTATGGGCCCATGGATTGATGCATCGATGCATATCAATAAATCGTCGCACCACTACTACCAGGCGAAAACAGAAGCTTATAAGGCAATCTGTGTTTGCATTCAGTGCAATAAACACCTGTGCTCTGCAGTTTTATTGCTCACATGGGTACAATGTGTGAAGCCCATTTCTTGTGTCCTCCTGCTGGGATATTTCTGGAATATTGCTAAAAGTGGCATAAAAAAAACCCTATTCCTTCTTCAGCAGCAGAAAGATAAAAATTTACTTAAAATTGACCTAGTTTGGAATTGATTAAGTTTGTGGATATGTGATAGCAAGATCCACGATAGATACAAACATGCCACAGAATCTGTGCTGGATCTGGGTGTTGCATATTTTATATGTAGAAACAGGCTGACAATGGCCTTAATCAACATTACCAAAAGAGTTGTTAAAGTACAATTTAATGCAAGCAGCATTGACCCACTCAACACTGAGTGAGCAACACTGACTCACTCAGTAAATTTATTGTCTTGTGTAAATTGTACTTGGTAATGTTGATTGAGGTTGATTATTGTTATGATGCATCGTATCCCAATTGCGTAGATCGATGCTCATGATGTTGATCAGTGGATGGTCTGGTCCAGACTCAATTATTTACAGACCGCCGCCATATAGCTGGAATATTGCTGAGTGAGGCATAAAACTAAACTCACACTCACTGGCATACCACTGGTTGAAGCCATGAACACAACACACCTATATAACCAACCTAAATCAACATTACCAGAAGAGCTGTAAAAGTACAATTTACACAAGACAATAAATTTACTGAGTGAGTTAATGTTGAGTGGGTAAATGCTGATTGAAACTGCAGTGAGCACAACACAAATCATGATATGTCTTCTTTGATTGCCATTGTAGAAGTTGAGGAGGTGAAGAACTTCTTTATTCTGTATTAGCGACATTTCGACATAGATTCTATTGTCGTTGTCAACTCATTCACGTAATCAACCAGTCGGCAATATTCCCACTAAATCTCAGCAGTATGACAAACTAGTAGTTGATATTATGATGACCTGCAAATCAAACAGGATCCCATTCCACAAACCAACATATCGATATAACAGTTTTAAGTTTATGGTAAAGTATGCGAGTGCAGTCAGTCGTAGCTATATGATCTCTTCCTGGTCATTGAGTCTCACAACCTGATTCGTAGGAGTTGTCTCTTACGACAAGCAATGTTCATGATGTTGGTCACTGGATTGTCTGGTCCAGACTCTATTATGCACAGACCACCGCCATATAGCTGGACTGACTGACTGAGTTTGGTTTTACGCCGCTTTTAGCAATATTCCAGCAACATCACAGCGGGGGACACCAGAAATGGGCTTCACACATTGTACCCATGTGGGGATTCGAACCCGGGTCTTCGGCGTGACGGGCCAAGGCTTTAACCATTAGGCTACCCCACCGCCCCCCATATAGCTGGAATATTCCTCAGTGGCTTTAAACAACAAACGAACGACAAGAATCACTGCTGGGACCAAACAGGGTCATTAAACAATTGCGTGGTGAAGGAACCATATCACATGATCAAAGAGACCACAAATGAAATTCAGTTATGTGAGGAATTGAAGTTGCAATGGCTCCTGACCTTTAACAAAATATCAATAATAGTGTTTTCAACTTTTCACAATTCATTTCAAAGTTTGTCATTACCATATGTGGTCATTACTGTTAGAGTTGATCTTCAGCTATCCATGCTTGTCGTAAGAGGCGACTGTCGGGATCGGGTGGTCAGGCGCACTGATTTGGTTGACACATGTCATCGTATCCCAATTGCATAGATTGATGCTCATGCTGTTGATCACTGGATGGTCTGGTCCAGACTCAATTATTTACAGACTGCTGCCATATAGCTAGAATATTGCTGAGTGAGGCATAAAACTAAACTCACTCACTCACTGGCATATCACTGGATGAAGGCATGAACACAACACACCATCATAACAATAATCAAGGAACAAGGTTCAATTCCCAAACGGGTACAAAGTCCATTTCTAGTGTCTCCCACCATGATATTGCTGGAATATTGATAAGGGCATAAAACCATACTCACTCACTTACTCATAAACAATCAACCAACCTGGTTATACATTGTTACCGACCAGCGATCAGGAATTCTCCCACAACGTTACCCAGTTTGATTTTTAACATCATCAGCCGAGTTTGTGTCGAAAGCTAGTGTGTTGACATTTGCAAAGCATTTCTATTCTGAGCTGAACACTGTCAGCTGTACTCACTACTACTGGTCAACTAGGGACGGCCTTTTGTTTGATCTGGATGCATCTGAATGCATGACAGCACTGATATTATACAGGCTTAATTCATGTGTTTGTTATATTCACTGGCTTCTTCTGATAACTCATCACCAATAATGATACTCATGGTGCAGAAAAAACTACTACAATGGGCAATACGTTTGTAAACCATTCTGCTTTTACAACAAGCCTCAAATGAGTGAGTGAATGAGGGAGTGAATATAGTTCAATGCCTCTTACAACAGTATTCCGGCAATATGACACCAGAAATGGTCTTCACACATTGTACCCATGTGAGGAAACAAACCCGGATGTTCAGAGATATTCAACCACTAGTTTACCCAATAGCCCCTCAAGCCAGAACTAAACTGCAATTTCATTTTCCAATAATGCAATAATGAATTGTTACAGCCCAAATTACCAGTACTAATGTTTTATGGTTGTACATACTGTAAATGTAATATTGTAATTAATCACAATAATAAGACCACTGAAATCCATGTGGCAGGAGCATGCTCTAAGCATAAACATAAAGGACATTATTACCCCTCATAACCGAAGCTGCCATTAGGTGCTGGAACGTTCATAGTCATATGACTTATTCCACCGGGTACCCATTTGCTGCCAAGTTCAGACCACATGTGTCATATGAGATTTGTTGTGGGGCAAGACAGATGTCCTACAAACTAGTGGGGATTACAGGAAAAAATGGGTTCCTACCATCTCCACTTGTCATATGAGCGACTTGATCAATTAGGTGGACAGGCTAGACGACTTGGTGAATGGCATTGATCACAACATCAATCACTGGATTGTTTGGTCCAGACTCCATTGTTTATCTATAGGGTGTTGTCATGTTGCTTTAATATTGCTGAGTGCAGCATCAAACAAATGAGCACAAACTGCATCAAAAGAAATAAATCCAACCAATTATAGGTGAGGTGAGGTGAGGTGAGGTGAGGTGAGGTGAAATTGGGTTTAACGTCGTACTTGAGAATATTACGCTCATATGACGACGTGCATGCGTGTGTATGTGTAGGTGGGCTGGTTGTACTAGCCCAGACTCAAGCTGGTTTTATAGCTCTAGCCCACTGAGATACCATGCCGCAGTGAAGCATGAATACCCCACTCAGACACATTATACTGACTCCGAGCCGACCAGTCCTTGTTGTACCCATTAATGCCGAGCGCAAGGCATGGACCAACAAGTACCATATTTTAACGTCTTTTGGTATGACGTCGTCTGGGATCGAACCCACGACCTTCCGCTCTCCTGGCGGACCCAACCAATTATAGAAACAATACATATACATATCGTGGCTGCAAGGTGCTCCTCAAAGCTTTTGGCTATAGATGTCTGAGTAAAATACAACACCACATGCCTATCATTATCAGTACTGTCCTTGACATGCTAATAGATGCATCCAGATCAAACAAATGGAGGTCCCTGTGGACGTGGAGCAATCAGTGCAGCTGACAGTGTTCAGCTCATAATAGAAATGCCTCGCAAATGTCAACACACACCAGCTTCCAACACAAACAGAGCCGATTGCGTTAAAAATACAACCAGATAACATTTCTTGTCAGAGTAATCCTGACCACTGCTGGGTTCAATATACAGCCAGGTTCACTCTTCATCAAGGTGAGTTGTGTTCGTGCCGTCAACCACTGGTGTTCGTGCTATCAACCACTGGTGTTCCTAGACTACAGTATTTACAGGTCACAGTAAGAACACAACTGGATAACATTCTTTTCAGAGTCAACCATTCTTTTCAGAGTAAACCTAACTACTGCAGAGTTCAATGTGGTTGCGTGTGGTCCTGTACATAGAGCTCAGGTCGCAAATCAGTTGAAGTTAAGCAATGTCGAGCGCAGAGAGTCCTTCCATGGGTGACTATGTTTGGCAGCTTGACTCCCGAGTTTCTAGGACTTCAGTCCTGCCCCACAACGAAGCACATGTGATACATGTGGTCTGGCCTTAGGCAAGTGAGTTTGTTCAAAATTGCCTCTGTTCACCCAGCAGAAAAATGGGTACCCGGTGGAAAAAGTCATACGACTGTAACCTTCTAGTGCGCAACAGGCAGCTTGGATTATCAGGGGTAGTAATGTGCTGTGCTCTGATTGTTAGCTCTATGAGCATACCTAGTGTGGAGTTTAGCGCTATATAAATGGACACATTATTATTATTATTATTACAGCCTGGTTGACTGTTTATCATGGTGAGTTGTGTTCATGCCATCAACCACTGGTGAGCCCCGACTACAGTATTTACAGGTCACAGTCAAAATACAACCGATAATATTCTTGTCAAAGTAAACCTGACTACTGCTGGGTTCAATGTACAGCCAGGTTCACTGTTCATCATGGTGAGTTGTGGTCATGCCATCAACCATTGGTATGCATAGATAAGACGACAGTATTTGCAGGTCACAGTGATATGATCGGTGACTCTGAGGTTACCCTGTAATCAACAACATTTCAGTTACAACACTGCACATTAGCTCAAATGGGACAAAACCAAGAAACCGTGAAGGTCCGGGTTAGAATGAACCTTCAGTAACCCATGCTGGTCGTAAGAGGCGACTAAAGGAATTGGATGATCAGGCTCGCTGGCTTGGTTGACACATGTCACCAGTTCCCAATTGCGTAAATAGATGCTCATGCTGTTGATCACTGGATTGTCTGGTCCAGACTCGATTATTTACAGACCGCCGCCATAAAGCTGAAATATTGCTGAGTGTGGCGTAAAATTAAACTCACTCACTCACAAAACCAAAAATGATGCAGATGTTTTAGAATTTGGTAAAACATAGTGATATATAGCTTTAATGTTTCTGATTTCAGTGTAAATCAATATTCTCTCACTCACTTGTACTTCTGTACCACTGTACCAACAAATCTGATTAATTTTGAACAAATCAAGTGTAGACATCAAAATCAAATTAATCCTCTGCTGTACGAGTGATTTAAAAAAGTAGTCCCCTTTCCAGTTATATAAGAATCATCAAACACAAAAGAAAACTCGAGTGTCATGGTTAAGATATATTGCAGAAGACTGATGATCACATGGTCAATCATATCTGAAACCAGCATCCCAAATCAATAAAAGGATGTCTGTTGTGCACAATATAGACAGCTTGATAAGCACTTTTTGATCTCCGCCAGCGAAAAATAATTGCTACCATGGCTGACAAGTGTAACATGAACGAAGAAGAACACGAGACATTTCTCATCATATTGCACTCTTACTCTGGACAACATACTCGACATATGAAACACGTCCATATTGATGAAGTTTACAAGCAGACAGATCTGAAGCTACCGCCTCAAGCAGACTGGGACATGGTTTTCAATGAGTGACTGGTAGTCTGGCAACACAATTTCAAAACTTATAAAGTTACGTACAGGAGACCTATGTAGGTCGTTCAGCAAGTTATTTGCTCTGGACACAGACTGAAATAATTTGTGTTGTAATAAATGATTTGTGGTAAGTTAACAGAATATCTTGTTATCTTTATTTTATCTCATCATGTAAAATCTGTTGTGCATGACATAAGCAGTACCAGATGTCAAAAGCATCCATCATTGGTGAGGTTCCAAGTGTTTTTGTGGAACCATCTGAACGAACTGCATATGCGTTATGTTTGGTGTCAAGTCCAAAATCTTTCAGACATTTTTAGGGTGGTGGGGTAGCCCAGTGCTTAAAACATTCGCTCTTCATGCAGAAGACCCGAGTTTGATTCCCCACATGGGTACAATGTGTAAAGCCCTCTTCAGTGAGGTGTTCCCCTGCAGCGATATTGCTGAAATATTGTTGAAAGCCAATTTATATTCACAAAACAAAACAATGTAAATTATGCAAACCTTATGTAAAGTCCTCTTCACACACAACCACCCCTCCCCACCCCACCCTGTCATCTGAAAACAGTGTGTGTGTATAGTCTGATATTTTGTATGAGTGAGTATGGTTTTACACTGTTTTTTAGCAATATTGCAGCAATATCACTTCGATAGACATCACAAATAGGCTTCACACATTGTACCCATGTGGGGGAACTGAACCCTGGCCGTCGGCGTGGTGAGCCAACGCTTTAACCACTAGGCTACCCCACCACCCTGACATCAAATAGCACTAAAAGCAGGACATGTTTGCTTCACCTTCTAACAGTCTATAATTCATCTTCCATTTATTGACACATCTTTTTCAAATAAGTAGCAGCATAATTTCAGAACCAATGTCAAGTTGTCACAGTCTGCTGTACATTATGAGAAGTAATATGACTACATGTTTTCTGTCTTACAGTTATAACCAAGTCAAAGAACAGTCTGTGACGTTAGCCAACAGTCCATAGCATGGGTCCACTAACATTTCTTTTGGTCTGGTAAGCTGTGCTGATATAGACTATACCTAAACACTAATACCTACAGAAACTGATCCCAAGAGATGTATCGAATGACTATACTCCAAAGTTTGATGCACAGACTGATTGTATTTTGGATTTTAACCCCAAAAGTATGTGTAAATTATTATTTCAAAGTGATCCAAGTTACCACATTTCATGGTATCTCATTTTGGAGAAACGTCACTGAAAGTGGAACTGTTCGTGAAACACTTCCCTGTGTTTGCATGAAGATCACAATCAATTTTATTTCAGACGATCTGAAAAGGAACATATAACAGCATGTGTAAACATTTATGACATCAGTGTCTGCTGGACCATAACTCATTCATTGCAAGTCGTGCTACTCCGAGCGCTAAGGTGCGCAGTGTGATCAGTATCTAAGTTCACTGAGTTAACTCTTTCCACAATACATACCACAATATTTTTTTATCCTCAGTATATTGTGTGATTTAATGTAGCGATTTTTATGTGTTTAATGTTATACACTCACCAAAGACCTTCGATACGTTTCTGCAATTCCAAAATGCCAATCCTGCATAGATAAGAAGTGACCTCCCTTTGTGCATGCTCATTCCTACTTCTGTCAACAAAGATGGCGGCATGGTCGGTTGTTAGCACCAGCTTCTGGTTTTGTTCTTTTTATGAACTTCTATTCATGCAATGATGGTTACGGTTGCTTCTGAATTAAACATTTTAAATTCTACAATATGTATCATAGTCCTGTGATGCACTTTGAACCTCCAATACCAATCCCTACCAAGCACAGGCTAGATCTACACCAACCTATTAAAGGACTAAGGGGCTGTTGGGTAGCCTAGTGGTTAAACCCTTCGCTCGTCACGCCGAAGACCCGTGTTCGATTCCCCACAGAGGTACAATGTGTGAAGTCCATTTCTTGTGTTTGTGTCCCCCACCAAGAAACTGCTGCAATATTGCTAAAAGCGGAGTAAAACTAAACTCACTCACTCACTATTAAAGGACTAATATTGAGCATTATTTAAAAAATCAACAAGAAAACGGCCGGTATAGTGGAAAAATTATCAGGGCAAGTGATTTTACATGTGCCACTGTACCGGAATACACTAGCAATTTTAAAGATATTTCCACCCCTGGACCTACCACTTTAGCGAAAGGGTAGAGGCAGTACAATTTGTAACCACTGGTGTGTAAAATTGTTTATTTACGACTGTAAGCATTATTCCCTGTAGGCGTTAGTAGACTTAACCATCTCAACAGATCCCTTCTCACCTATGTAGTCACAAGGAATAGTTTTATTGCAGTTTGAGGCTCTGCCAAGACATACTGACCTCATTATCGAACCTTTTTCAAAGTATGAACCCCCTGCTCAAATGAGTGCTCAGCACATCATCATAAGGGGCAGTTGGGTAGCCACGTGGTTAAAGCGTTGGCTCATCACACAGAAGGCCCGAGTTCGATTCCCCACATGGGTACAATATGTGAAGCCCTTTTTTGGTATCCCCTGTCATGATATTGCTGAAATATTGCTAAAATCGGCGTAAAACCAAACTCACATCACCATAAGACAAATTTTCAGAAGACATTGTTCAAGAAATCACATACAGATTTCCTTTCCGTTTCAAGTTGCTTGTATTATATCAATAGTATTCATAAGCTTTAACTGAACAAATTAAAGTGCAGATGATAGTCTTGGAATTTGTATTTTACCTTGGTAATTAATAGAGCAAATACGGTAGGTCATAATCTATTTCATACTTTAACAGTCTACATGAAGCATCCAATAGACAGAGAAAACAAATTCCAACTGTATTCATGTGTTTGTCTTCGCCAAAAATCAATTAAACAACGACAAAGTGCTTCCCTGAATTTCAGGTTCAATTAATCTCCCCAGGAGAAGCTCTAATCAATGCAGACCGGAGCATTCAGAGGATAAAATCAAATAAAATGCATCCACAAACAGACATTGAACAGTGAAGTACTTCATACATGAGTTCAGTGTTGAAAACACTCCACCTGAAGTAGCCATGGATGGGGAACACCTATAATGGACCCACTGTTGTTATGCTACCAAAACAAAACAAACAAACGCAAGACAGATCTTTATACAACACACACAGTAAGTGAAATAGTTGAATGACTTTATGCAACTTTGTAAAGTACTTCACAGTGTTATCCCGGTGACTTGAGGAGAGTCTCAAGTGATGCATTTATAACTTTGGTGCACTGGTTTTAGGGAGACAAACTAAGAAACATAATTAAGCTGAACCCTGGAATCAAACTCAGACTTCTGTGAAACCTGGCAAGGACACAAATCTGGACAATCACTGGTGTTCTTTATGTACTGAATCAATATCAAATACAAGGATATTCTATCAGTTGGAAAGTAACCTCACTACATCTTGAATATAGTAAAAGCTCTAATTGTCCATTTTCACAAGCAATATTTTTTAATGCTGATGAAAAAACATGTGTTTTTACATTTGTTTAAATGCTTGCATCCCTCAAGTAGGCCAAATCTACCAAAAGATGCCCCATACTAGCTGTGGTGAAAGACATTTTTTATATACCATCACTCTTAAGCCAATCAGGGAACGGTCTTGTGGTTAAAGCACTTGCTCACAAAGCTGAAAGCCTGAGTTTGACTCCTCATGTAGGCAGAGGAAGACATCTTTGGGTAGATCAATTTGGTTCATAGCTCATTTTAGACTAGCTGTTCAAGTGAAATTACAATATTGGCGGTTTAAACATAGAGACCAGCCATATCTTTGCAAGTAATAGATGAGTGAATGAGTGAGTGAGTATGGTTTAACACCACTTTTAGCAATAATCCAGCAGAATCACGGCGGGGAATACCAGAAATGGGCTTCACACATTGTACCCATGTGGAGAATCGTACTCAGGTCTTCAGCTTGACGAGAGGACGCTTTAACCCTTAGGATACCCCACCACCCCTAATGGACGAGTGGGAGAGTCCAGGTGACTGTATATATATATAAGGCAGGTTTTTCAAACCTAGAATTAGAGGGGTTTGAAGGTGCATCTACTTATGCACAGGGTAGATGATGGAACATTCTTTCAAAACAATAACTTTCTAGTCCAACTGGTGATGTCAGCAGGCATCTTATAGTCAACACAGTAGTAGTATCGTTTGAACAAAGTTTAAAGTTTATATAAACTACCATTGTACCTGAATTTTCATTTTCTATATTTTCTGTTATGAAAGTATAAATGAACCTTTTCAACAGAAGGTACACTGTGACTTTACCCTTCCATGACATTTCATGAAACTGTGGTATAACTGACTGACTGACTGAGTTTGGTTTTACGCCGCTTTTAGCAATATTCCAGCAACATCACGGTGGGGGACACCAGAAATGGGCTTCACACATTGTACCCATGTGGGGATTCGAACCCGGGTCTTCGGGTGACGAGCCAACGCTTTAACCACTAGGCTACCCCACCGCCCCCTGTGGTATAACAATGAAACCATACTCATTCAAACTTTAACACAAATGATGGGAAGGTTTCAATGCCTAAATTTGGCAGACATATCTGAAAATCCGCAAATTGCAAAAGATAAAAAAATAATTACTTCTTGAATTAAAAGTAAAATAAACAAATACCAAGAGTGAGTGAGTATGGTTTTACGCCACTTTTAGCAATATTCCAACAATCACACAGACGCCAGAAATGGGCTTCACACATTGTACCCGTGTAGGGAATCGAACCCGGGGCTTTTCGCCGTGACGAGCCAACGCTTTAACCACTAGGTTACCCCACCGCCCACAAATACCAAGAAATGCAGTAGTTCAATGTAGAAGGTGAGCTAAGCAGTATTAAGAAAGAAGGGTTCGTGTATAAAGCATTCTAACAATAACATATCAACAAGATTGATCACTTGGGCAACATGTTCTCATCCACGTCCTCGAACTTGCATGACTACACAGCATCACCAGTACATTCTGTACACACACTAATGACCAAAGGTAAACATGGCTCTTTTACTATTACATACAAATAAACTCCATTGATGTTCACGATTATGCCATAGATGTGTTAGATTTTCTAGCATTACCCTCAATTTGGTGAATTTCCTGACTGAAGAAAAACGCGTAAACCATAAAATAAAGAGGACATGACTGGCCTTATCTGGCCAGATCGATGTCTGACTCAAACTATGCTGAGCGGCCCCGGCAAGACATGAATACTGATCAGCTTTCACTTAATGCCTTATCCATCATACTCTCTTACTATTAGTGTAGCCAACTTAAGGACACAACAGGAAAAAACTCACTTTTCATCAATATCCGATTTGAGACAGTTCACCTGTTCCATCAGTACAAGTATCATGGGTCGGGTACAGAAAAACATGTTCAAACAAAGGGACTCGTGTAATTTTAGTTGAAATTGATTGATTTAGCTATTATGCTTAAACTATCACACCAACTGAAGGATTAAACGCTGCAACGCTGTCAGATAGCTGGCTGGCTGTATCAATATATCTCCACTGGCCAACCTGGCAAAGGAATGAAAATCATATGATATCAAATACTTTTTGTGATGAATATGAGCAGGGCTAAAATATGGAATGTCATATGTAATCATTCAAGTTCTCAAGAGCAAAGATTGTATTGATTTTGAATTTAAAGATTTTGTAAAGAAACTTATAATTTCTCCTTTAAGTATATCTCAATGCTCAAACACACAGCTGGAACTATGATGTAGAGTGAGTGAGTGAGTTTAGTTTTACGCCGCTTTAGGCAATATTCCGGTAACATCACGGCAGGGAACACCAGAAATGGGCTGCACATATTTTGCTTATGTGGGGAATTGAACCCGGGTCTTGGACGTGACAAGCGAATGCCTTAACCACTAGGCTACCCCACCGCCCCCACAGAGTGTTATGTGACATCTGACTGGGTGACTAAAAACCTAAGAGATTCATCTTATGGTGGCAAACTTGGTTGTATCTTTCACAGCTTAATGCAGGGCGGAGGGGTAGCCTAGTGGTTAAAGCGTTAACCCTGTTAACCCTTGACATCTAAACTCATTCATAGAAACAATGACAACAGATTCTGTAAATTCTAACTCCATAACTACTAGGGCTGCGCAATATAACCGGTTTACCGGTATTTACCGGTTCAGACATGAAAACGATACGTATTGCGATACGCTGATCGAAAACTGGTATTTTGACTTGCATTCGGAAAACTTTGTAACACTAGGAAATTTTTCGGATATTTCCATTTTTCATTTGTGCCAAATATTATTCACATTTTTATTTTTAATCATGAATAAAAGTTGTTATTAAAGCTTAATGAAGCATAGTGATTTTGCTGTGTATTTGCTCTATAAATCAAGCATTACCTCGATTATAAGTAGTTTTTTGTTTAAAAATACTTCATGCAATATATTGCAATACATATCGTAATACATGCTTTCACATCGCAATATATCGCAATATGAAAATTCTCTGCAATACCCACCCCTAATAACTACATTTAGTAAGCTCAAAAACTATTACACTCTGTAGAAACCCTACACTTTTAAGATACACTACCCTAATACACAATTATCCTATTCTGTAAAACCTTTTAACTATTAACCCAAACTGTAAACCCTACAGTACTACTCCGGGAAAAGTATACAGTTTACACCTCTGTGAACCCCAACACCCTTACCCCATTCTGTTAAACCCACACAAATTGTGAAGAATCTACTATGTAAAAACCTTTACACAATGCAGCCATGTTGTAAATTCCTGGACTTATTGTGTAAAACCAGTATGCCATTAACTTATTCTGAAATTCCTACACCATTACCCTATCCTGCAAATCACAATATCAACACACCATTTAAACCCCTAAACTGTTAAACTTTTCTGTAAACATGTCAAAACCCCCAAATTATAAACCTTCTCCATAAAACTGTTACTCTATCTTTAATGTATTCTGTAAAACCACTAAACTATTAATCTTTCCTATAAAACCACTGCACTATTAATCATTCTTGCAAAACCACTAACTCTTTAACCAGTCTTTAAAATGTGAAACCTAAACTGTTCATTCACTCCACAATCATAATGAAAACTAGGAATCACGAAAGTAAGGGTTGATGAGAACATTGTGAGAGTTGCTAGTAACACCCAGATCAAATCTTGTTTTCTTGGACACATCCCCAAAACATGCTATATACAACATTACTCATTAAATCGATCAAGTACAAGATAGGAACCATTTTGTGTTCAATCTGTGCAAATAGCCTATTGGCCACGTCTAGACAAACCGTCACCTTGCATCAACCACAATGTACCTCTGTCGTCTCCAGTCGGCCAACCTATAGCACTCCAATTATACCCTATACCGCCTAGACTGCTAGCTGTCATGGGAAAGAAGGTGAGAAAATTATGTTTTCATTGACATATTGGCCTCTAACATGTTGCCTAGTTAATCAATACTTATAAGCAGATGCAAAAGCTTCTTGAAGTCCAAAGGCCAGGTATTACCACTTAAGTCCGATATCATTAGCATCATAACACTATCAATACTAGCTGTGGTTTGGGGATTAGAAATACTGAGAAAACTCTTCCCAGAGCACCTGTTCACGTATCAGTAGAGCCAGACTAATCTGTCTTCTTGTGCCAAGACGATGGAGTCAGCATGAAAAATAATCAAGTCTTTGATAGGCATTCAGAACTTGGAAGAATACGAAGACACGGAACTTATTTGGGGAAAAGGTTCATTTACTTTTGTCAGAAGGGTACCCAAAGTACATGATCACAGTCCCGACCCACAAAGTGTTCGCAGCACTACGACATTTGTAAGCCTATATTGTAAACTATTGAGTTACGACAGGTCGTAAAGTTGTGAACACTTTGTGGATCAGGGCCCCGTTCCTCAAAGCGATCGTAGCGCTACGACAGTCGTAAGTCTATGTTAAAGTATGGGAGTTACGATCACCTTAGCGCTACGATCGCTTAGAGGAACGGGGCCCAGGACCCTGGACCAGTTGAACCACCATTTTTGTGGAAGCTGCAGTGGTTAGAGGGTGAGATCATTGAGTGAGTGAGTGAGTGAGTGAGTGAGTGAGTGAGTGAGTGAGTGAGTGAGTGAGTGAGTGAGTGAGTGAGTGAGTGAGTGAGTGAGTGAGTGAGTGAGTGAGTGAGTAAATATCACACGGCGGGGACACCAGAAATGGGCTTCACCCAGTGAGATCACTGACTTTGTGTGCTGGTGATTAGGTTCCCCCTCTGACAGTGTGGGTTTAACTATCTGGGACTCAACTCCAACGCCCCCTAAAATACGTACTAGAATCTGTACTTGACAAAGTAAGAGCAGTTCCAAATGCAACAAATGTAACTATACTATTCACACTTTGCTAAGGATCACAAAAATTCACAACTTTACTTAAACGTCGATTCATAATTTGAAATTGTATCCATTAAAACTGGATAAATTATAATATGGTAACCCCTCTTTAGGCAAACAGTCACTTTAATCTAACCTTATGCACTTGATACATGAGTAACCATAAAAATGGTTGTCATGGCACCAATCAACCATTTTGTAAATCATGGAATGAGTCATTGACAAGTACACAACACCTGTCAATAGCAGGTATGGGATGCACAAGATGAAATGACACACTGAAACCTAGGATCCATGCTTACAAAGCTTAGATATTCAAATCCAATTTAACCCCACATCATAGTTTTCTGCTGAATCCATGATTTGATCCTTAGCAAAGTGTGAATACTATAGTTTATTGTTAGAAGCAAACTTCACCTGTTGATGGAGCATCCTTTTTATTTGTGTGTTTTAAGGTGATTGTGTTTCTGTACTTATTTGTTTTAACCATGCTGTATGTCACACTGTTGTAAAACAAATTCCTTTGTCGGGCAATGAAAGTATTATTACAGGGTTTTACATGACGCACGATTCCTGCGTATTTGACGCAACAATTTTGTAAACGACTCTCAAATTATTATCACATCAAGCTTGACGCAAGTTTTATGGGTGGCCCTCACAATTCAGTTCAATAAAATCGATTTGATAAGCAAAAAATGATATTGTTCGATGATAGTTTGACTATTACAGGGCTGTCAGATTGTTCCAGAGAACTCAGAGGAGAGAGTAATCCTGGCTGTTTGAATTGAACAATGCTGTAGTGTCATTTGGTGGTTTGACATACACAGTTACATACTGAGAATGATTAACACAAAGAAATATTAAAATTTTCATTACTTGAAAATGACTCCCAATAATAAATATTGTGAGTCACCATGACTCCCATTTTTAAAAGTCTATGTAAAACCCTGTTATTATTATATTATATTATCAATTGCCACTAATCAAGTAAAGAATCTGCAATCCCATATAGCTTCATGTCTTCCTGACAAATAATGCAAGATGGCAACTCTAAAAGGGATAAAAATGCATTATTTCACGTGAAAATGAATAATGACAATATCACCAAGACGCTGGTTTTAGTTCCACATATTCATAAACTGCAGCATGTGACAATACATTATTAACTGTTTTGCACAAAGCCAATGCGATGTTTCGAGTTTCATCAGTGTACATGCAATAATAGTCCCCTGTAGAATACTTCTCATGACAGGTACATTAACAATTCACTCTTCCTGATATTTCATGCATGTAACTAATTCATGAAAACATGTCAAAAATAGTAATTTGATTCGGACAAGTGCAAAGAATAATTTCTGGCTAAATAGTGGAATTTTTAGACAACAGCAATAATGACTGGCAGATGAATAATATGTTGTCAGAGTCGAAAGGAAAAGTTCCTAAAATAAAGCTCTTGAAATAAATAACAAAAACATTAATCTTCTAAATAATCTATTTTATATCAAACAGAGTACCGATGATATTTTTTTTCCTCATGAAACATGAGGGACCTCTGAAAAAACAAACAAGAAACAAATTGTTGTGGCCTAACACAACTAATCAGGGACAGAAATTAACAATAATGCAACATGTAAATAAATATGAAGGACAAAAAACAAGCAAAGATTTTCTGCTCATAAAGAAAAAACCATTACTTCTGAATTGAGGACCTTCATATTACAAACCATATATCCCCTTCCAGTAACCACAGAGAGATAATTGGGTAATCGGAAGATATCAAGGAAGATCATCATAAATATTGTTCTATATAATATATGCTCTTTATCCTAAAATATATTAAGGTTGCCATGACAACAGGAAATGGCACATTCTGGTTCTCATGCTAGCTATCCTCACACATCCAACAGGAATGTGATTGTCTTAAGATTTGGACCATACCCGAGTAACTATGCAGCACCATCAATGTGAGGGAGGCTTTATCACAAGTCAAAATGTTCTCCAGAACTATATTCTGTTTTCATGCTTTACATCAAATTCACACAGCAAAAGCAAGTAAAATTTTTAAGAATTAAATTCCAAGTGAACTGAAAGTGCTGTAACACAGCATTCTACCCTGGCCCTTAAAATCTAACTGATGTACCTGAGCTGTCTTAGAAATGAACAACTGATATATACTCCCCAAGTTCACATCTATAATGCTGTCGTCAAGATAAAGTAAAGATTCTTTACTATTCACACAAGCTTTGGCCAAATAAAAAAATGTTGTTGTTCCGATTACACCTCTTTAAAATTTAGGGTAGGTAGGTAGGAATTCTCTTTTTTTACATTTTTTTAGAAGTAAAGTATGAACTAATAACACATGTATCAATGTATAATTGTTTATTCAATCAAGCTTGTGGCCATCATGTCGACTTTCTCTATCAGAATGACTGATGTTCATTGGTGCCGAGAAAAAACAATGGTATCTGAAAGCTTATTTTATTCATACCTCTTAAAATAACTAGGGTTGGCACCAGAATTCAAGGGTCGGTCGGGTAATCGGAACCACAACATTTTTTTTAGGCCTTAATGAACAAATATTTTCTTTTTGAACCTCAAAAGAACAGCTATAAAATTACGGGTACAAAACTGTCATTTGTCTTCCATGACCCATGAAGATCAAGGTTAGAATTGGTCTTTAGCAACCCATGCTTGTCATAAGAGGTGACAAACGGGATCGGGTGGTCAGGCTCACTGACTTGGTTGACACATCCCAATTGCGTAGATCGATGCTGATGATGTTGATCACTGGATTGTCTGGTCCTGACTCGATTATTTACAGACCGCTGCCATATAGATGGAATATTGCTGACTGCGGCGTTAAACTACAACCAGCCAACCAACCAAACCACTAGCACTGTACAAACCTCCCTTTTGAGATTATTAGATACTCCTTGACTGCACTAATTCAACCCAAGTCTCCCTGAGCGTCTCAGAGAAGTCCATCAATATTTGTTTTCCACCTTGAACTGTCTCCATCAGCACCACTACACAGTATATATTTACTACAGATCTCTTGTCACCACCAATCGCAACAATACCATTTCACCATATGAATTCTCAAAGCCGTGGGAACATATATTGATCTTGTACAAATGCTGAAGGATGTCCTTGCATTGTGTTATCATTACACTGCCTGACATTTAGATCAGTGTATCCTCAAAGATATACTAGTACACACAGAAGTTTTCTCCCAATATGTTTGCTAAAATATAGCCTTGTGTTATTATATATGACATTATCATCTGTATCAACATACACCAGAACCAGAGATACATATCCTGTGTACTAGTAGTAGTCTAGGTGAGGTGAGGTGAAATTGGGTTTAACGTCGTGCTTGAGAATATTTCACTCATATGACGACGTACATGCGTGTGTATGTGTAGGTGCGGCTGCTTGTACTAGCCCAGACTTAAGCTGGTTTTATAGTGCTAGCCCACTGAGATACCATGCCGCAGTGAAGCATGAATACCCCACTCAGACACATTATACTGACTCCGAGCCGACCAGTCCTTGTTGTACCCATTAAGGCCGAGCACCAGGCAGGGACCAACAAGTACCATATTTTAACGTGTTTTTGGTATGATGCGGTCGGGGATTGAACCCGCGACCTTCCGGTCTCTCGGGCGGACGCTCTAACCACTACACCACGGAGGTGGTCACTAGTAGTCTAGTACCAACTAGGTTGTGATAGAATAATACTTTTCTGATCTCATAAGTAAATCTCTAAACATCAAGCTGAACATGAGAAATTGGGACCCCAAAATAAGTGCTATTGCACTTTTAATTTCCAGAAAAATTCATTTCTACTTAGCTTTATTACATGGTTGATTTTAATTTCACATCAGACTAAAACAAACATGATGGTTTGGTTTTTCAGCACTTAGAAGAATATTTCAGTTATTCCAGTTGACTGACTGACTGAGTGAGTATGGTTTTCAGTGTTCACGAATCATGTTTCAAAGGAACAGGACATTGGGTCCTGTAAGTTTCAGATGTCTGTCTGACCCATTGAAAATTCACAGGACCCATAGAATAAAATTAAACACATTTCAGATTTAGCATTTCTTATAATTGGCACTCAAATTATAAACAAACATAAGATTTATAAACAGCAAACAAGTGTCACATGTCACATAAAACAACTTCAGTCAAAGTCATTGTGAAATATACAGTCAGAAACTGGGGCCGGCAGGTTGTAGACTTCTATCGGACCGTTGGCAAATCTGCCAGATTTGTCAGAGGGTCAGACGCTATTCGTGAACACTGGGTTTTACGCCGTTTTTAGCAATATTCCAGCAATATCACGGCGGGGGACACCAGAAATGGTATTCCAGTTGTGTGATAGAAGCTCAGTGCTACAGGTCATAGACCACAACTACAAGCATGGTTACTGTGCTGACAGGTCATCAGGTCTATTCCAATATTCCTTGCAAAAATCAGTGAATCCTGGTGCATGTAAGGGATGCAACCCTGAGCAGCAGTTAAAATACATTAGTTGCAACAAAAATACTTATTCTGACAAATAAGTAATGACGTGACTACTTTCTGTTTACTATAAGGAACATGAGAAATCGAACCTGGTCGTTTGTCGTGACAGGCGAACACTTTACCCACTATGCAACCCTTTCACACCATCAGCGATACAAAAGCAGGAAACACTGATTGGTGATTCAAAGCGAGAGAGTGAGGTTTTACGCCACTTATAGCAATATTCCAGCAATATCACAGCAGAGGACACCAGAAATGGGCTTTACGCATTATACCCAGGTGGGAATCAAACCCAGGGTTTTGGCATGATCAGCGAACACTTTAACTGCTTGGCTACCCCACTGAACTGGTGATTCTAAAACATTTGTTAATCTTACTTTATTACTGAGCTCAAATATACACTTCTTTAGCATTATAACAATGTTTGCAAAAAAATGCTTTCATAACACTATAAATGTTTTGCATGAAAATGTATATTTTGCACAATTTTTGCACTAAAAAAATGCATTTCATGTAATGTCAATATCCATAAGAAGTTATCCCAAACACACATAATATCCAGAGATGTGATATCCCATTACCTGGCTTAGCTGCAGCATGTGCCTCGTTTTATTCAATTCCAATCTCAAGTCCCAAGGGGTAATCCTGAATACCAATCTATTAATGATGCAATAACTCGCTCTAGTAACATGACACTGAATGCTGATTTCATGTTAATTCTCACATAAAATTAAATATTACATTACAAATACACATTAACACCAAGCCACGTGATAACATCATCCATGTTTTTGGTTTGGTTTGGTTTGGTTGTTGTTTAATGTCGCACTCAGCAATATTCCAGCTATATGGCAGCGGTCTGTAAATAATCCAGTCAGGACCAGACAATCCAGTGATCAACAGCATGAGCATTTATGCAATTGGGATATGATGACATCGTCATGTGTCAACCAAGTCAGTGAACTTGACCTCTAAGCATTGGTCTAGCTAGGCCAGAATCTTCCCCTTTTGATATAAGAACAAGGGTGGGGAAAGAGTGGCCTAGCTTGGCCTGAATCTCCCAACTTTTCATAGAAAACAAAACAAAATATCCTAGTTGAAACAGGGGGGAAAGTTTGGCCTAGTGGGGGAAACTTTAGCCTAGCCCAAACTTCCCCCTGGTAAGAATATCCTAGGACAAAACCTCCCTGGTGAAAGTTTGGCCTAGACCGGGGAAGAAATGGCCTGCTACACCGGATCTTCATGTGTGTCATCCATGTAAGGAAACCTTCCATAATACATCCACTCATGAGTGGACAACCAAAATACCTCATTTTAGACAAAAGTCTGTTCCAGTGTGTGCCAAAATTAAAGATTTTTTTAGCATACTACTCTGATTTTCAGAAGATCTTAGGGTTAATGCATAAAATTTCAATAGCAAAGCCTAAAATGATTTATGCAAATAATGACATGACAAAGAATACATACACACATTATTTATTGACATACAAGATTGGGGAATTGGTGGGGTTGATTGCCAACTGACCCTAGGGCTAAATCAGTGGTAACATGCCGGACGTGTCCTAGGGTTACCCTTAGCACGCCAGGTGCTTACACTTTTTGGGGGGCCAAAACAGTTTCTCCTGTGGGAGAATGTTTTGAGGCCCAAATCGGCAATCAGTCCCAAATAGTATAAGTAACAGTGGGTGTTAATGAAATTAATACATGATAGAATATAATCCCTGTTGAAGGGAGGTGGGTGGGTTAGCAAAATAGCAAATCTGAAGCCCTTCCAAAATGGCGAAATACACAGAAAACGGAAACCTAAAGCATTGTGGGTAGCTTGGCAAAGCATTGTGGTAGCTTGGCAAATTACTGTGGGTAGGATTGCTTGATAGCAAATGTATATGTAGAATATTGTTGCTGTACATATAAAAATACTTGTAATGCAAAGTAGTAACGTGCATATATCAAAGGGATCTACGTTAGGGATAAATGTGACAGAACGCACAGTGTGCCGTACCTGTGTAACTGGGGTAAGGTGGTATAAAAAAACATGGTAGACAGGTGTAAACAAACGATAGAGACGTGTGTAATGAAGCATGGTACAAGCAAATATATGAATGTTAAATGGACTAGCCTAGCTATGAAGGTGGGACATGTCCTTGTTGCATAAACTCATAAACAATTTATGTATATTTTACTATTCTCTTATTTTGGACTAGTGGCTAAAGTCACATGCTGCTTCCGAAAGGGCTGTTTTTTCAGCAAATTAATCTCAAAACAACTTATTATCATTTTGTTTCCAGAATCATAGCTATGACAAATTAACAAAACAGCCTGGCCTTGAAAATATAGTCATGGAAACGAATAAAGGAACACACGAAAGTGCAAGTGTTCCTATACTCTTTTCCTGGTTTTTGTCATGCTTTATATTGCACTGAGGGTGAAAATCTGGAATTAAATAAAGGAACACTTGTACTTTATTATTCGTTTCGATACGAGGAGAACTTTTCTACTTTCAGAATAACAGGACAAGAATGTGAGTTCTCCATATACAGACAATTCGTATTGATTTTAAAGAATAAATTATCCTTTTTCCATAGTCTAAATCACAGTAAGATATTAAAACGACATATTTCATTTAAAAATGCATAGTTACCAATCAAAACAGGGATGTAAAACTCAGACTATATCTCCCAGAAACAAGGCTATTAATTCTGAATACAAAAGGTGCATGTACATTCTTAGATCATAAAGACAAATTACAAATCCACATGGTCTCTCGTCACAAGTGCCTGAATATCTGGAGTATTAATATTGTAGGAATGGTCTGTAACATGAGATTCATGGGAAGACAGCAGCAGCAGCAGCAGCACTATTACACATAAGACAAGTGTGCTCCAATAGTGAGAATAGAAAAATGTGTGTGGGAATAAAAAATAATATTACACATGTCTCTGGTCAGCATAATATCTTATATCAAAATTCAAAACAAGTGACATTTATGGTAAAGGAACATACTAGGGCAGTTAAGATTTACCGCGTATTCGGTGCACCAAACCATACCCCTTCATAAATTAAATTCGTTATTCGCATTCACTAGAACTGAATATTTTAGAATTGTTTCAAGAAAGCATGTGTTTTCTGTTATTAATCAAAGCAATATATGCAGTTTGCAAAGGCCCCAAGGCACTGCACTAGGCAGTATGCATCATTGTTTCGATGTAACAGTGTTGATGTTTTTAACTATAAAAGATAATATTCACTGTATTCATTGCAGCCCGAGAGGATACAAGAATAATAATGTCCAGCAATGTCATTATGCTACAATATGCACCAGCAGGCTTTAGAACATGCACAAAGGAGTGGGTGGGTGAGTGGGTTAGTGAGTGAGAGAGTGAGGGAAGGAGTGAGTGAGTGGGTGAGTTGTCTTGTCGTTCCCAGCTAGCCCAAACCTATTACTGTAACTTTAAGGTTAAGGGCGTTCGGATGTCACATTATTGACAGATCACAATTGTCCATGACTGATTGCAATGCATTGATAACAAGCTGAAATATCAACAGTCAACATTGCCATCTCAAAACACTTTTGATATCTACCACATGAGCATAATAGTGAAATAATGGTGTCAAAACTGAAATGGTTTGGCAACAATGTTTTTAAGCTTTATGCTCTCTGCCTCATACCATTCATTCACCTGATGAAGGAGTAAGGTTATACTCTGAAATGTAGCGTTCCTCATAATAAAGACGTTAACATCCATAAAAACTTTCTTCCTTAAGTATACCACTTCTAAATGTCATTCAAAGACCCATATCAATACTGTTGTCAAAATGTCCTCGATAGTTGCTACCATGTACAGCAATCAATTTGGAAAAACATGAAGACTGACTGACTGACTGAGTTTGGTTTTACGCCGCTTTTAGCAATATTCCAGCAACATCACAGCGGGGGACACCAGAAATGGGCTTCACACATTGTACCCATGTGGGGATTCGAACCCGGGTCTTCGGCGTGACGAGCCAACGCTTTAACCACTAGGCTACCCCACCGCCCCAAACCTGTGAAGAAGTGGAGTAAGGTATAGCTATAGTTACAGGGAAAAAATCTATCCATATCAAAACAAAAAAACAAACTGATTAACCAGGATGTTAAGAGGTACATATTGTATTGAAGTCTTGTAACATTATTTATAGTGTGTTATATCCCAGCCTAGGAATCTCCCTTCACACCTTATTCCCATCGGCAGTTCTAGAGATCAATATCATTAATGCCAAATGCACTGTGTTACCTAACAAAACTACAAACGTACTCATCAACAATTCCACTTGAGTGATCCAATGGGATTTCTTGCATGTACGGATTAACCCGTATCATTACATAAGGCATACATGTTACATTTGTCACTAAACAGTTGGAAGTGGTTAACATTTGTCTTATCAATCAATGTCTGAATACATTTGGAGGGGCGGTGGAGTAGCCTAGTGGTTAAAGCGTTCGCTTGTAATGCCGAAGACCCGGGTTCGATTCCCCACATGGGTACAATGTGTGAAGCCCATTCCTGGTGTCCCCCGCCGTGATATTGCTGGAATATTGCTAAAAGTGCTGTAAAACTAAACTCACTCACTCACTGAAAACATTTGGATCACTCTTAAGTAAGTGAATAAGTATGGATTAACTTGTAATAGTATTTCTGTAACATCACAGCATATCAAATTGATACAAGATAAAAGCTCAATGTTCTTACATGTCTGTCAATTACATGAGACCCATGGGTGTGGTGCTGACAAACCTTCAAAACAGTCGGGTCAACCCAAGATTACACTGAAATGTCATAGGTTTTAGGCATGTCTGCCTTAGAATGCCTCAGTAGCAGGTACCTATGTATGTTAGTTCTCATGACCATGCTTGTCGTAAGAGGCGACTGATGGGATTGGGTGTTCAGGCTCACTGACTTTGTTGACACATGTACCCATGAAGGTCCATGTTAAAATGAATCTTCAGTAACCCATGCTTGTCGTAAGAGGCGACTAAAGGGATCAGGTGGTCAGGCTCGCTGGCTTGGTTGACACATGTCATCGGTTCCCAATTGCGTAGATCGATGCTCATGCTGTTGATCACTGGATTGTGTGGTCCAGAGTTTATTAGTTACAGACCGCCGCCATATAGCTGCAATATTGCTGAGTGCTGCATTAAACAATGACCGCAGGGCCTCAGTGCATATTCTTTCTGTGCATGAAAACTGTAAAAGCATAATTTATATATATATAAGCCAAATCTGGATTAGAATTGGTCTTCAGCAACCTAGGCTTGTTTGAGAGGCGACTGACAGGATTTGGTGGTCTGACTCACTGACTTGGTTCATGCACGTCTACGTATCCCAAATGAATAGATCGATGCTCATTATGTCAATTACTGGACAGTCTGGTGAAGTTGCTGAGTGCTGTGTTCAACAACAAACGAACAAACCAAAACATAATCAAACCATCGATGGCCCTGATTGAATTCACACCACATGAACATGTCAAATACCACATATCACAATTTTCACACTTACCAAATATAACTTGGTCCCAAATTCCTCTTACCCATGTTTCAGTTCAACAAGACTCACTCAACATAATCTAAACCATTTTCTTTTTCAGTTTAATGTTGAAAACATCTACAGTGAAGCACATGAGTAGTGTGTCATACTCGACAAAATGGAAGCTTCCTCCATCAAATCTGTGGTTGTAACCACTTAAGGATGACCAGGCCAGGATAAACATGCATGTTTTCTACAACTCCCCACAAACCGACAACGCTCCACTTACATCATACATTATTGATGACCTTGTACTACATCCTACAGAAACAAAGCCTCTGTGAGACACTAATCAATGAAATGTCCCATTGACACAACAGGTAAATATTTCATCACCACATTAGGCCATGGCATATCCTGCAAAGATCACAGAGTCAAACACATGCTGGGAAAAATGTCCATTACGTGGAATCGCATGTACAAAGCTCATGAATTCCAGGTCAGTGAGAGCTCACAATATGAGATGAAAGCAAAATAGCGTATTTCATCCAATAAACAAAGACAAGCGATTAAAAAAATGGATAGCTTGCTTGCAGGGATTAATTTCAAGAGGAATACATCGAAATGACATGCAGTCAACAGAGTCTGTGATCCATTTGGTCAGCAGTATAACCTGGTATCCCAATGGACTACAATAAATGACACCAATGGGTGAGGATTACAATTTGCCTAATGACCAGCACGTAGATGTTTCATTCACTTTAAAGTGTGAATGGATGACACATTTAAAAAAACTGCTTGGCCAACAGCCAACAAGGTCAGGTGCTTCAGGCAGAGTATCACCACGTCCATGAAAGAAATGCATCCGTATTGGAATATTTACAGATCTAGTTTTCAATATTTGACCGACTTTAGTTAGTGAGTTGGGTTTTACGCCGCATTTAGCAATATTCCAGCAATATCACAGTGGGGACACCAGAAATAGGCTTCAAACAATGAGAGAGTGGGAAATCGAACCCAGGTCTTCGGCGTGAAGAGCGAACACTTTAATCATTGGGCTACCCCATCACCCCTTGACCGACTTTAACATCTGAACATCCGATAAGCAAATTACACATTAGATAGGAGCAACTGATAATGACTGGACTTAAAAGAAATTTCATGGTCTCAACACAATTAGTGGTACATCAGTTTGCAAGACGCAATCATGAAAAAGATTTCATATATATATTGCAACAACCTATGGTTATGATGAACTCAAAGGAACCATCAATTATAGTTCGATATACACACTTTGACTAAAATATACAGGAAGCATCCTTGTTAGTTGGTTGGTTTGTTGTTTAACGCCACACTCAGCAATATTACAGCTATGGCGGCCATGTCCAAATAATTGAGTCTGGACCAACCAAACAATCAAGCGATCAACAGCATAAGCATTTACGCTATTGGGAAACGATGACATGTGTCAACCAAGTCAGCGAGCCTGACCACCCAATCCTGTTTGTCACCACCTACGACAAGCATGGGTTACTGAAGACCAATTCTAACACGGATCTTCACGGGTTTGGAAGCGTGCAGGTTGGTTCGTTTTATCCATCATTATTACATAATTTGTGTGTTCCTTATAAACTTAGTTTACTGAAATCTCATTTATAAGCTGTTCTTATATATGGTAATATATATAAGAGTCAGTGAGTGAGTATGGTTTTACGCCGCTTTTAGCAATATTCCAGCAATATCACGGCAGGGACACCAGAAATGGGCTTCACACATTGAACCCATGTGGGGAATCGAACCCGGGTTTTCGGTGTTACAAGCCAACGCTTTAACCACTAGGCTACCCCACCGCCCCATATATATAAGATGCCAACTTGAACAGGTTCAAAGGATATTTGCCATTCAATCATTTATCACATTTTGAAATGTTATTTATCTTAGTTACACAAAAAAGCACAAGCTTTTTACTTTTTAGTTTTAGTTTTTACTTTTTATTTTATGGCCTAAATTTCCATGAATGTGGTCTGGAAAGTATACCCCAGATTTTCAATTTCTGGATTAGTACTGCTAATGAAGTAGAAACAAACGAGTAGTACAACTGCAAAACAATACTGAAAGATACTTGTTTGTTTTAATCAGAATAAGATTTTTGTACAAGATTATGCAATGTTTCTTATGAGCATTGGTGATAAAATTTCGAGGGTTTTCATAATTTCACCCAATTGCAACACAGAATCTGCATCTGCAAACATTGTCAAAGGACATTCATTTCGTTTCTTGACTTCATGAGGCATTCAGCTAGCTGGTCACATAAACCTACAACAAATATGCATAAGGCCATAAACATCTGAACAATAACCTAGATGCTCATGAACCGTTGAAACCTTGTCATTACCATGCATTGATTTGGTCAGTGGGTCTGATGGGGCAGCTCTAAACAGCAATGACTGCGAGAACATAAACCTGAATACCTTGCTACAGGAAACTGTTCCACAGTCATTGAGCATTACATCCACTCAGCGATACCATCACCAGCTTCAACAGGAGGCACAAGCGATTTATACATAATGATCATAGTTAAGCATGGGTTATCAGTGTTCAACAATACTGCAAGAAAAAGTGAGAGAGTAATATTCCAGCAATATCAGAGCAGGGAACACCAGAAATGAGCTGAAAAAACCCGCCCTTGTGCACCCATCTCGTTGGGGAATCAAACCCGGATCTTTGGCGTGATGAGTGAACACTTTAACCATTAAACACGTTAATAGGCTACCCTACCACCCCAGGAAGAAAAAGGTGATCACAGAATCTTTAGTCATTTGTACTTCAATATTGGTCATATATCTCTGTCGTAGCACTTAGGACAGGTCAGTTTTTCTCATGTGAGCAGGTTAAGTCTTACACAACTCACTTTTGTGATGTACCAGAGACATCTGAGCAATTACATTTTAATGATCACCTGATTAAACTAAATTGTCTTTATCATATTTGTGTTTTATTAAGTCACACCAATAATATTGTTATATATTTAGCACTTTAAGGTAGAGCAGGTAAAAAAATCACAATAATAAACAAGTAATGATTAAACATAAATTTGTTACATGATAATTATGTAAATGTTTCAAGTGTTTTTTTAAATGTTTTCTGGTTATGTAACCTAACTTCAACCAAGACATTGTTTTTTATTTGTCGCCTTCTTTTAACAATATTGACAAATAAACTCTGCAAAACATTGAAAAATATGTCCAGGTTTACAAGGAAATTTGAGATCATTTTCCATTTTCAAATGATATCAAAATGATCCATCATTGAGAAAATTAAATTAAGAAACAGCAGCCAAAAGGTCTAAGGTCAGAAACCATGGTAACAAAAGGAGATAAAAATGTATGATCACATAATGTCAGAGAAAATTACATTAATGCCCACCAGCATGTGTTTACAAAATTAGGGACCAAAAAATGAAAATGTTATCAAAGGAAACATCATTTTTGCCCTAACACTGGCTGAACTGCCTAGCTAGTTCTGTCAGTTTCTTACGTCACATGCACAATAGAGCACCTTGTTATATGAAATAACAGTGTACGTGTAATAAGCTTACATTGGTAATCTTGTCAGATTTTCTTGACCCCTGGTCAGTTCTCAGACCTAATCATAGGGCATAAATAATGACAGACATCTTTTCTACATCTTCTAATTGGTCAGCCCTGAAACCCCCGTCTGTCAATTTGTCTGGACAGGCTAGTTATTGCCATCATTAGATTTTGGCAAAAATATTAATGAGAATTATCTCCGTGTGAATTCTGTTAGTGTGATGGTAAATTGGATATGAAAGTTTTCATGTCTGGAGATGCTTCAAATAACAGACATATTGTGTAACAGGTGTTGATGGACATGTCCTCCCTGCTTGGAAGATTGGCATATCATTCAGGTGTATTTCTTTCTGATAAATGAGCGATTTGAGTTTTATGCCTGTCTTAGCAATAGTCCAGGACTATCATGGATGTGGACCAGAAATGGGCTTCACACATTATACACTACAACTATTTCAAAACCAAAAAAGATGAAAGTCATCAACTGAATGATTTAGGAAGTGCTTAGAGTGAGTGAGTGCTTAGAGTGCTTAGAGTGAGTGAGTGAGTGAGTGAGTGAGTGAGTGAGTGAGTGAGTGAGTTTATGTACAAAGAATATCATGTGCAAATTAATCACAGTTCCATATAGAGTTGCATCCCTTAGTCAAACAAGAATCTGCTGATCACACTTTCGAATCTAAGACTTTCTGACATTGTAATCCATGATTGTTCAGTTTCAGTACCATTCCAAGCCCAAGTTTCCCCAAAGCCTAAATATTCATCAGTAGTATTCAGTACTCTTGCATACATTTCCCAAAAAGCTGTTCATCAACACTCGCTATATTATACTGGACTAATCTCACTGTGTTCCATAACCATGAATCTGGACATACATGAGTGAGTGAGTTTGGTTTTACGCCGCTTTTAGCAATATTCCAGCAACATTACGGCAGGGGGACACCAGAAATGGGCTTCACACAATGTACCCATGTGGGGATTCGAACCTGGGTCTTCAGCGTGACGAGCCAACGCTTTAACCACTAGGCTACCCCACCGCCCCCTGAATCTGGACATAAACAACCATGATGAACTCTAGGACCTGTAGGCATCCCAAGAATAGCTCCCAATAATGGTATCCAATGCTGCAATCATTCAGGTAACCATTCCAAATTAAAGCTGTCAGAAAAATGTAGTTTTTAGGTTGAATTTGTGATAACTTGATCTATATGGAGCTGAAGGTCCAATTTATTTTGTGGCAAATGCAGTTTGAATTTGTTCAGAAGTGTCCTTTTTATCATCACTTCAAAGGTGAATGCTTACGAGCTTCTAAAACATGATTTAACCAGCCAATGAAAACGGTGATTAAACAGCAAGAATAAAACCAACAGAGATCCATACAAGGAACTCAATCAGCTCAAAGTAACATGTAGCAGGACAAAATATGTCCCATAAATGTCATGTTTACCATGTTACACAGTATAATCAAAGTAATCCACAGATCTAACATGCATGATCAGCCATTGTAAACAACCCTGCACTTGGCTCCACTGGGCTTAAGCACTACAATTTTATTTGATGCCGGCTGCAGTTGAAATGGGATAATTAGGGTGTTTAATTTACAAATTGGTGAAATTTGAAAGTGTACACAATAGTCACATGAAAGGAATGAAATGAAGCAAAACTGCCACTTCTAAAACCGTTCAGGGACTTTCAAAGCATATGGCAATGAATTGGATTCAGCTTTTATTAACAAGTTGATTTTCATATTTGACATCCATCGCAGTGAATGGTTACGTATAAAACATATAGGGAACTGTCTAGAATTTGTCCACCATTCTGTGCTTAAAGATTAGTTAACCGTGACTATTTTCTTGGTAAAGGACTGTCTGCATTCTGGGGTTATTTCCCCAATGGTCTGGAGGATAGAGCCGCTGTGCTGAAAGCAGATTGAGTTTAGTTTTACGCCGCTTTTAGCAATATTCCAGCAATACCACGGCAAGGGACACCAGAAATAGGCTTCACCCATTGTATCCATGTCGGGAATTGCACACAGGTCTTCGGCGTTACGAGCGAACGCTTTAACCACAAGGCTACCCCACTGCCCCAGAAAGCAGAAGGTTGATGGTTCAAACCCCACCTGCGGCATACCACAAGACAGGAAAATACAGTGTTGGTTGTTACCATCCACGGCACTGGATGTAACAGGATAAAAAAATCAGCACTATCCTTTTAGCTGGTTCCATTGGCTCATGTCAGAATTATCCTAGGTGCTGTTAGAAATACCAGTTTCTAATGTGCAGTCACACAGATCAAACCTTTGGTAAATCAAAATAAATTTCCATCTTTCTGAATCTTTCCATGTACACTTTGGTCAGCATACAAGTTACCCAGTGTGGGTAAGAACCAATTTATTTTCAATGGTCCTCAAAAAATATCTTAAGAGTTGCCATGTAATAAATGTCAAAACAGGATATTCACAAGGAAATATTACTTGAATATCAAGAAATTTACCAGTCTCTGATAAGTGCACTCATCTTAATTTCAAACCCTGCACAGAGAAGTTTTATATACAAGATCATTCAATTCATAAACACCCAACCACCTGCTAATGACAAGAATACAGCTAATCCTGGAACACAGCTAATCCTGTTCCATACTGCTGCTCGCAAAGAACCATCAGTTTGGTAACAATGTCAACATCCTGGTTACACGCAAACAAATTACAGGATCAGATATGATACATGTCATTCCCGCCTGGACACTAACCCGCTGCCTGTAGCAGATAATTCATCTATCGGATGTCTTTCACTGTCCCAACAACCTGTTCTGCTCAGCATCACTCTGACATATAAACCCCTCAAGGCATACCAAGAACCCGAGCTCAATATTCATATTTGCAAATCTGCATACGAATGTAAAATCTGTTACACAAGCTAGACTTCGGCAGGAATTTGTTCGCTATGAATAGTAACGTACATTTGATTATTAAGAAGAAACAAAACTATGGCAACAGGCACGCTCTCATATTGCTAGGCACAACTTAGAGAAGCCATGATCTTAATTAATCATGCTGATTGCAGTAGTAGACATAGACGCATACCCCAAATCCGTGTTTTGGATGGACTCTGAGCTCAACAAGAGGGCTTGCAGTAGCATAATTCATCAATGCAATTCATCATGATATATGCTTTGTTCGAAATCGATACATATTGCCACTCTGCCCACGCCAAAGTCTAGTAAAGTATATTTCGCTCTTGTGACTTCAGCTTATTAGTCCATATGTAATGATTAAATTCCACTGAGAAGATCCACAGATTTTATTAAGAAGTTTGATAGAAGAGATAATGGTCTGTACATATTGTTACCACAAAACAGCACTGAAATATTTTTGGCTTCAGTATCGTAATGTACCGGTATTGATATTGTCTTACAATACCAGTGTTCACGAATAGCGTCTGACCCTCTGACAAATCCGGCAGATTTGCCAACGGTCCGATAGAAGTCTACAACCCACCAGCCCCAGTGTCTGACTGTATATTTCACAATGACTTTGACTTAAGTTGTTATATCTGACATGTGACACTTGTTTGCTGTTTATATATCTTGTATTTGTTAATAATTTCAGTGCCAGTTATAAGAAATGTTAAATCTGAAATGTATGTTTAATTTTATTCTATGGGTCCTGTGAATTTTCAATGGGTCAGACAGACATCTGAAACTTGCAGGACCCAATGTCCTGTTACCTTGAAACACCATTCGTGAACACTCCAATACTAGAGGAATAAGCATAAACGTATGTATTAACCCTATAAAAAATGAGATAAAAATACATATTTTGTCTTCCTTTCTATTATCAAAACTAGACTATATTTACATAATTTTAATCGGAAAAAGAATATCAATATATGTGTGTCACAAACACTGTTATGTTTACAGCCATGCTGTGGTGACCTGCATGCAATACATGTCCGTATATAGCCTGGGTTTTTCCCAGCCTCAAGCATACAGTCACATCAGCATTGAAGGTTAGCATAACAATGAAACATGTCCAATAAAAAGTATTCCTGTGAGGGACAGTGGGGTAGCCTAGTGGTTAAAGCGTTGGCTCGTCAAGCCGAAGACCCGGGTTTGAATCCCCACATGGGTACAATGTGTTAAGCCCATTTCTGATGTCCCCCGCCATGATGTTGCTGGAATATTGCTAAAAGTAGCATAAAACTACACTCAGTCAGTCAGTCAGTAATCATGTGAGATAAGAGAGAGTGAGTGAATGTTGTTTTACGTTACAGAAATGTTACCACTACAGCATACAGGCTGTGAATGCTAATGTCGCCTTAAGAAATAATATTATTCACATTTTCTTAAAAAGTACCTTATTTAATTCATCAGATAAAATGATCATTCAATATAACAATATCTTGTCATGCTTGGAGATATAATTACAATCTTCAAAACCACTGCCAATTATTTTTAGGGTCTTTCTTATGTGATGTACCAACCAAGTATGTAAATTGATGAAATTGTTAGAGCAGAAACTATGAGATGATTATACATATATAAAACCAATGTAAATGAATAACAAGTGATGATTTAAGATCAATATTCATATTATTACCATTTTAGCACTCTGGAGATATTATCAGAAATGGGCTTCACACATTGTACCCTTGTGGGGAATCGAACCCGGGGTCTTTGGTATGACAAGTGAATGCTTTAACCACTGGGCTACCCCACCGCCTGATTGGTCAGTTGAGTGAGTGAGTGAGTTTGGTTTTACGCCGCTTTTAGCAATATTCCAGCAATATCACGACGGGGGACACCAGAAATGAGCTTTGCACATTGTACCCATGTGGGGAATCAAACCCGGGTTTTCGGCGTGACGAGCAAATGCTTTAACCATCAGGCTACCCCACCGCCCCAATTGGTCAGTTGAAGCCATATGATATCTTAGTGCTTTGATGTTAACGGCAGTGCTTTGCTGAAAAAGGTTTTAAATCAAATATTGTTATGATGACATAAATTTGAATTTAAACCCATACTCATTCCATATAGATTTGTTTATGCACCTATTTATATTTGTACATATATAACAGATAATACCAATGTATTATGACTGCTAAAAGGTCATGCATATGTATGTAATGTAAGTGAGTGAGTGAGATTAGTTTTATGCGCTTGTAGTAATATTCCAGCAGTATCACGGCGGGTAATACCCATTGCTAAACGTTAACAACACAACAAAACATGACCCATTTGAACGATCAACTGATTCCACCAACTCGCTTTCGAACGGCCATCTGGTGATTCATTATTGCAATATAAGCAATCATGGTTATCAATGATGTATCATGGAATCATAGAACGAATATTTCAGGACATAACACGTGATAAATCATCGTTCAAGGGAAAAGATATTCTGTCCATGCACTGGCGTGAACGTTACCATGAAGGTGAAGGCTATACTGGTTAACTGTCTCACAGTTAATAGTAACACTTACAGCTTGCATTGCACATACGACTTGCGCTGTCAGTTTAAGGTTGGACCTTCCTGATCAGCGCACCTTGCGGATTAGTGAAGGGAAGATAAATTGAAAAATATCACTCATTATACATGACAATTATAGGCAGGTGCTTGAAGTCACTGCTTATCTAGATAATGTCTACAATAACGTCAGGATTTCAAACCATGAAAAACTGGTGAAACCCAGCTTTGGTAATTAAAATTTAATACATTTAGAACATGTAGAACAGCATTCACATGCTAACCTAACAACTCATTTTAACTTGCCGAATTAAATTTTAATCACTTTATAGTTGCCATTATTGACTTCTTCTGTGAAAATGATGAGAACTTTGTAACATATTTTCCGACTATTCATTCTAAAGTATGCTGTCAATGGACAAAGCATGATGTCAACATGTTCATGTGCAGTGCCAGTCTATACTCTTCTTGACTAGTTCGCACAATTGTTTGTATTATTTTGAGAATATGCTCAATGCTTCACTTCTTGCACATTGACTTCAGGCAGCTGCTGCATTTCTTATTGAAGAGGATGATTATCACTGAAGTGAACATAATATACTTCACCCTCAAACCCACAAAGAACTTCAAAGTCTGCGCTAATGTTTAATGTTTGCATTATAAAGTATTTATCAAGCTTACATTGAAATAGTGAATCACTTTTTCTCTCGCATGTTAAGTGCTAAATCATTATGCTATTTAAGCACTTGATGTAATAAAAGACTGTAGTTCTTGTCACATAGTCAATCAGGCAGAAAGGTGATCATGAAGTCACAATCATGCAAAAACTGAGCTAACAACTTTGAAAAGTTAATATTTCTAGGGTTTATCTTTATATTCTTCGCAATAAGTGTAATTATGATGATTGTTACATTCAAATGGACTGACTGACTGAGTTTAGTTTTACGCCGCTTTTAGCAATATTCCAGCAATATCACGGCGGGGGACACCAGAAATGGGCTTAACACATTGTGCCCATGTGAGGGAATTGAACCCGGGTCTTCGGCGTGACGAGCCAACGCTTTAACCACTAGGCTACCCCACCGCCCCACATTCAAATGGAAACAACTGGATGTTCTCTTTGTTGTTTAACACCACAGTCACCAATATGCCAGCAATGTGGCATCCGTCTCTAAATAGTCTGTTCTGGACCAGATATTCCAGTGATTGACATCATCAATCTACGCAACAGGGATAAAATGGCATGCATTAACCAAATCAGAGTTTGTGATCCCAAGAGCCTGTTTTTGGCCTCTTATGACAAGCATGACCAATTCACAGGTATGGAAACGAGCAGAAACAATGACTCCATTGTAAATAAAAATAATTAAAAGCATTCCTGTTCACATATGGCACATGGTGTTATATTTCTACGTCCCATTGCAAAGGTGTATGTGTGTTCTCCTGTCACAATAGATGGGTTCACTGACAGGAACTTTTGAAATGAATAAGACAGATCTGATTGGAATAAACCTGTGACAGTACAAATATGTCATTTGGGGCTGAAAATTCACTGGTAATTGTAAAAGTGATTTTTAATGAGAAATGAGTTTGTGTACAAAATCTGTAACTGTCATCAAACAAAACTCGAAATTCTCATTCTCTTTTTCTTAAGCATTCATTGTTTCTGATGAAAAGGTCACAATCGATCATGATATTTTTTCATGATTAACCCAGATAATCCAACATTTTAAGGAACTTCAAAGGAAAGTTCCACATTATGCAAACATGCCCATTTTATTCAACAATGAAAAGAGCATATGATCAAATTGTTCAAGAATTCTTCAGATGTTCTGCTATCCATCAGATTCCTGCCAAGCTTCTGTGAAGTTACGGAATTCATATTTCTGATTTATAATTCTATGCTCTGCTTCAAGCAGCATCTCTGTGATGGAGTATTGTATGTTAACCAGCATCTAAATCATGATACTGTCAGAAATACATTATACTGGAATATTAATAAAAAGAGATTTGAATCTGAGCATGTGTGTAATAACTGATTTTATGTAATGAGTGTCAGAATTCTTTGACTTCCTGAGCAAAAGCTAGGGTAATGCATGAATTCTTACACTTGTTTCACTATATCAGTATGGCACACATGCAAGAGTAAAGATTTGTCTGCATTTTTTTTATCACGCAGCATTTGTTAATCCTGTTGTGTTTCCCTTTACAAATAAACGCAGTGATCGAAATACCCAAAACAGCTATCACAACGTTTGTATAGTGACATCATTCCAACATTAAGATACAGTATGACTCCAATGCCATCCAGATGACATAAACTATACACTGGTACGCACTAGTACACATACAACTTTAATGAACTCGGTTATTTCAAGCCTATGGGTAATAAGACTCACTTGCTATTCTATAGCAATATACATACTGGTTAAGATTGATATATTATTCAAAGAATTGGAATGTGACATACCTCACTTCGATGGCCTCGGAGATTGAAGTTTGAACGAGGTGGCGCTTCATACTTGCGACAATGGCTGGTAGTAAATGTGACCCCAACCACGCCCTTAGCGTTACCGCTAGCCAACCATCCTTCCATGTAATACTGGGATCGGTTGAGTTTCCATCCCCCCACCTTCATCAGGTAGCCCATCGGGAACCTTCCCCATCCATGACAACGAATGGATAGTGGAATCAGTACGAGTAGATGTCGTCTGCTCGAAATGGACATGCATTTTCGACGGTGAACTTATTACTCAGAATAGTCTGATGACAATTTTTGGCTGAGGTTGTCAATGATGGAATGAAGAATATGATGTAGAATAAAAACTACAAATATCTCGATAGAAATATCTCCATACGTTGATCCTCAGCTGTTGTTAACTTCTTCAATGGTCTGAAAACAAACAGGCTTCAAAGGAACCCCCATTTGGAGTTCAAATGTTTGAAGTAGATGGCGCCAATAGGTATCACAGTAATTATATTTTGATTATACTCAATCTTCGACTGAAAGCATCCAATTCTTTCATCTCTTCTTTACCCAAAAGCTGACCAAACAACTCAAGTTTTAATCATACAAGCCATGAGAGCTAGGCACTTCTCACGTCGATGTTTTTTTGTCGCCTCATTTTAAACCAGCATAACAGTGTTCCTGAATCAATAGCCTGTCATCATAGCGCAGTTCAACTTCAGTCTTGCCTGCAATGCCGTTACATCCATGACTTATTAAATGGGTGCACTGTGCATGATATGGTCATAGCAGCATACTTTTTCTCCGTTAGAGCCTAATAACACTCTCCACTGCTCTTATCGGTATCCTATATATCCTTTTACCGATCAATATATGTAAAGCAAATTACTTGAGTACTTTGACATACATGCTTCTTGCAACAGTAAGAAATCACACAAATTCTTACATGGCACTTTTGGTTATGTTATTCAGTTTCCCTGTTCCTAACCAAGGTAACCATGTGTAAAGGACTCCTCATCCACTGTTTAGTCAGAAAACGAAACAAGGAATATGATGGATGCTTGCTCATGTCCGCTTTTCAATATTGGATCACATGTGTCATTGAGAGGATCTTCGACTCAACGATGATGGTAAAACTGTCAAAATCACCAAGGTGTCCCCAAGCTTATATGTCACTATGTTCACATATCATAGCTTGTCCAATCTGCAACTTGTCAGAGAAGTCATTCATTAGCCACGGAGCGACTCCAGCACACTTGGTCCGCCCTCTGTGGCAAATGGGAGTCTGGTCAGTGCCTCCACTTAACTGAAGAGGAAATTGTCATCTTAGCGATTATTCCGCCCAACCAGTGAGAAACTATCGCACGCATCATAACTCGGTTCGCCCACAGCTAGGCTTGCTCGTTCCGATGTTTCACAATATCTTGGGCCATAGGAAGTGATCAATTTTTTTCTTTGGCTTGCGTCCTGTTTCTATTGTTTCTCCGAGTCTTTGAATAATGGTGTCACCGGCCCGTTTCTTGGTCCAGCCTTGCTTCAAACTGACTCATTCACCGTGATCGGGGATAGATCGGGCACGCTCGCCTGCATCCCTGGTGCGTTAGTATCGACGGTTGCTGCGAGAGTAAATGGAGGCTTTAGGTATTACGGCCTATCCATATCTGTTGTTACAGCTCCCGAGTGATTAGTTTTCGGACACATTTTCATTCTACTAACCAAATTGTTCTATCGTGATCAAGTCAGTTCGTCTGCAGTCTTCTAAGATACTGCCACTGCGCATGTCCCACTCGACCACATGCAACTTCCGTATCTGTCAAAACACAGTGGGCGTGTCATAATGGCTGAAAGCGATGTTTGGTGATGCTGGCTTTCTCCCTCGGCAACCCACTGCTCTCGCCAGCATCAACCGGGATATGTCGCTTACAAATTATATGGCATGCCCGCAGCAAAAGATCTTTCGACCCGTGCGGGATACAATCGATTTTTATCGGTCGGCTTCAACTAACATGGGCTAAAAATAGAAGCGCACGTGCAGAAAATAATGCCACTGCACTTCCTCGGCGATAAAAGGATACGAAATATAGCAATTGCTTTAGGTCATAAATCACTCACTAAAACCTTTTTAAAACATTTTAATGTTCCATACATGTATTTATCGTGTTCTCTTTATGTAAGATGTTTTTTTCTGCGTTTCAATCAATAAAAACAACAACGGATTAATGAAGGATTCAAATAAGTATTAAACCTGCAAAAAAAAATGTTATCCTCTCCTCAGCCTTGTGTGTGTATATTGTAAAAATGTAAATGTATAGTCTGCGGCTACAAAAGACAGGTGGTATTTATAATGCGTTGACATATAAATTAACGACACTGTTTACTTACGAGTGAGAGTAGTTCGCTGAACTATTTTCGTTTGACAATCGTATTAATTTTGTTGAACACTTGAGACCATTCAAGGCGGTCTGTCTTTATTGTACATTTATACACTGTCTTCAGAATGAATACATGATTAATACTGCTGACATTAAATTCTCCGTCAAACGAAGAATAATTACATTGTGCAGCGTTGTGCACTGATGAGGTCTAAACTTAGACTGAAAGGTCACACAAAGGTCTACATGTTGAATCCACGTAAATGCCAGGTGTATTGCAGACATTAATAATAAGACTTTAGTATGTCAGAGAGAGAGAGAGAGAGAGAGAGAGAGAGAGAGAAAGAGAGAGCGAGAGAGAGAAAGAGAGAGAGAGAAAGAGAGAGAGAGACTGCCTGACTGCCTGAGTTTGGTTTTACGCCGCTTTTAGCAATATTCCAGCAATATCCCGGCGGGGGACACCAGAAATGGGCTTCACTCATTGTACCCATGTGGGGATTCGAACCCGGGTCTGCGGCGTGACGAGCCAACGCTTTAGCCACTAGACTACCCCACCGCCCCGAGAGAGAGAAAGATGGAGAGAGAGAAAAAGAGGGAGAGAGTTTGTCAGCATACGTCATGTATATGTATCCACCATTAAATGGCGGCAACATTTTAATATTCGATTCTGGATTTGGTTTAGTTTGTTGTTTTACGCCGCACTCAGCAATATTCAATATTCCAGCTATATGGCGGCGGTATGTAAATAATCGAGTCTAAACCACGCAATCCAGTGATCAACAGCATGAGCATCAATCTACGCAATTGGGATACGATGACATGTGTTAACCAAGTCAGCAAGCCTGACCACCCGATGCCGTTAGTCGCCTCTCACGACAAGCGTGGGTTGCTGAAGATCAATTCTAACCGGTATCTTCACTAGCATCGATTCTAGAACAGACAGTCCAATGGTTGATGTAATGAGCAACGGTCCATGCTAAAGGGTTTCACTGAAAATGTCTCAACTACCCCTCCGACCATGCGTTCCATCACGTCTCCTCTTACGACAAGCTTCACATGTTACAGTTGGTAGCCCGAAGACAAGTAGGGTCATGTAAAGGTGGACCTTACGATGGCGTTGAGACCTACGCTGTTACATTTAGAGTTGGCCAGTCGGAGTGAGTGTACTTTCACTCTGCTTTTGTTGAGTTAATGTTCTCGCAACATTTTTTTTTAGATATACAATGCATTTCACTTACATTACATTTTAACGCAATTTACTCAGTGTTTCGTCATTTCCCTTTATAGTTGGTTTTCTGTTCAACGCCGCACTCAGCAATATTCCAGCCATATGGCGTCGGCCTGTAAATAATCAAGTCTGGACCAGACAATCCAGTGATCAACAGCATGAGCATCGATCTGCACAATTGGGATACGATGACGTGTAAACAACGTCAGCGAGTATGAGCATCTATGGGTTACTGAAGACCAATTCTAACTAGGATAATCACGGGTCCTCGACGTCACTTCAATCTAGGGCGGATGGTGAGTGAGTATGGTTTTACGCCACAATTATTTACAGATTGATGTTTGGAAATACATCGTAATAGTCTGAAGTGTTATCACTGTCTGTGGAGAGTGAGTGAGTTCAGTTTTTCGCCACTTTTAGCAATACTCCAGCAATATCACGGCGAGGACACCAGACATAGTCTCCACGCATTGTGCACATGACGGAAACAGAACCCGAGTCTTCGACGTTATGAATGGACACTGTAACCACTAAGCTACCCCACGAAATATGTGGCGGCCTATATGTGGTGTATAACCGAAACTGGCCCATACAAACCAGGGGTCGATGCTGTGGGCGACGATGCTTTGCCGCTGGAGTACGATGACACCTGTCGGCCGTGTCACCGAGTAGAAGGACCGCCTCCGTGGTGTAGTGGTTAGAGCGTCCGCCCGGGGAGCGGAAGGTGGCGGGTTAGATCCCACTGAGATACCATGCCGCAGTGAAGCATGAATACCCCACTCAGACACATTATACTGACTCCGAGCGGACCAGTCCTTGTTGTACCCATTAATGCCGAGCGCCAGGCAGGGACCAACAAGTACCATATTTTAACGTCTTTGGTATGACGCGGTCGGGGATCGAACCCGCGACCTTCCGCACTCCGGGCGGACGCTCTAACCACTACACCACGGAGGCGGTCCACTACGGAAGTTATTTAGATAATCTGTGCCCGAGCAGAGTTTATTTATATAACTACCTTGTAAGGGTGATTAACCTATACGCAAATGACGGAATGTCTGTTAACGCTGCCAGAATGTATGTCATCATGATAGCTGCGTGCCCGACCTTGTGTCACGCCTACTGATCAGTGAGTTAGTGAGTTTAGTTTTACGCCGCTTTTAGCAATATACCAGCAATATCAATGCGGGGGACCAGATATCATCCGAAAGACATGTAAATTGTTCAAACGAGAATCTTAGCGGGGCAAGTTGGGTATCGCTGAATTGTTACACTAAATGAAAACTGCCGGCAACCCACATTTAATGAGAACGCTGTTTCGAATTGTCTCCCCAGATAACGAGGAACTATCAACAGATCAACGTGGAACTGTTCCATTGAGCGTCTCAACAACTTCCAACAGAAGTAATGGATGACTTTGACAAACGTGTTTTAAAATCGTTATTCGTCGATTGCACGGATCAAATGAACCCATTTAATCCAGAAATTAAGGAAAATGCTCAAGGTGAACGTGATATTAATGTGTCTAGGCACACTATCCGTAAACTCTCATGGACGTTTTACAAATTCAAAAGCCAGCGTAACCAAAAGATCACACTTTGTGAGCAGGGAAGGGGGATACTATCTGTGAGAGACAGGTATCTCATAGCTATCCAAATGAAAAGAGAACAGCGAGTGAGCGAGTATGGTTTTACGCCGCTTTAATCAATATTCCTGCAATATCAAGGTGGGGAACACCACAAATGGGCTTCACATATACCCATTTGGGGAATCGAACCCGGGTCTTCGGCGCGACGAGCCAACGCCTTAACCACTAGGCTACCCCACCGCCCCCAAAAGGGCACAGTGATATAAACGTAGTCTGTTTGGACAAAACGTGGGATAATGCAAATCATGCAGATCGTCTTGTCAGTGACAGCATCCAGATTCTAGTCTATGTCGTAAGATGCCTATTGGGTGAGTGAGTGAGTGAGTTTAGTTTTACGCCGCACTCAGCAATATTCCAGCTATATGGCGGCGGTCTGTAAATAATCGAGTCTGGACCAGACAATCCAGTGATCAACAGCATGAGCATCGATCTGCGCAATTGGGATACGATGACATGTGTCGACCAAGTCAGCGTGCCTGACCACCCGATCCCGTTAGTCGCCTCTTACGACAAGCATGGGTTGCTGAAGATCAATATTCTAACCCGGACCTTCACGGGTAAGATGCCCATTGGAGAGGGGGAGAGACTAATCGTCCTGCATCCTGGATCACATCTTGGATTTCCGCCAGGTTGTGATATGGTATTGAGCTTATGGCCGTGATGAACTCTGCTGTTTTCAAGGAATACAAAGCAGCTGGTTCCAGCACTGTCTGCTAAACCTGTCGTTGTTATGGATAACGCCCCATATAGTTGCATAGATCCGGGGAACAATGCCCAACATCTGCATTAGGGAAAGGTGCCATTGTCGCCTGGCTGTGGTCATTGTATAGAATACCAAAGTAATGCTACTAAGCCAGAGTTGTTCCGGATCATAGTTGCAAAAAGGCCTCCATTTTCTAAGATTGAAACAACATGGCCATGAGGTGATCCGTTTCCCACCATATCCCAGTGATCTGAGTGAGTGAGTTAGTTTAGTTTTACGTCGCTTTTAGCAATATTCCTGCAATATCACGATGGGGGACACCAGAAATAGGCTTCTAACGTTGCATCCACGTGGGGAATCAAATCCGGGTCTTCGGCGTGGCGCGCGAACGCACGCACGCACGCACGCACACACAACACACACACACACACACACACACACACACACACACACACACACCCACTGGGATCTGAGTCCAGCTAAACACTTCGTGAAAAAAAGATAGACGTAAAAACTACATCTTTTAGGTCAAAGATGCCAAAAGAATAGCTAGCGAGAAACTCGTTACCAGCGATCTGTGTCAGAAATGTTTCGACCATGTAAAGGCAATGGATATCATATACAAACATACTAAGGCGAAACAACCGGGGACCAAAAGTAAGGTTGACGGACTGCAGAAAGAGTTATTATGAAGACGGATATTTTTTTAATTAAAAACACAACGCTATTTTGTGGTTGGAAATGAAGTGGTTGCACTGGGGTTTCACAAAAACAGGGATAGTTTAATGCGAAATGCTAGACGGCACTGAGTATGGTAGAGCAAAGGCGGATCCAGAAATGTCCAAATGGGGGTGGGTGGGGTATCAGGAGGTTCGAATCCCCCTGTCGAAAATGACTAAAGATCACATTGAAGTTAATGTTTTGGACCCCAACCCCCCACCCCCTTTTTTGCAAATTTCTGGATCCGCCTATGCTCTGCCATACTCAGTGCCGTTCTGCTACCTGGTACATACAGATATATTTATATATACAAGTGCTGTCAAACAAACCAACCACACCCTCTTCCACTCCTCGTGTCAATATGCCCGAACTCCCACCGTACACTGCATCTTTCATGGCGTTCTATACTAGTCACGGCAACGACAAGAAGTGCTAATACCGTGTACACGCGTTTCTCGTCTTGGTTAGTGAGATGTCAAACCGATCTAGGCCTGTGTGATACAAATGAATTATTCTT
This sequence comes from Haliotis rubra, assembly GCF_003918875.1. Taxonomy (NCBI): domain Eukaryota; kingdom Metazoa; phylum Mollusca; class Gastropoda; order Lepetellida; family Haliotidae; genus Haliotis; species Haliotis rubra. The sequence goes on from NW_025767424.1 coordinate 2,076,208, forward strand.
GATTGACGCTTATTCTCTGAAAACGTACAAATTTCGATAGAAACAATGAAACATTTTAGGACCAATTGGACTAACATCTTGTCCCTGAAATGAACATATTTTCCAGTGAGCCCAGAGACTTTCTTGTTTTACAGATGAAACTGTGGAAATATATAGACTTGCCACATGTTCTAGACCTGCATGGGCTTTCTTGGATATATTTGTTTCAGGGTCTGTATGACAGACTAAATGGCTCCTGAGGTTGGAGATTCAGAACCTGGGAAAAATCTAGACTTGCTTCATTTGGAGGCTTTTGAATTACAGTAAGGGTTTGGTGGAACGGAAAGTAAGATAGTTAAGACTGACTGACTGAGTTTGGTTTTACGCCGCTTTTAGCAATATTCCAGCAACATCACGGCGGGGGACACCAGAAATGGGCTTCACACATTGTGCCCAAGATAGTTAAGAGACTGTGAGACAGAGAAGAATTATATCATGGAAGTGGTGAAGAACTCCAATGCTCTGTGAATGAAGAAGCGTGGTTGTCTCTAGGCAACAGGCTCCAGTTGTAACGCTGTTACTTAATAGAGGCATCCCGAGAGGACACTGTCACGATATAGACACACATTTTAAGTCTTGTTGCGAGGAATTAACGCGCCTCCAATTCCAATATACGTTGAAAATATGGAAGAAATATGCAAATGAAACGCCAAGGGAAAAACCTGTTGCAGTCAAGTGCGCTTATGTGTCGGGTCACGTGACTGTGCTAGCCCGTTATATCATACCCCGACTCCGATCATGGCATCAAAAGTCTGCCATAATTTCGTTGATGTGGTGAAATGACTATCTAAGCGTAAATTTCAAGGCGACTTAAAAATGTTTGTCGTGAATAGACTCCTTGCAAACAACACATACTTCACGTTAAAGCTAAGGATAAAAACACAATTTGAATGAATTGACAATGCATGTATTGCCCATTCTTTTACCCATAATTCCCCCATGTATCACCAGCAACAGCGACCTGCCGGAAGATGCAGTGACACGTTAATGCTTGCCGAGGTCGTGCTTCTTATTCATACGCCACGGCTTCCGATCGCGTCCTCGATCACACGTCGAGAGCCAGAAAATACCAGAAAAACATTTGGCATGGAAAGCACGTGCTGCTCGCAGCGTTATTGAATCATCTGTTTTACATTTATCGGAATTTGAATATTCCTCAAGTGACGACATTGAGGTTTGAAATGTACTTTAAGTTCGTGGATTATGCTCTTGAGGCCCCAAGCAACACGGATACCACACACAAGATAGCTTGTGTTTTGAGATGAGATATGTGATAATGTCAGCAACCAACACCAGTGAATTTTCAAAGTATACTCCCCATCAAAAGATTAGACTCACTAGTGTAAATGGAGCCATTTACTTAAGTCAACTGTTCTAAAATATATTTTGCAAAACTTTCCATACTGTTTATAGGTAATGTTTACACATGAACTGATGTATTGTAAAACACATTGGTAACGTTTAATAAATGATGGAACTCAGTGAAAATTGACGAATTCGTAAAAAAAACTTTACACCAAAACGCAGCTTTTCACATGCATGATATTTGCACTGGTTTACAGCAATTTGATGCATGATCCTCGTGCAATTATTCTGCATAAGGTTTTTAGTTATTGGAGAAATTCATCTTCGATGTAACCATACATATATACATAACATATAGTGAGTGCTTTAAGTGAGTCTAAGCTTTTGTTGGGTAGTATATTTGTACATTCTGTACCAGGAACTATACACGAACAGTTTCGTCACCGAGGCGCCGAAATCACAACAGCTGCTTCGTAATGCTGGCACTCCCCCGTCACGTCAACTTCATTTCCACAGAGGACTGTTTTTCTTTCTCCGTCGTCTCAGAGGCATAAACCCTCGTCAAGCAGTCCGGGTGATCATTCCTCGATCTGACATACATCACGGTGGTTCTACTCAGTATTATAGAGAATTTGTTACAAATCATTTATTTAGCGACGTGGAGGCCTCGTAAGTCCCACGCATACACTTTTAGTAGGACATCACTGTTCGTGGGCTCTTGAAATAACGACCTCATGAAAAAAAACATTATTATTTTTTCTTTTTGTCTTGTTTAGTTACAAGGCGATTAAAATCCCCCTTGGCTTCACAGGCCCTCGTGTCTTTGCAAGGATTAATTATTTAAAAAATATTGTTTTTGAGATGACCCCCGACTCAAAATGCTTCACAGTACAATACATCATGACAAGGCCGGACACCTCGGTACACCCCACCCGACTGCTTTGCCGATCGCTACGCTACCACTGCATGCAATATCAATTAAAACTGAATGGAAACATAATCATCGAGCACCATTCATGACACCTACCAATTCTGTGGTTGGTCAACGCTGCTAAATCTGCACATTCTTTATAAATTCTCGGGAATTTTTTACTTTAATCGACTGCTTGACTTGGAAGAAATGTAAGATTTTGTTCAAGCAATGGCTTCTCAAAAGTAAGCATCATTTGTAAATGTCTTCTTAACAAACATCAACCAACCAGAGGGCTTGTTTCGACCACACACCCGTTTTGTGCGGATATATCGTCACCATTTGTGTCAAGATCGTTTAGTTGAGAGTCAAAATCGGGTTTCAATCGACTTGCAGAAATAACAATAAAGAATTGGTAGGTGTCATGAGTGGTGCTCGATAGGCCAATCATCCATGATCATGTTTACATTAAAATTTAATCGAGTGTATGCGATGGTAGCGTAGCGATCGGCAAGGAGTCGGGTAGGGTGCACCGAAGTGTCCGGGCCTTGTCATTATGTATTATACTGTGAAGCATTTCGAGTCGGGGGTCATCTCAAACTTTTGTATATATTTTATAAAATCTTTAATCCTCGCAAAGACATGAGGGCCTATGCTTGGCTTCCCAGGATTCACTTAACATGGGGTCGATTGTATCACTGAATACCTGTGTACGATCTGCGTCTTTAAGGTGAACTGAACTGACAACAACACCCACTTACGGAGGGACCGATGGTTCAGTTATAGGGCACCGCAATTAGCTGTATAGAGTTGTTTGCCTTTGGCAAGGCACAAACCTGTCGTTGTGAGTTCGAATCCCAGTTCACAACTGTCATGTTTCTAGCTTTGTGAGGAACATATACCCTTCCTTGTGGGTTTCACCAACATGGTAAACGTCTGAGACCCTCCGGGGTAGGGTTTTGATGATTTTTCCATCGAGAAGCACGTTCAATGTGAATGGACCCACCCCCACCCCCACCCCCACCCCCAGTTTAAACAGTTTATCTACAAAGTGAGACACCCACCCCTGCATGTCATGTACAAAATCAATTACCCTCCAATCCCTTCCCATAATTCTTAAGCATAATTTTAAAATATTTTAGGTACAAAATTGCTGACCCCTAGTACATGTGTACAAAACTGATGACCCTGCTAATATGGGTTAACACCCCCCACCCCACCCCACCCCCACCCCTAAAATCATAAAAACCACACCCCACCCCCACCAGCCATAAATTATGAGGTGAGGTGAGGTGAAATTGGGTTTTACGTCGTCATAAATTATGAACGGCCCTAAGTGAATTGTTACATGCTGTGTTGAACCCAATAATTCACTCATATCGTGTTTGTATTTCGGTGTGTATGTGAGAACATGGGTTCCTCAAGATTGCACAAAGTTATATGAAGGGTTCGAAACCCAAGTTCAGTCCAGATATGATTATTGGTGTATCAGCTCCAAACTGTGCTCGTTGGTTTTACATGTATTGGAAATGTCCATGTCTGTATTACCTTGTGCCCACTCCCACGTACAGACACGCCCATCACGATGATCATTAGATGATCATCACGGCTGAAAGAGTGCGTGATGAACGAACGAACGAACGCTTCAACCACTAGGCGACCCGTGAAGATCCGGGGTAGAATAGGTCTTCAGCAACCCATGCTTGCCACAAAAGGCGACTATGCTTGTCGTAAGAGGCGACTAACGGGATCGGGTGGTCAGGCTCGCTAACTTGGTTGACACATGTCATCGGTTCCCAATTGGGCAGATCGATGCTCATGCTGTTGATCACTGGATTGTCTGGTCCAGACTCGATTATTTACAGACCGCCGCCATATAGCTGGAATATTGCTGAGTGCGGCGTAAAACTAAACTCACTCACACACACACTCAACCACTAGGCTATCCCACTGCCCTTATGACTGAAAGAAGATTTGTGATTTCAATGTGTACAATTCCACGTATTTACAAGCCAATTATGTGAGTGCCGATATAAGGTACGGTTCGATTCGATACAAGGGTAAAATGGTGGTTGCCCATTTACAGTGTCTACCGCCGTAAATCATTTGAATAATAGTATTTTCTTTTCCTAATTTGTATCCCTATTTTAAGAATTCAATGAATGATGACAACATCATCATATTCGGGCGGTAACTATAGCCAGCGGCTAGTGTTAGCTCATCACGCCGAAGACCCGAGTTCGAACCTCACGTGGGTACCATGTCTGATGCGCAGTTTTGGTGTTCCCCACAGTGATATTTGTTTAATAATAAATGATAAGTGTTTTGTTACTTAGATGAAATAAATTACCATCACATACATCTATTCTTTGTCATCCTTTTCTTTCAAATATTGAATAAAATATCTACAAAAATGGACTAGCATGTATAAAGTATATATTGCATAGATGTATAACCTTTTACTATAATACACTTTGTTATATGGGGCCCTTTTGAAGAGGGCTCTGAGGCCCTTTTTGCTTTTTGATGCGGCCCTTTTGACTTTTGATGCGGCCCTTTTGACTTTTCCGTTTTGGGTCCCTTTTGACGAGGACCCGATGTAAATACATCGCATGGTCTATTTAGACGAGCGTGTCCTTTACATAGATGAGTAATATCGTCTACGTAGATGTAAGTAAGGTCTACGCAGATGAAAGTATTCTTTACATAGATGAGTAATATCGTCTACGTAGATGTAAGTAAGGTCTACGCAGATGAAAGTATTCTTTACATAGATGAGTAATATCGTCTACGTAGATGTAAGTAAGGTCTACGCAGATGAAAGTATTCTTTACATAGATGAGTAATATCGTCTACGTAGATGTAAGTAAGGTCTACGTAGATGAAAGTATTCTTTACATAGATGAGTAATATCGTCTACGTAGATGTAAGTAAGGTCTACGTAGATGAAAGTATTCTTTACATAGATGAGTAATATCGTCTACGTAGATGTAAGTAAGGTCTACGTAGATGAAAGACTCCCTTACATAGATGAGTAATATCGTCTACGTAGATGTAAGTAAGGTCTCCGTAGATGGAAGAATCTCTTACATAGATGAGTAATGTCGTCTACACAGATGTAAGTAAGGTCTACGTAGATGAAAGACTTCTTTACATAGATGAGTATTATCGTCTACACACATGTAAGTAAGGTCTACGTAGATGAAAGACTCCTTTACATAGATGAATAATATCGTCTACGTAGATCAAAGTGTCCTGTATACAGATGAGTAACCTCACCATGTATGATGTAAGTAAGGTCTACGTAGATGAAAGACTCCTTTACATAGATGAGTATTATCGTCTACACAGATGCAAGTAAGGTCTACGTAGATGAAAGACTCCTTCACATAGATGAATAATATCGTCTACGTAGATGTGGGGAGAGTGTTAGTCGATCACGGTATCGTCTACGTAGATGTGGGGAGAGTGTTAGTCGATCAAGGTATCAACTACGTAGATGTGAGGAGAGTGTTAGTCGATCAAGGTATCAACTACGTAGATGTTGGGGGAGTGTTAGTCGATCAAGGTATCAACTACGTAGATGTGGGGAGAGTGTTAGTCGATCAAGGTATCAACTACGTAGATGTGGGGAGAGTGTTAGTCGATCAAGGTATCAACTACGTAGATGTGGGGAGAGTGTTAGTCGATCAAGGTATCAACTACGTAGATGTGGGAGAGTGTTAGTCGATCAAGGTATCGACTACGTAGATGTGAGGAGAGTGTTAGTCGATCAAGGTATCAACTACGTAGATGTGGGGAGTGTTAGTCGATCAAGGTATCAACTACGTAGATGTGAGGAGAGTGTTAGTCGATCAAGGTATCAACTACGTAGATGTGAGGAGAGTGTTAGTCGATCAAGGTATCGACTACGTAGATGTGAGGAGAGTGGTAGTCGATCAAGGTATCGACTACGTAGATGTGAGGAGAGTGTTAGTCGATCAAGGTATCGACTACGTAGATGTGAGGAGAGTGTTAGTCGATCAAGGTATCAACTACGTAGATGTGGGGAGAGTGGTAGTCGATCAAGGTATCGACTACGTAGATGTGAGGAGAGTGATAGTCGATCAAGGTATCAACTACGTAGATGTTGGGGGAGTGTTAGTCGATCAAGGTATCGACTACGTAGATGTGGGGAGAGTGTTAGTCGATCAAGGTATCAACTACGTAGATGTGGGGAGAGTGTTAGTCGATCAAGGTATCGACTACGTAGATGTGGGGAGAGTGTTAGTCGATCAAGGTATCAACTACGTAGATGTGGGGAGAGTGTTAGTCGATCAAGGTATCGACTACGTAGATGTGGGGAGAGTGTTAGTCGATCAAGGTATCGACTACGTAGATGTGAGGAGAGTGTTAGTCGATCAAGGTATCAACTACGTAGATGTGAGGAGAGTGGTAGTCGATCAAGGTATCAACTACGTAGATGTGAGGAGAGTGGTAGTCGATCAAGGTATCGACTACGTAGATGTGAGGAGAGTGTTAGTCCATCAAGGTATCGTCTACGTAGATGATATTTTTGAATAGTAACGCGCTTCCACAGAAAATGCATATGGATGGACCTTTGAAAACCCAGGTTAGAATTGGTCTTCAGCAACCCATGCTTGTCGTAAGAGGCGACTATCGGGATCGGGACCCGGGGTCAAGTTCGCTGACTGGGATGACACATGTCAGATGATCCCAATTGTGTAGTACGATGCTGATGATGTCAGACAAGATCATTTACAGACATGGTTACGATGTCTGAAGCGCACTTCTGGTGTTCCCCAAAGTGATATACAATTGAGCACCGAGGTCATTTTCAATCATCTAAAAATCAATCTTGATCTCCCATCAAAACCAACTACACGTATGTGTCTTGCTTAATTATCAACATTCGTTTCGACAAGAAAAACAATAAATTCTTATCCCTTGAATGTTAGTCATGTGCTTGTACCAAACATATGAATTAACACCACTCAGTAGCCAGGTCGGAAACAATTCCATCTTTAACTCTCTCTGAAACGAATGTTCCGGTGTCGAAAACATTTTAACAAATCATTTACGATTCGACATTACCCTTACGTTTGGGAAGAGATTTTAAAATGGAAACCATTTTCGTATTCTGATTAAGCCATGATGTGTGATTAGCTTTTCCGGAATGAATGTGTCCTTTCAAGTACGTTGAAGATTACAATGGCCAGCTTGGTCATTTGTCTCTTATCAAGATTTAATTATAGCTTTGTGGTACTAAACATCATTGGCTGTCTCACGCGAAGAGTTGGCGTATGTTCTCTGTGACAGATGTGTTTCCGCTCCAAGATCTGCGAATAGCGCTCCCATGGGTTCGAGGACTAATATGGACATTAATTTCCATGCATTTAGTTGCGTGCTCTTATATTTCATCATGAGAAAGGTTCACTCCGTTCAAAAGAGGTCTCGGTAGTTGTTGATGTTGTCGTTGGTGGAGTAATGTCGTTCGCGACCGCGTCGTGAAAACTTTGCGTCACTGATTTTGTTGCTGTTTCAATGGGTAGCAGTTACTCAAACTGATTGTGCATCAGTACAGAATATTAAAAGATTGATTATTCGAGTTGGACTACACCACGACCAATAAGTGAGCTTCAGTTTAGCTTGAATCACCATCAACTGAATACACAGATATTTTCGGCGGTTGTTGTGGTATGGCGCCTTGAAAAGGTTTAATAAAACTGAAAAATACTTAGAAGATTATAATTTCATATATCTATAAATGATCATCCTATACGTGGATGAAAGTATCTTCTACGGAGACGTAATTATCATCAGCGTGGATAATAAATCTTTGGTGTGTGTGTGTGTGTGTGTGTGTGTGTGTGTGTGTGTGTGTGTGTGTGTGTGTGTGTGTGTGTGTGTGTGTGTGTGTGTGTGTGTGTGTGTGTGTGTGTGTGTGTGTGTGTGTGTGTGAGACTGTGGCGCTAATCCGCACAGATAGTTCTGAAACAAAATGTTTTTCTCCAAATGTTATCTTTCTCCAGTTCCCGTTATCTTGTACCTGAATCAGACCAAAGTATTTGTTAAACTGGGGAAAAGCTCACCTTGAAAAAGTTAACGACTGGCGCAACCGCAGATGTAACTGGCATAAAATCAGTTTGGTAACAGTTATGCTAGCTACGAATGTTACTAACGTTCAAAATGCACAAAGTATGATCATATTGCAGGAAGCCCCACGCCACACAAAATAGTCGATGATAAATACAAGCACAATTTGAAATAATTCTTAGAAAGCCATAATCCTTGTTTAACATGGCGTCTAGGAGATAATCTGACTGCGAAAGGTGTCGAATAATAGGCATGATCAATGTAGGAATGTGCTGCCAAGGTGTTTCTCGTCAGCTCGATTTCCACCATCCGGCTATGAGCAGATTTACACAGACACATCGACAAACTAAAGATGTAACGAGCCGTCCATGGGCTGGGCGACCTCGTTCGACGTCAGCACCTGTACCTCACGACATGCTCGGCTTGTGAATATCCACAGACTGTCATCCCTGACACTGAGAAATAGACGCCCTTAAGCAGGTTGAGGTCAAGGGTAGTCCTCATGTTTTCATATTGCTAGAATACTGGGGTTAAACCACAAACAAATATGATCAACATTTTACTGAATAATGCTAAGAACGGCACGAATCAACATTCAGTCTCTCAGCAAGACACGCATCAAAACGTCCCTGGCAGTGTTGTCAAAGAATCAACCCAACCCCTGTTAGAAATTATTAGACATGTGAGTCAATAAGTATGGTTTTACGCCGCTTTTTAGCAATATTCCAGTAGTATCACATCGAGGGACACCAAAAATGGGCTTCACACATTGTACCCATGTGGGGAATCGAACCCGGGTCCTCTGCGCGACGAGAGAACGCTTTAACCACGAGGCTACCCCATCGCCCCCATTAGAAATGTACGTATGGGCATCCAGAGAACCATCCCTAGCCTGAGATAATCAACGTTGCAGTTTAACAATACTGACGCGACTTAAAATACATAAGAACGTCCGCGATTTAATAGAATTTATTTCAATTTTAATTATACAAGCAAAACGTCCGCAAATTGTTCTCTTAACTGACAGGGTGAATAAATGATCTGTGAAAAATATCTCATTTCTGTAAAATTGAATTTGACTTGGTTTCCAACTGCGAAGCGACAAGCTATCTCCGACCAAACTGTATGATTAACACATCAATCAATTCATCAGACGCGCTCCGGACGACGCGCGGCGAGGACGCGAACACGCGACGCAACATGCTGTTAACTATGCGTTAATTAGTCGTCATTTCATCATCCACGAGTAAAGTGACCCCCTTCCACCCGGATTTCCAGAAATACCAAAAAATGGTGATTATTCGGTCAGGGCATTTCCGTCATGCCATTTTCGTCTCTCTGTTAGTTTTCTGCAGTCACGATCGTTAACATGCAATGCATATAAAGTGAAATTCAATTAACTCGTCGTACCGGCAAAACATTCCTTAACTGCTCGGCTGTTCGAGTGATCTGTTACGGAAATTACAAGACTAAAAAACAACAGAGCAATATTGTTTCAGCGACGGCAATAGCTCACAGAGATGTCCATCGACTTCCTTTGTACCTAAAAAGGGTTTGTTTCGTGTGAACAATTGTATCAGCCATTCAAAGAACAATAATAAAAAACAATAATAATAGTTAGCAACAACAACTTTGCTAACAACAACAACAACAACAACAACAACAACACTCAGACTGCAGACCATGAGGGTCATGCTCAATGTTCGTCGCTCGGTGAGCATTCAAATACGAATGCATTCTCAGCTTCCTGGGGAGTATAGGGGTGGGGGTAGCCTAGTGGTTACAGCGTTCACTCGTCACGCAGAAGACCCGGGTTCGATTCAACACATGGGAATTTGAGGCCCGTTTCTGGTGTCCCCCGCCGTGATATGATATTGCTGGAATATTGTTAAAAGCGGCGTAAAACCTTAAGGGGGCTGCAACCTGAGCTGCCTGTGGGTTCCTCGTTTTCCGTCATGTATTCGTCCTTTAGGTACCTTGCACCCGAAACAATGACAAATTCGTACACCTCACCATGTATATCGGTCACGAGGTGGGGCTGGTGCGCCCTTCTCATGGCTTTGGACGTAATAGCAAGGTTGTTTGTCCAAGCCGTCAGAATTTCAGCAGATGACTGCATAATCAGAAAGGAAGCCTGAAGTCAGTTGATACATGTGCAACTATGAGGGGGACCCGATCGGTGTGTACTATCACTTTATCTACCGCGAAAAGCAGATTTCCTCGAAGAGCTCTACATGTAAAATTAGAAAGAATGCTTCCTGAAACATCTATCCCTTCTAACCTTACTTCCAAATTTGTGTTCTTGTAAGTTAAAAACAGTGCACTGTTCAAACAGTTAAAAACAGTTGCACCCCTTACTTATACAAGGATTCGCTGATTATCGGTTCAGATCTCATATGTACTGAGATCGTAGTCCATAGTTTACGCCATTTCAGCTCTATTCTTATTCTGACGTGTTTGCCGGGATCGGGTGGTCAGACTCACTGACTTGGTGTCATTGTATCCCAATTGCCTAGATTGATGCTCATGTTCTTGATCACTGGATAGTCTGGTCCAGACTCGATTATTTACAGACCGCGCCATAAAGCTGAAATATTGCCGAATGCGGCGAAAACAAACAAATAACGTGTTTGCTCCAAGTCTTAAGTCAGTGAGTTTGGTTTTACGCCGCTTTTAGCAATATTCCAGCAATATCACGGCAGGGGACACCAGAAATGAGCTTCACACATTGTACCCATTGGTGAATCGATCCGGATCTTCGGCGTGAGGAGCGAATGCGAATAACCACTAGGCTACCCCGCCGCCCCGCTCCAAGGCTTAACCCGCATCAGGTTTCTCACCTAGCCGACAAGGATATTCCATATATACGTACTTTGTTCGTCCATCCTCTTTACTGTATGTGTAAAATATTCTTAAGCGCGACGTTAAACCTAATTTAATCTCACCTCACCTGAAAAGCATTTCCGTTGTAACATTGACTGACTGACTGAGTTTGGTTTTACGCCGCTTTTAGCAATATTCCAGCAACATCTCGGCGGGGGACACCAGAAAAGGGCTTCAAACATTGTACCCATGTGGGGATTCGAACCCGGGTTTTCGGCGTGACGTCCGTTGTAAGATGCCTCAGACCATAACTAACCCATATATACATGGATGTGACACATCACATAAAGACCTACATATACCTACACCTACATATATACATTGTATGTATATTTCATCTCTTGACGTCTATTTCGTGTTAGGAACACATTCTTTGTCAAAAATCCAGCTGTTAAATAGTGGTAATAACAAGAATCTAAAAATGCAGTAATCATATCTATAAATTAGAGTATTACTTCAAAGGAAAAATAATGACTAGTGGATTAATATTCCTCGTATCATCACATTACACCTAAAAAGAAAGCAAGCTTTGACCGTTTCATGATCACGACGTGCATTCTTGAGCGGCGTTTTCCACAAAAGATACACGCATCTATTAAATGATTCACGCTTTTTGCAAATTTGGTTTGTAAAAGAATAAAACAGTATATATTCCTACTATGGGTTTTCCAAACACGTACATTTGCAATAGTGTGACATGTTAATGATTGTAACGATAATGATGTTGCAAAATGACAAAATATCAGCGCAAATCAAAAAGATCCCGCGGAACATGGAAAGGGAGGTAACTCTTAATTTTGTAAAACAGAAATACTAACTCCCTTCAAACTGCTCTTGCACAGTTAACGCAATTCGAAGAAAATGTTTACGTCCATTTCGTTTATATACACTCATCCTGCTGACAGTACGTTTGAATAAGGGAATTGTTTTAGGGGATGTTTTGTTGAGTATTTCTGTTGTTATTTGGTCTTTGTTTTTCCACTTATGTTATGGCGTGTGAGGTGTATTATGGACAAACGCCCAAAGTGATGCACTCTGGGAACACCAGCAGCATGGATAGGAAACTGAAAAACCTTGAAACATAATCAGGGATTGTAACCCACGATCAAAGGTTTCTAGCACGCCTGGGGCATGCAACTCAGCATAGCGAATTGCTTGCTTAAAAAGAGTTTAAAAGGACACAAATGACTCCGGCGCTGTCAGATTGAGCCAAAAGCTAGATTTAAAGTGTATCACAGAGCACATTTAATCAACCGAATATAAATATACCGATCCAAGGTGACTTGCTGTGGCAGAAAGAGACTCAAAGATTCCGCTCATGAGAGCGATTTCTGTAATGCCAGAGCAAGCACTGTTCAAGCTTAATTAGTAATTACTAAGGCCACATCTGGATAATCGAGTCTGGGCATGTATATATAACAGGTGACTGAGAGAATGAGCACCCAGCAATGGCATCAGGATGCGAAGACACGGGCTCAGCCAAACCGCCGAGTCTCACTTCCCCGTCTCGTAATGCTAACACTCAAGACAGACACTGATGCTAAGGGTTCGTCCTACCCGGAATTCCTTTGAGTGTCTCTCTATGGGAACACTGTATTTGGTGTTCGTGCATAGGTAACGGCTGGTAATTGGCACTTTGAACGGACAACACCTCTCCTCTGTCGTAAAATCTCGTTTCCGGTATAGTCTAAAGGCGCCATCTTGGATTACCGCTCTTAATTCTCAACGAAACGTTGTCCGATTCGCCGATAAAACATACATGTGTTACCAAGGGAAGCTGAAAATTCCTAATCCTCCTGCAATGATGGAGTTTGTTGCTTAATCAGTACAATCCCATCAACACGCTTTTTCCAACGATGCTGGCGTGTGTGGACCCCGTTGGCGTAGAAGGCACCATTAGTGAATTGTCCACTTTGTGTAGTCTTGATATTGTCATTCTGTTGCCTCAGCATGAATAGCATCCTCTATAATCTCCAGGGTATACGTTACGATCACTCTCCACTATACCCTGGATGTATCCTTGGCTTGGCCCGATGATTTTATTACCTCCCTTGGCTGGCTTTTATCCAATCAGGTGTCTACGCTGGGAAGTTGAGCGAACCAATCACAACTCACTTTCGCTTCTTAACTTATATAACCGTTTAAACTTGGCAACACAATTGATACCCTGAAAGATGTGGAAGGAGTTCTTTTATATATATATTTTGAAAGTTTCAGATCTGTTAATTTCTCTGTATTATTTCTCCAAAAAATCTGAGTGATACTGCGGACAAACCTTCGCGACTGCGACCACCATCTTTGTTGACACTGGCAAGCTCGGATGTAACGGCGGCTTAGCTGATTGGCTACTGTGAGAATGCGGAGCCAGCCAAGCAGGTAATAAAATCATGGGGCCAAGCCGTGGATGCATCCAGGGTATAGTGGAGAGTGATCGTAACGTATACCCTGGAGATTATCGAGGATGCATGAATACACAATAACACTTAAATAGTGTTGCCTCAGCATTATCCTAATATTGGCCATTAACGGCCATACTTTGGGGGTCATCCACCAGTAGGATCAACCATTATTGGCATGAGTATAGATGGGGCGGTGGGGTAGCCTAGTGGTTAAAGCGTTCGCTCCTCACGCCAAAGACCCGGGTTCGATTCCCCACAAGGGTACAATGTGTGAAGCCCATTTCTGGTGTTTCCCGCCTTGATATTGCTGGAATATTGCTAAAAGCGGCGTAAAACCATATTCACTCACTCATTCATTCACTACCATATATAGTGTAGTATATACGACCACAGCATAATCCTACATTCACTCTCGTACGCTTATATCTCAGACTTGCGAAGCTGTAAGCTTATATCGTTACAAACAAAACCAATCAATATACATTCAAGAATACTCGTTACTTTTAAAACGCGTATTTATTGCCTAACTTCATCGTATGTCTCTTTACCCAAGTTAGGAATTTGAATAATGACGTTTGCATAACCGATCCTCAGATGAATCGATACCGAGCTTGACCTTAAACATTAATCTACTAAACGTAAATTCGAATTGCATACTAAACTATTTTACCGAACCAACAGCTCAGGGTGCACGTGTGCTATTAATCCAGTCAGACACTGCGAACACGGCTATTTGCATATTTATTCTCAGCCAAGATCTTCTGTTTTCCGAAGACGTAAAACATGATATAATGACGTTTCTATCGATCCCCGCCCTCTACCCACCGTAAAACCCCCGAGTCTCGAGATACGAAGTTTTATACGTTTCAGTAAAACAGCTGATTTAACGTATGTGGACAGACTTATTTTCAGTGTGTAAAGTGATGTAGATATATGGCCTGCATACTGTCAGGGTTTACACTGAAGCGGATATACTGAATGATACACCGCACTAAACACGTTACCTGGTGCACAGGAGGCAGATCAGGCAATGCCCTCTTCGTCACATCTGTGTCCAGTAATGTATTTTGGCCTTACGCTTTGTGTTTGGTTTTCGGATCCATCGAAAAATGTTGATTTTGTTCATCACACCGTCGGCAGTAATCATACATTTTTGTTCCAAAAACACTTCAGGTAGTATGAGTGAGTGAGTATGGTTTCACGTTGCTTTTAGCAATATGCGAGGTATATCGCCGGAAATGGGCTTCACACATTGTGCCCATGTGGGGAATCGAACCAGGATCTTCGGCGTGACGAGCTAGCGCATTAACCACTAGGCTACCCAATCGCACCCAGGAGTATTTGAATGGCGTAAGAGGCGACTAAGGAAATCGGGTGGGCAGGCTCGCTGACATGTCATGCGTAGATCGAGGTTCATGATGTTGATCACTGAATTGTCTGTTCCAGACTCAATTATTTACAAAATGCCGCCATAGATTTGGAATATTGTTGAGTGCGCCGTTAAAAAACAACCAACCAACCATTCAAGTCGTGAGTGTGGAGCGTAAGGGCTACGACAAGATCACAGCCACTTTGCGTCCGAGCCGCGTCAAGACTGCGGCATGATCGCGATCTTTCACCGGCACGGTTACAATATTATCGCTACCGGTTTAATGTAATGAAAACTATTTGCACACAGTAATTTAACGAAAATCATGGCTAAAGTTTGAAAAGCTGGCACCACTTATCTTCTCCCTGATTGCCGTTATACAGCATTGTATGAACTGTGGTTGTTTGTCCCGAGTATTCACAAGACGAAAGGATCTTCTGTTGCCAGGCGTTTGAATGTTAGTCTGAGCACGATATCACGGCTTGCAGCTCGTTACAACCAAACAGGTATAACAAATAGCCGTCCCCGTACAGGCAGACCTCGAGTTACCACTGCGGTACATCCGGGTACTACATTTGCGTGATCGTACTGCCATGGGTGAGAGCACAGCAGCCAGGGTGCCTGGACTTCGGAGGATATCCGGTCAAACTGTACGGAACAGGTTGAAAGAGATTGGTCTGGGAGCCAGGAGACTCGACGTCGGGACCGTGCTACGTCGTCACCATCGCGCTCAACTTCTCCGTTATCTAAAAGTATCCACTTGGTTGTATAGACATTACCATCTTCTAAACTGGTGTAACAAATCATGCACTAAAGTCTATTTGTGGATGAGTTATATATGTTTGAAAATACAACATTTTCACAACAGATTTCTGGTATAAGCGTTTCTTTTTTGGGATAGTATACATTTGTGTTTTGCTTGTCTCATTGGGGGCCACTGGAGCTGGTTGTAACGTAGAAGGACATTATTTTCCGCTCGTTGAGTATCTGCTTTATACAATTAAAACAATGTAAAAAGTAAATTAAATCCCATTACAGATGGCCAGTGGTAGGCAGGATTCCAACTGGCATAGATTCCGGTACCATTACCGCCGCGCCTGTACATATCTCCACCGGAAACCGTCAAAGACTTGATTAAATATGGTAATCGTCTGGGAGCGCTATGCGGTGTAATGACCTCACGATTTTGACTTGAGACTTATCAGCTCTCGGACAATCTCTTTGAAAGATTTCAACCATTCAATTTAGCTCCGCCCTGTGCCTTACTGAGTCTGTCGAAATTGTGAATCTCGGCTATGGATTATTTATCCAAAGGTTAAACATGTCAAGGGATTGAGTCCTTGCGTGAAAGTTACTGGGACGAAAATGATGAAGATGTGATTTAATGGTTGATATATATATCGTGACTATTGAAGGTCGTGGGATACGTTCAAAGTTCATTCAAGCCATGTTGCTCTGAAGCGATATAGATTGATGGGGTGAGAAATCTTAGGGCATTAGAACGCGTGGTTATTACATTTGGCATTATTCTTCAGACATTGAAGGATGTAAAGCGTGGTGTAGGGTGTAAAGCGTGGTGTAGGGTGTAAAGTGTGTTGTAGGGTGTGAAGTGCGTTGTAGGATGTAAAGTCCGTTGTAGAATGTCAAGTGTGTTATAGGATGTAAAGTGTGCTGTAGTGTGTAAAGAGTGCTGTAGTATGTAAAGTGTGCTGTAGGATGTACACAGTGCGTTGTAGTGTGTAAAGTATGCTGTAAAGTGTTCTGTAGGATGTAAAGTGTGCTGTAGGATGTAAAGTGCGTTGTAGGATGTAAAATGTTGAATGATTTTTGCTGGGACTCTTAAATTCAGCATAGGATAACTACAATAGGTAGGACTTCGTTACGATAACCATGCTCATCGAACACAAGGATCGGTGGCGGTGGGGTAGCCTAGTGGTTAAAGCGTTCGCTCGTCACGCCGAAGACCCGGGTTCGATTCCCCACGGGGGTACAATGTGTGAAGTCCATTCTTGGTGTCCCCCCGCCTTGATACTTCAGGAATATTGCTAAAAGCGCTGTAAAACTAAACTCACTCACTCACTCAACAAGGATCGGATGGTCAGAGTGGCTAAAGATGGAGAAGTATTGGATCGACTACAAGGAGAGAGAGACCTGGGCCGTTCCCATACAGAAATCGTGGCATTGTGACTATCGTATGTTCTTGAGACGGTCCTCGCGATTCATTTGTGGAACCGGGCCCAAGGCCTACTTATGCTACGATTACTGTTAGTTACGTACATAACAATTCCAAAAGAAAATGCGTGATAAATGAAGAGTGAGTGCCCTGTGCGTGTATGTCACCTGAACTATATTTGTGATATATTTGCTGAAAATATCTTTCAGTTACCATGGCAACGGGTATACTGTCAACACACAGTGAATACAGTAATGGAATTTCACACTTAAGAATGTGAAACGGTTGCTCCATATAGGATTGTCATTAATATCCTTTCTTATGAGATCAATTCAAGCAACAGTTATAGATGCTTACACAGACGTTAAGTTCCCTGGCGAGACAGTTGGCAGCATTGTGAAGCTTGCTCATCTGTCAACGTGTAAGATATCAAGTTACGGTGATTCTTGTACGTGTTTGATGAAGGCCACAGTACAGGGGACACGTATGGTAATGTGGAAACGTGAGTCGTAATTGCGTAGAGTTACATCCCTTTGTCTTGCCAGGATCCGCTGATCACGTGTTCGAGTCCTATTTGTTTAGACATTCCTCTGTCAGCACCATATCATTCGTTTTGTCAGTTCAGACCTTTCTTCTACATGATTCACCGCGATTTGCCTGAAGTCCATCTCACACTCTGAGTAAGTTAATGATCTCCCAGCACACAGTAACTGCAGATGTTTGCTTACTTGGTTGGTTGGTTTGTTGTTTTACGCCGCACTCAGCAACATTCCAGCAATATGGCCTTGGTATGTAAATAATCGAGTCTGCACCAGACAATCCAGTGATCAAGCATCGATCTATGCATTTGGGATACGTTGCCAAGTGTCAACCAAGTCAGCGAGCGTTACCACTCGATCCCGTTAGTTGCCTGTTACGACAAACATGGGTTGCTGAAGACCATTTCTAAACCGGATCTTCACGGGTCTGTTTGCCTACTGACGACGTCCTGTTGTATTCGTCTGCAGTGGAGATATTACACATTTCTTAAAACTAGTGTTTCTTGAAGCCCTGTTCTAAACCAACAACATAATGTCAAAACACTAGGATTCAAACCAACCCTCGTAGCAATCAGGTTCTGCTTAGGAACGTATTTCTGCACACGCAACACGTATACGGGTTTGGTTCCTACATACCAAGGATCATTACAAAGGCGAATCTAAACCTAGGATCAGCGGATCCTGTCACCGACAAGGCATGCAACTCTTCAAAACACATAATTTCTCTTATCCATGGCTACGTGTACTTTAAAGCACATTTCCTTACCAACAATTGTGCGGAATATGTGAAGAGCGTTGAAGTTGGATCAAATCCGTCATTCAAAGACTGTGTATTTTTTCAAGACTTCTGTTCGAAGACTTTACGACAGACAAATGGCTGAAGTCATTAAGACTGACATCAAAACAGTCTCAGCCGACACGTGTGGCTCAAGGGAATACTTTCAACACCTTTCCCGGACTGGCGCTGTCCGTTGCACCGGTACTTCCGCTGCTTTACTGTCGGAATTCGTACGTTGCACATTCACAAACAATTTCACGAACTCAGGGGAGGATGTAGCGCTGTAATAAATTTGGTAAAATATCCGAAATGTTACAAAAAATTGATCTAATTTTTTCCAATTTAATGGAAACGGGCCAACTATATCCATCTATCTGTCACCGGGGTAAAAGCGGCATATTTGCCGTATTTCTTCATATTTCCTTACATCCATGATGTCTCAAAGTGGTCGATGTTTTTTTAAGAATCATGGTAAAAACTGATTTTGGATGCATACGTACTTTCTTCCCTTGTCAGGAAATACAAACAACATTTATCGAAAAAGGCATCAAATTTCGTAAATTTACTGGAATTGGCAGCTATAGAGATAAAGGGTGAAGTCTTGATTTAGCTGTCGATTGATTTTTGCTTGTTGTTTAACGTCACACTCATCAATATTCCAGTTGTATGACGGCGGTCTGTAAATACTCGAGTCTGAACCAGACAATCCAGTGATTGGTATCAAATGGGATACAAGGACAAGCGTCAACCAAATCAGCGAGACTTATCACTCGATCCCGTTAGACAGAACAGTCGCCTCGCGACAGGTGTTAGGAAATTCCAGCACTGGCATGAATGGCACCATGACATCCCTGTCTGTGAAATGAAGAAGCTTGTAGTAGTCCATGAGGTACGGCTTGAAACTTTAGTCATCGGTACCATTTGAGGTGACCAAAGTTTGTTGTGTTTTTTATGGAAGCTCAATACATCTAGTTTAATAAAAAACATCATAGCAAGCTGGGTGATACAGCTTAACCCTTCCCTGGCTACTTAAATAGAGGTACCCCCAAAACGGAAAACCTCATTTGCAGCACGCTTTTCACTGCACTACAACCAATAGAATTCCCAAGCAGTAGTTATTAAGAAATCCTTTTTAATAATCTAAGAAAGATATAACAGATATCAAGTAAACCTATTTATTAACGACATTGAGACTTAAAAAATAAACCGCATTTCCTCTAATAAGCGCCCGAACACTTATTTTTTCAACAGAGTTCCAGATCCGGCACTTATTGGAGACCTGGCGCTTATTGCGCTTAGTGGGTGTAAGTAATTGTTAGTGAACATTACGTCAAAGTTAAAAAGGCACCATTCCTCAATAGATCTATTTTGGGATCAAGGGGGAATACAAAACCAAATCCGGCGCTTATTTCTGAAACCGGTGCTTTACCACGGTGGTTGTTATAGTCCAGTCAAGTCATGAGAATACCCAACACAAATTGCAACAGAAATGATTTCAACTGTTTTTAGACCCTGAACCATTCCTTTATAACATATATAAAGTCTAGGAAACTCTCAGTGGTGGAACAAGATCAGATTGGACCTTCAAGGTCATAGGGGTCGCTTTCGAAATCTTAGATGGAAATGCAAACTTTTTTGTAATCTACTCAATTGTGCCATGATATATATCAAATACAAGCTCTGATTACAGGCTTTTAAAAATATGTGGTTTAATTGGGATTAGCCTCATCATATTTGTTCTATTTTAAAAACACGCTCCGAAAAATATGAAATGTGTTTCCCAACATCCACATGTATATGCATGCAACAATTATGTAAAACAATATCTACTGAAAACAATCTTTTACTAATTTTAAAACATTGTACTTTTAAATCTTTAGAATTAAAAACAAATATATTTAAAAAATGCTGCTGAGGTCCTTTAATTCTTAATTGACTAACATTTGTCGTCCTGCCAATGATTGAAATGAACCCAAGTGACTTGTCCTGTATATACACTTCGCTAGTGTTCATCGCCATGAAAAACAATGTCACACCAATCGTCACTTTTGATCAATCTCTCTGGTGGAAAGCTTCAATGATAATTTCCAGTGAACCTTCATCAAGTGATTTGAAGAACGCCGTCCTAAGGCTTGGAGGACTTCACATAAAGATGAGCCTTTTTGGGATGCACTGGAAACATCATGTCTGGATCGGGTCTGTTTGAACTTCTGGAAGTGATATATTCCAGTAACACAGTTAGTCACATACTAACAGGGAAAGCTGTTGCCAGAGCTATTCGAGCGCACTTCCTTGTCTCCTAATTGCACAGCGAATCTTCCTTCTGTGAATTGATTGTAGACAGCAAGATGCATGGAGTCGACATTTTATTAGGCAGTGAGGTATCTGGCATAGTTGATCCTGTCATAAGAAAAACACCACGGGGTCATTTTCTGAATTGAAGACATGTGCAACTCCCAGGCACCTTCTCGAGACCAGCATGACACGTGCGACTATATCCATGTAGCTCATCCAAAACACAGACAGATCACCATTCCCCTCCCTCAGAAATGACAAATCCTTGTTGAAATTTCAAGGAGTTGGGTCACAGAACCATCGTGCAGAGTTGTACTGAAAGACTCTTGATCAACATTTTCCCCGAGATGGTTTAAGACGTCAAGACCAGTGAGTGTGATGGGTATCCTTGGCTGATAGTTTGCGTTGAGCCAGGGAATGAAGCCTTCCAAGCGAGACGAAGAAGTGCTTCCATCATATACTTGTGAACTCGGACTCCTCTGTTGTAATGGCGTCCATCCATGGTGCTTCACATAGAGCCTTGTGCAAGTGTTCCAGCTTCTATGAGGATATCTCTTAAGCCTGCATCTTGAAAGCGTTTACCAAGTATGGATAGAAAGTTCACGATTGTATGAAAGGTTCCCATTCGTAATATGACATGCTTGAACTTTGCTTATTCTTCAAAACTATCTCAGTTGCCTTTGCATACAAAGCTTGATCAAATAAAATGACGATGTTTTGAAGGTAGAAACAATCTTTGATGGCCAGGAACGGGATAGAATCTCATTGACTGAGGACAAGTCTGTGGCAGGAGAGTTGATTGTTGGTGGGTAGGTAACTTTATCAGAGAAAACAGGGTGTTCATTCCTTGTCATAATGTTGAAGGCGGTCCAGCCTGTGACAACCTGATTAGATGGATCTCCATGCCTCGATATCATCCAGATTAATGTCTTGTAACATCAGCATCCGAAGAGCTCAGTGAAACCGCAGGCTGTGTGCCTGGTTGATGTGAACAGGTGCTAACTTTGGTCAAAACAGAGCTTACAACCCCTGGAGTGAAAAACCGCCTCCGATGCTGAGGATCGAGTGCCACAGACCCCGACCGGGTCCAGAGTGGAACCAGGTGGGTGGTTCAGGATGGCGAAGCCCTTAAACCAAAGCATAATTGCAAATTCCCTTCTGAAAAAGGTCACTGGTCAGGTCTATAGAAATCTCTGACGATTCATTCTGTGTCTGATATATTACATGTGTGTGCTACAAATGGCGCCTCGTGCTTGCCAGGACAACGCGTGGATATCTAGTTGCGATAACGTACACCTGTTAAATGCACTGGAAATGAATAATATCTATTCTTCGCTCATAAGACATGACCCTCCTCAACCGAACTGTCGACCTCGAATATAACACGACATCCGGTATAACACTCATTCCGTGACGGGATCCGCCCATTTCTCCTTTGAAGAAGAAAATAGTTTTCGTCACTAAACTAAATGCTAACGCCGGTGAAGCCACTGCAGTCGTTGAAGCTGATTACGTTGAGGCATTGAGGCAGGTCGAAAGCGGTTTAGTGACAGCCTGTGCAATCTGGGAACTTGTGTTGTAGAGTAGGTGGCAGAGGGTGTTCTTATTCTAAGACGAAGGACCCGGATGAGGTTATCGAGCGCCGCCATTGTGTTGCATGTGTCCCTTCTCTATATGATTTCTAGTGGCGCAACGTTGCCAAAGGTGTGTCCAAAGTGGTGAAAATATCCACGGTTGACAGTATTTCATTCGTATGTTACCATGCTTGGTTTGTTGTTTGTTGGCGAACAGACGGATAATCATTTGCATCACACGGTGACAAGATATTCATTCTGTAAATAATCGAGTGACCAACAGCATAAGCAGCGATCTACCCAGTTGGGATACCGTGACATGTCTCAACCAAGCCGACCGCCTCCGTGGTGTAATGGTTAGAGCGTCCGCCCGGAGTGCGGAAGGTCGCAGGTTCGATCCCCGACCGCGTCATACCAAAAGACGTAAAAATATGGTACTTGTTGGTCCCTGCCTAGCGCTCGGCGTTAATGGGTACAACAAGGACTGGTCGGCTCGGAGTCAGTATATTGTGTCTGAGTGGGGTATTCATGCTTCACTGCGGCATGGTATCTCAGTGGGCTAGCACTATAAAACCAGCTTAAGTCTGGGCTAGTACAAGAAGCCGTACATACACATGCACACGCATGCACGTCGTCATATGAGCGAAATATTCTCAAGCACGACGTTAAACCCAATTTCACCTCACCTCAACCAAGCCTGACCACCCGATCTCGTTAGTCGCCTCTTACGACAACATGGGTTACTGATGATCATTTCTAACCCGGATCTTCATTGGTAATGTTACCATGCAATTGCATGTACACCCATTATTGTTGTACATGCATCATAAGCCTGTAGTCCCTCAGTATTCTGAATAACGTATGACTGATTCATCAGAGTTATTTCTTGCTTTCAAGTCTCAAACTTTATTGAAGGATTTGTGAAACATCCATAAGGAATTTCAGTGACTTTAGTGTAATTAACTAAAACACATAAATATGAGCCGCAAATACCTGTAACAGAGGCGACCATTTTGGACGATCTGTTGTTACCCCTAAGTTCGTTGACTCAAGGCTGACGTACAATTATTGTGTTTCTGTAATTATGTAGTGTTTTTTCAAATGTGTTTATTGTCCTCTGAGAACAGTGCGTTTGTTCAAAAAAAGGGGTAGGAATATGTAAGGCATAAACTAAAAAAACCCAGATGCTCCAGTCATGAGTTACTTCTAGTAAGATGTTGATTCAAGTAAGGCGTTATTAAGGGCGGTTATTCAAGTAAAGCGTTTATTCCAGGAATGCGTTACTTCACGAATTTCTTCAAAGAATGCGTTTAATCAAGTAGGGCGTTAATTCAGGGAAGGTGGTATTTTTTCAAAAGAGACATTTTTTAGAGGATGGACGGTATGTGTGGCAGAGATATGTAGTGTGCCCACGACATACCGCCGACAGAGAGATGAAATAGCGGTACAATTCCCAGTCGATTAACCCAGAAACGCCAGCGTACATAAAGTCAACGGAGCTTGATAAACTGTTTTGTTTAGTAGACTATAAAGACTAAATGTTTTTTCCGCACCATTATGTACAGAATATTCACTGGTCGTGATGTCGCAGAACTACGATTTGTTGTTGTTACGCATGTTTTAATTGGTCGTGTCATTGCAGGATTATGACTGGACGGGTTGTATGCTCTTTACTGGTCTTGCTGTTGAAGGTTTATGATGTATTACTGTGATCTAGATTTGTCAGGTTGTAGCCAGATAATCATTAGTACAGCATTGCACATTGGGATAAGATTACACAAACTGTTGCAGGATAAGGATTAGTCAAGTACTAAAAGACGAGGACTATTGTGAAGCACTATTGGAAGAGGATTACTTAACTATTGCAGGACAAACATTAAATGAGCACTATTGGAGGAGGATTACTTAACTATTGCAGGACAAACATTAAAGGAGCACTATTGGAGGAGGATTACTTAACTATTGCAGGACAAACATTAAAGGAGCACTATTGGAGGAGGATTACTTAACTATTGCAGGACAAAACATTAAAGAAGCACTATTGGAGAAGGATTACTTAACTATTGCAGGACAAAACATTAAGGAGCACTATTGGAGGAGGATTACTTAACTATTGCAGGACAAACATCAAAGTAGCACTATTGAAGGAGGATTACTTAACTATTGCAGGACAAACATCAAAGTAGCACTATTGGAGGAGGATTGCTTTACTATTGCAGGGCAAAACATTAAGGAGCACTATTGGAGGAGGATTACTTAACTATTGCAGGACAAAACATTAAAGGAGCACTATTGGAGGAGGATTACTTAACTATTGCAGGACAAACATCAAAGTAGCACTATTGGAGAAGGATTACTTAACTATTGCAGGACAAAACATTAAGGAGCACTATTGGAGGAGGATTACTTAACTATTGCAGGACAAACATCAAAGTAGCACTATTGGAGGAGGATTACTTAACTATTGCAGGACAAACATCAAAGTAGCACTATTGGAGGAGGATTACTTAACTATTGCAGGACAAAACATTAAGAAGCACTATTGGAGGAGGATTACTTTATTATTGCAGGACAAAACATTAAAGAAGCACTATTGAAGGAGGATTACTTAACTATTGCAGGACAAAACATTAAAGAAGCACTATTGGAGGAGGATTACTTAACTATTGCAGGACAAAACATTAAAAAAGCACTATTGGAGGAGGATTACTTAACTATTGCAGGACAAAACATTAAAGAAGCACTATTGAAGGAGGATTACTTTACTATTGCAGGACAAAACATTAAGGAGCACTATTGGAGGAGGATTACTTAACTATTGCAGGACAAAACATTAAAGAAGCACTATTGGAGGAGGATTACTTTACTATTGCAGGACAAAACATTAAAGAAGCACTATTGGAGGAGGATTACTTAACCATTGCAGGACAAAAACATTAAAGGAGCACTATTGGAGGAGGATTACTTTAACTATTGCAGGACAAAACATCAAAGTAGCACTATTGGAGGAGGATTACTTAACTATTGCAGGACAAACATTAAAGAAGCACTATTGGAGGAGGATTACTTAACTATTGCAGGACAAAACATTAAAGAAGCACTATTGAGGAGGATTACTTAACTATTGCAGGACAAAAGCATTAAGGAGCACTATTGGAGGAGGATTGCTTAACTATTTGAAGGCAAGAATTAAAGAAGCACATTTGGAGTAAGAGTACTTAACTATTGCAGGACAAAACTTAAAGAAGCACATTGAGGAGATTACTTAATTATTTAAGGACAAACACATTTAAGAAGCACTATTGGAGGAGGATTACTAACCATTGCAGGACAAAAGCACTATTGGAGGAGGATTACTTAACTATTGCAGGACAAACATTGCAAAGTGGAAGCACTATTGGAGAAGGATTACTTAACTATTGCAGGACAAAACATTAAGGAAGCACTATTGGAGGAGGATTACTTAACTATTGCAGGACAAACATCAAAGAAGCACTATTGGAGGAGGATTACTTAACTATTGCAGGACAAACATCAAAGTAGCACTATTGGAGGAGGATTACTTAACTATTGCAGGACAAAACATTAAGAAGCACTATTGAGGAGGATTACTTAACTATTGCAAAACATTAAAGAAGCACTATTGAAGGAGGATTACTTAACTATTGCAGGACAAAACATTAAAGAAGCACTATTGGAGGAGGATTACTTAACTATTGCAGGACAAAACATTAAAAAGCACTATTGGAGGAGGATTACTTAACTATTGCAGGACAAAACATTAAAGAAGCACTATTGAAGGAGGATTACTTTACTATTGCAGGACAAAACATTAAGGAGCACTATTGGAGGAGGATTACTTAACTATTGCAGGACAAAACATTAAAGAAGCACTATTGGAGGAGGATTACTTTACTATTGCAGGACAAAACATTAAAGAAGCACTATTGGAGGAGGATTACTTAACTATTGCAGGACAAAACATTAAAGGAGCACTATTGGAGGAGGATTACTTAACTATTGCAGGACAAAACATCAAAGTAGCACTATTGGAGGAGGATTACTTAACTATTGCAGGACAAAACAATAAAGAAGCACTATTGGAGGAGGATTACTTAACTATTGCAGGACAAAACATTAAAGAAGCACTATTGGAGGAGGATTACTTAACTATTGCAGGACAAAACATTAAGGAGCACTATTGGAGGAGGATTGCTTAACTATTTGAAGGCAAGAATTAAAGAAGCACATTTGGAGTAAGAGTACTTAACTATTGCAGGACAAAACTTAAAGAAGCACTATTGGAGGAGTATTACTTAATTATTTAAGGACAAACATTTAAGAAGCACTATTGGAGGAGGATTACTTAACTATTGCAGGACAAACATTAAAGAAG
Source organism: Haliotis rubra (assembly GCF_003918875.1). Lineage (NCBI taxonomy): Eukaryota > Metazoa > Mollusca > Gastropoda > Lepetellida > Haliotidae > Haliotis > Haliotis rubra. Next base: position 2,102,964 of record NW_025767424.1, read on the forward strand.
CACTATTGGAGGAGGATTACTTAACTATTGCAGGACAAACATTAAAGAAGCACTATTGGAGGAGGATTGCTTAACTATTTGAAGGCAAGAATTAAAGAGGCACATTTGGAGCAAGAGTACTTAACTATTGCAGGACAAAACTTAAAGAAGCACTATTGGAGGAGGATTACATAATTATTGCAGGACAAACATTAAAGAAGCACTATTGGAGGAGGATTACATAATTATTGCAGGACAAGAATGAGTGAAGCACTATTGGAGGAGGATTAATGAACTATTCAGGACTAGGATCAGTAAAGCCCTACAGGACTCGGATTTGTCCACCTTTGGCAGGACAAGGTTTGGTGAACCATTGTACAAAGGAGCAGTATTTTTTAACCTATTCAAGCACAATGATTAGTGAACGATAGTACATAGGATTGGGGTTACTTAAACTATTACTGGACACGGGTTAGTGCATCATTGCAATGGGATTACTCAAACACAAGGCTTAGTGAACTATTGTATGTAGGATTACGACAACTGTACCCATCGCGAAACAAGGATTAGTGAAGCATTGTTGGACGTTGCCTTGGAAATATATTCATTCCCATGCACAGCGTTGACTGGTCGTTATTTCGCTTAAGAACTCTTGACTGGTTCCTTCAGTGGTCATGATTCTACGTCAAGGTCATTGCTGGATTGTGGCCTAATCCGACTTGGTGCTTCTGAATGGTGGAGGATGAGCTTATGTGGAAATAACCTCAGAATGAACAGGGTGTATTTTTAAACCTGTAAGATCAATTGGCATCATTAACAACCCGTGGTGTCTTAAGCGTTAAATTTGACCTCGATCTGTGCACCCTCGATCTATGCAATCTACGTACAGGTTTGAAGGTTCATTGAAATTATTAGGGTACGACTACACTTCCACAAAAGCCACAAGAGTTTGTTGTACTCGGACTTTGATATACGGCACAGATGTGCACGACTGCAGCACCTGCATGATCAATGACCGATCGAGGTGCCCGGCAGGGGGTTGGAGGTGAGTGCTCCGAGCCCCGACAGGACGATATGCTGATCGACCAGCAGGTAATGGGTGTATGATGACATCTGCTGGAGAGCACTGACAGGGTGGCGGAATCAAGACCGATTGTGAACCAATTTCTGTAAGATGGTCCACCGACATTTATTGCTAGATCTGTCACTAGGTGGCGCTACCGGAGAGCGCCAATTGCTTTTTTGTCCCGCTTTACGAGTAACTGTCAGGATGGGATTCGTCAGAGCAACGGCACGCAACGGATCCCTGTAGATACGCTCCTGGGGAAAATGTAGGTGGCTGCAATTAACTTTATGGTTGGAAATAACTACCAGCAAATTCAGCGTAAAAGTCCTTTAGTTTTATCGATTTTCTGATACACTCGGTAATGTTTGTAGCAAAAACAATCTCCAAGCATTTCATTTCGATTTTTCAAAAAAAGTACTCAAATTGTGCTCATTGGATGTCTGGTTAGTGCTGAAGGGAAACGGCTTCGAGGTTAACGTAGGTACCTCCCAAGAGGGATATTAAAACAAAAACCATCGATACTGGTCTAGCTGGTGATGCTTACCATCTGATGTAAGTCCCACAGATATATGAGCGATGGTATAGAGGGATCACCCTACTATATAACCGTCCCTGTGTTGTAATGTCGGTCAGCTTCTGGCGCACCCTCATAAGTCATTGCAACTCTGTTCTGGGCGGATATTTATCATGTTCTGGCGAGATTGATTTGCTGATGCTTGCAAGGTACATAAAGCCATTTTATGACTGTGGCCGACTTACCACCACGTTTTATCATATAGCTGCGCTTATAACAGTGTCCGGCTTGAATACACCGTCTGCCTTTTCACGGTACTGCGCTTGTAGGAGTCGTGTTTCGACGACTGTTTTCAGTTTAATAACGTTTTCACGGGGTCTGTAATTTCTTTGAATAATGCAACACTAAAGTGTATACTTTACTTGTTTACCACTTTGCAGCAAACCAAAAAACTCGGGACAATTGTGTGTCGAATCCAAGTCAACGGATCTTGGTGCGACTAAGGGACATAACTCCCTACCTCAAGTCGCACGCCTTAGACGACTGGGCACCAAGATCTCGTACAAACCACAAGCCAGCATCATCTAAAACATAAGCATGTGGCATTTTATCCTCAATAAAATGTCTGTCTGTCTGTCTGTCATACCCAAATTCTCGTTTCCCTTACAGAGGCGGTGGGGTAGCCTAGTGGTTAAAGCGTCCGCTCGTCAAGCTGAAGACCCAGGTTCTATTCCCCACATCGGTACAATGCGTGAAGCCCATTTCTGGTATCCCCCGCCGTATATTGATGGAATATTGCTAAAAGCGGCGTAAAACCATACTCACTCATTCCCTTACGATGTAGGCTGGGGTAGCTCCAATTGGAAAGAAGGCACACCGAAAAACGGGGTTGACGGGAAAACATTCTGAAGCTCATTCTTGATGTGCTTGATGTGTTATTCCAGGAATGATGACGGGCATGGCCAGTCGGCTTTGACATAACGTGATTAGAGTTTCCTAACACTACACTGCTCAGTGAGCGGCCTTGTAGGGAGTACCAACCTCCATCAAAGCCATCCGCGACTCATCCAAAACATCTCTGGATTCATGCCCCACACGCGAATCAGCCTTAAATTTCAGCAGACTCCAATTACGAGGTTGTTACTCCGCACACCAATAGTTTAACATATATAGACCTTGGAATTACAGCGTAAGTCGTGAACCCGCTTTGAACCTAAACCACTTTTCAAATTGGCCTTTATAACCCACAATCTATCCACGTTTAGAATGAATTCAAATCACGAATATGAAAACCACGGAGTAAAAAAATCCGGAATATGACTCTAGATTTGGCAGGTAAGGAACAAAGAAAAATATATGTTGTGAATAACACCATTTTGTTATATATGTGTACAGTCTTTTTTGCAACATAGATATTTCGCCATTTGTTCCGAGTCGGTAGGCGGATTTCATCGCCGAATAACATTATTGGCTGCAGTTTTGTTGGTTTAAATAAAGTAAAGGGCAGAGTTGCATGGCGTCTGAGAATAGTCAGTATATTGACATTCAAGCTGACACAGACGTTTTACTTTGCCATTATTGCACTCATGTCTCAGAAAAAGTTAAGACTTCAAAATATATTTCACAAAATATGTCATGAATGAGAAATAGCTGGCGAAGACAGCGATAAATATTTTTAAGTGCATTCGAGGGAACAATAGTTGACTGCAGCATACAAATGTATCAGAAAACGGAGGAAAAGTGTGATTAAAGCTACACTTTGACAGCTTTTTGGGAATGCTTTAATACTTCACTTTATAGGTATGTACATGTATTTGTTGAATGAGGTGGGAAAATGAATAACTTGAAACTTGTTAAAAAGACGCCATAGGCTTCCATGTTTCGGTTATTGAAAGCCACTAAGGAGAGGAGTATAGCGCAATTACATAGCGCCGAGTGGATTGTTAATACTCAGCGAATACAACGAATAAAACCCGCAACATCTTTGTTTCTCTGCGTCCATGCCTTGTTCTTTTGTATTGCTTGCTCGGTCCGTGGCCTCTGTTGTCAACAACACAACTGACTATAGAACATCAGTGAGAACAGGTGCAAGAAGAGCTTCCTCAGACTTTAGCTTAAGTTGGACCCTGCCATGATTGGACGGCTATTACTAAATTCTCATAACTGAACAAGAAAAAACCCCCAAAAAACCCCAAACCCCCAACAAACTCTGAGCCATTTTGAACACACTTGGCCAAACGTTTCCTGGGAATCTAGGAATCTGAAGCACCTGGAAACACACTTCACGAGTGACGACGTTGATCGTCCCTGAACAAGTGCGTGTTTGACGCCATAGTCAGCACTATTCTAGAATTCTAGATATATAACGACTACCTTAAAACAGTATGGACGAAGCAAGGTAAACAAGGGGTTGACAGCATGAACACCGGTCTCGAATCTGTTCTGTGCTCTTGTATGAGCATGACACCCGATATAACAACTATTTGAAATAGGCAAGATTTTATAAAACAACAACAACAAAAACCAAACAAAACCAAACACAAAACAACCCAAACTATTTCAAGTTTTGCAAATACACCTAATAGACTGATTTCATATATTTCGTTTGCCGTACCTGGATGTGATGTATTTCTAATCATTTATCACAATATAAACAAACAAATGACTCAGATCTAATCCAATGCCCCGGTTGATTTATTTCGACAATCAGTCATGTCTTTAAGCGAACTAAGTTAAATCCTATCTGATCGCCTCCAAGGAAAAAAAAACAAAGAAAAGAAAAAAACTCGACGTGGACGACAGATCCACCGAGACAGATGCTTTAACAATACACAGATTATCAGGAAGTCTTGGGGTATAATTCCGTGTATTTAGTGCCACGAGGATTCTTTGATGTTGGAAGCTACTGTACAGATATCGACTTTGCCACCAAAGTCAGTTCCACGCTCTGCGACCAAGCATCTGGGACAGACGTTTCTTTCACACAAGTCTCTATCTTGGATTTACCAGCATATCCGTCAGTGGACTTCCCTACAGACGGGGGATGATAACTGTCATAAATTCCCAATTACTCTAGATTCAATCTCGATTCATCACCGGGTTTAGGTTTTATGTTCAACCCGCGTCAACGTCCGTACTGTCACGCCGGGAAATAGGCCTACTTGGCTTGTCGTAGATACATATAGGCCTGCGAAATGTTGCACCGTGTCGCTCGGGGCTGGAGATGACTAATAATGAAGAGCTTCTTTTAATTTCATGGTTGCAGGTGCCCGTCAGGGGTCGTATACCGAGCGGTCATCTGGGGACGTTACGTCTACTTCTTGTGATGAATAACAGAATAGGGAGTCATCTCATCTATCTTATAAACCTCCTGTGTGCGAGCTTGATAATGGCAGCCTGTGTTTTGCAAGTTTTAAACTCTGATGAATAAATGGTTGTAGTTCACAGAGCCTTAGGCTTGTTTGTTTGATTGTTGTCCTTGCCCGACGCTGCCCTCGAATGTAACAGGGCAATATTTCAGTTATAAAAAGGCGGTTTTGTAAATAATCGATTCTGGACCAATCAACCCAGTTATGATATTGATGTTGATATTGTCGAACATCAATGTCGTCGGGTTACTATAGACAACAAACCCGTGAAGATCTGGGTTAGAACTGATCTTCAGCAACCCATGCTTGTCGTAAGAGGCGACTAACGGGATTGGGTGGTCAGGCTCGCTGACTTGGTGGACACATGGCATCGGTTCCCAATTGCGTAGATCGATGATCATGTTGTTGATCACTGGATTGCCTGCTCCAGACTCGATTATTTACAGACCACCGCCATATAGCTGGAATATTGCTGAGTGCGGCGTTAAACAACAACAACAACAACAACCAACTATGAACTATCAACCACTCAACCAGTTCACCAGTGGGCACCCGACCCCTTATGTCACCCCCTACGACCAGCAAACCTTGCGGGGGACACCGAGCCTGACCAATGTCCACCCAACCTATTTGGTTCTAAGAACAGCACCGTTTGCTGGGGACACCCTGCCCGACCAGTGCCCATCTGACCTCCTACGACCAGCACGCTGCTGGGTACACCTTGCCCAACCAGTGGGCACCTGACCCAATTGGTCACCTCCTACGACCAGCACGTTGCTGGGGACGCCTTGCCCAACCAGTGGGCACCTGACCCAACTGGTGACCTCCTACGACCAGCAAATTGATGGGACACCTTGCCCGACCAGTGACATCTGACCTCCTACGACCAGCACGTTGCTGGGGACACCTTGCCCGACCATTGGGCACCTATCCCAATTGGTCACCTCCTACGACCAGCAAGTTGCTGGGGACGCCTTGCCCGACCAGTGGGCACCTGACCCAATTGGTCACCTCCTACGACCAGCAGAAGTTGCTGAAGACACACAGCCGGACTGTTGACCACCCGATCCAATTTGTCATCACCTACGACCAGCTTACTTTGCTGGCTACAATTGTTTCCCGAAATCCCGACGGTGTAATTGCGTGGTAAAATTGTGGCTTAGGAACTCGACTCATCAGTAACAGGACAACAGCAGAGTGCATGCGGTGTCTGAATAATGTCTGGTTGCCGGTGTCGTGTAAAGTTCACCTTGGTGGTTTAAAGGTTCAAAGAAGACATGGTTTTATATCACTGAGAGCATGAAGTGGTTGATGATAATGAATTACAAAAAGGTATTAGCGCATGGGTTGTTTCGTTATCGATTTCTCTTTTGCAAATTAAAGATACTGTGTGTTTGCAGTTTCGTCTTAACAGCGCCATTTCCCGAGAACAAAATACGCCTATCTATCATAGTTAAAAAAAGCATGTTTGTGTTATTGAGTTATTTAACATCTGCCTGTGTGCTGCTGAAGCAGCTGTGTAGCCACAGGAGGGTGGTTATCGTCACACAAGCCTGAGCTGCAAGCAGCAGAATACATTCGGCTTGCGAACAAATAGAGTGAGTGAGTGGGTGAGTTGAGTTTTACGCCGCAATCAGCAATATTCCAGCTATATGGCGGCCGTCTGTAAATAATCCAGTCTGGACCAGACAATCCAGTGATCAACAGCATGAGCATCGATCTGCGCATTTGGGAACCGATTACATGTGTCAACCAAGTCAGCGAGCCTGACCACCCGATCCCGTTAGTCGCCTCTTACGATAAGCATGGGTTACTGAAGGCCAATATTCTAACCCGGACCTTCACGGGTCGCGAACAAATAGAAGCTTAGGCTGTGTTCGACTATTTGACATGCTTGAGACCTTGTAGAATAAATGTAGTATTGTGTCCCCTTCATTCAGTTGTACGTTGTGTTTGTTGCCGCGCGCAGCACTATATAAAGGCGGTCCGTACATGATAGAGCCTGGACCAGACAATCCGGTGATTGACATCATGATCATCAATCGTACCACAGGACCCGTGAAGATCCAGGGTAGAATAGGTCTTCAGCAACCCATGCTTGCCACAAAAGGCGACTATGCTTGTAAGAGGCGACTAACGGGATCGGGTGGTCAGGCTCGCTGACTTGGTGGACACATGTCATCGTATCCCAATTGCGTAGATCGATGATCATGTTGTTGATCACTGGATTGCCTGCTCCAGACTCGATTATTTAGCTGGAATATTGCTGAGTGGGGCGTAAAACTAAACTCACTCACTCACTCACTCGTACCACAGCGCTAGGTTTGTTTTGTGTAACAAACAAATATTTCTCACGGTCTTGCGGGTTATTTTAAATCTTGCAGTTCAGAGCTGTTTTCGGTTTCGAAATCATCGATTCCTTATTTTCCGCATTTCTGATTTTACTGTGTGACAGCCAAACTTTAGTGTCTCTGGTTGTCTTCTTTCATTAGCTGTTTGAAAACAAAACCATGCATACAAAAACGAAACGAAAAAAAACCCCATACAAACCTTAGTGACTTTCAATTTTAAAATTTGCATTCATGAGAAACATTTATTCTGTTTTGTGGTTTACGTAAAATATCAATTCTCGAATTACGTTTTCGAACTTAATCTCCATGTTATGTAAACTGTCAACCTTGCAAACATAGAGGTTTCCGAAAGTACATGCCTCCAATCGAAATGGTCGGAGAATGGTTATATCATCTGACTTTATAGATTCCTGCGACATCCATTATATTTTTTATCACAATAGATGCGGAGCTGCGTTGTTTTATATCGTTAACAATGAAATACGCCATGCATCCAATTTTAAATGTTTCTAAATTCAATTTCCACCAACACAGCGATGTTAAAACATGTCATCTGTACAACGTTTAACATTTCGAATATTTCACAACAAAATTTCAAGTCAAATATGTCTCACGCACAGCGCTGAGAGCCAGGATAATTACATTACTCTGAGCTGAAACCAGTATCGATGAAGACGCTTTATCGAACCATTCGTTACCAAACACCAAGCTAAATGTTTGTATCCAGAAAATGATATTACTCTTGATTGACGGTTGTTACATAAATGACAGCTAGGTCTGCAAGAGAGCTTTTGTTTCCAAATGGCACTGGACAAGCCACCATTGGACGGCATAACCGCATTTAGTGCTCTTCCCTGTAGGCTGAATACAGCGCTGCTGGAGCTCAAATTGTCTACCAGAGAGCGCACAAGGCAATTAGCTGTGGATTATGTGTCTTAAGTTCACGACAATGAAGACTCAGCACGGGAATATCATCCACAGTATCGTATGACTGACCAGATCAGGAAAATGACGAAGAGCATTAGTTTTATGTAACGTTTGTTGGATACATTCTGGAGAATGGTGGCATCCGTGGTCATGAGCTCTAAAGCGCTCAATTAAGAGCAGAGTTTACTTCCCTTGGCAATACCTGGATTTGATTTGTTCCAACTGATTATGACCCCTGGTTTCGCGGCTCATTCCTTTCTTGTGGCTTCCTTCGTGGTAAACGTGTATATGCTTCATTCCTTTGCTAAATGGGTGCACACGCGGAATGTCGATGTTTGACGCCCCACTCAACAACATTCCAGCTATATGGCGTAAATAATCGGGTTTGGACCAGACAATCCAGTGATCATCATCACGAGCATCGATCTACGCAATTGGGATACGATGACATCCTTCGTGGTAAACGTGTACATGTAGGTGTGCGTGCTTTTCTTAGATGTTATGTTAAAGGGGCGTTTACTCCACATCACTCACTTTATTGGAAGATATACATTGTTTCCCCCTGAGCTATTTAAGCTTCAGTCTGTAATGCCTTCATCCATATGCAAAGAAGCTTCTGAGCAGGGGACGCAACTTCTAGTTCCACTTTCGGAGATGCTTCTTTTATTCATTCGTACATATATGTAATGAAGCACATGCTCATAATATAGCCCGAAGTGCACAATCGAGATTTCTTATGGATGCGGAATGGATCTTGTCGACTTTCTTTACACTCTGGCTTAACGATACCGCAGTCATATTCCTGGAATATTTATATTTACCGAAGCTTGCAAATATTGGAAGAACACAGATTACGTAGTTGTCATGTTTACGACATAAAAGCAGCTAAAGGAGACCCGATGTCTCACGAGAATATATTGTTAATCTGTCATGCCATTATCAAGAATAAGAGCTGTGTTTCAAAACGTTGTGACATATTTGAAAGTGTATCCAATCTTGACGTCAACATGAATCCAATGAAAGCAGATCGTATGTCACGTCGTTCAGTCACCGCTGTTTGACATATGGCAGAAAGTCCAACAATTCCGGATGTAATTTCATCTCAACATGGGGAAGGAATATACCACCGTTCTGCTTCACCTTCATCAGATCAGCTCATAGCGTAAATGGTAGGGCTGCGCAATATAACCGGTTTACCGGTATTTACCGGTTCAGACATGAAAACGATACGTATTGCGATACGCTGGTTAAAACCGGTATTTTGACTTGCATTCGGAAAACTTCGTAACACTCGGAAATCTTCGGATATTTTCATTTGTGCCAAATATTCTTCACATTTTTATTTTATCATGATTAAAAGTTGTTATTAAAGCTTAATCAAGCATAGTGATTTTGTTGTGTTTTTGCTCTATAAATCAAGCATAAACTCGCTTATAAGTAGTTTTTTGTTTAAAAATACTTCAGGCAATATATTGCAATACATATCGCACTACATGCTTTCGCATCGCAATATATTGCAATATGAAAATTCTGTGCAATACCCACCCCTAGTAAATGGGTATATTTAAGTTACGTTTGATACGTACGATAGGACGCTTCATGATGCATTCCAATGCAAGTCGTCCCTGGAGAATATAGTCAACTCAAGTCTAGAAAAATTGAGTGTGTGATCTAGTGAGTGAGTTTAGCTTAACGCCGCACTCAGCAATATTCCAGCTATATGGCGGCGGTCTGTAAAGATCAGAAATGGCACAGACGTTCGTGCAAACTATAGTATGTGTTTGGGTATTTATTTTTACGGAGACAGTGAGTTTAGTTTTACATCGCACTCAGCTATATTCCAGCTATATGGCGGCGGTCTGTATATAAAAAGAGTCTGGACCAGACGATCCAGTGATCAACAACATCGTTCTACGCAATTGGGATACGATGACATGTGTTAACCAAGTCAGCGAGCCTGACCGCCCGATGCCGATAGTCGCCTCTTACGACAAGCATGACGATCAATTCTAACCCGGATTTTCACAGGTCTCAAGGTGACTGAAACAGGGATTAACGTTGCCTTCAGGATAACAAGGTGAGGTGAGGTGAAATTGGGTTTTACGTCGTGCTTGAGAATATTTCGCTCATATGACGACGTGCATGCGTGTGTATGTGTATGTGCGGCTGCTTGTACTAGCCCAGACTTAAGCTGGTTTTATAGTGCTAGCCCACTGAGATACCATGCGGCAGTGAAGCATGAATACCCCACTCAGACACATTATACTGACTCCGAGCCGACCAGTCCTTGTTGTACCCATTAATGCCGAGCGCCAGACAGGGACCAACACGTACCATATTTTAACGTCTTTTGGTTTGACGCGGTCGGGGAACGAACCCGCGACCTTCCGCTCTCCCCACTACACCACGGAGGCGGTCTTCAGGATAACAACACATGAACAGCAACGTTCCTGCATGTTAGTGTGTTTTACAATCCCGACTAAGCCGGTTTTATCCCGAGACACCCTACTCAAACACAGCAAACGAGGCCACCCTTTGCTTTATCCCCCAATGTGGACTGTCAGACGGGGTAATACGAAGTACTTACTGTTAACGTCTTTTTGTACGACCTGCCTGCGAATCGAAACTTTGACCTAACCTCTCTGGGCTAAACCACGGAGCCAGATGAAGGTGATGAAGCTTTGCAAAAACTGGGTACGTTATATATCTTGACGTTTTCAGCAAATGACTGAATTCTGTGTTCGGACTATATATGCTTGGAATTACACTTTTCTGAATAGTACAGATTCTTGTACCTTTTTGGGTCAAGTCCTATCCTGGATTCGAACCCATCATTTGGCACGGCTCCATGGCCATGAAATCCCAAATATACGCGTTACATTTGACTACTATGGAGTGGGGTATTCTTTGCTTTCGTCAATGGGAGCTGTCATTTTATACTTGTCAGAAGGGTACACAAAGTGTATGATCTGGACTACCAGTTGTCAGACTTCCATTTTTTGTGGAAGCCGTGGTGGCTGAGTGGGTTAGACAGCCGACGTATTATGCTGGCAATTAGAAGCCTTACTCTGACAGTGTGTGTTCAAAATCTGAAGGGGACTCGGTCGTCAAAGGCACTATAATCTGCTCTTTACTGAGAAAGCTTCACACATTGTACCCATGTAGGAATCGAAGCCGGGTCTTCAGCGTATCGAGCGAACGCTTTAACGCTGGATCAGACAAACCACTGATGGCTGGCATCATCACCAGCGCCGTTGCGGGGATGTCACACTGTAAGCAAGGTTCTTCCGGAACAAGGAATACCGTGGCATCCTCTGCTCCGCAGTCAACAGGGTTGTAAAACGCGAGAGGCTTCTGCAAAGACCAAGTCATCGATATGTCTGAATCCATTAGTTGTTTCTGAATCACCGAAGTGTAAATAGCGGTGATGTACCACTTTGGTACTGGTTTCCTGAAGTTCCATGGGAGATACATCAGCGAGGTTGAATGGTGGACACACCACAAGGGTTGTATTATAGTGTTCATATACACTTGAAAAAATTGCGGACGATAAATTAGACATTTTATTGTCATGAAAAAAAAAGAAGTCTTGACGACAACCATGCTAAGCAAGGCCTATGTCTGTAAAGACCCGTGACGATCTGAGTTAGAATTCGTCTTCAGCAACCCATGCTAGTCGAATGAGGCACTAACGGGACTAAACTCACTATGTCCGTAACGATCCTATACTTTGCACGTGTGGCAAGAACTAACGCCACAAGCGAGCGTCGGGTGTCATTTCTGATCTTGACTATCAAGGAAGGTCGAGTAATCCCTGTGGAACAATATTTCTGTCAATGTTATTGATTCTGCACATCATACTGTTGTGATTTACTTGATTTCATTCATTGTTTGTGCATAAACAAGCGAAGCGGCGTCTGTAAGGCGCGAAGCGTATAGGGGCTATTCTGAGAAGCAACAAGTCAGCCAATAGGTTCAATGTTTCACGTCTGAGATACACTAACTATGGAACAGGTACGAACAAACCCCCAAAAGCCTTAAGAGCGTTGCAGGTCAGTGGTTGGTCAGTGTACAGGATCGATTGATCCGAAACAAGGCTCTTCGCAAATGGCCCATAAACTTTCTGCATAGGTACATCAGGCTACTGTGGTACGGGTATCGGGTCAGACGATTAGAAATCGGCTACATGCGGCGCATCTTCATGATCGGCGGCCACGTTTCTGCTGCCTCCGACGAGCGGTATATACAATGTCGAAACTTACGTAATTGTCGCCAGTCACGTGTCAAGCTTTCAGATGAGTCCACGATTCACTTTCCTGATAGGCGTGGTTGTGCCTTGCGACGTCAACATGGACATCAAGCCAATGACAACCTGAGACCACATGGTGGTGGATCGGTTATGGTGTTGGGTGATATCAATGTCACTGAGAAAATCCTAATCAATATTGCGAAAAGGTAGGGTAATAAGACACTACTATAAAAAAAGCAATATGACACATTTTCTCTTTCAGGAACATAACGCATTTAGATGTTCTTGGATTGACGATTGTCACATCTTTATGTTCCTGGATTTTCTATAGTCACATCTTTATGTTCCTGGATTGGCTATTGTCACATCTTTATGTTCCTGGATTGGCTACTGTCACATCTTTATGTTCCTGGATTGGCTGTTGTCACATCTTTATGTTCCTGGATTGGCTTTTGTCACATCTTTATGTTCCTGGATTGGCTACTGTCACATCTTTATGTTTCTGGATTGGCTGTTGTCACATCTTCATGTTCCTGGAATCGCTGTTGTCACATCTTTATGTTCCTGGATTGGCTTTTGTCACATCTTTATGTTCCTGGATTGGCTACTGTCACATCTTTATGTTCCTGGATTGGCTGTTGTCACATCTAGATGTTCCTGGATTGGCTATTGTCACATCTTTATGTTCCTGGATTGGCTACTGTCACATCTTTATGTTCCTGGATTGGCTGTTGTCACATCTTTATGTTCCTGGATTGGCTATTGTCACATCTTTATGTTCCTGGATTGGCTATTGTCACATCTTTATGTTCCTGGATTGGCTATTGTTAAATCACAGACAGCGTAGCTGAGGTGGTGGTGTAGCAGCTCTATACAAAAACTCCATGAAGGCTGTCAATTCAAGTGTTCATGCCTTCGAATCATTTGAGGTTCTTGATCTATATAACATCAAGAATCTCATTGTCTATAGACCACCACCATCAAAGAAATACAAACTTACAAATGATATGTTTACTACTGAAATGTCAGAGCTAATTGAAACAGTAGCAGTCTCTCGTGGGCATCTTCTGATCATTGGAGATTTTAATGAGTGAGTGAGTTTAGTTTTACGCAGCACTCAGCAATATTCCAGCTATATGGCGTTGGCCTGTAAATAATCCAGTCTGGACCAGACAATCCAGTGATCAACAACATGAGCATCAATCTGCGCAACTGAGTACCGATGGCATGTGTCAACCAAGCCAGCGAGCCTGACCACCCGATCCTGTTAGTCGCCTCTCACGATAAGCATGGGTTACTGAAGGCCAATATTCTAAGCCGGACCTTCACAGGTTGGAGATATGTATTATTCATGTTGACAGAAGTCTGGACAAGTTTGCACAGGATTTCCTTCTGCTGCTGTCATCTTCGACAACCTGTGAAAACAGACACACACACACATGGTCATACTTTGGATCTTGTTATTACTAGAGATACGGATGACTTCATCTCAATTAATAATGATTCGGATAATCAGATTTCTGATCATTTTTTGATTGACATTATTCTTGATCCATCAAAGCCTGAGCCAAGGCAAATACAAGTTGGTATGATGATGAAGTCAGACACTTGAAACATCTGTGCAGATCTACTGAAAAGACTTGTCGCAGGAGCAAACTCGAAGTGCTTCGCCAGATATGTAAAGTTAGCAGAAATAAAGTGAACTCAGCGTTGAGAGCAGCAAAGCACAACTTTGTATCAGATGATATAACCAAAAATAAGAACAACTCAAAAGAACTGTTCAAACTGTTGAACCAACTTCTAAAGGGCAACTCGGAACACAAGCTTCCAGAGCACATTACTCCAACTGTTCTAGCTGAGAACTTTGCTACATTCTTTCAGGACAAGATACATCAGATAGGAACCAACATTGATACAGGATACAGTCAAACTAGCTCCCTTCTGATGAGAGCAAGTTCTCTGGTAATGTGCTTGAAAGCTTCGGACACGTTTCTGTCAACCCTTTACTGGATATCATGAAGAATGCACCATCTAAATCTTCACCTCTGGATCCCATTCCTACCTGGCTGTTCAAATCTGTGCTACACTATGTAGCACCTGCAGTCTGGGGCGTTATGAACGAACTCATCACTCTCCTCTGGTACTGTTCCAAGTGTATTTTAAACATGCAATTGTCACGCCAGTTCTTAAGAAACCTGGAGCTGATGAAAACAATTTGAAAAATTTCCATCCAATTTCCAACCTTTCATTTGTATCTAAATGTTTAGAGAAAGTGGTAACTGGCAGACTGAAGGCGCATCTTGAGACAAACCACCTCGCAGAATCGTTCTAGTCAGCCTACAAGACATCTCATAGTACGAAGACAGCTTTGGTGCGAATCCACAATGACATCCTTGTCAATATGGACCAGAAGAAGGTGACAGCGCTTGTGCTCCTTGATGTATCCAGCGCATTCGATACCATAGATCATACCTTACTCCTGCATCGACTTTAACATCGCATGGGGATAACAGGAACTGCACTCAAGTGGATTCCTCATATTTGCGAGGTCGCACACAATCTGTAAAAATCGGAGATGTACAATCATCAAAGTCACCATTGTTATATGGTGTTCCCCAGGGATCAGATCTCGGCCCCCTTCTGTTCACAGTCTACATTCCCCCCATTGGTGACATTATCAGGAGGCCTTTCATTTGCTTCCACATATATGCGGATGATACGCAGCTCTACTTTGCCTTTGAATCAGATGATGTTTCACTCAATATCAACAAACTTGAGCTCTGCATTCAGGAAATCAAATCGTGGATGATCTCCAACTATTTGATGCCGAATGAGGAGAAGACAGAGTTCCTACTTATTGGCTCCAAACATCAGCTTATATAGCTGAAGCTTCTCCATCACTTCACTTCATATTGGCGACACAAACGTCCCACCATCTGAGAGTGCCAGTAATCTTGGTGTCATCCTTGATTCCAACATGTCCACGGATGCACACATCACCTCCATCAGTAGAGCCTGCTACTACAACATCCCTAATATCAGCAAAGTCTGCCACTACCTCGCAACTGACACATGTAAACTTCTTATGCACTGCCTTGTCATTCTAAACCTGACTACTGTAATTCACTATATGCCAAACGTTCCACTAAATCACTCCAGAAACTACAAAGAATACAAAAATCCGCTGCCAGATGTATCACCCACACTGCCTCTACAATGATAACTTTCCCGACTATCTCAAACAACTCGTCTCCATGTAAGTACCCCAGCGAAGTCTCTGATCCTCCTCTGACTCTCTCCTCACCCAAAGCATATCTCCAAACCAACTGTCTGATCGAGCCTTCTCCTTTGTCAGCCCTGAACTGTGGAACTCTCTTCCAAAGGAAATCAGGAACACTTCATCGAAAGAAACTTTTAAATCTCTGCTAAAGACCCATCTGTTACTGCTGCCTTTCTGTAAAAGCTATATGACCTATTTGCTTTCCCTTATTGTCACAGCACCACTGAGCATCTCCACGGTGGATATTAAGCGCTTTATAAATACATTATTATTATTTATTTTATTATTATTATTATGTAGATGTTCCTGAATTGGCTATTGTCACATCTAGATGTTCCTGGATTGGCTATTGTCACATCTAGATGTTCCTGGATTGGCTATTGTCACATCTAGATGTTCCTGGATTGGCTATTGTCACATCTAGATGTTCCTGGATTTGCTACTGCCACATTCAGATGTTCCTGGATTGGCTATTGTCACATCTAGATACTCCTGGATTGGCTATTGGCACATCTAGATGTTCCTGGATTGGCTGTTGTCACATCTAGATACTCCTGGATTGGCTATTGTTCCATCTAGAAGTTCCTGGATTGGCTATTGTTACATCTAGATGTTCCTGGATTGGCTACTGTCACATCTAGATGTTCCTGGATTGGCTACTTTCACATCTAGATACTCCTGGATTGGCTGTTGTCACATCTAGATGTTCCTGGATTGGCTGTTGTCACATCTAGATGTTCCTGGATTGGCTGTTGTTACATCTAGATGTTCCTGGATTGGCTACTTTCACATCTAGATGCTCCTGGATTGGCTGTTGTCACATCTAGATGTTCCTGGATTGGCTGTTGTCACATCTAGATGTTCCTGGATTGGCTGTTGTCACATCTAGATGTTCCTGGATTGGCTATTGTCACATCTAGATACTCCTGGCTGTTGGATACTCTGTTGTCACATCTAGATGTTCCTGGATTGGCTATTGTTACATCTAGATGTTCCTGGATTGGCTGTTGTCACATCTAGATGTTCCTGGATTGGCTATTGTTACATCTAGATGTTCCTGGATTGGCTCTTGTTCCATCTTACCTGGATCTAGATGTTCCTGGATTGGCTATTTTCACATCTAGATACTCCTGGATTGGCTGTTGTCACATCTAGATGTTCCTGGATTGGCTATTGTCACATCTAGATACTCCTGGATTGGCTGTTGTCACATCAAGATGTTCCTGGATTGGCAGTTGTCACATCTAGATGTTCCTGGATTGGCTATTGTCACATCTAGATGTTCCTGGATTGACTATTGTCACATTTAGATGTTCCTGGATTGACTATTGTCACATTTGGATGTTTCATGTTCTGCTTTGGACAAGCTGAGAGGTTGTTCATGACCTGGGTCATTCATTTTGACTTATCACAAAAGTAGGTGGTCTAACTTATGGTTTATTGTTGTTGGGTCTACACTGTTCATCTTACTATGGATCAGCTGTGGATCAGCTGTAACCTTCTATGGTGTTTGTCTTGATGCAGGCTGGTCTTCCAGCACCAGCTGAGTCCCCTGCAGCTTCTCCACCACCATGTCATCCATCTGGCGACTCATCTCCGGGGTCAGATGGCTGGTCCAGTCTCCAACAATACCTGCTCAACACAGGCAATATATACATCCTTGGTCAACACAGGTAATATGTCAATATACTATCTGATCAACAGATGTAATAAGTAGTGAATATACTATATGGTCAACACAGGTCATAAGTTATATACTATCTGTCAACACAGGTAATAAGTCAATATACTATATGGTCAACACAGGTCATAAGTCAATATACTATCTGTCAACACAGGTAATAAGTCAATATACTATATGGTCAACACAGGTCATAAGTCAATATACTATCTGTCAACACAGGTAATAAGTCAATATACTATCTGTCAACACAGGTAATAAGTCAATACACTATCTGGTCAACACAGGTAATATGTCAATGTACTATCTGGTTAACACAGGCAATAAGTCAATATACTATCTGGTCACCAACACAGGTAATATGTCAGTATACTATCTGGTCAACATGCAATATGTCAACATTCCACCTGGTAAACACAGGATTAGAATGAATAATTGATTGTCAATTGCTTTTCAAACAGATAATCAATTAATTTTCACAAATTCCCTACAGTGGTAGCAGTGCAGTGGACAACAATGATCTCTTTAGCAGACAAGGAAGGAAGATTTATCTCCACTTGGAAAGAAAGGATTATATGTTTGCTTCCAAGAGAAATCATATTTCAAGTTCCTTTTTCTTGACGTAATCATGGAAACTAGAATAAGCATTTTCAAGTTATAGGACGATATATATTTTGTACAAATAACTTAATCATATAGTGTCTAAACAGACTGCTTGTGTGAACTTAATTATGATCCTCACATACCAACTGCCTGATACTAGTATAAAAAAAAATATGCATGAGGAAATTACAACCAAAATTTAAAGGAGAAAAGTTTAGGACAAAGGTCAATAAATACATGGCCATTGTCTGCTCACCTTTCCTAAGGAACTGGTTCTCGTGGCCCTCCCTGACAGCCCAGCCCGCCCACCAGCTGTAGTTGACACTTGGGTTCACCTTCATGCTGGCGAACGTCACATGTCTGGCCAGTGTCTCCACCTGTTGGTCACTCAGAGACTTTTCCAGGAAGTTGGCCACTGTGCGAATACAGCCTCTGATATCCTGAAGTTGTTAGTAAGTAAAAATGATTTACACAATACTTTCTAAAAATATTTTGGTATACTATTTAGGGATGTGTCAACACTGCAACAATGTTGGTGGCCCGAGGACTGGGGTTCCACCGGATACCAAGATAGGAAACTGAACCTTGCTTAGCTCTTCACAATACTTTGAGCTCTAACAGGAGGCATATTACTCTTGAAATAGGGTCCTTGAGTCTGGATCTCGTTTTGAGACATGGGTTCTTGAGTCCATTTTTCACTATTCAGTGGCAGTGGGGTAGTCCAGTAGTTAAAGCGTTCGCTCGTCATGCTGAAGGTCACGGTTTGATTCCCTGGGTACAATGTATGAAGCCCATTTCTGGTGTCCCACGCCATCATATTGCTCGATTATTGTTGAAAATGGCATAAAACCCAACTCACTCACTCACTCTATCCACAGAGCCCTATCAGTGGCATCCATGCCTTCTGACAGTGTTGAAGTAGCCTAGTGGCTAAAACCTGGGTTTGATTCTGCATGCGAGTACAATGTGTGAAGCCAATTTCTGGTGTCCTCCGATGAGATACTGCTGGAATATTGATAGAAGCGGCGTAAAACCATACTCATTCACTCACTTACTCATTCTGACAGGGACAGTCATCACTCGACATGACAGGCATGACATGTACAGTCCGTTTGAGACAAAATGGTTCCGATGAATTGCTATCTAACACAAAAACAAATAGACATAAAAGAATCAAACCAACCCGGAGTGCAATAAAAACAACAGACCAACTCTAGAAATAACTGCAGTATTTTTGTCGCAAAAATAAAAAAAGTTGTTTAAGAAACTGTCATCATTGCATACTTGGGTCTCCTGTTGTCAATTTAATCCTTGAAGAAATCATAGACTTTGTTAGTTATAGACTTTACGTCGGAAGCAAATTTCTCACTTTGTCAATCAGCAGTAATCACACGTCTCTGACGTCACTAATGCACGTGCATCTCGCTTTTCGAGCTGTTGCTTTAGTTGCCACTGCGCCCTTGTCACAAACTGGGAAAATGCACAAATAAATGATGACAGTTTCTTAAACAAGTTTTATTTTTGTGACAAAAATCTGCAATTTTTGTCTAGAGTTGGTCTGTTGTTTATATTGCACTCCATGTTGGTTTGATTCTTTTATGTCATTTTGTTTTTGTGTTAGATTGCAATTCATCGGTATCATTTTGTCTCAAACGGACTGTACAATAAACATATAAGCGCAAAGTATATTTGCTCAGTGAGAGCCGTAAACTGACCTTATGCAGATCTTCATAGGTAAGAAACAGGACATTGTCCTTATGTCTCAGGTTCCAGCCCTCCTTCACATGCTTCCACCATGGGCTGTAAGAAACTGACAAACATAGACTGTGTGTTACAACAGACCTCCAGAAAACCTGTGTACTGGCAAACTAGGATAAGTTGAGCACTGACCTGACAACTGACCCGTATTAGCATGTATGAGTGCCGCTTGCCATTGCTAGCGAAGGGGCCCCAGGTTGTCCGTGATCAAGTATAGTGTGACTTGCTACACAGACGGGAGAGTCTTTTGAGCTAGGCGTGTGCAGTTACGTGCGGAATCAATTTCATCATCTTGCAATGCACATGCACTAGCCTACATCTGCTCTACCTTTCACAAACCAAATGGGTTTGCTCACTTCCGTGTACCGCCTACATCTCGTAAACGCGTTCTCTGCTGGTCCAACTTATCCTGTTTGCCAGTAGTTGGGTACAAGATGTGCAACGCATAACCATAACACAATTAATTTAGACTTGGTTGCATACAAACATGCATAAATATTTTCAAATATGCAATTGATTTACACTGTGTGTGATCACGCAAGCATACCTGTCTCTACTAGGGCTGTTCATTGGCAAAAGAACTATACTGAAATATCTTGCAATATGGGTATAAATTTGGAGTGTGTTTTACAGAGATTGACACTCATTGTGCAAACTATCCCAATTTTTACACATGAAAGTAAATATTACAATGTCAAGCTGAAAAGTGGAGACTACAGGCAAAATAATCCATTTTGCAAGTAATAGGACTTGGTTTGATTTGCTCATTGAAAATAGCAACTTCATCTCACAGAGTGATGGAGACCTGGAGTGTATATGAAGGTACTGACAATGTTATATGGTTCACAATGTTGTTGAGCTATGAGTTTTGATGGCTCACTTGTGTCATTGATGAACTGGTCAAAAAACACATTGAAGTCTCCAAAGTAGTTGATAGTAGCAAGAGACTTGGTGAAGTGGTAGTACGACACAACTGTGTCCTTCGGGTTCCGGGCCAGGTAGATCAGCTGTAGTCAGAAAACTGTCATGTTCATTTAAATATGATAAGGCCTGACCAATTTTATTTCTTGTTTTACAGATTTTTGTCCTCAAAAACACTAAAGGCAGGAGGTGAAAAAGATTACAATAAAATCACAAGTCAAAGTAATATTCCTTCTAAATATTAAAAGTATTTTACTTCTGGCAATTTGTGCAGTGTATATGGGGCAAAAAACAATAAAAAAAACATTCTTGTAAGTTTACATTTTTGGCCAAATAAAACCATAAGGATTTTATTTTTTGAGCGGAGAAAATTAATTTTTATCTTTTTGTCTTATTCGTGAAAAAATACAACTGGCGGATCCGTAAAACAAGAAATAAAATTGGTCTGCCCTAATGAAAAGAGTAAAAAAGTTCCGTGGCTCAACTGAGTTTTTCTGGCTTTGCTAAAGTTATTAATTTTTGATAATTTGAATATTTACAACAAGATCACCATTATAACAATATTTACCAGCTCTGAACAGTATATTAACCCTCAGTGGTTATATCATCATGACGATGATGATTTGGAGACTTAACATGCACTTTCCGACATAATGCATATTTCGCACATGGAGCTATATTATGGTAAAACATGCTTTAAATATTCAATTGCATGTCAGTCATTTTGGGTGTGGAGAGAGCTGAAGGATCCACAGCTTCATGTGAACCACTTCTGTGGAAGTAATCAATGGAATAGTGCAAACACAACTGATTATCATACACATAAGATAAAATTAAAACACATCACCTGAAAGTTCATAAAAATCTAAATTTTCTCTCCAACTGATAGATCAAGATCTCACAAATCCTCCATATGAGCTCATGTCTTATAATGTAATATGTGTTCTTTATAGTCAGCAAGTATGGTCTCTCTCACAGTCCCTGAACTGCATTGTTTTCTTTTCAGCCCAGCCCTTTCTGCAATGCTAAAGCTCTAAACTTTTCTCAGGTCCATCTCCCTGGGACTCCTTTTCAACTTAAAGGTATTATTTGTTTCTACAAAAATTATATTTATTCAGTGACTAAGCATTAGTCCAGAGCAAGTGATGCTTCCAGGCAGTTAATCTTATTTCTGTACATCTCAAAACTGAATATTTGTTTGTTGTTTAATGCCAAACTCAAACTTTGTGGATCAGGTCCGTGTGTCATAAAATTAATTCATCTCTTTAAGTCACTTACAGGGACCCTTAATGACCATATAAAATCACCTTTGGGTTCTTGGAGAGAACTTCTCTTGGTAACAGTGATGGTGGTAAATGTGTTTTAATAAATCTTGGAGATTCCATGCTGGAAATAGCTTTCAATCCCGGGTTGACAAATTCCAGATATGGGAACCTCTCCTCCAAGATCTTACTCCACGCCTTCTCGAAGTCAAGGTCATTAGCAATGAGATAGACAATTTCTTGAAGCCATGTTGTACCTGAAAATCAGAGGATAAATATGTATATACTAATGTACATGTGGGTATTTACTGTTTATATTATAACTAGTATAGTACAAACTATATGCATATATTAAAATTATATAAATTGCCACAAAACAACCATTTTTCATACTACACAAATGTAGATGAATTGATATATTTTACGTTGCCACAGCCATGAATGAGTTTGTGAGTGATTGAGTGAGTGAAAATGTCCGTTTTCAGATAGCAGTATTTACTGTCACTACAGCAAGGTGTTTTGTGTCACACAGACATTGTGAAATACACGGATGATGGCTTGTGTTTATGATAAAGTTGTCTTTAATACATTTGTGACATGTTTCACAATTGTTCATGAGATAAGAATACACAATGCCTTTTTAGAAAGTGGTCAAATGTAACATATGTTATATTTGTGATTACACTTTCTTAGTAAAGTGGAAGCCGCTGGCGAGTTGTCTAGCGCCTGATTTTGTGTTCTGGCGATAAGGTGCCTGACTCTGAGGGTGTGGGTTCGAATCCCGGATGGGACTCAACCTAAAAAAAGTACTAGAATCAGTACTTTACTGAGAAAGTGTAATCCCAAATATAACATATGTTAAACTCATGAGATAATTGAACAACAGATGTTCTTAAGCATCTGAAAACTCATAACACCAAATGAGTTGGTCATAATATTCTCATAGTATAACTTTTGTACAGATGATCACCCCTTAAGTTCTATCAAAGAGTGTTTAGATAATGTATAGATTAAAACATCTGGTTATGTACATAAACACTTCCATGCTGACTGAAACTTTATCATAAAGTTTGTGGTTGTTAAAACATATAAATATCAGAAATAATTCTTGTTAGAAAGAAATGCAAATATTAGTGACTTATTGTGTAACCACTGAGTTAGGAGATTGTTTTCATAAAACAATACTAGTATACATATCACAGAATTAGGGGTACTCCAATACAATGTACTAGAGTTACCGCCCCTTCCCTTTTTACATGCCCTGTTTTGGTTCACTTAATCTGAGTCTCACCTGCTTTAGGAAACGTGACAATCCATACATCATCCTCTCTAACCTGGAACCTGTGCAGCTGATCCAAATTATCCACCATGAAAGCAGGAATGATGTAGCCTCGATACTTATAGGAGATCACCTGCCTACCTGTCACTTGCTGGTTTTTATAGCTTCTGCGCCTCGAGCCTTACGGGTAAACCGTGTATATTGTCTCCATCCTATTGCAGACAACAAACAAGCACCAATACCACAAGAAATAAAAGATGCAATTTGAATTTTACGTTGAAATGGAGTTTGTTGCGAAGAACTGTTAAAATTCCTAAAGGAGACTGTATAAAGTCTAGACCCCTTATGCGAGGGCTGCTTCGACCATTCACGTACATGTGCGATTATGGAGTGCCTTCTTTGGCTGATCAGTGACCATTTACATTGACTGTCTAATATTTTACACACACAGCGACATGTACACGGTGATAATATCCTCATTGTTAGTGCGGTGCCCTGTAAGACCGGCATGTTTCTCGGACGAGCCCTGTCAGTCACAAGCGCAAGTTAACTTCCGCAAAGAATTTGACTTGGCTCCGTCTATATATTTCATATACGCTGAAACCAGCCAAGTCAAGAACTTTCAGCCAGAGTGAGTGAGTATGGTTTTACGCCGCTTTTAGCAATATTCCAGCAATATCACGACAGGGGACACCAGAAATGGGCTTCACACAATGCACCCATGTGGGGAATCGAACCCGGGTCTTCGGCGTGACGAGCGGACGCTTTAACTATACTGGAGGCCCTCTTTCTACCAGAAATGAGTTATGTACAGATTTTGATACTGCTTCGCCGTTTTGATGTTATTTGGAGTGTCCTTTGGAAGAAATCAACAGCCTCGTAGATACATTGATAGGTGTATTTTAAAGTATGAAAAATCACCCCAAGACCAAAACTGTACTCGTGATAATGGTGAAAGATATTGAAGATAGTTAAATATCTTTATAGTTGCATATACATATCCTATTTGACGCCGTTTCACTATTTATGTTCTATATTTTAAGATATCAGTAATTCATTTGTTGATATCACAAATGCGATTAATTTATTATTTAGATAATGATTACAAGTTCGTCTTTTTGGTTGCGATTTCTACGATTGTTTTAAACCGTGAAATTCTTCCCGCTTGTTTTATACCGCTCAATATTGCCGATTCCAGTGGAATCAAAAACTGTAATTAAGTTAATAAACATCTGTCTTTTTCGTTCGGTTTGAATTAATTGGTTATGCCATCCGGCATGGGTTTATCACAGACCCGCGAAGATCCGGGTAACTGAATAATAACTGATCTTCAGAGACCCGGGATATGCTTGTCGTAAGAGGTTGATACATGTCATTTCTCACTGTTGATCACTGGATTGGTCCAGGCTTGACTGACTTATAGTATATACTGAATCGTATCCCACTCATTTGCGTAGATCAACAAATGTTCATGCTTAAATCACTGGATTGGAGTCCAGTGATTCCGGGATTATTTACAGACTTCCTGCCATATAGCATTTTGGGCTATAGCAGGGATAGCAGCAGGGACAATTCTCCCAGGAGACTTCTATATGGTCTCTGATTCTTAATTGCAGGGGAAGGGCAATGCAGTTCAGGGACTGTGAGACAGGCTAACGATACCGAGTTGACTTTATCTGCTGTCTCCCTATACAGACCAGCAATTCCTTTATTGATAAATTCGCATTTTAGAACAAGAACTAGATCTAGTAACCTAATTTTATCATATCCTAAATTTGGCTATTTATGCATTTAATGACGTTAAGATTTTTATTAATGCATCAAATTCGCGATAAGTCCAAAATATTTCACAACATATGACATCCCCAATTCTAAAATCAAAATCAAAACTAAATATATATGTTATGTTTATCTAGGTATACTTTGTCATTTTTCACCATTCTGAAACATGGATTCGAACTAAGTAAACAAAATTCAGTCAGTTGACACATTATCGACAAGTTGACCGGATATTGTTCAGGAGTTATTTCCTTATTGGGGAAATCGTCGTAAACAAAACTAGAGATTTCATTACGTTTCTACATACAATTAGCAATGTAAACCAGGGTAGCTGTGAAAATCCCCACAGGAGAAGGTTTTGGTGTTGGAGTAGAACATCTGGGTGATTTGAAGTAGGTATTATTTTAAGCAACACGAACTCGAAGCTCAATACAAAATTCTTCAATCTGTATACTTGACATTTTTGTCCAGTTTTCGATCAGTGTCAAAACATAAATGTCTTCCGACATAAATGAATAAATCAGTGCTTTGGCCAGAATAACGATTATTCAGAAGGTCTGTTATGAATGTAAGCATTTAATGATTCATAAAACAATAACATATGGGAATTAAATCTTCTCACAAGAATAAGTGTTTGGTTTAGCATGGTTAGCAAGACAAGACTTGTTTGAACAGGAACATAATTGTTTGATCGGCATTCTAGAATTTGGTGAGTCAATAATGAAGCATACAACTTTATGGATGACAACTTTTTGTTTATTGCACAGAGCAACATGTCGGTGTAGATTCTTACACCATTTTCAAGTTACACTTTTAACTTGAAAACAGCGTAAGAATCGGAAGACTTCTATATACCCCTTAAATTTCATTCTTGTAAAATCATATCACCTGAATATATATTCTTCTGTGCAATAAACATACTGAAAGAAATTGTTAACAGGACTGTAATCTAGGGGGATGTTTTCAGTATTTATTCCTATGAAACCAGTGTACCAGAGTTAACTGCAGTATTTCCCTTCCTTTTGGAGCCAATGAATGCAATTTATATAGATATCGTATAGATAATACCTTAACCCACCATATAATGATAAAGCTTGGTTGATCGTGAAGGGAGCATGACATTGGACACAATGGTTTTCTGGTGTATTTCCTTCCTTTTGTTGTGCAATGCTATAGATGCCAGAGAATGATGACTTGGTTGACATGACATTGTGGTACTGTTGTATGGTGCAGAGAACTGTATTTTATTTTCAGAACATTCAGGAAGTTCTCTTCATTTTAAATAAAATGGCAAGCCATGATGGTCTTCCTAGAGAGGGAAAGAAGGAATCCGACAGTCACCATGGTCACAGTCGCAGCAAGAAGAAAACATCACAGCAGCAAAATGTCTACTCTCATCTACCCATGGACAGGAAAGCTAAAAGTATGTTGTAATTATGGTTTTCCCCAAACCCTTTTTTTTCTCAAATCACACCAGGTACGTCATGATACATCCAATCAAGATCACATGTTTTTGTGTAGGTGACTTGTATTTCGCTTATTTAAGGACCATTAAAGATTGAATTAATTATTTGGCTTTAAAGGCACAATTTCACACATTTTCGACAATATTTTGGCCTTTATTGTATGTATATTGGGACATATGCACTCACTTCAGCTTCCTATTGATGCAATAATAGACTGATTATCCCTTACGACTTGCTTGAAATTGATAATTGAAACTTCAAGACAAACGGCTTCCAACCAGAGAACACTTTCCATATATGGAATGTAAAAAATTGCTCTGTACATCAAAAACTGTCGCACGCGGTGTTATCGGTTATTGCCGAACTGTTTTCAATCACAAGTTGTGTGTAGGATATTCATAAAGAGCGTTCCAAGGGACATAACCCAATGGGGTTGTTCAGCCAGTAGAGGGGGCGTGAAAGTCGATTTAATGCAATGTTGCATTAATTCATTCAAACTATTTAGTTTAATATTGTAATCTAAATAAGTAATGTTTTGGAATAAATTATATGGTAATAAATTATATGGTAGTGTGAGGTGACCGGGTGTAAAACAACGCTGGCGTATGTATGTATGTTCAGTGTTGGCACAACCTCTAGTGTACAGTACACAACCCTGTGCACTTAAAAGAACCCACCTGGTGGCCCACATGAATACCTGACATCTAGTTCTTGGGATACAGCAACATGTGTACAAAGTACTGTGACTATGTGTCCGCTGTGAATGGGTATAATGGGAAATTGGTGTGCCTAGTGGCTGCAAGTGGGGAGTTGAGATTGATAATACGACGTTGAGATTGACATCCATGCAGTGATCGAGGGAAAAACAAAGCACCTTTGAGCAGCTGAACGGGACATTGGCGCTATACAAATGTGTGTGTGTGTGCGTGTGTGTGCGTGTGTGCGTGCGTGCGTGTGTGCTTTTTAGCTTCCCTGATGGCTGATAGTATTATTATTATTGACAGAAATGCATCATTTACTTTTAGAGCTGTGTGGTCTTATATAGTGCCTTTAATATTTAAATACAACTAAACTTTACAACCTAGAAACTTTCAAACAGATTCTAATTTTGCCCAAAATACTGATTTTTTCCCCCCATTGTGTCTGCCAAGGACACTTTGTTCAGTGTTCACGAATGGTGTTTCAAAGTAACGGATCATTGGGTCCTCTAAGTTTCAGATGTCTGTCTGACCCATTAAAAATTCACAGGACCCATAGAATAAAAATTGAACACACATTTCAGATTTAACATTTCTTATAATTGGCATTGAAATTATTAACAAACGAAAAAGTTATGAACAGAAAACAGGTGTGACTTTCATCAGACTGTTGGCGAATCTGCCTGATTTGTCTGAGGGTCCGAGGCTATTCATGAACACTGTTTGTTTGGAATCCTTGATAAATCTACACACAAGTATTTCTGACTGACTTTATCCTCACAGTCACTCCCATTCTTGTATGTATTATGCATAAGCAAATACCTTATGTCCTAAATTCCATTCTCACTGCTTTGTATAGTGTAAGGTAAATTTTCCTTGAAAATCCGTACATAACATCTACATATGCAGTTATGCTCATGGTCATTATCATGCTGGGGTGGTGGTTAAACCATTCACTTGTGCAAAAAATTTGGGTTAAAACTTCTTACATGCATACAATGTGTGGAGCCGATTTTTCTGGTGTCCCTCACCGTGATATTGCTGGAATATTGCTAAAAGTGGTGTAAAACTAAACCCACCCACTCACTCACACATTGTCATGCTTATATTGTTATAATCTCTTTTGGACAGGCCCCTTACAATCGTGATAGCCACTGCTAATAGTCAGCGAGTTTAGTTTTATGCCGCTTTTAGCACTATTCCAGCAATATCATGATAGGGGACACCAGAAAATGCGCTTCACACATTGTACCCACCCATGTGGGGAATCGAACCTGGGTCTTCGGGTGACGCTTTAACCACTAGGCTACCCCACCGCCCCGCCATTACTAATACATGTATGAAGGTGATATACATTATTGCAGACAAACTTGACCGCAGTGTGACAGAAGCATCTCGACCCTGTGAGGAGCACTCATTCCTGACTGATGTTGCTGACGTGAGGGAAATGGAGCAGGGCCTGCTGGGATTGCTTGAAGACTTCCATTCAGGCAAACTGCGAGCGTTTGGTGAGATATGCATTAAGCGCAGTGGTCACTGAAAATAAGCCACTGTTTCAGTATTTGTTATGTAGAGTTCGATTGCAAATCCAGACTGTTTTGCTTAGCTTACCCAAATACTCAAGTTTTTGTCAGATGAAATATATTTATTGGATGACTTTTTTGTTCAAGGAATACATGTTTGTGTTGAAACTTTTCTGCCATTTTAGCCTTACTGAACAATGTACTACATAGTTCATCCTGAAATTACTGATCGAAAATGTACTTAGCATAGTGTTTATTACACTTGTATGACCTATTACAGTCATGTCATAAATGTTCCCTGAAAATTTAGATGAGCTTCAGACCTTTTACAAGATGTTTTCTAGGTGATTGTGCAAAGGTGTAAAGAAACATCAGTGATTGATTGGTTAGAGGTTACCATGGTTACAGCTCATTCCATGTAACATGATGTATGTCCATCAAGGTGGGGGTGGAACGTTTGAGAAGATGGACCAGATCCGTGAGCAGCAGGAGAAGTTGGCGCCGACTGCATTTTGAGATGGACATCCAGCAGGACATGCACAGGTCAGTGACATGATGGACG
This sequence comes from Haliotis rubra, assembly GCF_003918875.1. NCBI lineage: Eukaryota > Metazoa > Mollusca > Gastropoda > Lepetellida > Haliotidae > Haliotis > Haliotis rubra. Next base: position 2,132,230 of record NW_025767424.1, read on the forward strand.
CTACCTGCCTGTGAGCCATGTATCAAACTTTAAAATATAATTCTTGGTGTGGGCAGGTCCAGTCGGGTCCAGTTGGGGGTCAACAGGACATGCACAGGTCAGTGATATGATGGACGTACCTGCCTGTGAGCCATGTATTAAACTTGTAAATATAATTCTTGGTGTGGGCAGGTCCAGTCGGGCACCAGGTTGATAGTTGGTCGTCAACAGGACTTGCACAGGTCAGTGATATGTCGTACCTGCCTGTGAATCATGTGTCAAAACTTGTAGATGTAATGCAGGGTCCAGTTAGGGGTCAACAGGACTTGCACAGGTCAGTGATATGTCGTACCTGCCTCTGAATCATGTGTCAAAACTTGTAGATGTAATGCAGGGTCCAGTTGGGCGTCAACAGGACTTGCACAGGTCAGTGATATGTCGTACCTGCCTGTGAATCATGTATCAAAACTTGTAGATGTAATGCAGGGTCCAGTTGAAACGACATCAACAGGACTTGTATTCAGGTCAGAAATGTACAATTGTTTGCCTGTGGATGTCTTGAAAATTTGTGTTGTAAAGCTTGTTGATTGTTTGGCTTTGCCGTTTTGAATTATAAAAATGTATTGGAAAACATTAAGAATACATCATCACAGCAGCACAACAACAACAACAACAACAACAACAACAACAACAACAACAACAACAACAACAACAACAAAACATTGCTCAAATATAACACAGTTGTGTGCACACTGACACACACTTGATTTACTGTGATATGTTGAGCTGACCAGGCACCCCTCCTCTGGTTGAGCTGACCAGGCTGCTGTGTGGAGTTGACACTTTCACCATAAGCAGGGGTGGATACAGCTGCATCCCTCCTCTGGATCTGCCTATCATAAGTTGTCACTTGTGTGATTTTCTGTGTTTACGATTTCAGACTGAATTCAGATGAAGCGAGGACAACTGCTAATGACAATCTCTCCAAACTCATCGATCAGGTAGATGAAAAGCTACACTTAACCCTTTTAATATCTGATCATTTATTACAGTGGACAAAGGATTTCGATGCGTAATTCCTGAAAATAATGATCCTTCCCTAATGTTCATCATAATTGTGGATGACCATCCTCATGTTTTTTCATGACTTATCCTGAAAAGATAAGATCCGAAAGTACTATCCCACTGGAATGTCCATTTTCTTAATGAGTGAGTGAGTTTAGTTTTACGCCGCACTCAGCAATATTCCAGCTATATGGCGGCGGTCTGTAAACAATCGAGTCTGGATCAGACATTCCAGTGATCAACAGCAGGAGCATCGAACAGCGCAAATGGGAACCGATGACATGTGTCAACCAAGTCAGCGAGCCTGACCACCCGATCCCGTTAGTCACCTCTTACGACAAGTATGAGTTACTGAAGATCAATATTCTAGCCCGGAGCTTCACGGGTCTGTTCTTAATGAGCCTTTCACAAATGTTTGTTATTTTTTTTATGACACTATGCTAGATATTGTCTTATTTTTGGGTGACTACCCCCTTGTTTGAGAAAATGTTCAAGCTGGATTTTCCAGTATACTGATCTGGGTTTGTGTTCCATACTCAATTTTATGCTGTTTTGGTCGAATCAGAAGTTACACGTTGTGTCTGTGGATAGTGTAATGTAATATAATTTGTTCAAGATAAAGATCTACCTTTGTTTTACCCTCATTTGAAGAGGAAGGAGTAAAAGTATACTCTGAAATGTTGTGATTTTAATACTACAGAAGTTGACATCCGTAAATTTTGTTGAAGGAAACAGAATATTCTCCAAAATGTTGAAATTCTTGTAATCCAGAATATGACTTCCAGAAATTGTGATGTTGGAGTAAGAATATACTCTGAAACATCGTGTTCCTCTTATAGTTGACATTTGCCCCTTTATGTCTTTCTCTTCTGAATGTCATTTGACACTATGTCACTCACTCAAAACTTCTTCATGTTTATGGGTTAATGTTGGTAGCCAAGTGGTTGAAGCACTGCTTGCCATGCTGAAGGCCCGGGTTCGATTCTCCACAATGGGGACCATGTCCGTAGCCCATTCTGGTGTCAACATGATATTGCAGTGTATGAAATATGCCCAAACTCCAGCCAGACATCAGGGCTGGTAACTTCAAAATGTTACCAGTCCAAAATGGATTTAACCAGACCAGACACCAAGATATGACTCAGAAGTAGAAAACATCTAAATTATTAACCAGACCATCGGGCTGGCTAGCTGTAAAGCTGGACTGTCCGTCTGAAATCTAACCCGTCTCGGTCGGTCGGACGGGCCTTATTTCATACACTGGATATTGCCAGTATATTGTTTAGAGCGGCGTAAAACCATACTCACTCTTGATGTTTGTTTCAGCTCCATGGGCTCAGCACCTCCATGTATCCTTTGAGAATGTAGATGTCACTTGTTGACACTAATTCAGCACAGTTAGTCTGTGCAGAGTTGCCCCCCTTGTTTCAATAAGGTTTGTCTTGATTTGTTTGCTATTTAACACCACACTCAGCAATATTACAGCTATTTGGTGGCGGTCTGTAAATAACTGTGTCTGGACCAGACAATCCAGTGATCAACAGCATGAGCATCAATCTACACAATATGATGTGATGATATGTGTCAGCCAAGTCAGCTAACCTGACAACCAGATCCTGTTAGTCGCCTCTTACAACAAGCATTCGTTTCTATAGACAAATTCTAACCCAGATCTTCATGGGTAAGATTGGTCGTGATTGGTTAATAACATGTTCTGCTCTGTTTCTGGGTTTCAGACGTGACTGTATGTCACCTTCTTTAAAGGTGCACGTGTGCATGGTGTTCTGGGAGGGGTGATTGGTTGAGAGAAGTTGTTGAATAATGTTTCATAGAACATTTGCAGCTTTGTTTGTACAATTTCCTTAACAACTGCAGTCAAACTCTCCAGACTCATGACACAAATGGTGGGGCAGGAGCAGGAGCAGACGGCAAATTCTGATTGGTCAAGACTGGAAGGAAGGGTGACATATGCTGCTTCTGATTGATCAGAACTTCACTTGGGAGTGAACTATGCTGTTTCTAACTGGTTGACACAAGTCAGCCATGAAGTTATTCCTGGAGTCTTCATAAGGTCATGGTGTTTAAGACATGAATCAGTGATCAATATAAGTTATGTCTTCAAAACTGATTGGTGTAATTAAGATAATGAATTCAAGCATGTGATGAAGTGAGATCTGTTGAAAGTCCTGATTATTGAACCAGTCAGTGTTGACCTAGTCTGTTATTGTTAATTATACATGTTTTATTTATTCAACAATATATTTGGTACCATTTCACTTGTTTTACAACATTGTCTTGAAAATATTGAATATATTTATAAGATTCCAAAATGTCTCTACGATACACATGTTGCTTTAAATCTCTCTGCTTTTTAACAACTGCATAATGAATGGTGTATATATTTCAGAAGGGGAGATAAGCAAACGACACTAGTCACGTTAACAGCAAGAAGCACTGTTCCACAATATTTGTGTAGTAGATCTGTGCAATGCATTCTTGAAAGTTACAGAACTGTTATTCCATCATTTTCAATTATCCAGTGTCTCCATTCTTTTACAAAGATACATTGAACTCGTTCATCATTCTGGCTTTGTTTCAGAAGCTGTGCAGGTATCTGTGTCTCTGCTGTTTGTTATTCTGAGACATGAGAGTAGGACCTCTATTGTTAGCATTGTGTCATACCAATGGAGCTGAGATGTCACGAGTGTAATGTTTTGGGGTTCTTCATACACTTGCAAACTCTGGTTCTTCATGAAAGACAACCAGGCCGATTAAACGCATGTGTATTTTAATGGCGACTCATGATAGACGACCAGTAATCTATACAAGTGGAATGTTCCAACGGTGCCGTAGTCATCATATAGTTGGTAGTTTGACATACCGCAATATACAACAACAAGCAAGTGGTATTAATTCGAAAAGAAAGGAGGTATGTTACGCTGGATAATCGAGGGTGATATGTTGTTGGCTGTAGCCATACTTAATCTAAATACTTACTGTAACGGATCCATACTGTAACGGATCCAAAGCAATAACTGTCATTAGCTCAATCACTCAGTGATCTTATCAACTTTAATAATGACATTGTTAGTTTATTTCAATGTCAAGTTCTTAGGGAGAATTATTACCTGTTGAAACTAAATATTTCTTGTATTTTTATGATTTGTTAACATTTAAAGTATTCCAAACAAATAAAATCCAATTCCAGTCTGTGAGATGATTATGTGACAAAGTCAACATTAATCCATGCACGTTTTCTATTGTCATAATGATCTTAATATGGTGGTGACTGCATGCTGATTGAAGTGCCATGTTGCCACAGAGTTCTATATTTTACCAATATTTATCACACTGGTGCCAACTGTTGAAGGTTTCACATTTTTCACACATATTAATGAGAGATATAATACTATATGACATATGATAATTCATGTAATATCCTCTTGTGGGTTTTTGCACTCCTAAAAACATTTGTTGTTTTCTCGATTATTGCTTGAACGATTGTAAAACAGGTCACCATATTAACCACAAATCTATGTTAAACAAGACATCATCTGGATATTTACAATGACTGTGTGATACAACCTGCCTCGTTATATAAGAGTAAACACTGCCGTCCCAAAATGCATCATGTCCTTAGATATATAATTTGACGATGCGTCCCAAATAACTAAAGATTGAGAGCATAGGTGAAGAATAACAACCATCATATATACAGAGGTTCATCACCCATGTATGTATTCCCATGGCCTGCATGAATAAGGCTTTGACTGTTTTATACATGCACATATACAGTGGATAATTGAAATAGTTGTAAATAGCCATCCAAATTCAGAATGTTAGAGTATTGGATGTGTTTGTTGCTTGTATTTGGAACTTTGAATTTCAGTAAATACTTATGAAATTACTTTTAAGAATGAATGGTCTGACCAAAGTTTGTTATTTTCCTGACAAAATATTTTTAACACTGTTAATCCACAGAGGAGATGAGGTGTAGAAAATCAACCTTTTCCAGTGTACAAGTTTATTTACAGGGACATAGCTGGACCTGCTCCAGTCTATACAGCAGTACAGTAACAAGTCCTAAAAGAAATCAACAATTTCCAAATTGAAGTTGAAATGCACTTGGATTTGTCAACGTGATTATTGTGTTTCAGTCATATCAGGACCAATGAAAAAACAGAGGCTTTAATGTAGGATTTAATATTATGGTATGGAATGGACAAAGCACAATGTTGAATGCCACTAAAATTAGAATAGCCTTGTGAAAACAATATTAAATATTTTCACTATTCATATGTTAGCTAATGTAAACATATCAGGTTATTGCGACATATCACATGAACAACATTCAGATGTAATATAAATTCTTACATAAAATCAGGTTATTATTTAATTGCTCCAAATGTTGTCCTTTATTGTCAAAGTAAGGGAGACAACTATGTTGTTACAACCGTTTTCCATATTCCAGCCATTTTTCCATGATAATGCAATTGTATTTCTTTGTGCTAAGAACAGATAAGTATTTCATTGAATACTGCCACAGAATTTGCAATAGTATGATATGTTGTTTCCGTTTCTACATTCAAACTTAGAATAATACTGATGTCCTGTTTAGTACTGTAATATTGTTCCGTTTTGTGATAATTAATTAGTAATCAAAATTAACGTTCTTTGACTTTTCTTCCAGTTCATGGAAATGTGTGGAGATTAATGTGATGATGTTTACATTGAATGATATTTCTAGAAATGTAATCAAATACTATTTGCTTACATTGTGTTTAAATCAACAAGAGCTGTACCTTGATCTTAGTCATGTGTGATATATTACGTCTTATATTTGCTTGAACATGGGAGGAAGAATACACCTCATTGACTGTTGCTGTTACTAGTGTTACTAGGAAGGTTGCATTCAAAATAGTAACTCAGTATGGAAACTTATGAAGCAATTCCAAATAAAACTTATTTTTAAAAACAAACCAGTTATTCGAAATATGTCAAAAATTTGCCTTAAATCAAGATAATTTAACAAAGTCCCTTTAAAAAAATACTGATATAATTTTAAGGTAATTTTAAGGAGATATTGCTGATTGCATATCTCCAGTTTTAAATTTTCGACTGGATATTCTAAATGCAACCTTGTGTGATAGTCTATTTTCTTACATATCAGTGTACATGTATATGAAATACAAACTTATTTGTAAATACATTACAGCTGTGATAGGTCCTGGTCCCTGGGCATTGCTCCACAAACCGATCGTAACGCTTACAGGATTGTAACTTCTAGACTTTATCACAGGCTTGTCATCATCATAGTGCTAAGATTGGTTTGTGGAATGGGGTCGTGTTCCTCAAAGAAATCTTAGTGCTAGTATTCACTGTTAGTAATGAGTGATGGCAGGTTACTGTCTGGTTGTAACAATACTTTAGCAATATCAAATCATGTCCGCTTCATTTCACAGTTTTGGGGGAAAGAATAATAGTCCCCAACTAACTATACTTATAAGAGATTACCAAACGGGTCGGTTCGGTAGGCTAAGTGATTTGGTCAATTGTATGCCATCTATCCATGTGGATAGATGTCCTCGTTGTCAATCACTGGATTGTCTGGTCCTGACTTGACTATTTACAGATGACTGTGATACAGCTGAGCAGTTGTAAATAACATGAACTAGAAAGAAAGAAAAAAGAGTGTTGGAGGTAGACCGTGTCCCAGACAAGGTTGCTGGGGTAGCCTGGTCGTTAAAGCCTTGGCTCGTCACGTGGAAGGCCCCGGTTTTGATTCCCCACATGGGTACAATATGTGAAGCCCATTTCTTGTGTTCCCCATCATGATATTGCTGGAATATTGCTAAAAGCAGCTTAAAACTAAACTCACTCACTCCTGGGACTAAAATGAAACCCAGGTTGTATGGGTTATCCCATTTGATAGATCCAAGTCTCATCAGCTTGCTCAATAACCATGGCGATTTGACCGATTGCATGTCATTGATTGGTCATGCTTTCGGTCACTAGTTTGATTCAATTATATCCAGGGTCCCGATCCACAAAGTGTTCATAAGGTTACGATCTGTTGTACCTCTATAATTTATCATAGGCTTACTGTACAATCTGTGAAGCCCATTTCTGGTGTCCCCCACCTTGATATTGCTGGAAGATTGCTAAAAGCGTCGTAAAACCCAACTCACTCACTCACTATCATAGGCTTACGAATGTCATAGCGCTACAAATACTGTGAGGATCGCGACCCAGGCAGACCCTCTGACATTTCTGCTTGAATAGTGATGACACTTATAAAGGCCAGGGTCCCGATCCACAATGTGTTTCTAGCGCTACTCCATTCATAAGCCTATGGTAAAGTGTAGGGTTACGACAGGTCATAATGTTAGAATGCTCTGTGGATCGGGACCCAGGTTTGTTTGGTGATCACAGGCTTGGTATACACAGAGAGATTTCACATGATTATATTTTTTTAGAAGGGGAGACATTCTAGGATACATTCTTTATCTTACCTCTGATGTGACCCCAATACAGAGGAATGTTTTAGTGCTAAGATTGGTTTTTAAAATTTTAATACACTGAACTGAAACATGTACCAATGCTAAGATGGTTCCATACACTGACATGTCCAATGTCCCTGTACTAAAATGTCTTTGTGAGTTGGTCAGATGAACATCAGTTGCTCATTGTCAGCCTTGGCTCTGTCACAGGCATATAGAAGTCTCAGCAATAATGTCAATCAGATAGTCCTCAATGGTTGAAATAGTGCCAAGACAATGTTTGTGTTTTATCAATGGTTAAGGGGATATCAGATGAGTTACTGACATGGCTTGAGGTGACAGGGCCCAACAGAATATGATACAATCCCCAGAGGATCAGATGTGACTCCTTAAGGATCTAAATCAGTCCCTACTTAACACAGGTGCCAGTTGACAGCTCTGTCTGTGATTCCTAGTAACCATGGTAACAAATCAAATATGAAATCGTATTAAAATATTTTAATCAGAGTGAGTGAACGTATTGTAACCACCAGTGTACGAAAACATGTGCGATTCTGATCTTTATGATATATTCATACTGTGGATTGTCTTCAGATATCGGTATTGGTCCTGGGGGAGGAAGGCAATATTGATGAGTCCCAGGGACTATTTTGCACTAATTTTGAAGGTTATATGTATATTTAATGCATGATTTAACATCCAGTAACATCTGGATGCATTAGATGTTTTACACCTGACTTTTATTTGGGTTATTATAACAACCACCACCACCTTTGCACACTGTACTTATGTACTACCACTGCTTTTATCTGTGTATTGAAGCTATTTTGTTCAGTCTCATGTGTAATCCTTTCAGAAGGGTTCTACTTGTACCACAACATTTATTTGCCATAACAGCCACAACTGATGTAGTTTAAGTGCTTCTGTTTAACATTTGCATTGTGGTTTAAAGGGTGTCATTATTCAAGATATACTTCAACTTGAAAAATTGAATCATCCATTCAATTGTCCTTACCATATGTGGACTCTCTTGCGGAAATATTGTTGATGTGAAAAAGGTTGGTTCAGGATATATTCATGTATTAACAATGTGTGAAGCCCATTTCGGGTTTCCTCTGACGTGATATTGCTGGATTAATGCTAAAAGCAGCGTAAAACCATATTCACTCACACACTACAAATTGGTTTCAGTTCTGTGTTGTTTGTGGAGGCCAATCATTAAATGTGACGTCACAGCATTAAATGATGACATGTTTGGGAATGAGATATTTTGATCATGAAGACATTTTGGTTGTGATACATAACAGTGATCGTTGGCCAAGTGGTCTAAGGTACAACTTGTTAAATGGAGTTGCATCCCTTATCTGTGACAGGATCTTCATAAATGAGTTTGAATCCCAACTGAACATTCAACATCATATGTGCCTTTCTGGCTTTCAACATAGAGGTATAAATGTGCCGGGAAGTGGATTGTGACAACCATAATTAGTCAAACTGTGTCAATCTTCTCTTGTCTCAAAGTAAAGGCTTGGTCACTGACTTGGTCTTCAATTTGTGGTTTTGTCGAATGAAAGTATTTAGGAAGGCTGGTTCCAATTCATCACTGCAGTGTTTGACTGTATCTTGTAACATCAAATCAAAGCAACCTCATTCAACATTTTCTGCATCAGAACTTTAAGAAACTTGTTTTCAAAGCATGTCCCTTGTCAACCCATTGACTTTTCGCTTCTACTACAAAAATGTTGAAAAAAGATGTCTGGAAACAGGGCTTTAAAAAAACTGATCAATTATACTCTGATTGGATTTTAGCACAAGATAACAGGGCTTGTAATGCAAAAAGCGTTGGGCATCAAGGTTTCAATCACCAATAAGCCCATTTCTGGTGTTCCCCGCTGATGTTGGGAATATTGCTAAAAGCGTAAAACCAAACTCAGTCAGTTAGTCAGATAACAAGAACTGTCCTTCTATATAGTGCTTAGACCCTGTCAGTGACAGTATTTTACTGAAGCACTTTAGGGTCATTTCTTAAATGTTTTTGATTGAAATTTCAAGATACTACATTGAAATTTCAAAATACAAATGCTAATGCTATATTAAAATGTCAAGAAAATGATCTTGAAATTTAGAAAAAATGATCTTGAAATTTCAAGATATGAAGTTGAAATTTCAAAATAATATGTTGAAATTTTATGTTACTATCCTGAAATGTCAATACAAAAATAAAGAAACAAATGGCCCTAAAAGGCTTCCATGGTATATACCTTGATCCCATGTTCTTTGCTTTACAAGCTCCCGTGTCTATAACCACAGATGGAATCAGATTTCTTCATTGCTTTAGGTTTACTTTCCAGTTGTATAAAATCTTGTAAAAAGTTTAACATGCTTCTATCTTCCGGCTATAACACTTTCCTCAGTACTTGGCTTATATCATTGCAGTAATAACTACAACTTTCATACCATGTATCAGATTGTAAACCATTGCTATGGCGCCATTTATATAATTTACAGGAAGGATGGTGAGGTTTTGACAAATGTTTTTCAAGGTCAGTTCAAGGTCTTATCCCCAAGACATGTTAGAAGGCGAGGTGTTTTTTCTTGATTATATTCCATTGGATTTTGTTGGCACTTTTCTGGATACTCTCCACATGTTTTGTTATAATTTTTGCTTATATATGAACTCAGTGTACCGTTGATGTTTCTTTGATATGTCCTTTATGTTTTCGGTAACACTGGGCATTTGCAGTTTTGATATAATTTTGTCTTAAGAATGTGTTCCAGTCTGTTTTTATTGATCACATGATTATTGAGATGTGGTGTGTCTTCAATTTTATTATTATGTTATTTTGCATGATTTTGGTTACTGATTTAACCATGTATGTTTTGTGTATATGGAATGTTGTGAGTCCAGCCTGAATATTGAATGTGAAGTTAGAAGGCAGTGGATGACAATATTGGTAATTATTACACCTGGCTAATTTTACAATAAATGCTTCACAACTATTCATAATGATAATGATCTCAAATACATACCGGTAACTATGCTTCATATGCTATGATAAGGAGGCATTTGTTACGTAGCACCAGCATAGGACATATTAATGATCTAACAGAACTGCTCCAGACCGCTACAGAACTAACAGCTTTCTTAGTTAGACACACAATTTTGTACAAGTGTTAAACAGAATATTAACATCTGCTTTGCTTTCTAGTGTAAATACTAGTATTTCAGTATTTCATACTACAAATTTTCAGTTTCAGTCTCTAGATGATGATGATGATGATGATGATGATAGTTTTAATATTGAAACATCAACCTGATCAGTTTTAACTTTAAAGCAATTTGACACATGCAACTCTGCACAATGGGCTGTCTTTTACACAAACTCCAACAAGACCAAAAAGTATCGCTGGACAAACATTGAACTCTTTTGGACTAGAGTTTGCATACTAATTTAGTTTGTATGACTGTTTCAAAACGTTTGGTTAGCACTGTTTGTACATCTCTCAGACTGGTTGTGTTGTAAGTGATATATGTGAGATGAACAGACTCATTGTTTGATCAGCATTCTAGAAGCTGGTGAGTCAAAATAAAATATACAACTCTAAGAATGACAACTTCTCACCATTTGGTTGTAGTCGCTTTTAGCTTGATAACGGTGTAAAGCTTGATAACGGTGTAAAGCTTGATAACGGTGTAAAGCTTGATAACGGTGTAAAGCTTGATAACGGTGTAAAGCTTGATAAGGGTGTAAAGCTTGATAATGGTGTAAAGCTTGATAACGGTGTAAAGCTTGATAACGGTGTAAAGCTTGATAACAGTGTAAAGCTTGATAACGGTGTAAAGCTTGATAACGGTGTAAAGCTTGATAATGGTGTAAAGCTTGATAACGGTGTAAAGCCAGATAACGGTGTAAAGCCAGATAACGTGTGTAAAGCTTGATAACGGTGTAAAGCTTGATAACGGTGTAAAGCTTGATAACGGTGTAAAGCTTGATAACGGTGTAAAGCTTGATAACAAGCTTGATAACGGTGTAAAGCTTGATAACAGTGTAAAGCTTGATAACGGTGTAAAGCTTGATAACGGTGTAAAGCTTGATAATAGCGGTAAAGCGATAACGTGTAAAGCTTGATAATGGTGTAAAGCTTGATAATGGTCGTAAAGCTTGATAACGCTGTAAAGCTTGATAATGGTGTAAAGCTTGATAACGGTGTAAAGCCAGATAACGGTGTAAAGCCTGATAACGGTGTAAAGCCTGATAACGGTGTAAAGCTTGATAACGGTGTAAAGCTTGATAACGGTGTAAAGCTTGATAACGGTGTAAAGCTTGATAATGGTGTAAAGCTTGATAACGGTGTAAAGCCAGATAACGGTGTAAAGCCTGATAACGGTGTAAAGCTTGATAACGGTGTAAAGCTTGATAACGGTGTAAAGCTTGATAACAAGCTTGATAACGGTGTAAAGCTTGATAACGGTGTAAAGCTTGATAATGGTGTAAAGCTTGATAACGGTGTAAAGCTTGATAACGGTGTAAAGCTTGATAACGGTGTAAAACTTGATAACGGTGTAAAGCTTGATAACGGTGTAAAGCTTGATAACGGTGTAAAGCTTGATAACGGTGTAAAGCTTGATAACGGTGTAAAGCTTGATAATGGTGTAAAGCCTGATAACGGTGTAAAGCTTGATAATGGTGTAAAGCTTGATAACGGTGTAAAGCCTGATAACGGTGTAAAGCTTGATAACGGTGAAAACTTGATAACGGTGTAAAGCCTGATAACGGTGTAAAAGCCTGATAACGCTGTAAAGCGATAACGGCTGTAAAGCTTGATAACGGTGTAAAGCCAGATAACGGTGTAAAGCTTGATAACGGTGTAAAGCTTGATAACGGTGTAAAGCTTGATAACGGTGTACATCAAAACGTCGCCCTATGCAATAAACAAGAAGTTGTCATCCTTAAAGTTGTATGTTTCATTTATGAACATTATTCATTACTCAGGTTTATATTACAGATAATGACAAATGAATGTCACTGACGGATCTGTTTTCTGCCTACTAGTTTAAACATCCAAGTACATAGCTTTGAAGTTCTCATGTGGATGGGTGCTGGTTTTTCATATCGGACTGCATATTCTAAGAAAGGCATGCTCTCATGAGGAAATATTCCTTATGTAATGGTGACTGCAGTTTAATAACATTAGTTTTGGTAGTAGCTTAGTGCTGGTTCCATGGATCATATGTTGCTTACTTTTGGATAATGGGAAGTGAGAAATGGTCATTATGAATGAGATGCACACAAATGATCTCATAATGCCTGATGTGCTGACTCCATTCAATAAGACACAAAAATAGGCGTCAATCCAAACTCAAGAGCAACTATTCATGCTCAGATATGACAGCTGTAGGAAGGTAACCTTATGAAATTAGAGTTGATGATTTGGTCACTGATGACACGTTTCTGTCCATTCCAGCGTTTTGTGAAGCTATATGTCATTGAGTCGTCCTGTTGTTTTCCCTCACAGCTGGTGTGGTTTACATTTGGCTTCTCAAAACAAAATGAAGGGTTTCTGTTTACCATTTTTTGTTCCCAAGAACCACATGATATCAAATAATTTATCACATTTGTGCATTTTAGGAGAGTCCATGTAGTCATCCAGCCCTTTGATATCTTAGACTTACTTATTAACATGTTCTTGAGTATGAAAAGACACTGCCTGGAATTTGTTCCTAAATTTGTTTGTTAGAGTAAGGATCTGCATATATCATGAAGTGGTGGCATTAGTAAGGAGGGAGTTCTGAAAGTCTTGGTATATCTACTGTATTTAGATGACGCCTAAAAAAATGTTTTGGTTCCGATTTCCCGACTGACGATTGAATTCTAGTGCCGATCCTATTTATTTTAGAGGTATGAATAAAATCAGCTTTCAGATGCCATCGTTTTTCCGGCAGCTATTGACATCGGACATCCTGATAGAGAAAGTCAACATGATGTCCGCAAGTGTGCAATCTGAATTTTCTTGCATAAACAATCTATTACTCATTGATAAATGTGCTATTAGTTCGTACTTCAGAAAAAATGCCACCCCCAAAAAACACCCCCAACACCACCACCCAAAAATAGATAAAATAAAATAAAATAAAAATAATAATAATAATAATAATAAAAAAAATAAAAATATCCTACCTATCCTAAATTTTAATGGGGTGTAATCGGAACCACAACGGTTTTATTATTGGCCTGAAGGTAGGTGATAGTTGACTCACAACAACTTGCAATTAAAATTAATTTAACAGAAGTTCTATTTCCTGTGGGTATTTTTATGATGTGTAATTACAATGCTACACTACTGTATCGAATGTATGTTATCAAAACGACCTTTGATAACTGTTTTATAAATAAAGTTAATAACATTTTTGTTGTTTAGTGTTAATAAGTAAATTAGTTTGTTTTGTGTAAGAGCTATGGTCGTGTGACATTGTAAACATGTATGTTGTATTGGCATTTATTCCTGTATTGCACACATTCCACCTTCTCATATCTGTTAATATTAATTAAAATTGTGTTTTCACAGGCATTCTGGTGTTTGTTTGCTGTAATGTATTTGTTGTCATACCCAACAATGTTCCACACAATTCACAGCAACCCATGCTTGTCGTAAGAGGAGATTAACGGATTGGGTTGGTCAGGCTCACTGACTTGGTTGACACCATCATCGGTTCCCAATTGCGCAGATCGATGCTCCTCCTGTTGATCACTGGATTGTCTGGTCCAGACTCGATTATTTACAGACCGCCGCCATATAGCTGGAATATTGCTGAGTGCGGTATAAAACTAAACTCATTCACTCACTCACTCCACACAATACAGTCACTGTAATCCTGAGCATTGATCTGTGCAGTTAGGATACGATGACATGTGTCAACCAAATCAGTGTGTTTGACTGCTCGATCCCTCGCTGGTGCCAACGATCAATTCTGTCCCAGATCTTCATGGGTTCTGGTGTTTGTGCTATTTGTATAACCACTTTGAGAATTCAGAAGAAGAACACAATTCTGACACACACACACACAAAGAAACGTTTCATCGTGACCAGGGGTGGTGGGGTAGCCTAGTGGTTAAAGCGTTCGCTCGTCACGCCGAAGACCCGGGTTCGAATCCCCACATGGGTACATTGTGTGAAGCTCATTTCTGGTGTCCCCCGCCGTGATATTGCTGGAATATTGCTAAAAGCGGCGTAAAACCAAACTCACTCACTCACTCGTCATGACCAACTAAGCCAGCATTGCTTGATTGGCTGGGCCAGTTTTAATTAGTTTCAGGCTAGGGATATCACTGAATTCAGGAACATAACTGAGTGCTGTATGAAACATCACTCACTCTCATTTTGCCGAAAATGGTTTGGGAAATCATGACTTATCGTAATTTTAGGGGCTTCATAAATATAAAAATACCTGATGCATTGAGCATTGCTCCTTAAAAAGCTATTACTCGTCATCTTGTGTTGCCCTTGTGTTACTACCCACATCATGTATTGTTACTAAAACAAACGATAGTTGAAATGAAAGTAGAAATACAAATTAACAACATGAGAGTACTTGGGGTTATGATAATAATAATAATAATAATAATACAGTAGATTTGTTATGCGCTCCAGACACTTGGTGTCTGCTCATGGCGCTACACAAAATTAAAAACTGTAGTAGAGGTGCTATTTTTTACTGGTATATCAATCTTTATAGAACTTTTGGAAGAGATGAGTCTTTATGCATATTTTAAAGATTGTCAATGATGGGGATTTCTTTATTCCCAAGGGAAGATCGTTCCACAGAGTTGGGGCCATGTAAGCAAATGATCTCTGTCCATACTTTTTGAGGCGGGATTTGGGTACTTTAAGAAGTAACTGATCAGCAGATCTTAGTGTCCGAGAAGGTTCATATTTCTCAATCAATTCTGTCAGATAGGCAGGAGCTGTTTGATTGACACATTTATATGTCAATGTGAGAATCTTGTATTGGACTCGAGCTTGGACTGGGAGCCAGTGTAGGGAAGTTAGCACTGGTGTTATATGTGCACACTTCCTCGTTCGGGTCACGATCCGTGCTGCAGTGTTTTGGACCCGTTGGAGTTTCGCAAACTGTTCCTGGGTTAGATTTCCCAACAAGCTATTTGCATAATCAAGTCTTGTCAATACAAGTGTTCTTGCTAGCATATGTGCCATATCAGTAGAGAGAAGATCTCTAATGGAACCAATATTCCTTAGATGAAAATAGCAAGAGTGACAGATTTTAGATATGTGATCATCCATTGATAGACTGTTGTCAAAAACCACACCAAGATTCTTGACACATTCCGAAACTGTAATCTCAGAGTCTCCTACTCGAACGGTCTTCACACCAGTGGCCAACCGTTTAGGCAGAGTTCCTGCAAGAAGAGCCTCTGTGTTGCTGTCATTTAGTTTCAGCTTGTGCATAGTCATCCAGGACTTGATCCTGTCAGTGCACACTTCCAGTTCAGTCGCTGAGTGGCATGCATTTTGGGGTAGAAAACTTTAAGTAACTGTGTATCATCTGCGTACATATGATGATTTACACTTGAGGTTGAAAGAAATTTGCCCAGATCAGAAGTATACAGTGTGAATAGGATGGGCCCAAGGACAGATCCTTGAGGAACACCATACATTAAGATGGCAGTTTCAGAATTTGAGTCACCGATACAAACTGACTGGACTCGACCAGAAAGGTATGACATAAACCATTTCAGTACAGTTCCATCAATACCTATTGACTCCCTCAGTGATGCTGAGAGTTGTTCATGATCGATGGTATCAAATGCTGCCGAGAGATCTAACAATACCAATAAGCCAACACACCCACCATCCACAGATGTCAACAAATCATTCATAATGCGAAGCAGCGCTGGCCTATATGCAGACTGATTCTTATCCAGTAAGCCAAATCTGTCAAGATGTAAGGAGAGTCTACACTTCACAGCCTTTTCAAGCACTTTTGAAAGGAATGATAAGTTAGACACAGGACGGTAGTTACTGAGGATCGACACGTCTAAGTCCTGTTTCTTTAGAAACGGTTTGACCACTGCCTCTTTGAGATTAACAGGAACTATTCCTGTTGATAGACTCTTATTGACAATCCTTGTGATCACTGGAATAAGGACATCAATGTATTCAAGTAGAATCTTTGTTGGCATAGGGTCAAGATCACATGTTGTGGATTTGCTTTCTTTTATCAAAGTAAGAATTTCGCCCTTAGAGAACTCGGTAAAGCAATTCATCGGAACTCCACAAAACGCAGCAGAATCAAAAGCTGTGTCTTCTCCAGAGCATGTGTTGTCCAAGTCACCACGTATTTTCTCTATTTTAGAGACAAAATAGGAGTTGAAATCATTTGCAAGATTTCTATCACAGGTGCGAGGAGGCAAAACAGTTTTCTTTTTCCCATAAGTGATGAAACAAATTGGTGTAAGGTCTTGGGATTGTTAGTACAATTCACAATTTTGAATTGACAATATTTTGATTTTGATTTCCGAATTACCATGGTCACTTCATTTCTAGCTCTTTTGTATGTCTGTCTATGGACCTCCATTCTTGTTTTTCTCCACTGTCGCTCAGCTATTCGGCGTTGCTGTTTAGCTTTGAGAACATTTTCACAATACCAGGGAGACGATTTATGTTGGTTCCGTTTCTTCACAACAGCAGGAGCGTGTTTGTTGAAAAGATTAGAAAGGGTTTCGTTTTATTAATGAGTAAGATCCTCTAGGTCATCGGGAGGCGTTTGGACAAGTGAAGAGTTCATCAAGTCTTCTCTAAATAGTTCTGAATTTATATTTTCAGATTCCGACATTTCACCTCAACTCGTTGAGGCGGTTGGCTAGTCAGAGACATTCTTAAGACAATAAAGAAATGGTCAGACATTTGTCTGTCTTCTACCATCCCTTCAGTTACGACATCACAAGGACTACCAAATGATAGTCCTCACTTGTATTTGTAAACAACTGTGACAGACGCTCAAAACGGTGCAATTTCATAATAACTTTCTTGAGACAGTCGTTAATGTTTCCAATGTTCAATGACACATAAGTCACGAAAAAAAGTATGTCAACACCCAGGGGTAAAATGGTTAAATGTTACGGATGAATTTAATGATATCTGATCACATCTAGTTTTCTGTTCTCCATAATTCATAATGTTTATTTCATTAATTTCTTGTTTCATAGCTAAAAATGACGTGGATTCGGATACTAACGCACACTACAATTCTCAGTCATGCAGATGCCAGACATGTACCCTGTCACTGTGTAACCATGATTGGAACACTTAGGCCAGCAAGGTTGTTCTAATGATGTATCAGTTGACCTTTGACCTTATATTATTTTTAATAATTTTAATCATTTGTAGGAGAAACGCGTTTTTACTTATAGTGAGTGAGTTTAGTTTTACGCCGCTTTAAGCAATTTTTCCAGCAATCTCACGGCGGTGGACAATTGAAATGGGCCTCACACATTGTACCCACGTGGGGAATCGAACCCAGGCCTTCGGCGTGACGAGCGAAGGCTTTAACCACCAAGCTACACCACGGTCCCATATTTACTTAAACACCAGATTATCAGTTAATGCATCAAGGTTATATTTCAAAACAAGTGTATTGGCAGCAGACAGAGTAATCGAGATAAATAATACTTCAGGAAGACGGTCATTTTGACCAAAAGTGGTCAAAGCTATGATGCCTCTTCTGTGGCTCACGCGCATTATGTTTGATGAAAATAGGTTCCAAAGAAATTATTATGATCTGGTCAATAGATTAATGATCACAGAGAACTTGATAAGCTGTGTTGTGCTCAATACCGCCACACATCTTTATATGCATAAATAACTAAACAAATACAAAAGGACAATTGGCCTATGTTTGAAATGATCCCATGTACAGGGACAGGTCTTTATGAGTAGTTCGCTGGTCATGCCGAAGAGGCTCGACTCCCACATTGATGTGTGAAGCCCATTTCTGGTGTCCACGGCCGTGAAGTTGCTGGATGTTATGAGGTGAGGTGAGGTGAAATTGGGTTTTACGTCGTGCTTGAGAATATTTCGCTCATATGACGACGTGCATGCGTGTGTATGTGTATGTGCGGCTGCTTGTACTAGCCCAGACTTAAGCTGGTTTTATAGTGCTAGCCCACTGGGATACCATGCAGCAGTGAAGCATGAATACCCCACTCAGACACATTATACTGACTCCGAGCCGACCAGTTCTTATTGTACCCAATAATGCCGAGCGCCAGGCAGGGACCAACAAGTACCATATTTTAACGTCTTTTGGTTTGACGTGGTCGGGGATCGAACCCGCGACCTTCCGCTCTTCGGGTGCTGGATGTTATGAGTGATGTTGGAAATGTAACGGTGTTCAGCATACTCACAATCCAAAAATATTAATTTATATATACGTCTCCTCGTGAATACTGTGAACGTAGTTAACACTTGGTGACGTGTGGTCCTGTGCACAGAGCTCACATCACAAATCAGTTGAAGTTAAGCAACATCGAGCGCGGAGAATCCTTGGATGGGTGACCGTGTTTGGCAGCTTGACTCCTGAGAGTTTCTAGGACTTTAGTCCTGCCCCACAACGAAGCACATGTGGTACATGTTGTCACACCTTAGGCAAGTGAGTTTGTTCAAAATTGCCTCTGTTCACCCAGCAGAAAATGGGTACCCGGTGGGATAAAGTCATGTGACTACAACCTTCTAGGGCCTAACAGGCAGCTTGGGTTATCCAGGGTAATAATGGGCTGTGCTATTGATTGATAGCCCTATGAGCATACCTAGTGTGGAGTTTGGCGCTATATAAATGGACACACATTATTAAATTGATTGTGTAACAAAAGCAGTTGTAACTGTAGAAAATCAACGGCCACCATATTCAGATTCATGTGCACGGTTGGTTTGCATACTAAATGCCAATACTTATATTGTGATTTTACACTGAAACAGGACTGATAAATAAATATCAAATGCTTAATAGTAGGTGCACACACGCAAGGGAACATTGACGGGAATGTGAAACCAATAAATGAAGCTGTGTGGTGCATTATTGATGCTTCTATCTGATATGTAATCGTTTTGACCAACTAACACCCCTTGATCACGATACCCGTGAAGATCCGGGTTAGAATTGGTCTTCAGTAACTCATGCTTGTCGTAAGAGGCGACAGACGGATCGGGTGGTCAGGCTTGCTGACTTGGTTGACACACATCGTATCCCAGTTGCGTAGATCGATACTCACTGGATTACCTGGTCCAGACTCGATTATTTACAGACGGCCGACATATAGCACATAACATACCACACATAACAACCAAACCAAACGAAATCACGGGAAGCATGGTCCACAATCAGTTTTGTTTATTTTTTTATGTTATTTTATTTTTTTTATTGGTTCCCAGGATTACGATGTCATATGTAGAACAGTGATGTACAGACAGATGGATGATGTACAGGTACTATGTCCATATCATGTTAATACACATATATAAGTCAATAAAAGATGGTCCACAACCAGTTAGTCTGGTACCTGAACATCAATAACCTCTGTAGTAACATCCAATGTGGTTCCCGGTAAGACCCAGAAGTACAATTGACCATTTGTTGCGTTTGGAATCATTTATAAAACAATCCATTGCCAACAAAAACATACTGTATCTTCTCCAACCTTAAAAAAACATTTATGCAACACGGAAACAGCCCTGGTTCCACCACTTTACAACAAAATTCAACCACACATCTCTGTAGCTAAAACTGACCCCCTTATAATGTCACCTTACCGACTTCTGTCTTCCCCGCCCTGGCAGAAGGGGAAGCCAGAGGTAGACCTTACCCTAACCAAACTTAAAAATCCTTTGGTATTTCAAAATAAATACAACCAATTGCGCTCGAAATATAACACCCATTCATCCATTTTTACAGATGGATCCAAGGATAGAGGCAAAGTTGCCAGTGTCACAGTCATTGGATCGAAGAATGTATCCTCAAGAATCCCAGACGATACTTTAATCTTCACTACTTCTTTACAACTTTGACCTATATGAAGCAAACTTATGAGGTGAGGTGAAATTGGGTTTAACGTCGTGCTGGAGAATATTTCGCTCATATGACGACGTGCATGCGTGTGTATGTGCATGTGCGGCTGCTTGTACTAGCCCAGACTGAAGCTGGTTTTATAGTGCTAGCCCACTGAGATACCACGCCGCAGTGAAGCATGAATACCCCACTCAGACACATTATACTGACTCCGAGCCGACCAGTCCTTGTTTTACCCATTAATGCCGAGCGCCAGACAGGCACCAACAAGTACCATATTTTAACGTCTTTTTGGTATGACGCGTTCGGGGATCGAACCCGCGACCTTCCGCTCTCCGGACGGACGCTCTAACCACTACACCACGGAGGCGGTCTAGCAAACTTATGACCAAGGTGTACCAACTATGTTATACTCGAGCTCTAATGCGAAAAAGGTAGGAATCAATACACTTCATGAATCTAAACCAACAATCGGTTACACCTACATGATTTGTCAGTCAAGACGTGACATGGTTATCTAGCGACGGTGTTGTTTTGGCCACAGTCGGTTGAATCATGACCGTGTGCTTGAAACAGACGCGGATAAAGCTGTGTGTATCCCCTGTGATAAAAATCACAGTGCCAAGCATCGTTTGGTTGACTGTGTGGCCTAAGCAATTGCATAAACCTGAAAGATCTGTTTACCCGTGTGAGCGGTCCTCTAATTATTTAAGTATGTGAAGGAAATTTATCTGTATCACAACCTGTAAATATATATAAGCTTTGCGTATTGCTCGTTTTCTAATCTGGATGTTTAGCCCGTGTTCAAGATTGTTAATAGTATTGTTATAACCCGTTTTTGTAAACTTATAAATAATATTGTCAAAGCCAGTGTTCTAAATAGTAGATGATAATATTGTGGTATACAAATATGTACATGAGTGAGTAAAGTGAGTGAGTTTAGTTTTACGCCGCACTCAGCAATATTCGAGCTATATGGTGGCAGTCTGTAAATAATCGAGTCTGGACCAGACAATCCAGTGATCAACAGCATGAACATAGATCTGTGCAATTGGGAACCGATTACATGTGGCAACCAAGTTAGCGAGTCTGACCACCCGATCCCGTTAGTCTCCTCTTACGACAAGCATGGGTTACTGAAGGCACATTCTAACCCGGACCTTCACGGGTAAATATGTACATGAAAACTTGTGTGTGACTGTGTAAATAATAGATTTGTGTGTATGCGAGTATCATACCGATGCGACGTTAGATTAAACTCACTCACTGACTCACTCACTGATTCACTGACTCACTGACTGACCCACTGACAGAAATACCGATGCGACGTTAGATTAAACTCACTCGCTGGCTGACTCACTGATTCACTGACTGACTCACTGACTGACTCACTGACTCATTCACTGACTTACTCACTGACTCACTGACTGACTGACTGACTGACTGACTCACTGATTCACTGACTCACTGACTCACTGACTGACTGACTGACACACTGACTGACTCACTAACTGACACACTGACTGACTGACTCAGTCACTGACTCACTGACTGACTGACTGACTCAGTCACTGACTCACTGACTGACTCAATCATTCGATGACTGACTGACTGACTCACTCACTCACTCACTGACTCACTCATTCGATCACTGACTGACCGACTCACTCACATTGACAGGAACTTGCATCTGTGTGAAACAAAGTTTTAGCTGATGAGAACTAATCCGCGATTGATATTTGCATGACGCCTACATGTGTATGAAAACTATACAACCAAACATGCTACAAAATCAATCATCCAAGCATATTATTATATCATAGCATATACGTCATTCTGCGCGATTCCTTTTGTCTGACATCTCAATGTTTGTGTCAGCATTTAGGAGCGAAGCGGGCGAGTAGACAACCAGGCAAGAGTTAAACAGTGAGTAACTGACCACTATTCTTTAAGTGAGTGAGTTACAATTTACGTCACAAGGGCAATATTTCAGCCATAAGGTGATGAGAAATTGCATATTAAAACTAACTTTAATATGAATAAGAAGCATGTCATCGATGGACAGTATAATAACTAGATTATCACAGATACAATATATATACTAGTTGCCATCAGCTAAAAGAAACGTTTATTCATCAACAAGACGATATACAAATGGCTATAGATCGCCAGTAACTAAAGGCAGATCACCATACTAGTGAGTGAGTATTGCTTTACGCAGCTTTTAGCAATATTCCAGCAATATCACGGCGGGGAACACCAGAAATGGGCTTCACGCATTTACCCATGTGGGGAATCGAATCCGGGCCTTCGGCGTGACGAGCGAAAGCTTTAACCACTAGGCTACCCCACCGCCTCAGATCACCATACTAGGGACCATGGGGACTTACAGTGCTTTTACTGCCTGCATGGACCCTAGTTGGATATACACCATCCCTTCATTCACCGACGATAATTGATGAGTGCAGCCAAAATCTAAAATAACGAATATGCTGGCATGCATATAAATACTTCAATGATGTGGAACTTACATACCCCCCTAGGGGGTACAGCCAATATTTTGACGTTACTTCAACCCCCCTCGAGGGAAAAGCCAATAACAATCTTAGTTATAAGCACTACCAATTTGTAAAGTATTAGTGTATAAATCAAAACGTATTCTTCTTATTCTTCTTTAGGAATGTTTTTATTCGGATCCGAACTCTTTGCAAATGTGTTCTATAGGGGACATGTAAAAATTCTATGCTCCACAATCCAATATATACTCATGCCAATAATGGTTGTCAACCCTCTTCAATTTTTTTAATGAGGGGGGTGACAACCATTATTGGCATGAGTATATATGCCCCATGATACCCTGAGACCCCCATTTTCACAGGTCAAAAAAGGATGATTTAGCTTTTAAAATTGTTTTCTTCATATTTTTCATGTTAACAAAATTAGGGTTCGGTTTGACATTTACAACAGTATATACACACACAATTTGACATATATGAGGTGCACAAAATACAGTGACCTTTACATGTACAGTCAACGAGGTAAAGCTATATAAATCAACTTTTCAATATATACTGAACAACATTAGAAACGCACCACACTCAAATGCACCCACGATGCTCAGATATCATGGGTACATTTCAGTCTGACGGGGATATTTCGTATTATATGGGTGGTGCGTTTCTAATTTTGTTCAGTATAGTATGTAATGATGACCAGAATTTAACAAAAATGTCATATACTAAATACTAAAAACTAAATACTTTTTGTAATGGATGATAAAGCTTGATTGAGTGTCATTGTAACCCAAAAGCTTGGACCGTTGCTAAAAAAAAGAAACGCATAACCGAATGGCATTTTGATGCTGCAGTGTGTTGGTACAGGGAGGATTTTACAAAAAACGTTTGTTTTGTTTATGAGTCCTATGGTGTTTTTGTCTTAAAACACCATATCCAAACGCATCCCTCATGAAATACTTATATGTAGCAGTATGATTTTCAATAGACGCATGCAATGTCAAAGAACACATAATGCACGTGCACCGATGGGTATACATGGTCGATCACTGTCTTCGGTATATTCACTGTATTTGGAAGTTTTTAGGGGAATGCAAAATGCCACGACTGAGCCGTGACAATCACCATATTGCTATAGGTCTCACAGTTGCCCGTAGTATGAACTAGTGTTGGGAATTGGTTAAAATATCATAATTGATGATTGGTTCATTACAACCGATCAATCATCCAAAATAATTGGTTAGCGTCAATTATGAAATGTGTTAATGCACAAAAAAATAGGAAAAAAAACATGTAGTTCTTTGGGTTTTTTTGGGCAAAATTTCACATCTCTAAAGGATGACTAGTATGTTAGGAACACAAATTTCTTGGAGTCTTTAAGATAAATTCAATCATGACTTGGAACGAGCTTGTAGTGCTTATGAAATGTAACAGACAAAACCAACCTAGTGAAAAATACTGTTAATGAAAACAAGTGTTCTAGAATTGTTTGTGTTCGATTATGAGAAAACATGATCGATTGCTTGGTCGTTTAGTCACTACGACCAATCTTCGATTATTTCAATTAATCGGACCACCACTAGTATGAACGTCCACGATTTCTCGTCTCTGGGAGAGATATCACCAGCAGAAAACGGTGAAAGATGGACCTAGAAGTGGACGAGCTCGAGTTACCACTGCAGCGCAAAATCGGTACATCCGGGTACATCATCTGCGTCATCGAACAGCTAAAGCGACCAGTTCCGTTAGGCAAATACCCGGATTGAGAAGAGTATCTGCGCAGACTGTCAGGAACAGACTACTAGAGGCAGGTTTAAGAGCTAGAAGACCATACTTTGGCTCCGTGCTGCGCCAGCAGCATCGACGATATCGATATCGTGTTCCATGGCGCACCAATGGTCAGGCCTTTTACCCTGGTATATTGGCGTCGAATCAGCGATAAATCGAGATTATTGTTGGAACGACGCGACGGAAAAATGTGAGTGTACAAACGCTGTCATGAACGATTTGGCGACGCCTGCGTCCCCCAATGGACAGATTCGGCAGGGGAAGCGTGATGATGTGGGGATCCATAACCTACACAAGATGAAGTGAGTTGGTGTTGATCCAAGGCAACCTGACAACACAACGCTACTGTGATCAAATCCTTCGTCCACATCTCCTTCCTATTCTCAACCGTCAGAGGGAGCTGTTCCAGCAGGACAACGCCTGTTCAAAACCCTTTTTCACTCTGACAAAAATGGTCACTGAATCGGAGTAAATACTCAAGCTGATTAGCTAAGCAACTATTAACAGTAAAAAAGGATAGCTAAAACAACCTCGGCTGGATCAAATAGCGGGAATTAACACTTAGGCGAAAAATAAATATCAAACTAACCGTATGGACTAAAAACTCAATCACTTTGACTGGACAAGTCATTTTAAACTACCCGGACAACGTAAGGTACTTGGCCTATGTAATTAAACTCACAATACTCAAGAACAGTACTAGACCAACGAGTTACCTGATTCTCTATAATAAATAGGTACTCAATGGAATCAAGAGTATAAGGGGAAGGTTGGTTATCCACGCATTGCTAAAATGGACGGGATATAATTAACCCTCGCTAAAAGATTTCGTTCTGAAAAGCCCAGAGTGAGTCAGTACAGAAAAGAGTGCTTAGCAACGCTTGCCAACCAAACGTAGATTTTGAGTGACCACCCCCAAACGTCTGGGAACGTAAAACGATGCTAGCGATGCCTGAAGATAAAGACTCAAGGGTTAGGCCGAGAGTTATAACCCGGACGCGCAGCCTGGGGAATGCAATAGTTAAGAGAGTAAGTGAGTTTAGTTTTACGCCGCACTCAGCAATAGTCCAGCTATATGGCGGCGGTCTGTAAATAATCGAGTCTGGACCAGACAATCCAGTGATCAACAGCAGGAGCATCGATCTGCGCAACTGGGAACCGATGATATGTGTCAACCAAGTCAGCGAGTCTGACAACCCGATCCCGTTAGTCGCCTCTTACGACAAGCATGGGTTACTGAAGATCAATATTCTAACCCGGACCTTCACGGGTGGCAATAGTTAAGTAGAAATGTGTTTCTCAGAAAAAGGTTGGTTGGTTGTTTAACGCCGCACTCAGCAATATTCCAGCTATATGGTGGCGGTCTGTAAATAATCGAATCTGGACCAGACAATCCAGTGATCAACATCATGAGCATCGATGTAAATAATCGAGTCTGGACCAGACAATCCAGTGATCAACATCATGAGCATCGATGTAAATAATCGAGTCTGGACCAGACAATCCAGTGATCAACATCATGAGCATCGATGTAAATAATCGAGTCTGGCCAGACAATCCAGTGATCAACAGCATGAGCATCGATCTATGAATCTGGGATACGAGGATATGTGTCAACCAAGTCAGCGAGCCTGACCACCCGATCCTGTTAATAATTCGTGTAGATGAACCCTTTGATAGTTCGTTTATTTGGCACATCCAGGTATAAATGGCCCATGTACTAAATATAAAGTTGTATCACACTGTGACAAGATATTCATTCTAACACAGTTATTACTCATTCAAAACATTTTTCTTTCACACAGTGATTCCTTAATTAATTTACTACAACTGTTGATGACTTGCAGATGTTAGCAGAGTATTCGCTTTCATGATGGTGGTTTGAGAACACCAGTGCAGTGGAATATATTATACTTTTGAGTTATGATAGGCAAGCCTTTCTCGTAGAGCCCAGTTATATGATGTCGGAATGTAAATAATCGCCACTAGCCTGACGGTCCAGTGTCTAACAATCTCACAATTGACAATCAATTAGTTGCCTCTTGTTGCTGAAACCAATTATTAGCTTGATCTTCACGGGATCGCTCATCGTATTGCTTCCTATGTATCAGAGGGATAATCAAGCATGCCGGTATCTGCTGCCTTCAAGTGCTTTCATAATGCTTTCATAATCTGCTGCCTTCAAGTGCTTTCATAATGCTTTCATAATCTGCTGCCTTCAAGTGCTTTCATAATGCTTTCATAATCTGCTGCCTTCAAGTGCTTTCATAATGCTTTCATAATCTGCTGCCTTGAAGTGCTTTCATAATTCATAATCTGCTGCTTTGCTTTCATAATGCTTTCATAATCTGCTGCCTTCAAGTGCTTTCATAATGCTTTCATAATCTGCTGCCTTCAAGTGCTTTCATAATGCTTTCATAATCTGCTGCCTTCAAGTGCTTTCATAATGCTTTCATAATCTGCTGCCTTCAAGTGCTTTCATAATGCTTTTAATGTCCCTTTATGTCAAGCAGTTTACTCCATCTTGAACAAGAATGAACATGTCCTGCTTGGTTATTTATTCTGTATAAGCTTTCTTCAGTTCTTCAATCATAGTCTTCATGTTGTTTATTACACAGGGATCACTACATTTTTACAGTACACTTCGGTTATAACGAGCTAAAACAGACCACAAAGTTCAGTTCGTTATAACCATATTCTGTTGCAACTGAAAACAAGTGTCCGGGGCAAAAAAAACCCCAGTTCGTTGTATCCCCCAGTTCGTTATATCCCCCAGTGATTTATATCCCCCAGTTCGTTATATCTCCCAGTTCGCTATATCCCTCAGTTCGTTATATCCCCAGTTCGTTATATCCCCAGTTCGTTATATCCCCAAGTTCGTTATATCACTCAGTTTGTTATATCTCTCAGTTCCCTCAGTTCGTTATATCCATAAGTTCGTTATATCCCTCAGTTCGTTATATCCCTCATTCCGTTATATCCCTAAGTTCGTTATATCCCTCAGTTCGTTATATCCCCAGTTCGTTATATCCCTCAGTTCGTTATATCCCCCAGTTCGTTATATCCCCAGTTCGTTATATCCCTCAGTTATTTATATCCCCAGTTCGTTATATCCCCAAGTTCGTTATATCACTCAGTTCGTTATATCTCTCAGTTCCCTCAGTTCGTTATATCCGTCAGTTCGTTATATCCGTCAGTTCGTTATATCCCTCAGTTCGTTATATCCCTCAGTTCGTTATATCCCTCAGTTCGTTATATCCCTCAGTTCGTTATATCCCTCAGTCCGTTATATCCCTCAGTTCGTTATATCCCTCAGTCCGTTATATCCGTCAGTCCGTTATATCCCTCAGTCCGTTATATCCCTCAGTTCGTTATATCCCTCAGTTCGTTATATCCCTCAGTCCGTTATATCCCTCAGTTCGTTATATCCCTCAGTTCGTCATAAGCGAGTTCGTTATAGCCGTAGTTTAGTGTATACGGGTGTCAGCGTTCTCTAATAATATTCATTTCTCATATTCATTCCATGAATACTGATTAAAGAGTCCATATTCACATATCAGCCTTCTTAACTATCAGGGGGCGGTGGGGTAGCCTAATGGTTAAAGCATCCGCTTGTCACGTTGAAGACCCGGGTTCGATTCCCACATGGATACAATGTGTGAAGCCCATTTCTGGTGTTCCCCGCCGTGATATTGCTGGAATATTGCTAAAAGCGGCGTAAAACCATAGTCACTCACTCTTAACTATCATCTTGTTTCTTCAACAATACTCAAATACATCTCCTTGTACAATCTAACCATTATCGTGATGGTATATTTTCAGAAGGTCATCTGAGCAAAAATGAAACTTGGTATCGTTAACAAGCGAATGTTCATTTGGTTGAAATTATGTTCCTTGGGTGCTATTATCGGGATGGTTGTCACACTCGAAATCTGTCGAAAGCCATTCGGTCCTAAGATGTGTCAGGACCTATGTCAACGGACTGCTGGATGTACGTCTTATGTCTACTCGGCCTCCAGTCTCAGTTGTTACATCGGTAATATACACAATGAAAACAAACATAAATGTGTTCCCGATAAATCACAGGTAAGATGCTACAGTGGTACAGTTGCCGTATTTCCGTACAAGCAAGTGGCCCCTTTTATAACAGTTTGCGATTGTAGTTCATCTTTAATGAAACGACGTTATTTTGATTTTGTATAATGTGAAAGTTTAGACTTCGAGTCTGGACATCATCAAATGTATCTCAACAATTCAATTCAACAGAATTTCATAATTTCTTGAACCTCTTGAAATGTATCTCTTCAATTCAAAACATTGTCTTACTTTGAACTTTACAGACATGTTACAGTTTGTTAATGAAGTATATATGCTGATTTTACCTTTGTTTGTAGGAAAGTGACTTCTTGTCTGAAACTTTGCAAATAACAGGAACCAACTGTAATGTGTCAGAAACCTTAACATAAGTTCATGCGAAAACGTGAGATCCGTGGAATATGTTTCCTCTTTTAATAAAAATATATTGAAAGTGCATAATATGCGATATATCACATACCTTTGGATATTTTCAGTCATGGATACATTTGAAGAACCGTATCTTTTTAACTATGTGTGAAAAATGAAGACTGGAGGATAGATGTCTGATTGTCCTACTGTCAAAGAGAAGACAATTTCATTGTCATGATTCCTGTTAACATACTATGAGACAAAAGAAAACACATGCACTCTGAGTTCTGAGGTTGACTGTCCATAATAAAACAGAGGGATACGGGAATTTATTTTAACAGTTTTAAGGCGTTTTATCCGATTCCAAAACCAAAAGACAAGAGGTTAATTAAGTTTCTTGTTTCGTTTAGCACTTCCATGGAATATTACAAAGTGTGAGCTGTTTATTAGTTTGTTCTGATTCTGGTATAAAGGTAGATGTCTCATCATACTGGTTAAAGTCTAACTCGAACTGTTTCTGGTGGTTCCAGGTAACACACATTCCAGCAAAGCAACTGTCATGTCCACGAGATTCTACGGTTATTCAGAGCAGAACAATGGGCATTCAGTGTGTGAAGGCTCTTGGACAAGGTGGGCAATATTTACTAAGTTGGAATATAACCCGCCCCCAAGAGAGCAATTGTTCAACAAGAAAGTTGCGTCACCTTCCTGGTTAAAGAACTTGTTTAACCAAAGCTTCAACCTTCAACGTGGCAAAGGCATAGCTATTGTAATTTCTGCATATCGTTTGAAAAGCGACATTATAATTCCCAGTTCTTGCATCTGTCTGTGAATCATCAATTCTTGAGGTCATCTCTTCTGAATGGCAGCACGCCCAGGTCACAGACTGTGGCCATTTTTAACCTCAACACAATATCCATTGAAAAATATTCAACTTGAAACGTATTGAAAGATACTTTCAAATGCGGATTATTTTTAAATTAGTCATTAATTGTTAAAGTTCTCTGTTACCTTCAAGATAAAACATCGCATTAATCAATGCACCATGATTCAGTGTGATGATAAGCATTTATTTACTTTCAGAGATGCAAATAACAAGGAAAGAGAACGTGCCTCGTGTCGTGATGTTTTCAAGATATTCGACCAGCACAGCAAACTTCCAGATATTCATTCATAACCACACGATAAAAACCTACCCCACAGCGAGATGTTCACCATTTTATGCCGTTGCATACATCCCATCTAATAATACAATACTTGCTAGCTCAAAAAGGGACTGGTGGTCTTACCGATGGATTCGTTGAAATATACCACACTAAACTCCAGCCTCAAACCGTTGGATATCGCTGTTGATGACGACAAGCAGTTAGTGTTCATGTTGGAACAATATACAAACAAACGCAACAATAATCTAATTACAATGAATTTCATCACCTCCAGTTACGTACATGTACATACGTTCACTGCAAAAGCAAGGTCTATTGCCATAGATCCTAAACGAAATAGATGCTTTTTCATAATGTTAGATACACTAGGATCGTTTAATTATGATGGTAAGGATATGAAGGTTCTTCACACTGGGCGAAAAATGAAGGGCTTGACATTCGACCCATTGCAAAATGATCTCTATTTTATCGAAATGTTGAATGTAAAAATTATGTCTTTAAAGAATAAAAAGTTGACTATTGCTAAAACATTGCTGGCGAGAGATTTGGTATACAGTGATAATGCTCTTTTTATTATGTTACATAAAATGATTTTGAAAATGACTGGCAACAAGACTGTCATTATCTTTCGTGGCAATAAATTACGCCATTACATAATGTACGTTTTACCTTAACATTATGATATGTTGAGACCTATGGGCCTATGGGCCTATGGGCAGATAACTTCTTTGAGTGGCATTTTAGAAGTTGGGAAATATGGATGCAAGAGGCATATGGATGAGCATGTACTATGTGAATGACCTCAAAGTGACCCCCTGCATGTCATGTAAACAAATCAATGTTCCCCCTCCCCTATTACATGTGTACAAAATTGATATTCCCCCTACCTCCCCACAGCAAAATGTGGCACTCCACAGCACCCCATCACACGCCCTTTAAATCTTCATAAGGTCATTTGGGGAATAGAAAAGGGTGCACCGGAGCATGCTAACATACGGAAGAGGGGCTAAGGAGCACGGCTGCACCAGAACAATGACGACTTAGTGTTCATATTATTTATGATATTTGCCCATACCATTGACAATTTATGACTTTTTAAAATAGTTTTCAGAAAGTGTGTTTATTACTGGTTAATTGGACATTAAGCCCACTTTTGTAAGAGGGATTGCTGGGAACTTCTGCTTGAAGCCACTCGTCCATATCCTATTGAGCTCATATCCTTAAAGAAGTAGCTTGATACATCTTTGCCCTGTCTTTATTCATTAAGCAGATCAGTGAGTGAGGTTTTACGCCGCTTCTAGCAATATTCCAGCAATAGGTGAGGTTTTACGCCGCTTCTAGCAATATTCCAGCAAGAACACCATTAATAGGCTTCGCATATTGTACCCATGCTGGGAATCGAACCCGGGATTTGGCGTAACTAGCTTTAACCACAAGACTATCATACTGCCAAATTAGGCAGATCAAGCTGTTATTTGCCATAAAGGCAGTTCCCGATACCACAGGCGATCGACCACAAGGACATATATATTTAACATTGTACGCCACATTGGAAACATGTACCGTTTGTTATTGTGCGAGTGTTGTATCATTAAATTTAACAAAATGATTTGACGATATCCTTTCAGCTTGTCTCTCTAATGTAATGTATTCTGATGATATTAAGGTCACTCACTGTTAAGACTTCAAATACGAAAAAGAGTTCCCTTGAAGATATATTTGACGATAACATGTACCTTTAAGAGACAATTGTGCGTTTACGCTAGTGTGCTCATTTTTATGTTTATCAGTCTCGACTCAAATAATTATTTAAATAAATACAATTTTTAATCAATGATGGTTTTTATCTAGTCTGTCATACCGACCCAAATATAACCACTACTTCCGTGCAAATCTATAACATTTGGCATGTTAAGATTACTGATTTTCTAAAAAGGAAATGGCTATTTGGCTCTTTTTAATTTTTTTTTACTTAAGATGATTTCAATAACTGAAGAACTGTTCATCTTTAAGGTCGGATGTTGGTCTAGACGCCAGTCTAACTGTCACAGTAATTGGTCAGTCTACTTCAACGACTCTCTCTAGTATGACACCTGTGGTCAATGGTATCCAGATGTCAGCAGTACTGTTCTTCCACTTGTACCTTACTAGTTGGTGATATCCGGATTTTATCAGGACTAGTGTTCTTGACACTTGTGCTCCGATTGTTGGTGATATCAGGATTACATCATGAGTATTGATCTTCATGTGCTCTGATTGTTCGTGATATCGGGGTTTACATCACTACCGGGAGTAGTATTCTTGACAGTGTTCTTGACGCTTGTGCCTGATTGTTCGTGATATCGGTATTTTACCCGGGAGTAGTATTTCTTGACAGCGTTCTTGACACTTGTGCTCTGATTGTTCGTGATATCAGGATATTACCAGGAGTAGTATTTCTTGACAGCGTTCTTGACACTTGTGCTCTGATTGTTCTGATTCAGGATATTACGAGTAGTATTTCTTGACAGCGTTCTTGACACTTGTGCTCTGATTGTTCGTGATATCGGGGAGGAGTAGTATATCTTGACAGCTTGACTGTTCGTGATATCAGGATATTTCTTGAGGACACTGTGCTCTGATTGTTCTCGTGTTTTGACACTTGTGCTCTGACTGTTCGTGATATCGGATATTACCAGGAGTAGTATACACTTTCTTGACGCTTGTGCTCTGATTGTTTGTCAGTCGGTATTTTTAGTATTTCTTGACAGCGTTCTTGACGCTTGTGCTCCTGACACCTTGTGTGCTCTGATTGGTCATCATATCTGATTGTTCGTGATATCGTGATATCAGGATATTAGCAGGAGTGGTGTTTTTGACACTTGTGCTCTGATTGTTCGTGATATCACGATATTAGCAGGAGTGGTGTTTTTGACACTTGTGCTCTGATTGTTCGTGATATCACGATATTAGCAGGAGTGGTGTTTTTGACACTTGTTCTCTGATTGTTCGTGATATCACGATATTAGCAGGAGTGGTGTTTTTGACACTTGTTCTCTACCGGGGTATTGTTCGTGATATCAGGATATTAGCAGGAGTGGTGTTTTTGACACTTGTTGCGCTTGTGCTCGGATTGTTCGTGATATCAGGATATTAGCAGGAGTGGTGTTCTTGACACTTGTGCTCTATTGTGCTCTGATTGTTCGTGATATCAGGATATTAGCAGGAGTGGTGTTCTTGACACTTGTTCTCGGATTGTTCGTGATATCAGGATATTAGCAGGAGTGGTGTTTTTGACACTTGTGCTCTGATTGTTCGTGATATCAGGATATTAGCAGCAGAAACCGAAACAGCAGTGTACAGCTGTGTTCCTGATCTCTTCTTCGTTATTGAAAGTCAGTCGCCTCTTCCATGTGGATAAACGCATAAACTCTTCTCTGTTTCCTTTCTATTCAAATAAACGATATCATGTCTTTTCAACCACACCATGATGAACATGTATGAATGCTAGAATTCTAGCAAGCCAGATGTGATCATGCTGAATACGGAAAATACTTTTTATTGAATGCAATGAACGTTAGAATCTATCCTCTGTGGATCTACATTATCGATTGCTAACATTCAGTGTGATGGTTTTGTATTGTGTTCAGTTCGTGTGTAGTATATTGTGGGAAGCATTGGAACTTTAGACCTGACTACCTAAATATACAATGGGCCGATGTCTTACAGTGTGTATTAAATATTTAAAGAAAACATTATCGAATGCTAGAATTCAGTGTAATGGTTTTGTAGTGTGGTCACTTCATACATGATTGTTCTATTTTTTGAATGACACATTAAAACTATGTACTGACTATCTGAATATTCAGTGGGCCAATGGTAATAAATAGTGTCGAATAGTAACGAATGCTGTAAATTAGTGTTATGGTTGTGTAGTGTGTTTAATTCCTATGTAGTATATTATGAGGAAAACATATTAAAACCATCATAAAACTGTTTTTCCCTATTCGTCTGTCTCCTTCGCTGAGTGAGTGAGTTTACGTCGCTTTTAACAATATTTCTGGCCCTAGATTTTCGAAGCTCTCTTAGCGCTAAGATAGTCGTAGGTTAATGTTAAAGGATGGAACTTACGACTATTTTAGCGCTAAGAGAGCTTTGAAAATGTAACCCCAGCAATACGACAGCGGGGGACACAAGAAATTGGCTTCATTGTCCCATGTGGAGAATCGAACCCGGGTCTTCAGCGTGACGATCGGACACTTAACCATGAGGCTTCCCCGCCTCCTCCTCCTTCCAGGAACTCCTGGCAATCCATTCATGAAACTAATAACAGTCTCTTACTGACACACGAACAAAGTGCATATCACACAAGCATATACCGTCCTCGCATACTCTGGGAAACAGTGCTGCTACGGAAGCCAACTGGCTCTTTTGCAGCATACATTATTTCTATAAAAATGAAATTTCTCCTTTTTTACGATGATATTTTATGATTAATATTGTTTCGTCGTTTCAAAGTTTATTCCCCAAACATCGGGCTTTCTCTTGTTACTTCGGACCGCCTCCGTGGTGTAGTGGTTAGAGCGTCCGCCCGGAGAGCGGAAGGTCACGGGTTCGATCCCCGACCGCGTCATACCAAAAGACGTTGAAATATGATACTTGTTGGTCCCTGTCTGGCGCTCGGCATTAATTAGTACAAGGACTGGTCGGCTTGGAGTATAATGTGTCTGAGTGGGGTATTCATGCTTCACTGCGGTATGGTATTTCAGTGGGCTAGCACTATAAAACCAGCTTCAGTCTGGGCAAGTACAAGCAGCAGCACACACACATACACACACGCATGCACGTCGTCATATGAGCGAAATATTCTCCAGCGCGACGTTAAACCCAATTTCACCTCACCTCACCTCATTTCCAACACTCGAAATTGCGAATGTTTTCTCGTTATTTCTCAATATTTAGATTATTCGGTCGACTTTCGAGTTCAGAAATAACGACAACATGATTGAAATATCTGCGAAAAGAATCCACGCACCGAGGAAACAAAACTAAACATTTCGAAAAACAGTGAGCAGATAATAGTAATTGAATAATTTAAAAAATAAATAAAATCAGTTATGTACCTTGACACTCTGTGCACCCTGTGTAGTTTCAAGGACACACACACACACACACACACACACACACACACACACACACACACACACACACACACACACACACACACACACACACACACACACACACACACACACACACACACACATACACACACACACACACATCCACACATATGTCAGAGCAAACAAACATATGTCAGAGCAAACAAACATATGTGTTTAAACAAGCACGACTTTAAACCCAATTTCACCTCACCTCACCTGTACTAGTTCTGTTGATGTTGCAGCTCACTCGGATAATATATATAATATTTGACATGCTAGCCGCCTAAAGATCATTTCTATGTTTGTCCACAATTTGTTGGAATAGTAACATTTTAAAACATTACTCAGAATTGCACAAAGCACAGGCTTGCCACCATTGTAATAGCCATATGCAGCTCGACTGAACGGACAGCGCTCTCCAGTAATAGAATTAGACGTCATATACTGATGAAAAAGGTGAGCTCCATGCATGTTTTAAAGCAAATGCAGGCACTCATACAATGATCAATTCTGAGAACTCTCAATAAAGCCGTCAGCAGGAGCTGCATGAAGAAGAAGAGAGACTATTAACAACGGTAAGTATTGAACATTCTCCAGGTGTTTGTCTAAGAACTACAAATGTGTATACTGCCGACAGCAAATGAGGGGATAATGATAGTGAAGTTGTAATAAAGATAAAAATCAGTAAAATTCTTTCCGGACATGTATTTCATGACTGGTGTGTCCGCCATGTTGGGTGTAACATTGACGCCTCCTTAATGATATAATGTTGATAAACTGGATATGGTTGCTACCCCAAGCTGCTCCACGTTGAGGTAGAAATGAATCTACAGATTTGGATATCAAATACAAAAATCTTTCAGAGGAGCTATTTATAACATTAAAACAAATCTGAATTGAAATACGAAAACTATCTGAATATATTGCATTATAATAATCGGAGGGGGTTACTTAATTTCAGAATCTCAAACCATTACCTTCAAGTCGAAACAGGACGATGGATTAAAACATCCCAAATGAAAGAGTACGTACTCTTTGTAATTCAAGCGATATTGGGGATGAATTTCACTTTTTGTAGATTTGCCCTACCTTAGTCTAGATAGGGAAAATTATATCAACAACTATTTCTGTGGAAAGCCGAATATGAACAAAATAAACCAGGTTTTTCACTCAACAATTAGAAAATTAGCAATATTTTGCAAAATAATAATGTGTCATTTTAAGCAACACCCCTAAAAAGAAAAACAATAACGCATGAGTGTAACA
Source organism: Haliotis rubra (assembly GCF_003918875.1). NCBI lineage: Eukaryota > Metazoa > Mollusca > Gastropoda > Lepetellida > Haliotidae > Haliotis > Haliotis rubra. The sequence goes on from NW_025767424.1 coordinate 2,169,178, forward strand.
TTGTTTATTTAACTAGTTAAATGCATGTTCAGACATAGATTACTCTTACAACCAAGCGATATGTATATAAACAAGTGTTCAGAAGAAACTATATTACAAAATATTCCATAACAAGTTCACAATAATATAAATGAAGTGATAAAACCAAACAGAGCCATTTCAAACACGTATAGACCCATCTTTTCCGGGAACAAACGGCGAAACAAGTTAACGAATCGCCTAAACGTCGCGAAAAATCTAAAACGATTTTTCTGATGTAACACGAAATGCACGTGCATACTGACGGTATTAAACAGCCTACGCGACACGTGAGCAACACAGTTGTAAAAAGAACACAACAAATATGCCACGTTTGAGGCAAATCGAGCCGACGGAATGGCCCAACTAGGAGCTAACCACACCCCGTCATTGCCAGAACCTTCGGCTGCACCCGAGCAACTGTCATTAGACTAATGCAACGACTTAAACAGGCAATACGTCAGACAGGCCTAGGAGTGGTCGACCAAGTCTGACAACGCCCGGTGACGATCGTCACATCCGAACAATTCATCTGAGAAATCATTTAGGAACGGCGACGTCAACGGCAACGACGGCACCAGGACACGTATCAGTCGCCATACAGTGTACCGGCGACTAAGAGAACATGGTGTTCGAGCGCATCGACTCTACCGCGGAGTGCATCTAACTCTTCAAAACCGACGTCGTCGATTGACATGACCCAGGCGAGTTCGACGTTGGCAGATGCTTGATTGGCGACGTGTGATGTTCACCGACGAGAGTAGGTTTTGCCAGTAGGTAGGTTTTACAGTCATGACGACCGGCTTCGTGTTTACAGACGAGTAGTTGAACGTTTAGCGCCGAATTGCGTTCAGCAAGTCCGGCCGTTTGGAGCCGATAGCGTGATGGTGTGAGGAGGGATCTGCGGCGATCTCAAAACGAGACTTGTGATTATTCATGGCAACCTGAATGCTCGAAGATACAAGGGTGGTGTTTTGCGACCAGTTGTGTTGACCTTTATCCAGCAACAACCACGTGCCATTGTCTATACCTCCACGATAACGCAAGGCCTCACACAGCAAGACTGACAAACGACTTTCTGCATAAGACTAACATCGTTGTTTTGCGGTGGTCAGCATGTTCTCTCGTCATGAATCCGATAGAACACTTAAGGAACTGGATCGACAAATCAGGAGACTACCAGCGCCACCTGTCACCGCTCAACCACTGGAACGATGTCTTCTACAGGAATGGCAACGGATCACACCTGACGTCATTCGTCGCCTTACGCCATCAATGCGTCGACGTGGTTTGGTGTGTATTGAAGCCAATGGTGGTCACACTCATTATTGATTCAATATTTGATGACATTTTGCTGTAAAAAACGTCTATAAGTAATAATAAGTAACACGTATTTTCAGTGTAATATCTTTATCAATCTCGATAGCGATTTTGCCGACATGTTACTGAAAGGCAAATATTCCAAGAATACATAACCTTCAGTAACTGTCAAATTGATTATCTGATAACATTGACAACATCACCCGAACATAACCACCCTCAGAAACAACATGCAAAATGTGTGGCATGAATGTGCTCCGCTCTTCACACATGCATCCTGATCGTTGTAAACCTACCTGTTATCATTCCTCTGGCACAACAAGCGGGTCCTAACTTCATATCTATGGATCATAATGCCCGTCCATGGATTATACTGCCCGAGAAAGAGTTGTTAACGATGTTGTTTAGATCAACAACATGACACATATGGACTGGCCTGCAAGGTCACTTGATCTTACTCCCATTGAAAATGCTTGGGGCATTACTGGAAGTCGTGTTTCACCCCCAGACTCTGGATGACCTTGAGCAGGCGTTACAGAGAGAATGGCAGAGCATTCCACAACAGCAACTTTAAAGGCTCATTTGGTCAGTGCAAAGACGTGTAGAAGATTGCATTTGTGCTCATGGTGGTCATACTCGTTACTGAACACTGATTCACTGCCCAAAACTGACTTGAACCTGAATGTTAACATTTTGCTCCATCAATGCAGCACATTTTGCACGATTGTTTCACGGGTACATGCTTTTGATGATTTGTAAATCCATTATTGCTCAATACCATGTTATTTCATTTTATAAGTCGTGTGTACATATGTTTCTATTGCATCATTCATTGATTTGCAATTTCAATAAATTAAAATGTAATGAGACTACAAATTTGTGTTGCTTAACTCTTTGTGAGGGGTATATAGTTGATTTGTGCGAAAGTTCAGACTGTCTTTCAGTTCGGTAACTTTCGACTTTGTATGAAATGAAATTGTGTACATTTGCCGTAGAATTGAATACTGTATTGAAATTAAACAGATGTTCATTATATATGCTTTTGTTTTATTTTCAAGTTTGATCAAACACACTGTTGCGTAGTGTATACTTTCTTTTGAGCACTAGTTTATTACCATTTTGTGTACCAGACATGTATGTAACATATACAAGTTGTCTCACGGTCTGTAAATAAACGAGTCTGGTCCAGCGAACATCGATCAAAGCAGTTGGGATACGATGACGTGTCAACCAAGTCTGCGAGCCTGATCACCCGATCCCGATAGTCGCCACTTACAACAAGCATGGGTCGCTGATTTGGTTGACACGTGTTATCGCACCCAATTTTGTAGATTGATACACATACTGCTGATCACTGGATTGTCTGGTCCAGACTCGATTATTTACCGACTGTCGCGATATAGCTGGACTATTGCTGAGTGCGGCGTTAAACAACAACAACCAACCAATCTTGCAGACGTTCTTGCTTTGAATATTTGTTCTCAACACATATCTTGTGTCCATACACTTAACATTCATATTTCATAATCTCCAACATTTGAGGGTATAATGCATATGGCCCAAGTGACATGTGATTTTAAAAAAAATATACAAGATTCTTACACGTGCGAAAACTCTCCAGAAACCATGCGATTGAAAGTTTCCAAAAAATGAACAAAAATAACAGGCCACGTTTAAGCGTTTTACTACATCTTCACTGTCAGGATGGACCTTAAATGAAGGCAATAGGACACCAACTCATTTGAAAAGATAGTCGAAGAACAGATCTTGAAGTTTGATGTATTGAACACACCTTCGTGATGTTTGATACATTGTACCGCAGAAGAAACTAACCTATGCAAATTAAATCTAATGTTGTACTGAATTCAAATTAATTACTCTCTACATCATCGTGCCTTTATGCTTTGTGTTCTTGTATTGTCTTTTACAGAGCGTTAACACAGCCATGGTAAGACTACATGATAATTTCTTTCAATCTTGGCAATCATCTTTGGACAGTAACTGTAAATGTCTTTACTATAAGCAATTCAAATCTTTGTTAAATGTTGAGAGCTACTTGATAAATAATGATATCCCTCAATATTTAAAAACTATATATGCCCGATTTCGGTGCTGTAATTTTAAACTAGCAGTTGAAACGGGCAGATACACTGATGTTGCATATAATGAAAGGCATTGCCTGTTTTGTAAATTAAATGGTATCTTCGTTGTTGAAGATGAATGGCATGTGTTTTATATCTAGATTCAAGATTCAAGATTCAAGATGTTTATTTGTAGAAAGGCCATATGACCCAAAGTACAAATGTACAATATAACATAAGATTCTACAGAGTTACTTTCTTTAGTTTTATACATTCAAACACATGTTTAAGAAATTTAGCAAGATTTAACAGAAAGGTGTTCTTATTTGATTGGCACAGGTTTGAAACATTATTATGGTTACCACTACTACAATTTGGGATGAATCGCTTTCTCTCTGTTACAAAATATACACAATCATACAGTACATGTCTTTCATTCAGCATTACATTACAGTGTTTACAAATGTAGGAGTTATTAGTAAAGACATTTTTCTTACTCAGATATCCACTTCTAAATAAAGTTAATACACGTCTATGCTCATGGGAACTAATGTTTAACAAATATTTTTCACAATTAAGCAAAGACTTATGAGAATTATAAAATGCGAGAGAATCACTCTGAAGAGAATAGTGCCAGTTCTGATAAGCACATTCTTTAACACGTTGACTAAAGATATAAATGAAATGATCTGGATCCCCAACCTCTTGGCTTATCCAAACAAAACCATAGCCATAACGAAAAAGTAAATATTTTACTTGATTGGCCCAACTCGGCCTTTTTCTCTCAAGAATGGACAACAGCTTATCATAACATTGGAAAGCATATCTTTGACGTTGCATTCTTAACAATCGTAGCCAATACTTAATACATTTAATATGATAGGAAACATAAAGTGGATATCTTCCACACTCCCCGTATGATACAGCATTCGACGATTTATAACTAATATGGAGAACAAATTTACAAAACTTCCTATGAATAATTTCAATATTACTCCTTTCTTCCCAACCCCAAATTTCAGCCCCGTATGTAAGAATTGGAGTAATCTTTTTATCAATTCAAAAGAACGCATCTTTTACTGTAAATTCAAAACGTCTGATCAAAGATTTTATAGGCCATAATGCTTTACTTGCCTGCTCCGCTAATGTTTTACAGGCTCTAGTCCATATCAATTTAGGCGTTATCATTAACCCCAAATATTTATATGCATTTACTATTGCCATAGGATTCCCATTAAAGAAGAATGTTTCATATTTTGACAGAGGCCCACCCATTTTAAAGACAATTATTTTACTTTTAGCTAAATTAATGTCCATACCCCATCTATAAGAATAATTATGTAGGGCAACCAATCGCCTTTGCAACTTAACAACGCTATCTGCAATTAGTATCAAATCATCAGCAAACAACAAGGCAATAAGGTTAAACATTTCATTGGATATAAAGATACCATCATCAAATTGGCTCTGCAAATCACACACAAGCTCATTTATGAATAGCGAAAACAACACTGGGCTTAGTGTACATCCTTGTCTGACACCGCAGGAACTGTAAAAATAGTTTGTTAATTGTTTACCATAATCAAAAGTAACTGTTGATTTAACATTAGTATACATACTTTTTATGACATTGAAAAATTTACCATGGATACCATTTTGTAATAAAATATATAGCAGTTTATTTCTATTCACCATGTCAAACGCCTTTCTAAAGTCTATAAAGGCACAATATAGTTTCCCCTTCTTTCGAGAGATATATTTAGACACAACTGCTTGGAGGATAAAGATATTGTCAATCGTTGAATGGTCTTTACGAAATCCTCCTTGGTAATCCCCAATAGTTTTGTTTAACTCGAGATATAGTTCTAGTCTTCCATTCATAACATAAGCAAATATTTTATTCATGATATTTAGCAACGATATCCCCCGGAAGTTATCAGGGTTACTCATATTTCCTTTCTTGTGGATAGGCATTATAATGGCAGATGTCCACGCATCAGGGTACACACCAGAATTCAATATACTATTGAAGAGTAGAACCAGATAGGGTACTAGTATATCCTCCGTTGATTTATAGAATTCAGAAGGGATGCCATCGTCGCCCGGAGATTTCCCAGTTTTCAGGTGTCTAATGGCGTGGAGCACATCTTGGTTGGTGAATTCCATTGATAAAATGTCATTTTGATTTTGGCAAGCTGCACATACATCAGATGTATGATTGCTGATGAACCTTATTGTATCTTCGGTGAATTGGGCATCTTCTATAGTAGTTGGGTTTAAAAGTTCTCTGAAATACTCTACCCATGATGATGGAGTGACGCCATTCTCTGTACTGCGTGATGATATGTACTTCTTCACTAACTTCCAGAACGTCGTACAGTCCTTGTCGTTTGCAGCTGTCCGAATACTAGTGCTGATGAAAAGTTTGTAATCATTCTGTTTTGTCTTACATAGCGATTTAAAACAGTTCCTGCTTCTTTTGTAGTATTGATAGTTTTCTATCGTTGAGAGTTTCCTAAAGTTATTAAGATTCTGGTATTTTATTCTTTTCGCGGAATCACAATCGGCATCGAACCAGTCTGGCTGACTCTTCATATGTTTGATGTTTCGTTGGTGCATTTTCATGCTTTTTCCACATTCGTGTAGTATTTGTTGTAACTTGTCAGTTGCTTTATTAACATCCACGTTGACACAGTCCATGAAATCTTCTAGCATCTGGGTAGAGGAGGGTAGAGATAAGTTACTTACAAACTCTTCTCGTTTAGCTTCATTCCATTTATATCTGTGATGCATATTCCCATATCAGAAATAAGTACATATCAAAATATTTTAGTAAATGTCCATCAATTATTAATTTTATATCAATATTACAGAGTAAAAATGTTAATATTATCAAGGATGTATGTCTATTTTTATACTTTGTTGACAAAATGAAATATATATGTGCTCTACTTATCATCAATTTATGTACATGTATTTTGGGCCGGAGGCCTGTTACTGAAATAAAATTCTGTTCTGTTCTGTTCTGTTCTGTTCTGTAATGTCTCCTTGTTAATGCCGACCTTCTTCACCTGTACATTGTTTCTCTTTCAGTCCATTACCAAAACCCTCACAGACTCTGTTCATCAACCATCTTCACTTTGTGAAGAAAGCAAGGAGAATGTTCATCAGCTTAAGAGTGTCTTCCTTTGCGGCTATTGTCGGAATGGTTGTTACATTCCATATTCATAAAAGACCCTTCGGCCCTAAGATGTGCCAGGACCTCTGTCGCAGGACCGGTGGGTGTTCGACTTACGTCTACTCTTCCGTCGACCTCAGCTGCTACTTCAACGTTATCGGTAATGACCACAAAGGTAGTGGACAGAAGTATGTTCCTGATGCATCTCAGGTGAGACACTTTACAGGCGATTACTTCATTTGTTTACAAAAATACACGCATCTTAGTGTTTACTGTTCGTTTAAATAATTGCACTTGTGAGAGGGATACAAAATGTCCGTGATCTAGACTACCAGCTGTCCGACTTCCAATTTGGTGGAAGCCGCGGTGGCTGAATGGAAAGTGTAACTTGCGTTACATCTGACCACTTTCTAAATGGCATTGTGTATTCATAGCTAGAGTTATGAATACTGCATATATAACAGGAGTATAAATAGCAAACTTTGTCCCAGTGAAGTTACGATATATGGATAAACTACTTCATTATTAATCTTGTAGCGAACTTTCGGTGTCCGTTTTGACACTGTTCTCAAGCATCACTTGCTTGATACTTTAACAAATCAAGATTGAAGAAAATAATTGGCGATAAACATTATGTTAAAGCATGTTCCGCGTCAACAAGGAAAATGAGTGAGAATTGCTGCAATTTATAGATAGGATCGGAATGTTCAGCCTGGTTATAATTCTTTGTTCTCTGAAATCCAGTCTTTCGAACTTATGAATTAGGCAAAACATATACAAAAGTGTTGTATATATCTGTGTGTGTATACAGACCACAATCGTAAAGGAAAATAGTCTTCAGGTATGTTCCTAGGTGAACTATCAATACTTATACTCAACACCATGGTAAATAGGAAGTTGTTCGTCCGTATATCTTCTCCTTATTTAGTACTTTTAGGGACCGTTCATAATTTATGGCTAGGTGTGTGTGTGTGTGTGTGTGTGTGTGTGTGTGTGTGTGTGTGTGTGTGTGTGTGTGTGTGTGTGTGTGTGTGTGTGATGAAGGGGGTCACCCATTTTGTTCTGGGGAGCTTGGGGGTCAGCAATTTTGTACACACGTACTAGGGGTCAGCAATTTTGTGCATAAAAATATTTGAATATTATGCTTAGAAATTATGGGAAGTGTGTGTAGGGGGGTCATTGATTTTGTACATGACATGCAGGGGTGTCACTTATTTTGTACATAAATCTTAGGGGGGGGGCATTCACATTGTACATGCTTCTCCATAAAAATCATCATATCACACACATTCACAAACACACACGCACGCGCACACACGCACGCACACACACACACACACACACACACACACACACATGCCTCTTAAAGAAGTCTGTCTCAGCTGTTAATACACGTACGAGTCTTCATGGATGAAAACTTTACTCTTTAGTGGCCACCTCAGATCTGAGAGAGCCGGAGCCCAGTGAACTGTTTTATCGGAAAGTTTAAACACTGTGAAATGTTGAAATCTAGTCGATCGGCAAAGCATACATTGAGCAAGGTTTGTTAAGTCAAATTACACTAAATTGACAATACATGAAGAAAATGTTACCTGTATGTACATTCTATGATGACATTGTGTACAGAAGTGTTTCTACAACTTTTGGAAAAAAACAACGTTTGTAAAAATAGACTTGATGATGTCTGATCACACCCTTTTGATGCTAACGCTATTACTTGGTAGCGTTAGGTCGCACGCCGTAGACCCCGGTTTGATTTTCCTTTATGGATTCAATTTGTGAAGCCTATTTCTGATGTGTGTCTAAGAGAAATGTACTGTAGTCCTGTAAAAAACACAACCATGTTTCTCATAATCCTACCACCGAGTATAGTGATAATACATATTCTAAGTGTTTATTCTCTAGATGGCGTTTGAGAAATTGGCAGTTCCAAGTGAAGATAGAGAATGTGTGTGAATCAGTATCTGTATAAGTATCCGGGTAGTGTGTCAATGACTGGGCCTGGCCTAAACTCTATCTGATCTCAGTCAGGGCATTGGTTTTGGAGTCAAAGTCATATGACTTCCCCTGAATAACCAGCTTGCCAAACCGTAGGTAAGCTTCTTTTCCATCATTCCTGGCTTTGATCATGTGAGGGATTAAGTTCTTTCTTTTCTCTCTTACCACAAAACTATAATCTTCACTGATTTTCACAGGACTCTGTCTAAGTTTTTCCCTGGCACAGGTGAGGATGGCTGTCTTGCCCCTGGTGAGCTTGACCACAATAGGTCTGGGCTTGCCTTCGTCTCTCCTCTTCCCCACTCTGTGGGCTCTCTCTATCCCCACCCCTTGTCACTTTCTGCTTCCTCCATTTCCAGCTTATCAACAAGCACATTTCTTACAGAAGTCTCACAATCTGCCCAGGTCTCCCTTTCATTCCCAGCTTTCTCAGGGATCCCATACACTACAATATTTTCCCTCCTTGATCTATTCTCCAGATCATCAGTTTTCCTCGCCAAGTCATTTGTCTTAGTTTCGAGACCTGAAGTAAGTCTAGCTACTTGCTCCTTCAACCCCTTTATCTCCGCCTGAAGTGAATTAACTATTTCACTCAGTTCTTTCACTGTGTATTTAGCACTAGCTGCTGGGGTTTCAGGACCTGGGTTCGTCTCGACGTCCCCACTTACAGTCACAGTAAGCAATGCTATCACCAAAAGTGTAGCCACTGACAACGACACACATAAAGTGTTTATTCTGAACTTCACGCTCGGTTTTCGTCTTGCGAAAGTTCCTATCTTTACTCTCCAGGTATTGATGTCTACCCCCATACCTCTTTCCGTTCTTGAATATCTTGTGTTTATGTGTTTTTCAGAGAAAAATCTTCAGTGATTGTTTACTTCGTGTCAATAGCAAAGGGACGTAACTCTCTTGAGGTTTTGATGTTATGCAAAATCTCCAATCCCATTTCACCTATCGTATTTTCACGGCGACGGCTGGCAGAGCGACGTGGGAGCAACATATTAGCAGCATCTGAGCAGTATACTCCTTCTTCGCACAAGGTAGGGTTTTGTTGGCACCATCAAGTGGTATCACCATTTCATTTGGCATTGTTATGTTGAATAGTACTAAAATATCTTTGTCATTCTTCATGACATTATGTTCTTAAAACTGTTTGGGGATGTATTGTTTCATACTGTTCGCGTTAAAACAGTAATCGCAAGCATCAGTCTTCCTCACAGATGTTCATCATATTCTTCATTTATGGTGTATAACACGGGGATCACCCTGTTTGAATTTGTTGAGAGCTACACTCCACATTATATCACCTATATGACAGCGGTCTGTATATAATTCAATGATTGACATGGGCCAATAAACTAGCCGATCACGTCAGTCGCCTTTAGTGACAGCGAAGGTATTGCTGAAACCCATGATTATTTTGAGCTTCACAGGGTTATTCATCATGATGTCTCCTATGTGTGATAGATGCGTGTTTCATGCACCTTCAGGTGCATTCATGATATGTTCGTCCCCTTCATTTCAAGCAGTCTGTTCTACCAGGGTCAAGAAACATATGTCCTGCGTCATAAGTTTAAGTGAATCTGTCTCCTTTATTTCTTCATCGTGCTGTTCAGTGAGCAGTGTTATACCACAGGGATCGCTATGTTTGTCCGGTATTCTTTGTTGTTTAACGCCACAGTCATAACAATTCCAGCTATATGGTGGCAGTCTGTAAATAATCGAGTCTAGGCCAGACAATAAAGTGATCAGCATCATCAGCATCGATTTATGCAATTGGAATACGATGACATGTGTCAACGAAGCTAGTGAGCCTGTCCACCCGATCTCGTTAGTTTACTAAGCATGGGTTGCTCAGAACCAATTCTAACCCTGATCTACATAGATTCCAGTAAACTACCGTTATATCAAACTCACACTACAAAAATGACTTGGTTTCCTGAAACCTGGAGACGGCCTCCGTGGTGTAGTGGTTAGAGCGTCCGCCCGGAGAGCGGAAGGTCGCGGGTTCGATCCCCGAGCGCGTCATACCAAAAGACGTTAAAATATAGTACTTGTTGGTCCCTGCCTAGCGTTCGGCATTAATAGGCACAACAAGGACTGGTCGGCTCGGAGTCAGTATAATGTGTCTGAGTGGGGTATTCATGCTTCACTGCGGCATGGTATCTCAGTGGGCTAGCACTATAAAACCAGCTTAAGTCTGGGCTAGTACAAGCAGCCGCACATACACATACACACACATGCACGTCGTCATATGAGCTAAATATTCTCAAGCACGACGTTAAACCCAATTTCACCTCACCTCACCTGAAACCTGGAAACCATCCGTATAGTGGGTAATTGGGGAATCCAGTTGGTTTCCATTCACTGAAACTGAGTAACTGAGTTTCCAACTAGATTCCATTTTGGATTCTTTGATTTTTAATTTCTGTAAATGGAAACCAACAAGAAACTAAGGTTATAGGTTTCTTGTTGGTTTCCATTCCTGGAATTTGCAATTGAAGTTTCATTAAATGCAAACCAACATAAAACCAGAATACGTAGTTTCATGTTGGTTTCCTGTGCACTGTTTTGAACTAAGTAACTTCAAATTCGCAAGTATTCTGGCATGTAGTTGACCATCCTGGCATCCAGTTGGTATCCATTCATTGAAATTGGGTAACCTAGTTTCCTAATAGAATCCACAATGGATACTGTAAACTTATAGTTCCAGTAATATAACCAACAAGAAACTATGGTCATGTGTCTACTGTTGGTTTCCATTCCTGAAACTTAGTTTCGAAGATTAACTACTTTCATATCATATTACATTATCAGTAATTGCGTAGAATAATTATGAGGTCTTAAAATTCAAAATGAATATGCCTGGGGAAGGAATAGCAGATTTACATTTGAGGTGAGGTGAGGTGAAATTTGGTTTAACGTCGTGCTTGAGAATATTTCGCTCATATGACGATGATTTACATTTGAAAGAGTACGTAATTTGTAAGATTGCTTAGATGAACAATAAGAAAGGTTACCCCAAATAGTTGTTGACGCATCATTCGGTGGATAATAGCATAATTTTATAATGTGTCTTCAAACTGATGATACAAAAAAAAGAGACACATTTCATTTCTTCGCATTCTTTTTTATTCACTATCAACTCATACATGTGATAGGCAGAGAAATGAAGCAGTATCATGTTTCCGCTGCCATACATACAATAATCATACTAATAATAAAAATGGTGGGATAAGGGAACAACAACTATAAAATGGCCGTTATCCAGCGCCGGGCACACTTCTCAGTTTTTGGTTTTTGCTTGTGTTTCTTTGTTTTGTTTGTAGTACCACCACTCTTTCAAAATTTCTATTTCTTCTATTCCCCCCCCCCCCTCATTTCTTAATAAGTGTACTACCCCGTCGCCGAAATATCTTAGTTGTGCGTGCGACGTTAAATAAAGCAAATAACTACTACTACCAGGCACACTTAGTCTGGATTGGGATAAATGAGGCAGTTCCAGGGCCTGCTTTGCCAAACTGAGGATGAGACACTTTCTTTATCTAAAATTAAAAAATAAAACAATGATAAATATATACAAGAATAACACTTTGAAAGATGAATTGACTCAGCGTTTAAAAAGGTACGTTGGTCGAACTTTATTTACGTGTTTTTTTTGAACCAAGATGTTGAGTGTGTGGGAAGAACTGATATTGTGGGACACCAAATCACTATACTGTTATAAGTTTGATATATATGACATATGAAGTGTTTCACGTGTGTACGACAATAACTGTGAAGTCTGACAAGCTTAGATGAACAATCATCAGATTTAAATCTTATCATTTATTACAATCTTAATTGTTATGAAATACCAATTATTTATCGTCATTTCATATCATGGGGAAGTTTGAAAATCTAAATAGATGGATGATATTCTACGATGAGTAACAATTTTCACTGTAGTAATGAAAAATCGTAAACGTCAAAAAGTAAAATTTGAGGGAAAATCGGTTTAATTATGTTTGCTTTTGAATGTGAAAGAGTATAAGCATTTAGGAAGTTTAGTATAATGGCATTCAAACAATTGTCAATCCGGTACATACATTACGGATTTCTCAACAACTAGAATATCAGGGAATTAAAGGGCCACTGATGCAGAGCGATTCTTGTTTCGAGCCAACGTGTTAATTGCCGCGATCGGCTGCCGCCGGGTCGGCAGTGTCTGCTCTCTCGACCGTGACAAACACCGAGTCTGGGCATCTGACCACCTCGGCAGACTTGTCATTCGAGCCGTCGCGACGGGGAACCCCCTTTCTGTTATCTGAACGCTGATTGGTTCGTTACACCCTTCTGTACCTAGACCACAAACATGGACGACGGTCAACATGGCTAGTTTACAGGACATCGTATGCAACTGCAAAAACACGAGTACCCGTGTATCGAAGAGAGGATCGTGTCCGTGTCGTGCCGCCGGGAAACCGTGCACGAGTTTGTGTTCTTGTGGATGGATGGTGCCATGCATCAACAAGCCAGAATGCAAGCCTCCGAAGCGGAAGATGATCGACGTGGACTTGAGTGATTTCGCCGATCGCGAAGTCCTCAGCATGGCACGAGACGTACGTTATATGTTGTTACTTGCATATATTTTAATATTTATATATATATTTGCCTTCACTAAATGATTACGCAAGATTATGCACACACACAAATTTGATCTTCGTTATAATCTCACCAAGCATCATGTCAGTTGAAGATTAGAAATTCGTTGACCACAATGACAAAATAGTATGTGAATTATCTGTTTTGTTTTTACTATAAAATATAGTTTCTGAATATTTGTTTTACAAAAAATTCCTTGCAACGGTTGATTGCTACAGTTTTACACTTGCGGACAATCTCAGCAGATTCTCTGCACGGTTTATGTACATATAGTTTCTTATGGAAGCATGTTATTATTTTATCTTTGATTTCAGGACATGGATGGTGACATTGATCACACCCCTCTTCTGCCAAAACCCAACCAAAAGAGGAAGAAGAAGGTTGCAGCTGATACTCGGGTGCGCAGAAGTCTCGAGGTTGACCAAGTTCAAGTGCAGGTAATGTTTTTTAAATGAATGTTCATTCTTATTTCATCTTTGCTAATTAGTATATTTTATTATTAGCTCTTATCTCAACAAAAAAAATGTGAACAGTGTTGAAGTAGCGCCCCTTTGTGTTGCACTTATCAGGATAAGCTAAGAAATTCTAATTCACATGTTCACAGAATGACAGCACAGATAAGGAGCTGGGATCTGCACCAACAAGACTTACAACATGCTGTCCAAGTTCACCCAAAGGCCCATCAACACACCATATCAGGCAGTCAAGGTATGTTATTTTTAGCATTGACTTGCATATAAAGTATTGTTTGTCTAAAAGATGTGTTAAAATGGATTCTGGAACTCCTGTTGTTGTTTTTTTGCTTGACTCTAATTCTATATCTCCATGTTCAGGAATTGGCTGCTTCATTAGATGTCACGGAACTGCGGACTTTGTGACAGAACTGCTGTTTTGTATATATATTTATTGTCGTGTGTTTTATTTATTGAATCTTAATGAAATATTAAGATTATGAAAGTTGTTGATTTATTTCTTAATCCTTGATTGAAGTGAAACCAATTGTTGTAACCAGCTCACGATAGCTAACCAGACCATACACACACAAAGAACACAAACTCTACAGGTCATAAATCTACATTCCTCAAAGTGAATCTCAGGTCATAAATCTAGGCGCACCTGTGTGTAATTCATTAGGTATGTTACGTACACCACATCACATGTATGGGTGAACTGTCACAACATGTATGTGACGATAATAAATACACAAGAGTTGAGCAATTATCAACAAAGTGAATCTAAGGTCATAAATCTACATACCTCATTATGAGCAATTACTGACAAAGTGAACCTAAGGTAATAAATCTACACACACCTGTGTGTAATTCATTATGTTTGTAACATATACCACATCACATTTATGGGTGAACTGTCACAACATGTATGAGAGGATAATAAATACACAATAATACACAGTTATGCCGGTAATGATATATATATTTATTTAGAGTGTACATTCCACAATAGGAATTTGTACTGTTTTTTTATTGTTTTCTAACTTTCAGAAGCTGGAAAGCAGGAAGAAAGTCCTGACAATGATTGACTGGCCGGAGAAGAAGAAGCAGAAAGTTCTTCCTCTCTTGGGGAAAGAGTTAACATTTCTCAAATTGGAAAACCAAATAATATGGATTCATCTACATTGATGAGTTTAAGAAAACATCCCATACTCACTGCTATTTATGCCCTTATTGCTTTTAATTATTTATGAATTTTGAAAATTCAGCTTTTATTAATTTGAACATTTCAAATATCATTTATTTATCAGCAAATTGTTGAATGTAAATAAACCTATCATGACTTTGTGTTCTATTCTGTTATTTGTCATCCTGACGATTTTACCATTGTGCAGTTGTAATAAAATACCTGATTTGTATGTGTGTTGCATGAAACACAACCTCTTTTCTAAAGGAGCGGGTAAGGGGCCGGCACAACAAATTCAGTTGGAAAGCAGGTTATAAGCTGGGAGCTAGGTTGGAAACAACAATAAACTAAGCACCAGCAGGAGCCTCCATGGACGAGTGGGCAAAGTCCCGACATGGATACCATCCAGATACTGGTACAAAATGTAGTTTCAGTTTTAATGGTTATAACTTGGAAACTAGGTTGAAACCTACAACAAACTAAAACATGGAAACCAGGTTGAAACCTACAACAACCTAAAACAAGGAAATCAGGTTGAAACCTACAATAAACGAAAACAAGGAAACCAGGTTGAACCTACGATAAACGAAAATACGGAAACCGGGTTGAAACCTACAATAAACGAAAACATGGAAACCAGCTGGATCCTGCTTGGAGGAGAGGGTAACGAATCGCACTGGAAACCAACCGGAAATGGTGCAAAATTCAGTTTCAGTTTTCACGGAAACCATAATGAAACGATAGGAAACTACATGGAAACCAACTGGAAATGGTGGTTTCCATGTCGTTCCTTCTCAGTTTCAGTGTTCCGGAAACCAACTTATTTTTGTAGTGAAAAGTTAGTTCGTTATAACCATCAGTTTACGACTGAAATACCGGCCGGGAACCAAAAACAAATGCGGTTTATTGTATGTATTCCTCAGAAAAAATGTTTGTTTTTGACATTTACTTCTTATGGAAGTCAGTGTTCTCCAATCGTATTCATTCCTCATGCACAGTGCACAGAGACAGAGACATTATCTTACTTCTTCAACAATGAGTCAAATACAGAATTAAATAAAAGTTCAAACTATATCTTGATGATATATTTTCAGAAGATCACCTGAGCAGACATGAACAAGCCAATGTTCATTTGCTTGAAAGTGTGTTCCTTTGTTCTTTCATGACGGCTATTACCGGGATGGTTGTCACACTCGAAATCTGAGCTCAATAAAAAATCAAACATAATCGTGATGGTATATTTTCAGAAGGGCATTTGTGCAGTCATGAACAAGCGAATGTTCATTTGCTTGAAAGTGTGTTCCTTGGCAGCTATTATCGGGATGGTTGTCACACTCGAAATCTGTCGAAAGCCATTTGGTCCTAAGATGTGTCAGGACCTATGCCAGCGGACTGCTGGATGTACGTTCTATGTCTACTCGGCCTCCAGTCTCAGTTGTTACATCGGTAATGTACACAATGGAAACGAACAGAAATGTGTTCCCGATAAACCGCAGGTAGGACGCTGCCGTGGTACAGGTACCGCATTTCTCAATATGCAAGTGGTCCATTCTTAACAATTGGCGAGAAAAGATCATGTTTAATGCCACGTCGTTATTTTGACTCTATCTTAAGTTAATCCTTTGACTTTGACTTTTACCAAACTGTTACAATTGTTCGATAAACTGTACTCTGCTTTTACCTTTGTTGGGAAAATGTAGGACGTCTTGTCTGAAAGCCCTGCTCATGGAATGTTGTTGTGAACGCGTTGGTTAAACAAATAACAGGAACAAACAGTAATGTTTTTATTTATCTTCAAGTTTACTTAACTGCATTATATTGAAATTGCGTATTTTACAATAAAACACATACATTTGAATATTTTCAGTTGTTATAAAAAAACGATGGAGAGTTTTATTTTCCAAACTAATGATTTAATTATGTGTGAAAGATTAAGGCTTTAGGTTGTAACTGGGTGGAGGTCTAAACTGCAATATCGTCATACAAGGGCGATTTTGTGGTGATGGTTCCTGACAGTACACGATCTGACAAAAGAGCCTACTCCGGTTCTGGTGTATATAAGTGTTTCTTCCAGGTGTTTTATCCGATCCTTGAACATAAAGTAATCATAAGTTGCAAAATGTCAGGCCCAGTGGCGATATTGCTGCAATAATGCTAAAAGCTAAGCCCACTCACTGACTGACTGACTGACTCACGCACTCACTCACTCACTCACTCACTCTTACTTGGTAATGATTCCAGGTGACACACGTTGCAGCAGATGAGCAGATATGTTCCCGGAATTCTAAGGTTATTCAGAGCCGAACGAAAGGGCTTCAGTGCGTGAAATATTTTGAACAAGGTAAGTAGTACTTTCTGTGAAGACATAAACAATGTGCATATGCTCACACGAAAGAACTGAGAACTCATAAACAATGTGGATGCTCACACGAAAGAACTGAGAACTGTATTTTTCAGAGGAGTACGAGATTTGTCTCCTGGTATCATACTCACAGTATAGTTAAAGCCTTTGGTATGTCCTGTAGACTGAATAAACAGTGTCTGTCATAGTATCTATTTGACTAACTGAAATACACTTCTCGTCCATTTGGAGTTAATACATGTATGTCCATATTATATTTATTTTATTTATATTTATTTATTATGTTTCCAAAAGTACTTTTTTCCAAATCTATTGTAATCTTTTCAATGGTATTATGAAGACGCTGTATAGGTTCATTGAAGGCATAGTAATGTTAACTTCAAGATAGTTGCTGTTTCAAAGTAAACCATAGTGCTGTTTGTAAATGTTTGGTAGAAAACTTTCTCTGCTGTAAGGAAGTCATCTGTGTGCCTGAATATGACGCGGGAATACATGGTACAAGTCAAAGTAATGAACTATGTGCTAATTTATGTCACCTTTTCTAAAGCGCTTGTAAAGGCCTCGGATGTTGTAAACTTGATTAAATAACGTTTGAGCATGATCTTTGAAATAATCGTAGAAATATTCGTATATTCAATTGTAGGTCAAAATTCATGAAACGTGAACACCAAAGATTGAAACTTGTGGAATATGGCTCGACGCAAGGCGAAAGTAAACTGTTGGAAGGTGGAAGTAATCCACGAGCCATAGCGTCTTGTGGAGAATGTTTTGTCACTTTGAAGTTGCATGCTTAGGTCTGAACATGAACCAGACAAGGTGGTGCTATTGGTTTCTTATATTTCTAATTCAGGTAGAAAAATCAGCGGAATTGATTTTTCCTTAGCCCACTATTGAGCGTTGTCGGATTATCGCATTACCCGCACTTTATTTATTCTTTACTGATCGTTTTTAGAATATCGCTATACTCGAACCTTATTCGGTCAGTCAGTAAGATATTGACGTTGATTCAAAATTCACGTGATTCAACATTCTTAGAAACTTTACAAACTTAGTAACTCCAGGTCAGTGTGACATGTGGATGATACTCTTTCATTCGATTTCAGAGAAGCAAAGAAAAACTGTACAAACGAGGAAGAAATGGACACGTATGTTGTTATTTCCGTCGATTTTGACCATCATGTATATCCGAGAGATTTTTATGCATAACAAGACTGTAAAGAAACATTCGAAACCGTTTGCCCACATGCATGTATATTCTTTTGCATACATCCCATCGTTGAAGAAAATCATTTTGAGCACATTTGACGGGATAATGTCTGCAACACCAGATATGACTACGTATACTTCACTGAACTCCAGCCTCAAACTATATGACATGGCGGCAGATGACAACAAGCGCAAGGTGTTCATGTTGAGTCGCGAGGAACCCAACAGTCTTATTATGATGAATATGATAAACTCCACTTTTGAACAGTTATATAGTTTTAAGATGACAGCAACCTCTCTTGCCGTAAATGCTAAACGAAATATTTGCTTTGTTAGTGTGACGAATAAGATAATGTCGTTAACATATGTTGGTGAGCATTTGGAGATTCGTACAACAGGGAAAGGAATCAGGGTATTCTCACTGGACACTGATAATAATGAGCTCTATTTTCTTGAAAGCAATCGTCTCAAGAAAATGTCTTTGTCAGATAATGAAGTGACCACAAGAAAGGAAAAGTTTGTACAGGATATGATATGCGACGACAATGTCCTCTATATTATGACCAGTAAAAGCATTAAAATAGTGAGTCAAAATACATCTGTTGCTATCTATAAACGCCAAGGACTGAGACGTTATAAAATGTGTCTTTTACCTTAAACGGAAGATGCGGTTGTTCTTCGAGGTTAGTTCCTTCAGAGCACTGGGAATACGAGTATAGTCTCTTCGTGGGTACACAGGGGAACATCCTTTGCCGTGTGAAAATCAATATAACTTTTATACAGACTGAGTACATATTGTCTTTTGTCAGTTATAGCATACACAGTCATACACTTATAATAAGGTCTGCAGTTTGTAAAATAGATGACATAATGTTTAGATTATTATACATGGAATTAAACTCGCACCAGAATATTAGCACTATTAACTTACAGAAAAATCATATAGTAAGTATAATGTTATATTCATGGTCTTGTGTAAATTAATCCTTTACAATTCTTAAGTGAATAAGCGATGAAGATATAGTGAAACTACATTGCTTCTTATCCTGTTCGTTTTACCGTGACCCTTGTCTCTTGATTGAAAAACACTGACCGCCACGTTACTGAAACTCTTGCTCACAAAAGTGTCGCCCTGGGAGTTGACAGTTGGAAGCACTTTCGTTTTTTTTGTAAAGGAGGTGGTGATATGAACATGTACAACGGTTAGGTATTATCAATGCATCATATTGACTTAGTGTTACAGTTTATGGGGAATGTGCGAGATACCCTATGTATATATTTAGCTACATAAAAGTAAATAAATAAAATGTTTGATAAGATTGGATTGCTTAAAATGAACAGTATCAGATTCCCCCATAACATGATGACACTTTACGATGATAAAGGTGAAATAACTGGGCCTCTGATGTCAGAAGATACTCCAATCTTGCGGGTATGATTACATCTGTAGAGAACAAAATGTAACAGCACCAGAGCCTTTCATATGATTTAGGACAAAGGCTAAAAGATATGTATTTTCAATCGCGGTACTCTTCACTATGTTTACACAGTAAGTAAAAGCATTACTCCTGTTTCAAATCATTCATTCTTACTGAAAAACATCTTCAAGACACTAATGTTAAGAAATTCCGAAGAGCACTATCCCGTTTCAGATGTAGTCCTAACGATCTTCCAACAGAAAAAGGTAGACATTTAGCGATATCACGAGACAACCGATTGTGTAAATATTGTACTTATGAGGAGGTAGAAGATGATACCATTTCTTGCTTGTTTGTCAATTGTATGCGAATATTAGAAAATAATACATATTAAATAGAAATATTTCTATTTGAACCCCCGAATAGACAAATTCTATACCCTCATGTTATCCCAAAATAAAGCAGCCACAAAATACCTTTCTTAAGTGGCATTTAGAACTGGTATGATGAACTGGAGCACTTCTTATGGATAGACAACTTTGTTGCAGCAGTAGTTGGATCTACACTGAAACGTCGCAACTACTACTGCAACAAAGAAGTTGTCTATCCATAAAAAGTGTTCCAGTTCACAAAATACCTTGCAATGTATATATACCATGCAATGAATATCAGATTCTCTGCATTACAGATGTGATATTATCTACGATATATTCATTTCTATTGCACCCTCTGCTACTGTATGTAAAAGTGCCAACTCCTTTTCAGTACTGTCAGTACTGTGAGATTGAGTGATTAACTCGTTCATGTTTCAAGTCTCGTTTAGTCACAATGTCCACGTGCCTGTTCGCATTTGCTATTCTCGGTAAAATGTCGTTATCAATTCTGGTTTTGTGAAAACTCATTAGTATGTAAGTACAGACTTGTTAATGTCGTTCTTGTGGATATCTGAATACATTGCCTTTTATGTGCGTACATGATCAGTATGTTATAAGGCAGTAGTGCAACAATGTCTCAACTGTTAAACATTGTACTTAAACAGTAAGGGGCCGGGGTGTACTATACTTAGACTGAATGATCTGGAAAGGGCTATAAGAACCCTTACTTCAGAATCATCTGCCTTAGCGAAGAATTTTCTAGCATCTTTCTCTCAGTATATAAGGGGAGTCAGGTATTGCCCGTCATCTCACACTACAATCTCAAGCCACAAGAAAATCAGCATTTTGCGTGATCACTCACTACCCTGGGATACCCTTGCCAGGACCTTATTTAAAAGGGGCGGTGGTGTAGCCTAGTGGTTAAAGCGTCCGTTTGTCACGCTGAAGGCCTGGGTTCGATTCCCCACATGAGTACAATGTGTGAAGCCTATTTCTGGTGTCCCCTGCCGTGATATTGCTGGAATATTGCTTAAAGCGGCGTAAACACATAATCACTCACTCACTCACTTATTTCAAAGGTTGAATTGTTGTTGCTGAAAGGTAAATAGTACCATTATTGTCTCTGTTGTTATGGTAACTGTTCTTGTATTATTTATATTTCCATTATGTACCTGCCACAGGGATAACTTCGTATTGATTTGTGAACATAGTAAATTTTAGAATACAATTGTTAATTACATCATATTTCTTTGTTGCTTGTTGCTTTCTCACCTACACGTAACAAATATAATTCCATTTACATTTGGATTTGACAAATACCACTATCTTTATAACCACAAGAATCCATGGTTTGATATAGATTTTAAAACGATAAAGCACGATAAATATATGGAGATTTCTTTTACTTGACAGAATTTCACAAGATTGGATATTAAGTAAATAGTTCACAGTGATATGTATTCACGGGAAAGAGGCGTAGAATACGGCATGTTTTGTAATGCAGTAATAATCACAGTTCTATGTTAAATATAAGGACTATGCATTCCAAGACAAAAGCAAGAGTTGTGTTATATCAGCTCAGTGTTTCTGAATATTTGCAGTGTGGGTTGTGTCAAGGTTGTATTTGCACTGTACGGGAACTACAACTGAAACTACCATTCGTGATGATGGAATATATGTATTACGCCAGAGTTTGTGGAACTATATCTGCTGTTATATACAGGTGACTTATGTTTGCCTGCAGATTCTAATGTAAGCCTAATTTGCTCTTTATA
Source organism: Haliotis rubra (assembly GCF_003918875.1). Lineage (NCBI taxonomy): Eukaryota > Metazoa > Mollusca > Gastropoda > Lepetellida > Haliotidae > Haliotis > Haliotis rubra. The sequence goes on from NW_025767424.1 coordinate 2,191,190, forward strand.
ATTTGTATCTGGTATATCTGAAAATGAAGGTTTTAGTTTTGATGAATCATAGCACACTTAGAAAACTTGAAGCTGGTTACTTCGTAGTTTAAACATCTCTTAATATAATTATTTCGGAATGTTAGTACAGCGAAGAATGTTGCACAACGTTTACAAAGTTGGTCGGAAAACTTATATTATATTTTTTCAGATATATCTTAATCAATTATGGATTTCGATTCGTTTGATTAACGCAAGGAGTTGGCAATGAAAGAACCGTTCTTAAAAGAATTTCATCTCAATTAAAACATTGTGAAAAATAATGAATAATGACAAAAAGCATAAATGTCCATCTTTTTTCCACATTTTGTATTGATCCATATCGAGCCAACAACAAAATGTACAGATCTTGAAAATGAATATCAGATACTAATGGGATGACCCAGTACCAAATTTCTCTACTACTTTAACTTTTGACGTTTTTGTTTATCATGATCTGCGTCAGAAGCATTTTAGACCTTTGCCACTGTACAATCCGTTTCGGTCAAAAGCGGACCGATGAATTGCAGTTTAACTCGAAAACTAATAACATACTCTCCCAAAAAAGAAACGCACATAGGAATTTCAACTGTATTTTTATGTTTATTTTGAAACATCTTGTAGGCTTTATGAGTCAATGACATATGGCGAAATTGCACACTGGGAATGCAGACTTATCCGTCTTTGGCACCAACTCGAGGAAAGTCAGTTTGAGTGTCACATGGAGACGTGTGGTGGCGCTGAAGTCAATATCTCGTGTGACCCCCGTGGGCATCCAGAAGTGCACGGCATCGCCTCGGCATCGAACGAATATGTCTCAGAATCTCGTGTTGCCCAATCGCAGCCCACTCTGCCTGTAGTACCTGTGCGAGTTACTGAAGTGTCTGGGGCTGAGGGTTACGGCGTCGCACCCGTCTGTCCAGGGCATCCCACATATGTTCGATCGGGTTTTAGTCCGGTGATCTTGAGGGCCAGGGGAGCACATTGATGTTGTGGTGCTGGAGGAAGTCTCTAGTGTGACTTGCTGTGTGGGGCCTGGCATTGTCCTGTTGAAACAACTCCCTCTGGCGATCAATGATTGGAAGGAGGTATGGGCGTAGGATTTCGTCACAGTACCATTGAGCTGTCAGGTTGCCCTGGATCATCACCAAATCACGTCTCCTACGGCAGGTGATCGTCCCCCACATCATACCACTTCCCCGGCCGAATCTGTCCACCTGGGGAACGCAAGCGACGGCGAAACGTTCACGTTGACGTCTGTACACCCGCATTCTTCCATGGCGTCGTTCCAATAGAAATCGTGATTCATCACTGAACCAGATTCTACGCCAATTCGGTAGGTTCCAGGCCTGAACGTTGGTGCACCATTGAACTCGATGTCGACGATGTTGTTGTCGAAGTACAGGGCCAAAATAAGGTCTTCTGGCACGTAAACCAGCCTCTCTCAACCTGTTCCTGACGGTCTGTGCAGAAGGCCTCCTCAATCCGGGTATTTGTCGAGCGGTACTGGTCGCCGTAGCTGTTCGATGACGCAGGTGATGTACCCGGTTGTAGCGATCCTGCGCCGCAGTGGTCGCTCGAGGTCGTCCACTACGAGGGTCATCTGCTACCGAATTCTGCCGGCGATATCTCTCCCAGAGCCGTGAAATGGTGCTTTGGTGAACATTCATGCGTCCGGCAACTGCACGTTGAGACTGGCCAGCTTCAAACAAACCAATGGCGATATGACGGTTGTCTTTACTTACACGTGCATTGCATGTGAATTGTGTATTCTGTGACACTACACGCCGAATTTGGAAATCATGCTGTTAAATACGGGTATTTTACGGATGGTACGTTTTGTTGTGATGTTTCAAAACATAAACACCATAGGACCCATAAACAGAGCAAAACCTTTTGTAAAATGAATCACGTTTTAATTCATTGCTACATGAAATTGCTATTTTCATGATGCGTTTCTTTTTTGGGAGAGTATATAATACTCAATGGAACGCTGATCATAGTCAGAACAGTCCACAGACCAACTGTGTGATTTCAGAATACAAATAGACGTGATGGGATGACGCAGTATCAAATCTGTCTACTACTTTCACTTTTGATGTTTTTCTTTATCATGATCTGCGTCAGCAGTATTTTAGACCTTTGCCACTGTACATTGATAACCATTATTACATTAATACAATGACGTGTCCAGCAACAATCTGCTACAATCTTTTCAGATTAGGTTAATGTGTAATTGCCACTGCAATGATATGGCACAAATGTGTTTTGAATATACGTGGACCTCAGCCTTTTTACGAAAATAAACATGATTGATTGATTTATATTTCAAAATGTGAGCGCATGAGAACTGCTGGTGATTGTGGATGCCAGTTCTGGCCGTCCGTGATCAACGGGTGTTGCTTGGTAAAAAGATAGAATAACACATACGGGAGTAAAGTATCAATAATCCACCACACAAGCTAATTTATTGGTTTCACATTCCCATCACTGTTCACTTGCATATGGGCACTTACTATCAATCACTTATATTGTATTTATCCGTCCTGCCGTGTAAAATCAGCAATAAACTTATTGGCCTTTATCATACAAACTCGTCTTTCACATGCATGTCCGTTCATTTCTACAGTTAATTGTTATTCTTCTTGTGTTACACGATCAATTTAACAACATCTATATTGAGATCTTAGTAATAGTTTTGTTCACTATCACATAACTGATGAGAATGATCTGTCTAAAATACTCTCTGAGCCCCACTGGTTTAATCACCAGTTTGTTGATTCATCCTTTTTTCTTAAAAGTTGGTTTGAGTATGGAATCACTGAAGTTAAAGACCTCTGTAAATCTGCCGGTCTACTCTCTTTTAATGAGTTCAAGAATAGGTATCCAGTTAGAGGAACATTTCTAGACTACAATAAACTTTTGAAAAATATCCCTGTCTTATGGAGACATACAGTCAATAATTCTATTAATGAGACTCAAAATCTGGGTATTAATGACATAGTGTATGAACTTATTATACCTTCAAAAGGTTGTAGAAGGTTCTATGTCAAATTGATTAAAACATGTGAGCTACCTGATGTGTGTAACAAGTGGGAAAGTATGACTCAGATTACATTACGTTGGAGTATTGTTTTTACAAACTATAGAAAGTGTACTCGGGATGTTAAATTATTGGATTTTCAATTTAGAATCATACACAAGATTATATATACTAAAAAAGAATTGTTGAAGATGAAATTGATTGACAAAAATATACTGAGTCAAAAAAAACCACCTTCACATTCTTTCTTCAGGGCACTATAAAAGAACAAGAGATGGTAAGATGGTTAAATTGTTGTTATTTCATTGCTGAGATCTGTGTGATGTACTCGATACACTGACAGTGCCATAATCAGTTCCTTTAGGCTACACCGCCGTTCCAAAACATGGGTATACAGAATGTCAAGTCACAAGAATAAAAATGCGAAATTTCTCAGTTCAATATCGTGTATGGCCGCCCCGCGCATTCACCACTGCCAAACACCGTCTCCTCATCGACTGCCTGATGCTTGTGAACACGTGGTTGGGGATTCTGCGCCATTGCTCTTGCAAGGCAGCGCCAAGTTCCTGCAAATTCTGAGGTTGGTTCCTAAGACCACGATGCCTTCTCCCAAGTGCATCCCAAACGTGCTCTATTGGATTAAGGTCAAGGGACCTCGATGGCCAGTCCATGACGTTGATTCCAGCGTTTTGAAGGTAATTTCGTGTCAACATCGCGGTATGCGGCCGAATCTGAGGGTAAACCTGGATTCATCGCTAAAGACGACTCGACTCTAGTCTCTCTGGGTCCATCGGAGGTGACGTTGGGCCCACAGCAGACGTTGACGTTGATGAAACGGCGTCAATATTGGCCCACGATATGGACGTCGAGAATGGAGATTGGCAGCCCGCAACCGATTTCGAATGGTCTGTGAGGACAGTCGACCTTTAAACATCTTAGCCCTGGTTCGTGTAGCCGGCAGAAATCTGTCACGTAGGTGACGTAGGACGTTTTGACGGTCTTCTGCTCGTGACGTCACACGTGGACGACCCGATCTTGGGCGATCAGAAGTGGTGCCAGTTTGTTGTAGACGACCTCGCAAGTCATACACAGTACGACGGCTGCATCCCATTGCTCTTGCGACGTCAATAACTGATCTTCCCGCTTGCAACATGCCAACGGCACGTTCACGTTGCACATTTGACAATCGTGGCATTTCAAGTACCGTTAGAACTGTGGTTCAAAAGTGTTTTTTCAATTCTTGAGGCCAATGCAAACACGTGCATATGAAGAAAACTTCGATGCGAAGATCACGTGATCGACTGCACGTGCAAAACCTGATTTGGCACTAACGACATTTGCATGACGAATGGATGGGTTTGAGTGGGTTTTGCTAACGTTTTTCTAGAGTTGAAAGATAGGGATCCCATTTCGGATACATAGATGTATCATCAGAGAAAAATTATTCATTATTTTTCAAATTACATTTTGTGAAGTTTCTTTTTTGACTCAGTATATTTGTACATTTTGCAAATCAGAACCAGAGGATATTATCAATGTTTTCGTATCGTGTGAACATGTACAGATGTTCTGGAGTGAACTAAGGATTTTTATTAAAAACACTTTTAGCATTGACATTGTACTCTCAGATTTCACAATCTTGTTGGGACTTAACACTGGCTATGATTTTATTAACAACATTATTCTCGCTGGGAAACGATTCATATATATCTCAAGTATAAACAACAGACGGCTGCAAATGTCAGGATTTCTGAAAATAATACAGAATATTGTATTTGTCGAAAAGTACATAGCTAAGAAAAACAACAGGCTTAACAAATTTCACAAAAATGGCATAATAGCTTTATTTCGAACTTGGAAAATCTGCAAGTCTCTGGGCCAATAAATAATCAGCCCCAACATGCCTACGACCCATGAGTTTGCTGCTGGAGGTTTGCACTTTGTTTTTCTATACCCATCCTTGCAAACATTGAAATTAGTAACTCTGTTGTCAGCGATAACCAGGTTTTAACATCTTATAAATATCCTATAATAATTATAAGAATAATAATAATAAGAAGAACAATGATAAGAACATTAATTACTCAACATGCAGGTAACCCATGATCTTGTCGCTGCAGTCATGTACTCCCCGACTTATGTACCTATACTTCCACACTCTGAAAATTTGTACCAATGTATAACCAGCTCCAAGTGCCTTACCTATGGAGTTTGCAACTGGAGTAGTGTACTCCCTGATTTTGTATACCTATATTATCACGCTTTGAAAATTTGAACTCTTTGTTGCTGATGTATAATCAGCTCTTACATGCCCGTAACCCAGAGAGTCTGTTGCTGGAGTGATGCACTCCCTGACTTTGTGTACCTATGTTTTCATACTTCGAAATTAGTAAATCTTTGTTGCTGATTTATAACTAGCTAAAACATGCCTGTAACCCATGGAGTCTGTTGCTGGAGTGGTGCACTCCCTGATATTGTGTACCTATGTTTTCATACTTCGAAATTAGTAAATCTTGTTGCTGATGTATAATTAGCTAGAACATGCCTGTAACCCGTGGAGTCTGTTGCTGGAGTGGTTAGCTAGAACATGCCTGTAACCAATGAAGTTTGCTGCTGGAGTTGTGCACTCCCTGACTTTGTATACTAGTAACTATATTTTCTTACTTTGAAAATTTGTAACTCTTTGTTGCCAAAATGTATCCAGCCCTAACATGGAGTTGTGTACTCCCTGCCTTTGTATACCTATCTGAAATGAATAAAAATATTGAAAAAAAAAAGAAGTTTTGTTCACGTACATGGGGCATGGGTTTAATTTTCTATGCCCTTGAAGAAGACACTTTATATTGAGGACCGGAACAGTTATACGATATGGCGGTTTCAAACATGACCCCTTATTTCTATTTTGTGTGATGTGGTATAGAGCAATGTGGTCCTTTTAATTTTTTCTTCGCCACCCTATAAGCAATTGAAGTGGTCATACCACCTACATACATGTCTTAGGTACCTTTTCGTCTGAAAATAGGGGCAGTGGGGTAGCCTAGTGGTTAAAGCGTTCGCTCGTCACGCCGAAGACCCGGGTTCGATTTCCCACATGGGTACAACGTGTGAAGCCCATTTCTGTTGTACCCCGCCGTGATATTGCTGGAATATTGCTGAAAGCGGCGTAAAACCATACTCACTCACTCGTCTGAAAATAAAAACAACAAACCCCCTTTATACATTCATATGGAACCTCTGCCAAAAGCACAGTCGAATGAACAATATCATGAATATAAGTTTGTTTGATACCAGACCCAGCAGCGTCTCAGATGTACGATTGAGTCTGCAAACAATCAAGTCCGGACCAGGCAATCAAATAATTGACACTCATGTGATACACTGTTGCAATAAAACGAGAAATTGATGAAAGAAAGAGGCATTCATGATTCAAAGGAGTACAGGAGTCCTGTTACTTCATTCATACATCTCGTGCAAACTAATGAGCATACTTGTGCTTCCCCCTGCTTGAAATGATATTATTGACGACAGTCTTTTCGATGTCACGGATCTAAGCTAAAAGTAGTTCTTGTTTTGTTGAACTTCCATTTGAACATTGGCATATATAAGGCTATGCAAAATACATTAATACACATCCAACCATTAAGTTTCTTGAAACAACTCCTCACCCCCACCCCCACCCCGGAAGAAAATTAACAAACGAAGAAAACAAAACAAAAAGATAAACAAATAAAACAAAACAAAAAACAACAACCCCCCCCAAAAAAACCAAACAACAACAAACAAACAAAAAAAACCCAACCAAACAAAACAATAAATAAACAAAAAACCAAAAACGCAAACAACTCGGCGACATGCGTAATGACCTTTGTCATGCAAACTCGTCGTGCATATGCATAGTCTATACAGTTATTCTGCTTGTGTTACACCCTCAATTTACCTGCATGTATACTAGGATCTGAGTAATGCTAGTACTTTTCATCACGTACATGGTGCAGAAGTTTACATTTCTATGCCCTTGAAGGAGACGCTTTATATCGAGGACCAGTGCAGTTATACCGTATGAAAGTTTCAAACATGGCCCCCTTTATTTCTGTTTTCTGTGATGTGGTATGGAGTACTATAGTTTTTCTTCGCAACCCTATAAGCAATTGAGGAGGTCATACCATCTACATACATGTCTTAGATACCTTTTCGTCTGAAAATAGAAACGACAAAACCCTTCATACACACAAAAGAAACTTCTGCCAAAAGCAGTCGATTGAACAATTCCGACTACGTGATGAACAGATTATTGACGACAGTTAGCTAAAACTACATCTTGTTTTATTGAACCTTCATTTGAACATTGGCATAGATTTATGGCTAAACTAAAATACAATAAAAAACACACAACAAAGCACAACAAATAGACAAAGAAGAAAACATGCAAACAACTATGCTTCCATGAGAAAGTATACCATCCATGTTATGCCGCTTAATGAAGCCAAATTATGGGACGTAAAGAGAAAATCGTTGGCGTATCGAACATAAACAGTCTATCGAGCTAACTAACTGCCAACTTTATTGTTTCAAGTCTCCGCTACAGTCATGGGCAGAAGTATAGAACGTTGTCAAAATGATATCATTGATTTGAAAATTAACAAATTAACAAAACCGCACTCTCTGTCACTGAAAGAAATCAAACGACTCAAACAAGTGTTCTGGTATTGACTACACAATACAGTTCTTGATATTTCTTTGAATGGTTTGGTTAACTCACAAAACAACTCCACTCATTTTAAAAAGATCGTTTACAAGCAACGGAAATGAAGTTTTGGTGTAAACAATCCTTCTGAAGCATCATTTTCCCCAAATGTCACACAATGTTCCAATTTTTGAGAGACATCCAAAGTTAAATCTGATGTTGGCAGATACATACACGTGGTATCTTGATTTTTTGTTTAGGATTTATGAAAAATGTGATCATCGTATGGTCTGATTGGAACAGTGGACTCAGCCTTTATCATTTCTTTGTTTTGCGAACACCTGGTGTCATCACTGATTTTCTGGTATTAACTGATATCATTTTCTCTGCTTATTAGCCTTGTACCCGAGATGTTGGTGGCTAATCGACCTGGATAATTCAAACTGATTGTGTCGTGTGTCGTTGCTCATTTCAACAATGCCTGGCTTCACTTGTCCAGGCCCGATGTTTTACAGTAAACCAGCTGCGATATATGGCGTGTAACAACTACCTAGCGCCGAAATAAATGTTAAATAAAATACATCCTGGGATAATAATGTTGGACATAATCAGTTAATATTGAAAAACATAACTACATTCCAGTAAGCTCTACACATAAAGACACCATACCAGAGTTTCATACAGACGACCACTACTCCTGGACTTGTCTTCATGACTTGGATGGGTAAGCATTCCTATACGTTTCTATCAAGGCGAAACGGAAGTTTGTCTCTATAATTAAGATGAAGACAATTATGTAAGATGTAATTATGATGGCGCTTTTAGTCAACAAGGGACCAGTTTACGTACAGTTGAACTGGACACTATTTCAAATCTATTTTCAAGTCTTCAGACATGTCAATAGTAGAAAGGTATATTTCAGGTGACCAAAACTGATTCAGTCAACAGCATCGAATTATGTTCGACGGACAATAAAATTATGACATATTATGTTCTTTGAGTTAAGAGTAAAATTTCTGAAAACAAATTAGCGGAAGAGATCAGATTCCCACGTTTCAATGATAGCTTCAAGCTGTGAAAAAGAAATATTGAACAACAGCCAATGAATGATTTAGGTTGATGATGAGTTTTCGATCTTATGCAAACTCTCCAATCCCATTTCCCTATCGTATAGTTACGGCGAGATCGCTACCGCTGCCAGAGCGACGTAGGAGCAACATAATAGCAGCATATGAGCAATATATTCCTTCATCATACAAGGTAGGGTTTCGTCGTCACCAACAAATGGTATCACAATTTCAATTGGTATTATTGTGTTGAATGCTACTAAAATACCTTTGGCATTACAGCAGACATATTTATCATGTCTGTCACATAACATATAAAGAATATGCGTATTCATCCCATATTACAGGAACAGTATTTGTATGTATTCCACACGATGGGCTCATGTAAGTACTTCAGATTCAATGAAAAAAATAATAAAAAAATCTTTGACATTATGTTTGTAAAACAGCTTTGGGATGTGTCGTTTCATCGACTTCTCGGTAATCACATGCATCAATTTTCCTGACAGAGGTTCATCATATTCTTCCTGTAAGGTGCATAACGTGACGAGATCCCTGTATGAATTCGTTTAACATGTTGATAGCTTGTCTGCTTGTTGGTTTTTTTTTTATATTTCTTAAAATAATTTTTCCTTTTCCTTTTTTTCATTGGTGCATGGACTCCCGTCATGTTTAAATACTTATTGTAGATTTTTAAAAAAACCCATCACATAGAATAAATCATACAGAAGTTAAGAACATTATTAAGAAAGCAGGAGGTGGCAGAACGACCAGAATTTGAAAAAAGAATCATCGATTCTTCAACTTATCACAGCAGAATATTTCGTCAGTTCATAATATTATTTAAGCTCCTGTTGTAAACACTGAAAGGTTGGTATCTGTTTAGATATTCTACAGTTAAAGATGATATTTTTGAAAAGGATAAGAATCACCTTTATTGGATCATTATTTGTATGGCCAAATCCAAAAATTTGTCTTTTTCGTGAACTTTGAATTTACATCCAGAATAATATTAAGCCAGTTTTCAAGATTTTGCTACAATAATAAAATAGGTGTGTTATAGTTTCTAAAGAACCAGAACAATAGCTGCACAAGTCATGATCAATGTACTGCATCTTAAAAAATCTGTTATTTGTTGGTAAAAGATGGTCCAGGAGTTTGTATTGAAACCATTGCAGATTGGTGTCTTTGGAACAACGGAACGGGATATGGCTATATTGTTGCCAATAGTTTGTATCGAAGTCATTCTCTAGTATCCTATTCCATTTTGCACAATGTTGATTTTTGATTGATTTTGTTTAAAGGAAAGTTCTGTAAAATATTTGACCTCCGTGTCTTTGTCTAGTCAAAGAGTTGAACATATATGGTTGCAGAGGGTTTTGTTTTTTACTGATGGTTTCTAAGTTGATGTCACTTCTTTTTAGGAATGCTTTAATTGAGTTAATGACTCCTGAATATTCTAGAAAGTTTGTTTTAACATTGTAATTACTTTCAAAGATATCATGAGACATGAATTTTCCAGAATCATTCAGAAGATCATTTATAAATATAACGCCTTGTTTTGCATTCCATTTTCGATAGAATATAGTTTTCCTATCGATTAAGATCTTTTGGTTACACCAGATGAATTGAGAGGTGATATTTTGTGAATCTGCTGCCCCAGGTCTAGATAATAAATCCCACCAAGCATTCAGAAGATTACAGCAGAAATTGTTGTGAACAAATGGAATAATAACTTTTCTTAGATTTGGAAAATTATACTCAAAAATAGTTGCAGAACCCAGTTTAGGTAAATTTTCAGAAAAAAGATTACGCCATTTGGTGTGGTTATTATAAAATCGTCTTATGACAGAAAACTTTTGAGCTTGCATTATTTCTTTTACATTAGGTGCATTAAGACTACCATCTTTAACAGTACACATCAGTTGGTCACGTTTGACTTTATCGGGTTTGTTTCCCCATATAAATTGAAAACATTTATCTTGAAAGTCATCGATCAATTTGTCCGGAAGATTAGGTAGAGAGGGAAACAATTTTAATTTTGGGAAAACAAGAGATTTCAAGACGGTGGTTCTGCCCAAAGAGGTTAGGTTTCGAGCTGACCATATTGACATGAGGGTTTCACAATGTCTTAACTTATCTTTATAGTTCAAATCAATCTTCAATATCCAAGTCAAATTTTATTCCAAGTAGTTCAAAATTACTTTGTTCACATTTTAGATTCCATTTCTGACAAAGTTTCATTCTTCAGCGTTTCTTCGAACCAATCCAAATAATTCTAGTTTTGTCTATGTTGACTTTCAATCCTGAAAAGCGGGCAAAGAAGGTTAAAATTTGAAGCACTGCTTGTAGACAGGGTTCTGTTCCATCTAGGGTACAGGTAGTATCATCAACGAACTGATTTAGTAGATATTCTACATTGCCTACATGAATTCCTTTTATTTCTACATTATTACGTATCATTATTACGAGAATCTCAACACAAAGTATAAAAAGATATGGTGATAGTGGATCACCTTGACGACAACCCCTGTTTATTTCAAAATTATTTGAGCCAAACCATCTACAAGTACACTTGATTTGATTGATTTGAAATTCTTATAGAAAACCTTTATCCAATTTTTAATTGATTCTCCAAAATTAAAAAGGTGAGAGTATTTTTCGATAAATGTCCAATTAACAGTATCAAAGGCCTTCTCAAAATCTATCAACAGTAGAAGTCCGGGGATTTGGTATGTGTCAGTATATTCAATTAAGTCACAGATCATTGAAACAACCTAGTAGAATACTGAAAATAGTGATATTGGATGCCATTTGTTTATATACTGAAAGCCATTAAAAACGCAATTGGTATTTGTTGTCCTGAAACTTACAAAAGTTCTATTGAAGATTTTTTCCTGCGATACAGAGGATGTAGGGATAGAAGGATGTTATTCTGGCCATTTCGAGTTCGAGTCCCGGAGCATTCCTCTCACATGAACTTTGATACTTAAAACTGAACCTTTGACATTTCTCGTAAACACAACCACATTCATGAAACACGTTGTGTACGTGCATTACCTGCACCCAGGCCCTGTAAAAGCACAAGGAATTGTGGAACTGAATCACTTTGAGAAAATGCCACACTTGACACAAGACGAAAGGAATCAGGTTATCGGTATGGTCAGCCAAGGTGCTTCAGATGTGATGATTGCCAGGCACTTTAATGTGCATCCATCCACTGTAAGTCGACTCAGACAACGTTTTAGGGCTACCGAAAGTGTTGCTGATCGTCCGCGACCTGGTGCATCACCTGTGATAACAGCTCGACAAAACCGCAATATCCGAGTTTCACACTTGCGAAATCGGTTCCAAACAGCTGATGATTAGCCAAGGAGGACAATTGGGACAAGTCAACGTCATTTCAGCGCCCAAAAGGTGCAAGGACGCCTTGCTGCCTTCAACATCCGGTGTCGTCACCCGTACCGTGGTCCAACCTTATTGCATCGCCACAGACTTGCCAGACAGCGATGGGCAGCAAATGGGGCCAATCTTGGCAACAGGGCACGGCCAGATGTCATTTTGTCAGATGAATCCAGGTTTAACTTATATGCTTTGCAGATGGACGTCAACAGATTTATCGACGTAAAGGAGAAAGACTTGCGCCAAACTGTGTCCTTGAACATGATCGTTTTGGAGGGGGTGGTGTCATGATCAGACCACAGACCATCAGAGGCTGCAGACCATCCAACAGCTGTTCCTGAGAAATGTGTGTCTTTCAATGCCCCAAAGATTGCGAGCATGTCTTGCAGCGCACGGTGGACACACACGATATTGACTGCAAGTGACCCCTCCTTTGTTTGATGTCGTTGTTACGTCACTGATGTTGTTGTTGACTGGACATTTTCAGAAGAAATTATTCACAGATGTTCACTTAAAACATATCTGAAATTAGTGTGAGTGAAGAAAGTATGAATGTCAAATTGCATTTTTAATGGCTTTCAGTATAAATTGTTTTGGCTTATTTCCCTTCGGAATACATGTGATAAGTCCTTGTTTTTGTGATACTGATAATTCTTCATTTTTGTATCCATAATTTAAAGAATGAACAAGGTTTTTTCCTAAATAATACCATTTTAAAAAAAAACTCAGCAGTGAAACCATCTGCACCAGGACTTCTATTATTATTAAGACATTTTAGGGAGGCAAGGATTTTATCTTTAGTAAGTACACCTTCAAGCTTCGATGCAACATCATTACTATGTCTCGGAATACAATATCCTTTCAGTAGTTTATCTAAATGAATGTCAGAGACGTCATGTTTAGTATACAGCTTTTACTTCATTCTGAATATCATTCTGAGAGTCAAGGATACGTCCGTTTGAATCTTGTACTCTTGAAAAGGATTTATTGAGGAATTTTCTAGATTTTAGACTCAAGAAGAAAGAAGTCGGTTTTTCGCCTTGATATATCCAGGTTGCTTTTGATCTAAGAATTTGGCCTTGGGTTTTAATTACGTATAATTCTTCAAGTTCCTGTTGAATAGCCTTTATTTCAGCGATTATTTCCTCTTAAGGCCGAGAGCCGCATATATGGGCAAATTAACCAGCTCCTCACAGCGAGTGACGTGTTTATGGGGCAGGTAATTGGCAGTTTCTCACAGCGAGAGCCGCATATATTCGTCAATAAAAAGCACCTCTTATTCAGCGAGTGACACACATGTATGCCATTACTTTTTTAATTGCAATATACCTATTATTTCAACCAGTTTAGAAGTACTGAGCAAAGATTAGCATTTCTTACGTGAGATGCTACCTTTAGTGTTGATCACAGAAAGTGTTCTAATAGCAATTACTAATCAATATCATAGGCTTATACAGCGTTTGGTGAATGAACATGTCGTCGAGATAGGGGATTATGAGATGTTTTACAGAGGTAAGTGTCTGATACTCTTCATTTGGAGTGGATGCTAAAATACTATTTTATGCATATTGATTGAATTAGTGTAATGGTTTAGAGGTTACTGAAGAATATAATTTCTTCAACTGCCTAATAAATACGAAACAAGGTACGAACGACATACAAAGAATTAAAACACAATAGAATATCTTGAAGTTAGGTGGAAAGACTGACAATATAAAGAGAGAGAAAATGTACTGTACACATAAAGATGGAGGAATTAAAGTACCACATATCTTTAAAACAATCCAGTCACAAAAAACTGTCTTGGGTGAAAAGAATCTTGACAAAAGACTCAAACCTCCAAAAGCTTTTGTTTGTAAATCTACCCCTGTTACCAGTAAGTTTCTTTGAAATTGGCCCAAGCCTTATTACATTAATAGACTGTTGGGTTTTGATAACGGTAGCAAGTTGTTTTATATCACTCTTCTTCCGTCAATATTCAAGAAATCAACCTCAAATTTAAAATGGGAAACCATACTTGAATCTAACATTGATGAATCAGATTGGAGAACGTATAACATTATACCATTTAGATGGACACAGAGTACGGAATTAAGACGGTTCCAAATAAAAATTATTAACAATATTTTAGGCACAAATTATTATTTACATAATATAAAAGTCAATGACTCATCATTGTGCAGCTATTGTAATACTTCTAATGAAACCAGTTTTCACCTTTTTTGGGATTGCAATTTGATAAATAGATTTTGGAAGAAAATTGAAGAGTGGCCCATGTCTGATGCTGGAATAAGGATTAAACTCACTCCACAAATCATACTATTTGGATTAAAGGAAAATCGAAATGATCCTTTGAATATAATTTTGCTTCTTATTAAACAGACAATCTTTCACAACCGAAAGTATGGAATAGTACCAGATCAAAAGAACAGTTTTAGAATCTGCTGCCAATACTATCATGCCTTAAAATGTATTGCCTTTACAACCTGTTCATATGATAGATTTACCAAATTTTGGTCATCGCTACACACTTTATTTGCCTCGTAATATATTACTTGCTTCTGATAAAGTCCAAATTTAACATTGACTGTAAGCAAAGACTGCAGACCAATATACATTTAATGTTATTCATATGTTTATAATTAAAGGTATCAGTAGAAAACTCTTGTACAACATTCCAATCTCCACATAAGATCACATGGTTACTATGGAAGTGTTTGATTTTCTGCGCAAGGGATATATAAAAGTCTGCAGCGTCATTGTTTGGGCCATACTGGTTAACAATAGCAAATTTTATATGTGTCTAGTGTCATTTCAGTTATTATCATATTACCTTCTCCGTCTGTGGCTACCCTCTGCAGTTCGAAGTCAAGCCATTTAGAACATAGGATTGCTACGCCACGAGAATTGCTCTTCAAAAAACTGAAAAAGCAGTTCTTATTTCCAGATTCTTCCCGTATCGTCTTTTCCATATTTTCAGTGAAATGTACATCTTGTAGGCAATAGATAGATGCCTTTTTGCGTTACAGAAATGTAAACAATAGTTTACGTTTTAGTTTGTCATTTGTCCCCCTACAGTTTTGTGATATAAGTTTTAGCTTGTCGGCCATTGTCAATGATATTCAAAATGAACATAATGGATTGCAACAAGGTACTAATGGTTACATGGTATTTTTAAACCAGTAGTGAGTGTTTTCCGCAATCTGATTGGTTACTTAACCTTGTCGAATAGTGTTCGACATACCTGAAAATGATGGCCTAATAACCGCACATTAGTACGTTGGCACTAATACCGTACTACTTTTGCTGCATGCATTTGCATAATGGAGGAAGATTACCTCCTCAATTTCTTTCTCGGGGATTTTAATATAATCTTTGAAGATGACAAATTCTTGGAAGAATTATTCAAAGATGATGGTGAGTACAATCACATGGCACATAATCACATGTGATCAGATAATAGTAAAGTGATTTCACCTAAGATCCATTGGTAACATTCGGCAATGCCTGACAACTGCTGCAACTCAAGCACTTGTTCGAGCTCTTGTTACATCTAGGCTTGACTACTGTAACAGCATCCTTTCAGGCCTCAGTTCTAAACTCCTTGATAAGCTTCAGAAGATCCAAAACACTTCCGCCCGCATCATCGGCAAGACTTCTAAACGTTCCCATATAACACCAGTGTTGAAAGAACTGCATTGGCTACCAGTAAGGGCCAGAATTGACTTTAAGATCCTCTGTCTGACATACAAGTGTCTCCATGGTTTGGCTCCCCCCTACTTGTCTGAACTCCTACATCCGTATGTCCCCGCACGCAACTTGCGCTCAACCACAACACTCAAAATCGACTGGTTATCCCATCCTACAAACTGAAATCCTTTGGACACCGATCATTCTCTTACTCTGCACCTGTACTTTGGAACTCTCTCCCGTGTGCCCTTAAAAGCTCTGACGCAATTGACATTTTTAAGTCTATATTATGTATAACTTAATCTGTAAATACTCCAGTGTAAATATTCTGTAGCGCTTTTAGCATGCCTTAGGATGTGGAAGGGGCGCATTATAAATATGCATTTATTATTATTATTATTGAAGAGCCATAAAATAATATCCTTCAACGATGTTTATTCACAAATGAACTGCTCTGCAAATCTCAAGCATTCGTGTATATAATTTGGTACAATATTCGAAGTTTAAAGATTACTATTCAGCCAAAGAATAAGTTAATGTTACTTGTTTCTACATAGCACTCCGGACGTTTCCACGTTGGAAATTACAGCGCTAACGCAGACCCGGCTCCATCTTGTCCACCGAGCGTCCTTCCACAGTCCCGCTTTGCTGAGGTTGATGAGAATGGCCTGAGGGAAATAATTAAATAATTGATGGGTCATTATCGAAAGCAACTGAGAGAAATACAATTTGTGGCGTAAAACTATTCAGAGGTGTGCAACATTTAACATTTTGTAAGCAAACCAAAAGGAAGTTGCATGATAGTTACCTCGCTTTCGCTAGACTGTCAACTCAACTCAACTCAAACTCTTTTATTCTTAAAAAAACCCCCCACTCTTGGCGATACAAGAGAAACACGATAAAACCTTTACAATACATATACATAAAGGAAAGATGGCAGAAAGTACAATTATAGTTTTACAATATAAATACAACATAGTTACTGTTTACAATATAATCATGTAGTCTTTTTCAACCTTGTATCAGCTAAGTTTAGGTATTTTGCTAAATTTTGTGATTGTGCAAGATTTTGCTTCAAAAATAGTTTTTTATAAGTGATTAGATTAGGCAAATATAAGTATATAATTTGTATACTCCCCAGGGGAGTTGAGATTGATAATACGATGTGCCGTTGAGATTGACATCCACTGATCGAGGGGAAAAATATTCCAGCGCCTTGAGCAAGCACTAGTTGCCTGGATATGTGCGCTATATAAATGTCATATCAAATTTAATGGGAATGTATTTCTTTCTTTGTTTAATAAAATCTGGGCATTTAAATAAATAATGGAATTCATCTGCTACAGCAGGTGATTTACAGAGATTGCAGGTTCTGTTTTCACGATCAATGCCATTCCAACGGCCAACTTCAACAGGTAGGATATGGTTACAGGTTTTGTATTTTAAGATTGGTACATGTAATAATAATAATAATAATAAATGGATATTTCTTATGCGCCATAGTCCATCCAGAGCATGCTAAAAGCGCTACATATAAAAAGAGTGGTACATAAGCCGGCAGGAGGAGATAGTTTTCGAAAATCGGGAGATTTTTAATGTATTTGTAATAGAAACCCTTAGGGCTATTTTCTATATCAACTTTCCAACTTTGGTAAAATTGATCTTTTAGGATTGATTCTACCTGAGAAGTTAACAACTGGCATGAAACATTTACGTGGTTATGAAATATATATATAAGATAGACCACATTTATCAAGCATACCTTTTACATATTTGGTCCAAATATCATGTTCGTTTTCTCTATCGCCTTGGATAAGTGCATAATTATAAATTATTTTTGATAGTTTTGGAGTAGTTCCAACATAATGTAGCTTATACCAGTAACAGATTACCCTTTTAGCGGCTAATATATAAAGGGGAACTCTCCCTAGCTCTCCATATACCATATAATTTGGGGTAGAGTTGCGTAAACCAATAGCTAACTTAAGAAATCTCAAATGAGTCTTCTCAATGACTTGTAAATGTTCATATGCCCATGTTTCAGAACCATACAGCAAGATCGGTGAAATCAAAACATCAAATGCTTTCAGTAAACAATCTATAGGTGTATTAAAGTTTCCTGATTTTTTCAAAAGGCAAAACATAGCTTTAGATGCGCTGTCTGAAAGAGTCCATGAGAAAAACCGTTTTTTCTGTAATTATGGTTTACAATGTCGATAAATAGTTTCGTTTGCCTATGTTGAATGCCAATGAATCTCGGAAATTGAACAGACGAAACTATTTATCTTCTAAATATCTACAGAAGCATATCAAAGATTTTGTTTGAGCACATTTGGTTATTGGAAAGGCGATAAAGATGTTCAACATGCTTAAAATGGAAACAAAGGTAGTTAAAACAATGAATGAGTGAGTGAGTTAATATTTAACGTCACATCGGCAATATTTCAGCCATATCGTGACGAGAACATTTGATATAAAATGAAATATATGTATATTATAAAAAACCTGCCGACGAAGGACAGTAAAACAACTAGAATATCACAATTTCAAGTAAAACTAGCGTAGAAAGTTCAAACAAATAGCACTATTTGGACAACACAATATAAAAAAGTGTCTAGAGATCGCCAACATTACTGAAGGGAGATCACCATACTAGGGACCATGGGGACTTACATTACTTTTGCTACCTGCATGGACCCTAGCTGGATTTACACCATCCCTTCAGCCATTGGCGTTGATGCTGAAATTAGGCCATACATTAAAAACACAACAAATCTACGATTAATAACCTGGTACACTTAAACTGACTTCAAATGTTTTGGGACTTACATACCCTTGCAGGAGGACAATAATTTTACGCTTCGTCAACCCCCTTTGAGGGGACAGCCACGAACAATCTCAGTTACTAATTCAAACTACTACTAATAAAATATATATCTATTTACAAATCACTGAACAAATCTAATTCCTTTAAAAATGCAATAATTAAATGAGAACTGACATTATTAAAAAGATCCTTGAATGTTTTGACATTGGTTAAAACAATGAAAACATCGAAGATCACCTGGTCGGTTGGAGCAATCTGGTCGGTTTGTTTGTACAGGCTACAGTCCACATAATTCCGTATTGCTGAAAACAAACAGACTTCGGATCTTAATTGGGTTATTCACTAAGCAGTCTGTTCTACCTGGAACAAGAAATATATGTCCTGAGTCATAAGTTTAAGTGAATCTGTCTTCTTTATTTCTTCATCATGCTGTTCAGTGAGCAGTGTTATACCACAGGGGTCGCTAGGTTTGTCCGGTATACTTTGTTGTTTAAAATTCCAACTATATGGTGGCAGTCTGTAAATAATCGAGTCTGGACCAGACAATCAAATGATCAGCATCATCAGCATCGATTTATGCAATTGGAATACGATGACATGTGTCAACGAAGCTAGCAAGCCTGTCCACCCGATCTCTTTAGTTTACTAAGCATGGGTTGCTCAGAACCAATTCTAACCCGGATCGTCATAGATTCCAGTAAACTACGGTTGTAACAAACTCAAAGGTTAGTTCGTTATAACCATAGTGTTTACGACTGGAATACCGGCCGGGAACCAAAAACAAATACGGTTTATTGTATGTATTCCTCAGAAAAAAGGTACGGAAATCAGTGTTCTCCAATGGTGTTCATTTCTCATGCACAGTGTACGAACTGCAGACTTCATATATACCTCACATCCTTTCGTAACTCTCAGACATCATCGTACTTCCTCAACAATGTTCAGAGTCAAATACAGAGTTCAATAAAAAATCAAACATAATCGTGATGGTATATTTTCAGAAGGTCATTTGTGCAGTCATGAACAAGCGAATGTTCATTTGCTTGAAAGTGTGTTCCTTGGCTGCTATTATCGGGATGGTTGTCACACTCGAAATCTGTCGAAAGCCATTTGGTCCTAAGATGTGTGAGGACCTATGTCAATGGACTGCTGGATGTACGTCTTATATCTACTCGGCCTCCAGTCTCAGTTGTTACATCGGTAATGTACACAATGGAAACGAACAGAAATGTGTTCCCGATAAACCGCAGGTAGGACGCTACAGTGACATAGGTACCATATTTCACTAAAAGCAAGTGGTCCATTCTTAACAATTGGCAAATATAGATAATGTTTAATGCCACGACGTTATTTTGGCTCTAAAGTAGTTTAACTTTTTGACATTGTTGCTGGACATCACCAAATGTATCTGTACAGAATTTCAATATTTGTTGAAATGTTACCAAACTGTTACTGATGGTCGATGAAGTGTACTCTGCTTTTACCTTTGTTAAGAACATGTAGGACGTCTTGTCTGAAAGCACTGCTAATTGAATCTAGTTGTGAACAGGAATCAAGTGTCTTGTTTTTTTCAGATACCTGAAAGTAAATTTATGGTGAAAGATTAGATCCGTTGAATTCTTTAAATGATCCTTCTTCATTTAATTAAATCATATTGAAACTGTATATCGTACAATATAACACATACATTTGACTATTTTTAGTTATTGTCTAACAACCCAATGTACAATTTTATTTTGTAAACTAATTATGTGTGAAAGATGAAGGCTTGATGTTGTAACTGGATGGATGTCTGATCGCCCTATTGTCATACAAGGACGATTTTGTGGTGATGGTTCCATGCAATATGCGATCCGACAAAAGAAAACCACATACTCTGGATCTGGCTTAAATAACTGTTTTTACTAAGTGTTATATCAGATCCTTGAACATAAGGTAATCTTAAGATGCAAAATGTTTGATGTACCTTTTTGATTTTGTTTGTTTGTACAGTTTAGTACGTACTGGATATATGGCAATGTATAGTGCTGTGAGTTTTCTAAATCATTCACTAATGCTGGTAAAAAGTAGATGCCTCACCATATCATCTAAAGGCTAACACTATTTGTTGCTGGTGATTCCAGGTAATGGTCATTCCAGCAAAACCATTGTCATGTCCACGAAATTCCAAGGTCATTGAGAGCAGAACAAGGGGACTTCAGTGTGTGAAAGCTCGCAGTCAAGGTGGGCGATTTTCGTTAAGTAATCCCGTTTAATAAAGAGAAAATTACCCTTCAGGAAATCAAAGATCTTGACATTGTATGAGGAAAGAAATATGTTGCTTTTTACTGTTTATTCTCGCTATCTGAACGAATAAACGAGTAACGAGTAAGCGCCCATTGTTGGTATCAGTGTCCACATATTACAGTCACCTGACTGTTTACTGTTGCTAGTGTTATCTCCAAAATGAAGGGATATTAATGCAAAAATATCTATTTTGGCTGAAATATGCTCTGTAGATCGTTTAAGTTAGAGTCACTAACGTCTCGTTCATTTGATGCACAAAGAGTCAATACATATTAGTAAAACTAAGTAACATAACCCAATCAAAATTATAAGTAATCACAGCTACGGTTTGACATTATTTGAACGCGAGTAAGTCACTTTAAACTAGTAATGAGTAGCTAGGGACTATAGCCTACCATCTACGTGGCATTCGCCAGAAACACATGTACAAAAAGCAAAAATATAACATCAAATCTTTTGCCACATTGCTGATAAAACTCTGCCGAAAGCAAAATCCGATGGTATAATTAACTATGCTTCTTTGTCGACACTGTGGGCTTTTATCGTGTGTCGATCTACCAATCAGAAAGTTGCAGAGGTCGTTTATTGTTTTAATGACCAAGAGTAAAGTCTTGCTCTCACTGTGTACCGTCCCAATGGTTCCTGCAGGAGAGGTTTTCATCTCGCCAATACACTGACGTTGGCAGTTCTTCAATTATAACGACTGCAAATATTTTGTAGTTTATCATTACATCCATATGACATTGCTGTACATGAAAATCTTTTGACATCTGTAAGGTCGACTGCATTTAAGTCTATTAGAATAATATTATGGTGATATGCGTTTCCTAAATCCTTATTTTCATGCACAGGATGGAGTGACTTTCACAGTTAAATGTTTGTTGACTGAAGTGGAACAATTGCTTTCGATGCCTGATGTATGCTGGTTGACTTGTGTCTGTGAAATATGTTTTGTCTTTTCAACATTAATGAATCCACGGAGTATGTTCAAAGCCATATGCGACGATTCTTTTGGTTTTACGTTTGAAGTACTGTCAGAAATAGAAACCCCCACCCCACCCCACCCCCAAGTTTTTAGGCTGTTATTCTGTATCCCTAAAAATTGCACAACTGCAAATAGCATGTGTCGAAATAACCCACATCGGCCTAATTGTGTGTTCAGTGGGATGCGTAATAGGATATCCAGAAAAGCATGTTTACTTGTAAAATCGGGCAAAACTACGAATAGCTGCTGAAAACAATAGATCAGTCTATAGATGGCAATTAGGTCGCTCAGCCAAGTATGACGACAGACTGTCGACTCACCTGGCATGAAATGCATGTGCTTGCTAAAGGCACAAAGGGTCATCTCAAACATCCCACGGTTGTTTTTCGGTTTGACATAATAGGTCTTCAAAACGTCTAGTGCAGTATGTTTTACCTATAAATTGAGATTTGAATTCTGGGTTGGATAATCAAACGCATGTTTGCCAGTGTGTAATTTGGCATGGTTTGGTGTTTGAATTTGAGTGAGTGAGTTTAGTTTTACGCCGCACTCAGCAATATCCCAGCTATATGGCAACGATCTGTAAATAATCGAGTCTGGACCAGACAATCAAGTGATCAAACAGCATGAGCATCGATCTGCGCAATTGGGAACCGATGACATGTGTCAACCAAGTCAGCGAAACTGACCACCCGATCCCGTTAGTCGCCTCTTACGACAAGCATAGTCGCCTTTTATGGCAAGCACATGGGTTGCTGAAGACCTATTCTACCCCGGATCTTCACGGGTCGTGTTTGAATTTGACGTTCAAAGACTGTGGGTTTATTGGAAGCAATTTCACGTCAATTTCATTCTAATTTAAACTATGGCACCCCACCCCCCAAAAATGTCTTTAAAAAGAAAGTCACATCATAGAACTTATTTATCAAAGGCGGCAGACTTCAGTTTCAGGCAAAGGAATAAGGATTGTAGTTAATACACATGTGTTTCAAAAGCGCCAGCATCTGTCTGTGGACCTTCAATTCTAGAAATAATCTTCCATGAAAATGCAGGGAAAAACAACACAAACCTAAAGGCAATTTCATGGCATTGTAGCCTTTGTAGTGTCAATACAATATGTATTGAGTAACATGTAGCTTGAAATGTATTTGAAAATGAATTCTATCCTGGAATTATTACAAAAGGTGTTTAAAAATCAAATTACATGTATTCATGAAGTGATTGTCTGTCGCTTCCCCGACAAACGTTTCAGATCTGATTGGTCAAAACATGTTGGTTCAATATGATGATAAGCTCTTAATTCCTTTCAGAGAAGAGAATAACAGCATTACGAAGGAAGAAGAAATTGACTCGTATCTTGCTATATTCAAAGTATTCGTCACGCTTGAGCAACCTTCAGATCTCCATTGAGAAAGGGAGGATAAAAAGGTTTCCGAAACCGCCATGTTGTTCACAATTGTATGCTGTAGCATACATTCAATCAAGTACTGGAATAATCGTGAGCACAAAACAGGGACTTATGACCGCACCGCTTGATTCATCGAGATATACCACACTAAACTCCAGTCTCAGACTGTTGGATATGGCTGTTGATGACGACATAGGGTTGGTGTTCATGTTGCGAAAGCGTGTTAACAAACACAACAATAGTCTTATTGCAATGAATACCTTCACCTTCCGTTACATACAGGTACATACTTTTACAGGGGCAGTAGCAAGGCATATAGCCATAGATGCTGAACGAAATGTATGCTATGTCATGAC
Source organism: Haliotis rubra (assembly GCF_003918875.1). Classification (NCBI taxonomy): domain Eukaryota; kingdom Metazoa; phylum Mollusca; class Gastropoda; order Lepetellida; family Haliotidae; genus Haliotis; species Haliotis rubra. The sequence continues at coordinate 2,214,956 of NW_025767424.1, forward strand.
GCTTATTTCGATAACATCATTAAATTATGATGGTCAGAACGTGAAGGTTCTTCACAAAGGGATTATGATAACGGAGGCGACAATCAACCCATTGCTGGATGTTCTTTATTTTATTCAAAAGCAGCATGTAATGACGCTGTCTTTATCTGATAATAAGGTGACTATGCCAAAAGAATTGACTGCTAGAGATTTGATATACAACGACAATGCCCTCTACATTATGACGCATGAAAGGATCGAGAAAATAGTTCGAAACAAGACTGTCATTGTCTGTTCTCGTAAAATGTTTAAGGATTACAGAATGATTCTTTTACCATAAGCAGATTGTTACCTGTTCATATGGGCATGTGGACAGAAGTATTATATTTATAATTCGACGAGGCTCAGTATGAATGGTCTCTTGGGTCTGGCCTCGATCGCATCATCTTTGCCCTTGCTTCCATATATCGCCATGGTCACATGAAGTAATATTTCCTAATTGTACTACTGTACATTTTGATGGATTTGGGGAAAATGTATAAAAAATCCAGGTTTCATTTTACATGAACTCTAAATGATAAGTATAACTAGTTTTGATTATTCGACGAATATAGTGGATTTGGTGTGCTCATTAATCGTTTTCAGTTTATCTGTATTATAGTGATGGAGACATATTAAATCCATTATGCAAACTGTTGTCCAGTCTATTCCTTTCACCGCAACTTTTGTATCTTTACAGAAAAGCATTGGCCATCACGCCAGTGAAACGCTTGCCCACAGTGGCATCACAAGGGAGGGGCTGTTGGTTGCCCTTTATATTCTTTTATGAATGAAGGTATTTCACGATCACGTGAAACATAGAGAGGTCAAGTATAATCGTGTATTGTGGTCATATTGATTCAGCGGGGGAAATGTACATTTGTGTAAGGCTAGTGAAGATCCGGGTTAGAACTAATCTTCAGTAACCCATGTTTGTCGTAAGATGCGACTAACAGGATCGGATGGTCATGGTCGCTGACTTGTTTGACAAGTCATCGAATCCCAATTGCGTAGATCGATGCAAATGATGCCGATCACTGTATAGTCTGGTCCAAACGCGATTGTTTACAGACTGTCGCTATATAGCTGGAATATTTCTGAGTGCGGTGTTAACTGGGAAACAAACATAATTACAAAACAAATCATACAATGGAAACATTTTGGTAAGTAAGAATAACATACATGGATTAACAATGTATTTATACAACCAAGTGATAACTGTGTTGAAGAATGTGTACGTTAGCATTCCAACTTCTAACTTACTGATAGAAGATCCAGGTAAGAATCGGTCTTGAGCTACACACACTTGTCCCAAAGGCAACTACAAGGACTAGGTGGCCAGATCTACTGACTTTGTGGATGTATGTCATCATGGCATCATGCCACAAGTTTGTTTGGAATGCACGGGGACCTCAGGCTTATAATTGATCTTTATTTAAAAATGTGAGTGCACTAACATCTCTGGGGGGCTGATTTTGGGTGGCAGTTCCGGTCGTTCGTGTTCAACTGGTATTAATTGATTAAAATGATAAAGTTACAAACACGGGAGTAAAGCATCAATAATGCACCACACAGGCTCATTTACTGGTTTCACATTCTCATCAATGTTCACTTGCATGTTCTATCAATCATATATCTTATTTATTCCTCCTGCCGTGTAAAATCATCAATACACATGTACTTATTGGCATTAATCATGGAAAGTGGTCGTGCACATGCATAGTCTAAACAGTTACTTCTGCTTGTGCTACACGATCAATTTGACTATATTTATAATGGGATCTGAGTGATAGTTTTGACCACGTACATAGTGCCTTGAAGAAGGCACTTTATATTGAGGACCAGAGCACTTATACAAGAATTACATGTTTATAGGTTCGTTCAGAATCAAACATGGGCCCCAGTTTCTGTTTTCTTAATTACACGTGAATATGATCATGTGTGGTGTGGTATTTTCTTCTTCATAGCCCTTAGGCAATTGAGGAGTTCATACTACCTAATGCAAGACATGTCCTAGGTACCTTCTCTTCTGAAAATAGAAACAACAAATACCTCTCTACACCCATGAGAAACAATTCTGTCTGCATCATGAGATTGCGTCTGCTGCCACTGCACCCATCTCAGATGTACGACGCTGTCTGCGAACAATTGAGTCCGAACACACAGGTGATTGACAGCATGTAATACGATGACAAAGTATCTGAATCACAATCAAATAGTGATGATATCAGGTGACCGTTCCCTGCCCCAACGACGACACTCGTCATAAACATATGCAAAGGCTATTCAACTGCCCACCAAAACAAATCGGGAACGTTTGGTAGAAGTCAATTGCATGACATATTTTTGTCACTGAAGCATCAAATTTTGAAATCCACGCAAGCCAAAGAAGAGGTATCATAATTGGTTTTATCTGGCCCAAAATGCTTTTCTTCCAAACATTTAACCAAATGATGAGAAATCGATTCATTATTAAGGTCATATTGCTTGCTGAAGCGTTCCAGTCATGGCAACAGAATGATGAGTATTGAACCCAGAAGATTATTGATTCCACATCAGAAGTTTGTAACTTTGTTGCACTAAACGAGAATATGATGGAAGAAAGAGACATTCATGAATCAAGGGGCAAAGAAGACTCATAGCCAACTGCAACATGATACAACTCGTGCAAAGTAATGAGGATTCTTGTGTTAACCAAAAGTGCTAGATCTCTTCTTAAAATGATACTTGTGACATATCCAAGCTAAAACGATTTCTTCTTGTTGAACCTTCATTTGATCATTGACCTTTATTGCACCCCCAGAAAATACAAAGCAAACAACAACAACAAACAAACAAACTAAAACAACAAAGAAGACACCCACCCCAAAAATGATCTAAACAACTTAGCATATAAGAGAAAGTATGCCATCGATTTTTATAGCGATTAATGTAGTCAGATTATGGTATGTACAGATAAAATCATTGAAGTGGGGTATACAACATGAATGTAATGATATAATACATAACATGAATAGTCTTGGGTACAGACGCACTGCCAACCTTATTGTTTCAAGTGGACGTTGTAGTCATTGGCACAAGTATAAAACGTTGTCTAAATGATGTCATTGATTTGGAAAATTACTTGCACCGCATTTACAAACAATTAACGAAGCCACACTCTCGGTCACGGAAAGAAATCATATAGCTTGTATAGTATTATTGACAACTTTGGTTAAATCACAAAAGAACTCCACTCAATAATAGAAAAGCAGTGACAATGAAGCTTTGATCTGAATAAGCGTTCTCAAATAACACCAACATGTTATACAATATTCCAAATTTCGAACAGTGCACTCAGCTTTTAGGATTTGTTTCGCGAACACCTGGTGTCACTACTGATTTTCAGTTCTCTATTGATATAGTTTTCACTGTTTATTAGTCAGGTACCCCAGATGAAATGTTGGTGGCTAATCGACTTGGATGATTGTGTCTTGTGTCGTTGCGCTCATTTCATCAATCCCTGGTTTCACTTGTCAAGGCCCGATGTTTTACAGCCAACCTGCTGAGATATATGGCGTAACAACTCCCCAGCGCCGAAATAAATGATAAATAAATTACATCCTGGGGTAATAATGTTGGATTCACAATCAGTTGATATTGAAAAACATAACTACATCCCAGTAAGCTCTACACATAAAGACACCATACCAGAGTTTCATACAGATGACCACTACTACTTGTCTTCATGAGTAGGATGGGTAAGTATTCCTATATGTTGGGTAAGCATTCCTATATGTTGCCATCAATGCGAAACGGAAGTTTGTCTCTACCATTAAGATGAAGACAAGGGATCAGTATACATGCAGATGAACTGGACACTCCTTGAAATCTACTTTCAAGTCATCAGTCATGTCAATTGTAGAAAGGTATATTTCAGTGGACAAAAACGGATTCAGGCAACTGCATCGAATTATGTGCGTTGCACAATAAAATTATGACACATAATGTCCTTCGAGCTATGAAAACAAATTAGCGGCAAGGGATCAGATTTCCACGTTCCATTTATAGCCTCAAATTGTGAAAGGAAATATTGAACAACAGTACATGAATGATTTAGTTTGATGATAAGGTTTTGATCTCCAAGCGACATGCAGTGGGAGCAACATATTAGCAACATATGAGCAAATTATTCCTTCTTCACACAAGGCAGGGTTTGGTCGTCACCAACAAGCGGTATCCCCTTTTCAGTTAGTATTATTATATTGAATAGTACTAAACTGTATTTGTCATTCTCAATGGCATTATGATTTTAAAACTGTTTTGAGTTGTGTTGTTACTCAAAGGTTAGTTCGTCATAACTATAGGTTTTACGCCTGTGTTATATTGGCCGGGACCCCCAAAGAAATACGTTTTTCTGTATATATATTCCTCAGAAAGTTTTTTGTTATAAACGTTTGCTTCTTATGGAAATGGGCGGTGGGGTAGCCTAATGGTTAAAGCGTCTGCTCGTCAGGTTGAATGCCCGGGTTCGATACCCCACATGGGTACAATGTGTGAAGTCAATTTCTGGTGTCCCCACCGTGACATTGCTGGAATATTGCTGAAAGCGACATAAAACCATACTCATTCACTCACCCTTACGGAAATCACCGTTCTCCATTGGTGTTCATTTCTCATGCACAGTGTACGAACTGCAGAGTTCATATACACCTCTCAGCCTTTTGTAACTCTCAGACATCATCTTACTTCTTCAACAATTCTCAGAGTAAAATACAGAGCTCAATCAAAATTCAAACATTACCGTGATGGTATATTTTCAGAAGGTCATCTGAGCAAACATGAACAAGCAAAGTTTCATTTGCTTGAAAGTGTGTTCCTTGGCTGCTATTATCGGGATGGTTGTCACACTCGAGATGTGTCGAAAAGTACTCTGCCCTAAGGTGTGTCAGGACCTATGTCAGCGGACTGCTGGAAGTACGTCTTATGTTTACTCTGCCTCCAGTCTGAGTTGTTACATCGGTAATGTACACAATGGAAGCAAACAGATATGTGTTCCAGATAAATCTCAGGTAGGACGCTACAGTGGTCCAGTTACCGTATTTCCTACAAGCAACTTGTCCATTCTAAACAATTGGCAAATATAGATAATGTTTAATGCCACATCGTTATTTTGACTATATATTAGTTTAACTTTTAGACTTTGATTCTGGACATCACCAAATATATCTGTACAATTCAAGTCAACAGAATTTCAAGTTTTCTTGAACTTTTACGAAACTGTTACTGATGGTCGATGAAGTGTACACTGCTTTTACCTTTGTTAAGAACATGTAGGACATCTTGTCTGAAAGCACTGCTCATCGAATGTAATTGTGAACTAGTTACATTGAAAAATAGCAGGAACAAACTGCAATGTTTAGATGCGTGTAAATTATTAAATGATCTTTCTTCATTTAATGCATCATATTGGAATTGTATATTGTGTAATAAAACACATACACATTTCAATATTTCCAGTTATTGTCTAACAACCCAATGGACTATTTTACTTTGTAAACGATAGTTTTAATGATGTGTGAAAAATGAAGGCTTGAGGTTGTAACTAGGTGGATGTCTGATCGCCCTATAGTCATACAAAGACGACTTTGTGGTAATGGCCCTAGTAACATAATTCGAGAAAAGAAGAAAAATCATGCTTAAATGTCTGTTTTTGTGTTTTATCGGATCCTTGAACATAGAGTAATCATAAGATGCAAAATGTTTTATGTAAATGTTTTAGTTTTGTTTGTTTGTACAGTTTAGTACGTACAGGATATATGACAATGCATAGTGCTGTGAGTTTTCTAAAACTAATGCTGGTAAAGAGGTATATGTCTCACCTTATTATCTAAAGGCTAACACTGTTTGTTGCTGGTGATTCCAGGTAATGGTCATTCCAGCAAAACGAGTGCAATGTCCACGACATTCCAAGGTTATTGAGAGCAGAACAAGGGGATTTCGGTGTGTGAAAGCTCGTAGACAAGGTGGGCGATTTTCGTTTAGCACTACTGTTCAATAAAAGAGAACATTCCCCTCCAGGAAATCAGAGATCTTAACATTGCCCGAGGAAAGAAATATGTTGTTTTTCACTGGATAGTCTCTCTATCTGAACCAATAACCGAGAAACGTGTAAGCGGTTATTGTTGGTATCAGTATCCACATATTACAGTCACCTGACTGTTTAATGTTACTGGTGTTATCTCCAAACCGAATGGAAATCAATGCAAAAATATCCATACTGGTTGAAATAGATAATTTAAGTTAGAGCTACTAACGTCTCGTTCATTTGATTCACAGAGAGTTAATATAGATTAGTGATATAACCCCATCAAATCTATAAGCAATCACAGCTATTGTTCGACATTTTTTTCAAGACGAGTAAGGCTCAACTAGTAATGAGTAGTAAGTGACTATAGCCTACCATCTACGTGGCATTCGCCAGAAACACATGTACAAAAAGCGAAAATATAACACCAAATCTTTTGCCACATTGCTGATAAAACTCTGCCGAAAGCAAAATTCGACGGTATAATTAACTAAACTTCTTTGTCGACACTGTGGGCTTTTACCGTCTGTCGATCTACCAATCGGAAAAGTTGCAGAGGTCGTTTATTGTTTTAATGACCAACAGAAAAGTCTTGCTCTCACTGTGTACAGTCCCAATGGTTCCTGCAGGAGAGGCAACAACTCTTCCAAGTGAATGGTACCATTTGGCTTTCATCTCGCCAATACACTGACGTTGGCAGTTCTTCAATTATAACGACTGCAAATGTTTTGTATTTTATCATTACATCCATATGACATTGCTGTACAAGATAATCTATTGACATCTGCAAGGTCGACAGCATTTAAGCCAATTAGAATATGGTGATATATGTTTTCTAAAATCCTAATTTATATGCACAGGATGGAGTGACTCTCAGAATAAAACGTTTGTTGACTAAAGTGGAACCATTTCTTTTGATGTGAGATGTGTAATAGGATGTTCAGAAAAGCACGTTTACTCGTAAAATCGGGCAAAACTTGGAAAAAGTACGAATAGCTGCTGAAAACAATAGATCAGACCATAGATGGCAATTTACGACAGACCGTCGACTCATCTGGCATGAAATGCATGTGCTGCACAAGGGGTCATCTAAAACATATTTGATGCTTTTTCATTTGTGTTGAATATGTCTCGTCTATTGATTAACACCCTATGTGTATTTCTGTCATAATGTTTATGTAAACGATTAACTATGATACCCATAGAAAAGCTTAAATTAGCCATCGTATTAAATGTCTCAGGATATATAGGTGACATGACCATCCGAAGATCGACAGGACATGATATTATTTGTAAATTGTTATGACATGCCGTTTACTCCCCAAGTTTAATTACCCTAAAGGTATATTTGATATTAGCTGATATCTCTATACCTCAGCGCGACCCCAACAACCCTCCTGATTTGGCTTTTGAGACGACCCCTCTTACCTGTTTGTTTTTATAGTGATTGTGAGACTCCGTGGTAGCTACATCCTTAATAGTTGCAGTATTAAAGTTTTTATGTTTTACCTCAGCTATCGTTCATAATGAAGCTAAGTCTAATTTCAAAATGGGCATTTAAGAAGTGACCTTTGTAATACAATATTATCGCACACTAATTTGCATAAAGCCATGGTCTGTTCCAAATAACTCCCTTTGGACCGCATTGCTCATTTCTGCACTAATCTTTCCTCAGTAAAGTCCCTTTTCACATTTCCTATCTCCTTACCACTGAGACTGTATTTAGGCCGTACTTAGTTTAACAAATATTTCACACTTTCACTTAATAACTAAATAAATTGTAGCTATAAATGTGAAAAAAATGTTATTTTTTTCTATTTCAGACAGTACTTTATTGAAGAATGTTTTAGCTATTAATAAATGCAGATTTGAATTCTTGGTCGACCATTAAGCATGTGTTTGCCAGTGTGTAATTTGGCATGATTTGGTGTTTGAATTTGCGTCCAAAGACTGTGGGTTTATTGGAAGCAGAGTAACTTTAACGTCAAGTTCATTCTAATTTGAACATAACCCATAGTTTGTCGTAGTAAGCTATGGCACACACCCAAGATAACAGTAACACGAAAGTCACATTATCTATCTGGTTAAAGAACTTGTCTAATAAAGACTTCAGCCTTCAGTTGGGCAAAAGTATAGGGATTGTAGTTAATACGCATGTTTCCAATAACGTCAGCATCTGTCTGTGGATCTTCAGTTCTAGAGATGATCTGTCATGAAACGTAGCACCTACAGTGCCCGAAAAACAATACCTTTGCATTGTGGCCTTTTAGCCACACTACAATATTCCCTGAGTAACATTTGACTTTAAATGTATTGAAAATACATTATATACTATTCTGGAATTGTTAAGAACATTTCACAAAAGGAGTTCTACAATCAAATTATTCATGAAGTGCCTGTCTGTCGCCTCCACGGCTTGCATTACACATCTTGTCGGTCAAAACATGTTGGTTCAATATGATGATAAGCTTTTAATTCCTTTCAGAGAAGAGAATAACAGCATTACGAAGGAAGAAGAAATTGACTCGTATCTTGCTATATTCAAAGTATTCGTCACGCTTGAGCAACCGTCAGATCTCCATTGAGAAAGGGAGGATAAAAAGGTTCCCGAAACCGCCATGTTGTTCTAAACTGTATGCTGTAGCATACATTCAATCAATTACTGGAATAATCGTGAGCACAAAACAGGGGCTTATGACCGCACCGCTGGATTCATCGAGATATACCACACTAAACTCCAGTCTCAGACTGTTGGATGTTGATGATGCCAAAGGGTTGGTGTTTATGTTGCGACTGCACATTAACAAACACAACCATACTCTTATTACAAATGAATACTATCAACTTCCGTTACATCCCTGTATATACTTTTACAGGGGCAGTAGCAAGGCATATAGCCATAGATGCTAAACGAAATGTATGCTATGTCATGACGTTTGTTTCAATACCATCATTAAATTTCGATGGTCACGATGTGAAGGTTCTTCACAAGGGAGAATGATAACGAAGGCAACAATCAACCCACTGCTGGATGTTCTTTATTTTTTCCAAAAGAAGCATGTAATGACGCTGTCTTTATCTGATAGTAAGGTGACCATGCCAAAAGAATTGACTGTTAGAGATTTGATATACGATGACAAATCCCTCTATATTATGACAGATAACGGGATCGAAAAAATTGTCGGAAAGAAGACTGTTGTTATCTGTATTCGTAAATCATTTTCTGGTTACAAAATGCTCCTTTTACCTTAACCAGAATGTTACTTGGGCATGTAGAGAATTGTGTGCAGAGTTGGCCATAAGGGCATAAGGAGATTTGGAACAGAGGAGCGCCATTAACACCGACGACTTAGTGTTTATATTATTGAATGATATTCGTTTATACAAGGGGTCATTGGTGACTTTATTTACTAGATTTAAGAGAATTTGTTTGTTATTTGCTTACGTATTGTTTGGAGCTTTTGTTTGAAACCGCTCATTGATACCCTATCGATCTCATTTCCTTTAGGTATCATACTACACAGTTGCCATGGTGCAACAAGCTGTTACTTGACATAAAGATGATTCTCGATTATCCAGTGTATAACCGATTCAAATAATACGATCCTGAATATTTGTTTTATCAAACTATTTTGTATGTTGCCTACGTATGTGAAAATACTGCTTAGAGAACTATAAATGGTTTGATGTAACAACTGAAGACGGAAATGACAAAGCTTGTTTGTAGGTATTCATGATTATACTTCGTCGAGGCTTAGTAAGCATGATCTCTTGGGTCTTTCCTCGATCGCATCACCTTTGACATGGCTTCCATATATCGTCAAGGCTGCAGGAAGAAATATTATATAACATGTGTTGACATTTTGATTCATTTGGTGTAATTTATAAAAGGTCAGGTTTCATTTGAGATGAACTCTATAAAGTTTTGATTTTTGAATTAATCGAGTGCTTTGGTTTCGCGCTCATTAGTTCCTATGTATTATAGTGATGGAGACATATTAAAGCCATAATGCAAAATTTTGTCCAGTCTTTTCCTTTCTGCAACTTTTGTATCGTTTATTTCCAGACTTTCGCCATACAGCTGGAATATTACTGACTGCGTTAAACAGCAAACAAGCAAATAATTACAACACAAACCATACAAAGGATACATTTGGTACGTAAGAATAAGGGACATGGATCAATAACGTCTTTATATACTCTTAAAAAAAAGAAACTTGACATGGGAACAATTTGAATTCAGGAAAATATTTGACACAAACCATCCATGCTGAATCCCAACATGTCGAGAAATAGTTGCCGTCGACAAATAGTTTGAAAAAGGAAACGTTGAACAAAAACGTAACGTTACACTTACGTGTGCATCATGAAATTGTGTATCACCCCAGGCTGAACCCATGGCTGTAGGCTTTAAAAAAGCCACATCAACGGTACTCTACATGCATTCCTTTAACCCAGTATAGACGACAAAAAATGTCAAGACTGACAGAAGCTCAAAGACACAACGCAATCGGCCGTTTACAAGGACGGACATCTCAGCATGAGGTGGCAAGGTACTTCGGCGTGTCCAGACAGACCATCCCAAACCAAAGGAACCGATACAACAATACTGAGAGTGTTAATGACAGACCCAGGTCAGGTCGACCTGGAGCTACTACCGCCGCACAGGATCGCTATATCCGGTTGCGACATCTTCGTTCACGCACCACGCCGCAACATCCACAACAACCCAAATCTATGGACTGCTCCGAATCTCCGACCAGACGGGAAGCCGGACTTTTTGCCAGAAGACGTAACCGTCTTGACACAACGTCACCGGACTGAACGTCTAGAATGGTGCAAACAACGAGTGAGATTGCCATGGGCAAGATGTAGGAAATTGTGTTCTCAGATGATTCTCAGTTTCTTCTCAGACGTGCTGATGGACTTTCACGTGTATACAGACGTCGGAACGCGGTTACGCCGATGACTGTGTACAACAGGTCGATCGATTGTGTGGTGGAGGTGCCATGGTGTGGGCGGATATCCATCATAATGGCCGGACAGCTCTTGTGCACGTGGCAGGTGCATTGAATGGGGTTCGCTACAGAGGCGGTATTTTGAAACGTCACGTCGTTCCCTTCATCAACATCAACGTCCAGCATGACAATGCTCGACCTAACGTTGCATGTGTTTACCAGGAATTCCTCCAGCACAACAACGTTCAGGTGTTACCATTACCTTCTCGATCACCCGATTTTTCCTCCATTGAACATCTATGGGATACTCTTGGTCGATGCTTGCGTCAGCGTAATAGGCCACCTCAGACACTACAAGAACTGCACGTAGCACAGCATGTCAAGTTTCTTTTTTTTAAAGAGTATACAACCAGATTGTAATTGTGTTAAAGAATGTGTTCGTTATACGTTCTTAGCACTCCAACTTCTAAATTTCTCATATAAATTAATTTATGATCGACCCATGCAGGTGGCAAAAGTACTGTATGTCCCCGTGGTTCCTAGTATGGTGATCTACCTTCAGTTGCTGGCGATGCTCAGCCCGATTTTATATTGTATTGTCCTAACTTCAAATCCAATTTTAGAGTGAGTGAGTTTTACGCCCCACTCAGCAATATAGCAGCTATATGGCGGCGATCTGTAAATAATCGAGCCCGGACCAGACAATCCAGTGATCAACAACATGAACATTGATCTGCGCAATTGGGAAACGATGACATGTGTCAACCAAGTCAGCGAGTCTGACCACCCGATCCCGTTAGTCGCCTCTTACGACAAGCATGGGTTACTGCAGGTTCATTCCAACCCGGACCTTCACGGGTTCCATTTTTAGAGATAGATGCTAGTTTTAATTCTTGACACTGTGATATTCTAGTTGGTTTTACTGTCCTTCGTCGACAGTTTTTAGAATTTATGCATTTATCATAAATAATTTATAACTATTTTAGTCACGTTATGGCTGAAATATTGCCGATGTGACTAGCGCGACCGCTGTGACATTAAACCCACTCACTAATTTATGATGGTATATACCAACATATACCAAGTGCAATGAATTAGATGTAGAGGACGACCCAGCTAAGAACTGGCCTTTAGCAACACACACTTGTCGTAAAGGCGACTAGAGGGACTGGGTGGCCAGATTTGCTGACTTTGTGGATGTATGTCATCATGGCATCATGTCACAGGTTTCTCTGGAATGTACATGGGCCTCAGGCTTTTAATAAAGAAGACTGACTCATCTTTATTCACGAACATCGTTGGGGAGCTGATTGTGGGTGGCGGTTCTGGTCGTTCGTGTTCAATTGGTGTTACTTGGTTTAAAAGATAAAATAACACATACGGGAGTAGAACGTCAATAATGCACCACACAGGCTTATTTGTTAGTTTCACATCCCCACCAATGTTCACTTGCATGTGGGCACCTGCTATTAATCAATTTATTTATCAGTCCTGCCTCAGTGTAAAATCAGCGATATACCTATTGGCATTGGTCATGCAAACTCGTCGTGAACATGCATGTCCGTTTATTTTCTACGGTTACCTGATATTCTGCTTGTGTTATACGATCAATTTAAATATATTTATAATGGGATCTGGGTAATAGTTTTCATCACGTACATGGTGCCGAAGTTTACAGTTCTATGCCCTTGAAGGAGACACTTTATATTGAGGACCAGAGCAGTTATATCGCATGGAACTTAGTAAATTTTAGAATACAAATGGTAATTACATCATATTTCTTTGTTGCTTGTTGGATTCTCACCTAGTTGATGTAATTTGGTTAACACGTAACAAAAATAATTTACTTTACATTTGGATTTACCCAATACCTTTATAACCACAAACATCCATGGTTTGATGTAGATTTAAAAAGGATAAAGCACGATAAATATATGTAGATTTCTGTTACTTTCATAATATTGGAAATAAGTTCACAGTGAAAACTTAAAGCTGGGTACTTCGTAGTTTAAACGTCTCTTAATATAATTATTTAGGATGTTATGTTAGAATAGTCTCTATTGGTCTAAAGCAGTCAACAACCGTGTTAGTAAAGCGAAGAACGCTTTATCTTCAGTGATTAAATAATATGTCAATTATCGTTTTGTTAAACATATTTGATTTGCAGATTAAGCAAAGTATCTGAAATGGTTAAGAAATTTGTGGTTTCCATAAATGGAACATCATTGAGAAACGTGACCAATTTGAGAAAATGATACATTTTTGTAATTTTTTGCAGAATGTTGGCTCTTTATCACGAGTCGTTAATTACTGGTTCAAATTGATTGCCCAAAGATAAATAACCACAGCAATGCTATGTAACGTTGTAAAACGTTACAAAATTGCTCGGAAAACTTGGGTTTATTATATCAAATATGTCTTAATCAATTATGGATTTCGTTTTGTTTGGTTAACGCAAGGAGTTGGCAATTAAAGAACTGTTCTTAAAAGAATTTCATCTCAAATAAATCATTGTCAAAAACAATGAATAATGACAATAAGCATAAATGTCAATCTTTTTTCCAGATTTTGTATTGATCCATATCGAGCCAACAACAAAATGTAGAGATGTTGAGAATCTATACTAGGCACATAAAGAAACTGTGCATACAAAAATTTAAAATTTAAATTTATCAAACCTGTGTAGACACATAAGGATTTCAACTCAGAGAGTGACATGTATCCAACATGCATGCACGTGCCACGTTCCGTGACGTCAGTGGGTTCGTCCTTGAGATGTGCAATACGTTGTTGCACGTGCATTCCGGGAAAGAGAAACAGAGCAAATGAATGGTAACTTAACTGGTGTGGGCTACAGGGATCAGATTTTTCGACATGTGGCAATTCCTTTTCCGCAACGTCATGGCCGTGGGTTAACCTTCTAACAGGACAATGCCCGCCCTCATACGGCAAGGGTTGCTATGGATTTCTTGCAACACCACAACGTTGACTTACTGCCTTGGCCTGCAAATCCACCGGATCTCTCCCCGATAGAGCATGTTTGGGACGAGATGAATCGACGTCGACGCCGTCTTCCTCATCCGCCAAATAACTTCCTTGACCTTGCAACAGAACTTGAGAGAATCTGGCGTGACATCCCATAAGCCTTCCTTGCACGTTTGATAGGCTCTATGCGTCGTCGATGCAATGCTGTTCTCAATGCCGATGGTGGACATACCCGTTATTGAGCTTGTGACATGGTCGTTTGACCCCTGTCCCGCTTGTGGACTCGTGACGTCATTGTGATTGACTTTTCAATTGAAATTCTCCCGACTTGTTATGTTCTCATGATCCCTCCATTAAAGTTTATATGTACTTTTGACATTGTAATCGTACTTATCAACTGGGATAATATTTTGACAATGCACAGTTTCTTTATGTGGCTAGTATATATACTGAGTCAAAAAAGAAACTTCACATTCTTTGTACAGGGCACTATAAAAGAACAAGAGATGGTAAGATGGTTAAATTGTTATTGTTTCATTGCTGAGATCTGTGTGATGTACTCGATACACTGACAGTGCCATAATCAGTTCCATCAGGCTACACCGCCGCTCCAAAACATGGGTATACAGAATGTCAAGTCACAAGAATAAAAATGCGAAATTTCTCAGTTCAATATCGTGTATGGCCGCCCCCCGCATTCACCACTGCCAAACACCGTGGTTGGGGATTCTGCGCCATTGCTCTTGCAAGGCAGCGCCAAGTTCCTGCAAATTCTGAGGTTGGTTCCTAAGACCACGAAGCCTTCTCCCAAGTGCATCCCAAAGGTGCTCTATTGGATTAAGGTCAGGGGACCTCGATGGCCAGTCCATGACGTTGATTCCAGCGTTTTGAAGGAAATTTCGTGTCAACATCGCGGTATGCGGCCGAGCATTATCATGCTGGAACTGTAGACCTGGGCCATGAGCCGCCATGAAAGGAACGAGTTCAGGGGTGAGCACCTGGTCGCGGTAAGCAGCAGCTGTGAGTTTTCCACGGATGACCAGAAGTCGGGAACGGTTGTTCCCACAGAAAGCATCCCACACCATGCAACTTCCGCCCCCGAATCTGTCGACTTCCTGTACACAACATTGGGCATACCGTTCACGACGTCGTCTCCAGACTCTATGCCTGCCGTCCGCGAATCTGAGGGTTAACCTGGATTCATCGCTAAAGACGAGGTGACGTTGGGCCCACAGCAGACGTTGACGTTGATGAAACGGCGTCAATATTGGCCCACGATATGGACGTCGAGAATGGAGATAGGCAGCTCGCAACCGATTTCGAATGGTCTGTGAGGACAGCCTACCTCTAAACATCTGAGCTCTGGTTCGTGTAGCCGGCAGAAATCTGTCACGTAGGTGACGTAGGACGATTTGACGGTCTTCTGCTCGTGACGTCACACGTGGACGACCCGACCTTGGGCGATCAGAAGTGGTGCCAGTTTGTTGTAGACGACCTCGCAAGTCATACACAGTACGACGGCTGCATCCCATTGTTCTTGCGACGTCAATAACTGATCTTCCCGCTTGCAACATGCCAACGGCACGTTCACGTTGCACATTTGACAATCGTTTTTTCAATCTTGAGGCCAATGCAAACACGTGCATATGAAGAAAACTTCGATGCGAAGATCACGTGATCGACTGCACGTGCAAAACCTGATTTTGCACTAACATCATTTGCACGACGAATGGATGGGTTTGAGTGGGTTTTGCTAACGTTTTTCTAGAGTCGAAAGATAGGGATCCCTTTTCGGATACAAAGATGTATCATCAGAAATTTTTTTTTAATTATTTTTAGAAATTACATTTTGTTAAGTTTCTTTTTTGACTCAGTATATCAGAATACTAATGGGATGACTCAGTACCAAATCTCTCTACTACTTTCACTTTTGACATTTTTGTTTATCATGATCTTCGTCAGCAGTATTTTATACCTTGGCACTGTACAATCCGTTTCGGTCAAAAGCGGACCGATGAATTGCAGTTTAACTCGAAAACTAATAATATAATACTCAATGGAACGCTGATCATTATCGGAACAGTCCACAGACCAACTGTGTGATTTTTTTGTGCAGAATGTATGTCCTAAAATTTAAAAAAGTTGTTTAACAAACTATCATTAAAATATTGACACTTTCACTATTTGTTACGAGGGAGGAGTGCAAAGAGAGGAACAGCCAGGTGTTAGAAAGGATGGAGTCGGCCGCAATCATTTGGCGGGGGACGCTTCAAAAGTCATCATCAGAGGGATCGTCTGAATCTGATTCTGATTTTATTGCTGTCGGAGTCCATGACTGGTTTAATGGTGGCATGGTCTAAACCAGTCTCTTGCCAGTATTTAGTTTACACATCTCTGCCATGTTTCTTGCGTGATGTAACTGATGGATTGCTGTACATGCTTCTATACATCAACAAGTTTGAAGGTGGTGTTATTTCTTCCCACTTCGGACTTGATGATACCCCAGACCAGCTCTATGGCGTTAAGGTCACAATGGTAGGTGAGGGGGTGTTTGTGATGCACTTCATGACCATCTCTCTTGAAGCATTGGTCAACCTTAAGTGAGTGAGTTATTATTTAACATCACATTGGCAATATTTCAGCCATATCGTGACGAGAACATATTTGATTTTGAAGTGGAATATATGTATAATATAAAAACCTGTCGACGAAGGATGGTCAACCTTAAACACGGGGGTATTTTTATTTGCGTTAATAATTCCGTACAAAACAGGTTTTGTTTTTGTAGCCATTCTAAAATACCTGACCGTTCATGTCGATGTGATAATCACGATTGTCTTTGGATTTTGCTTTAAATGCATGCAAACAATTCGGCAAAACCCTGGACTTTTACATCCATCATGTAACACAATCCAACGCTCACCCTTGCCAAGTGGGAGGCTTCGTGTGCATGTTTGTGATGATCTACTGGCAACCCATAGGGTACCCGCGGTGTGGCTGGCATTCACCCGTTTCATTCAGAAAACAGGTTCGAAACCTTCATTACGTTTTTGCCTAATTGCTCGCAAATAGCTATTTCGTAAGCGAATAATGACGGATCGTTCACAGAGATTACGTCTATTTTCCCCACCAATCTTGTTACAACGGAAACCAATTTTGTGGAGCAGTAACCATATGAACTGATGTTTGGATGTTACAAGGGAATGTTCTGTCTCCATGTATTTTTTTCAAAACACGCAAAGAAAGGAATTTATTTTGGCCATATAGTAGCATTCAAAACACTTTCTTTTTGAGAAATGAATCAAGCTTTTTCTACTTTCATTGGTTTTGATACGGCCCCATCAGAAGTAAATGAATCAATAACTTTGTCGGCACTTGTGCACGTGGTTCTCGCACACCTGGCTGTTCTTCTCTTTGCACTCCTCCCTCGTAACAAATAATGATAGTTTGTTAAACAACTTTTTTAAAAACAAGCTCACAGAGTTAGTCTAATGTTTTGATTATGACCAGCGTTTTATTGAGTATTATATATTTATTAGTTTTCGAGTTAGATTGCAATTCATCAGTCCGCTTTTGAGCCAAACGGACTGTACATTAATAACCATTGTTACATTAATACAATAAGGTGTCCAGCAACAATCTGCTACAATCTTTTCAGATTAGGTTAATGTGTAATTGCCTCTGCCATGATATGGCACAAATGCGTATGGACCTCAGCCTTTTCACGAAAATAAACATGATTGATTGATCTATATTTCAAAATGTGAGCGCATGAGAACTGCTGGTGATTGTGGATGCCAGTTCTGGCCGTCCGTGATCAACGGGTGTTGCTTGATCAAAAAGATAGAATAACACATACGGGAGTAAAGTATCAATAATTCACCACACAGGCTCATTTATTGGTTTCACATTCCCATCAATGTTCACTTGCATGTGGACACCTACTATCAATCACTTAAATTTATCCGTCATGTCAAATCAGCAATATGCTTATAGGTTTTATCATACAAACTCGTCGTGCACATGCATAGTCTATACAGTTATTCTGCTTGTGTTACACGATCAATTTGCCTGTATTTACAATGGGATCTGAATAATAGTTTTGATCACGTACATGGTGCATAAGTTTACATTTGTATGCCCTTGAAGAAGACACTTTATTTTGAGGACCAGAGCAGTTATACCGTATGGAATATTCAAACGTGGCCTCCTTATTTCTGTTTTGTGTGTTGTGGTATGGAGTACTATGGTCCTTTTATGTTTTCTTTCTACCCCTGTAAGCAACTGACTGACTGACTGAGTTTGGTTTTACGACGCTTTTAGCAATATTCCAGCAACATCACGGCGGGGGACACCAGAAATGGGCTTCACACATTGTGCCCATGTGGGGATTCGAGCCCGGGTCTTCGGCGTGACGAGCCAACGCTTTAACCATTAGGCTACCCCACCGCCCCTGTAAGCAACTGAAGATAATAATCTTACGTTGCAATAAAAAGAGAAATTGATGGCATAAAGAGTCATTCAGGAATCTAGGGAGAACAGATGACTTATCTCCTGTTGCTTCATTCGTGCAAACTAATGAGCATACTTGTGTTACCCCTTGCTTGAAATGATATTATTGCCGACAGTGTTTCCTAAAATGTCTCGGATCTAAGCTAAAAGTAGTTCTTGTTGTGTTAAACCTTCAGTTGAACATTGGCACATACATGGCTGTACAAAAATAGAATAAATACACATCCAACCATTAATTTACATGCAACCACCGACACCCCACCCCTCTTCCCCCAAACAAAAAAACCCAAAACAATAAACAAAAACAACTAACATGCGAAAAAAAACCACGAAACAAACAAACAAAATAATCCACCCAAAAAACCCAAACATAACACTAAATATACAAAGAACAAAAATCGCAAACACAGTATAAATGGTAAAGTATACCATTCATTATATACAGCTTAATGTAGCCAAATTATGGGATGTAGAGAGGAAATAGCTGGAGTAACGAACATTAACAGTCTATCGTACCAACGAACTGCCAACTTTATTGTTTCAAGACGAAGCTGCAGTCATGGTCATAAGTATAGTACGTTGTCTAAAAGATGTCATTGATTTGGAACATTTCTTGCACAACATTTTAGGAACAATTCGGACTGTACCAATTAACAAAACCACACTCTCTGTCACTGAAAGAAATCAAACGACTCAAAGAACTTGTGTGGTATTGACTACACAATACAGTTCTTGGTTTAGTTGACTCACAAAACAACTCCAGTCATTTTAAAAAGATCGTTTACAAGCAACGGAAATGAAGCTTTGATGTAAACAAGCCTTCTCAAACATCATTTTCCCAGAATGTTACACAATGTTCCAATTCTTGAGAGATATCCAAAGTTAAATCTGATGTTGGCAGATACATAAACGTGGTATGGTGACTTTTTGTTAAGGATTTATGAACAGTGTGATCATCATGTGGTCTGATTTGAATACTGGATTCAGCTTTTAGGATTTATCTGTTTCGCGAAGACCTGATCACTGATTTTCTGGTATTCACTGATATAATTTTCTCTGCTTATTATCCTTGTACCCGAGATGTTGGTGGTTGATCGACTTGGATGATTGAAACTGATTTTTCGTGTGCCGTTGCTCATTTCAACAATCCCTAGTTTCACTTGTCCAGGCCCGATGTTTTACAGTAATCAGCTGAGATATGGCGTAACAACTCCCCAGCGCCGAAATAAATGATAAATATATTACATCCTGGAATGATAATGATTCACAATCAGTTGATACTGAAAAACATAACTACATTCCAGTAAACTCTACACATAAACAGACACCATACCAGAGTTTGATGGGAAGCATTTCATGTCGCCGCTGCAGACATGGTCAAGAGTATAGAACGTTGTCTAAATGATGTCATTGATTTGGAATTTTCTTTGCACCACATTTACGAACAATTCGGTCTGTGCCGATTAACAAAACCACACTCTCCGTCACCGAAAGAAATCATATGCCTCAAACAACTTTTGGCTACAGAATACAGTCCTTGATAATACTTCGAATGTCTTGGTTAACTCACAAAACAACTCCATTCATTTAAAAAAAATAAATTTACAAGCAACGGAAATGAAGCTTTGATCTAAACAATCCTTCTCAAACATCATTTCCCAGAATGTCACGCAATGTTCCAATTTTCGGGAGACATCCACGGCTAAATCATTTTCCATTAATTTTAAAACTCTAATAGAGTTTAAATGTTAGTGTTTGTGATTTACATTTGATCTGTAATATGAGGAACGATAAGAAAGACTGCAAGTTGTCCATTTCATGTCCTGAAATAGAACCTCTAAGTATATTTCAGTTATTCTATCTATCCACCGGTACGCAAGCTACGATTTGACATTTTTGTGTGTACGCATGTAAGATCACATTTATTGAGTATTTACAAAACTTCAAGCGTACTTGTACACAATAGACTTAATAGGAGTTGAGTTTTCACATAAATATTTGAGTAATTTACTCAGATACGCAGCTTATCTGCACGTCTGTGACCATCAGCAAGTTTCACAGATTCATCCCATATCTTGATTGTCTTCTTGTCCTCTTGAGACATCCCAGCTTCAGCATATGACTTACACATGTCTATCTTCCACAGTCGCTCAACCTGTGCATCCAGTCTCTGATCCATGTTCACAAAGTTGGATATGACTTCACCACAACTACCATTTCCGAGCGGTCCATTCAAAACCTAGCCCAGTGCAGTCCTTTAGTAGTATATACAATGGGGGTTCTGGACCACTTTCAACCAAAGCCTCTGCAAAGCCTTATTTCACAAGTAAGGCTTTGGTCGGGCCCTTAGCTCTTGCTACCATTACCCCTACTATGAAAAAGTTTGGGGACCTCCTAGCCGCGCCGGGGGTATGGCTGGAGTGTGTTGGTATCCTGGGATTGCCGCTATGCTGGAGGTAACACTGTGCCGTATGGTACGATCAATAATTCCGCTCTTACAAACCCCCTACCTGGCCCATCCCTCAAGTAGTACAAGTTAGGCTCGTCCGCTTTGATGTCCACTTTATCTATGTTGTAAGTTTTGACTGACCATATAGGATCAGTGGCTCGCTTACGGCTATCACCCTCGTGTTCCCCCGGCTGGTATAGATACCTCACTAGGGCCCTATCTGGTATCTGTTTCTCCTTCCCACGCAATGGAGCAGCCGGCTCTGACACTATCGATTTTAGTTTGATAGCGTCTGCCGGTTTCTTGCCGGTGAGACGGGTGACTTCATGGTTGATTGCCGACACCACCTTGGGTAACCTCGCGACCCATTCAGTCGATCGTTTTCCCGGGGTTGCCATCTCCCTAGCATACTGATGTCCGAATAAGCGCTCAGCCAAAGTCCTATTAAATCTCTCAACTATGGCGGCTGCGATGGGCTCCAGCCGTGCCACGCCTGACCTTTGTATCGTGTTTGGCTAGCAGTTGTGACACGTCACCCATGAACTCCCGTCCGGGGTCAACTTGCAGCTCTGTTGGCCACGTCAGCGGACTGCGTTTGTATATGCGTTCGAATCCTCTGGCTACCTGGGCCGAATCTTTCGTGGTCAAGGGCTTGGCTTCCTTGTAGCGACTGGCTACGTCCACTATGGTTAAGGCATACTTGTACCTCTTGTCGTGGGGTAGGAACAGTAGGTCTGCCTGGTGAACGCTATTAGGTATGTTAATACCGAACCTCCTTCTAGGCACGTAGCGTGGTGCCGGCAAATAGATCTGCCACAGGGCTTGTTTTTCAAGCCACGCTTTGGCCTCCTCCGGGGGTACTCGCGCCATTTTAGCCAGCTTATCTACAGCGCTAGCTCCTTTCATACACGTCCTCGGTTCGAATCTCCATCAGCAGGGAATCCGTGTCAGTGTACAGCACTTCACACCTGTCGCCGTACTGTTTCTTAAGCTCGTTGTAGTAAAAGTCGTACATCAGGTGTTTGGACAAATCGAGGATGCTCATCCCCACGTAAACAGGCCGGTTGAATTTTATGTGGCTTTTCTTCATGTGTAGGGCAACTAGGTTATCGGTGAATATCTTGCTACGGTTGAATGCCGGACTGGCTATCAGTTTCCTGAGCTTGTCTTCCTCATTCGACCGAACCAGCTTCACGGTCACGCGTTTCCTCAGGTTTTCCATAGTCTTACCAAACACCGAGTTGTTCATGAGCTTGTAGAGATTTTTCTCAAAGTCACTGGTGGCAAGCTTTCGGAGGTCTGTGTTCATTCTGATGTAAGGCTCCATCCAGGGGCTCTGGTTGAACACGAGCACCCTGTGTATTTTGGTCAGCCTCATACCCAACGACAGGTACAGCTGTAGGTTGCGATAGTGAACGATGTACTTGGTCTTATTCATTAAGTTAGGCACGAGTTTTTCAACGTCTGCCACCCGCCCACCTAATAAGTTATGTTGGTACTCAGACATCCAGTCTGGGTTAACCCTCATACGTTCGGGGGCCAGGGGGGGTAGCTGTTGTGTGATGTGTGTAATGCCTTGGGGTATTCCAAGTCAACCTCGAGGATATAACCTTTATTCGAATCTGGTGCGATGCTCATAACATCGACGTCCTGTGACGCCCATTCGAACCCCCCTGTGGGTAGATACTGGCTCATGGCCCAGCCATACAGGTTGTTGGCGTCGAGGTAGAGAATGTGATTGGTTGGCTTGCTAGGGTCGTAGCCCTTCACGTATTGATTATTTGCTTTCGCGTATCGTTTGGTTGCCATGGAGATCCCACCTCGCAAGCCTTTCTCAATGAATAGGTGCATGTCATAATCTGTAAGCAATTCCAACTTAACTCCGGTCTTTTTAAGCAAGGCATCCCACGACAGACCTGGGCTGGTGTAATACCATGCGGGGTCGAGTTTATACTGCTTGAAACACGTCCGCCTAAACGTTTCAAACACGTCGGCTAACAGCAGTACATCTGTCCTCAAGTACAGGTCGTGATAATCCCCCAGGTTCTTACAACCCAGTTTATTCCATACATTAATAGCGTGTGAGTAATCATCTTGGGATATTGCTGAGTCGGTCAGATTGCTGTAAAATTCTCTGATGGGGGGGTAGTCTGGTCTCGGCGAACTTGACCCAACTATCCATGTACTCATAGGGGTACACACCCTTCCTCATAAGCAGGGGTCTAGTCTCGGCGTCTGTGTATCGGTCGGTGATAGGGAAGGTATCGTTGGCCTTGACCAGACTGTCTAATGAAGACAATAGAAATTGCACTGAATCTATGAACCTAAGGCCGTTTAAGCTGAAGGAGATGTATCTCTCCATGTTGTTGGGGATGCACGTTATATTACCATCGATTTTCGCGATGGCCTGCATGATTAAGTGAGAGTCGTACCCTCTCAAGTTGTGAAAGACCACGGGGATGTTTATTGTCTTAGGGATGATTCTAAGTTTGAGGTTACACGCGCTGTGAGCGGCGCCTCTATACTTACCGGTTACGTGGCAGTGATCCTTACAGAATCACCATTCAGTGGTGAGTCACACACGTGACAGTTAGTGCTACAGGCGTGAGCTAGCCGGTCGGCTTTGGTCATACGCATGGGAGCGACTCTATACAGTGAATTCCTAATAATTTTTTCTTCCTCCTGCAAACACTTTAGAAACCTTTCAGCTGCGTCAGGGCCCCTATACACTACCGGAGCTTTCGTTTCCCCATCACAACGGACGACAATGTATCCAAACCCACAGGCTTCATGCTCTTGTGTTTTGAGTGTGGTTGGGGTACCCCCAACAACCCCGCCTGTGGGGGTATCCCCAACAGCGGCAGCCTCAACTGGTTTAACCAGGGCTTCAAAGTCGGCGTTATATGATATAAGGCACAGACATTTGGTTCTTGTGGTTACCGAATTTTAGGATATTGTCACCTTCTTTAGGCATGTCGACTCGTATAGCCGTCTGCCCCACACCTTGGCAATCCTCCCGGTGGGATTCTAATAAATCAGCTCGTGTGAAGCCATGTAGGCACCGTTCGCAGAAGTGGTCATACAACAGCCTGCTAAAGTGTTTTATCCATGTGTAGTGATACTTGTCACCTCGCTGGATCATGAATATATTGATAACACGTTTCCCCAACACTGGGCTGACCCTGTGCACTATTGTTGTGTTACCTTCGTGCCCAAAAACATTTATAGCTAGATTATTCTGTTTTTCGATTTTAGTGATCTGGGATATGGGGGGTTGGTTCATCTATACCATCCCAGTTGAGCCCATCGTCTTGGGGATAGCTAGAAGGCCTGTCTGAATGAGTGTCAGCTGGAAACAAGGCTGACCTGATAGCTACCCTCAGGCAATCGTCTCCTCTATTCTTGACATTGACCATGGCATGTTTTTTCCTATAGTAGGGAGGCAAGTCTAGGTATGACCCGCCTCTGAACGGCACGTAGTTAGCTATGTCTAGATAGACATTATCGATTTTATCTACAGTCCACCCGGACCCCAGGTGTGTGTAGCGTTCTAGGTATTCCCGTATCTGCTGAAAACTGGTATCGATTGATGCGTCAATGGTCTCTGTATGCGTGACAACCTCTTGTTTACCTCGGAAGTAAGGCTGAACGTACTCAGTGGCACCTCCCCCCACCTGCTTATCGAGCGACATTTTCACTGTGATTTGAAATTTGATACTTCCCAGACTGTTTAGTTCCTGGTTTATTTTATCAGTTATCAGAGGCTTGATATCAGTAATGTTTATATTCCTATCAATATGCATGCGCCAGCCTCTCAAATAGTTGCCTACAGCGCGCTCAGTGGGTACGAACTGTAGGTCGACAGCTCTATTCTGCCGTAATAGTTCTACAAGCTGTGGTTTCCTCATTCGGGAATACCCACCTAAACCCAAATTACGTGCCTCGACTTGTAATTGTTTTACAGTGGGAGGTTTTGCTACGGGGGTATGTGATAACAATGCGATTAACCCGGCTCTCCCCAGGTTTGAATAACCCGTGAATCCAAGCTGTTTTGCTTGAGCTTTTAATTGTTTTACCGTGGGAGGGGCTTCTAAACCTAGTAATCTCAACAATGCTGGCTTCCGCATTCGAGAATACCCGATCACACCTCTCTGCCTGGCGACCCGCTTAAGTTCACCAACAGTAGTCATAGTTGCGTACACACCTAAGAGAACCAATGTCTAATTGGCCCACCGTAAGGTAAAAAATCAAGATACACCTTATCGATTATTCCCTCAACCCACCGAATATGCGCGCAGCATAGTAGGGTGTTTTGTATTACTTGCAACGAGTCGTCAACAAGTATATCTATATCCCCATGCACATCTACTCGCCCACCATCAAAGTAATTCTAAGTGTGCCCAGCCCATGGCACATCAAACCCTACTTTTACAATGATTGTAAACGAGCACCCCTTATATAGTTCCCTAATAATCATGGGTTTGAGGACACTGATATCTATACTTTTCCCAACATCCATCTGCCAGCTGCTCAGGCAACCTTCCCTGGGCTCAATTTCCACAAACATAGCTATACGTAGGTGTGTATAATCTCTAATTGGGACACTACACTGCTATCTTGAGAAGTCGCCTACGTTCTTTTATGTAGGCCTTTTTATTCTCGTAGATGAGGTGATGTCTGACTACGTTCGCCCCGTGAGCTTTACATAGACAGTAGTGCCCTTTAACCCTATACCGCACACAGAACACACGCGTAGTTAGGGCTTCCCATGTGGAAACAACAGTACCCCTGAGTCCTGCATTTCCTACCACAGGCCTCGGTCTTCCCCATAAGTATGTATTCGCATCGGTATGGAGCAGGTCTCATGTTTAGCATACTTATATGGGTATTTAGTCTAATTGTTTCACAACCAACGCAGTCGCTGCTATACCCAGCGCTATGAAGCCCAGTTCACGGTCCATTTGCCCCTTGGATGGTGTGTAGTACTGAGCGAGTGTGGGTTTATTGAGTGGTTTCAACCGTTTACCAGTTAGTAAGTAGTATTCTTTTCACAAGCTCGTCGTCAACATCGTGGAATGTTTGAACGGCATGGTTTTCACGCCTGAGTTGTTCGTTAATGTAATCGATCCTCTGGAGGCGTTTTTTAGCGTACTCAGCCTGTGCTGTTTGTAAGTTCTCAATAGCGAGATCATGCCGTTTTCTTTCTTCCTGTATTCCAGCCGCGGCGTGTGACTCTAGTTTCGAGAAGAGGAAATTACTCCGGAAAATGCCAGGGCATTCACTAACGCCCACCGACCATCATGGCAATCGTGTGGCCATCTTTACTTCATAATATTTTCAGGTAGTATCCCTTGTTTTACTAGGATGTCTTTTGTGGCCATCGCCATACCAAGGTTCATTATGAGCATACCCATATCCTGTAGGTTGAAATCTAGCTTGATAGTTGGTTGTTTAAGCACCATTTTGGTCAACCGAGCGTACCCTACGGCTAGACTGGCGACCACTGTGGCGTGGTATGCGTCGTTGACGAACGTTTTCCCCTCAGACATTATGTATATGATATAAAAATATTAAATTATAACATGATATGCGGGTCGACCTCTAATTGTGGGTGAGGGTTTCCCTCACTGTGAGGGTCTCCCTCACTGTGAGGGTCTCCCCTCCCTGGGATTCCTGTGTCGTGTATATAACCACGAGATAGCCACGGCAGCAGTTGCGCATACAACTAACAAGAGTCGCTCCGGGTGAGTCACCCTGATAATTTTATGTTGGTTACACCACCGTTTTTTACCGGCAGCTACTCTCTTAGGATTCTTCTGCCTGGTTACTGTTTCCCCCAACTTTGGGGTCTCCACCGCCACCTGTGAAGGGGTCGCCTCCAGTTGGGGTTTCCCCAACGTGGGGGTTTCCCCCAGTTGTTGGGGTTTCCCCAACGTGGGGGGTTTCCTCCAGTTATGGTGTCTCCTGTGCAGCATCCATCTATACTATTATTATTATTTTTCCTCTCAAATTGACAATGCTTTGCCGTGATAATCGCCGCCGTCACTGGGGCTAACAACATACCATATTTGTGGTACAGCTCGCAGCTAATAGAGCTCAAGGCGTGTTCGATAAAAGGGTCTTTTTCGAGGTCTTCCCACAATCGGCGTTCCTGGGGAATGGGAAGGAAGTATGACGCAATACTAGTGTATATCTGGGTCATAGCCGATCCTATTGTTTTTGTCATTTCTGCACCTAGTCTAGCCTCGTATCTAGCGTACAGTTTATCGATTTCTTCGGCTGACATTTTGTGAATTTTATCGGGGGAGTGTACTCCCCCAAAGTAATGTTTGGCTTTGCCACCAACAGCCAACGCCACCAGTTTCTCTCGCTTATCATCATCCACCTGGGGTGACTGGGGTACCAACAATTGTTCAAGCAATTCCTCACACTCCATCTTATAATGTAACAAGTAAGTTTTAGTTTTAACAATATAATACCCGATGCAGGCAAAACACAGCGAAATGAAGGTTAAGTTGCACACGACGAACACTTCAAATATCATAGCTATAACTAAATGCTAAGCATTATACTAAGCTTTGCTAAGCATTTGCTAAGCATTGCTAAGCATTGCTAAGCATTGCTGAGCTAAAACACCCTATAGGCTACTGGTTGATCGGTCTTGAGCACGAGCTTAGCGTGTTTAGTTTCAGCGAGCTGTTTCTTCACCCGTTCCCGTTCTAATTTACTCATCACATCGTTCTCTCTCAAACACTCTTCGAACGAATCCCTGTCCTTGCAGTGAAATAAGGCCACCCATCGCGTCTGCTCCCTTAGGTCTTTCAACACCGAGTTGAACTTCTGCGTCAGTACCCATACGCTGTGATTTGCGTGTCGGCCGGAGAAGGCCAGGTACGATAGCATGTCTCTCTTTTTTGTTATCTCGCGATTAGCGCTGCAGTCGTCCAGTATGAACAGTGTAGACTCCCCTTTAAATTTCTCATGAAGAGCTTTCAACCAGTCCTGCAGGCGTGTTCCCGGGTCGACTTTGTGTACGTCCGGGTCCGTCATCACCCAAGGTCTTTCCGTGTACGTTTTATTCATGCTTAGAGTAGGGCACATGATAACGATGTTATCAAACACATCCTTGTAGTAACCCCTCCAACATATCCAACACGAAAACGGTCTTCCCACAACCAGTCTGCCTGCACACTATGGCGCAGTGTGGGTCGCGGGGTAGCAATAGCTTGCTGGCAGGCAAATCAGTAGATGGCCTGCACGAATCTCCCATTGTCTATATTAAGTTGCGCGTCCATAATAACGTACAGATATAATTTCAACTTGCCCGCGGGTTGAGCCTTCTTGGTAATCTGGATAGTAATCCCCTCGCTGCCATTGTCTATGCGACGGACGCTACCATGCAGTTTATCGTCATCCATGGATCGCATGTCCAACCATAGGGCGTACTTGGTGGTCAGGTATTCACCGATCTTCACGGAGGATAGGTCCAGGTCCTTGGTTATGTGGTGTTGTTTGGCTGGTAGCTTTTTTATCTCATCCCACTGCTGGTATGGCCTCATACCATGACTGAACAGCTGGTTGGGCACGCCCTCGATGGTCACTTCCACCTTTTCAATCTCGGGGTTGAAAAACTTCTCACTGTCCCTCCGGAACGGCTCGTAATCCTCCACGGGGACGACCAGGATGCCTTTCATCGATCGCGCCGGCACGTTCAGGTTGATATTCCACACAGTGTCGCTCTTATCTCGTACGACTGATCTATGCCTCAGTATGCGGTCGTACAGGATGGCCATCTTCCCAGAGTACTGGCTTCGAACCTGCCTGGCCAGCTCCGGGCTAGTGACCATGTCGAACTCCAGAGAAATGTTGTCTATGGCGTAACTGGCCTCATCACCGTTCGGCGTACGCACTACTTTGCTGTAGTCGTTAAACGTTAGCTCGTATTCAAGCCTATCACCCAGCGCGGCCTGGTAAAACGGTGCGTGCCCCGTGAGCAACTCGAAGTCGAGCGGCACGCAGAACCGGTTCCCGTACGCTTG
This sequence comes from Haliotis rubra, assembly GCF_003918875.1. NCBI lineage: Eukaryota > Metazoa > Mollusca > Gastropoda > Lepetellida > Haliotidae > Haliotis > Haliotis rubra. The sequence continues at coordinate 2,243,984 of NW_025767424.1, forward strand.
AGCGATGGCCTTTTCACCGTCCGTGATCTTGTCTAGCTGGTCTTGCGTGAAGGCATACCCTATGCGCGACCGGGTTGATTTGCTGATACCCTGGTACACGTCATTGACACGTTCTCCCCTCGCTTTTCCAGAGATCCCCGTAGCAGTGAAACACGTCGCTGTCGTCGATGCTCAGAACCTCGATACCGCTGATCTTGATGGTGGTTTTCTTGATGATGGCTCGACCTACGTTCCGCACTAGCTCACGTTTGTCGTTGGTGGAGGTCAACGTGAGGTTGAACGCAAGTCGAACCGTGCCTGGTACAATGAGGTCATTCTCGCCAAGGTTTGGAAATCTAACCAGCAGAGTTTGATTCTGGTCTATCTTGCTGGGATTGTTGGTGATGGTCACCGACTGGCGCACGGCTCTGGCGCCTAGAGGCTCTCTTGATCTTCTGAAAGGATCTAGTTTTCTACCGTACATTGTTATATAAATGAAATATATTTTAATACTAAATAATGGCAGAGTACATACCTATGGATGATATGTGGGATGATAGTGCCCAGGCATTCGATGAGCAGGAGACCTCATTCACTAACCCCTTAAGTACTGAACTTATACAGCCAGCTGTCGACGATTATTACAACGCAGTTGAAAATAGAGACAACATCAAGCCGTTGGGAAGGGACTATGCCAAGTTTACCGTCGATAAGAAGGGCACGCTGCGATTGAAGGCTCACCCGGGGGTCGATATCATAAAAAAAGACGGGAAGCCGTATGCTTTGTCAACACTCACCAGTCGCCCTGGTGGGGGCCAGCTGATCCGTGATGAACTAGGCTTCATAGATTACGGTGGCGCGCGGCCAAAGCTTCCCCCGAAGGCCGTCCAAGATCTGCAAGCAGCCAGACCCAAAGACGATGACCCCCAACGTGCTAAAGAAACGTCGGACAGTATCGAGAAAATATTGACCACGTACCATGACAAACCCTTGCCGGGTCTCGAATTTCCCCTGAGGGAACTGCGAGGCCTAGACGAAGCCTTGAAACATGTACGCGGAGAACTCGTGAACAACATGGGGAAACTTAATGAAATCGATGAGCACATCCCTCGCGAGAAAATAAAACTCACCGAAGCGGATGGTGATATGAAACGTCGTATCGAGGAGAGAATAAAAAACTTGGAAGACGAGAGACGGACTCGGTTGGAATCCGCTTCCTCAAACCGGGAAGCCCTCCGATCGCAGATCAGTAGAGTACGGGAAACCATCGATCGAGTCCTAAATGAAGACACCACGCTAGCTGACAGGATTCGGATCCTGTTCCGAGAGCAAGGCATCACCATCGCCAGCATTCTGACTGCATTGGGCTTCATCATATCAACCCTGGTGGTGTCACTGACGCCTGCCGGCGGCGGTGGGGGTAGCCCCACACCAACACCCACAGGTGGTGTCAAAGAGTGGATAAAAAAACTCGGGGAGGCCCTGGCTAAACTGGCTGGTAAGGCTGCCGCAGCCCTACCCGGCATCCTGGGTAGCATCGTCTCGTGGTTGTTGGGTGCTCTTGCTAAAACTGCCACGTGGCTTAGTCAAAACCTGTGGGCAGCCATCGTCGCCGTGGCGGGTCTGGTGTACGTAGCGGCTAAGGAATTTTTAACCAAATGAGCCCCAAAGCTACCCCACCAACCACCAGGGCTGTTTTACGATCGATGTGCTGCTGATTGGATTGTGGGGGTGACCCCACAGGGGGCGTTGGTTGAGCCCTAGGCTCCGGGAGCATTGATAGCATCCTCAACGTTGGCAACGAACTGTTTCTGAGCGTCGTAAGCAGTCCCCTTACCGATAATACTGGAACGCGTTTGCGTCTGCGCACCCAACAGCGCCCACACGTACGTTCGAATCGAGTCGTTCAACCTGATTACACCGGCACGAGTAAACCCTTTCGACGTGTCCAACATAAACTTTTTCCAGTCATCCGCTGCCCCTCCCTGATCAAACCTCCAGACTCTGTACTCCTTGTTGGCATTGAAAGCCATGTAACGGTCATCCCACTCGTTGGTTGTGAAGAGATGATACGACTTGTATCCCCAATCTTTCACCAGCAGTTTGCTGGCTTCCACAAGGGGCATTTGGTGAACGATGGGGATACCCAACCCGTGGTTCGGCCCCCGGCAAACGCCGATCCGTCTTCGGGTTTAGTTCGAATTCGTTGCAAATACGTTCGTAGGCTCGCCTATCGTACTTGTTGTTTAATGGGTTCCATGCATTGTCCTGTGGGAGCGGGACGCTGATTTCTTTAAGGATACGCCTGACCTGGTAGTACACGTGGAACTTGAACACAGACTGACTCAGCGGTCCATGCCGTGTGTCGGCCAATGTCACACCACACCCCGTTGTAGCGCACCACACGGCGAAGTTGAGTTGATTCTGCCAGAACTGCATCGGGTTGTTGAACCAAGCATGAACTACCTTAGCGTTAGTCACCGAAAATTTATACAGGCTGAACACATCTAAAAGCTGGGCGTTGAAATACATCCCATCAGCAACCGCGATCTTCATGGGTGAGAAATCTATGTCCAGTTTAGGGTAAAACACACCAGGGGAGTAAGACACTCCTTGGGAATACATTTTAAAACTATTATATAATGAGCATATATACTCTAACATGTACATAACACTTCCAGGAATAACGAGCGGTGAGGCCGTTCAGCTGACGCACGCGATCGATAATACGTCGGGTCAACTCGAAGTCGCACTCTGCGATATCACCTACCTACCGCAATGGACTAACATCAACGCCAGCAACAATAAGCTGTTCGTCAGTGGAGCTCGCAGCCAGATAACTGACGGCTACTACAGCGTGTGCTCGCTAAGCGATGAGGTCTTCAAACCCCTGGGAGCCGAACTCAAGATGAACGACTCAAACGGCACAGTGGTGTTAATCAACAACGGAAGAAACTCCTTGAGACTCGGCCAGCCATTGGCGAGGACACTCGGTATGTCACCTGACGAGATAAAACCAACAACAACCGTCACAGGTACGAAGTTACCCGACCTAGTACCGTACCGAGAGCTGTACATTCATCTCGGTCAGGTGAGCACATAACGCATAAACATTCAAGGGGGGTCACCCTTCCACTATATACTGAGAGCCGTACCGGTGAAAACAGAGAAATACAACGACGGTAGAACTGAGTCATTTTCACCGCGGCAGTATAAGAGGTTAACCCAGGGTAACATACCTGAGTTGATAACATCGGTGTTAGATATAAATCATAATCCCGTGAATATAGGATACCTCAGCTTAACGCTTCACATAAAATGACCAGCGCACAAGGGCCCGGGGTAAAAATGCATCAATGTGGGGATCTCCGACCTCCGGGGACACACGCAGCGGTTTCGACGCTCGGAGTAGATGGTAAATTGTGCTTTGCAACTGAAAAACAACATTTACAAACGCGTTGAAGTCCCCTCCGGTGGAGCCCTAGGTGATATAGTAGATACCGCAAGAGCGGTTGTCAACACTAAGTACACCCTTGTCAACACCGGTGATGATAACTGGATAATATACCCATCGTTCGGGGGCAAATTGTTCGACTTAGACGATGTTGAGAGCACTACCGTCGCCCGAAACAAGCCATATACACTCGTCTTCACCGAAGATGACAAGTGGGTGTTGTTACCTGATAAAGACGACTGGTTTCTCAATATTAGGCTCGGCTCCCCCTACGTGTTCACGGATAACAAAGACAACCACCTAAACAAAGTCGTTAACAACGGAACCCTGCTCGTGGCTTACGTCCCGACTCAGAGACGTAGCGTAGCCATCAGCCCAGTCGCCAGTATGGCGGCCCATATGCTATCGAGTAAACCGAACATGCAAAACGTGACATTGCAGTTGGTGTCTGAATTCGAAGGCGTGGTCAGGATACTGGAGAGTCTACCGGCAAACTCAACACTGATCATCAAAGTCTACCTAGGGGAACCATCGCGGGGTGATGTCGAGATTGTGCAGGGGATCAAACTCGGGTGGGGGGAAACGACACCAGTATCAAGTTTGCACAGTTTACGTGCGGGTGGGTGTCGGCTCCAACACCAGTCTGCAGGGTGTCACCGTGATCGTGGAAAACACGATATCACTAACCAAGATCTTCCTACCCGACAACATACACTTCATGGGGGTGAAGTTCACCCCTGAACTATTATCAGAAAACCAGTTGGAAATTATCTCGTAATAGTATTATAGCAATGACCAGTCATCGGCCCAACACTACGCTAATGACCTAGGGGACACGGAGGGATTTGATCAACCTGGTGAGGAAGGCTCATACGTCCTACACTTGAAAGACAACGTGTATAGGCGGGCAGCATTGGTCGATCATCTACCCAAGCCCACACTCGAGGGCCTAGGGGACACGGAGGGATTTGATCAATCTGGTGAGGACGACTTATACCTCCTACACTTGAAAGACAACGTGTATAGGCGGGTGCCGTTATTTTATTTTAAAGAGCCTGAATGGTTACTCAACTTAACCCTCGCCTCACCTTATATCTCATTAGACAAAGATGGTTATGTCTCTGAAATTAAGAACAACGGTACCTTGATCACGTCTTTCATTCCAACTGGAAAGGTGATACTTTCTGACTCCGAATATTTACCTAGGGACACCCTGTTAATTTCACCCAGGCAATCCCAGTTAATAGCCACCCACCATCATAACATAGTAGGGGGTTAAGGCTATGGAACCAGGCTCCACACTCATCGTAGAAGTCGCTCACAAGGGTAAGTTTGATTCGAATAGAAATGTCCCATCCCCAAACTTGCAGATTTTACCCGGTGTAACAATACGTTGGAGTGACTTAACTGCAGGAAGTGGTTTTACACGTTGCAGATTCGTTATACGATTTGGAAGCTCCCAACAGGGATTACTACCCCCAATAATATACTGCTTTGGTGTTGAGATATACCAAAAGTTACCTATTGACCCTTCCCTTATCTATACATACGAGAATCTCAGTTTTATAAACCTCAGGTACATTGACCGACTACTAAATGAAGCCCAATTAAAATATTTTTTGTAATATATATTATAGGATGGGGCTATACCCAGTCGTAGAGGAAGTAGCGAAGACACTGGAAACCGTAGATGGGTTCCGCTTGAGGCAGTTATGTGATGTGAAACGCCAACTAGAACAAGACCGCGACACGCGGAAAGCACTATGTAAAAAGTACCATAGAGCTTTCAATATCGTGGACGGGGCTGACACTGCCCTTATGGCAACCAGCATGGGACTAGGGGCGGCAGGTGTTGGGTTGTTAGCTACCATCGTGGCTGCACCTATAGTGCTAGGCATTGAAATAACAGCTGGGGTGGCAGGGGTGTTAGGGTTGGCGCTTAAGTTGGCATCACGCAGACTGCATCGTAAGGCATTGAAACACGACCAGATCAGGGTTCTGGCTGAAGCAAAGCTGAACACAGTAAGTGAGCGTATTTCCACTGCACTCACTGACAGTAAGATCTCAGAGGAGGAGTTTAGTTCAATCCTCTCTGAACTCACAAAATATAACAAAATGAAACAAGAGATTCGATCCAAGTCTCGTAAGTCTACTATCAGCGAGGACGAGAAAAAAAAGTACATAGAACAAGGGGTGAAAAAAGCCCGGCAAGCCTTTATTACAAACACCAAAGAGATCATAGGCGATTCACATTAAACTGTTTCATCGAGGTAAACATGGCATAGTGCCATAGCGGCACGTTAGACGCAGCCCAGTATTGGATGGTGCAATACATGTTAAACCGACCTGCTTCAACCATACCCCCGGTAGCCCAGTAGCGCGGTTGTGAGGTGCGTTCGCATCCCCCAACTTTTTCATAGTAGGGGTAATGGTAGCAAGAGCTAAGGGCCCGACCAAAGCCTTACTTGTGAAATAAGGCTTTGCAGAGGCTTTGGTTGAAAGTGGTCCAGAACCCCCATTGTATATACTACTCCTTACATCATATGGCTCATTGTCCTTGCCACTTCGCACTTCAATGGGTGTTAATGCCACAGGGATATCTTGACCAATAATTACTCGAGCATTTACTCTGTGAACGAGGTGAAACTTTAAATGGCTCCACTCATCAACATTCTGGTGATTGTCTGACTCAGAATCACATAGTGATAGATTGGAAGTTCCGAACACAAGGGGCATAGATATGGGTGTTCTATTTCCGGCATTTGTTTAAATGTTAGTGTTTGTGATTTACAGTTACCCACAAGGCACCCACACTTGTATGTGTCTTACTGTTCTTCTTTTCAAGTGTTGTCAACGATAATGCTGTTTCAGAACCTTCAATACCTAGTTTGTCAAGAAGTTGATTAGAACAGAATGAATTGGTGCTCCCACTATCAAGTAAGGCATATGTCCATATCGTTCTCTCACAGTTTTTTGTGGACACCTGCACACGAACAACTGGAAGAGCTACTCTTGGCACCATTGTCTCTATGTTGCATGCAGAACTTGCAACTTCAATGAGTTCGTTGTTTGGGCATGGCTGAGTTTCTTTGACACCCTTGTACATTGCATTTGCTTGGTTTGGTACATTTTCTAGATGTAAGGTTCTTCCCGAATCAATTAAAGCAGAGTCTTTGGTTTACCACATACTCATACCTCTTCTCTCGCTTTAAATTTCTGAACCTTTCACACATGAAAAGGGCATGTTCATTAAAACACATCGGACATTTTGGCGAGGATTGCTTGCTGTAGATTGTTTGAACGCTATAGTTGAGGCCTTTCCTCTCGGACAAACAATCGTCCCTCTTCCTATCTCCGAGAATAAACCCCAAAACAGTCCGCCAGGCATCCAATATCAGGGTATTTACCTGTGTGTTCGAGTTCCTCAACCGCTTTCCTCCTTGTGGTAGCCTTGTAACAATCTTCATGCGCATCTGGTTGTCTACCTCATTTACCTTTCCCATAGCCTGAAGAGTTAACATCGCACTCCGGAAACCGTCAGCATATTTATGTAATCCTTCCACATCATTTGGTTTCAGCCATGGACCATCACAGATTTTCTTCACCCAGGCATTAGCTATAACATGTTGACTACCAAAGCGTGACCTCAAAAGCCTCAAGGCTTCAACATACCCTTCCTCTGGATCCATCACAGAACAACATTCTATCACTGACAAAGCCTTGCCTGTACAATAATTCATCAACCTGTTCAACTTGGCACCACTACTGACCGAAGTTTCCGCTACATTGGTTTCAAATGATCGTACGAATATCCAATATCGCAAAGGATCACCATCGAACTTGACAAGTTCAGATTTGGGCAGTTGCAAAGCATCCAGCATCTTCTGTTGCATTAACCACATGTGTGACTGGGAACGTTGAGGAGATTGAACGGTTTCCTGATCCACCTCATTCGATACTGGTGATGAATTGTGAATAGGCTGTTGATGACCACTAAGTATCCATGGATCACCTAACTGATTAAACGTTTCACCTTAATCCTTGACAACTTTCTGACTTAACCCTTTAACCGCATTCAACACATCAATCAACTCACTCTACTTAATGACGAAATTGTTCAAAGTTTGTTTAAAACTTTAAATGTTGATTCAACATCACCAACTTCAGAGGTGTTCATCAAGTCTTTAATCTTCTTCATCTTGCTTGTGAGCACACCTCTAATCCGACCTCTCTCCTGTCTAAAAGTTTTTTCCACATCAATATCATCACTTTCATTAGTTTCCTGGTGTTTCATGTTAATATTCAGAATTTCACAGTCAATCAATACGGCGAACACAATCGTGAAATTCCTTGAACTGATGAATGGTTACAGTCTCAACAAACGATTCTTGTTTCTTGTTACACCCCAGGTTATTTCCATCATGATGCGTTTCATTACTTGAACAGTATAAGTCATTCAGCGGGTTCAAGCTGGAACCATACAGAACCTGATTTACCAAATGTTGCATAAACGTACATCATGAATAATTGTTTAGGTTCAAATAAAAATTATGAAAGAATAACTCTGCTTTTGACACGTTAGTTTACAAGTCAAAATTACACTGTCGACATATTTGTTTACATTTCAAAGTTACGACAGTTCTACAACTAATACAGCAAATTCGACAACAGTTCTCCCAAAATGATGACAATGCATGACTCATATGAAGGGTACTTACAAAGTTCATGGCAGAATCAGTTTGGTTTCGGTCTAATTACATCAGTTTAGCTCCAAAGACGATGCTCGTCCCCGAAAAACAGGCCATGTACTTGTGCTTTTCGACTTCCTGCCTGCCTCCTTGCTTAACCTCACCGCAGTTATCTCCCCTAGAAGTCACCAATCCCACAGAAACGTTTTCCCTTAGTACTTCCAACTGCTCTACACTGTCACCAAGACCTTTAAACAAGGGAAATTGAGATCACAAATTTCAACATTGAAATTGTCAAAGTTAAAACTGACTTATTGAGGCTACAACATATGTAACATAGTTTTGTAAGGATAATATTAGTTTTTCTCGGTCCAAAATCAAAATATTGAGGAACAGGTTTAGGTTTTATAACAATATTAGATTTGAAAGAATTCAACCACACGCCTTTCCTCACTTCATCTGGAAATTCATTCCACATTCTAATTATGGATGGAAAATACGAATCATACGAAAATTGTAGTCTTGAGAAAGGGAGTGAAACATCATGAAAGTTACGAAGAGTATAGTTACTTTTAGATGCTACGTTCCCAGGAACAGTATCATTGAGGTACGATGGTACTATAATATTCTGTATTTTGTAAAAAAGACAAAGTTTGCGCTTTTCCCACGTTCTGCTAATGTTTCCCAACCATTTTCATAATACAGATATTCATGCTGAATAAATTAAGGTAAACCTGTAACAATTCTTGCTGCTTCTAATTGCAGTTGTTCTAATGTATTTGCTTGATATTGAGCACGTCCATCCCATACTTCACACGCATATTCGAAATGGGGTCTTATGAACATTACATAAATTCTAATAAATATGGAGCAGAATAATATCATTTTTGAAGTTATTTTTACAATATTATCAATATGTTCAGACCATTTACAATCATTTGAATATGTTAATTCCCAATGTGTATGATTATTAACTATTTTGACACTAACCCCGTTAAAGTAGAGATTTAGTGCATCAACAGTTTTCCTCAGTTTTGTCAGGATTACATGGCATAAGCCAACGCTTTGCCCAAGCTCGCAACCTTTCCAAATTTAAATTCAATTCTCTTTCAATGAATAGACGATCATGAGAAAATAAACTCAGGGACGAATCATCAGCATATAGTCTTGTCAAGCAGTGTCAATCATCAGCGATATCATTTACAAAGACAAGAAATAAGAAAGGACCGATTACTGACCCTTTAAGGACACCAGCTTGTAATTTTATAAGTATCTCGGCTTGGATAGGGCTCCAATTACGAAAACGCTTTGTGAACGATTACTTATGCAATGAGTTAGCCAATTGAACAATGAACCATGAATTCCTCACTTTTCAAATTTCAACAATAAACCCTTATGCCATACACGATCACAAACATTACAGACGTCACAGAATGCCATATAATAGTGTTTTTTATCATCTAAAGTCGCACAGATTTGGTCATATATTTCAATTAATTGATGTGAGTGACCAGACTGAAAACCTGACTGATACTTATACAGAACATGACTCTCTCAAACACCAAGTCCACGCAACTGATCAAGGATATAGTTCGATAATTAGAGGCCATTGAGGGGCCACCCATTTTAAATAAGGGGATTACGTTTGCTTCTTTCCACAAGCTGTACATCGAGTTATGAGTAAAATTAATGAAAACAAAATAACTACTGGAGATAAGATTACAACGGTAAATGAATAGTGAAGAGGTTGTGGTCTCAGGCAAAATCTCCAATCCCATTTACCTATTGTATTTTTACGTTGAGATCGTTACCGCTGTCTGGGCGACGTGGGAGCAACATATTAGCAACATATGGGCAGTATATTCCTTCTTCACACGAGGTAGGGTTTTGTTTTCACCAGCAAGCGGTATGACTATATCAGTTGGTATTATTATGTTGAATAGCACTAAAATATCTTTGTCATTCTCCATGATATTATGTTTTTAAAACTGTTTTGTGTTGTGTTGTATCATACTCTTCGCGTTAAAACAGTAATCACAAGCATCACTCTTCCTCACAGATGTTCAATATTCTTCATTTAAGGTGTATTACACGGGGATCTCCCTGTTTCAATTTGTGCAAAATGTTGATAGCTTGACTACTTGTTGGTTGGTTTGTTAGTACAGGCGACACGCCACATTATTCCACCTATATGAAAGCAGTCTCTAGATATTTCAATGTTGTTTAACGGCGTACTCATGACAAAACCAGCTGTATGGTGGCGATATGTAAGTAATCGAGAAATCAGATGATGAACTTCATCAGCATCGATCTATGCAATTTGGAACCGATGACATGTGTCAACCAAGTGAGCAAGCCTGGCCACCTGACCCCGTTAGTTGCCTCTCACTACAAGCATGGATTGCTGAATAAAGTTCTTGGACGAACATGAATACATGACACCTTTTCATGAATAAAAAGAAGTTGTTATCCATGAAAATGTGCCATGTATTCATGGGATGCTGAAGACGAGTTCTAACCCGGATCTTCATGGATTCTGTAAACTATGGTTATATCAAACTCAAAGTTTAGTTCGTTTTAACAATAGATTTTACAACTGAAATGTACTGTCCGGGACAAAAAAAACCCAACAAATACGGTTCTTTATAAATCTTTCTTCTTATAAACGGTTACTGTTTACGGACATCTGTGTTCCCCAGTGTTGTACATTTCTCATGCAGAGTGTACGAAGGAGTTCATATACACCTCTCAGCCTTTTGATCCCCTGACATTATATTACTTTTTCAACAATGCTAAGGGTCAGATCAAAATCCAAGCATTATCGTGATGGTATATTTTCAGAAGGTCATCTGAGCAAACATGGACCTTAGTAGCGTTAACGAGCGAACGTTCATTTGCTTGAAATTGTGTTCCTTGGGTGCTATTATCGGGATGGTTGTCACACTCGAAATCTGTCGAGAGCCATTTGGTCCTAAGATGTGTCAGGACCTATGTCAGCGGACTGCTGGATGTACGTCTTATGTCTACTCGGCCTCCAGTCTCCGTTGTTACATCGGTAATGTACACAATGAAAACGAACAGAAATGTGTTACAGACAAATGTCAGGTAAGACGCTATAGTGGTACAGTTATCGTATTTGTCAACATGCAAGGTGTCCATTCTCAGCAATTGGCGACAAAAGATCATGTTTAATGCCACGTCGTTATTTTGACTCTATATTAGGTTAACGCTTAGACTTTGATTCCAAAAGTATCTCAATTCAACATTTTTTCTTGAATTTTGTACCAAACTGTTACAATAGGCTGATAAAGTGTACTCTGCTTTTGTTAAGAAAAAATATAGGACGTCTTGTCTGAAAGTACTGCTGATCGAATGTAGTTGTGAACGCGTTAGATTGAAAACTAACAGGAGCCATATGCAATCCTTAGATCCATTTAAATTATTAAATGATCACTGAATTGCATCATATTGAAATTGTATATTGTGTAGTAAAAGACACACATTTGAATATTTTTAATTTTTGTCTAAAACCCGATGGATAGTTTTACTTTCTAAACGATGGGTTTAAAGTTGAGTGAAAGAAGAACCTTGAGATTGTAACTAGGTGGATGTCTGATCGCCCTATTGTCATACAAAGACGATTTTGTGGTGATGTCCCCGGAAACATGATTCGAGAAAAGAAAAACAAACATACTTGAAAAACTTTTTTTGGTGTGTTTTATCGGATCATTGAACATAAAGTAATCCTAAAATGCAAACTGTTTGGTGTAAACTTTTAGTTTTGTTTGTTTGCACAGTTTAGTACGTACAGGATATATGACAATGTGTATTGCTGTGAGTTGTTAACAACTGTTTTCTAATACTGCTAAAAAGGTAGATGCCTCATCATATGAACTAAAGGCTAACACTACTTGTTGCTGGTGGTTCCAGGTAATGGTCAATCCAGCTAAACGACTGCCATGTCCACGAAATTCCAAGGTTATTGAGAGCAGAACAAGGGGACTTCGGTGTGTGAAAGCTCGCAGACAAGGTGGGTAATTTGTTGTTAAGCAATACTGTTTAATAAAAGACAAAATTACCCTTCTGAGATCAAAGATTTTGACATTGTACGAGAGAAGAAATATGTTGTTTTTCATTGAATACCGAGAGACTTGTGTGCGTTCATTGTTGGTGTCAGTGTCCACATATTACAGTCACCTGTTTACTATTACTGGTGTTATCTCCAAACCGAGTGGATACCACTGACGTTGGCAGTTCTTCAATTATAACGTCTGCAAATGTTTTGTATTTTATCATTACATCCATATGTAATATGGCATTGTTGTGCATAATCATCTCTTGACATCTGTAAGGTCGACTTCCCGCGAAGGTCCGGGTTAGAATGTACCTTCAGCAACCCATGCTTGTCGTAAGAGGCGACTAACGGGACTGGGTGGTCAGACTCGCTGGCTCGGTTGACACATGTCATCGGTTCCCAATTGCGCAGATCGATGATCCTGCTGTTGATCACTGGATTGTCTGGTCCAGACTGGATTATTTACAGACCGCCGCCATATAGCTGGGATATTGCTGAGTGCGGCGTAAACCTTAACTCACTCACACACTCACTGTGAGGTCGACAGCATTAAGGGTTTTAGAAAATATGCTGGCTGATTTGTGTCCATATGATTTGAATTTGACGTTCCAAAACTGTGGGTTTTTTGGAAGTAACTCCAAACGTCAAGTTCATTATAATTTCAACATAACCCATACTTTTAGGAGTAAACCATAGCAAATCCCCAAGAGAACAAGTCTTTAAGAAAAAGGTCACATCATCTACCTAGTTAAAGAACTTGTTTATTAAAGGCTTCAGTTTCAGGCAAAGTAATAGGGATTATGGTTAATACGTATGTTTTTCAAAAGCACCAGCATCTGTCTGTGGATCTTGAGTTCTTGAGGTGTTACGTACAGTTCACAGTCGGTCGGAAAACAACACCATAGCATTGTGGCCATTTTAGTCTCAATACAATATTCCTTGAGTCACACTGAAATGTATTTGAAAGTGAATTCTAGAATTGTTAAGAAAATTTTACAAAAAGTGTTTTAAAATCAAATTATTCACGAATTGCTTGTCTGCCACCTCCACGACACACATCTGGTCGGTCAAAACATGTTGGTTCAATATGATGATAAGCTTTTAATTCCTTTCAGAGAAGAGAATAACAACATTACGAAGGAAGAAGAAATTGACACGTATTTTGATATATTCCAAGTATTCTTCACTCTCGAAGAACTTCCAGATCTCCATTGATAAGAAAACGATAACACGGTTTCCGATACCACCATGTTGTTCAAGACTGTATGCTGTAGCATACATTCAACCCATTACTAGAATAATCGTGAGCACAAAACAAGGGCTTATGACCGCACCGCTGGATTCATCGAGATACACCACACTCAACGCCGGTCTCAGACTGTTGGATATGGCTGTTGATGACGAGAAAGGGCTGGTGTTCATGTTGCAGCCAGGTATCAACAGACACAGCACTAGGCTCATTACAATGGATACCATCAAATTCGGTTACATACAGGTACACACCTTTACTGGGTCAACAGCAAGATCTATGGTCATAGATGCTAAACGAAATGTATGCTATGTCACGACGAATATTTCAATAATATCCTTAAATTATGATGGTGAGAACTTGAAGGTTCTTCATGAAGGGAAAATGATAACAAAGGCGACAATCAACCCATTGTTACATGTTCTTTATTTTATTCAAAAGAAGCATGTAATGACGCTATCTTTATCTGATAATAAGGTGACTATGCTAAAGGACTTGACTGGCAAAGACTTGATGTATAGCGACAATGCCCTCTATATTATGACGGCTACGAGGATCGAGAAAATAGTCGGAAACAAGACAGTCGTTATCTGTAGTAGTAAAAGATTTGCCTTCAGCCAAATGGCCCTGATACCCTAAGATGAATGTTACTTGGTGGAGAGTTGTGTGGAGAGTTGGCCAAAAGGGTATAGGGGCATTTGCGGAATAGAAAATAGGGCACTGCGACTTAATATTCATAATATTTAATGATATTCTTTCAAACCAAGGGCAATTTATGATTTCATGAACTAGATTTAAGAGATTTGGTTTATTAATACTTTAGGTATTGTTGGAAACTTTTATTTGAGACTGCACATTGTGACAAGCACGTTGATACCCTATTGAGATCATTTCCTTTAGGTATCGGGGGCGTCGGGGTAGCCTAGTTGTTAAAGCGTTGGCTCGTCACAATGTGTCAAGCCCATTTCTGGTGTCCCCCGCCGTGATATTGCTGGAATATTGCTAAAAGCGGAGTAAAACTAAACTCAGTCAGTCAGTCCTTTAGGTATCATACTACACCGTTGTCATGGTGGAACAAGCTCTCACTTGACATAAGATGATTCTCGATTCTCCAGTGTATAACCGATTCAAATAATACGATCCTGATTATTTGTTTTATCAAACTATTGTGCATGTTGTCTACATCTGTGAAAATACTGCCAAGAGAACTATACACGGTTTTATGTAACAACTGAAGACTGAAATGACAAAGCTTATTTGTAAGTATTCATGATTATAATTCCAAGAGGCTTAGTAAGCATGATCTATTGGGTCTGACCTCGATCGCGTCACCTTTGATATGGCCACAGGAAGTAATATTTTATAACAGTCTTTACATTTTGATGCATTTGGGGTAATTTATAAAAATTCAGGTTTCATTTGAGATGAACTCTAAAAGATAAAATTAACCGGTTTTGATTATTTCCTCGAATAGAGTGTTTTTGGTGTTGTGCTCATTAATCCTTTTCAGTTCCTATGTATTATAGTGATGGAGACATATTAAAACCATTATGCAAACTGTTGTCCAGTCTTTTCCTTTCCGCAACTCTTGTACCTTTACTGAAAAGATGCTCTTTATATTCTTTGGCCGCAGGCATATAATAAACAAGACATATTGATCTTTATTCCAAAATGTGAGTGTATTAAAATCGTTGGGGAGCTGATTGTGGTTGGCAGTTCTGGTCGTTCGTGTTCAATGGGTGTTACTTGATTAAAAAGATAAAATTGTAAATACTGGAGAAGAGCATCAATAATTCGCAGCATTCCCATTAATGTTTACTACTGTAGTGGTCAGCGCTTGTGCATTTGTAACCGCCTCCGTGGTGTAGTGGTTAGAGCGTCCGCCCGGACGTTAAAATATGGTACTTGTTGGTCCCTGCCTGGCGCTCGGCATTAATGAGTACAACAAGGACTGGTCGGCTCGGAGTCAGTATAATGTGTCTGAGTGGGGTATTCATGCTTCACTACGGCATGGTATCTCAGTGGGCTAGCACTATAAAACCAGCTTCAGTCTGGGCTAGTACAAGCAGCCGCACATACACATAGACACGCATGCATGTCGTCATATGAGCGAAATATTCTCAAGCAATTAAACCCAATTTCACCTCACCTCGTGCATGTGTGACGCTTCGAGAAACGACCCTCTTTCTGCCAAGATGGTTAGAGCTGTGCTCAAACGCGGAGTCCAACCAAGGACACTGGGCTAGGGGTGCAGGCTTAAAATCCGGAAAAACGACTCGTCAGTCTACCTTAGCATTCAGAGATGACGCCGATAACTTTGAACTGGACAGAAAGTTTGGTGAGATCTTTCCTGAGTGATACACTAAAAAATGACATTCAGTCAGAAATGCAAATCGATCAGGCTTACCGTTTCGGCAATAAACAGAACAAACAAATTCTGGTGAAATTTCAGAACTCTAAGGACAAGATGTTAGTTATGTCTGCTGCTCAAGAGGCTAAGGAATCAGTCGATGTGCGCGTGATGAATGATTACACGCAGATAACAAGGAGAGCGAGAGCTGCGCTCATTCCACATATGGTCCAGGCTCGTGAACAGGGTAAAACAGCCTACTTGTCCTTTGATAAGCTTGTTATAGAAAACCGTGTGTATGTGCCAGACTAATTGGAACACGTTCTGTGGGTGTTAGTGGAAATCCTTCTGTGGCGGTTCCCGGTGCCATCACGCAAGATCCGACAAAGAACAACATGCGGGTTTCTGAGTACTTGGGACTCACTGAGCAGGACACTAGTAAGCACTGTCTAGTACTAAACATCTGTTCGTGAAACATTCAAGGGATACACTCGCACCAAATTGACTGTGATTTTTTTTCTGTGAACAGTTTGAAGTGTTTGCTTCAGCACTATTAGGTAATGCGACACTTATTTGACAATTATATATGCTTTCCATCCCCAGCACGAAGGGTAAAGCGCTTCGGTAGATACTCAGGGGGTGTTGCTGTATACATACACTCTGACAATGTCTCTGCATTTACGAGAATTCATCCAGAATGGAAGAACAGTGTGTATTTTCTTGTTCACCTTGTGAACTGTAATATTAATCCCTTTGTTCTTGGTTTTGTTTATATCCTGCCGGAAAAGTCCCCTCTGTATGATGACCCAGCGACTGACGGTATCGAAGAACTAGACTCCAGGGTAGCCTTGTCTTGGACTTGGACTTGGCATGGCATGGACTTGGAAATGTGTATAGTGGGTGACCTGAATGCGAGGGTTGGTAATAAAGATGGTTTCATTCTGGAGGACGACTGAGATATTGACGTTATTCCTTTACATGGCATATACCCTGTTGACAATTTCTCATTTCCTAAATGTACTCAAGACTTTGTGGTAAATAAGTATGGTCTATCCACACAGAGGCAAGGTTGCATTCTATCAACTGTACTTTTCCTGTTATATGTTGAAGAACTTGTTAAGGAAATGTTACTAAATGATACGAGAGGTGTATTTATTAACGAACATATCAGAGATCTTGCAATAATGCTATTTGCAGATGATGTCGTGATTCTTGCCGATTCTGTTGTCCAGTTACAATGCAAGATAGATACTCTAAATGGATATTGTTTGAAATATGGGTCTTCAGATAAATATTAGTAAAACTAAAGTAATGGTTTTTTAAAAATGGGAGTAAAATCTCTAAAAGTGAAAAATGGTTCCTTAATGGCCAAAAATTGGAGGTGGTGTCATATTACAAATATTTAGGTATTATATTTTCGTGTAGAAATATATTCTCCAGAGCCTGTGAAACATTATCTATGCAAGCTGAACGAGCCCTACATGTCATAAAGAAATGCATAAGCAAATATAAAGAATTACCGATCCATGCATCATTTAAACTGTTTGATGGAAAAATTCAACCAATTTTGTTGTACGGCTCTGAAATATGGGGCATTAACATAAACAAGAATATTGAAAAGGTACATTCAAAGTTCTGTAAGTTCTTGTTGCGTGTTGGCTACAGAACTGCGAACAAGGTTATTTTAGCTGAATGTGGACGTTTTCCACTGTTTATTAACGCCCGATGTTGGGTTATTTCATATTGGCTAAGATTGATGAGACAACCAATTTCACGATATTCAAGATGTAGTTATGAAATGCTTAAAACACTAGATGATACCGGAGATATTAATTGGGTTTCATTCGTTAGAACTATTCTTTTTAGTCATGGCTTTGGAAATGTATGGATCGCCCAAAATGTAAGTAATACACAATATTTCATCAAATTATTCAAGCAGAGATGCATGGACATTTATCAACAGGACTGGTATAATGAAATAACGTCATCAACGTGTGTCAACTTTTATTCAGAATATAAATATTGTAT
Organism: Haliotis rubra; assembly: GCF_003918875.1. Taxonomy (NCBI): domain Eukaryota; kingdom Metazoa; phylum Mollusca; class Gastropoda; order Lepetellida; family Haliotidae; genus Haliotis; species Haliotis rubra. The sequence continues at coordinate 2,261,807 of NW_025767424.1, forward strand.
TAATCAAAATTTACCTTTCAAAGATTAAATCACCACAACTTAAGCGTACGCTTACTAAATTTAGATGTAACGCTTACAACTTCAAAGACCAAGCGGCGCGATTTGCCAAAACTTCAAATGCAATAGATATCCAATGTCCATTCTGCAATTTATCGCAGAAGATGAGTACCATGTATTACTTGTATGCCCGATATATTTAGAAATAAGAGAAGCATATTTGCCCTATTTTTTCTATAACCAACCGTCGAGACAAAAATTCTGTATGCTACTTCGCACAGAAAACATTGACTTGTTGTTTAAGCTAGCCCTTGTGTTTTACCACATACTTATGTTGAGAGAAAAAAATGTAAATTGTGAATGGGTGTTTATGGATTTATTGATGTTCCTATAACTCGCGTATTTACAGGTTGCGCATAAATGCACTGCTATTATTGTACACATATACTATTGGCCTCAGGGCCACATATACAAATAAATATGTCTGTCTGTCTGTCTGTCTGTCAGTATGGTCTATCCTTGCTTGAAGGTTGTAAAACCTGGTGCATACATATTGTAAATGACGGACGATCTGGTGATGTTCATGGTTCATATACATATATTAGTAAGCAAGGTACCAGTGTCGTTGACTTCACGCTTGCTTCTAGTGACATCTTTTCATCTATTTATGATTTCAGGGTACATAGTCGCACTGAATCTGACCACTTGCCGATTTCATGTGTGTTTAATTTCGAGTTAATCCCTGCTTCTTCTGGTGATACTGATCCTGGGACAGTAACGGGCAAGTCATCTGAAAGTCCAGCAGTGAAGTATAAGTAGCTAAATGATAAAGCTGATTTAGTGCATACACGCATGGAATCGTAAGATGTTGAACAAATTATTGAGGCTTTTATTGGTCTGTTATATACTGATATCTCTGCGGCAGCTGAGAAATTTATTGAGGTTTTCTACTATGCAGGTTTCCATCTTAAATTAACTAGTTGTTCACATGGTAGAAGGCAGCAGCCTAAATGGTTTGACAGTGAGTGCCAAGAATCCAAAACGCAGAAATACTACTACTTAAATCAGTCTAGACGTGCTAGGTCAGGTGCATGTCTACAAAACTACCTTGCCGCCCAAAAGTCCTTCCGTACATTATGTCTTGACAAGGAGTTGCAACACAAACGGGTTGTTACTGGCAATATTCAAGGTGCTCTAGAAGCGAAGGAAGGTCTTTTGGGGGTAAAGTACAGTCTCCTTTACGTTCAACAGCCTCTTAAGTGAATATATCAGTTGACACATGGTTCACATATTTTACGAATTTATTAAATCCTGTCTCGCCACCAACAACAGCTTTTGCTGAGTGTGTTGAAGGATGTGTAAACTCCCATGATATTGAGCAATGTAGTGATTGTGGGGAACCAGATTTTCTTTCAGATCCCATTATGAAGGCAACAGATTCTAGTAAGTGTGGAAAGGCTCCTCGCATGGATGGTATCCCCCAGAGTTTTATAAGTTTCTTCCAATGATTGTTCTATATATTCTATATAGAAATGTTATTAATGCAGTGCTAGATAGTGGGATATTTCCGTATAGTTGGAATGTTGGAGTCATTGTGCCTTTGTATAAGAAGGGTGATAGGCATAACCCAAACAACTACAGGGGAATTTCTTTATTAAGTGTAATTGGTAAAATATTCACTAGTATTCTAGATTCACGTATTCGAGTTTGGCTGGTCCTAAACAAAACTTTCCACGAGTCACAGGCAGGTTTTAGAAATGACTATTCAACATTTGATAATATTTTCATTCTACAGTCGCTTGTTCAAATGTATCTAAGGAAACCTGGTCATAGGTTTTATGCCTCATTTATTGATTTTCGCAAGGCTTTCGACTTAGCAGATAGAGATAAGTTTTTGTATGTACTGTTAAGTAAAGGTGTTCATGGTAAGATCTTTAGGCTTTTAATAGACATGTATAATAAGGTCAAAGCGTGCGTCCGAGTTGGTAGTAATAGGTCGGATATATTCACAAACTTCACATGGCGTCCGACAGGGGTGTATGTTAAGTCCGGTATTGTTTATATTTTTATAATAGTAGAGAAAATGCAAAATAGTGGTATACGGGGTATATTTTAGCAAATAGGAACTGGACGACATTTTACTTTGCTCTTTGCAGATGGTGTCACTTTGGTATATGATTCTGCAGCGAATATTAGATTTCCTAGATAAATTCTATTTGAAATGTGGTTTGGAGGTAAATTTAGATAAGTCTCAAATCATTGTCTTTAGAAATGGTGGATATCTTAGAACTACAGAGAAATGGTTCTATGATGGTCAGGAAATTAAAGTTGTTAGCTATTATAAGTATTTGGATGTCATATTTTCCTCAAGGCTAGTGTGGTCTAAAGCTTGTGCTGTCGTTAACAGCAACGAAAGCATCCTTCCTGTTAAACAAATGTTGATAAAGTATGACGCACCTCGTGAAATGGCTAAGAACATATTTGACACGAAAATATCACCTATTTTGCTCTATGGCGCCGACATTTGGGGATATGCATATAGAGCAGATACTGAAAAGCTTTAGGGCTTGTTCTTCAAGGAATATTTAGGTTTAGGAAAATTTGTGTCTACAAAAGCTGATTTAGTGGAGTTGGGCAGACATCAAATGTCTGTTAATTATTTTAGTCGTTGTATCAGGTACTGGTGTAGACTAGTGAGAATGAGTAGCCATAGGTATCCTCGAGCTTGTTATGAAATGCTTAAAGTCTTTGATGAAAATGGAAATGTCAACTGGGTCGCTCATGTTTGCTCACTATTGTTTAAATTTCGATTATCTTTTGTGTGGATTACACAAGACTTTGACGATGTAGATGTGTTTATGGCAACGTTTAAGCAGCGCTGCAAGGATATCTGTTTCCAAACTTGGAGCAGTGATATTGGTAGTAGTTCCTTTCTTAAAGTTTATTCATCGTACAAGTCAGTTTTGGAAACAGAAGTGTATATAACTGCGTTGTACACTATTAGAGATTTGAGGCGCATTTTATGTAAATTTCGTTGCTTATCGCACAAATTTGGTGTCCAACAGTTGCGTTTCAATAAAGACAATGTAGTCGATACTATAGCAATATGTATCAAGTGTCATTAATATGTCGTAGAAGATGAATACCACTTTCTATTAGTATGTCCTTACTACCATACAAGTCGGATGCAGTTTATTCCCGGGTATTATTATATACATCCATCTGTATTTAAGTTTAAGCAGTTGTTATGCACAAAAAATATGAATGTTATTAAAAGCCTAGCAATCTATCTGAAGAGAAAACTACCTGTCTGACTGCTATATATTGATGCATTATATTTATGTATATGTATTGTATGCGAACAAACAAACAAACAAACAAACGCGCATGTATTTTTTGTACTCTGGGCCATGAGGCCACTATGAGAAATAAACTCTCTCTCTAATGTTCACTTGCATGTGCACACCTACTATTATCACTTATAATATATTTATCTGTCCTGCTGCGTAAAATCGGTGATATACGTATTGGCCTTCATCATGCAAACTCGTCGTGCACATGCATAATCTATACAGTTATTCTGCTTGTGGTACACGCTCAGTTTGCCTATATTTATACTGGGATCGGAGTAATAGTTTGTATCACGTACATGCTGCAGAACTTTCCATTTCTATGTCCTTGAAGAAGGCGCTTTATATTGAGGACAAGAGCAGTTATACCGTATGGGAGGTTCAAATATGGCCCCCTTTTATCTGTTTTGTGTGATGTGGTATGGAGTACTATGGTCCTTGTTATTTTTCTTCATACCCCTGTAAGCAATTGAAAAGGTCTTACTACCTAACATGCATGTCTTAGGTACGTTTTCTTTTGAAAATGCAAACAACAAAACCCTTTATACATTCATAAGAAACCTCTGCCAATAGCACAGCCGACTGAACAATTCCGACTTTGACATCATGAACATGTGTTTGTTTGACGCCAGACCCAGCAACGTCTCAGATGTACGGCGTAGTCTGCAAACAATCGAGTCTGGACTAAGAAATCAAGTGATTGACACCATGTGATAAAATGTTGCAATAGAACGAAAAATGGATGAAAGAAAGAGAGGTTCATGAATCAAGGGATCGCAGAAGACTTATATCCTGTTGCTTCATTTATACATCTTGTGCAAACTAATGAGCATTCTTGTGGTTCCCCTCTGTTTGTAAATGATGTTATTGACAGCAGTGTTTCCTGGTCTATGCTGAAACTGGTTCTTGAGTTATTGAACCTCCATTTGAATATTGACGTTTCTATGATCATAAAGAAAAATTCATCTTGTGCGCGCACACACACACACACACACACACACACACACACACACACACACACACACACACACACACACACACACACACACACACACACACACACACACACACACACACACACACACACACACACACACACACACACACACACTACCTCCAAGACAATAAAATAAACAAGGGGGAAAAGGGAAAACCACAAACCACTTAGCATATATGCGAAAGTATACCATCTATGTTGTACTGCTAAATGTAGTCAAATTTCAAGAGAAAATCGTTGCAGTGGGGTGTTGGTATCGGACATTAACTGCGAACTTTGTTGTTTCAAGCCGCCGCAGCCATGGTCAAAAGTATAGAACGTTGTCTAAATGATGTCATTGATTTGGAAAAGTTTCTTGCACCACATTTACGAACAATTCTGATTGTACAAATGAACAACACAGTCACTGAAGGAAATGAAACGACTCATACATGTTTTGTAGTATTGACTACAGAATATACTTATTGCTATTAATTCGAGTGGTTTGGTTTACTCACACAAAAACCTCCACTCATTTTAAAAAGACCGTTTACAAACAGCGGAAATGAACCTTTAATTTAAAAAAGCCTTCTCAAACATCATTTCCAAAAATGTCATACAATGTTCAAATTATCGAGAGACATCCACAGTTCCCCTTTACGGATATTAAATTCGATGTTGGGCAGATACATACACGTGGTATCTTTTTGTCAGGGGGTTCATGAAAAATGTGATCATCATGTGGTCTGATTTGAACAGTGGACTCAGCTTTTAGGATGTATTTGCTTCGCGAACACCTGGTGTCATCACTGATTTTCAGTTATTCCCTGACATAATTTTCTCTGCTTATTAGCCGGGTACCTCAGATGGAATGTTGGTGGCTAATCTACTTGGATGATTCAAACTGATTGTGTCTTGTGATGTTGCTCATTACATCAATCCCTGGTTTCACCTGTCCAGGCCAGATGTTTTACAGTAAACCAGCTGAGATATATGGCGTAACAACTCCCCAGCGCCGAAATAAATGATAAATAAATTACATCCAGTGATAATAATGTTGGACATAATCAGTTAAAATTGAAAAACATAACTACATTCCAGTAAGCTCTACACATAAAGACACCATACCAGAGTTTCATACAGATGATCACTACTCCTGCACTTGTTTTCATGAGTTGGATGGGTAAGCATTCCTATACGTTTCTATCAAGGCGAAACGGAAGCTTGTCTCTATAATTAAAATGAAGGCAATTATGTCAGATGTAATTATGATGGTGCTTTTAGTCACCAAGGGACTAAATATACGTGCAGTTGAACTGGACACTCCTTGAAATCTTGTTTCAAGCCCTCAGTCATGTCAATGGTAGAAGGTATTATATTTCAGGGGACAAAATACTGATTCAGTCAATTTCATCGAAGTATGTGCGATGTACAATAATATTATGACTCATAATGTTCTTCGAGTTATGAGTAAAACTTTTGAAACCAAATTAACGGCCGGGGATCAGATTTCACGTTTCAATTATAGCCTCAAGTTGTGAAAAAGAAATATTGAACAACAGTAAATGAATTATTTTGGGTTGATGATGAGGTTTTTATCTTATGCAAAATCTCCAATCCCATTTAACTATCGTATTGTTACGGTGAGATCGCTACCGCTACCAGGGCAACGTGGGAGCAACATATTAGCAGCATCTGAGCAGTATACTCCTTCTTCACACATGGCAGGGTTTTGTCGTCACCAACCAGTGGTATCACAATTTCAATTGGTATTGTTATGTTGAATAGTATTATAATATCTTTGTTATTTTTCACGACATTATCTTTTTAAAACTGTTTCGAGTTGTGTTGTTTCATAGGCCTCATGTTAAAACAGTAATCACGATGCATGCATAGATGCGTCAGTCTTCCTCACAGATGTTCATCATATTTTTCATTTAAGGTGTACGACACGAGGATCTCCCTGTTTATGTTTTTCAATGTGTTGATAGCTTGTCTGATTGTTGGTTTGTTGTTTGTTCATGCTTCACTCCACATTATTTCACTCATATGATAGCGATCTGTACATACTTCATTGATTGACATGGGTTAACGATCTATCAAATGACGTTAGTGGCTTTTAGTGACAGCTGAAAACAATTATTACTCGGATCTTCACATGGTTATTCATGGTGATGTTTCCCATTTTGATAGATGCGTGTTTCAAGTATTTTCTTGACATTTTCTTCCTTTCTATTTCAAGCAGTCTGTTCTTCCCGGAACAAGAAATACACGTCCATCGTCATAGGTTTAACTGAATCTGTGTTTTTTTCTCTTCCTCATGCTGTTCATTTTGCAGTGTTGAACCACATGGATAATTAAATTTGTCCGGTACACCTTGCGTGTTGTTTAACACCGCATCACAAACAGTCGAGCTATATGGGGGCGGTCTGTCATTAATCTAGTTTGGATCAGAAAATCCAGTGTTCAGCATCATCAGCATCGATCTATGCAATTGGGATACGATAGCATATGTCAGCCAAGTGAGCTAGTCTGACCACCCGATCCCGTTAGTCGCCTCTTACGACAAACATGGGTTGCGGAATAAAGTGTTTGGTAGGCATTTAGAAGTTTGACAAACATGAATACACGACACGCTTTTTGAATAAGAAGATGGTGAAAACTCGTGTCAGGTATTCATGGGTTGCTGAACCCGGGTCGTCATGGAATCTAGTAAACTATGGTTATAACAAGCTCAAAGTTTTGTTCGTTATAACCATAGTTATGCAACTAAAATATACCCAAACAAAGACTTTTCTCTATATATCCAGTCCCAAAACATTCCCAGTAAATTAAAACTCCATTTTTTAATCTTAGAATATGTGTAATTTTAATATATGGCTAGACTTGTCTCAATTGCTAACAGCTGAAGGGATGATGTAAATCCAGCTAGGGCCCATGCAGGAAGCAAATGTACTGTAAGTCCCCATGGTCCCTAGTATGGTGATCTACCTTCAGTTGTTGGCAATATATAGCCTGTTTTTATATTGTATTGTCATCTGTAGTTAAACTGTTTTAGATCTAATTACTGGTTTTTAAATTGAATCTTTGATAATCTAGTTATTTTACTGTCCTTCGTTGGCAGGTTTTTAGAATTTACCAATGATTACTATGTTTAAAATTAGTTGTTCCCGTCACGATATAAGTTTAATGTTACTGGTGTTATCTCCAAACCGAGTGGATATCACTGACGTTGGCAGTTCTTCAATTATAACGACTGTAAATGTTTTGTATTACATCATTACATCCATACTTAATTTGTCATCGCTGTGCATAACAATCTCTTGACATTTATCTGTAGTGCTCGCCAGCATTTAAGGCTATTATGGTGATATATGTTTCCTACAGTCCGAATGTTCATGCGAAGGATGGAGTGATTTTCAGAATTAAATGTTTGTTGACTGAAGTAGAACCAATTCTGTTGATGCAAGGCCTATGCTGGCTGACTTGTTCCCTATGATTTGAATTTTGCGTTCAAAGACTGTGTGTTTATTGCAAGCAAAGTAACTCCAACGTCAAGTTCATCCTAATTTGAACATAACCCATACATAACCCAATTTGAAAAAACCCCAAGAAAACAAGTCTTTAGGAAAAAGGTCCAATCAACTACCTGGTTAGAGAACTTGTTTATTAAAGACTTCGGCCTTCAGTTTCAGCCTTCAGGCAAAGGAATTGGGCTTGTAGTTGATATGCATGTTTTTCAAAGCGCCAGCATCTGGAATTGTTAAGAACATTTCACAAAAGGAGATCAATTATTCATAAACTGCTTGTCTGTCGCCTCAACGACAAACATTTCATATCTGGTCAATCAAAACATGTTTCTTTCAGTATGATGATAAGCTATTAATTCTTCTATCAGAGAAGAGAATAACAACATTTCCAAGGAAGAAGAAATTGACTCGTATTTTGATATATTCAAAGTATTCTTCACTCGTGGCCAACTTCCAGATCTCCATTGATAAGTGAACGATAACACGTTTCCTGGGTTTATTGGAAGCAGAGTAACTTTAACGTCAAGTTCATTCTAATTTGAACATAACCCATAGTTTGTCGTAGTAAGCTATGGCACACACCCAAGATAACAGTAACACGAAAGTCACATTATCTATCTGGTTAAAGAACTTGTCTAATAAAGACTTCAGCCTTCAGTTGGGCAAAAGTATAGGGATTGTAGTTAATACGCATGTTTCCAATAACGTCAGCATCTGTCTGTGGATCTTCAGTTCTAGAGATGATCTGTCATGAAACGTAGCACCTACAGTGCCCGAAAAACAATACCTTTGCATTGTGGCCTTTTAGCCACACTACAATATTCCCTGAGTAACATTTGACTTTAAATGTATTGAAAATACATTATATACTATTCTGGAATTGTTAAGAACATTTCACAAAAGGAGTTCTACAATCAAATTATTCATGAAGTGCCTGTCTGTCGCCTCCACGGCTTGCATTACACATCTTGTCGGTCAAAACATGTTGGTTCAATATGATGATAAGCTTTTAATTCCTTTCAGAGAAGAGAATAACAGCATTACGAAGGAAGAAGAAATTGACTCGTATCTTGCTATATTCAAAGTATTCGTCACGCTTGAGCAACCGTCAGATCTCCATTGAGAAAGGGAGGATAAAAAAGGTTCCCGAAACCGCCATGTTGTTCCAAATTGTATGCTGTAGCATACATTCAATCCATTATTCGAATAATTGTGAGCACAAAACAGGGGCTTATGACCGCACCGCCTGATTCATCGAGATGTACCACACTAAACTCCAGCTTCAGTCTGTTGGATATGGCTGTTGATGATGACAAAGGGTTGGTGTTCATGTTGCAGAATCGTTTTAACAAACACACCAATAGTCTTATTACAATGGATACCATCAACTTCAGTTACAGACAGGTTACTGTGGCAGCAGCAAAATATATAGCCATAGATGCCAGACGAAACGTATGCTATGTCACGACGGGTATTTCAATAATGTCATTGAATTATGATGGTGAGAACTTGAAGGTTCTTCATAAAGGGAGAATGATAACGAAGGGGACAATCAACCCATCGGTAAATGTTCTTTATTCAAAGGAAGCATGCAATGACGCTGTCTTTATCTGATAAAAAAGGTGACTATGCAAAAGGAAATGGCTGTCAGAGATTTGATATACATCGACAAAGCCCTCTATATCATGACGTATAAAAGGATCGAGAAAATAGTCGGAAACAAGACTGTCGTTATCTGTAGTGATAAAAACTTTGCCTTAAGCCAAATGGCCTTTTTACCTTATGAATGTTACTTGGTCATAAGTGGAGAGGTATGTGGCGATTTGGCCAAAAGGGCTTACGGACATTTGGGAATAGTAAATAGGGCACTGGAACAGAGGAGCACAGCAGCACCTAATCACCAACGACTTAATGATATTCTTTCATACCAAGGCGGGGCGGTGGGATAGCCTAGTGGTTAAAGCGTTCGCTCGGCACGCCGAAGACCCGGGGTTCGATTCCCCACAAGGGCTCAATGTGTGAAACCCATTTGTGGTGTCCCCCGCCGTGACATTGCTGGAATGTTGCAAAAAGCGGCGTAAAACCAAACTCACTCACTCATGCCAAGGGCAATTTATGATTTCATGAACTAGATTTAAGAGAATTCGTTTTTTTATTTGTTTAGGTAGTGTTGGGGGTTACACAGGTTCCAGGTCGTTTCACCGCAAGTAGTTTCACCCGATTTGTTTCATCCCAATTCTAAACTAGGTCAGTCCCATCCCATGAGTTGTTCCACCTCTGATCAAGAGTTGTTTGACACAACTAATTGGGTATACATCGAGAACATCGTATCAATGCTTAAAACTGTTAATCCTAATTAGGAAATATTTTTACAACAATCAGGTAAGTGCTACTGAGTCTGTGTTGAGGTGGCACATAGGTCTTAAGCTTATAACTCATCTAACCTCATCACCCTTAAATGTTAAGTGAGCATTTAAATAAGTCAACATTGAAGTTAGAAATTACACTTACAATGAGGTGAAACTGTATGGGGTGAAACAACCCGGGTGAAACCGCCTGGGGTGAAACTGTGGTGGGGTGAACGTGTTTGGGGTGAAATATCCCGTTACCGTGTTGAGAACTTTTATTTGAGACCGCACATTGATACAGTATTGAGCTGCCTGGTGGAACAAGCCGTTACTTGACATAAAGACAATTGTCGATTTCCCAGCGTATAACCGATTTAAATAATACGACCCCGATTATTAGTTTTATCAAACTATTCTGTATGTCGTCATCATCTGTTACGTTACTGCTAAGAGAAGTATACATGATTTTATGTAACAAATGAAAACGGGCATAAAAAGCCTGTATATAAGTATTCATGTTTATAATTCGATGAGGCTTAGTATGCATGATCTCGTGGGTCTGGCCGCGATCTCATCACCTTTAAGAAGGCTTCCATAAATCGCCATGGTCGCAATATAGTAATAGTAATATTTTGTAACAATGTTTACATTTGGATGCATTTGGGTGTAACATCAGGTTTCATTTGAGATGAACTCTAAATACACGTAATAGGGGCGGTGGGGTAGCCTAGTGGTTAAAGCGTTCGCTCGTCACGCCGAAGGCCCGTGTTCGATTCCCCAAATGGGTACAACTTGTGAAGCCCATTTCTGGTGTCCCCCGCCGTGATATTGCTCGAATACTGCTAAAAACGGCGTAAAACCATACTCAGCCAGCTAAATACACGTAATAAGAATAAACGGTTTTGATTATTCGACAAATAGAGTGCTTTGATTTTGTGTTCATTAATCCCTTCCAATTCCTATGTAATATTATCATGGAGACATATTAAAGCCATTCTGCTGAATTTTGTCCAGTCTATTCCTTTCCGTAACTCGTGTATCTTTACTGAAAAGCATTGGTCATCGCGTCACTGGAAAAATGTACATTTGTGTATGACCAGTAAAGATTCGGATTGGAACTGGTCCTCAGCAGCCCATGCTTACTGTAAGGGACGTCGAATGGGATCGGGTGGTCAGGGTCTCTGACTTGGTTTACACATGTCATTATATCCCAGTTGTGTAGATCGATCCTAATGGTGTTGATCACTGGATTGTCCGGACCAGACTCGATTATTTACAGACTGTCGCCATATAGCTGGAACATGTTTCATTTCGGCGTTAAACAGCAGGCACGCAAAGAATTACAAAACACAACCATACAATGGATACATGTTGGATCAACAACGTCTTTATATAACCAAATTGTAATTGTGCTAACAAGTGTGTTTGGTATTCGTTCTTAGCAACTTCTAAATATCTCATAGGAGTTAATTTATGATGGTATATACAAACATTCACCAAGTTCAATGAATTAGATATAGAGGGTGATAAAGGATTCAGGTAAGAGTTGGTTTTGAGCAACACACACTTGTCATAAAGACTTATAACAAACAAGATTGACTGATCTTTACTCTAAAATGTGAGTGCATGAAAATCACTGGTGATTGTGGATGCCAGTTCTGGCAGTCCGTGATCAACGGGTGTTACTTGGTCAAAAAGATACAATAACACATACGGGAGTAAGTATCAATAATGCATCACACAGGCTCATTTACTGGTTTCACATTCCCATTCATGTTCACTTGTATGTGTGCAAACACTATTGATTACTTATAATGTATTTATCAGTCTTGTCACAGTGTAAACTCAGCGATATACGGATTGGCATTTATCATGCAAACTCGTCGGACACATGCATGTCCGTTTATTTTCTACAGTACTAGTTACTCTGCTTGTGTTACACGATCAATTTGACAATATTTGGGATCTGAGTAAGAGTTTTGCTCACGTACAAATTGCATATGTTTGCATTTTTCGAACAGTGGACTTAGCTTTTAGGATGTATTTGTTTCGCGAAAACCTGGTGTCATCACTGATTTTCAGTTATTCACTGATATAATTCTCTCTGATAATTAGCCTTGTACCCCAGATGGAATGTTGGCGGCTAATCGACTTGGATGATTGAAACTCATTGTGTCTTGTGTCATGGCTCTTAACATCAATCCCTGGTTTCACTTGTCCAGGCCCGATGTTTTACAGTAAACCAGGTGAGATATATGGCGTGTAACAACTCCCAAGCGCCGAAATAAATGTTAAATAGAATACACCCTGGGATAATAATGTTGGACATAATCAGTTGATATTGTAAAACATAACTACATTCCAGTAAGCTCTACACATGAAGACACCATACCAGAGTTTCATACAGATGACCATTGTTGCCATCAATGCCAAACGGAAGTTTGTCTCTACAATTAAGATGAAGACAATTATGTCAAATGTAATTATGATGGCGCTTATAGTCAACAAGGCATCAGTCTACATGTAGTTCAACTGAACACTTCTTGAAATCTACTTTCAAGTCTTCAGTCATGTGAATTACAGAAAAGTATATTTCAGGGGACAAAAACTGATTCAGTCAACTGCATCGAATTATGTGCGATGGACAATACAGTTATTACACAAAATGTTTGTTTAAACATATATTATTCATTTGAAAAGGATTGTGTACATGTTATACAACTTAGAACACCCTCCCGTTGTATTTACGTAAATATTTTGCTTTCTTTACACAAGATGGACAAAAAAGAACAGAAAGAATGGAAACAGTGGAACAAGAATTGCAATAATCAAAAGAATCTTTTTCATTGACAAATGTATGTTTGAACAATTATTAACATGTTTTGATTTACGCTAACAGTCAGATCTGCATTGCCATGTAATAGTTACTCATAACATATATTCATATTGGTAACACTGGTGTTATGAGAGTGTGTGTTTTTGTATTTTGTAATTAAACTGACTAACTGATAGTTATGTTATGTTTAAAGTTTTGAGTGTGAGTTTTGGCTCGCATATCGCATCAATGGCAATAGTATTTGTAGTGGTACGCCTCTGTGAGAGCGCTTCAGAGTTGCCTCCCTTGGCAACGTGTTGACTTCATGCTGTGTGTTCCACATGATTCCGTAACGTTCTGAGAGAATAATGACGGAGCCTAGCTATGCCAGAATGCTCGAGAACTGTGTAGGAGCTACATAAAGGCTGCTTGTTGAGTTGTGCGACGGAAATGTCCATGCACATAACTTTTCACATGACTGGATTTATACACATCTGTCTGCCATCGTCAAGATGACCGTGCTTGTCTATTCAACTGCTGCCATTGTAAACAACCAATCAGTATAACTGTTCTCATTGTGAATGTCATGACTCTTGTGAGATAATATTTTAGATTTGTGACCCAATAGTTTAGATTTGTGACTCAATTGCATTGTACTAGAAATCTGTATTGTCATTCATTGTAGCTGCTTATTGTTTGTTCAATATATTATTAAATATTTTAGACGTTTCTGTTTTCTATTTTGCTGGTTGAAAGGGGATTCTTAAACCTTTTGTCACGGCAAATTATTACCCGTAACACTGGCAATTCACGGCAGTTCTCTGTACAGTATATAACTGACATTCAAATAGGTAATGATAAGAATTTTCACAAACATTTCAACAATAACAACTTCGGTGATCTTTTAGACCAAGACGGAATAGATCATAATTCAATTGACGACACATGTAGCGCAGTTTTGTAAGGATGATATTTGTGTTTCTTGGTCCAAAATTAAAGTATTGAGGAGCAGTTTTATGTTTTATATGACACGCTTTTTTCACTTCAACTGGACATTCATTCCACATTCTTATCGTGGATGGATAATACGAATCATACAAACATTTTAATCTTGACAAAGGAAGTGAATCAGAGTTACGAAGATTATAGGTACTTCTAGTTCCCAGGAACAAGATCATTAAGGTACGATGATGATATTATTCTGTATTTTGTAAACAAGACCAAAATTTGCACTGAACCTTACGTTCAGCTAATGTTTCCCAACCAGTTTCATAATACACATATTCATGATGAGTATATTTAGGTAAACTTGAAACAATTCTCGCTGCTTCTAATTGCAGTTGTTGTAATTTATTTGCTTGAAATTGAGCACATCCATCCCATATTCGCAATGGGGTCTTATGAATATTGCATAAATTCTATTGAATACGGAGCGCGGCAATAAGAAAATGAGTTTACCTAGAGAAGATATAATCTTTGAAGTTATTTTTACAATATTATCAATATGTTCGGACTAATTATTTATTATTATTGACCTATTTGACACTAACCACGGTGTAGTAGAGATTCAGTGCACGGGTATTCTTTTACAACTTGAAACTAATTGCCGCAGTATAATCAGAATTATATGTTACAAGCCAACGCTTTGCTCAAGCTCGCAGTCTTTCCAAATTTGAATTTAGTTCTCTTTCAATGAATAGACGATCATGAGATAGATAAGCCCAGAGACGAATCATCAGCAAATAATCTTGCCAAACAGTTTAAATCATCAGCAATATAATTTACATAGACAAAAAATAAGAAAGGACCGAGGACTGACGCTGGAGGGACACCAGCTTGTAAATACCTCGGATTGGATAGTGCTACATTTACAACAACGCTTTGTGAACGATTACTTATTTAATCAGCCAGCCAATATAACCATGAACCATATTTTTCTAGTTTCAGCAATAAACCTTTATGCCACACACGATCAAAAGCTTTACAGACATTACAGAAATCCACATAATAGTGTTTTTATCATCTAAAGCCACACAGATTTGGTCATATATTTCAATTGACCGAAAACCTGATTGATACATATACAATAATTGATTTGCGTGAAAATAGTTGTACTGATGTTTAAACACGACTCTCACACAAATGATCAAGGATATAGGTCGATAATTAGAGGCCATTGAGGGGTCACCCTTTTGAAATAAGGGCATTATTTTAGTAAAACTAGTGAAAATAAATTAGCTGCTTGGGATACAATTCCCACGATTCAGTGATATCCTTTAGCTGTGAAAACGAAATATTGAACAACGGTAAATTAATGATGAAGAGGTTTTTGTCTCATGCCAAGTCTCCAATCCCAATTCACCTATCGTATTTTTAAGGTGAGATCGTTTCCTCTGTCTGGCCAACGTGGGAGCATCACACCAGTAGAAGCAACATATGGGCAGTATATTCCATCTTCACACGAGGTAAGGTTTTGTTGTCATCAATGACTATATCAATTGGTATTATTATGCTGAATAGTACTAAAACATCTTTGTCATTCGCCATAACATTATGTTTTTAAGACTGTTTTTGGTTGTGTTGTTTCATTTGCTCTGCTTTAAAACAGTAATCACGATGTATGTGTACCTGCATCAGCCTCCCTTACAGATGTTCATCATATCCTTTATATAAGGTGTATAACACTGGGGGCAACTACGGTTATGACAAAATCGTTATAACCATAGATTTTACAACTGAAACATACTGGCCGAGACCCTAAAACAAATCCGGTTCTTTATATATCTTCCTCTTGTTATAAACGTTTACTTTTACGGAAAGCAGTGTTCCCCAGTGATATTCATTTCCTCATACACAGAGTACGATCTACAGAGTTCCTATACACCTCTCAGCCTTTTTGATTCTCAAACATCATAATACCACTTCTTCAATAATGCTCAGAGTTAAATACAGAGCTCAATCAAAATTCAACCATTATCGTGATGATATATTTTCAGAAGGTCATCAGAGCAAACATGGAACCTGGTATGGTTAACAAGCGAATGTTCATTTGCTTCAAAGTGTGTTCCTTGGCTGCTATTATCGGGATGGTTGTCACACTCGAAATCTATCGAAAACCATTCGGTCCTAAGATGTGTCAGGACCTATGTCAGTGGACTACTGGGTGTATGTCTTATGTCTACTCTGCCTCCAGTCTCACTTGTTACATCGGTAATGTACACAATGAAAACAATCAGAAATGCATGCCAGATAAATCTCAGGTAAGACGCTGCAGTGGTACAGTTATCGTATTTCACAACAAGCGAGTGGTCCATTCTTGTCAAATTGTCGAGAAAAGATCATGTCTAATTTTTATTCTATATTCGGTTAACCCTTAGACTTTGATTCCCAAAAGTACCTCAATTCAACAGAATTTCACTTTTTCTTGATTTTTTACCAAACTGTTACAATTGATCGATAAAGTGTACTCAGCTTTTACATTTGTTAAGAAAATGTAGGACGTCTTGTCTGAAAGCACTGCTGATCGAATGTAGTTGTGAACGCGTTAGATTGAAAACTAACAGGAGCCATATGCAATCCTTAGAACCATTTAAATTATCAAATGATCATTTAATTGCATCATATTGAAATTATATATTGTGTAATAAAACACACACATCTGAATATTTTCAGTTTTTGTCTAACAACCCGATGGACAGTTTTACTTTCGAAACGATGGTTTTAAAGATGAGTGAAAGATGAAGGCTTGAGATTGTAACTAGGCGGATGTCTGATCGCCCTATAGTCATACAAAGACGATTTTGTGGTGATGGCCTTGGTAACATGATTCGAGAAAAAAAACACATACAAAATAACTGTTTTATTTATTGTGTTTTATTGGATCATTGAACATAAAGTAATCATAAGATGCAAACTGTTTGATGTAAAAGTTTTAGTTTTGTTTGTGTGTACAGTAAAGTACGTACAGGATATATGACAATGTATAGTGCTGTGAGTTTTCTAATATTGGTACAAAGGTAGATGCCTCACCATATTAACTGAAGGGTAACACTATTTGTTGCTGGTGGTTCCAGGTAATGGTCATTCCAGCTAAACGACTGCCATGCCCACGAAATTCCAAGCTTATTGAGAGCAGAACAAGGGGACTTCAGTGTGTGAAAGCTCGCAGAGAAGGTGGGCGATTTTCGTTAAATAATACTGTTGAATAAAAGAGAAACGTACCCTTCAGGAAATCAAAGATGTTGACATTGTATGAGGAAAGAAATATGTTGCTTTTCACTGTATATTCTCTCTATCCGAACCAGTAACCGAGAAATGTGTACGCGGTCATTGTTGTTGTACAGTCATCTGGCTGTATAATGTTACTGGTGTTATTTCAAATCTGAATGGATATCAATGCAAAAATATCTCTACTGGCTGAAATATGTTCTGTAGATCATTTAAGTCAAGAACGAGACGTGTCGTTCATTTGATGCACAGAGATTTAATACATATTAGTAATATAACCCCATCAAAATTATAAGCAAACTTAGCTTTTGTTTGACATTATGTTAAGCACGAGTAAGTCACTTTAAACTAGTAATGAGTAGTAAGTGAATATAACCTAACATTACCGTGGCACTCGCCAGAAACACATGTACAAAAAGCAAAAATAATAAACAAAGTATTGATGATAAACCTCTGCTAAAAGCAAAGTCCTATTATAAATGTATAATTGCATAATATAATTGTATAATTAACTATACTTCTTTGTGAGCTCTTACTGTGTGTAGATCTACCAATCAGAAAGTTGCAGAAGTCGTTTATTGTTTTATTGACCAAGAGTAAAGTCTTGCGCTCACTGTGTACAGTCCCAATGGTTCCTGCAGGAGAGGCTTTTATCTCACCAATACACTGACGTTGGCAGTTCTTCAATTATAACGACTGCAAATATTTTGTATTTTATCATTACATCCATCTGACATTGCTGTACATGAAAATCTCTTGACATATGTAAGTTCGACTGAATTTAAGCCTGTTAGAATATAGTGATATATGTTTTCGAAAATCCTAATTTTCATGCCCAGGATGAAGTGACTTTCAGAATGAGATGTTTGTTGACTAAAGTAAAACCATTTCTTTTGATGTGGGATGCGTAAAAGGATATCCAGAAAAAAACATGTTTACTCGTAAAATCTGGCAAAACTTAAGAAAACTACGAATAGCTGCTGAAAACAATAGATAATACTATAGATGGCAATTAGGTCGCTCAGCCAGGTATGACGACAGACCGTTGAAATGCATGTGCTGCCTACAGGCACAAGGGGTCACCTCAAACATATCTGATGCTTATTCATGTGTGTTGAATATGTCTCGTCTGTTGATTAACATCGTGCATGTCTATTCTTTTATAAGGTCTATGTTGAGATGTGTAAAAGAGTATGATGCCCATAGAAAAGCTTAAATCAACCATCGGATTAAATGTATCAAAACATATAGGTGGCGGCAAAGTCTTTATTTGACGTTACCTGTCTCCCTACCACTGAGACTGCAGTTAGACCGAACTTAGTGTCTTCAAACTTTCACAAAATAACTAAATAAATAAAATTATTGTAGATATGAATGTGAAAATACAGTATTTTTTCTATTTCAGACAGGACTTTAGTGAAGTATATTTTACCTACTAATAAATCTTAATTTGAATTCTGAGTCGGCTATTAAGCATGTGTTTGCTAGTGTGTAATTTGGCATGATTTGAATTTGGCGTTCAAAGGCTGTGGGTTTATTGGAAACAGAGGAACTCCAACGTCAAGTTCATCCTAATTTGAACATAACCCATATTTTAGTAGTAAACTATGGCACAAGCCCAAGGAAACAGTTCTGTAACAAGAAAGCCACATCATCTATCTGGATAAAGAACTTGTCTATTAAAGACTTCAGCCTTCAGATGGGCAAAGGAATAGGGATTGTAGTTAATACATATGTTTTTCAAAAGCGTCCGCATCTGTCTGTGGATCTTCAGTTCTAGAGATGATCTGTCATGAAAGGCAGCACCTACAGTTCACAGACGAGCGAAAAACAATACCATGGCATTGTGGCTTTTTTATCCCCAATACAATATTCCTTGAGTAAAATTCAACTTGAAATGTATTGAAAATAAATGAATTTTACTTGAAAATGAATTCTATTCTTGAATCGTTAAGAATATTTCACAAAAGGAGTTCTGCAATCAAGTTATTCATGAAGTAATTGTCTGTCGCCTCCACGGCAAGCATTTCACATTTAGTCGGTCAAAACATGTTGGTTCATGAAGAAGGGGACAAGTAGCCCAGAAACGTCGTGTTATACACTACAGAAGCAGTTTCCATCCATATACTCGTCTTATATATTCAACTTATAAATGCCTCTTAACAATCTCATGTTAGTTCAATATGATGATAATCTTTTAATTCATTTCAGAGAAAAGATTAACAGCATTACGAAGGAAGAAAAAAATGACTCGTATCTTGCTATATTCGAAGTATTCGTCACGTTTGACCAACCTCCAGATTTCTATTGGTCAGGGAATAATGAAAAGGTTCCCGAAACCGCCATGTTGTTCACAATTGTATGCTGTAGCATACATTCAATCAAGTACTGGAATAATCGTGAGCACAAAACAGGGACTTATGACCGCACCGCTGGATTCATCGAGATATACCACACTAAACTCCAGCCTCAAACTGTATGATATGGCTGTTGATGACGACATAGGGTTGGTGTTCATGTTGCGACAGCGTGTTAACAAACACAACAATAGTCTTATTGCAATGGATACCTTCACCTTCCGTTACATACAGGTACATACTTTTACAGGGGCAGTAGCAAGGCATATAGCCATAGATGCTAAACGAAATGTATGCTATGTCATGACGCTTATTTCGATAACATCATTAAATTATGATGGTCAGAACGTGAAGGTTCTTCACAAAGGGAAAATGCTAACGAAGGCGACAATCAACCCATTGGTAAATGTTCTATATTTCATTCAAAATAAGCATTTAATGAAGCTTTCTTTATGTGATATTAAGGTGACTATGGCAAAAGAATTGATTGTCAGAGATTTGATCTACAACGGCAATGCCCTCTATGTTATGACGCCTAAAACGATCGAGGAAATAGTCGGAAACAAGACTGTAGTTATCTGTACTCGTAAATCATTTTCTGGTTACAAACTGCTCCTTTTGCCTTAAGCCGAATGTCGTTTGGCCATATGGGCATGTGGAGAGTTGTGTTCAGAGTTAGCCATGAGGGAATAAGGACATTTGGGGCATAGAAAATAGGCCATTGGTACAGATGATTACCGACGACTTAGCGTTTACATTATTTAATGATATTCGTTCATACCAGGGGCAATTTATAATTTTATGAACTAAACTCAATTGAGTTTGTATAATATTATTTGTTTAGATATTGTTGGGAACTTTTGTTTGAGAACGCGAATTGACAGCCTTTTGAGCTCATTTCCTTAAAGAAGTATCGTACTAAATGTCGAGGTCCAAATGGTCACATGAAGTGATATTTTATAACAATGTTTACATTTTGATGCATTTGGGGGTAAGTTGAAGTGAACTTTGAATAATAAAAATAACCGGTTTTGATTATTCGACGAATAGAGTGCTTTGTTGTTGTGCTCATTGATCCTTTTCAGTTTCTTTGTATTGTATTGATGGAGACATATTAAATATGAAAATTTCTGTAGAAGTAGCGAAAAGTATGAAAATGTCCCGTGCACATCGACCGGGAAAAGAAGATTAAACTAAAAAGGTAAAACCTTTAGCAGTGTTTTTCCTGAACTTCAAACAAAGAAACATTGTGAAAAAAGCATGAAAAGTGCTAAAGGGAAAACCTTATTCAGTGAATAAGGATTTCCTTCGAGAAATACGAGAAGCCAGATAAAAACTGAAAGACCAGTTGAGAGAAGCAAGAAGACAAGGAAGACAAGCCTACATTGCCTATCCTGTGAGACTGTTTGTCGATGCGATATGGTCCGAGAAGAGCCTGTTCTGGAAGGCACTGGGGAGGGTACCAGTTAGGAGTCAGTCTGGGGCAGTGAAAGTTTTAGCCTGGAACACACCTGGACTTGTGAACCAAGTTACAAACCAAGGACTTTGTGGATGTCGTAGACAAACATCATATTGTTCTATTATCAGAAACCTGGGGCAACGATCATCTGAATACTTACCTACCGGGATATACTACCTACACCAATACAGAAGAAGAAGGGGGGAGCAAGGCGGGACTCGGGCTAGTCGCTAGCAAGGTTGCTTGTCGCTTACTTTGCAGACGACTTGTCACATTGTGTGAAAGAAACACAGTGTGACTGCGAAGACATTCTTATATTTTGTGGAAGCCGGGGTGGCTGAGCGGTCTAGGCGTCTGACTTTGTGTGCTGGCGATTAGGTGCCTGACTCTGAGGGTGTAGGTTCGAATCCCGGATGGGACTCAACCCAAAAAGAACAAGAATCTGTACTTTACTAAGAAAGTGTAATCCCAAATATAACATATGTTACATTTGACCACTTTCTAAAATGGAATGGTGTATTTCAAATGGCATCGTGTATTTCACGGATTATACTGAGTTTGAATCGTTATCTGATATAGACAGCATTCCATTACCGGAGGATATATCCTGGAAGATATTGAGGCTGAAGAAAAACAATTCAATAGTATAAACTTTACATTTACGAGAGTTTCGCAAGACAAAATAGTCAATGAGAATGGACTAAGTCTACAGAATTACTATAAATCAAATCAGTTAAGAATAGTTAGAGGTAGAAGTGGCAGTAATAAGAATATAGGTATGTGTACCTTGGCCAGAGTCTTATAGATTATGCAATTACAAGCATGCATGGTTCCAATTATATAAGCTTTTACTGTTAGTAACAATACACAATTTTCAGATCACTGTTACTAAAGGTTTATGTTAACCAATGTTTTTACTTCAGGAAACAAATTACTCCATGCATCTAGCAATTATTATAAATGGAACTGTGAAAAGAAAGATGTATTTTACGATTTGATGAATTCTAGTCATGTTAGTGGTGAACTCGACAACATTTCTGCAATGTTAAATAAAACTGACATTAGTGAAGCTGAAATAGATAAATGTGTGCATACACTTGTCGATGTAAGAGAGTATGCAGGGGAGCCGCACTTGATTGTTCTTGGGGGCAGGTGGTTTGATGACGACTGTCAGAAATTTAGGTCAGATTTTAAGCATGCGGAAGAAGATAATTTTGATTCGCTTGACTTCAGGATAGACAAGATATGGTTGAATGTCGGAGTAGTTATAGAAAAAGTTGTCGGCGAAAGTGTACAAATGGTGATGTACAGGAAGCTAACGGATTAGTTACGTTGAGTAAAACTGAACCTAGAAAATTCTGGAATAAAGTTAAATGGGGTATTCCAAGAGAAAGTTTACCGTAGATATGTAACTTTGTAGATTACTTCAAGGATTTACTGATACCAGATAGCGCTCCTCCGCTAGGGGATGTTGTGGTTGGAGATATAGAGGAATTGGAGGGTGTGGATATCCAGCGATATGTGGATGAGCTTGATGACGATGTAAATGATGGTGAAAAAGTTTGGCCAATCAGAATGATATAAACATTTAAATCGGCAGGAGTTGATAAAATCATCAGTGAGTTTCTGATAGAAAGTGAAAGGTTTTTAGTTCCAGTTTTTAAGAAGTTATTTAATGTTATTCCACACACAGGGTTGTTTCCTACAGATTGGACGAAAAGCATAATCGTACCAATACACAGGAAAGGCAGTAAGCACTTGCCCGATGAATATCGAGTTATCACTTGTTGGTAAATTATTAACAAGTATTCTTAACTCATGGGTTTCTGAGTGGTGTTCTAATTACTCAGTTCTTGTCGAAGAGCAGGCTGGTTTTAGAGGGAAATACAGTACTGTGGATTGTATATTTGTTTTACACGGCTTGATTAATCTTTCTCTGAGTAAGGGAATGAAGCTATAGGCTAGTTTCATTGATTTTCGAAAGGCTTTCGATTACATTGCAAATTTCTTCACATTTCAAACTTGAGGCCAAACCTGCTATGAGGAATTTCAGACTTTGAAAACTGTGTTGAATCACTATACTGATGAGGGATTTTTTGGACATGAAGTTTTGGAAATGGTTCAGGGAGAATGTTCGGACTAATTGGAAGTGAAAATATTAGAACAAAAAAGACTGGAAATGGAAAGAGAAAAAGAATTTTTTTAAATAGAATTCGAAATTTATGAAAGAAAATTGGACCCACTATTTTAGATTTGTGACTCAATTGCATTGTTCTAGAAATCTGTATTGTTATTCATTGTAGCTTGCCCATTGTTTGTTCAATATATTATTGAATATTTTAGACTTGTCTGTGTTCTATTTTGTTGGTTCAAAGGGGATTCATAAACCTTTTGTCACGGCAAATTATTAACCGTAACAATATGGGTGTCAACTCTTGTGTGAGATTAGCTAATAACACTTACTCTGATTTTTTAGCCTAGGTTTAAGACAGGGAGAAAGTCTATCACCATTATTATTTTCTCTAGTTATTAATGATATAGTTCATGACTTATCAACCCTTCGGGATCTTGGTGTTTATGTTCGCATGTTAGGATGCTGTTATTGCTGTTTGCTGATGATATGGTACTATTCAGTGAAACTGTCCATGGTCTCCAACAGGGTTTAGATTTACTGCATGAATATTGCCAACAATGGGGCTTAGAAATTAATATAGATAAAACTAAAGTTGTAGTGTTTCGAAACGGTGGTTAATTGGCCAAGAGAGACGTTAAGAATTACGCAGGTAGTCAATTGGAAATTGTTAATAGCTTTAAATATTTGGGTATAGTTTCTACTCCTTTGGGTAGTTTTTCTAAGGCTCAAAGAACATTGTCTGAACAAGCTAGCAAAGCATTATTTACGCTATACAGAATAATTAGTAATAAACCCTATATACTAGTCAGCCAACAATATTGAACTATGGGTGTGAAGTCTGGGATGTTATGGAGGCACCCGCTGTTGAACGGATTCATTTAAGATACTTGAAACAAATGCTGGAAGTTAAGTTATTCACACCATCAAGTTTTATATATGGTGAGATTGGTGTTCTACCTCTGTACACAAGTAGAATATTACGTATCTTACATTATTGATTAAAACTTATTAACTGTGAAAATCATAGATACATACGTGTTGTATATGATGCCTTGTTAGAAATGTCTATAGTCAATCCAGAATGTAAAACTTTGGTTACTTTACTGAGAGATGTATTGTGTCAATATGGGTTTGGTTATGTCTGGTTGTCACAAACTGTGTCCTGTAAGACTAGCTTTTTAGATGAATTTAGACAAAGAGTAAATGATATCCAAATTCAAATGTGCAGAAATCAGCTTTCATCTCTTAGTGACACTAGACTTTATCTACATATCAAGAAAAAAATTGAATTTGAACGTTATCCCTGTAGGATAGAAATAAATATAGAATAGCCTTAACGCGATTTCGATTAGGTTCTCGTATGTTATTGGTAGAAAGGTCGGTGGAGTAAGCTAGATATATCGAATAGAGGATGTCCTTTTTGTACCAGTTATCTGGAAGATGAGTATCATGTAATGGTTTGTGCAAGGTATGTAAAATATAGACAGTTGTATTTAGAGAAGAGTTTGTACCAAAATCCGAGTATGTACAAGTTTGTACAATTTGTGAAAAGTAAGTCTGAAAATAATATTTTTTAATTAGCCAAGTTTGTCTATCATATTCTTAAAGAAAGAGGTAATTATGAAATGTTTGCTAGACATTTTCTGTTTTCAATATACCGTCACCAGGCAACAATTTTGTAAGAAACGTGCCTGTAATATTATTGCATGCGCTGCCATTTTGTTGACTTGTAATCTGTACCAACTTCTGATTACATATAAGTTTGTAGGGCTATAGTTCGTAGTTTCAAAACAACCAAGTTGCTAATCACATATCCATATATTCTTGTTTGTTGCTAACATACTGTCACCAGACAATATTGTTTATTTAGCTTTTATTTCTCAGTATCATTGAAGATGTGCCTATATGTCCATTATTGCAATCTGAATTGTAACCTGTAAATAGTCCTCTGGCCTATTCAGAAATAAATTCAAATTCAATTAAAACCATTCTGCAAAATCTTGTCCAGTCTATTCCTATTACGGCAAGTCTTGTATCTTTACTGAAAAACATTGGCCATCACGTCAATGAAACTCTTGCCCACAGGTGCATTTCTGAATTTATGAGTGAGACATACAACATTAACGTATAATTTTGCATTGTGCTCATAATGATTCAGCGGGGGAAATGTACATATGTGTAGAACCAGTACAGATCCGGGTTAGAACTGGTCTAGAATGATGATGATGATATTGATCAGATCCAGACTCGATTATTTACAGGCTATCACCCTTAAGTTGTAGACCCGTGAAGGACCGGGTTAGAATTGGCCTTCAGTAACCCATGCTTATTGTAAGAGGCGACTAACGGGATCGGGTGGTCAGGCTGACTGACTTGGTAGACACATGTCATGGGTTCCCAATTGCGCAGATCGATGCTCATGCTGTTGACCACTGTATTGCTTGGTCCAGACTCGATTATTTACAGACCGCTGCCATATAGCTAGAACATAGCTGAGGGCGGCGTAAAACTAAACTCACTCACTCACTTAAGTTGTCATCCCAGCTAACAATTTCACGTAGTCACAACGTTATGCTTTCGTTGT
The DNA here is from genome assembly GCF_003918875.1 of Haliotis rubra. Lineage (NCBI taxonomy): Eukaryota > Metazoa > Mollusca > Gastropoda > Lepetellida > Haliotidae > Haliotis > Haliotis rubra. The sequence continues at coordinate 2,287,584 of NW_025767424.1, forward strand.
TACAACGTTATTCTGTGGACTCCCACGTACGTTGTCACAGCGTTATTCTGTGTACTCCCACTTACGTTGTAACAACGTTATTCTGTGGACTCCCACTTACGTTGTTACAACGTTATTCTGTGGACTCCCACTTACGTTGTTACAACGTTATTCTGTGGACTCCCACTTACGTTGTCACAACGTTGTCATTTCCACGCCGTCTCCATGTTAAATTTATTTGATGCTCAAGTATTTTACGTTGTCTTAATGTTCTATTTAACGTCAATAGTTAAAGCTTACATGCAAAGCAAAACACAAATTTGCAGATTCTGATACCTTTCGGTATGGACTTACAGTAACAAATTATCAAAAATACAAATTCAACTTATACAGCTGAAAAATAACGCGATGATAAAACTCCTGCGAAATCGGAGTTCAAACGATTCACTAAAAACAACAACAGCTGGGGTGAAAAGTGGTTTCAACAGCTATGCTGCGCTGCGCACATAGCGCATGCGCAGTCAATAGGTTCGCGCGGCTTCAACCGGGATGTCAATACACACACTAAGAGCCCTGAGCTTATCGGCAAATGAACCAGCCAATGAAAGGCTTCGTTACACTTAAGTGCGCGCTCCCCCGCTCTGACTGGGTTCGGTATCGCGAGTGCTTCGTTTCCAGGGTAGTAAACCCAAGTACAAACTATTGCACTTTTGATTTGCGATTGTACGCTCATAAGTTTGTTTATTTGTTTTTCATAATCAGCAATGTATCTTATATGTCATGAATAAATGATAATTGTGTTTTAATTATGTTATTTTGTTGGTTGCATCTAAGCTTTAAATAGCATAAATTCACTTCAGTGTTTATTCGTCAATTTGTATGTTATTTTGGTCATATGTTTCTGAAACTGTTCTTGAATAGTGAAAAAAATGTCAAAAGAAAAGGTTTTACAGAAAAAATGCAACGTGACACCAAGTTATTGTGTAATAGTCGATACACAACGTTATGACAACGTATATATTTAACGTTAATGTAACGTTGTGAAATAAGGTTATAAAATGACGTAATTCTAACGTTGTAACAACGTTGTGTCATGTAATTACCAATCTACAACCTTCCCACAACGTTACGGAAACGTCTGAGATACTGCTGAGAGTGGCGTTAAACAAACAAACAAACAAACAACAGCAAAATCTTCACCGCGACCAAAACTTGCGACTTCTCTGTAACTTACGCCAGTCTCTTATTGAGATACACACCTGCCCCATCATTGATAGTCACTCTTAAGAGAGCAATACTCGTCTCTTCACTGAGACCCATATATGTACCGTCTCATTCTCATTATCGAATCTTTACCGAGATTCATACCAGCTGAGAGTAATCAAAATAACAGTAAATATGCTTTGTATGCATACAATCTGGGTGCAAGCAATTTGAGGAGAAAGACCAGCTGAATTACACACTATCCTCAATCCCCACGTGGGCAGTGTTAATTAATCTAACTAATCAACAGTTCATGTATAAAACTAACTATATATGTAAAGGACATATCACACCAAAACACAGTTCACAGTGAAAACATACCAAACCAAAGACTTTTTGGTACGGCTCTGTTGCAGCTTTTACGAGCGCTTCATTCTTTTGCTAAATGCGTGAAACAAGCGGAATGTCCACGTTGTTTGTTTTGTCTGTTTGTTGTTTAACGCCGCAATCAGCAATATATCAGCTATATGACAGCGGTCTGTAAATAATCGGGTCTGGATTAGACAATCCAGTGATTGATAGCACGAGCATTATACGATGGATACCATATGTAAACCGACGTCAGCGAGCCTGACCACCCGATCCCGTTAGTCGCCTTGTACGACAGGCATGTCGATATGAATTAAAGAATTACTGAGAACACATTGGATTTGTGAGTAAAACGTTAAGATGGCTTTGGAATAAGCACGATATATCTCCACTTTCTGTACACACGCTTTAAGAAATAGAAATCCACAATGTGCCTTGGTTCTCGATTCCATATATTTTACCTAGGATAAGGTCAGTTGTTATATCGCTGACCCGTATTCGCACTCAACGGTGATTATACATAGTGCAGAGTGTGTGAGTTTGGTTTAAGGCAGATTTAAACAATACTGTAGTGATATAACTGCGCTGTTTGGTTTAAGGCTGCTTTAACAAAATATGGCAGTTACAACACTTCGTTGTTTGGTTTAACGCAGCTTTGCTCAATGTGGCAGTTACAACCCTCCCTCTAATGCAGGTATGGACAATATGGCAGTTACACTACTTCACTGTTTGGTTTAATGCAGATTTGAACAATATGACAGTTACAACACTTCGCTGTTTGGTTTAACGCAGCTTTGAACAAGATGGCAGTTACAACACTTCACTGTTTGGTTTAATGCAGATTTAAACAATGTTGCAGTTACATGACTGCCCAGGATTGGCGTGGGAGGAAAAGTCTGACTTAAGTCGTGTCTTTGACGTCTTCTGATCTTGCTGTTGGTCATACTCATAGCAATGGTGCCAAAGTACCAAGGAAAATAATCAGTCAACCTGGGATCTAAACCCACGATCGTACGTTTGATGCCAAAGGGACTTAACTCTCCACAGAACATTGCGGCCCTTCAGTCCATATGTGATGACCATTAAAGTCTATTCTCGTCTATCATAAGTTAAACCCGGTTTACATTTGTGTATGTGTGGCTGCTTGTACTAGCCCAGCTGGTTTTATAGTGCTAGCTTACTGAGACACCATGCCGCAGCTGAGCATGAATACATTATACTGACTCCGAGCCGACCAGTCCTTGTTGTACCCATTAATGCCGAGCGCCAGACAGGGACCAACAAGTACCATATTTTAACGTCTTTTGGTTTGACGCGGCCGGGGATCGAACCCGTGACCTCCCGCTATACGCCGGCGCTCTAACCACTACACCACGGAGGAGTGTTCCATAAAAGCGTCTGTAAATACAACTTTTATGAATTGATGTACAATGTTATTTTTTTTATACTTTTATGACTGTGAACACCGTTTTGTCGCTTGTTCATTTTCAAATATCTGTTGAGAACCAGGAACGGCCAAACTGAAATAGATTCCGATAAATATTTATTTGACGTGGAAAGAGATACCATAGTGTGTTTGAGACTTAAGTAAATTTCATTATACATATTCAAATGATGTTAGAAATCTATCTTCGATACCTCTGTAAACAATATGTGAAACGTTCATTCATATCAAGAAATTGGAAGTTTATTTACGTAAGTATTTATAACAGGCAGTGTATGTTACAATACATTATATACCACTAAAACCGTAGATGTAAAAGTTAAATGTAATTAACGTGACATCGTATTTGTTTGGAAGACTGGGCTATCTCGACGAAATTTCATTTTTTGTTTATATAAATATTACAAAAGAGTATCTAGCATATAGTGTTAAACAAATGTGAATCTAAGTGGTGCAGAAATATTGTTAAATGAAATTCGAATTGCCGAATACGGTATATAGTAATTGTAATAGTCCACTTATATTGCGCTCATATCCAGGCACATGACCTGCTCACGGCGCTACGTACATTACTATCCCCGGTCATGGGACACCATCGTACTTTCCGATACCTTTTGAACTCCCTGGGGACCATACAGTCATGCTGCCTGTTAGGCGCAATGAACTAATCACTCACATTGCCAGCACAGACTCACAGGTACCCATTCTACAGCTGGGTGAACTGAGATAATGTGAATTTAAGTATCTTGTCCAAGGATACTACGCAAATGTGCTTACCTTGGGGCCCGAACCTAGGTGCCTCCACCGGGGATCGAACCCGGGCCTACAGCGTGATAGGCAGACGCCTTACCACTGCACTATTGCGTTCTACTGCATTCACTATATGAATCTACTCTCCAAATAGCAATATCGATTAGTTGCAAGTTACATACATGCGGCATTTGACATCACGACATTCATTTGCACATAAACTGTAATAAATATTAGATGGGAATAATTCGCGAATTATAAACCAATATTATGCTGTTGGACAAGGAGTGTGCCAAGGTTATATGTTCTAAACACTTGTTTTACACTGTTTCGACCAAGAAGAAACAATCCTTCCGTCAGATAAATTAATTAGTTACAGTGTGAAAGGTTTACAAAATCTGATCGGACATCTGTTATAAGATACCATCGAACTTGAAAAACCTTATTAGCCCTTTTTACCAATATTGTGTGTATTAATTTAAGGTCAATGATAATTTTCTTCCTCCAATAAAATCAAACAAATGAGGAAGAAGGATTTAACTTTGACCAACTTTGATTCACGTAATAATGACCACGATTAACCAACCTGTCCCTGTGTCGCTTGAAGCTATGTTTTCCCTATCACAAAAGCGACAGCCATGAATTGATTATAACGCCAGCTCGTATAAGGCCATTGTTAATGGCTACGAGACGGTACATTTAAGAGAATCAGGTGAACACGCGTCCGGTTAGATCCCACACATGACTGCCCCCATGCACGTGCACGCAAGACACCCTACCATCTGGCACATGCGAAGACAGTTTCTGGCTCAGTGTTTCATACAAAAACATGTTTACTAAACATTTCCTCTGCAAAAGAAATTGCTGCATGGGGAGAAATAATAGGAAGTGGCTTTCCGCTAATATTGTATCAATCGTCATTTTCGAGGGTTGCTGCTTTGTCATATTGTAGTACTCAGCGACCTTCAAGTTTTAACCTCGACTGAGAAGCCTTTGCAAAGTTCCGCGTTCCGTCCCATTGACTTGCCAACCACCCATACCGACCGGACAAGGAATGAGGAAACTGCATACATGATCTGTGTAAGGGTCGGATAGGCGTTGGTGTTAGTTTCGTCCTTTTCCTGTATACTGTGTGTAATTGTTACGTATTTTCCACAAAGGTCATCCATAATTGTCTCTCCCCTTCATCTCCTTTGCTTCGCCTGTACCCTGTCTCAGCCCCCTCGATCTTGTATAAACAAGTTTGGAGTCACAGTTTTGTGTCCTGCATTGAAAAGAGCTCGAGTCGTTCGCCAGCTCTCTCATCAAAACCTCGCCAGCACATTCGTGCCTTAACCCCTTGCTCTTAATGGTATCAGAATACTCTCTTTAAACCCCGCTCTGTCACTTTGATAATCACGCGGGGAAATACATTACAAATATCCCTTGTTGTGATGGCAGTGATAAGGCCTTGTTCACGGTCATTCAACGACCCGCATGCTACTCACATAAAAGAAAGTCAACGATGCTCTTGTTGTTGTCGGGCGTTGTGGCTCATCACGTGATCAGTATTATTAAGGAAGTAAGCATATAATTTCCTCACACGCACGCCGGCAAACAATCGAAGCCTGTTATTTTCGTTAGCCCAGTGACAGTAATGGTACACGTTAATGTGTACCCATATGCTCATAAACGCCTGTGTCGGGCTCAAGCTCAACCCCACTATGCTGCATAACAGACATATCAGAAAACCCTGTGGATGAAGAGATGTCATTTTACACCGCTGCTGCAGTATCTCTTACATAGGTGCAGAAAGACTGCGGCACATAGAAAGCATGTGGGGAACATTTTATCATATCCAATTTTACAAATGGAGACAGTTGAATAGCTTCCACTCAGGTGATGCATATGCCAGTTACATGTGCTTCTGCATGCACGTGCGATGTGGCGGTTGTAGTGCGACAGGTAATATTTCAAGTTCTGCTCCAAACTACACAAAGAAGTTCTGAAGCTGTTTTCATAATTAAGTTTGTATCTGCAAAGAACTTTCCTTTGGGTCAGTAAAACGATAAGCGTCAACGTTCGATGATTATATAAATGTTACATTGTACAGACAATATTATAATATTATGAAAAAATACAAATTAAGGCTTTGCAGCTTTGAATAGTTTTCTAGTAAGTGTGTAAATAATAAATATGACTGTTAATTTTTAGAAATGGTACACACGTGTCATTAAAATCTATTTGCGATATGCTACAGTCAAATCTGGAAAGCTTTTTTATTAAATACAGTCTGTAACACGTACATAAACGAATATGGAAATATAACATTAACTGAAAGGAATGTTTAACTTAAGTTAACTGTAAGTACAGAGCGGTTTCTTAATCCAATAGGATTCCTCCTAGTGAGATTAACAATAATTATTCGTTTGTAAATACCAGTGGGATTTCACTGTAGATGTACGGCAAAAACATATTTGAACAAATATTCTTTGGAATGTCATAGAATATAAATATTGTACAATTGTGACTATATCATGAGGAAATATTTGTTTCAGCAGTATTACAGCTGTATGATGTTGTTTGTAAACAAATCGGGTCTGAACCAGACAATCCAGTGATTGTCACCATGCGATACGATGGCAGGGCATGTGAAACCCAATAAGTTAGTGTGCCGAGAATGGTCAAATATATGCAAACGTTTGTACTCGATTACTATAAAAAATGACAGGCTGCCACGTTTAGAGAAGGCTGATGTACAGTGTCCTGATATTAACTTTAAGTCACTTCACCGTCTAGTTGCTCAAAGCGACGTTAGAGCTTCGACGATGGTCACTCTCGTACATTAACATACTCTTACGATAGTGTTCCTTTGCAAATTTCAGACTTATTGACTTGCCTTTGCTTGTGTTTATGACGGGTGCCATCGGTGGTAAATGTAATACAAGAATTGCATGCTGCCAGTATCATAAGAATGACAGGTTGAGGTATCGGCTTGCATTTCTTCTGAAGAAACTGAATAGCTGCTTCTCGTACTTCCAGAAAATGTATTCCCGAATTTATGTTTAAAAAATGAACCATAAGCTTAAATACAAGGAAGACAGGACATACAAAGTATTTCGGACAAATAATAGGAAAATCATGTTTTCAATCTCAGAAGAGAACCGAAGCCAGTTCCTTTAAAACGTAACGGGATCGGGTGGTCGGCAGGTGAGCGGGTTGACAATGTCATCGTATCCCAATTGCGTAGATTGATGCTCATGCTGTTGATCACTGGATTGTCTGGTCCAGACTCGATTATTTACAGACCGCCGCCATATAGCTGGAATATTGCTGAGTGCGGCGTTAAACTCACTCAGTCACTCCTTCAAAACGTTTGAGTTTCCTAAGGTGTACACCACTATCCCACACGACAAACGTCAATAGAAGCGACAGAACCCTTTCCACATCCATAAGAAATCTCTTCTAAAACAGAGTCGATTTCCTAATTATGACTTACTATATCATGAGTACATACTTGTTTCAGCAGTATTACAGCTGCACGATGTCGTTTGTAAACAAATAGTGTCTGAACGAGAGAGTCAAGGAATTGTCGCCAGGCGATACGATGACAGAGCATGGGTTTATGAATCACTTGAAATGGTGATGATACACGGTGCTCGCGAAAGCTTTATTCCGTGGTCCATGGTGTATGTGTTACAAAACGTGAGGACCACAGCTATAGGTATATATCACATGCTCAGGGGAATGTGTTAACAACGAAAGCAAGAGTAATGTTAAGTTTACTGAGAAGATGCCATGTGAAATGCTGTTCTTCCTCATTGATAGCATCTTTGTAAAAATGGGAATACGATATTGAGTTCTTATTCACCTTGGCACCATTGTGTATCTCTTCATGTTGAACGGCTTCTTCCTGAAGATGAATATTCGTAACTTTGATGAATATTATTGTGATAAGACTCATGCATACTGGTTATTACAAAGTGAGTGAGCGAGTGAGTTTAGTTTTACGCCGCACTCAGCAACAGTCCAGGTATATGGCGGCGGTCCGTAAATAATCGAGTCTTGACCAGACAATCCAGTGATCAACAGCATGAGCATCGATCTACGCAATTTGGATACAATTACATGTGTCAACCATGTCAGCGCGCCTGACCACACGATCCAGTCGCCTCTTACGACAAGCATGGGTTCCTGAACACGAACATGAGTTTCTGCTCGGACTGGCAAAATCGAAACAAGGCAACCTGACCAAGAAGTATTCTTCAGGTATATATGTGATATGATATAGTTCAACAACGGTAAAATAGCTAAATCCCTTGTATCAAGCCCGGAGAGCGGAAGGTCACGGGTTAGATCCCCGACCGCGTCATACCAAAAGACGTTAAAATATGGTACTTGTTGGTCCCTGCCTGGCGCTCGGCATTAATGGGTACAACAAGGACTGGTCGGCTCGGAGTCAGTATAATGTGTCTGAGTGGGGTATTCATGCTTCAGTGGGCTAGCACTATAAAACCAGCTTAAGTCTGGGCTAGTACAAGCAGCCGCACATACACATACACATACACACGCATGCACGTCGTCATATGAGCGAAATATTCTCCAGCACGACGTAAAACCCAATTTCACCTCACCTCACCTTGTATCAAACCGAAATAGATATAAGAATCATTGAACACGATCATATGTATCCTATTAAGATGCATGCACACATATTCTTTACTTTACTGTGTGTGACAAAAAGGGATGTTTTCAATGTTCAATGCACTACTTTCCCTTCACGTAGCGCATATTCCAGGAACTTCAGCCTTTGGCAGCCACATTTCCAACTCTTGAGATATTACCTTTACCAAGTTTTCAAAAATCGTATGCCACTCTTAAATAACGTTGTTTTAAAAAAAAAAAAAAAAATTCAAATTCGACGCGTCAGTGACAAAAATGATGCAATTTCCTACTTTGCCTTGTACCATATGTTGCAATTTTATATTCAGATGAACAAATGTCTTGATTTGAGCTGAGATTTCTTTTTATTAACGAGCTTTTTTTGGTCGCTTTTATTTTGTAAAAAAATGTATGCCCTCTTATTCATTGTGTACATGCGTCACCTGACGTGGTGTTCTGCCTTTAATGGAGTACTAATGTTAACCGCGTGTTATACACAACCTACGTTTTAACATCGTGTTGTAACATGGTGTGACACGACAAGCGTTCATAGAATATGTTTCTTCGTCTGCTTCGCTCTCTTCTCCTTCGTGTTCTTTTCGTCATGTATTCTTTGTCATCTTATCTTCGTCTGCTCCTTTTTGTCTCTCGTCATCCTCTGGTAATAAATTTATGAATTTTAACATGACATGAAGTATATATTGAAAAAAGGCATTATTGGATTTTTGCATGTTGGGAAACGTAAGTTTTTAAATTAATATTTCTTGCAACATCTACGAAGTCTTTCAGAAAGGCTTCGACAGTGAAACTAGTAAAGAGCCCAAATAAATCGGTAAGATTGCCAAATTTTCGCGTTACCAAATTATTGATACAGAGCGTACGTTACTGAACGTAATTGTGCGAGAAGGCAAGATAAACTCACATAATGATAAAAATGATGAGAGAGAGAGAGAGAGAGAGAGAGAGACTCAGAGAGAGAGATGAGAGAGAGAGAGAGAGAGAGAGAGAGAGAGAGAGAGAATGAGAGAGAGAGAGAATAATACTTAATGTTATTTAGTTTCGATTAATACCGAATAGTTTGGCAACGAGACATACTTACGACGTCATACATCACGTGATGTGTCCCAAATAGCTAAGACTAAGTTATTGATAGTGTCTGTTTGATAATAATATTGAGGACAGGTTGTTTTTATAATTTTGCAATTCCTATTATGTTCCGTACAGATCTGGAATGAATATATCACAACCATGACATTTTGTCCTTAACGACGGGAAAAAAACATGATACTTGTTATTGAGGTATATAAAGTGAGCGAGTTTAGTTTAACGCCGCTTTTAGCAATATTCCAGCAATATCACGGCGGGGGACACCAGAAATGGGCTTCACACATTGCGCCTATGTGGGGAATCGAACCCAGGTCTTCGGCGTGACGAGCGAGTGCCTTTCCCGATAAGTCTAGTTGTTAAAGCGTTGGCTCGTCACGCCGAAGACCCGGGATCGAATCCCTACACGGGTACAATGTGTGAAACCCATTTCTGGTGTCCCTCGCCGTGATGTAGCTAGAATATTGCTAAAAGCGGCGTAAAACCAAATTCAGTCAGTCAGTCAGTCAGTACTCACGTGGGAATCAAACCCGGGCTGCGGCATGACGGGAGAACACTTCACCACCAAGGCTACACCATCGCCCCTCACTCAGTCTGAAATAGTGTCATTATTTGGTCAGATTCGCATGAAGGAAAATACCTCTATCAATCTAAACCTTTGCCAGGATTACAGTGACTGATATTTTATGTCTGTATCATGAAGTGTAATATATTAGCGATCGGGACCGGTGGACAACGAATTAACAAATCAACGAATTTAACTGGATTTCTATTGCAGGTTCCAGGTATCGTTGGACCAGAAACAAACTTAGTGTGATTCCCCGCAGATCTGCTTCATTCGTTAATATCTGGAGAATAGATTCTCACATCACTAATCAGTATTGTTACAGATGTAAACAGTTCGGCATTTCGAGCAACGAGTAGCACGAGTACATTGAAAAATTAGAAAACCACAGGCCGTCAGAATCCTCCATCCACAGGCGTGTGAAGGTGGTGGTAAAGGTGCGGTGAGGGTGAAAGGAGGTGGGTAAGGTACGGGTAAGGTAAAGGTGGTAAAGGTAAGGTAAGGTAAAAGGTAAAGGTAAAGGTAAGGTAAAAGTAAGGTGAAGTAAGTAAGGTAAGGATGGGTAGGGTAGGGTAGGTGAAGGTGGGAGGGTAAAGGTAGGGTAGGGTAGGGGGTAGGGTAAGGTAAGGTAAGGGTAAGGTAAAGTAAGGTAGGGGTAGGGGTAAGGTAGGGGTGGGGTATTAAGGTAAGGTAAGGGTAAGGTAAGGGTAGGGTAAGGGGTGGGGTAGGGTAATTAGGAGTAAATAGATGGGTAGGGTAAGGTAAGGTAGAGTAAGGGGTAAGGTAAGGTAAGGTGCAGGTAATTAAAGGTAAGGGTAAGGCAAGGTAAGGGTAGGAGTAAGGTAAGGTAAGGTAGGGTAGGGTTAGTAACGTAAGGTATAAGGTAAGGTAAGGTGGGGTAAAGGTAATTAAAGCAAATGTAAGGGTAGGGGTAAGGTAGGGTAAGGGTAGTAAGGTAAAGTAAGGTAACGGTAAGATAAGGTAAGGTAAGGCAAGGCAAGGTAATTAAAGCAAGGTAAGGCAAGGTAAGGTAAGGCAGGCAAGGCAAGGCAAGGCAAGGCAAGGCAAGGCAAAATAACAAGGCAAGGGCAAGAGCAAGGTAAGGCAAGGCAAGGCAAGGTAAAGGCAAGGTAACGTAGGGTAGGTAGGTAAAGGCAAGGTCAGTAAGGTAAGGCAAGGCAAGGTAAGGTAAGGTAAGGTGACAAGGTAAGGGTAAGGTAAGGTAACGTAAGGTAGGGCAAGGTAAGGCAAGTAAAGGTAAGGGTAGGTAAGGTAAGGTAGGTAAGGTAAGAGGTAAGGTAACGTAAGGCAAGGTAAAGGTAATTAAAAAAGGTTCTATTGGCAGGTTCAAGGTAAGGTTCGACCAGAAAGAAACTTAGTGTAAGGTAAGGCAGATCTGCTTCAGGTAATATCTGGAAGAATAGATTAAGGGTATCAGGGTCAGTATTATTACAGATGTAAACAGTTCGGCATTTCAAGGCAAACGTGCATTAAGGTAAATTGAAAAAATTAGGCAAGGTCAGGCCGTCAGGTAAGGTCCATCCACAGGCGTAAGGCAAGGCAAGGCAAGGCAAGGCAAGGGCAAGGCAAGGCAAGGCAAGGCAAGGCAAGGCAAGGCAAGGCAAAGGTAAGAAGGCAGGGCAAAGGCAAGGCAAGGCAGGGTAAGGCAAGGCAAGGCAAGGTCAGTAAGGTAGGGTAAGGTAAAGGTAACGTAGGGTAAGGTAAGGTGAGGCGAGGAATGAGGATGTAGGTATTGGACGTATTGGACGTTGGTCATTTCGGGAGGAAGCAGCGAATACCGGTGTGGTCCTGTCCAACTAAGGACACCTTGATGGGTTTCGACCAACCGATCAAATGATCAAAGCACTTCCAGTTGAAAACGTCAATACACACAAAGGATAATCTCGAATATCTGCCGGGGATCATTTCAATATCCTAGTGGCTAAAGGAGCAAAACAGTGATGAAAATCATATTTGAATGGGACACTGACGGGGAAACGCTGCTCCTGAGACATGTGCGTCATGCCCCGGCAACAACAAGTAACAGCGAAATCAGTATGATAATGATAATAATGATGGCGATGAATTCTGTTGATCATCGTCTTGAGTGACGACAGATGTCAACTAGCTATACATGCGAGTTTGTCTTCTGAATTTCCATCTGTACCAAAAGAATCCTACAAATAACCCAAGAGATAAAATGAGGATAGCGCGAAAGTGATTTTATTAAAGGGAAGTAACCACTACCAGACTAACGTCACAAAGACAACAAAGGTTACCTCCCTTTGAATTCGGTGCGTCCATTCACCCCGGTTTTCGGATCGATAACAACTGCCCCAGATACTGCTAGGCTTTGATGTTGCACGCGGAGAGCTATACGAGTCGTTACTTTGCTGGCTTCTATCACTGCTTCAGAGCTCTTAGGTGTTGGCAGTAGTTTTGTCATTGATTTTGAAAGGCGGCATGAATAATCCAAGTAGAAAAGAGATCTGAGGGTTTAATATTCGGTGTAATGGCTTACACATACTGATTATCAATATTTCGTTCAAATTATTATCGTGGCAAATTCTCGGGGAAAAAATGTGTCTTTGGTTACAGGCAGAATGTCCATGGAATATGTAACAGTATATTAATGAACAGACAGGACAGGACAATCGGGATACAATCGTGTGTCCTTCTTCGCCAAATCACAGTCTGCAAGAAAATACTTTATCCCGTTTCAATATGTTATTATGGTTATTCTTATGGTAATCATCGTACAGATACTTACGGTTTCAAGTTTTCTGTCTTCCCGTCTACAACAGCAGTCTCATGATGAGAGCTATTTAACATCCCAACCAAACCTTAGCTAAGTGGTTTTCTTCTGTGGAAAGGGGCAGTGGGGTAGCCTAGTGGTTAAAGCGTTCGCTCGTCACGCCGTAGACCCGGGTTCGAGTCCCACATAAATATACTGTGTGAAGCCCATTTCTGGTGTGCCCCCGCCGTGATATTACTGGAATACTGCTAAAAGCGGCGTAAAACTAAACTCACTCACTCATACTTCTTTGAAAAAAATATTTAGATGGTTTCATATTGACATGATGATTCCACTTCTGTCGTAGCTCTCCATGTGTTCTCTATCAATTCGTGTCTCAGTTTCAAGACCAATGAAGCCGTCATACGGTTTATACCTTGTCTGCTATTGATTAGGGCTGCGCAATATAACCGGTTTACCGGTATTTATCGGTTCAGACATGAAAACGATACGTATTGCGATACGCTGGTTGAAAACCGGTATTTTGACTTGCATTCGGAAAACTTCGTAACACTCGGAAATCTTCGGATATGTCCTTGTTTCATTTGTGCCAAATATTCTTCACATTATTATTTTATCAAGATTAAAAGTTGTTATTAAAGCTTAATCAAGCATAGTGATTTTGTTGTGTTTTTGCTCTATAAATCAAGCATAAACTCGCTTATAAGTAGTTTTTTGTTTAAAAAATACTTCATGCAATATATTGCAATACATATCGCAATACATGCTTTCGCATCGCAATATATTGCAAATTCTGTGCAATACCCACCCCTACTATTGATAAGAGGGCACCGTTGGTCCCGTTGTGTACGGCGCCGCTTTTTGCTGTGCAGAGTTGCGTCCCCTGTGTTCGCCATGCTTGTGGGTTTGATTCCATGGTCGCTCCGATTGATTTCACGCTGGTCGTATCACGCGGCTCACCAAAGTTGTGAACAACTGAGGCCTACGTCACCTTGGTCTTTACTCTCACATTCAGCTTCACGCTGTGAGAAAACCGGAACGCTGTTCAAACCATTGTTAAACCTGAGTAATTCATTACATTGATAATACACTGGCCTCTGCAAACGTAACTGTACAAACATACCTGTCAGTACTGTTGCTACTTACTACTACTACTACTACTACTACTACTACTGCTGCTGCTGCTACTACTATTACTACTGCTACCACTACTACTACTACTACTTTACTGCTGCTGCTGCTGTTACTATTACTACTGCTACCACTACTGCATACTATTTCTGCTGCTACTACTACTACTACTACTACAACAACAACTACTACTACTACTACTGCTGCTATTACTATTACTGCTGCCACCACTGCTGCATACTATTTCTGCTACTACTACTACACTACTACTGCTGCTGCTGCCACTGCACTCTGCTACTACCGCTTCTACTTTCACTACTTCTTCTGCTGCTGCTGCTGCTACTACTACCACTACTACTCACTACTACTGCTGCTGCCACTACTGCTACTACTGCTGCTGCCACCACTATTACCACTGCCACCACCACTACACCCATTTCTGCTACTACTACCACTACTACCACTACCACTGCTACTACTCTGCCACCACTGCTTCTACTCACTACTCACCACTGCTGCTGCTACTACTCACTACCACTGCTGCTACTGCACTGGTACCACTGCTACCACTACTACACTTCCCTATGCCGCCACCACCACTGCCGCTGCCGGCTACTCTGCTCTCACTTTACCACTACTACTCCACTAACCACTGCCACTGCTGCTGCCACCACCACTCACCGGGTTGCTGCTTCCACTCTGCTCTGACTCACCACCGCTGCTGCCACACCACTCACCACCACCACACCGCTGCCACCACCACCACCAATCACTACTACTGCTAGGTTGCCACTACCTGCCACCACTGCCACCACCACCACCACCGGCCTGTTGCCACTACTACTACTGCTGCCGCCACACACACTACACCACTGGCTGGCTGCTACTACTACTCACTCACTCACCGCTGGCTGCCACCACCACTCACTGCTTTCACCACCACCACTTCCCCATACCACCACTACCTTCACTTCTACCACTTGCCTCCACCACTTTCCACCACTCCACCACCACTGCCGCTGCCACTACTCACTGCACACACCAGCTGCCTGCCACCACCACCACTACACCACTACCATTCCCTGCTGCTTCCACTACCACTACTACTACTTCTGCCACTACCGCTTCTACTACTCACCACCGCTGCCGCTGCTACTACCACTCACCACATACCACTCTGCTGCTACTACTACTACTACTACTACTACTGCTACTGCTACCACTACTACTACTACTACTACTACTACTACTGCTACTGCTACTACTGCTGCTGCTGCTGCTGCTACTACTACTACTACTGCTGCTGCTACCACTACCGCTGATGGCGGTGCTACTACATACTACATCTGCTACCACCGCAAAACTGGTGCCTCTACAGACTATTTCCAGTTACTTCTACTGCTGCAGGTGCCACTACATACTGTTACTGCTGTTTTTGCTACCACTACTACTACTGCTGTTAGTGGGTGCTACTACTACTATTACTACTGCTGTTAGTGGGTGCTACTACTACTACTGCTATGAGTGGGTGCTACCACTACTACTACTACCGCTGTTAGTGGGTGCTACTACTACTACTGCTGTTAGTGGGTGCTACTACTACTACTATTACTACTACTACTATTACTACTACTACTACTGTTAGTGGGTGCTACTACTACTACTACCACCACCACTTCGACTATTGCTGCTGCTACTGCTACCAATGCTACCTGGTTTGTGCTACTAAATGCCTTCTTCTGCTGCTACTACTACTACTACTACTACTGCTACTGGTACTACTACTATTACTATTGCTACTACTTACTACTACTGCTACTGCTGCTACTACTACTACTACTTGCTACAGCTGCTGCTACTAATACCACTGCTACTTGCTACTATTGCTACTGCTACTACTACTGCTACTGCTACTACTTCACTGCTGCTGCTGGTGCTACCAGATACTTTTGCTGGTGTTACTACTACTTCTTCTCCTGCTGCTACTGCTGCTGCTACTACTACTACTGTTGCTACTACTACTACTACTGCTGCTGCTGCTGCTGGTGCTACTAGATACTTTTGCTGGTACTACTGCTGCTTCTACTACTACTACTGATGCTGCTGCTACTACTACTACTACTGCTGCTGTTGCTGCTACTACTACTACTGCTTCTACTACTGCCGCCGCTGCTGCTACTACTACTAATATTACTATTGCTACTCACTGCTACTCCTACTGATGCTACTACTACTACTGTTGCTACTACCACTGCTGGCGCTACTACAAACTACTGGTGCTACTACAATCTACTACTACTACCGCTGGTGATGGTGCTGCCTCTGCTACTGTCAGTGTTACCTGAAAACCACTGGTGCTTCCGCTCGCACACTACTTACTTCCATATTGATCAACGCGCTGATAAGCACACATTCAACCTACCCCAATAACGTCTGCCCTTTCCTTTAACACGATCACTTCCATCCTATCCCTACTTTAACTTTACCGCCGCCACCGCAACGTCTTATGCGGCCAATGATAGCACTATCTACTTTCTTCAAACACAACATACATATTGAGAGCATTGTAGGAAGAAAACACCTTGTGTTAAAGTCAAACTAGGAACACACAATGTAAAGGAAACGTAACATAGGCCAGGTTACTCTCCACGTGCCTCTAACGACGGGTTAGTCCCTGGAAATAACACGCCTGGAGAGAGCTCTGATAATGATAATTTTCACGTTTCACGGGTAACGTTTTAAGTTGACAGATCGAGTGAATATACTGATTTCCAGATATAACACTCCGTGGATTGCTGTGATTATATTACATATAATGAACACATACGAGCACAATAATGACACAAGCTGTGGAGAGCGTGCTGGTCAAAGGTCACGGCGTCGATTGACGTTAGATAACGCCACAATGCAACATGGCGCGGGCCAGTCGCGGGTGGTGCTGCCTGTATCATTATGCCATACAGTTCATCTGCTGTGAGCTTGCCTAGTTCATCCAGTACGGAGTGATAGGCACATGGGACGTCATTACGCATTGTTCAGTCTTTTTCACTCGAAGAGGGCGTGAACTTTGATAAGCAAATTTCGCGTTATGGAGTTGTTTAACGTTGCAGTCACCTTTTGTTGAACAGGTTACTTCACAGTGTGTTATCGGACGAAAAATATCTTTTGTGTGTTGACTGCTTACAAAAAGCTAGCGTTGTTTCCCAGTTTCGGCGGTTAATATCTCATAACATCTGTTATGTAATGCAATATTTGATTGGAGCTCATGAATTGATCGCCGTTAAATTCTAAAACTGTCAGAATGGTAAATTACACAGTGGGAAGTTGCACATCATCAATATTTCGTGGTCGCGTTGGAAGCAATGCAACATGACGACTTTGTTATCAGCTGATTATATATATTTTGAGAAACGTCACACCACAAAGCAGCAGAAGTTTTAATGATCAAATACAATACAAACTAATGTGCTACCTTGCCGAAACAAATATGAAGACGGGATCTCCTACCTTTTCTACATGTGTTCCCTTACTTTTTACTCACAGTATACATGTCTATCTTAATTTGTCCACCGAATTTGAAAGGGTCGAACCGCTGATTATCTCCTACTTATAACGCCCAGGACATTCCACATGTGTTATTACATATAACTCAAAACTTTTTAAGAAGTACTTTGTCAAGAACCCAAATAACTTTACTTGTAGCGCCATGAGCATACCAGCTGGCGTGGAAGATTGGCGCGTTACAAATTCACTCATTATTATTATTATTATTATTAAAGCTTCTTTGTTTCAGTGTACAGTTTAATGTGTCGTGATGATGGACTCTTACAGGCAAAAAGATTTTCAAATTGAATAATTATAGATTCAAATTCCACCATACAGTTGTATTCATTATATACCTTCTGGTAAACTGTTGGAGAATTTGTATTTCTATGTCGATATCGACAGTTTTGAAGCGAAAATATTCAAACTATTCATTGTAACGAGCTTGAAGGTGTTTATATTGTTTTGGCACAGCTAGAAGTAGAAATCTGCAATCAGAATTACTTCCCCTGCCAAGTATTCTTTCATGAGAGATTTCCGAACGTCTTTAATCTAAGCATTTCACATGTAGGATTGAAGCTCTTTACCGACCTAGTAAAGCATGGTAGAGTATGGAACAGTTGTTATCGAACGTCTTCTAGTTGAAGCATTTCATACAGAGGATTCAGAAAGCCTTATCAAGATTTTAAACAAGTGTTTTACAGTGAATTACAGTTCCTGATTTTATTTAGAAATAGGGCCATTTGTTTTTAAATATGTTGCACCCATAAGAAGACAAAAACATGAAAACCAGAAATCGAATTCAATTAAGCACAATTACACAACACAGTCTTCAGCCACAAATGTGACAACAGTCGGCGTTGTGTATGCACAGCCGTGTGTTTGCTTGTAATTTATCTGGCGGTAATGTCACAATTAATCAATGAATTAAATATATCATAAAGGATCTCCGTACATTACAATGCGTAATAGAGAAATAGTTATGAAAGTAATCGCATGTCTTTGTGTCAATGAGAATCGTGTTTGTTCATTTAAACACATGTAGGCTTCTCAAAACTGATGAGAGCTGTGAGAGATCTAGCTGGTTCGAAAAGCTGAAGCTGTCATTACAGTTTTCATAACTCATTTTCGAAATGAACCCACATTTATTGCATATGTATTTATATAGTATAACGACTATCAATAGTTTCGATAGTGTAGTTGGGTATCCATTTCACTTTCAATGTTTAACTTGCCAAGGATCATTGTGGCGCATCACTGTCCGTGTCAGTCGCTCTACAGACGGTGGGATAGCGTAGTGGTTAAAGCGTTCGCTCGTCACGCCGAATACCCGGGTTCGATTCCCCACATGCGTACAATGAGTGAAGTCCATTTCTGGTATCTCCCGCCTCGAAATTGCTGGAATATTGCTAAAAGCTGTGTAGAGCTAAACTCACTCACTCGGCCGTTCTACAGGTACTTGCCTACTCGTGCCTCCCAAATGGAGTCATTGACTAAAGTGGATTTGTGTAAATACTATTCCCGAAAAGCAAATTCAAATACATTTTTAATAACAAATGTTTGCTGCTTGTTCAGACCCTTTGCGTACTTAACTATTCGAAAAAGATGGCGTGAACAGGTGTTCATGTTTACACTGTTTTCAACCAATGTGATTTGGAAACACTCGCAACTGTTTTTCGACTCAAAGCGATAAGGCCCGGATGTCGGATGTAAGCGATGAGGCCCCGATGTTGAATGTCAGTGACGAGACTGGCATATTGGATGTAAGTGACGAGGCAAGCATTTTGGATGTAAGTGACGAGGTTTGTATGTTGGATGTAAGTGACGAGGCTAGCATGTTGGATGTAAGTGACGAGGTTTGTGTGTTGGATGATGTAAGTGACGAGGCGATCGTGCTGGATGTAAGTGACGAGGTCTGTATGTTGGATGTTAGTGACGAGGTCTGTATGTTGGATGTTAGTGACGAGACGAGACGTATGTTGGATGTGAGTGATGGGGAGGTCTGTATGTTGGATGTAAGTGATGATAGCTGTATGTTGACTGTTAGTGACGATCGAGACTAGCATGTTGTGATGGGACGACGATCGAGGCTAATATAAGTGGTGACGAGGCGAGCATGTTGGATGTAAGCGACGATCGAGGCCATGTTGGTTGGGTCATTGATGTTGGCTGTAAGTGACGAGGCGATAGCATGTTGGCTGTAAGTGACGACGAGGCGAACATGTTGGCTGTAAGTGACGAGGCGAGCATGTTGGCTGTAAGTGACGATCGAGGCTAGCATGTTGGCTGTAAGTGACGAGGCGAACATGTTGGCTGTAAGGACGAGGCGAACATGTTGACTGTAAGTGACGAGGCGAGCATGTTGGCTGTAAGTGACGATCGAGGCTAGCATGTTGGCTGTAAGTGACGAGGCGCTAGCATGTTGGCTGTAATTGACGAGGCGAGCATGTTGGATGTAAGTGACGAGGCTAGCATGTTGGCTGTAAGTGACGAGGCGAGCATGTTGGCTGTAAGTGACGATCGAGGCTAGCATGTTGGATGTAAGTGACGATCGAGGCATGTTGGCTAAGTGACGAGGTTACGGCGTGACGAGGTTTGTTGGATGATTGATGTAAGTGACGAGGCTAACATGTTGGCTGTAAGTGACGAGGCGAACATGTTGGCTGTAAGTGACTAGGCTGCATGTTGGCTGTAAGTGACGATCGAGGCTGTCATGTTGGCTGTAAGTGACGATCGAGGCTAGCATGTTGGCTGTTACGAGGCGAGGCGAGCATGTTGGATGAAGCGACGATCGAGGCTAGCATGTTGGCTGTAAGTGACGAGGCAAGCGAGTTGAATGTAAGTGACGATCGAGGCTAGCATGTTGACAAGGCTAGCATGTTGGCTATAAGTGACGAGGCGAGCATGTTGGACGGACGAGGCGAGGATTTTGGATGTATGTGATAAGGCGAGATGTTGGATAATTGATGTAACGCCCGAGTATGTTGGATTAAGTGATGAGGCGCAGTGTTGGATGTTAATACGGCGTGTTGTTGGATGATTGATGTAAAGTGACGAGGCTAACATGTTGGATGTAAGTGACTAGGCATGCTGGCTGTAAGTGACGAGGCTAGCATGTTGGCTGTAAGTGACGAGGCTAGCATGTTGGATGTAAGTGACGAGGCTAGCATGTTAGATGAAAGTGATCAGAATGTTGGAGATGAAAATACACTCCGGCGCGAATGGTGGATGTAAGTGATCAGATATGTTTTATGTAAGTATCACACGCGTGTGTTTGATGTACATAATGAGGTGCGGTTGTTTGATGTAAGCGATCACTGATTGAGGGCGAGTAGGGATTGTCGATCATTGCATGAGTTTTTTGGGAAAGAAAGAGGATCAGTACCTGAAAAAAAATGAAACGATATGGAAAAAATCGATGTCGTCTACAAAAAAAACCCGATTATCAATAAATAAATTAAATTGTATGTGCACCTGATTTTCTGTGTCAAATTGTATTATGGTGTGAATGATTTCAAGCAAATATCGCAGTATCGATTACATGGTACAATAACACCAGACACAATAAGAAAATGGACCATTTTTAAATTTTTATTACTTTTTGCTCTAACTGCAAATGAAATATTCAATCCATTAAAACTGCATAAAAAACAACGAGAAACATGAACATTGCATTTTCAGTGTTTTTTGCCAATATCCAGAAAGTAAAATTTCGCAACATTCTCTCAAGATGTTGAATTACGATAATGGCTTCCGACGTCAAAATTGTCTGAGAACCTTCAAACCTTATTAGGACTTCCGTGTTTCTATGCCTTTAACAAGCACGTTGCTACATTTATTAAAGTCTAACTCTCTCAATTTATTCAATAATAGCGAAGAGATGGCAAGCGCTAGGCATGTAGTACAATTCTTGACTACTAGAATACAGAAGTAATCCATTTTGGAAAATAGCACCGTCACCATAACGATCTGCACGATCTGAACGATGCATATATCCGTTTGTTTGATTTTCAATTTCCAGCCAAGTTACATGAATGGAACTTGATCCCGGAACAAAATCTGAAAGCTTATCGTTTTACTGAAAGTACCACACTTGACGTACAACATGGAAGAATTATAAACCCTGGAATCATGCTGACTCGTCACCTAAACTGACACACAAAAAGAAAAAGAACACCTGTTTTGTGGGATTTTTCTCCCCCAAAAGGTAAATGTTTTCAAAAAAGGGTGTTTTGATTGTGACTTACGAGTCGCAGACACCGGAGATATCATGAAAATTATGATTTTGTTGAATCACACGTGCATGATATGCACCAACAGTATAAACCACAATCGATTGAGATTAAAGGTACACATCAAAATGCCAAGACGATCAGCAGCGGAGCGAGAACGAGCTATGGGAATATCGCAGATGAGGGCACCAAACTGTCATATTGCCAGAACGTTCGGCTATCCAACACAAATGAAACGCATCGACTAAACTGGCCAAGAGTGACCACCCAGCAAGCTGACCCTACTTGAGCCTTCTCCATCTACCCAACCGGATGCTCAGAGTAACGTCTTCAGCATCAGCAGCGTTGGCTCACTGCATCAGCAAAAACGCAGCGATGAAACGATGCGTGCTGTCAACACCAGGGCCTATCGACCATGTCATTAACCCGTCAAGATTGACTGAATCATCTACGTTGTGGGGGTAACGTGCGGCGCTGGCAACGTCACAGATGGGTACGACATCTGTGGTGGCATTGCAATGTGTACACAAAACACAAAGTATTCACTTTTCTTTTCGGGAAATAATCCCAAAGCACCAGGTGTGTACTTTATTTTGTACGTCAGTATTAGAAGCATCCTGGAACTGTTTTATATATACTATCCCAGAAAAGTAACGCATAGGCGTTAGGTATGTTTACCTTTTGTGTTCAAACAATCGTCAAAATATGTAAGAAAAGTGTTGATAACATGATTTTACACAATTGCACAAGTAAAAACTTGACTTTACCTGAAAATGTTCATTTTGATGAGATTTCTTACAATGATTAAAAAGACATCGCCACAACGCAACAGAAATCACCTTCCAGTTGAAATTGTGCAACAAAGAGCATGCATTGTCTGGCTATAAAAATCCAGATTACTTTCGGAAATCGGCATTCGTTTTGAAGGAGTTTCAAGGCCAAATCACTACGCTACGTCTTGACTCTGTGACACGGAACATCGCCATTGAACTGACTGAGTTTGGTTTTACGCTGCTTTTAGCAATCGCCATTGAAAGAATGCACGCTGGAGACTACCAATCTTCTGTTGCCAGGCGTCTGAATGTCAGTCTGAGCACGATATCACGGCTTGCAGCTCGTTACAAACAGGTATAACAAATGACCGTCCTCGTACGGGCAGAGCTCGAGTCACCACTGCAGCCCAAGATCGGTACATCCGGGTACTACATTTGCGGGTTCGTACTGCCACGGGTGAGAGCACAGCAGCCAGGGTGCCTGAACTTCGGAGGATATCCGGTCAAATTGTACGGAGCAGGTTGAGAGAGATTGGTCTGAGAGCCAGGAGACCCGACGTCGGGACCGTGCTACGTCGTCACCATGTCGCTCAACGTCTCCGTTATCTAATATGATCCACTTGGTTGTATAGACATTTCCTTCTTCTATACCGATGTAAAAATTCATGTACTAAAGTCTATTTGTGGACGAGTTATACATGTTTGAAAATACACATTCTTCGCAACAGATATCTGGCCTATGCGTTTCTTTTTTTGGGGTAGTACATATAGCGACTTCATTCGCTTCAATCTATGGATGAGCGAGTTTACTTACAGTACAGCACTGAACAGAACATCATTGGCTGATGTCTTTATAACATCGTAAGTTAAAACATCACAAACATAGTGAAACAAATATAACTACGTGTTTTTGCAATACGAAAGGCAGAAGTCACTGTTGATTACTAATATCTTGGAAATGTCAGTCGATTGACGCTTTAGAAAATGAGTAATTACAGCATTTATTCTAAAATATCTTCAGTAATTACACATACTCCCATTCATATTCCAACCTTACTTCGACCACACCCTAGACCCGTGAAGATCTGGGGTAAAATAGGTCTTCAGCAACCCACGCTTGCCACAAAAAGGCGACTATGCTTGTCGTAAAAGGCGACTAACGGGATGGGGTGGTCAGGCTCACTGACTTGGTTGACACATGTCATCGGTTCCCAATTGCACAGATCGATGCTCATGCTGTTGATCACTGGATTGTCTGGTCCAGACTCGATTATTTACAGACCGCCGCCATATAGCTGGAATATTGCTGAGTGCGGCGTAAAACTAAAGTCACTCACTCACTCACTTACTTCGCCCACTTAATCCATAGCTCCGTAGATCCGGGGAGGTGTTAGTGTAGGGGCCTAAGTATTCGCTCGATAAGCCGATGCTTACATTGTGTGAAGCCATTTCTGGTGTGTCCGCTGTGAGATGTCTGGAATATAAAACTTACTTACTCTCTCCTTAAACGCGCCTTACATGCTTAGAACACTCACTCCATTGAACCCCATGAAGATCCAGGTTTGAATTGGTCTTAAGCAACCCATGGTTGTCGTAAGAAGAAACTAACGCTGATCCATATCATCGTAAGCCATTAGCTATAAACACACAAACACATACTAACTTACATACGCTTAAATTGTGGCAAGAACTAGGGTATCAGGAAATAATGTCATTTGAACAACATTGTGCGACTGTGGTGTTCATCTGCACTGTATAACGTCCTTTTACACAACCTGTTTGACTGTAGTGTATATATGCACTGTATAAGGACCTTTAGACAACCTTGTGTGGCTGTGGTGTGTATATATGCAATGTATAACGTCCTTTAGACAACCTTGTGTGACTGTGGTGTATATATGCACTGTATAACGTCCTTTAGACAACCTTTAGACAACCTTGTGTGACTGTGGTGTATATATGCACTGTATAACGTCCCTTAGACAACCTTGTGTGACTGTGGTGTACATATGCACTGTATAACGTCCTTTAGACAACCTTGTGTGACTGTGGTGTATATATGCACTGTATAACGTCCCTTTAGACAACCTTGTGTGACTGTGGTGTATATATGCACTGTATAACGTCCTTTAGACAACCTTGTGTGACTGTGGTGTATATATGCACTGTATAACGTCCTTTAGACAACCATGTGTGACTGTGGTGTATATATGCACTGTATAACGTCCTTTAGACAACCTTGTGTGACTGTGGTGTTTATATACAATGTATAACGTCCTTTAGACAACCTTGTGTGACTGTGTGTGTATGATATGCACTGTATAACGTCCCTTTAGACAACCTTGTGTGTGACTGTGTATGTACACTGTGGTGTATATGCACTGTATAACGTCCTTTAGACAACCTTGTGTGACTGTGGTGTACATATGCACTGTATAACGTCCTTTAGACAACCTTGTGTGACTGTGGTGTACATATGCACTGTATAACGTCCTTTAGACAACCTTGTGTGTGACTGCACTAACGTCCTTTAGACAACCTGGTGTACATATGCACTGTATAACGTCCTTTAGACAACCTCGTGTGACTGACTGTGGTGTACATATGCACTGCATAACGTCCTTTAGACAACCTTGTGTGACTCTGATGTACACATGCACTGGATAACGTCCTTTAGACAACCTTGTGTGGCTGTGGAGTACATATGCACTGTATAACGTCCTTTAGACAACCTTGTGTGGCTGTGGTGTATATATGCACTGTATAACGTCCTTTAGACAACCTTGTGTGACTGTGGTGTACATATGCACTGTATAACGTCCTTTAGACAACCTTGTGTGACTGTGGTGTATATATGCACTGTATAACGTCCTTTAGACAACCTTGTGTGACTGTGGTGTACATATGCACTGTATAACGTCCATTAGACAACCTTGTGTTAGACAACCTGTGTACATATGTATATATATGCACTGTATAACGTCCTTTAGACAACCTTGTGTGACTGTGATGTGGTGTACATATGCACTGTATAACGTCCTTTAGACAACCTTGTGTGACTGTGGTGTACATATGCACTGTATAACGTCCTTTAGACAACCTTGTGTGGCTGTGGTGTATATATGCACTGTATAACGTCCTTTAGACAACCTTGTGTGACTGTGGTGTACATATGCACTGTATAACGTCCTTTAGACAACCTTGTGTGACTGTGGTGTACATATGCACTGTATAACGTCCTTTAGACAACCTTGTGTGACTGTGGTGTATATATGCACTGTATAA
Source organism: Haliotis rubra (assembly GCF_003918875.1). NCBI lineage: Eukaryota > Metazoa > Mollusca > Gastropoda > Lepetellida > Haliotidae > Haliotis > Haliotis rubra. The sequence continues at coordinate 2,313,358 of NW_025767424.1, forward strand.
CGTCCTTTAGACAACCTTGTGTGACTGTGTTGTATATATATGCACTGTATAACGTCCTTTAGACAACCTTGTGTGACTGTGGTGTACATATGCACTGTATAACGTCCATTAGACAACCTTGTGTGACTGTGGTGTACATATGCACTGTATAACGTCCTTTAGACAACCATGTGTGACTGTCGCGTACATATACACTGTATAACGTCCATTTAGACAACCTTGTGTGACTGTGGTGTACATATGCACTGTATAACGTCCTTTAGACAACCATGTGTGACTGTGGTGTACATATGCACTGTATAACGTCCTTTAGACAACCTTGTGTGACTGTGGTGTATATATGCACTGTATAACGTCCTTTAGACAACTTTGTCTGACTGTGGTGCACATATGCACTCTATAACGTCCTTTAGACAATCTTGTGTGACTGTGGTGTATATATGCACTGTATAACGTCTTTTAGACAACATTGTGTGACTGTGGTGTACATATGCAATATATAACGTCCTTTAGACAACATTGTGTGACTGTGGTGTACAAATGCACTGTGTAACGTCCCTTAGACAAACTTGTGTGACTGTGGTGTATATATGCACTGTACAGCGTCCTTCAGACAACCTTGTGTGACTGTGGTGTACATATGCACTGTGTAACGTCCTTTAGAAAACCTTGAGTGACTGTGGTGTATATATGCAATGTATAACGTCCTTTAGACAACCTTGCGTGACTGTGGTGTACATATGCACTGTATACCTTCCATTAGGCAACGTTGTGTCACTGTCGTTTACAAATGCACTGTGTAACGTCCTTTAGACAACCTTGTGTGACTGTGGTGTACATATGCACTGTATAACGTCCTTTAGACAACCTTGTGTGACTGTGGTGTACATATGCACTGTATAACGTCCATTAGACAACCTTGTGTGACTGTGTGACTGTGGTGTACATATGCACTGTATAACGTCCTTTAGACAACCTTGTGTGACTGTGGTGTACATATGCACTGTATAACGTCCATTAGACAACCTTGTGTGACTGTGGTGTATATATGCACTGTATAACGTCCTTTAGACAACTTTGTGTGACTGTGGTGTACATATGCACTGTATAACGTCCTTTAGACAACCATGTGTGGCTGGGGTGTACATATGCACTGTCTAATGTCCATTAGACAACCTTGTGTGACTGTGGTGTACATATGCACTGTATAACGTCCTTTAGACAACATTGTGTGACTGTGGTGTATATATGCACTGTATAACGTCCTTTAGACAACCTTGTGTGACTGTGATGTATATATGCACTGTATAACGTCCTTTAGACAAACTTGTGTGACTGTGGTGTACATATGCACTGTATAACGTCCTTTAGACAACCTTGTGTGACTGTGGTGTACATATGCACTGTATAACGTCCTTTAGACAACCTTGTGTGACTGTGGTGTACATATGCACTGTATAACGTCCTTTAGAAAACCTTCTGTGACTGTGGTGTATATATGCACTGTATAACGTCCAGTTAGACAACCTTGTGTGACTGTGGTGTACATATGCACTGTATAACTTCCATTAGGCAACGTTGTGTGCCTGTGTTGTACAAATGCACTGTGTAACGTCCTTCTTGTGTGACTGTGGTGTACATATGCACTGTCTAATGTCCACTAGACAATCTTGGGTTGCTGTGGTGGATATATGCACTGTATAACGTCTTTTAGACAACATTGTGTGACTGTGGTGTACATATGCACTGTATAATGGCCTTAAGGCAACCGTGTGTGTGCTGTGGTGTACATATGCACTGTCTAATGTCCATTAGAAAATCGTGTGTTGCTGTGGTGTATATATGCACTGTATAAGGTCTTTTAGACAACCTTGTGTGACTGTGGTGTACATATGCAATGTATAACGTCCTTTAGACAACCTTGTGTGACTGTGGTGTACAAATGCACTGTGTAACGTCCCTTAGACAATCTTGTGTGGCTGTGGAGTATAAATGCACTGTAAAACGCCCTTTAGACAACCTTGTGTGACTGTGGTGTACATATGAACTGTATATCGTCCCTAAGACAAACTTGTGTGACTGTGGTGTATATATGCACTGTATAACGTCCTTCAGACAACCTTGTGTGACTGTAGTGTACATATGCACTGCGTAACGTCCTTTAGAAAACCTTGAGTGACTGTGGTGTACATATGCACTGTGTAACGTCCTTTAGAAAACCTTGAGTGACTGTGGTGTATATATGCAATGTATAACGTCCTTTAGACAACCTTGCGTGACTGTGGTGTACATATGCACTGTATACCTTCCATTAGGCAACGTTGTGTGACTGTCGTTTACAAATGCACTGTGTAACGTCCTTTAGACAACCTTGTGTGACTGTGGTGTATATATGCACTGTATAACGTCCATTAGACAACCTTGTGTGACTGTGGTGTACATATGCACTGTATAACGTCCTTTAGACAACCTTGTGTGACTGTGGTGTACATATGCACTGTATAACGTCCTTTAGACAACCTTGTGTGACTGTGGTGTACATATGCACTGTAAATGTCCATTAGACAATCTTGTGTTGCTGTGGTGTATATATGCACTGTATAACGCCTTTTAGACAACAACCTTGTGTGATTGTGTGACTGTGGTGTACATATGCACTGTATAATGAATGGCCTTAAGGCAACCGTGTGTGGCTGTGGTGTACATATGCACTGTCAAATGTCCATTAGACAATCTTGTGTTGCTGTGGTGTATATATGCACTGTATAACGTCTTTTAGACAACATTGTGTGACTGTGGTGTACATATGCACTGTATAATGGCCTTAAGGCAACCGTGTGTGGCTGTGGTGTACATATGCACTGTCTAATGTTCATTAGAAAATCGTGTGTTGCTGTGGTGTATATATGCACTGTATAAGGTCTTTTAGACAACCTTGTGTGACTGTGGTGTACATATGCACTGTATAACGTCCTTTAGACAATCTTGTGTGACTGTGGAGTATAAATGCACTGTATAACGTCCTTTAGACAACCTTGTGTGACTGTGGTGTACATATGCACTGTATAACGTCCTTTAGACAACCTTGTGTGACTGTGGTGTACATATGCACTGTATAACGTCCTTTAGATAACCTTGTGTGACTGTGGTGTACATATGCACTGTATAACGTCCTTTAGACAACCTTGTGTGACTGTGGTGTACATATGCACTGTATAACGTCCAAAGACAACCTTGTGTGACTGTGGTGTATATATGCACTGTATAACGTCCTTTAGACAACCTTGTGTGACTGTGGTGTACATATGCACTGTATAACGTCCTTTAGACAACCGTGTGTGACTGTTGTGTACACATGCACTGTATAACGTCCCTTAGAAAACCTTGTGTCTCTGTGGTGTATATATGCACTGTATAACTTCCATTAGACAACGTTGTGTGATTGTGGTGTACATATGCACTGTATAACTTCCATTAGGCAACGTTGTGTGCCTGTGTTGTACAAATGCACTGTGTAACGTCCTTCTTGTGTGACTGTGGTGTACATATGCCTTGTATAACGTCCTTTAGACAACATTGTGTGACTGTGGTGGATATTTGTACTGTCTAATGTCCTTTCGACCACCTTGTGTGACTGTGATGTACATATGCACTGTATTACTTCCTTTAGAAAACCTTGTGTGACTGTGCTGTAGATATGCACTTTATAACGTCGTTTAGACAACCTTGTGTGACTGTGGTGTACATATGCAATGTACAACGTCCAGTTGACAACCTTGTGTGACTGTGGTGTACATATGCACTGTATAACGTCCTTTAGAAAACCTTCTGTGACTGTGGTGTATATATGCACTGTATAATTTCCATTAGACAACCTTGTGTGACTGTGGTGTACATATGCACTGTATAACTTCCATTAGGCAACGTTGTGTGCCTGTGTTGTACAAATGCACTGTGTAACGTCCTTTAGACAAACGTCCTTCTTGTGTGACTGTGGTGTACATATGCACTGTCTAATGTCCATTAGACAATCTTGTGTTGCTGTGGTGGATATATGCACTGTATAACGTCTTTTAGACAACATTGTGTGACTGTGGTGTACATATGCACTGTATAATGGCCTTAAGGCAACCGTGTGTGGCTGTGGTGTACATATGCACTGTCTAATGTCCATTAGAAAATCGTGTGTTGCTGTGGTGTATATATGCACTGTATAAGGTCTTTTAGACAACCTTGTGTGACTGTGGTGTACATATGCAATGTATAACGTCCTTTAGACAACCTTGTGTGACTGTGGTGTACAAATGCACTGTGTAACGTCCCTTAGACAATCTTGTGTGGCTGTGGAGTATAAATGCACTGTAAAACGCCCTTTAGACAACCTTGTGTGACTGTGGTGTACATATGAACTGTATATCGTCCCTAAGACAACCTTGTGTGACTGTGGTGTATATATGCACTGTATAACGTCCTTCAGACAACCTTGTGTGACTGTGGTGTACATATGCACTGTATAACGTCCTTTAGACAACCTTGACAACCTTTGTGACTGTGGTGTACATATGCACTGTATAACGTCCTTTAGACAACCTTGTGTGACTGTGGTGTATATATGCACTGTATAACGTCCTTTAGACAACCTTGTGTGACTGTGGTGTACATATGCACTGTATAACGTCCCTTTAGACAACCTTGTGTGACTGTGGTGTACATATGCACTGTATAACGTCCCTTAGACAACCTTGTGTGTCTGTGGTGTACATATGCACTGTATAACGTCCCTTAGACAACCTGGTGTGACTGTGGTGTATATATGCACTTTGTAATGTCCCTTAGACAACCTTGTGTGACTGTGGTGTTGATATGCACTGTATAACAGCCTTTAGACAACCTTGTGTCACTCTGGTGTACATATGCACTGTATAACGTCCCTTAGACAATCTTGTGTGGCTGTGGTGTATATATGCACTGTATAACGTCCTTTAGACAACCTTGTGTGACTGTGGTGTACATATGCACTGTATTAACGTCCTTTAGAAAACCTTGTGTGACTGTGGTGTATATATGCACTGTATTATGTCCCTTAGATAACCTTGTGTGACTGTGGTGTATATATGCACTGTCTAATGTCCATTAGACAATCTTGTGTGGCTGTGGTGTATATATGCAATGTATAACGTCATTTAGACAACCTCGTGTACCTCTGATGTACATATGCACTGTCTAATGTCCATTAGACAATCCTGTGTGGCTGTAGTGTATATATGCACTGTATAACGTCATTTAGACAACCTTGTGTGACTGTGGTGTACATCTGCACTGTATTAACGTCCTTTAGACAACCTTGTGTGACTGTGGTGTATATATGAACTGTATAACGGCCTTTAGAGAACCTCGTGTGGCTGTGGTGTTGATATGCAATGTCTAATGTCCATAAGACAATCTTGTGTGGCTGTGGTGTACTTATGCACTGTATAACGTCTCTTAGACAACCTTGTGTGACTGTGGTGTATATATGCACAGTATAGGATCCCTTAGATAACCTTGCGTGACTGTGGTGTACACATGCACTGTATAACGTGGCTCAGACAACCTTGTGTGACTGTGGTGTTGATATGCACTTGATAACGTGCTTTAGACAACCTTGTGTGACTGTGGTGTTGATATGCACTTTATAACGTCCTTTAGACACATGGGTACAATGTGTGAAGCCCATTTCTGGTGTCCCCCGCCGTGATGTTACTGGAATATTGCTAAAAGCGGCGTAAAACAAAACTCTGTCAGTCGGTCAGTCAGTCCTTTAGACAACTTGTGTTCCTGGGGTGTTGATATGCAGTATATTACGTCCTTTCGACAATCGTGTGTGACTGTTGTGTATAGATGCACTGTATAACGTCTATTGGAGAACCTTGTGTGATTCAGTCCTACATCACCCAGGTGAATGTGTACGTAGAATTACACTCATGATTCAGCTATATATTACCTTGGTGTACGTGTACATAAACTTACACATGATTCAGTCCTACATCATCAAGGTGCATGTGTACATAGAATTTCACTCATGAATCAGCCCTATATCACCTCGGAGTATGCGTACATAGAATTTCACTCACGAATCAGCCATATATCACCTCGGAGTATTCGTACATAGAATTACACTCATGATTCAGCCATATATCACCTCGGAGTATGCGTACATAGAATTTCACTCACGAATCAGCCATATATCACCTCGGAGTATTCGTACATAGAATTACACTCATGATTCAGTCCTATATCACCTCGGAGTATTCGTACATAGAATTACACTCATGATTCAGCCCTATATCACCTCGGTGAATGTGTACATAGAATTACACTCATGATTCAACCCTATATCACTTCGGTGAATGTGTACATAGAATTACAATTATGATTCAGCCATATATCACCTCAGAGTATGCGTACATTGAATTACGCTCATGACTCCAGCATGGCTATAGCGTATCTTCACTGAGGACAACGCTCATGTTGTGTTATTCAATACATAGGATACCATTCACGATACCCCTTTCCCGGGTGTAACTCATGCATGAATCTTCATAACTTACCAACGCCAATTCGACATTATATGTAAGTAATACCTATGTTTTAACATCAATATCCACGTGAGTGATCATTTCAAGGCAATTAAAGGGAGGATTGGCTGGCTCTGAACAACCCCCAGTCATGACCTGTTTTTTTTCAGTGTTAAACCAGCCCTCGACAGCTAGGTTGGATAGTTAGAGTGTTAATCGCTGGTTTGACTGCTCTATGCCCCATTACCCAGCCCCGGCCGCTGAGTTTAACTGCAGTATTGCTAGACTAGCGTGAAACCTTTTCACTACCTGGTTAACAGAATAATGAATGTTGTTCTGTTGTAAACTTTTTCAACCACAGTAGCAACATAGGGCCTGTACATAGAGTACCACCTGACGCACTGTCGCCATCGCTAAGAGTACACGAATGTACGCTACACTCCCAGATCAATTAGTGGAGCAACATTTGTGTAAATACACAACACCACGAGGTGACTGTGCCCCGAAACAAGTGATACCACAGAAGCAAAGAAGCTATATGGGGTTTCTAACACAGAGGGTGGTAAATAACCAATCCATATTCCAGTTTCCTTCTCAGCTGTTAGGGGGCGCTGTTTGTGGAATAGCTTGATTTGACCGACAGGCAGGCAGTTGGTGTGATGGTCGGCTGGGATGTATCGGTCAGGAAGTGGACTTGGGCTTCTGCAGCCTCTTCATCTGTTCGTTCTTGGATGTGATGGTGACACTGTGGCTTTTAGCGCTCCGCGAGAGGCTTCCTTCCCTGCTGACCCAAATAAGCACCAGCGTGAGGGGCATGCGTATATATATATATGCGTGTTTGCGCTCGGGTCCTTGTTTACGAATTTTGCGGTTGTTGACCTTGAGGCTGCACGAGCTACAAACTACTCAATTTCCCATCTCAGTTAGGCAACGAAGTGACGTCACAGCCGCCTTGTGAATGAAATGAAATGAAATCTTTATGAATGAATCACGTGACCCAGTTTTCACACACATGGAAGTAGTTTACTTGGCTTGCTAACTGGGACAGGCCGATACTCACTTACTAGGTCAAATACCATTGAAAACTGGGTCAGAGGCAAAACGAGAGCGACTATTTTTAGCTGCAAGCGAGGCAAGGCTGGTTGGGGGAGTTGAACGATAATAGAGTGCAATACTTCCGTTGAAAAGGAAATCGTTCAGAATTGAGCGGACTAGTTGAACATCGGTATCCATTAAAAGCAAAGTACAACATTGGACTATGCCATATTTTTCACAGTACTAAGATATGTTTGCATTTGAAGTTTAAACTCAAAACATTCAGTTTAAAGTTTTAACTTTCTTGTACAGAAGTTAAATAACGAGTAATGTATCTGTAATGACCTTGTAATGCGGTTAAGGCTTCAATAAAAGTACACTTGGTGAAACTTCACGACTTTCTTTACAAACTGACCTCTTTCTTTTGCGCAAGTACACATTCCTCTCTGTGAAAGCTGGCTGGCAATACCCACGTAAATTACAATAGCGAGCAAGTTGAGCGACTTACCTACATGGGTGGAGTTACGGCTGGAGGCGGAGCCTAATAAGCGTTTAGTTCCACCCCGTGCTTTAGGACCCGCCTTTGTGACGCTGAGCATGCTCGGGCAGCTTATGAATATTTATTAACAGGACTTTCGTTCGGATTTCATAGCATTTTGGAGTACCTAACTATTATCGAACTTAATAAGTATTAACATACATTGAATAAACTGACACATAGTTTGCTGTGTATGTTGACATATTGCTCTGTCCTCTTTAGGTTTGGGGATTGTGGCGAGGGGTACTTCATATATTTCAACGTAAAAGTTAGTTGAAACACAAGAACACTTTAACTGAAAATAATTTAAATGAGTAATTATGTTAGATATAGATATACATAAATCGTGTCACGTGGGTTTGATAGGTGACGTGCTCTCATGCACATTTATAGTTTACATGATGAATATTTTACACGTTTAACAGCTATAAATCAGGGCCTACATAATGACACACATACTAATAAGTGTGATGCACAGAACCGTTATAGATGGCACAATATGCCCCGAACTCCATATGAATGAGGATGCTAATTTTTTTGACTGGAATATTGAAATAATTCTCAATGACGGACTGTTATCACCTGTCCGAGGCGCGTCTGGATCTTGCTTGTCACTCACACATCTGAAGCAGATACTCCCCAGGTAATATTGCAACTAGACTTGCACAAGTCTCGAAGGTAATAATTAATAGTTTAAATGATAATTTTAAAAAATAAATACATACAATTAACATATTGTCCCATCAACAGACTAGCGTCATGTACTGTCCGCTTATCTAGACTTGCCTCTTTAAAGAATACACGGATGGGCTTAGCATCAGTATAGCCTTGGAGCAAGGCTGCATTGCAACCAGCGATGCCCCTTCGCCCAGAGTCGGACGGAACCTGTCTATTGAAACATCCATCCACAAATGACTGTTATCCCCTTCCAGCCGCGTGTCCGAGCCTTGCTTCACATGTCACGGACAATGACCGATCAGTCGGACTTATACAAGATTAAGTTCGCTTCGAGTGGTCAGTCCATTGTTCGTATTGACTTTACAGGCTTCCTGGACAATATATCACCACGGTAAACACGTGTACGTAGCCTGTGATTGGATTAAACAGCCTGTGATGTAGTTATGAACCCCGAGTCAGACTGATGCTTTTCATACATGGTATCAGCTCAATGCATTATACAGAGTGCCACTGCCTTGGGTTCCCAAGTGATTGACAATATGATCAGCTTTCTCTTGTTTAGTCGAGGAAGAGTGTTGAATATAGACGTCATTAAATGATTTCAGCATCTTAAATATTCTTTACGAACAATTGACAACAATTATGTTTGAGCCATGCTGTTTTAATATATAATACTTAAAAGGAATACAGAAAAGCGGCTGCTGGTGTATTCAGTAGGGTGAGTGAGTGAGTAAATATTTGACGTCACATCGCCAATATTTCAGCCATATCGTGACGAGCGTATTCAGTACAGGTTTGGCCAGAATGAATATTGTTTTACGCGGTTTTTAGTAAAACTCCAGTCATATGACTGCAGAGGACCCCAGGAATGAGTACCACACATTGTACTCATGTAGGATTCGAACACAGTATTTCGGCTAACACTTAAGCCACATTCTGCCCCACCGCCTTGTAGAGGCTTTAATACCAAACAGGGCATGAATGAGTTTGTTAGTGTGTGTAGTATTACAGTGTTGCTTGCTGATGTCCATTCGCCTCTGTTTGGACTGGTGCCAAAACGTTCTTGTTGGTTAACGCACGATTAATTTCTTTCCATCAGACTGACTGACTTACTGAGTTAGGTTTTACGCCGCTTTTAGCAATATTCCAGCAACATCACGGCGGGGAACGACAGAAATGGGCTTCACACATTGTACCCATGTGGGGATTCGAACCCGGCTCTTCGGCGTGACGAGCGAACGCTTTAACCACTAGGCTACCACACCGCCCCCTTTCCATCAGAATATATACTTGTATGCACATAGATTTCATATATCGTAGCGGGTCGTTCCGTGTGCATTCACAGTGGCTTGTTTCTGGGTCCACGTGTTTTCACAGGCCAGAACTGCTGGGTGTTTCACTAAACACGCGAATTCGCTCACTCAGTCTTCTATTCACTCACGCACTAATTCACTCACTCACTTGCCATTTCATTCACCCAATCACGGTAATCAAAACAAGTAGCACTGCCATCAGTATATATCAGATCAGACATGCATTAGACTAAGAGGCAATGGACTCGCAGACATTCACAAGACAATGGACCAACAGACATTCACAAGACAATGGACTAACTGACATTTACAAGACAATGGACTGAACAGTTATGATTTAAATCAGTCACACATTACCAATCATCGCAGACTAGAACAACTCTTAGTCTCTGAAAAGATATAATTTTGATTACAAGAAACAATTATAGCGAATAAAATTAGTTAGGAATCACGATTATCTTGGTGGAGAAGACTGGGCAAAGGATTTCACACAAGCATCCCCAAAGTATTCACAATACTGAATAGGTTTGCTCAGTATATATAAATCTTGAAGGAGTCAGGGTGAGGTGGAAAATTCAGAACCACACTCTCAAATCTAGACTTGCCTCATTTAGCACTATAGCATCCAGTAACGGCTGCACGGAAGATAAAAGTATGTGGTTGAGGGACTGTGAGACAGACAAACATGCAGACCTGCCAAGCCGACTGGTTGGCCAGTGTCCATTCAAAGAACACCTGCTGAGAGCGTGGGTAGGTGGTCAGTCGAGGTTCACAGCAGACAGATGTCCACTGAGCGCTACACGCGCTATCGGTAGGGCTTGGAGATTTTCTATAGTTTGAAAGAAAAAGAACTGGAAAATCCTTTCGTTAAAGTGTCACACTTTAAAATTCGATTATAACGATAAAACATTATAACAAATATACAATAATTATCAGAAAATATAAAAATCTGTAATAATAACAAGATGTATACATGTATGTAGATTAATATATAGATTCCCGTGGTTAATAATTAACTTAACCCGTGATACTGTGGTGTTATAGTAAAAGATATTTTCCTCCGTGAAACATCTGGGACAAAAGAAACATCGTTCGGCCTTTGGGTACGGTCAGTCTCAAAGTGAACAGCATAAAAGATGACGATAAAAACTGCTAGTTTCCAGTGGTCACACCTCATGCAATCAGTTAGAATATGCAATTCGTCTCCACATCGTTACTGCTGAATAACGTACATATTCTGTCTTAAAGAGGGCTAGTAAATCCAGTTAGCTCTGTCCTAGGGACTTGTTTGGAGCATTTATTGGCTGAATGAACGCTTACTTCCAAAGGTTTATTACCCTGTAGCCTTGATGTGAGGTGTTGAATCACTTAATTGCCATTACATACAAGATGCTAATACAAATTACTAATATTATCCCTATTGTATTGCACATTGAATGCCAGCAAGCCTAAACAAGCTGTGCACCTATGTCTTTTCTTATTTTAACTGTTGTTCATATTTATGACTCATTTCGTGTCTTATGGCCATGGACGTCGTCATATGAGCGAAATATTCTCAAGCACGACGTTAAACCAAATTTCACCTCACCTCATCTCACCTTATGGCCATGGACAAACAGCCATGCAGTAATCCATGGACAAACAGACATGAAGTCATGGTCCAGAAATACAACAAAACAAGAATATCCTGCCCTCGGATGTTCATCTGTATATTTTTTATCTTCCTTTGTACTCCGACTTCTTAAAAGCCTGTACTAGTGAACATCCGGGTCAGAGTTGGTCTTCAGTAACCCATACTTGTCGCAAGAGGCGACAAACAGGATCGGTTGGTCAGGCTTGTTGACTTGGGTGACGCATGTCATCGTATCCCAACTTCGTAGATGGATGCATTTGATGTTGATCCCTGGATTATCTGGTCCAGACTCGATTATTTACAGACCACCACCATAGAGCTGGAATATTGCTGAGCGCGGAGTAAAACAAAAATATAAAAAAATCTTAATACTTCTCAACGAGTTTGTCCTACCCCAAACCTAGCTAAGAGGTTGATCTGTGTACTCCGGGTCACCAACAACAGTACTCCTATGTGTTGACTTGTATACATGTATCTACCTGTATAAGCAAATGTGTGTGTACTGCAAGCCATCCACTCCGTGGTGTGACTTCCCATATATAGGGAGAAGGAAACAGTCACATCCAATGTTACATGTCTTCCACACAGACTAGACGCAAAATGTCTGAAGTTAATTCTATTTCCAAAGTCAGCGTGCGACAACGATGCTTACACATGTCGAGATCTACTTAAAACGAAACTAACATGTAATTTGACAATCAATAAGTTTGTCTGTAAATAATCGAATCTGAACCAGACAACCCAGTGATCAACAGCATGAACATCGATCTACGCAATTGAGTGATCGAGCCTGACCACTTCATCCAGTTAGTCGATTCTTACGACAAGTTCGTTATAAGCATAGTTTAGTGAATTATACGAATAATGAACAGGTATGTGAGGGTTGATCAGCTTGGGAAATACTTTGATATTTCATGACTTCAGAAATTAAGGGACCATATTCTTGAAAACTGCGCCCAAAAGGTAACATTTCAATTCTGAATATAACCAGCCGATTTCACCACGAACATCTAGTTTTGGGGTTTCTTGCGGACAAGGGAAAACCTGCATATTCGATTCTGGACATTATTGATACAGTGAAATTTGAGAAATATTAACCAGACCTTAATTTGAAGCTAAAACACCTGACGAACAACGGCTCACTCATCGTGTCACTGCGTGGAAAGGTGTCGAAACTGACCGCTGTCATATGATATGTCCAGTGCATTAGGCAGCTGATCAAAAATATTCTCCAACTTTCTAGTCTATGTCCGGCTCAATGAGGAGAGATTAACTGTACACGACCCTACTAATGTAGAGACCGCCGACATGTGATGGATGCGGAGCCGGCCTGGATCAAAGAACAGCTGCAGAATAATTTATTGACAGATGCGGCACATTTATCATCAATATCGCAGAAGCGCAGTGGCCACTTAAAACCATGTCGCCCAAACAGACGTACGAGCAAATTTCAATAATTTGTCTATTGTTATTAATGCATTCTGGAACACAAAGAAGAAGCTATTTTTGTCATATTAACGTACTCAAAACGGAATAAGGTATCACATACGAAAACGTTTTCTGAAGTATTTTTTGATATTTACATCTCTCAGTAAAGACACCTTACAAAAACGCAATGATTATCACATTCAATCAAGCGTCATTAGTTCGGTAACACCAATAATACCTACACCCATGTACAAAACAATACAACCCGATGGGCCCAGCCTAGCCTGTCTCACAGTCCCTGAACCACATTATTTTCCCTACAGCCTAGCCTTCCTGTAGTGCTAAAGCCCTAAACGAAGCAAGTCTAGATTTCCCCAGGTTCTGAATCTCTGGTCTCCCTAGGGCTCCTTTTCAATTTAAATGGGCTTGTTTGTTCCTATCAAAATTATATATATTCAGAGACTAAGCCTTAGTCTAGGCCCAGCCTTGTGATGATGTTATATTGACGCTTCGCTACTCTCGAGATATAAAGCAAAATATTCGTACCACGTATGCATAAAATATACAGCTATAATTTCTCGTCACTAACTTCGTTAGAATTTTAAAATATATACAATATATTTTAGATCCTGGTGGACAAACTAACATCTAATAACATCCACTGAATTGTCCAACATTTTGGAAAGGAACTTCCATAGCTTGCTCCAAGGATGATGTACTGAGTGTTAAACCCACGGATGTACAGTAATTCTATCCTTTAAAGAGGAAAGTCTAGATAAGCGGGCCCCAGTCTCTTATTTATATATATTTTTAGAAATTATCATTTGAACTATTAACTATTATCTTAGAGACTTGTTCAAGTCTAGAACTTCTGCTATATATCGGAATTTCCTTTCATTTGCTTAAATGTATTAAATGCTACAGTGAGAAACATTCCGGGTATATGACGGCTGTCAGCAAATGATCGTGTTTGGATCACACAATCCAGTGACTGATAACATGAGCATCGATATGCGCAGTTGACATACGATGACATGCATCAGTGAAAAGAGCATGTCTGACCACCTGATCCCGTTAGTCGCCTAATACGACCAATGTCTTGTTACAGGCAATTCTCACCTGTATCGTCATGGGTAAGACAGTATATGAAGGAATATAGTATTTAAAAGAGGACTCGGTGAGCAAATTTGGAATGGAATGGAATTTAGAGATAATATAGCATGTACTCATGTGCATGTACGAATGTAACATATACACAGGCATATGTCTTACATTATGTACGTACGTGACTCTGAATACATACCGACAGACATGTTTATGATACGCAATTAACATGCACACAAATATGTGTGCAACATGGAATATAACCTTTACACGTGCATGTGTCTGATATGGCTGTAACATGCATACAAACATGTATTTGAATTTAACATGCACATGGGCAGGTGTCTGTCTTCAATGTAACATATACACAAGAATGTAACATATACACAGGTATATGTCGGACATGAATGTAACATATACACAGGTATATGTCTGATATAAATGCAACATATACACAGGTATATGTCCGACATGAATGTAACATATAAACAGGTATATGTCCGACATGAATGTAACATATACACAGGTATATGTCCGACATGAATGTAACATATACACAGGTATATTCCCGATATGAATGCAACATATACACAGGTATATTCCCGATATGAATGAAACATATACACAGGTATATTCCCGATATGAATGAAACATATACACAGGTATATGCCAGAGTTGAATATATAATATACACGGGCATGCCTCTCAATATGGAATCATGTATAAACAGACGTACTGGTCACTTCTTTGAGTGGCATTTTTGAAGCTGGGAAGTACAATATAGATTCCTGCTTGACAACGGTATTAGAATCTATATCGAAACGCCCCACTTACGAAATAAAGAAGTTGTTATCAAGTCTATATTAGACGTACTGGTCGATTGGATATTTAACACGTATGAAGCTATTTCAGTTTACGGACAGAAGCACCTACAGAATACTTTATGGAATATGCTAAATAATAATTAGGATATAATACACTCGTATCTGTTTCTGTCTTTTTCATGTCTATTCAGTGATGTTAAATTTTCACCATGTTTTACAACATCATTTTGTGAATATTCTTCTGGATTCTTGAGAAATGGAATTCGTCCATAAATGTACAGAAGAACGTGTAGCTTGTTCATAAAATGTGCATGTTTTGAAATGTGGTAACACTGGTGGAAGCTATACAGGTTTAACAAAGGCAGAACAAGTACGGACCAGACTGTCTCCTTTTAAGAACATATTACAGTTTGACATTTCAAAATATGATCTCAGTACAATCCGAGCATGACATGTAATTGAGTGAGTGAGTTTAGTTTTACGCCGCTTTTATTATAAATATCAATATTCCACCAATATCACAGCGGGGGACACCAAAAATAGGCTTCACACATTGAACCTATGTGGGGAATCGAACCCGGGTCTTCGGCGTGACGAGCGAACGCTTGAACCACCAGGCTACCTCTCCGCCCCCATGACATACAAGGATAGTGATTGATGTAAAGAACGCGTTTTAAAGACATTTCTATATGATTCTATGATAATGACTGGTGAGGATCATAATATAGACAAGTATATTTAACATAGTACCGTATTATACCAATCAAACACTTGCCAACTCAATTTGAATAAAACTGAAAAATGATTAAATATATATTGTACATTAACATATCAAAATCAATAGCCAACGGAATACCTTTCTTCACGCACATCAAACTGTTCTATTGCATCTAGTTATTCATAAAGTATTTCACTGGACCAAGCCATACCTGTATCATACACCTGTTGGATATAATATACCGTTCTGTACATATAGAATGCATAATGCGCACTGTCAAATGTGAGCATGTGGCATACGGTCAATTGAACACAACATGCATACACACAGTAACATATATAAAATATAACGTTACCAGGATACACGTCACTTGGCGATAACGGAACCTTATCCATAGCGAAACGGTTTTTAGTACAAGGCGGTACCTCATTGTTTTTACCCTAGTAATACACCCCCAGCCCCCCACCCCCACACACCCATTCCCTGGAAATATAGCCACATATTTATTTGCAAACACTAATTGTTATGAAATGTCAACTGCCATAGTACGTTTTTCAGATATTAGTATTAATTCGAATTTACTCGCCGACTATGATTGGGGGGCACAGGTAACAAATAATAAGTATGGTAAAATAATGTGGAATTTGACAATATGTGTATAATGAAATTAAGAATAAATGAATATCGACAATGAATAAGGAATATATATTACGACATACATTGTTTTTATCGATACTATAAGTAAGAAGCGCTGTTTTTGCCGTTTTTAAAACACCAGACAACCGTTTTCGCTCGACAGGTGAAGCCGTTTTCGCAAAAGAGGTGACGATTTGCTGACATGCTGTTCAAGAATGTATTCTCTGGAAGAAGAAGAAGACACCCCGAGGACATTGCAGATGAGAGACCATGAACAGATCAGAAAATGAACGCAGCGTATGTTTCTCGGACCAGATGAAACCTACGTTTAGGGACACGCTAACACGAGTCGTGCAGTTTGTGTCTAAACATAGATAATCACTTATTAATTACATTCATTGACAGCCTTGTCAGTTTCTAGCCTTCACATAAACACAGTCCACACACCAATGAGATCCACCACGTGTTATGTAATGTTTCACGGCGGCGATAACGACCTCCGGCCAGTGTTGTTGCGTGACATGGGAACGCTGCGAACGATTACGTAACGCCGAGGTTAGCAACGCGTCCGTGGTCAGCGTTGACCTACTATCTGACCAGGTCCTTTGTTCTGATCTGACCGATGGTCAAGGAGTTGGTGGCGCAATCAAGCAGTTACCGCGTCGGTTGGACTGACCATGCTCGCATCTCTTTGTTGCGTTAGCAGTGACTGAGAAGAGTACGACGCGCTTTAGTAGGACTGTAAAATGGCGGGATACGGTAAGTTTTCGTTTTCATTTCGACCCCAAATTATTTTGGGGAAGACTTTCTTTTTTCAGTTTAGAGAAAATGCAAATTTTCACGCTGGATTGCTTGTTTAAATGGACTGACCTCGGTTTTAATGTGTTCCTGGTCGGCAATGGACATGGCCCTTGTATCAACCATGAGAAAAGTTCAAAAGTTGAAGGAGCTGGTCGAAGAGAAGATGGTCATGGCTTGCTTGAACTTTGTGGATTTAGCAGCCAGTCGCCTGGATTTTACTGTGCTTGTGAATTTGTATTTTTTGCAATGTTTGGACTAATCATTGTGCGAAATAATGCCATTTCGTTCGTGGACAAAGGAGACAATCAGTGCCGAAACAGTGAAGATTGATCTGAATTGGTAAATATTTCTTTTAAGTCCAGGTTTTATGGGCAACAATATTTGACAACCGAAGTCGGAACTTTACATCTTAAAATTATATCATACAAAAATAACGAGGTCTTTCAAGATAATTTCAACAGAGTGTTAGAATTTGAGTTGCAAATTCAAGCCACAATGTGCCCATGTGGTCGGCAGTTGCTGGTACAGCGAAGGCTAACTGACCGCTTGACCGCTGTGGTCGTTTAACGGACAGGCCAGTCTGCGTCTGGGAGAACGAGGCTAGGCTAGTCCGGCGGTCGACCCACGAAGGAGCCCCTGACCAACCATCTTGCTATCCAGAGTGCTCCATCTCTACTATACCAAGGTTGGCACCTCGCGGTTGTGAAACACACCAGAACCACACCATTATGGAGTTTGGTAAATATTGTTTCTTTTCTCGTCCGCTCGTGATATTTGAACAATTCAACACGAATTCGAGGAGGTTAACGTGAGATTTTTATTTTGACTTTAATTTTATGATTGACGTGAGCCTGTCTGACGACAAGGGGTACACCGTGACGGAGACAGGATCAATTTTACGTTCTCAGCCATTTTGAAGATGTACGGGATAGAGTAGCAATAGATGTTTGTCACCCATTTAGCACCAATGTGTTGCATGCTGTTGGCGGATCATTACGACCTCCTTTGTACCCATAATCCACCCGAGCGTCAAGGGAGTATACCGTTCTTTACTGCCTGCGGACCTGCGAATGAATTATGTAATGGTATCGTTTGACAAATAGCACTTTATAACTCGTGCTCCTTTCTTGTTTATTGCACAAGTATTCTAACGAGAGTTATGATTTCATTTGATGTGTATTCATTTGTTTATTTTTTTCAATTTCGATGCATTAAATATCTTGTTTTAATGAACTACTAAAATTATATAACTAAGTTTTTAATGCATTTTCGTTTGCACAATGCATTGTTTCATTCTGAAATTTTTTAGTAAGGCTTTTATAAATTAACGTTGTTAAATTAGATCGAAAATGAGTGAAATTTCGTTCGAGGTTGCCTTCAAACGCTTTGTTGATTTACCGTGTATCAATAATTACGTTTGTTTTGGAGCTGCCGTGACCTCTTATATGTTAGCATACACAAACACTCAGCTTGCTGGGTCTAACATATGTATTGACCTGATTCCCTGACCTACATGCCCAGATTAACCTGTGCAGAACGAACGACGCAGTTTTTTCTCCCAGCTCATATACCTGTCATGTTTTCATGACCACGTCACAGATGACGGAATGCATTTTCTGAAGAAGAAAATATGTGTGATCATTGTCTGAAGAAGCCACAAGGAAGCGGCTATACTGTTTTATGTGCAAGGGTTTGTATCTGTTCAGTGTGTGGTCCATACACTGTACATATACGTATGTGTCTGTGATCGCATCGGTGTCAACACTCTGACACATTCTCACATAGCTGTGTCATGAGTGCTTTACCCATGTAAGATATTCAGGAGTGACATAAAGGCATTCTCATAAAACATCGGACCTATATAATACTCCTAGGTATCCATCTTCTTAAATTTGTGAGTAGAATTTGTAATTTGCAAAGCGATATTAGAAAAATATGTGTCGATTATGTTCAGGATAATGTTATACGTTTGGAAAAGAAACGCAACAGCATGATTGATCATCTTTTCAACACAGCATACATTGTGCACAATGAAAACATATATAGAAGCAAATGCAGTACTGTGCAACATAAAAAAATCACTCAAACTAAAATTACTTTAATCAGAACCTTAAAAAATAGGGTACTGTAATTTTGACGTAAGTTTTAAAAGGAAACGTTGGTTGATGTGCGAAGATACAGTTATATTTATGCACAGATGAGAAATTTACAGCCATTTGAAAATAATTGTGCGGTATTAATAATTTCTAAAATTCAGTTTTCCGTTTTTCTTTTCAAACTATTTGAAATAGGCTGTCGAAAGTACATAATACAATTTCATCAGTCATGGAATGTTGACGAGCGAAATCTTTACTGCATAAATATAAAATAAAATGAAAATGATTTTTTTAATAAAAGTGAAAAACAATTTCCGTAATCGTAAGAAAACGTCATAACAATTTGTTTATGAATCACTATTAAATATCATATTAAAAGGAGAACGTATCTCGTACTGAATCCTTTTCATCAGAGAATGAATATATCACATAAAAAAGCATTCAAACTTAACACATGTGAAGCAAATAATCTAAGAGGACAATTTTAGTTAAAAGCGACAAGCACTTCACAAATGGCGGTGTAAGTTGTGAAATATGAAGGATTGAAAAAAATACATTATTGACATCGATGCCGTTTGTGAAGCATCGACCGAAATATATGTAAAGATTTACGACGTATATTTTACACGAATATTTATGAAAGGGCAACCATATTTTTCGCCCAATTTACTTGTTAAATGTCTCCTATAAATACTTACAATTTATTGACTGCTTCGGCATGAACCGGTTCAAGATATATCATCCATGTTATGGTTTTATTTTGAGAGTTTAATTAGTAAGTCAGTAAATATCGTCTATCCAAAAGTCATCTATAAGATTAAAGGTAAGGCTATAAACTTTATTGGTTGTTAAATATGTATGTTTCCGACGCATAATGAAGTTTTATTTAAACATGACGCCGAATGGACCTTTAGCGTTACCATCATGGTATTATACACGATGTGTTTCAAATCTTATTTGTTAAGAAAAATAATTTTAGACTGTCAACCATCTTGGTATACGTTGACATCGCTGGGCCATTCACATGCGCGCGCGCACACACACATGTACACACACGCACACATGCACACACTAGACTAATGCTAAGTCTCTGAGTATATACTGTATATATAATTTTGATAGTAACAAACAAGCCCATTTAAATTGAAAAGGAGCCCTAGGCAGACAAGAGATTCCTGAACCTGAGGAAATCTAGACTTGCTTTATTTAGGGCTTTAGCACTGCAGAGAGGGCTAGGCATTAGGGAAAATAATGTGGTTCAGGGACTGTGAGACAGACTACTGTATGTCAGAGTGCATGCGTTTGTGTTCAGTACACTACACCGCAAACAAACGATGTTAATGAAGTCTTACACACTTGTTAGGAAACTCTTCTCCGCAATAACACTCTTTAGTTCTGGTGTTCAGGTGTTCACTTCCTGGTGTCAGGTGTTCAAAAACAACACGCTCTGTCATCAGCAATGATGTTAAACATTCACTACCAGGGCACGCTCTCCCTTGCATTGGTGTTTACATTCAACATCAAGAAATATGATCCCTGTCTTTGGTGTTCACTGTTCATCACCACGACGTTGTCGTCGTGGGAAGTGTTCTCTAAGACGCACTGATGTCCAAAGTTTATCACTAGGAGCTCTCACCGACGTGTTCAAGAACAACAAGCTGTCTTTGTGATATAGATGTTCAACGTTCATCGCTCTCTCTGTTGCACTGGCACTTCTGTTCATTACGAGGGTATTATGCAGTTTCTGTTCAACAACATAACACCATATCTGTGACATTGGTCTTCACGATTCATCACCAAAAAACTCCTTTTTTTGGCAAGTAACTCTCCAAGTTCATCACCTGCTCACATGCTTGTATGTGAAGTTCTTCACGGAGACCCCTTTGTACAAGTAGCCAATGTTCAACCAACTTTCCACCCAAGGGCACTGTATACTTCGTGTTTAACAACATAACGCATGTTCGCATGTATCACCTGGAAGCTGGACGCACCATCAGTACACTCCTTCCGTGGTACGTGGCGTCGAAGAGTTCGACAGCATGACACTCTCTGTATGGGACTGGTGTTCGGCAGCATGACCATGTCGGTGGCTCAGGTGTTGGACACCATGACCTCTCTGCGGCTCTGGTGTTCCACAACACGACCCTCTGTGTGGCTCTGGTGTTCCACAACATGACCCTCTCTGTGGCTCTGGTGTTCCACAACACGACCCTCTCTGTGGCTCTGGTGTCCCACAACATAACCCTCTCTGTGGCTCTGGTGTTCCACAACACGACCCTCTCTGCGGCTCTGGTGTCCCACAACATAACCCTCTCTGTTGCTCTGGTGTTCCACAACACGACCCTCTCTGCGGCTCTGGTGTTCCACAACATGACCCTCTGTGCCTCTGTGTTCGGCTCTGGTGTTCCACAACATGACCCTCTCTGTGTGTTCCACAACACGACCCTCTGGTCTGTTTCCACAACATGACCCTCATGTGGCTCTGGTGTTCCAAACATAACCCTCTCTCCCACAACACGACCCTCTGTGTGGTACCACAACAAGTTCGACAACATTACCCTCTCAGTGTGGCTTGGTGTTCCACACAACATGACCCTCTCTCTCTGGTGTTCGAAACATAACCCTCTCTGTGGCTCTGGTGTTCCACAACACGACCCTCTGTGTGGTGTTCCACAACACGACCCTCTCAGTGTGGTGTTGGTGTTCGACAACATGAGTATATCTATGTGGTACCAGCGTTCGACAACGTGACTCTCTACTTGTGGTACTGGTGTTCGACATGACGGTGTTTGAGAACATGACCCTTTCCCTGCAGTACTGGTGTTCGACAACACGATCCTCCCTCTGCTTTTCAAAAACAGGCACGTCTCTGTGATGTTCAACGTTCAAGATCATGGAATACTCTTCGTAGAATTTGTGTTCAACAACTGGACATTCTTTGTTACACTGACGTTCAGCATCCATCACCAATATGTTCAGTTCATAGATCATAGCACTGTACTCTTCAGTTCATAGATCATGGCACTGTACTCTTCTGTTCATAGATCATGGCACTGTACTCTTCAGTTCATAGATCATGGCACTGTATTCTTCAGTTCATAGATCATGGCACTGTATTCTTCAGTTCATAGATCATGGCACTGTACTCTTCAGTTCATAAACGATGCTTTGCCAGGTGAAAAAACCTGCACACTATATCTGTTTTCCATCCTTATACTTTACTAAGACCAAATACCAAGCACAAAGAAATATGTTAACTATTTCAGAAAAAGTCGAAGGAACACCACTAGACAATCAAGATTTGTTATTGGCAAATAAAGGTGGATTTGTAACTAATTATTAATGGAAACAGACTATCAACCATTTCACAATTGTACCGATCTGGCAGTATTGGCTTCAACGCGATTAGCAAGACAATAATGACATATTAGTGTCACATTTTCATCTTTCGTACAGATGTAAAGTGCTTGTAACTGTGTAGTGCTTTGTGTAAAACATTCATAAACTCAAAACTATCGCTTATAACAGACCGCTATGATATGTAATAGTTCCAAGCGTTCGTGCTTCAGCATAATGTACATGTGTCATGTTAGACGTGTTACCATGGATATCCATGCTAAAATTACATATGGTGGATTAGCACAGCGATCAGAGTTCTGTTCATGTAAGAAGGTGATTTACTTTATGCATTTGGCATTGGGACATGAAAAGAATCCAGATGCAAAATGACTGATTACTGATTCAGAACACACACAACACATTCATATTTATGAGCTAAATTCACACAGCATTTTCAGCCCAAACAAAAGGTTCATGCTCATGGTATTATGTATGGTAATTCGGGAGTTTAGAACCTTTCATGTTGTTTGAAACATGAAACCGAAAAAACACCCGAATAACCCTTTACACTTACCTTTCTATTTACATGGAGTTAACATGAGACAACTACCTATATATCAGATCCAATATCCAGATAACGAAGCGTATTAGGTAACGATTTGTATCGATGCAATGAGGTCATTACTTCAATTTGTACAGAATTAATGAAACCAATCATATACTCATGCCAATAATGGTTGTCACCCCACTCTCAATCCCAACCCCACACACACCTCACACCCCCAACCCCCACCCCCTCTCCAATTAAAAAAATTGAAGGGGGTGACAACCATTATTGGCATGAGTATGTATGTGACGCATGATGTAGATAGTAAAAGTACAGAACTTAGAATAAATGCAATAAACCCGCAAATTGGAACCGAATGGAGAATAAGTCTTGGATGATTGTGGCGCAACCTTTATTGACATCTGTTTAATTATATAATTTAATATTATTTGAAAATAATAAGTATGAACTGTTTTTGCCTACAAAACTATATGTTGGTAAATAAAATAATGAATAAGACTCCATCTACCATTTATGTGTTAAACTGAAACACATGCTTTGTGTTTGTGGAGATTGTGTTAAGTTTGTTGTAGCGTCTCGATGCGAAAACAGTGCCACAGAAAACGTTGCAAGAACACTGGATTACCTCCCAAAACTTCCCCGGCCAAGTCCCCACACTAAAACATGGAGGTTGTAATGTATTACAATAGTGCTCCTAGCTCATTTGGCAGCTCAAACTAGGTCAGCAGAACAACGTCACGTGACAGCTCCCCGACTTTGCAGCAGACTATCGCGATTGGCTCTCCGGTTTCCGTACTGCGCAATCGGTGCAGTGATTGGCTACGGGCGCAATGATTGCATTGACTGGCACAGTGCCCAGCGGTAGGGGCGAGCTCGCGGCGTGACGT
This sequence comes from Haliotis rubra, assembly GCF_003918875.1. NCBI lineage: Eukaryota > Metazoa > Mollusca > Gastropoda > Lepetellida > Haliotidae > Haliotis > Haliotis rubra. The sequence continues at coordinate 2,337,513 of NW_025767424.1, forward strand.
CATAGCTAAACACGAACATCCACCAATCAGACAACATCCACTATACCATGGCTTGCATAATCACAGCTCCTGGTTGACGTAGAAACCTTGGTCTAATGTGGCAAGCCCTTGGCATCTTGCTTCCAATACTAAATCACGACGCCATACACATATCAGCAACACCTTGCGTATTATTGAAAGTGATTCATCGTTCACTTTGGGAAGCTCAAATAAACTTTAACCGGCAATTACCCCTTCAAGATACTTTTTTGCATCAGCCCCCACGCAATAAACTAAGAAACCGTATTAGACAACATCTGTTCCTGTTTAATTCTGTTCTAAAACCACTTTGTAGTTCTATGCTCATTGTTACAGCCACAACTGCGTCAATGTGTATCATATTTATATTTTATACAATAATTTAGCATTGTGAAGATAATGCTACTCAACATGTTATTGCAGCTACACATGTATTTGATTCTTCAGTGCTATGACAATATATCATTACCTCTGTATCTAACTTTACTACAAAATCTTCATCATCATCTATAACAACAACAACTACTACTACTACTTTCCACTACTACTACTACTACTACTACTACTACTACTACTACTACTACTACTACTACTACTACTACTACTACTACTACTACTACTACGACGACGACGACGACGAACTACTTCTAACTACTGCCTGCTGAAGCTCTTCTACAACTACTACTACTACTGCTACTACATCTACTTCTACTACTACTACTACTACTACTACTATTTCTACTACAAGTACTATTACTGCTTCCACTACTACTACTACTACTACTACTACTACTACTACTACTACTACGACTACTACTACTGCTTCCACTACTACTACTACTACTACTTTCTGCCAGTACTGTGTTCTATTTCCAAATACCACTTCTGACGTGTTGTCTTGAGAGTTACTACCATGGCTAAAATAACTTCTAATATTAATGATGTTCACAAACAAAATAGTTCGCTGCTCCACATAAAGAGAACAACCTGGATTTCTGCCAAACTTTCAAGATCTGAGCCTTGTCCAGATCACGTGACCTTAACCTATCATTATGACCTACTCTCATCTTTACAACTGCGTATATTACTCGTGTGTTGTTCTCTATCGTGGTTCCCAACGCTGGAAATTAGCCAAGACCATTTGTCATACATCCACTACCCTTCATTTCCCCAGTCCCTCCCCTTTCCCCAGTGATAGTAAACACAGGCTTCTTCTTCTCAGTACGATGAGAGACCGATGATACACTGACCATCGCCCAGTAGCCCCTGGCCTAATCCCCTCCCCACTTACCCCACCCCATGGTCCGACACCGGAGAGGGTGCAGACCAAAGGTGATCCATGGGTCAATTATTGTTTGTTATTGTGCACACAAAGGTCTGGCTGGACAGATGATGGTTTTCACACACGCCATGCTAATACACCATACGGTAGTATACTTTCTCAGACATGTTTCCATGGATTCTTTAGAAGAAGCAATAAAACATACACTAGCAATTTTCGAATTTTAGAAGTCTTTATGACACTGGGTAATTGCATGTTTCAAAGCACACATCTGCATCATGAGCCCTGTCTCGTGTTACAACAATATATCGGACAATGAGTTGAATGTGGCTATATCATATTTATAACCCATACTGTCATGGATACGTGCAATCTGTTCTTAAAATTCAGAGTGATGACTTCAATTCGCACGGGTTGGCTACGAGGGTTGTTGCCAAAAGAAGGATCAAACATGTAATGATCACACATGCGATTTATTGTGTATCATATTCCATGTTGAAACTATTGGGGAAAAAATACATTGTTATTATAAAAACTGTTATTTTGTCAGTATGTCGGTAGTGGTGTAACGAATATATATTATTGCAGATAAATATGATCTGTGGTCTTGAGTCTTAAGATTGCTAGAAAAATATTATATTTAAAAAAGTATATAGTCATTACACTTTCTTCAGGAAGTTTGTGTTATATTGAAGGCTTCATTTGTAACGGTCCAACAAATTAACATTTCCAAACACCTGATGAAGGACTCCGAAACGTTGTGTTCCTCATAATAAAGTAGTTGACATCCATAAAACTCTCTTCTTTATGTGTATCACTTCTTAATGTAATTCAAAGACCTGATTTTCTAACAGGAAAACGATTACGGTTATACCATTGACACGAGTTGGATATAAAGTGATGCTTCCATGATATAGACATTCAATAGAAACTGTTCTTTTTCCAACAGAAAAATGGGACAAGGGTAGCTGAAACTTAATAGTGCTGATAACACCAGAAAGCGTAATAATCTTTGCTGATTGTGTAAATCACGCAGTACCTTGTTTCGCACGTTAATCCATAATGACATTATCGATATATTGGATACTCATAGTGAATAAGAACTTCCAATAACAGACATCCAGTGGGATAAAGGACTATAAAATGCCAATAAAATTTACATAAGTGAGTACGGTACCACGTTGTTTGGTTATTTAGGCAATATCCTGAAATGGATACGTAGCTGTTTTGTAACATGTAACCATTCAATATAGCTAAAAGCTGAATAAAGACACTGTCTTCAGTGTGTTACAATGTGACAAAAGCAGTTGATGAAACACGGTACAGCAGGGCATGCTTAGGCTCATGGCGAACACCCGGTGTCATCACTGATTCTCGGTGATTCGTTCACGTAATGCTTTAAGTCAGAACAGAAGTTTTATTACGTTCAGGCCGAGATACCTGGCATAAGAGGTACACATATACAGTTCAGAGTACGCAGATTCGCTGGATTGATTACATGGATTGATTGATTTCCAGGGCAATATATTTCGGTAGGTAATCGATATTTATTATTTTAAAGAAACTCGGCAACAGTCACCTTAAAACCTTTAGTATGTAAATCAAGTAAAACTATACTCAGCATCACTTAATTCAATCTGAATCTTTTGCCCCGAAAATTATCCATATCGTATGAAATTGTTTAAAATCCATGCTATAAGTAAAACTCTATTTGGTATCCCAAAACTAGTAACCAAGTCAGGCATTATTTTAAATAAAAATAAATTAATCAAGAAACTAGAAAATCAAGTAACACCAACTTAGCGTAAAGTAATCCGTCTTCTGTAAATCAAGTAACTCATCATTAGTAATCCGTATGCTGTAACTTAAACATATCATTTTACGTCAAGTAAAAACCTATACAGTAAATCAAGTGATGCATCACTTAAGATTAAGTCATGATAATCTGTAAATCAAGTAACACATCACTTAACATTAAGTATTCAATATTCTGTAAATCAAGTAACCGATCACCTGACATAAGTTTTCGATATCCTGTAAATCAAGTAACACATCACTTAACATTATGTATTCAACACCCTGTAAATCAAGTAACACATTACTTAACATTAAGTATTCAATACCCTGCAAATCAAGTAACACATCACTTTATATTAAGTATTCCATATTTTGAAAACCCAGTGAAACAATGCTTAACAATACGTAATCCATATTTTGTAAATCAAGAAACATAATTTAACTTCAGGTAATTCGTACTGCGTAAATCACGCAGCACATTATTCGACACCCATTAAACCCATAATGCAAACCAAGCAGCACACCATCTGGCATCCAGTTAACCAAGTAACACATTACTTAGTATCAACTATTCAAGACCAAGGCACAACAGTAAGTCAAATGTTAACAAGTAATCAGTAATTTGTAAATCAAGTAACACAACACGCATCAAGTAATACATATGCTGTAAATGAAGTAACACATTTTACAATATGAACCAGTTCCTGTTATGTTTACGCAGTATGAAAATTCAGTAAAATTTTATATCTAAAGTCATTTTATATCAAGTCATCTTCAGTAACCAGAGGATGAACAGTATTAGTGTTTAATGTGTAAATCAAATCTAGCAAGTCACCCACATTGAGTACATGCCCTTAGAGGTAATATCAGACAGTAGGAGATTAATGTCAACTCATATTAATGTAACTGTGTTATACATATTCCAGACTAGTTATATAATCCAAAATAGAATTTAGAGAATAGGTTGTTTCAGACATCCATGAAACTGGAACACTGCCACAATTCTAGACCATTGTGTCCGCTATATGTGATGTAATCCGATGTTGGCACCGCAGGTTGATTTGATGGGAAGATTTGCGCGTTTCGTGTGTACGGATAGTAATAGCAAGGTTGACAGAAATGAAGAGCGTAATGCAGTCGAACTGAGTTAATCATGGAATTGTAGTTGGGTTGTTCGTGTGGCATTATCCATAGGCATTTACTGTTGAATAGGAATGAAATATATTTTATTGCATGTCACGAATCATTATTACATCGATTTGCAGTTAGGATTAATTAGGTTGGGTATTTGGAACACATTTGCCAACATATCTTTATGTCACTCTCTACAAGAATTCATCCAATGTTTTTCTCCAATGCTAGGACATTCGAAAAAGACTGGATGCCATGCCTTTTGTTTGAAAATGCGTGGGAGTCCAACTAAAACTATTTGACATGCACATTGTTACATGTTCGGTCAGCCACCCACTCATCCTTCTCCAGACGAATTATTCATGCCGTTCTAATTCAAACTTCAAACACTTTATTCTTGAAATGCATGGGCATCAAATTGAAACCGATAAATTAACCGACATTTGGCTCTGAACAAAGACTTTCCTCCCACGCAAATTCTGAAATATTGAACAGCCAGCGGTTCGTAATTAAACGGATTTCATCTCAAGAAAATGCGCACTGAATGCCCATCCTGACCGCTTCAAGGTCAGTAGATGACACGGGTTTGACCCAGCTGAGCATTGATGCAATATTTGTTCTACATTGTCTCCTGTGAGATCTTGTTTGAGCGTTTTTGTTCCCTCGGGTCCAGGGCAACCCATGACAAACTTAACCAAGTGTAGCTCAAAGATTAGGTCTCCGTATTTAGAGTTCACTCTTGCCACTCTTGGCTTTTAGTAACGTACTAAGTAAGAGTGGGGTGATCTCGATGATAAGTGTTAAAAACTGTTTTGTGGATAATACCCTAATGGTTGTGCATCCATTAATAAAAGTGACAAAACCATTTCCACATCCATACAAACAAGTGACACACTTCTTTGCACATTAATCAAAATAGAGACAAAACCATTTCCACATCTTTAGAAATAAGAGACAAAACCATTTCCACATCCATAAAAATAAGTGACAAACCCCTTTCCATATCCATATGAATAAGTAACAAATCCTTTTCACATCCATCAAAATAAGTGACAAATCCATAAGTGACAAATCCATAAATATGACTGACAAATCCTTTTCACATCCATAAATTTAAATGCCAGATCTTATCCACGCCCATAAATATGAGTGACAAACCCCTTTCCCCACCCATAGATATAAGTGACAAATCCATTCCACATCCATAAATATAAGTGACAAATCCATTCCACATCCATAAATATAAGTGACAAATTCATTCCACATCCATAAATATAAGTGACAAATCCATTCCACATCCATAAATATAAGTGACAAATTCATTCCACATCCATAAATATAAGTGACAAATCCATTCCACATCCATAAATATAAGTGACAAAACCATTTCCAGATCCATAAATATAAGCGACAAATCCTTTTCACATCCATAAATATAAACGACAAACCCCTTTCCACATCCATAAAAATACGAGACAAATCCTTTTCACATCCATAAATAAAAGTGACAAATTCTTTCCAATTCAATAAATGTTAGTGACAAAACAGTTTCATAAACTGAATCGACTGTACAATTCTGAATAATGAACATGCGTTCATGAATCACTATCACGAAGGTGTTTGCGGAAAGAGTAGCGTATTGCAGTTATCATATCATTGTCCAGCTGGTCATTCATACAGAGGAGTGTAATTAACACCCACCAGGTGGTTCAAGCTAATTTACTCAGGTGAGCCTATGAGAAATGAATTTACGTTTTTTAACAACATCCCAATGATGACGTGTTTTATCTTTTTATAGCCTTGAAGTCAGTGGCTCAGGGTAGGTTGCCATTTTACGATCTCCTTTTATTATTGTTGTTTGATAGCATTTCACTGACACATACTTATGATGTTGTCGGAATCGTACAATGAACACAGCTCACAACAGAGATGTCTTATGATTACGGAAATGTTGTCGCTGTTATTTACTCAGATTCAAGGGATTATAACGTTCAGTAGTAACTTATGTTATGAAGCATACGGTCGTGATGACGTTGTTAGCGTTTGTTTTATCACATTTTTAATATCAGTACACTGACAATATATTAAATCAGGTTGAACGATCAGGTCCCATCTTAACCTTTTGTCAGGATGGTTATATATCCAGCAAAGGTGTCAAATTACATAGAACAGGTTTTTATCAATGGAAATGTGTAATAACAGTCGGATATTTGCATTAACGTTTGTTGAGGTTCTGTTGTCGTTAAACACCTTTTACGATACAATCAATTTACTTTGTGTCACAAAGAGATAGCATTAACGATTAGGCTAAAATGGTTAATGACTCAAGGTGCTTGTCAGTATGCTTAGTCACGGTAATATTTCATAATCGACGTCTTAAGTGATCTCATTAGTTGAAAGCGATGACCGTTCCACACAGGAACAAATTAAAGGTAACTGTCAATGTGTTTTAGTATCAATAACAGATCCATCACCTCTCTCTAGGCGCTTAACAAACATGTATGTTTTTTTATATTACTGATGTAAGTATTCGCTAAGAAGCCGAGAGGTGTTGGGTAGGTTAATGGTGAAAGTGTTCTCTCATCACTCCGAAAATCAGGGTTCGATTCCCAACATGGTACAATATGTGAAGCCCATTTCTGGTGTCCTCCGCCGTAGTGTTGCAGGAATATTGCTAAAAAGGGCGGTGTAAAACGATACTCACTCACTCGTAACGCCGAACAACTGGTTAAGTTTCCCGTATTGGTAAATCTTCTGTGTATTCCCCGTATTCAACAGAGTTGCCCTTGTCTATAGTTTACTTTTTGTCTTGTACTTCTTCCTCTCTACGCGTAGATCTTCGTCTCGATGTGGACTATCGCCGTGATATTGGAGTTTTTTGAATTATATATGAACCTTTATTATTTCAGTATCAGTCTTATCATATGAAATCAGTCATGGTTAGATTGTATCTTGGATATCGTTGTGAAGCTGCATCTTTAATCAAGATTCCGCACAGTGTGTGTTACAGTGGGCGAAGTTGTGATGAATCATGGCCGGTGTGGGCATTTTTAATATCGCTAGGATGTACAGAAGTTACATTTATACCAGAATCGACATTGATATTAAAATACTTATTGATAAGAAAAGTGCAGTCTTATAACAGCTTGTATGTTTTGATTAAATATTTCATTTTACATATATTATGTGAAATATCACTTTATTATGAATTAACTGACAATCCGTAGTGAGTGAGTTGAGTTTTACGCCGTTTTTAGCAATATTCCAGCAATGTCACGGCGGGGGACACCAGAAATGGCCTTCACACATTGTACCCATGTGTGGAATCGAACCCTGGTCTTCGGCGTGACTAGCGAACGCTTTAACCACTAGGCTACGCCACCGCCCCGACAATCAGTAATTTATTATATTAAGTGTTAGCTCATTGCAATGTAATGTAAATACTTAAATATGCAGAAAAAAGGAGACCTACTTTATGTCTTACGACCACTTATATGAGATCCTTGAAGATCAGGGTTAGAAATGATCTTCACCAACCTGTGCTTGTCGTAAGGAGCGACTGACGGGATCGGGTGGTCAGGTTCGGTGACTTGGTTTGTGCATGTTATCGTTTCCTAGTTGCGCAGATCGATACCCATGATATCATTCACTGGATTGTCTGGTCCAGACTCGCTTATTTACAGGCCGTCGTCATATTCCGTTAAAGAGTTAAACAAAAACAACAATGAATCAGAAACAAAGTTTCACTCGTGATGTGCTGCAAAAGAATTTGATATTTCATCAAAGGCTCTTCTCATACTGATCAAACTGATAACTATCAAAAGTCAAGTTGCTATTCTTTTCGATTTATTAACTTTTTGTGAGGTATCTCTCCATTACCTATAGCGTGCCACGTGTGTGCGTGCACGTGTTGTACTTGCAGAACGCCATTACACGGGATAATGTAATCAATCACGGACTCAATTCGATGAAATTAGATGGTGCTTAACCAAATATATGCCAATACCTTGGGCATAATCCTAAAGCAATGTTCTAAATAAAAGTGGCATTTAAGAAAAACTGTACGAAATTAATTGAAATATCACTCTTTGTTTTTAATGTGCCTTAATAGCCTTGATTTTGATTTTTTTTCACATAGGGGTTGGGTGTAACATTAACTCAAACAGCGGCTATGATAACAGTAACGCAAACAGTAACTACGGTAACATCGACACAAACAGTAACTGCGGTAACACAAACAGTGGTGGTTAAAGGGGTCACTTGTCAGACCGAAGCCCTTGATACGCCTCCTTTCTTGGATAAACTCTGTAAAACTCGGTACTGGTCTCCCCCGCCGTGAGTTTGCTGAAATATGGGTAAAAGAGGTGTAAAACCACACCGAATATCTCAGTATTTTACTACTACTACTACTACTACTACTACTACTACTACTACTACTACTACTACTACTACTACTACTACTACTACTACTACTACTACTACTACTACTGCGCTCAGCATTAATGGGTACAACAAGGACTGGTCGGCTCGGAGTCAGTATAATGTGTCTGAGTGGGGTATTCATGATTCACTGCGGCATGTCATCTCAGTTGGCTAGCACTATAAAACCAGCTTCAGTCTGGGCTAGTACAAGCAGCCGCACATACACATACACACGCATGCACGTCGTCATATGAGCGAAATATCCTCAAGTACGACGTTAAACCCAATTTCACCTCACCTCACTACTACTACTACTACTACTACTCCAACTACTACTACTACTACTACTATTACTACTACTACGCCAACTACAACTACTACTACGACTACTACGCCAACTACTACTCCTACTACGACTACTAGACCGCTGGAATATTGCTAAGTGCGGCGTTAAACAAACTACTACTACTACTACTACTACTACTACTACTACTACTACTACTACTACTACCAAAACCACTACTACTACGACCACTACTACCACTACTGCTTCTACTTCTACTACTACGACTGTTGTTGTTACGACTACTAAATCTATTATTACCACTACTCAAATTATGACAATAACTACATCAACTACTACCACTACTACTACTACTACTACCACTACTACTACTACTACTACTACTACTACTACAACTACAACAACTACTGCTACTACTACAACTACAACTACTACTACAACTACTACTACTATATGCTACAACATCTTATACTGCTTTTATTCCCACTACCATATTGTTTATTATTTTATTTTCACCCTACTAACACAAGCTTGATATCATTCTGTTTCTTGCTACGGTGAACAACGCATCACATAACTCTAACCCAAACACCGTCACGTATCCACCCAGACCGCCGTTCTGCCTGTCCTATGAGCACTAATAGTCATTCATCACCGCTCATCTCAGAAAATTAAATCAGGAGGCTAATTTATAAGACAGTTCATAAAACTTTGTTTCATAATCAAACGAAACAAGAGGTCCTGCTGATACAATCATCTCAGTTATGTTTCATATTCGACTCCATGGACTGTCATACGAACGGCAACATAAGTGAAACGATGTAACTATATCGCTAGCATTAGCGGTAACAAACTATATTTTAGTCCACATGACTGACTCCGTCGCATTATTGACGACCCCAGCACATGTTCGTGTAACAAAACTTCCCTACCCGCATAACCGACCCTGCTCACACACCTGACGTGCCCCCAAAGACATGCAGGTAGGCGCGCGCAGGAACCCCTCCGTCCCTCCTCAGGTGAGCGGTACGCTGGCCAATTAGCTTCCGTCTTCGCGGGGAGCAGCTACGAGCGTAATTTATTTGTCGGTTTGGAAGAAACGTAATCAATTAGTAAAATGAAATGGGATTTTTTTGGTGAATTGTGGAACTATGATTCATAAAAACTGCGCAGTTGAGGAAGCTGGGCTTTAAAACTGAGTCATGAGAGATTGGGATGGGCAGTTCGGTGAGTAACGAGCTTACTCCTAGTTTACAGTTGTCGGCATCTCCTATATTCGTACACACAGGCTTGCCTCCCCTGTCTGAATTCATGTGAAAGTGAAGGGGCGTTTAAATCGGCCTATTCACCCATCTCAGTATCATCACGATATATAATGTGTTTGTTTCTAGATAACTATTCTCTCCTCAGTGTTGTATGGTTGTATCGCGTATCGTATGAGAATACAAAGAGAGCACGAGTGCGCGCACAACTCGCGTCCCCTTTTAGATTTGAGATAAGATATTCTGAAACCGCAGTGGTGTTTAAAGGAGCATGTACGGCCTTTTTCGTCCTCTGAAATCATAAACCTCAATGTAACATGTTCACATGAATATGTGTTTTAATGTCTTTACTTTCGGCAGTTCTATGTGCTCTAAATCGTTTAGTGTTTGTTTTTGAGCGACACTTAGTTAAACATGTAGACTGATGACAAGGTACAATGGCGCTCCGATTTTGTCTTTGTCGTTATGTCTAGAGATGAGTTTTCTCTTATGCCACAACTTCCTATTTCAAAGTTGCACGTTCATAGCTAATGGAAAATATATGAGAATTATATAGAAGTACTTTGCTTTGAAATTGTATCACCTTATAAATACTTATGTATTATGAAGACATGTGGAGCGATATTATGGACAGTGTAGAGCGAATCGAATTATTGTACGTGAGATGTACTTAGAACGAGATTGTGAGGGACCCATTCATGTATTTTTCAGCACTTTTTTGCTGTTATGCTCCACAGAATCTATTTTGGTAGATGTTCCAGACAGATTATAGTTTGGTGTGTAGTGTTTGCATGATGCTTTAATGGATATATAAAATGAAATTACGTTGGTAGTTATCACGTGATGAGATGAATCTGTTTTATTATCTGTTACATAAAACATAACAAATCACGATCTATTGTGATCATATGATCCCATAGGCTGACATTTCATTTATGGACACATCATAAGCTGCTAACGTTCGTAACAATCACACTCGCTTCTGGTTATGACCGTTCATTGTTTCAACCTCAGTAGCTCGGCGCTTTCATGCATGGAAGTTCTTACATTAGAAGGCACATTGCAAGTACAGTTTTATATTCAGCGGCTATAAGAGGCAGCAATATGACTATATAATAATATTTTTTAGGAATAGAAATATATGTATTGTGCATGACTAAAATTAATATACCATGCGAAGTGTGTGAAATAGGTTTTGAGCGACAATGGAAGAGTGTGTGGTTAACGTAATACCATTAGGTGCGTGAAGTAACATCTGTCTCAATTTGAATGAATTAACAAACAAGTATCTTCCTTTCTATCTACATTATTCATAACTAAACGATTGGATAACCATGCGATAAAAGCGCTTGTCTTCCACGCTCATACTCGTGTTCATTTCGTCGTATGGGTACATTTCTTGCTGTCTTTTCTTTGTGCCCTCCGCGAGAATATAGTAATATTGATGAAAATGTCGAAAAATCACATTCACTCACTCACATATAACATAATGCCCCTGTTTGGGGTTCTCTCTCATACTGAGTCGACACCTCGATTTAGAATAGGATGCCATCGAAGTGGAATATTACTGTGCGCGGAACTACACATTACTGCGCGCGCGCCCGCTCTCTCTCTCTCTCTCTCTCTCTCTCTCTCTCTCTCTCTCTCTCTCTCTCTCTCTCTCTCTCTCTCTCTCTCTCTCTCTCTCTCTCTCTCTCTCTCTCTCTCACACACACACACACACACACGCACGCGAAACCATGCTATACGTCAAGTCATAAGTATGCTGACATTAAGTACTGTATGTCTTCACTTACATCTTCAGTGGCCTAGTGGTTAAAGCGTTCACTCGTCAAACCGAAGACCCAGGTTCGATTCCACACATGGGTACAATGTGTGAAGCCTATTTCTGGTGTCCCCCGCCGTGATATTGTTGGATTATTGCTAAAAGCGGCGTAAAACTAAACTCACTCACTCATTTACATCGACAACGCTCAGTGACGCTCACAGCATGTCATCATAACTCGGCACTTTGGTTTCTTCATAACATCGATCACTAGACTGTCTGGCGACTACACGATTCTGTACATACACCCGTCATGCAGCTGGGACAAGGCGGTGTTCTCAAGCAACAAACGAACATAAAACTGACGCGAAAATCTCCACAAAGCAACGTTATTGCCAACCCACTACTCCATTCCCATAGAAGTGAGTGAGTGAGTGAGTGAGTGAGTATGGTTTTACGCCGCTTTTAGGAATATTCTAGCAATATCACGGCGGGGGACACCAGAAATGGGCTTCACACATTGTGCCCATGTGGGGATTCGAACCCGGGTATTCGGCGTGACGAGCGAACATCCCCATAGTAAACCCTATAGGATAGAACGTAATTTGCATTGAAGCAGAATCCCCATAATCAATATGCATGTTTTCGATGTCTCCTACCACTCTTAAGCATCCCTACGTTTCCAGCATGAAAACTGCATTGACATATAGTGTGTTTCTTCGATATATATTTTGTGGTATGCAGTGGTCAAAAGTTGTTCTGCAGAGACATCAATGTTATAAAGTGTAAATTGAGTTGTCTGAGTTATCTGAGTCTTGTTTCGAAAGTTAATCAAAGATGTCATAAAATCTTCATCGGGTGGTTCCAGTGTGGAAGAGATCTTGGAGAAATAGTAACAGGTTTGTCGGAAGTAGGTCAAGGCATATTAGATTATTGTGTAACGACCACCGAGTGATCATAGAATGGTCGTAAGATATCTATTGATGACAACAAAGGCATCAATAAAGCTGTGAAATATATGAATGTAGATGCATTTAATTTTCAAACTTTCACATATCAATGGCTAAATTGATGTCCATGGAAATGACCCTTATAAGCAAGCACCATATGGTTTTGTGTTTGTTCAGATGGACATTTGACTGGCCTTTGCATGTGTTTGTGACGCGTGCATGTGTTTCTCCTGGACTCACCACTGTTTGAGAGTGAAACACATTATTTATTATATAGCACGAGTCGCATAATAGACTCTAGCTTTAGCAATTTCTCATGAATATGGAAGGTGTTGCGTGCATTCTCATGAATATAAAATAGGTTTCATATTTTGATCACGGTCACAATGCTACCTCAGAGGTGTCATCAAGTTATGAACTGTCACATCACATGTACCAGCTGATGCAACAAAACCACGCAGCTGTCACAGGGTGGCTACAACAGACTATATACTTTGTCAGTTTCAAAATATACAGTTAGCGACTCGCTATATAACGACTGACTGACTGAGTTTGGTTTTACGCCGCTTTTAGCAATATTCCGCTATATAACGAAAACACTGCTTAGGAGTAAAGGAAACAAGGCGATGGAGGTGTCAGGCAGTGGTAGAGCTGTCAAGTTGTGGTAGAATTGTAAGGTAGTGGTAGGGTTGTAAGGTAGGGGTAGAATTGTAAGGTAGTGATAGAGTTGTCAGGTAGTGGTAGAGGTGTAAGGTAGTGATAGAGTTGGCAGGTATTGGTAGATTTGCCGGGTACTGGTTGAGGTGTAAGGTATTGATAAAGTTGTTAGGTAGTGATAGGATTGTCAGGCAGTGGTAGAGTTGTAAGGCAGTGATAGAGTTGTCAAGTTGTGGTAGAATTGTAAGGTAGTGGTAGGGTTGTAAGGTAGGGGTAGAATTGTAAGGTAGTGATAGAGTTGTCAGGCAGTGGTAGAGGTGTAAGGTAGTGATAGAGTTGGCAGGTATTGGTAGACTTGCTGGGTACTGGTTGAGGTGTAAGGTATTGATAGAGTTGTCAGGTAGTGATAGGATTGTCAGGCAGTGGTAGAGTTGTAAGGCAGTGATAGAGTTGTCAGACAGTGGTAGAGCTGTCAAGTTGTGGCAGTAGAATTGTGAGGTCCTACGCAATATGACAAAGCCGTCGTGCGTAGTGACTTCGGTCGCCAGTGGATAAAAGCCGCGAGTGGGTAGTGGGGAGCTGGAGGTGAAGGGTAGAGTTCATGGTTGTGATAGTTGCCGGTGGTGGTGAAGTGCCAAAGGCAGTGGGCAGGAGCTGGTTGCGGGTAGGTGGTTTTGTCGCGGGAAGTGCGATTGCCTGGCAGGCGTGGTATTCCAGCTGGCTTAATGCTTGTCGTGCGGCAGCTGTAGAACCGGCCGCGATAAAGCCGGGTCAGGAAGTGGCATCTCTTTACCGTTGTGATAAAGCTTGGTGATGTAGCGGTAGAGTTGGAGGGGAAGTGGGTAGAGTCTCGGCGCAAGGTTTCGTGGATGAAAGAAAGCCGGGTGGAAGTGGTGAAAAGCCAGGCAGGGTATTGGTCAGGTAGTGTAGAGCCGGTTCGTGAGTGGGTGGAGCCGGTTTGTAGTGGTAGAGGCTCCCGCTTATTGCGATATTGGTGCTTATTGCGGCGGCAGGAGTTCGGTGGCGATGCCGCGAAAAAGCATTCCCCTGGCGCGGAGTGCAGGAGTTTCCTGCGCACGGGTATTTTCGTAGTAGTGGCAGAGTCCTAAGTGATCAGGATAAAGCCGGTCAGGCAGTGGTAGAGGTAAATGAGTAATGGTGATACCTGCGAGCGCATAAAGCCGCCAGGCATCGCGTATTTCCGGCGTTTAGCGGCAAAACCGTACGGCTGCGATAAAGTCGTCGCGGCAGTGGTAGAGGCGCCCGCAGCTTGAATTTTGTCGTATCAAAAGATATCGGCGCGGTGCGCTGCATGCGGAATGCGAGCCGCAAAAATGACGGAGCCAGCGCATTCCAGCGGCATAGCTCGTGCGCGGTATATCGCCGGCAGTCAGCTATCTAAAGCGCATCTGCAGGGTGCGCCTGGCATTTGCGCATCCCCAGCCCCTTTAGCGATAGCCCACCAACCCTGTAAATGGTGACGGGCGGCAGCGTTTCAAAGTGGTTAAAGTTGTTGGTCCGCCCACCGAAGAATCAGTCTGAACTCTACTACGGCAATAAATCGCGCAGCCCACTGCGTCCGTCCCCGCCGCAGCCGGTTTTAAGATTGCTGGCGCCGCAAAACCTAAACCCAGTCAGCCAACGGTGACAAATTATGTCGTCATTTTATATCTTATCATAACGTCGGTTAAAATGCGACAATAATCGAATTCATCGATGGCGACTGCTAATGGCGTCGCCATGGACGCTTAACTGCAAACACTACGTGAATCGATAACTCTCCCCTTTAATAAGCCGTTACAACTGAGTATTGCATTGAAAGAATTTATAGCGGATAATAGGTATATCGCTATCCCGCCAGCGAATAATGAATATTTGGTGTAAATCCACATGAAATCTCAGCTGATTGTTGATTAAATATTATCGCCGGCGATTCACACCTTCAGCGGAACTATTAATGGCGGATAAATATAACGGTTGGCGATTATCAATCGGCGGACAACATAATATTATGATTATCATATCCTTCATGAAACTATCACAGAATGGTGACGACATACTCTTATGATTATCACATCCGTCATGACACCATCACAGAAGGGTGACAACATAATATTATGATTATCATATCCTTCATGACACCATCACAGAATGGTGACGACATACTCTTATGATTATCATATCCGTCATGACACCATCACAGAAGGGTGACAACATAATATTATGATTATCATATCCTTCATGACACCATCACAGAAGGGTGACAACATAATATTATGATTATCATATCTTTGATGACACCATCACAGAAGGGTGACATCATAATATTATGATTATCATATCTTTGATGACACCATCACAGAAGGGTGACATCATAATATTATGATTATCATATCTTTCATGACACCATCACAGAAGGGTGACCACATACTCTTATGCTTATCATATCTTTCATGACACCATCAAATAATGGTGACAACATAATATTATGATTATCATATCCTTCTTGACACCATCACAGAATGGTGACAACATAATATTATGATTATCATATCTTTGAGGACACCATCACAGAATGGTGACGACATAATATTATGATTATCAAATCCTTCATGACACCATCACAGAATGGTGACAACATATTATTATGATTATCATCTATTCATGAAACTATCACAGAATGATCACATTTTTTTATCATGTCATATAAATGCCTATAGGTGATCACAAAGTTCTCATTGAATTACCACTCATGCAGCTCCATGTAAAAATTGTGATAGTATTTCTTCAGTGACCACATTCTTTTTAGTATCATGCTCTTTGAATGACAATAGGTTATCACAAAGTTCTCATCGAATGATCACAGTGACGTGGGGATGACATTTTCATTACAATTCTTCAAGAGCATATGTGAAGTGTAATCACAGAGCTTTCACTGAATGTTGACAGTGACAAATGGTGATCACATTCTCATAATAAAGTTGAGACAGGTTTTGGACAGTGTGATCACACGGATCTCACTGAATGGTGACAGTTGTATGGTGATCACATTATCATTACAAAAGTCCACAGTGTTGTCAAAATGTGACCTCACAGTTTTCACTGCAGGGTGACAGTGACAAATGGTGATCACATTACACTAAAAGATTTCAAATTATTGTCATGATGTGATCACAAAGTTTTCACTGAATGGATACAGTGACAAATGGTGATCACATTCTCATTACAAGATATTCAAGCATTGTCATAATGTGATCACACAGTTTTCACTGAATGGAGACAGTGACAAATGGTGATCACATTACACTATAAGATTTAAGAGTATTGTTATAATGTGATCACACAGTTTTCACTGAATGGTGACAGTGACAAATAGTGATCACGTTACACTATAAGATTTAAGAGTATTGTCATAATGTGATCACAAAGTTTTCACTGAATGGTGACAGTGACAAATAGTGATCACATTACACTATAAGATTTAAGAGTATTGTCATAATGTGATCACAAAGTTTTCACTGAATGGTGACAGTGACAAATAGTGATCACATTACACTATAAGATTTAAGAGTATTGTCATAATGTGATCACACAGTTTTCACTGATTGGTGACATCGACAAATAGTGATCACATTACACTATAAGATTTCAAAGTAATGTCATAATGTGATCACACAGTTTTCACTGATTGGTGACAGTGACAAGTGGTGATCAAATTACACTATAAGATTTCAAAGTATTGTCATAATGTGATCACAAAGTTTTCACTGAATGGTGACAGTGACAAATGGTGATCACATTACACTATATGATTAAAGAGTATTGTCATAATGTGATCACAAAGTTTTCACTGAATGGTGACAGTGACAAATGGTGATCACATTACACTATAAGATTTCAAAGTATTGTCATAATGTGATCACACAATTTTCACTGATTGGTGACAGTGATAAATAGTGATCACATTACACAATAAGATTTCAAAGTATTGTCATAATGTGATCACACAATTTTCACTGAATGGTGACAGTGACAAATGGTGATCACGTTACACTATAAGATTTAAGAGTATTGTCATAATGTGATCACACAGTTTTCACTGATTGGTGACAGGGACAAATAGTGATCACATTACACAATACGATTTCAAAGTAATGTCATAATGTGATCACACAGTTTTCACTGATTGGTGACAGTGACAAATAGTGATCACATTACACTATAAGATTTAAGAGTATTGTCATAGTGTGATCACAAAGTTTTCACTGAATGGTGACAGTGACAAATGGTGATCACATTACACTATATGATTTCAAAGTATTGTCATAATGTGATCACAAAGTTTTCACTGAATGGTGACAGTGATAAATGGTGATCACATTCTCATTACAAGATATTCAAGCATTGTCATGATGTGATCACACAGTTTTCAGTGAATGGAGACAGTGACAAATAGTGATTACATTACACTTTAAGATTTCAAAGTAATGTCATAATGTGATCACACAGTTTTTACTGAATGGTGACAGTGACAAGTGGTGATCATATTATCATTACAAGATATCCAAGCATTGTCATTGTGTGATCACTGAATGAGGGATTATCAATAGGTAATCATGTGTTAGCTTGTGATTATGTCAGTTGTTATTAGGCTACAAAGTTTCTATAACAATATATTTAGAGACAACATACTTTTCAGTTAGAGGTAATGCAATCTTCAAGTTGTTTTTACATCACTTTTTGACCAGTAGCTAATTAACAGTTACCTCTATTGTACCATTAAGTAGCCATCAAGTGATGTCATCGTTTGCAGAGGATTAATCTAAATCTAAAGGGAAAATGTTTATCAGCTATCAAGTGATCCTGAAGCCTTCTATAAATACAAACAATTTCTTGAGTGCTATGAAAAAGATATAATGAAAATGAATCTTATAACAAGGGGGCCTTATGAATTTATTAGTCACCTTTCAGTAGGACCACTGTCTCAGGATATCTTTTCTGTGAATCATACTGGGGGATTGTCATATTATCAAAACTATATTTATATTGCTGTCAGCAATATTCAGTGCGAGGGAATTAATTACTGAGCGTGTGTTTAATCAATAACAACTCAAACATGAGATCGATGAAAAAAACAGACTTACCTGTTCTTAGCATTTGCTTCATGCAACTGTTTTGATCCCAACACTAAAACACGGAAAACACAAAACATAATTATGCTATTTGTGCGGTATATTCACCTTGTTCTGTTTGATGAAGGTGTGTGGCAATGATGTCTACTTGACATGCCTTGTTTTCTCTGATTACCTTCTGATACATCAGGTCTAGCTGCCTTGGAATCTATACATTATTGATTGTGTCTGTATACGTACACGTCTATCTGACCTCATTTCTTGGGCACTGTGGGGCCACCCTGTCCCCAAACACCTTTGCCGCCCCATATAATCACTGGTGCGCTACCTCGATTATCTCGAACATTAACGTTCGTATAACACAGGGAATTATACACTTTTATGAGTTGTACAGACCACGGAATTAGAAAGTGGTGCTATTTTTAGCATATGCACATGTAGTCTTGCAGAGCGCTCTAAGGGGAGTGGATATATGTGTGTGGCATGAATTTCATACTGTCCATTTCTGACCAGCCAAAATATATTTGACTGACGGGTCACGGGACAGCTGATGGTCAGGTGGGTGGAGCCAAGGAGTGGACAATACTTGATGGGCTGGCTGTGACGGGAACCTCCCAGGACTGGGATCGGTACACGGTACACAGTATTGATACCTGATTGTGTATGTGGTCCGATCGATACACAACAAACATGCGCGACCTGACCCAGACCCTTCTTCCATGGATTACAGATACAGATGATGGCTGGTGTTTTTAATTCTAGCGGTGATGGATCACGGGCGGTATGTGAACATCCACCCCGTGAATCAACCTTGAACTGGCCGTTCGGTTCTAAACACGGTGGCACTAGCCTCGCTTTTACCCCTGCACTTAAAAGAACCGCGGAGACTGGTGAACTATGCTACTGGCAACTCTTTTCTCCACTAAGCACGCCATTGTGTTTTATATGTGTAACCTGTGGACGCGCTATTTATACTAGCATACAGGATGCCGGACCCTGCTTCCTAGTCCCTCCCACAACGTCCAGCCCCAGATACTCGCCCCCTCCCCTTGATCGTAAGCGGGCTATAAATACTCTACACACACTCGTTTCTGGGGCACATCTCACAGAAAGGTAGTTGGGGTGTGTTCTAGGAGTGAAAGACTTGAAAATTTAGCCTCTATTTCCTTGAAATATTCACAACACGTGGTCAACCCGGTGAAATGGATTCCAAACTGTGACAGGGAAAGCTGCATTCTGATTGGTGGTTTGCTGGCGGATAAATTGTGAACTATTTGTAATTAGTACAATGAGCGAATAATTGGGGGTCACGTGTTGAAAGGCTAACTGAGTAACCGATGGCCTCTCTGACGAAATGAGGATTATTCTAAGAGATAGGATTCGCTTAGGAGAGTAGCAGGCGGGTGGTCCGCTGACCAGTCAGGCTAGCTACGAGTTGGAATCCGACTGACAGCTGAGACGGAATAACATGGCCTCAGGTACGGTAACAGTATTTTACATATTTCATTCAGCTTTCACGTGACCCTCGTGGTCAAGATCTGGCCCCTGTAAGCCACTGGGAGCGTGTCATGCCTCTTCTACCCTTTCTACACACCCTCACTTCCCACCCACTCAAAATGGGGTCAGACCTACCCCTCGCGCTTTCAGAATGGGCGCATTTTTTGCTAATATGTTCTTTGTTGAGTGTGTGGCCCCTATTCTATAATGGTCAATGGCCCTTGGTACAATCATGAATGTGCATTTCTGTCCGTGGTCACTCGTGGCCTAAGACAAGGGAGTGGATGAAGGCGAGAGAAGTTGACACACTTTCGGCTGAAGCTGATAGTCTCGCGGCATGACAAGTCGGCGTGCGAGCCTTGCGTTCACCCTCCCTTAACCCGCTCTATTTACAAGTGTTTTGTAGAAAATTTGAAGAATGCGATTACGACACAAAAAAGCAAATAGTAGCACTGTGGTGACATGTCTTTTTTCTGTTGATGCTTGCAGTATTTGCAGTGTCATAGCACTGGTACTGCATAGTCTTAATCATGTTTGTTATTTTGTCACTCGCGTGTACCATTGGCAAGAGTTTTCTGTTCACATCTGATAACGTTAGTCTGACCTCTTTTCTTCTCGAGGCCGGATACGGGCATTGGGGGTAAGGGATGGGGAAAGAGCACCAGCTGATCCTTAAAGCTGGGTTGAGACCCAGAAAAGGGGTAGGAAGAGGACGGACAGCCCCCCTGCACCCCCCTATAAGCCGGCTCAGCTATCTCGGCGATCAGCTGATTGAGCTTGCTTCGCTCTACCTACCGGAGTGAAACCACCCATGTGATCGGGAAATGGGGTCACGGGGGACCACCAGTACTACAACTATCACGGTATTCGGGTCAACATTGATCTATTGATTGAAACGGATTATCGGTGATTGATTGATTTTTGTTTGCTATAAATAAAACTGTTAGATTATTTCACCAATCAGAATGTTTTTGCCCTCGACTCGCAATGCATGCGATTTTCATAATAAGGCTAGGCTGTGAGAGGGTTTGCGAGGCGGTCACATGAACATTGTTAGTTGTGCCAGGTGATCGTAGGTGAAATGATGAGTTAAGGTTAGCATTGATAGGTCCGCGTCCTCGCTCCCTCCCTCCTACCTCCGTCTGTCATCGACTTACGCGGATCTCATGGCGCTTCGTTCGAAAAAGCTAGCATTCCTTATCCTATGGCCTCGGTCAAGCAGCGAGTGACGGTGATCCTGCGCTCAGTCGGAGTCGAGGAGGTGGACAGTGGTCATCTCAACGTGGACACAGCCAGCTTCTATGAGGCAGCAACCGACTCAAGGGAGAGATCTGAGAGTCGGGGGGGAAATCAGCTGATGGCGTCGTGCTCACCTCACCAAGGTAGTCCTCCATGTTTCTAATGGCGTTCGCCGGCTAACCCCGGCCACACTGGGAGAAGGGATAAAAGCAAGGAATAAGCATGTCACGGGAGGGTTGTTGGGACACTCGCAGAGTTGTGGTCATGCCTGAGTGACCGATGGTCAGACCTAGGGGACTGGGAGTTTGGGAGGGCGCTGTGTAGTTTAGGCAAGCACGCTTCCGCTCAATGTAAGTGCGCACTGGCCGTGATGTCCATATTGCAGTGAGCGAGAGATGCGAGTAGTCGGCGGCCAGAGGTGAGGGAAGGAGTGCCCGTCCATTTCATCTCTGTGGCCCGGACATGGCCAGCTGGCTGACCAGTGGAGATCCTGGACACCAGCAAGGTGAGCTCAGTCGACCAGTGAGGTACAACCAGGCTTACACAGGCCGGTAGCCGCGCATGGATACTGCGCGCTGGCTTGGTGGGGTCAATGACTCCTCGGACAAGTGCGTGTGTATGGTAATGGTCGGTGGGAACCCCCCTGGTAGGATCTGTTGCATAACATCGAGACACCGGGTGTCTGACTCTCTACCTCTTTATGACCACATTACATTGTAAATGAATGTGCATTTCCAGCCAAACGCTCATGTATAATGCGAATCTTACCAAATATTGATTTTTTCCCATTTTATACTCTCGTGGAATGCACTACCATTGTGGATTTTTTGTGAAAACAAAAGTGTGTGTCAGTATTTCCCAGCATCCGAATTCCTTCCCGTGCCCCAAGACCTTCCTGTTCGTTGTGGTAGATGTTGGCAATGTCGTGTTTACATCGTGTTGTCAAGGCCATCTCCCAGTGTCTGTCGTCAAACTTTGCCCAATATTCCAAATCTAGCCTTACAACTTGGTGCTTGTATCCATCATACAAGGCTATGGTAGAACCTCCGGCACGGTTTGGTTGGGCAGGGAAAATAGGTCGCTTACTCCAGGGTATAATTTCCCTGCGTCTACTAGCTGGTTTTATCATGTACCTCTTGTTCATCGTTTTTATGCCTCCCTTTCCTCGTGGTACTCCCCACAACCTTGCTCTAAACATGGCTCCACACTGAGGACACTCTCAGCATTATTGCTGACTTTGCAAAAATAAATAATCATTAGGTCAAATAATATAACACTATTTTCATAAGGCCGAATTTTGTCATTTGAGTATTTACCTTGAACAAGAAAAATATCAGTCAGAAATGAAAGTAGGTCTTTTAAGTGTAAATATAATTGATTACCTTTACAGATGAACATACTTTGATAGCAAATTTGCTGTCAGCTGTGTGTTTAAAAGGAGCGGGCATTTGACTGAAACAAACGCTAAATAGAACTGTTGACATCTTTGAAGGAAAATAGTAAAAATCTGCTGCATAAAAATATGTATGTAAACAAGAGCATATCAATATAATTTATATTTCACCTGAATGTGAAATTTTACAGAAGACAATATAATTACCTGCTTTGTGTGATTATGTTCAATGATAAAATCCATGGAAACATCTCTATGACTTTCCAGCATCTTTCTGTTTAATTGCTACACAATCACACCCATACTGCACTGTTACAGTTATGTTTACAAACTGCTTTATGAATATGTGATTTGTATTGGAAATGTACTATATATTTTCAAATGTAAGTTTTGTTTTTTCCTTATTTATCTAGATAATATTTGGAAATGTTATAACAAACAGCAGTAAATGTAGTGATGGTTTCTTGATACTGTCTAGCAAGAGATAGATTTATGTGTCACCCTGTAAGCTTGACGTGGACGTACATCGCTGTTTTGTTTTGTTTTGTACCAACGTTGGTGGGTTCTTCTGAGAATAGACAAACTGTTAAGACCATAAACAATAAGCATATGAACCATTATATATTCATACTTCTGTTAAAATGCCCAACCATTAGTATTGTGAAATTTCAAGAATCACAGTCGTGTGCAAATTGTACATTGATTGGATGCCACATCTAAGGTTGTCACATCTATTTTACACCTTTTTATTCTATAGAAAATGATAATTCATATGTGTTTTACAGAGCATGTAATATGACACATATTGTAGCTCGTGTTGTGTCATTTGCTTCTATTTGCAACAAGACATATTAATATGGTTTTCATTGATTTTCGTGTACATAATATTCATATGTTTTACTTATACCAAGTATATGCTGTGTAAACTATCCTTATTAATCATGTAACATCTGCTTTCATTTCAATACATATGTTGATATTTCGGATAAAAAACCAGTATCATTATTTAACAGATTTAACCTCATGTTATCGAGTATTTGGTAAAGAGCAAGTAGAACATTTATTCCCACCCAGAAGACAAGCGTTTGAAGAGTTGTCAAAGCAAACAACGAAATGTAATTGCTTCTATTAATATATTTGTGTTTAAAGACGTGCACTACTTTTTCAGGCGGAGGAGGCCGGAGAAGAGGCATGTGTAAATGGTTCAATGTGGCCAAAGGATGGGGCTTCGTGACCCCAGATGATGGAGGGCAGGATGTATTCGTACACCAGGTAGGAATACATATTATTACTTATGCAGATTTGTCACCATATTAAGTGCAAACAAAAGCCAAATTCTGAGTTATGTAACCCAAAACCGTTTCACGCAGTCACTTTTTCTGTGTTCAATACCTGCAATTAAACAGTAGTAAGCTTTAGCAGATAAAGGCATGCTATGTATATTTTATCACTAAACAAATAATGAATCGTAGCTAAGTTATGAAGTATTCATATGGCGTGTTCTTGGCTATACATAATTAATTTAAATATTCACATTTTAGCATAAGTATTTTGAACATCAATGCCATAATATACAATTTAAAGCAGTGTCCATTTTACCTAACAGTTTATGTATTCATATGTATGTACATACATTGTAGGAACCTCCTGTTCTTGATTAAACATTATTAACTTCACTATTCACATCTTAGCACAAGTATATGGAACATCAGTGCAATAAAAAGGATTTAAGACAATATCCAGTTTTCCCTACCATAAGGAATAACAATAGATTAAGAAAAAGAACCTCCTGTTCTTGATTAAACAAAATTAACTTCACTATTCACATCTTAGCATAAGTATATGGAACATCAATGCAATAAATAGGATTTAAGACAATATCCAGTTTTCCCTACCATAAGGAATACCAATAGATTAAGAAAAAGAACCCCCTGTTCTTGATTAAACAAAATTAACTTCACTATTCACATCTTAGCATAAGTATATGGAACATCAATGCAATAAATAGGATTTAAGACAATATCCAGTTTTCCCTACCATAAGGAATACCAATAGATTAAGAAAAAGAACCTCCATATGAACGAAATTACCTTCACTATTCACTTCTTAGCACAAGTATATGGAACATCAATGCAATAAATAGGATTTAAGACAATATTCAGTTTTCCCTAGATTTTGTATATGCATGTAGACGTGTACATGCATTGTGAGAACCTCCTGTCCTGGGATATACATAATTAAATTATACATTCGGATCTAAGCACAAGTATGTGGAACATTAATGCCATAATATATGATTAAGACAATATTCATTTCCCCCTGCATCATATACTGTAGGTATAGACATGCACTGTGAGAACCTCCTGTTCTCCTCTATACATAATTAAATTATACATTCACGTTTTAGCATAAGAATGTGGAACATCAATGCCATAATATATGATAAGACAATACTCATTTTCTCATCATTTTATATGTGTATGTACATGTACATGCATTGTGAGAACCTTCTGCTCTTAGGTATACAAAATTAAATTATACATTCACATCTTAGGGCAAATATGTTGAACATTAATGCCATAACATACGATTTAAGACAATATTCATTACCCCTACATTATATATGTAGGTATAAACAAAAACATGAATTGTGAGAAGCTCCTGTTCGTGGATATACATAATTAAATTATACATTCACATCTTAGGGCAAATATGTGGAACATTAATGCCATAACATACGATTTAAGACAATATTCATTCCCCCTACATTATATATGTAGGTATAAACATAAACATGAATTGTGAGAAGCTCCTGTTCGTGGATATACATAATTAAATTATACATTCACATCTTAGGGCAAGTATGTGGAACATTAATGCCATAACATATGATTTAAGAACATTCGATTTAATAAACATAAACAATATTCATTCCCCTAATTAAATTATATGTCTTAGGTATAAATTAATGCATAAACATGAATATGTAGATAAACAAAAACATGAAGCTCCTGTTCGTGGATATACATAATTAAATTATACATTCACATCTTAGGGCAAGTATGTGGAACATTAATGCCATAACATACGATTTAAGACAATATTCATTCCCCCTACATTATATATGTAGGTATAAACATAAACATGAATTGTGAGAAGCTCCTGTTCGTGGATATACATAATTAAATTATACATTCACATCTTAGGGCAAGTATGTGGAACATTAATGCCATAACATACGATTTAAGACAATATTCATTCCCCCTACATTATATATGTAGGTATAAACATAAACATGAATTGTGAGAAGCTCCTGTTCGTGGATATACATAATTAAATTATACATTCACATCTTAGGACAAATATGTGGAACATGAATGCTATATTAGAAGATTTAAGACAATATTCATTCCCCCCTACATTATATATGTAGGTATAAACATAAACATAAACATGTGTGAACTTTCTGTCATTATATGTTGCTAGATACACGATACTGCATGTTAAGTCCACCTTAATCTTCACCATCACTTCACAGATCAAATAGCAAGCACGTTACACGTCCAATGTATTTTATATACATATTACCTATATCAAATTTATGTATTAAAACAAATAGATCATGATATCCTTTAACATAACCATCACCATAAGGAATACCAATCGATTAAGAAAAAGAACGTTCAACATAAATATATATATACAGATAGATCCCATATAATATTTCAGGAAGAAGCATTATAAGTATATTTTCATACTGTTTGTGAAACCTTTCTTGACTGAACAATAATTCTATGCAGAAGAGATCGTTTCGTTAAACCGAATCCATCCCCAGAAGCAACGTTTAGCATAGCATACATGCTTGCTATTTATGTAACAGTGAAGGGACCCCCTGTTCATGTTGCTATTACTATCCTTGATGTGCATTGTGTATGTACATATGTGCTCATCTGTACGTACAGCTTTTTGTGATACTTTGGTGCAGATATTCCTGCAAGTCGTATGACTAAACGAAGGCATATTTGATTTACGATCCTTTATACTGTTAACTCTACACTTGATCATCGTGATTCATTAGCATATGTCAATATATATTTGCCTGTGTGTGAAAAGAAACATTTCAAAATGCCCCCGCTGCCTGTACCTTATTACTGTTTTACTGAACACATAAATACACTCACACACAGATACTGACACACAGGAACATCTTATATATTATCTAATATCTACACACACACGGACACACACACACACACATACACACACACACACACACACATACATACAAACATATATTCAAAAGCTATTTATTCATTTTACAGAAATAAACAAGTGTCATGTCTGTGTCATGTATTCCAAAACATAGTTGCACATGTGTTAATAAACACAGCTTGTTTATATATTAAATACATTTGACATCAGACAGTAAACTCACTCGGTTATCAGGCGAATCAAATACAAAAGGGGTAAAAAGCAAAGTAGGTGTGAAAGTTATTTTAATGGATCATTAAAAATCAATAATGACTCCATGTGCTCGCCAAAATGCCCAACGTTAGAATCCGCTCTCACACAATATGCATAAAAAGTAAATGATTAGAACTGCAAGAAATAGTAATGCATTACATTATTATATATTAGGATAAATGCATAGCATAAGACCTGTATTG
Source organism: Haliotis rubra (assembly GCF_003918875.1). NCBI lineage: Eukaryota > Metazoa > Mollusca > Gastropoda > Lepetellida > Haliotidae > Haliotis > Haliotis rubra. The sequence continues at coordinate 2,365,029 of NW_025767424.1, forward strand.
TTTATAAATTAATTAAAAGAAAATGCTCTACAAATGCTTACAATGGAAATATATTATTATATAATATTGAATATTATGTAATTATGCAACATACCAATATCAGGATTAAATTTGTATTCCTTCATGATCATGAATGTGTTGTTTGGATGATAACATAGGTGGTCATTCATACCGGTCACATATAGACTTAACAGTAATACCTACATCACATATTCACGAATTGTATATTAGTCATCTGGGACTATCACTGTTGCAAGTATTATATATACATATGTCTTTCAAAGGATAGAAAATTGTACATCAAAATCACCGTGACCGTGTTTCCCATGAAAACGATATTCAATAAGCTGTAGTAACCAGTCAATATCCTTATAATGAATTCTGTTGGGGAGAAATCAATTCCAGCTTGATGATTCTCCAGTAAGTGCATCATATGTATGTAAGATATAGTCCTGACTTTGCGATGTAGATACTGCTAACAAAGACAAGGAAGCAGAGACTTGGGGGACCCAGGAAATATGGGAGTTACGGGATGGATAAAAGAAAGGCCTATCGAATATCTACTTGAGTGTGACAAGCAAGAACATATATTATTGTCAAAGAGCATACAAGCAAGGTCCTATTTCCTGTCACTGACTCTCGAACATGGAAGCGTAAATTTCGTATAATCCCGAGGAAAGCAGCATAATCCACTTTGTATAAGCCACTTGTGTTCTTATACTCAGTTTACTATTGTTGAACAACATGTTTTTATCTCTGTATATAACGATGTGGCAATGTATGATGTCAAGTAAGTAATAACATTGACCTATCATAAGTTCATATTGCCATGTATCTTCAGATTGAGTAAGATGCACTAGTGCTTGTCATGTTGATAAGAAAGGAGAACCTTAAGCACTGTTTATTTCTTTAAACAGATAATAGATGAATCAATTTAGCATCAGTAAATATGCAAAGGGCTGTATGGAAACTAATCACGTTATGGTAAGTCATGTAATGTTAATGACTTATCTTCTTTGGCCACTTGAAGTCTAGTATCATCAATTCCTTAAAATACTAACTCTCCTTATATGTACCTTACTTTGTTTAGTTACATTGAAACTTAATCAATATTATTAAAAATGCAAAGCAATAAGAAATGTAAGGAACAGATTTAGTGTAAACCTTTCCGATATTTTGCTCTTTATCTGCATGTGTTTCTTACCACTGAGCCCAACGTCACAGAAACACAGTTGAACATCTAGGTTGTGGTTAATCCTGTTTAAGATAGAATTTGGTGAACACTAATGACAGCTTTATGAGTTTCATGTTTGATGTCACACGGAGAAAATATGTGAGAAAGTATAATACATAATAAATGTGCTGCCACAATGATTTACTAGTACAATGACTGCCGCTGTTTCTCCAACATTGTGGATGCTGAAAAGTAGGTCAATGGTGTTGCTGCAAATTCAGTATTCTGTTTGACGTTTAGTGGCTGGCGGTGATCGAAGATTATGTCCTTAATGACTCGTACTGCTGCTTGAATTTAGAGATATATTTCCTTCAGGTTAAAAAGAATCCATATTGGTATGTCATAAGCGGTTGCGTAATAAAAAAATGGGTTATGCCATCATGATATCTGAATACCCCCAAACCACGCAGGGTCATAGAGTATACTACATACATGCAACACATAGAAGATACACATTATTTTTGCATGGCAGCTGGTTAGACCAAGATATATCCCATTGGCATGCTTCTAATTAGACCTACGAGACACGATAGGTAAAGGTGCGATATCAATAGCAGTAATGTTAATAATTATTCATCACAGCTACATATAGCCGATATTTCTTCTTTGGTTCTTGATACAACGAACCAGCAAGGGAGTGGAGGGGTCTGCATCTCTAGTTACTAGTTCCTGAAGAGAGACAGATATTGACCAAGGTGAAGGTCGGCCGGCAGCGGGTCGCAGTTCCCGGTGTTTCAACAGTGATTGATCAAAATGGTCATATCTTCTCAACCTCCTGCCCCATCCTTACACTGTGTCCTTTGATACATGTTACTTTCGTGTCGTGGTTGTCAACGGGCCTTTAAGGTGTAAACAGCCTAGGATGTTTGGATATTACCTCTTCATTTGTTGTCAGTGCAATAATTGATTGATTTAAGATTGTATGTCAGAACGTTCTGCACAGGTACCAAATGCTTTTAATCTCTCTGAGTTATTTTCCAATGAGATGAAATGAGGCTTTTGCAAGTTTGATTCTTCAAAGGTTTGCATATAATTAACAAATAGTTGAATAAGATTATAAAATGATTGTTTCCAATGTTGATGTACCTTTAATATGTGTATTAGAAACGGGTTATGCATTGTTTTCACACATTCTAAATACCGATATAGCCAGCTGTTTTGAAGCATTAATGAAATGATGTGACTGACATGTAATCTCGCTCTGTTTGCTTTCACAGCCATGTCTACATGACGCACCATGTTTGAAAACAGTCAAAATGCCTTGGAGTTAAACTAATTTCTTTCTACAGAGAGGATAAACTGAATAAACCCTTTGATTTCTTCAATTACTTGTGGATGCCTGTGTGGTGGAACAATATATGTACATGTGTCATTCAATTATTGTATAAAGATGCTATTTTGACAACAACCGTGAAGCAATGCATTTGATTAAACCTCCAGGAGGCTTGTGATTTTGTTATCGGTGTAGTTGTGTTCATTTGCATAAGATATTATTATTATTATTATTATTATCATTTTGTTTGGCGTAAGAAAGACACGACATAGTAATTGTTCATGGAGTAACTAGTACGTTCCTTTCTGGTCTCCACACTGATAAGGTCACCACATTTATTGCACTTATTTGGCATGTGTAGATCAAAACCATTGTATTGTATGTATGTGTTTTCAGTCTACTATCGAAGACGGACACATTATTAAATGTCATTAGTTAATGTAAAATTGTTTATAAACCACCTAGCAAGAAATCCAATGATTGAATGGAGTCTGTAACCATGAAATGTAGACTTGATAAACGGCTCATGGATGCCGTATAATTACTTTGGCGTAAAGGAAGGCGAAGGATAAAAATAATGATATGGAGCCTATCAAACAGTCTGCACCAGGCTAGGTCTTTTACTAACAGTTGGTGCATGACCTTGGTCGCTTGGTAGGCACAGGGTGTTTTGTTGGGCGGAGAGGGTCTCCCAGACTTTCAAAGGGCGAGGGATCCCTGCTCTTGTTAGTCGGCGTCATGTTATCCCTCGCTCTAGGAGATAAAGGGAGGAGGGGTGGCGAGGTGGCGCTGTTTCCCGGGTCAGAGGTCACGTCAATCACTCTTCCACTCCTTGGAATACATAAATGCCTAAAATGGTTCAAATAAACTCGATGAGAAATCTTTGCTGTTGTGGCATAGAGGCTCTAGTTCCAATTATGATGTATAATAGGCGGAAATGGGACATTAATGAAAGTTTTCGGGAATATCCTGCGTCTAGTTTCTTCCAAATATATCAAGTGACATTTACATTTAAAAAAAATATAACCCTTCCTCTTCCTATGGCGAAATCATTAACCGATGACATGGTTAAAAGAAAAGAAGGCAAATGTGTGAAAAATGTCAAATGTTTTTGAAGACCATTGTACTCAGTGTATGTACAGTGTATGATTTTTCCTAATAAAGCATGTTAAAAACATTGCAATTTCCCCAGTAGTTTTTGTTGCTGCTTGAGAATCGGTTCAACATTATCATATAATATATGTTCGAGTAACACACATTTACACAATCAATGTGTCAAAGTGTGACAAAATATGATGAAGAAATATGCCATGAAGAAATCACGAAGAATGCATATCCCCTCAACAACTCCCCTCCATATCGTTGTGTGGGTGTCAGTGAAATGATGATTCAATTGGAAGAGCTGTCAGACAGAATGATAGAATAACCTTAGGCAAAGCACACGTTACCTAAACACATAAAGCCGTTCTGTTTACACTTCTATTTTCGGTATCACTGTCTTTGTTTTCAATACGTTTTTCGTTTCGTTTCCGTTATTAGACAGTTTCTAAACGCTCCAGTTTTCTTTCATGTGTCCATATAAGGATATATCAGATGATGGAGAAGTAGTACTAAGTATGAGGTTGAAAGTCAGTTCTCCCCAAAAGGAAGGCAGCTATTTCACAAAAGATGTCGCATAAATCCGGAAAGGACTCGAAGGCATGTCTCATAAACACGAATGACAATTATTTCATTAACGAAACACTAATTTAACCACCTAGGCATGACATATACGATCAGGGCACCTTTGATGTAAAATATGAATACAGGATTATATATCTCACAAAATATAATGGCAGTTATCACAGAAGTATTTTAATTAATCAAACCAAGAAAGATAGGAAATTGATTTTTTCGTTGTGCACAAAAAAAATGAGAGGAAAAGTCACACTGTTTCAAAGGCAAAGGGCAGTGTAGCACAGAGACAAAGGCTCTTATAGCTCAAATATAATTCGGAAATGAAAATATGGTTATAAGCATAAGGACACCTGTGTCATGAAACAAGGTAAATATAAAGGTTACTTCACGATAGGGAGTGTTGTCTCAAAAATGCGGATGGTTCAGGTAAAGAGTAAACTAGCAGCATATATAATGTGGAATAAACATAATAAACACGTTCACAGTAAAAACGAATATTTTGATCGCCCCATAATAAAACATAATTGATAGATAGGTAGATAGATAGATAGGATAGTTGTTCTTTAACAAAGATGCATATGTACCTACATAAGGATAGTTATCTCCCAAGAATAACAGGAATATAGGTTTCATAAATAAGCTGGATAGTTGCCTGTTAACATAACAAGGATGCATATGTACCAAAATAAGGATAGTTATCTCCCAAGAATAACAGGAATATACGTTTCATAAATAAGCTGGATAGTTGCCTGTAAAAATAACAAGGATACATATGTACCAAAATAAAGATAGTTATCTCCCACGAATAAGAATTGTATGCGTTACATAAATAAGCTGTCAGTTATCCCATCAAAAACGAAGGTTTTACCCATGAAATAAGACGGATTGTTATCTTCCAAACCCCATGGATTGTTGCATCTCAAAGTTTAAAGAGTAGTCATCAAACAAAAACAAGAACAATTATCTCCCAAAATAAGAAAGATAGTCTCTTAAATACATATGAAGTTATATCTGGAAAAGGAGGTTTTGTGTGCTGTATTGGGAGAATTGTGTCTGTAGTTAGGATTTATATATGTCATATATTACAGTGACATAAAAGCAGCAGGTGAACCTAAATTCTGTCTCAACTGGCAAGGTAGTCCAACTTATCAAGACATCGTTTTACAGTTAGCATTCCTCAAACCACAAGGGTAATATTTTTTCAAATTAAAAATTAGAATGGTCTCCACTAACAAGCAGTTAATTTTGTTCTTTTGTGAAAGTGATAACTCTGCCACAACACATGCTTGAACAAGAAGGATAGTGACCTCCAAAAACTAATTTATGTGTTTGTCCTCTTAATTCTTTTATGATTGCCCTGTGATATAAAAGGATGGGTTTATTCCGAAGGAAAAAGGATAATTGTCAAATGAATTAAGCTGATTCGTTACACCATGGGCACATAAAGAAAGATATCTACAGTCAATACTTTTAGGGGCACATAGGCAACCACATTAATACCTTAAACACACACATAGTCAATCACACAATCACACACATATACAGTGCACCCTGGATATAGTGCCACGTTTTTGCCAGAACGGATTTCCTGCCCTTATAACACCCTGGTTATAATGCATATACATATGAACATACATATATATTTGTCCCATAATTTATGTGTAGTTAGATTCATAAAAACAATGACTTACTGTTCCCATAATTTCAGTTGTGTATACAAGGTCAGACTGAGGCTAGGAGATCAATTTGGTTATGTCACTTACATATGTATGTCTGACAATAGCGTGACTATATCTCATGCCTCACAAGTGCTATATCGTCTATGATTTATAAATAAGGAAGTACTAGTACTACTATATAATTAATACAGGGATATCGCTATACTACATGTCAGACAATCCATTTGTAGCGTTAGTATCTTTCATTACTATACTCTCTCAACAACTCAGTCTAATTTAGGCATGATATTTAAAGGTTAAGTAGCCAAAATCAAGTAGTAAGTTTGTGATTAGGTAGACTGACAGTTTGTCTCTGAAATGATCATATTTTACAGAAGATAAAGGTTTATAAATTAAATTTATAAATACAATAATAAAGAGTCCACGGTCTTTTTTCATTTTCAAAAACTGCGGTAATCTAGACTCGTCACATACATGTATTCTAGACTTGCATGGGCTGCATTGGGTATACTTGTTTCAGGGTCTCTATGACAGACTAGTGATTGGGGTGAAACCTCACTATTAGATAGATGTGCAACATTCAGTTCTAATTTTGGGATAAACCATCTGATCAAACATGCTCAAAAATCTTACATCTTAAAAATAAATTGTTGAAGGTTGTGTCAACTAAAACTATTTCAATGAGGGTATCTGTTTAAGGTATTGTTGGCTCATGTGTGGCGTGAACACCCGATATTATTACTGACGACAGTGATCCATTTATAAACTTTTCAACATTATTTTGCATTTTGCGCCCAATGGAATCTCTTCCACAAATAATAGGGACTGGTCATTCTCGGTCATTGGTATTTACAACTAACATACCGGAAACAAACTCCGGTATATTTTCTTGAGGAGTGTTTTTCTTGTCTCGAATACAAAAGTTTTATGAATTATTTTCAAAACCTGATTTCACGACCCGGTCATGGTTTGTTGCTGTGACCTCTCTATGACCCCGGGTCATGTGACAGCAGGGGACGGGACCGGTGTTCCGTCGGTCAAGTCTTTGTGCTATTCAGGTCGTTTAAATACTTGAATTATGTTGTAAAAATCAACTATACACGGCGCAATGGTTGGGATTATAAGGACCACGAAATGTGTAAGTCAATCAACATATATTTATTCACTACATCTCCGAAAATATAATTTCGAATTGTATACAGGTTCCTATTGATTATATATATATATGGTCATTACCAACCATCTGTCGATGTTTTATGAACTGTCCGTTTTAGTGTTATAAAAACTATATGTCTTACATGCGTATTTACCAAAATTAACAAATTAAAATATATATTTAATTGGCGTGGTACCATGTTTTTATTTCAAAACATATATCTGAGTGTAAATATCAACATTTATATGATTACTGAACAATCGTTCCATCCACTTCTTACCCGTAAGGTTATGATCATGCGTTTACACAAAGAAGGTATCACAAAATCAAATGAAAAAGTACTCATTCTTCCACGTGCCATAAAATATGTAATAATATGTTTCTCATGAATAGTGCATGGATGTCTGTGGAACCTGATACTGGTCTGGCTATTCGAAAAAATAAGTTTATGAGGATTTTCAGGATACAGCCTGCCACCTTTGTTTGTCGTTAACTCAAATCACACCAAAGGATATCATGATGTATAGTATATTTTGGAGCATACTGATCCCAATAAAGGGCATTAGGTGTAGTTCAAAAGCAGTGCTGGAATCGTGGTAGGATGATAAATGTTTCTTTGTGTGGTATTCTTTTAAATGATTTGTTCTTCCTGAAAAGGATCACAGTATGTTACTGAAGGTATCGCAATATCTCCTGTCACTGTCTTTTCCTTTTATGGTCTGTGTGAAATATGAAATGTCCACGTTCTGAAAAGGAACTGATATGATGTATTATATATCATACATTACACCATGATCTCCGAGATTTACATCGTCCTATTTATATTTCTGGTAACATGGTAGATCAGTGTATGATCCTTTTGTCTATAATGACCAGGTGACATATTGCAGCACGAACAGGGCCAAATGTCACTGCATAGTGTGACAGAATTGAGATTATTGATCAGATTCGCCTGTGACGTCAAAGGTAGAAAGTAAACTATGACATCGTTTGCGGCTTGACGTGTTCAAACCAGCGCTTTTAGTTGTCGCTATTACACTGGTTTTTGAAACTCGGAGCTCTCTAGTACCAGTGAGTGAGTGAATTTAGTTTTACGCCGATTTTAGCAATATTCCAGCAATATCATGGCGGGCTCTAGTACCTGCAGTCCTGTGTTATCGGAAAATAATTACACAAGGAATTCACTATATCTAAAAAAAATGCTTGTTAGTATACATTATATATTTTGATCATTCAAACCATTTGAAGATGTATCATAACTTATTATATTGTTATCATACTCCCTCATAAAGATCCTACTGTTTTCGACGTTAAAATGGTACTTTAATACACAGTACATTATTACACCATTCAATTCTCTTAAATTGGCACGATCGGTCGAAAAGCAATAGTAAGGCAAAGCTGGTTTTTCAAATCTCAAATAACACATTTTCAAACTGTTTTTATTCATTTGAAATCAGGGGTAATGTATGATTAAGGTTTGTGTTGAATGTGTTATGTATTGTTATTAAAATAGTTTTGTAGAAATACCTTACCAGCATCACAGACTTGATTACCCATTAGGATAACGATTGACGTTTTCACTTCCATGTCTTATTCTGTCAATTATTACCCTATAGTTAGTAAGACCATGCAAAGTTGCCACTAAGAGGATAAGTAGTGTACAACAATCCCCAGAATTCAATATGGCTCGGGATTAACAAAATACTTGTTGATTAAGTAACAAATGAAATTTTATCTCCAGTCTGTGATTGACAAGATGCGATGCTTAGTCTATACACCAATCACACATTGCTCTTTACCGTTTTGTATATGTTCACTGCAGTGGAATCAGCAGGAACATGCTCATCAGCCAATCATATTACAGGAAATTGGTCAAGCTAGCTACTGTAGCGTGGTCAGGTGGTAACTAGGTCGGGGGGTAATATTGACCTTTATTCAAGACGAAAATAAAGGGGTCTAGCGCACTATTATATCATCCACTCTGTACTTACAACCCATATTTGTTCAAAATGAATAGCGTTAGATTGCCTCTGAGAGCTTCAATGTTTCCTTGTGGGTTGGTAGAACATTCTATGCTGGCTTGTGTGATTTACATATGAGGACAGAGCATTAAATAGCAGCTCTGTTTGAACAATGTGCACAATTGTAATGCGTTGATGTTGTAATGAATATGATTACGGTATATCAAAGATCGAATTTTACGTATTCATTGATAAATCGATACGCGTGACAAACGATCAAGGGATGTACTCTAATTGTTTGAGAGGCAATATCGATAAATGGGTCAAACATCACGTGTAAACCATTAATGAAATGACTACCAGGGCAAGGTTTCTAAGACGAACGGGGTGGTCATTTAACGTGCATATATTATTCAAGTTTGCACGATTTCTCTCCCCTTACATGTGCCCGTTAGATGGCGTCGTGCAAAAACGAATGTAAAATTTCTTGCAGACAATCTGAAAACACGACAAAAATTTCACTACAAATTGCACTGCTGTGATAAGGGTATATTAAATATACGATACATACACATGTGTTTGGCAACGCAAAGACACTGATATACTTGACATTAAGAACCGGTGGCGATCTTATCAGGTATGCTCTCATAAATGCATCATGTGATTCCCCGATATATTTATAGATATTAAATCAGATAATAATAGCATTATTGAAAATGAGAACATGGTACTTTAAATCATGTGTAAACTACCAGAAGCTCATTTTTGTGTCATTTTAGAAAGGGTTATTGCTCGTTCATTCGATGGACCTTCCCCACGTTTGTGGAGTATTGGTATATGAGCTTCAACATGTTCAAGTATATGATTCATTGTTATTGAAGACTCATTTCACATTTACACACGCCCGTTAATCTTGTCCTTTTAACCGTTTCATCCATGATCAAACCTGACCACAAGACACAGATTTTCAGATAGATATCGATTCACGTATTGTACTAATCCTGAGAATACCATACCTGTTGATTTTATAGTGGTATTATAATTCAACGGAGAGTTAATGATATTTGTTATTCACTATTTTACGTTAATGTTTAACTCATTTAAAGAAACAAGCTAACGATGCTCAACGAAAAAACTTGGTTTCATGCCGTTAGATAGGGAATAGTCGAGATACTTTCATCATTCTATGATCATTGCCATTGGTAACTATCTCTACGACTACTGAAAGAGCGTGTGGAAAATAGTTTCATTTAGCATATATTATCAATAGCTAAACCACGGTTGAGATTCGAGTTCATGATTTCCTAATTTAATGGCTAATTCGAGTTGATATATTACAACGTGTTTTTGTATTGAATGCTGTGTTTCAAAACGTATATTTTATGTCACTGAGTTTTCATTGAAAATTAATCTATATTTTCTCAGTGTATTGATGTAAGTAAAACAACATTAACGAATATGTATCTGCTTGATAAGACGGTTGCTATATGTCATACTCGAAATATACACTATCATATCAGATGATTTAATATGTTCTAAACATTCGAATCGATGAATATCCCCTATCAGCTTGTTTTTACTGACAAATGATCAAATCTAAAACATCTCTAGATATGAGAGATCGAATACGCCTGGAGAAGTGATATCCCTACGCGTCTGTCTGGAACCGCTCAGTCAGTCAAATGCATAGACTCTCTGTGACATCGATTTTATTCGAACATTCATTCTTCAAATCTCCATCCAATTTTGCTACCCGTATATGCCTTTAACCAAGCTTATGATAATATCTATGTGGATGTTCGTGATGCACAAATGAAGACTTATCTTAGGTTAGAGGCGAAGACACACAGTTATAAATAGTTCGGCTACTCGGCCTCAGCACCGCGGACCATTGTTGCCAAGGGGACGAAATTAAAGCTAAATTCTACTTTAAAGAAATCAGGAAATATGAATGCAAACAAGCTTTAACATATAACACTGAAATAATGTTATATGCGTTTGTAGTGTTGACAAAGGTTAAAAGTGTCCTACTTGCTGTAGATATTCTTTTATTTTATATAATTTATGCATTTCTTGTAATGGCTGTGTCCGCACAATAACTTGAACTGGGACTATTTAGAACAAAAACATATATATATATATATTTAAACTAGCAGTATTAAGGAAACCCAGAATAAATAATTGAAGCATGCTGTTATTAAAATCAAATCCTTTTTCAACAAGAATTGATGTTAGTCATGTACCATCGTTCAAGAAAAGACCGAAAAATCGGTAAAAAAACACAGGATATTTGTACATGTTAAGATAAAGTGACAAAGCCATTTCCACAATAACAGTCATTATCATATAAACATACCCCCTCTGTATCATAATAATGTGTTTTTAAATGTGAACATTTGGGATTACGAAATAGAAAATTTGTCATAAGCCTCGCTGACACGAAAATACAGTTTTCGTTTACTTTTGGAAATACGAATTATTTTAGCAAATATTTATATACATCATATGAACATGGGTATAGTAATGTGAAATATGAAATGAACACAATACACGAGAAGGTTTGAAGCCAAACTTGACATTAAACATTCGTATTTATTGCGTATCTAATTTTGTAATCCTTTGACATGTAATAACTCTCATTGTATATAATTCAAAAACAATAGCTTGTATTGTCAGAATAATGCTAAAACGTGTGTACGATAAATCATGAAATAACTACACGGTTTAGTTACTAACACGCAAACAAACACTTTTATCTTGACAACATTGCATTCGTTGTTTGCATTTCATAGTAAAATAGAAAACATGGTATAATAATAATTGTTATAAATCCATGGTAAATTAAAATCAGTCCAAATGTGAAAGCATGTTCAAGCTTTCATTATGATAATCTCTAATATACATCAAGTTAAAAAATACACGTCGGTCAAGCCATCAATGAACACTGGGAATTTTCTTTCCTCATGAAAAGAAAGCTCCAAGATCGTATTTCATAAAAATTCGTTTAAGTTAGCAGGTATTTAACTAAATCCTAGCGGATGTACAAAAGAACACATTTGAACAACGTATTGGCACCACATGTAATTTCGTAGATAATGACCATCACTATGCTCTATCTTCTGTCAAAAAAACGTCAAGAAAGAGAATTGTTTTAACTAAATAATCATCAACAATGACAAATAATTCGGTACACTTTGTAATAAGAAACAATTCTTAATTGTTCTTAATCACAGTTACTTAAAACAAATCCCAAGATATGTCCTCATATCTATTTAGTTCAATACAGTTCCTGTATGTACAACTATATCACAATTTTGCGCATTTTCCATATGATTCTCCTAAATTACATTTATGATAAATTTACATTGTTAAAACCTACCTCAGTTGTGTCTGGAAAATATCTGTACGTTTTGTATGCATATTCAAATCTTATATCCATGGTTTGTGGAATATTGCGACTGTTTCTTCAATGGAACGTGACCCAATAATTGCGTTATCTTTTAATCTTATCTCCAAATCGCTCACCTTTTTCACGAACAACTGGTGTAATTCACTATCTGATAGAGATTCATAAATACATGTTTGCAATATTGGAGTCCTACAGTCAACTTTCTTAGGTTAGATTTCTTATAAATATGGAAACGTTTCTTGCTTTTATTATAATCTTTTGTTATAAATCAATACTTCATATTCTTCTATAAAATATAGCAATATATATCTGTTTTTTAATTTTCAACTTTAGGTGATATTATGTTGATATTTTCAAAATACCCTTTACGTACATTATCAAAATGATTTCCTAATTTATTGAAACTAGTGCGGTACATAATCTTTAAAACTGAAACAATGCTCATCAACAACTTATTGCCATAAGTAATGGAGGTAGAAACAGTCACGAAAATTCTTAATCCCTAGAACTAAATACTGGACTGTATATTGCAGTAAACCGTGCATTTATTCTACAGCGATAGCATATAATAGGTCAATTACATTCTTCATGTAAAGGCTATTTTCTTGTGATATACATGAAATACTAGTGCAAAAGAATATCCAGTCTCGAACATCGTCAGATTTCAATTTGCGAAAAGGCATAATAACTAAGATTATATGAATATTAAATTTTATGAATATCCAGCGTTCCATTATCAAAATGTATAAATGCAAGTTATATATATGTCTCCACATTCGCACGTCTTTAGAGTCAAACGAGATGCAACACATCTTTGTAAATAAATATCTCCAAGATACTAAATTAATTCTACCTGAGACGTACCATTTGAAATCTATTCTTGCAAGCGTTGAAAGAATCTGATACTAATCTTAGTAAGTACTTGTTTACAGTCGGTGATTAAGAAGTCTGGATTTCGGAGCCTGGGGGAAGGTGAGATCGTCGAATTCGACAGCAAACCCTCAGACAAGGGGATGGAAGCTACCCTTGTGTGCGGCCCCGGGGGTACGGAGTGTCGGGGGAGTGACAGAAGACCCCAATCAAGGAGGAAATTCAGGAAAATCAGGTAAAGATGCCGAATAATCATTGGAAGGTTTAAATGTATCAAAATAATTGAAAATATTGAATAAAAGGCGCAACGAAACGTGGAATAACACGAAATTATTATTTTTTCCCCTCCATAGATTTCACAAAATACCTGTTGTAGTTTTCACTTCCGTCTAACTTTGATAACCAAATAAATGTTTGACGCGAATACGAGAATACTCAGTGTCATTAATTCTTTGTATTTTGTTAAATTTTGAATTTCCTTCAAATCATAAATATTTTAGGATTTCAACATCCCAAACGCTAACCTTTTCAAAAACGTACATTAATTTTTATGCCAACATGACATTTCGGTGCATGGAAACATGATAGCAAAGTTCTATGACAGTTTTGGTTTTTACAACAAAAAATATACATTGATTGACATGAATACGTCTACATGCAACACACAGCTCTTTAAGATATTTATTTCCGCATATACTGCACTTTGGTGTAATTCACGATTCATTCATGCTCTACTGTTACTAGGGACAGAAATATGAATATGATAGGTATTAGGAAACGAAAAGGAATACATATAGCATTAATAATTCAATGACAAGAATGGATTGTCACATGTGAGCGTGTCTATCATGGGCGTGAAGTGGAATCTTCTTTTTGATGAGTAAATTCAAATGGGCATAACACCAAGAATAAACGCAATTACACAAAAACTAATTCCATAAAATATAAACGAGGATTTATCAAGGCTTATCTGGTATGTCGTTTTTTGTATTTATATCACGAATAATTGGACCTTCACACGGCATGTGACGTACATCTGTAACTGTTCCATTAGGTTTTAAGACTCTATTAGTCTTTCTATGAAACAGTCACAGGGAAGAAGGGTGTATAATAGGGGCATATTTTTACAGAATAGAAACGCTAATATATTATTCCAGGGGAATATATGACCTTATTCTTAAGTTTATTCAAGATAATATTCCTACCCAAGATAAGATAAGATATTTCTCGCGTAATATTCCATGGAAAAACAATGGCATTATTTCATACTCTGCAAATATATACATCGTGAATACTAAACAAAATACAAGTGTACAGATGGCCGTTTTATGCTACACCTTTGTCAACAAATCTTCAATCTTATGCATATGAAAAATAATTATTTTTACCATCGTCTTTTAGCAAAATTTCTTATGGATGTGGAGAGTGTTTTGTCGTTATGATTTACCAGGCATATGAAAGAACATGAACAATATTTGCACCTGCTACTGTTAGTGTTAAACCATGATGTATATTGATGTACAATGTGATACTGTGCACGCTGCGCGTGCATTTAGGTTTTTGCATAAGCTTCAGATGTAATAATCGAAATACTCTGATAAAGAGACCGATGCACCCGACTGATTGGAATCTCAAGACCATTAGGGTGTTACAATCTTTTCAGTATATGTCCTTACGAAAAGGTGGTTGGAAAAGTTCGCCAAGTTTATTTTTGTCGTCGTGTACACATCCCCTGCAAACAGAGTATCATCCCTGAACATCCTCCACATGCTTTTTACAAGAAACTAGCAGGAAGATCGATATAGTCTAACATCTACAGCAGCAGCACCCGCGACCTTTCACCTTCACCTTGAAAACGTGACCTCTAGCTGCTGCAAGATGTCGGCGTATCTCATCCCACACAAAGAGCTGCTGACCGATGGCTAAGCTCCACCCACTGGCCAGTGAATGTAGGTCATAGGGAGACGATATTGACTCGCTTGTGTTGTTGTGGTATCGGTCAAGCCCAGCCCAGCGGTCAATGCTGAGCGACGTGCGTGGTAATGACTTGTTCGCGAAGATGGGTTTGACTGTTCTCGAAGATGGGTTTGACGATGATAGTAGGAAAGAACCTTGAAATAAATGTCGTCGAAATAATAGTGCCGCGTCCATCGTTGGTTTTAAGTTTGTAATTCCAATTCAAATGAGCCAACATTTGTTTATCTTTCTTTCTTACACTTAAAATTTTCACTGAAACGCCAAATTATTTGCCTATAGGATCGCGTAATGAAATATCAACCATTAAGAGCAAGTAGGTACAAGATAAGTTGTACCAAACTAAATGTTATCATAATGAACTCCAAAATACTGCCAAAGAAGTGACAGAGGTAACACACAAAAATGAATCTGAACACCCACACATACTCTATAACCTAATATATAAAGAAGTAAGGTGAGATTACAGATTACCATCTTCACCATAAAAATCTCTGATCGATACTGATAATTGGATCTGTTCGATTAATTGCAACAGTTTGCCATCAGTCATACTATGGTCTCTACTAAAAGTCGTAAAAGTAAATGCTTAAAGAGCGAACATCTCAAGGCTGCCAATTTGAAATCGTTTTTCGTGATACTCTTCTCATCAGAGTAGCAGTTGTAAGACGATGATGCGTTTAATGGCCATAGCTATTCCCATCTTGTGTGGAATACTTATGGTGTTTCTACCTGTTGTGTGCATCATAGATGTTGAGCTATGGGTTATTTGGCCTACTGAAAGCATGTTGTATGAAATACTGTCAGAACCATGCGTTGACATACTACAAATATATGAAGCCCTTGAGATAAGACGCAAATTGTCTGCGGTTTGAGCGTAGAACCACAGTCTCTGTTTGGCTGGTTCTGCTCTGGCTTCGCCACTGCTACTATCGATTTATGCTAATACAAGCAAGTGTCTATTTATAGCTACGGAAGATGTAAAAACGATTTTATGCAATTTCGTATGATTGCGTAATACAGAAAATATCAGTTTAGTTATAACGAGGTTAAGCCACTGTTTTAGATGTTATTTAGTGTATATTTTCACCCGTGTACGACTACTGATTCTTGAAGCCCGGCCGAATCTGAAGAATATGCGTTGATACACACATGCGCCAACGCACACACGCACATACACACATATGCATGGCATAATGAAACAGATATTACACAGAAATCAAAGCATAACAGTGATTTGTACTGAACATGACGGTATATGCATTATGCAAGGCCCATTTCTGTAAGCGCAGAAATTGTTATAGAGAAAAACAACATTTATGTACGGGAAACGATGATGTATGTACGATTGGCAAAAGATTCCATCTGAGTGTGTATCACTTTTTTTAATACCACATTAGCAGAATCAGCGGGGATATATCGTGTTACGAATATGATTGATTTCAATAGTCACACATGTCATCGAGGCTCAAGCCATCAATGCTGAAATGATTAATACCATAGTTAATATAGTACTCATTAGTAGCAGAACCATTTCGTTATCGACCATCAGGATGTATCGATTTGAATGTCACTCGGAATTGTATTCTTGATTCTTTCGGAAACATGACCAGTTCACAGTAATGGCCAGTGATTATGCACCTTATGTCTTTGAACATTAGCTTGTATAGTTGTAGAGGAGAACCCTGACCAGTTGTGCCATACTGTGTTTTGTTAGGGCCGACGAGAATTAATAGTTTAATGTGTTTAACTTGAAACGTAGGTTCTATTCATTTGGAAATTTAAGGTTTTCTAGGGTATCACTTTCTCGTCGGGAAAATCGAGACTTTGCGGTGTTGCGTTCTGTGTTCGTCTTGTCGGATCAAATTGTTAGTATGCAAACGATTTGTATTTGGCTTTGCTTGAATCATTGCTTCGGGGAGAACACATTAAAAACCTTTTAACATTTATTCTGTCTACAGACTGTAAATGTTAATGTCAGAGTTTCAGGATTCAATAAAATACTTCTGCAGAATTATCTGAATGAGTCAGTGTGGGTGATGTGTGCAGATATTGATTGGCTGATATGTGACAAGAACAAGAACATTCTATTTCATAAAGTCTTTCCGGGTGTTACTATATACTCATGCCAATAATGGTTGTCATCCACTTCAGTATTATGTGTGAAGCCCATTTCTGGTGTCCCCCGCCGTGATGTTGCTGGAATATTGCTAAAAGCGGCGTAAAACCAAACTCAGTCAGTCACTTCAATATTTGTTATTGGAGAGGGGGTGTGGGGTGGGGTTGTGAGGTGTGTGTGTGGTTGGGGTGGGGAGGGGGTGACAACCATTATTGGCATGAGTATAATTGGTTATCCTTTCTGTTCTAGATGCTACAACTGTGGGGAAATAAGCAACCATATTGCTGCAAAATGCCCATGTGGACCTCTGACGAAACGCTGCTACAACTGCCGTTCTGAAGACCACCTCGTGGCCGACTGTCCACACCAACAACAGCAGCAACAACAGTCCCACGTCTTTACCTCACCTAGTACCTTAGGCAGGAAGGGACGCAACGGAAACAGCAACGGGAACGGCTATGACAGCGGCGACCCGTCCATGGGAATGCCCCAGATCGGTCCAGTATGACGTCATACTGCGTCGCTAGGCAACGTTGATCAGAAGAGGACAAGGGCGGGTTTTGAATTATCGCCCCTGTTTACTAGGAACAAACTTGTTACGCTGTAGTGAAGTACGAACGATTTGACTGTCAGTGTATGACATATATGCCGCCATATTTGCTCCAAACCACGTCATGCTGATCTCAGTAGAGGCCACGTGCTGACGTGATTCCACGTGATTGTAGTGGTGCTATGTTGCAGGATATGGCCGGACTGACAAGCCCTTGTCACCTCTAATAGATTGGCGTCCATATTTCAGTTGTGGATACCCGAGCGAGCTCGAGTGTGAGTCTCGTGTCACTTACATTCTCCTGGTGTTCTTCGTTAGATGTGAGATGTGTTGCAGTCAGTAGTACTTTAGATATGTCTCGGGACAGGGACACCTTGCTCCCTAACACACGGATATTATCAAGCCAAAGAAATATACAAGTTTATTGTGGAAAGTAAAGATACCCCTAGCAACGTATGAAGCTGTATATGCTGTCACGGAAACAGTAGTGAACTCGACGACGTCATGGCGACGTGATGTCGTCACGTCGCCTGCACGAAGTCGTCGTAAGTGGACAGAGAGTTGCGCAGAGTTCAGCTCCAGACTTACTGTGGACACATCGGCGTAGGACTCGGGTATCCGACCAGTGAACAGTGATGTCACCTGTGACGTCATGCCCTAGGCATTCAGTGACGTATCAGCTACCTCAAACAGCCACTCGCTAGGGGGGTTGTCAAAACCTGAGCACATGAGAGTATGGCTCGCTGGACCAAGTGGGGGATGGAGGGAAGAGGGGTTAAAAATTGGGGGAGGAGAAGAGAAAAGAGGTCGGTGAGCGGGTGGGTGTGCACAGATTTACTCCATCATCTATCTACCTCACTGCCCAGATTCAGGTATCTAAAGATGCTGTCTCACTTGAACTCTCACTGAATCAGTATTCCAGTATGAATACATGTAGTTGCGACACCATGACTGTCTCTAGGCGTCGTGCGATATAGATTTGACTTCAATATCTAGATTCATGCTTCATTTCTGTTTTAAACATTTCGTTTTTCTACGTTTATTCGGTACACTTTGTGGAATGATTGTGCAATATTTCAAAATCATGTTAATTTTTTTCCCGAACTGTTCATCCTCATTCTGTGAATGGGTACCAAGATATGCAGGAACCTGATTATCAAAATGGTACTCAATATCAAGCGTGAGACAGCGTCTTTACTATATATTATTTTTGCGGAGGTACGTTTTTTTCTAGATGTAAATTGTACAACATTTATGTTGGGACATGTTAAATTTTATTTTGTTGATGATTTTGTATTGCGTGACGTCATCTTTGGTGGAGTCGTTGATTTTTCAAAGATTTGTCTCCTAGTCATTCTGGTACTTGTGAGTCGTCGCCCTTTGTTTCTCATGCGCCGTCAGGAATAGTACGTGTAGGTCCATATACCACTGATAATCAAAATAACGCAAATCGATTGAGATCCTGGTCCGATCAGAGGATCCTTGAGCTGAGACTGATGTAACCCGAATACTCGGACATAGACTTACGTTTGTCTTAGAACTGGGACCGCTTTTTGAAAGCGGGCCTGAGGTTGTGTCAATTTTTCAAAATGGCGGCGTATGTGAAAGACTGGATGATGGCGCGCTGGCCGGATCCACAGCTACGTATGCCAATGGTGAAGAAAGGGAGTCGATAACCAGAGTAGAATTTCACACTGTCATATTTATGAGAAACGAACGACATCGATATTTTCTGAACACAATCGAAGAGTTACTGGCAGCACAGACCTGGGATGTGAACCCACAATTTTATGGTTTAGGAGGCATGCCCAGTAAACACGCGCATGCGCAATCATATCAAACTTTACAGCCGAGGCCGGTGAATTGTAATCCTATTTTTATACATTTAACTTATATCTTAATCTGTCCTTAAGTCTTTGAACAACAACTGAGAGAAATTTGTTGCAAAATGGTTGTTTTAAATGAAAACGGTAACAGGAGTACAATGTTTTAAACATTATAAACTACAAAATATTTCATCCAAGCATCATTTTTACCATTGTGTTTGGACCACTATACAAATGGTTGGGATCAAAATATTAACTGGAGCAATACTACGTGCATTAATGGGAGTATGTCAAAAGTTTCCAAAGCATATTGGTTGAAGGATAACAGCGATGGTTCGGGGGACCAAATTTTGCTGAGGCTAAAGTCTAATGAGACACCATTCTAACCGTCTGTTTGGGAACTTATGAAATGCCTCATATGTTCATATAACATAAATTCAGTCCATCATGTGGAGGCATTATCGATATCTTGTGAAAAATACTTTAGCCTTACTAATACGATGTCAGCTGTATTATCGCACATGAGTGGGATATGTTGGTACATCTTATGTTATTCAGACAATCTCTACATATATGTCATCTGAGCCAGGATTTCAGTTCACGTTCATTACAGAAAAGAATGTATGAAGAAAATAGTATATCGTCCCTTTCTTTGATCTGATAATTTACGTAATTTACATATATCAAACAACATTTTCATTAGCAAACACACTTCTATGCATGGTTTGGCAGAGGTATTCTATAAAACAATATAATATAGGCAAAGCTCCTGAGCGAGCGTTTTGACTATCGGTTGGCTATTGGCGAACGTAGAGGACAGAGAGAGAATTGACCTTGAGCCGTATGGTTGTCTAACCTTAGGAACTCCCATAAATCTTTGTTCTTTTACAGTACAATTATCTTGTATATTCTTGTGTGGGTGACAGATATTGTCATTGCATATGTTGTCCGCATTGCGATAACGTGCCCTTGCCATTATGCTTTATGTCGTGGAGCTTATTCGTGAGCAAGGTCAAAGGTCAGAATCAAATATTTGACATGTGCGGTGTTGACTTTATTTTGATTAGCTTGCCTTTCTTTGAAGAGTGCATATGTGTTAGCTAGTCCATTCCTCGGTATCATTAATCACATGCGTGTTGTGAGGGAAACCCGGGCACAGAACCGGTGTTGTTAGCCGTCATATTGGCGGAAACATGTTACTTGGCGATGTGCGCATGCGCTGAGACACGTGGTTCAGCTCGTTGATGCTAATGATCCAAAGATCTCTGATTTGGGTAACTATTTAAAGATTTACAATTTCCACTGTTATAGCCCGCACGGTGTTCTACACCACTATTAGCAATTGTTGTTTAGGCTAAAATCTAAATACTTGCGTTTCCCGTAACCCGTTATCTAACTTGGAACCCTGAAAACTGTTTCACATCTGCAACCAGTCGTCAAATAAATCGCAAGAAAATGTATATACGTGGAAAAGAACCGAGTGACCAACACAATTTTGTTAAGGACACGTTACCTGAAACACAAGTATTTCTTTTTATTGCCTTAGATCAAAGTTTATTTTTCTATTTTGGGCGAAAACAACGATAGTTGAAATTCAAAGTTATTGACCGTATCAGTATAGCTGAGAAGTATATTCGCCGAAGGCATGAACTCAGCAACAACATCACATTGTGTCATTATACCAAACACTATACCAAAAGCATATGGAAACGTTTACTTCGGCGTTCAATAGTACCTCTTTTAATCATTTACCGTTCTGGCATTGTGAATATGGTAACCTGTAATAGCATTTCCAGCCACGAAGGGCATGGTTTTAACCCCCGAAGTTAAGATATGTAAAGTTACTGTATTGGTACATGCACATTAGCTGTAATGTTTACTTGTATAGTCAGTTTTAAGGTCAGTATTGGCATCGATGAAACAATAGACTCCCATGGAGCTTTGGATGGCTTTATGTGTAAAACCAACGGTAGGTCTTCATTTGGAAATAACACAAACAACTATGAAATTCTTAACGGAATGTATGTCTAGAAAGTGATGCACGTTTTCTAATCCAGTTAAGGGTAACGTAAGAGTGATGTCTATGTATGTGTATCTTGGATGATGATAGAGAATAAAACAGTTAAGCATCAATAACGGTAAGGTCATCATCGATTATTTCCAGTCAAAGAAAGCGCCACTGCCGCAATGGTTTCCTTTCGTGGTGTATGTACTTATGGTATAACACATATTGCAGGGATATTTATTGGATGGGAGAGGTGTTCATATGTGTGGTTCTGAGAAGGACATGTATTATAGAGAACGCAAGTCATGTAAATAGTCAACTCGTGCACTGCCGTTTGGACTTGTTAATGGCACTGAATTCAGGTGGATAGTCTGATTGCCACATATATTTAATTACCTAGTTGTAGAAATTGATCGTGAGACACACCAATCTCCCCAGGTATCTGTGCAGATATTTTTCCATATGTTTATTTAAATGTATTTTTTCTACAATCTCCAATCAATAATTAGTGATATACTGCGAGTGTTCTCATCAGTTTTTATATATTTCTAAACTAGCTTTACTCCATGATATTTAGAATGTTCTTTTTCCCCAGTTTTCATAAACCACACTTTAGACTAGAGTAAATGTATTTATTGCTTACATTTGAAATCGACATTGAAATAATCAAATCTTTGTCCCAATTGTTTTACAATTCTTTACTTGATCACTTTGCCAAAGACGCACTACATTACCGCGCGCAGTGTCTTCCGCCATACATGTGTAGCACGTTCCTAGTGTAAGTATTTCCGCTTTCAGCCACATCCGGGGCTCTCAGGTGAACCAATCTGATATTGATATAAGCTAGTATGTTTATTGTTATGAATTTGTAATGTGTATCACCGGGAATCCAGACACGTGACTCTGTATATGTTAATATATGTTTATGATGTATAATAACCAATTAAAGTACATTACGTCAATGTTATTCTTGCCAAAAGTTTGAAATATAATGAATATTATCTTTTACTACTATTATAATATATCTTGTAATATGTAAAGGCACGGTGAATTTTTACGTGATTTCAATATTTTGGGTGAATGAAAAACTATATTGTCGTGTACAGAGTCAGGTATTGGTACCGCATATCACTGTTTACAACAGAGTTCCAACCGCCCATCATCATCACCATCATCATCTTCATCTTCATCGTCATTATAATCATCATCGTTTTCATCGTCATTATGAAACCCATCAACTGTTCAACCTTTCATTCACTCACCAGGAAGTTCAACTTTCCTGAAAACCTTAAAAAAGGTTTAAAATCAGTCAGCCTCAACTAAAAGTTACCGGGTCGTCATGGCAACAAAGTTGTTTATATGTGTACATCGGATCATGTGAAACACTGCATGGTTATGGAGTCAGAATTGTTATCATTTTAATGTCATTTAAACATTTGATGATACATTTCGGGAGTTTTGATACTAAGGTTGTTATTTAGAAAAGTAAGGCTAAAAGGAGTTGCCGTTCATTTGCTGACATTAAAGGGTGGACAAGTTGAGTCATAATATAGGAGCTATCTCCCCTTTCCTAAATCTGATGACTTCCCGGAAATACGTTTTTAATACATTTTCTAAATTATCAAAAGAGGTTTAACATGTGATGCGGATCCACTTTGCTAATTTTGCCCATTTTCATAGAAAGAAGTTATGAAAGACTCGAAAAAAGGTGCAGATTTTAATAAATGAGGGGAGATAACTCAATTATCATAATACATACACATCAAATGACCCCTTCTTCTCTCGTTGAAATAGTCGGAAACTTTTGATCATTTTCGGAACTCATCGACAGGTTACGGAAATGCCCGAGAGTTTCCGATTGTCACAATATATCTCGAAAGAAGAAGTCCGAGTCATCTCCACGGTCCCTGCCTGGGTCCTGGTCAGGACGAATTACAACTCAGGGATCACTCATGCATGATACATTTGCTCTTTGCCGGATGGGGGCGCTCCTTTCGTGTCGCGCGAATAACATATTTTCTCACCCCATGTTAATTCATTGTGTACGAATTCCAAAGCTATGTGGTGATTTTTTCCTTTTGCCCATGCCATTGTTTGAATTATATTAAACCAAAGTACCTCGCGCGCTCCCATCTGGACATGACGCAACGTCTCGATGTATATTTAATGCAATATGACTGTAAAATGACCACAGCTGAAAAACAGAGTTTATTATTAAGTGTTAACGAAATGATTAAAGCTTTAAAAGCTATGGGGGAATTTCGTGCGTTAATTGTGAAAGGAATTTATAATTGACAGTGGGGATATTTTGGTTATGACGTCACTTCCTGTTTTCCAGCCCTGGTCAAACCTCAATGTACAGAGTAGCCGTTTGTGTCGCATATACAACTTTTAGCCATTGTACAATTTATTCCACGATGTAATTTCCATTGTTAAGTCTCAAAGACGAGATAAAGACGATACATTCATCAAATGTTGCTTGCTTTCGTTTTTTTCGTCAGTTGACATTCGCTTCCAGCAATGTGCCAAGGGAGTGTTTGCTCTGCCCAAAGTGTTTCAGTTTGGATGGAAACTACTACTACTACTACCATTACTACTACTACTACTACTACTACTACTACTACTACTACTACTACTACTACTACTACTACTACTACTACTACTATTACTACTACTACTACTACTGGACTACTACTACTTCTACTACTACTACTATTACTACTACTACTACTGGACTACTACTACTACTATTACTACTACTACTACTACTACTGGACTACTACTACTACTACTGGACTACTATTACTACACTACTACTACTACTACTACTACTACTACTGGACTACTAAGACGACGGCTACAACTACTATATTACTACTTCTACTACTACTACTACTACTGGACTACTACTACTACTACTGGACTACTACTACTGGACTACTACTACTACTACTGCTACTATTACTACTACTACTACTACTACTACTACTACTACTACTACTACTACTACTACTACTACTACTACTACTACTACTGGACTACTACTACTACTTTTACTACTACTACTGGACTACTACTACTACTACTACTACTACTACTACTACTACTACTACTACTACTACTACTACTACTACTACTACTGCTACTACTATACTACTACTACTACTACTACTACTACTACCACTGGACTACTACTACTACTACTACTGGACTACTACTACTACTGGACTACTAAGACTACGGCTACAACTACTATATTACTACTTCTACTACTACTACTACTGGACTACTACTACTACTACTACTACTACTACTACTACTACTACTACTACTGTACTACTACTACTAAGACTACGACTACAACTACTATATTACTACTTCTACTACTACTACTACTACTACTACTACTACTACTACTACTACTACTACTACTACTACTACTACTACTACTACTACTACTACTACTACTACTGGACTACTATTACTACTACTGACTACTACTACTACTACTACTGGACTACTACTACTACAACTACTACTGGACATATTACTACTACTACTACTACTACTACTACTACTACTACTACTACTACTACTACTACTACTACTACTACTACTACTACTTCTACTACTACTACTACTACTACTACAGGACTAATACCACATCTGTTATTACGATAAATAGCACCTAGTCTACAACTACTATACCACTACTACTACTACTACTACTACTACTACTACTATACTATTACTACTATTACTACTACCACTTCTACTGCTTCTGCCGCCACCACCACCGGTACTACTATCAACTGAAGTCTTAGGTCTGCCGTAAGATTCGAACTCTTAACTTTGTGAACGCAAGGGAACGCACTCACGCCTTGGCTGTCCAACCGCAGATTACACATCGATAATGACACATTGTTATTTTTTGTAGAATTGTTATCATTGTCAATTATATTTAACAGTGTACATTAATATAATACATCCTTTGATCTTAAAATAGAACATTCGAAACAAATTATTGACTTGGGAGTGTAAATTGAATGAGATATTGTACAAGGAGCTGTCTATACTTTGATCCCTTTGACAACACGTCTTAAGGTATAGTCGCCAAATACTGTTCGGAACAGATAGCAATTTTTATACAGAGTGCGCATGCATTTCACGTTACAGGTGCGAACATTTTTGCAGTTATGTTCATTCAGCACTACACCTGTGATTCATATTGTCTCACCAGTGTATCATAGATGTGAAACTGTGCGAGAGATCATCGATACCACGACGCCATACCAAAGAAATGCGAAGCAAAATGGAGACGTCGACTGTTCATGACGTCGCAGAATATTTTGATGTTGTTTTACAATAGTATTTCTGGAGCGGATAGAACTATATTTTTTGTCGAACAGACCGTTCTACATATAGACATGCCTTCTAAAGGATCTTTTGTGACTATAAGTTGAAAACTTATTTAATTTCTCGGAGGTCATGGACATATTGAGGAAAGGCAGATATTAACCATATGAAACTTATAAATGTGTGTACGTTTAAGATTCAAGATATAATTGTGCATCTTTCGTCAAAACAGTCAAGGAAATATCTAGGAAATAGATGAAGGGAAAGAAGATTTCCCTCGGATATATCATTGTGGAAATATGAAAAATACTTTCAATAAGTAAATCTGAAACATCAAACCTTCGTGATCCATTCATCAAAGATAATTGAAGCTTTCTTCAGGCGCCGGTCACGGGACATTGTACCAAATATGAACACATGTGCCAAACATGAACACATGTACCAAACATTAACACTTGTGTCCAACATAAATGCATGTACCAAACACCAACACATGTACCAAACAAAAACACTTGTACCAAACATAAACATGTGTACCAAACATAAACACATGTACCAAACATGAACTCATTAACCAAACATGAACACATGTACCAAACATTAACACATGTACCAGACATAAACATATGAGATAAGGAACAGACTTTATGGATGAACAACTTCTTTATTCGGAAGATGCGACGTTTCGATACAGATTCTTGTATCGTTGTGACCCATACTTGCTAGACAGCGATACAAGAATCTGTATCGAAACGTCGCATCTTCCGAATAAAGAAGTTGTTCATCTATAAAGTTTCTTCCTTATCTGATTCACCAACTTCTAAACATGCCACACAAAGAAGATAAACATATGTACCAAAAATGAAACACATGTTCCAAATATGAAACACATGTGCCAAACAGGAAGACTTGTACCAAACATGAACATGTGTACAAAACGTAAACACATGTACAAGACATGAACACATGTACCAGACATGAACACATGTACCAGACATGAACACATGTACCAGACATAAACATATGTACCAGACATGAACGCATGTACCAGACATGAACACATGTACCAGACATAAACATATGTACCAAACATTAACATATGTTCGAAACATGAACATATGTACCAAACATTAACACTGTACCAAAATGAACACATGTACGAGACATGAACACATGTACCAGACATGAACACATGTACCAAACATTAACACATGAACCAGACATGAACACATGTACCAGACATGAACACATGTTCCAAACATGAACACATGTACCAAACATCAACACATGTACGAGACATGAACACCTGTACCAAACATTAACACTTGTGTCAAACATTAACACATGTACCAGACATGAACACGTGTACCAGTCACACATGTACCAAATATTAACACTTGTACCAAACAGTAACACTTGTGTCAAACATTAACACTTGTGTCAAACATGAACACCTGTACCAAACATTAACACATGCACCAAACAGTAACACTTGCACCGAACATGAACACGTGTTCCACACATGAACAATGTACCAAACATGATCACATGTGTCAAACATAAATGCATGTACCAAACAAAAACACTTGTACCAAACATTAACATGTGTACCAGACATGAACACAAGCACCAAACATGAATACATGTACCAGACATGAACACATGTACCAAACATTAACACATGTACCAGACATGAACATATGTTCAAGACATGAACACATGTTCCAGACATGAACACGTGTACCAGTCACACATGTACCAAATATTAACACTTGTACCAAACAGTAACACTTGTGTCAAACATTAACACTTGTGTCAAACATGAACACCTGTACCAAACATTAACACTTACACCAAACATGAACACGTGTACCAAACATGAACAATGTACCAAACATGATCACGTGTCAAACATAAATGCATGTACCTAACAAAAACACTGGTGCGAAACATTAACATGTGCACCAAACATGAACACATGTACCAGACATGAACACAAGCACCAAACATGAACACATGTACCAGACATTAACACATGTACGAGACATGAACACATGTACCAAACATTAACACTTGTGTCAAACATTAATACATGTACCAGATATGAACACTTGTACCAAACATGAACACATATACCAGACATGAACACGTGTACCAGTCACACATGTACCAAATATTAACACTTGTACCAAACAGTAACACTTGTGTCAAACATGAACACCTGTACCAAACATTAACACTTGTACTAAACATTAACACATGTACCACACAGTAACACTTGCACCAAACATGAACACGTGTACCAAACATGAACAATGTACCAAACATGAAAACATGTACCAAACATTAACACCTGTACGAAACATTAACACGTGTACCAAACATCGACACATGTACCAAACATTAACACTTGTACGAACCGTTAACACATGTACCAAACATGAACACTTGTACCAAATATTAACATTTGCACGAAACATGAACACGTGTCCCAAACATTAACATTCAACAATTGTACCAAACATTAACACTTGTATGAAACATTAACACGAGTACCAAACATTAACATTTTACCAAACATTAACACCTGTACGAACCATTAACACGTGTACCAAACATGAATAATTGTACCAAACATTAACACTTGCACGAAACATGAACACGTGTACCAAATATTAACACCGGGCAATGACCATGGACATTGACATTTATGAAACAGTCATAGGACGTGTCATGGGTCGTTCATTCGAAGACATGTCACTTGCTTTCACCACGATACGTTTATAGTGAGTGAGTTTAGTTTAACGCCGCTTTTAGCAATATTCCAGCAATATCACGGCTGGGGACACCAGAAATGGCCTTCACACATTCTACCCATGTGGGGAATCGAACCCGGATCTTTGGCGTGACGAGCGAACGCTTTAACCACTAAGCTACCCCACCACCCCGATACGTTTATAGGTTGAGCATGACACATATTTCACCATCGATTAGTCACAGGTCATTTAGAAAGATATAAAATATGCTTTCATGAGGCGGGGGGTCATATATCATTATAAGATATGAAACATATTTCCCTGGAGCAAGCAGAGTTCATAGGAACATATGAAACCTGCTTTCATTAGGTCACAGAAGCTATGTAAAGTCAGAGACCTACTTTGGTCAGGCACCGGTTATACGTAATGGGGAAACATCAAACATTTTTCACCTGGATCCAGTCACAGTGAGAAGATATGAAAGCTGGTTCCAGTGTGCACCGGGTACAGGTGCACCAGGAAGGCATTTCATTAGTTGCCAGTCTAAGGTTATTTTTGATATATGACATTTGCTTTATCAACCGCGTGTCATATATCGCTGGAAGAATTTAAACTGCATATTTCACAAGGCGCTACTCATTCCATAGAAGGACATGAAACCTACTTTCACTTAGAACATGTCACAGCAGATGGGAAGACATGAAGCTTGCTTTCATCAAGCCCTGATAGACGATTTGAAGATATGAAACATGTTTTCTTAAGGCGCACAAATTACATGTTTGAAACATATGTTTCTGTTAGCAAAATAAATATAAAGCATAAGGAAGTAAATCCTAAACATGTAACGAATAACCCACAGTACAGTCGAGAGTCAGCATATATGATTAATTGATTGACTAGGATTGGACGTCGCCTGGGACAATATATTAGTTATATCGATGATGTCGACTTGATGTGCGTAGAAAGCTCGAAGTGATGTACGTCTTAGACACAAAGATGCATCACTTAAACGTTTGACAAATCATCTACACTTTAAAAAAGAAGAAGAAAGAAACGCATACTAGATAATAAGTTTACCCGTTTCAATTCAACTAAAGGTCGTCCGCGAAGTGGTATCCCTACTCCTGCACAAGATCTCTGCATCTCTACATCTGGGTCACGGGCATGCTACTGCCATGGAGACTGCAGACATGTTCCTATTTTGGAGGGACCAAATAACCAGGAATCGTGTTCGAGAGGTGGGAATTATATACCCAGGAAAACTGTAGTGTCAGTTATCCCCTTATCGAGTCGTTTGCACTGACGATAGGCGTCGAGTCTTGGTCAGAGATGAATCGCGGCGAAAGTGTGATGGTGTGGGGAGCCATGTCCTGCGCAGGAAGATCTGACCTGGTGGTGGTGGTTCAGGGGAATCTGACAGATAATCGGTTCATCAACCAAAATTCTTCATTCTTTTCACCGACAGAGGGAATTGTTTCAACAGGACAACGAAAAGTCACAGGTCGTGTCAATGTTGTCTTCCTTCATGATTCACCGTGGATTTCTATATCTCCGGATCTCTGATTGGATGCACCGGTTAGACATGGACGTCAACGTCAACATCCGCCACCTACACTCATGTATCTGCCAACGTGTTTGGAGGGACAACGGAGGAGAACTCGACAGTACAGAACCAGTAGACTATTCAGTATCCACCAAGGACATGTGTAGTATTCGTTGTCGTTGACGTTGGTCACACCGTGGACTACTCGGAACGTCCATCGCGCTGACGTACTTGTATTGTGACAAGACAATCAGTATTGCCATTATGTCTACAAAATGTGTGACTGACCCCTTCATCCTTGTATCAACCAAACTGAATGACATATACGCTATGTCACTGAACACAGTAAAATGTGCTATACGTTTCTTGTGAAGAGCGTAGGACGTTGAATGATATTCGACATTCTTACACCAACCCTAATCATGTATTAATTACATATATGAAAGCAGACATATATGAAAGCATGTCTTTCACCAGACATCAGCCTAAAGTTATCGGAAACTATGAAAGCATGGTTTCACTAAGCTTAAAAGGTTACTGAATGTGAAAACTGTAAATTCACTTATTAAGGAAAGCAATGCGACTAATATTAAAAGGACACAGGTCGTGTTCCAGCAATAACCCTCATTTCTAGCTTGCTTCGATTTAATTTGCCGCCGCAATATAAGATACATGCTATTTCTAACTGGCCCTAGAGCTGTAAAACGTCGTATTACATGCAAACGTTGTTACATTTCACATTATATGGACACATGTATATTTTTCTTGATCAGTTACCCTGATTAGTATTTAATATTCTCTGTTGTTCAAAATAAACAAGTCATCTCTGTATCTATATCTAAACATATTTGGAAGCATAAATAGGCATTCTAACTTCGTGTTAATTAACAGTGTAAAAAAATGATGAAATCGTTGTTTAACGCCGCAGAAAGCAATAGACCAGCTATATGGCGGTGGTCTGTATATAATCAAGTCAAACCATCCGGTGATCAACAGCATGAACATCGATCTGCACAGTTGGGATACGATGACATGTCAACCACGTCAGCGAGCCTGACCAGCCGAGGTCAGCTTTTACGCCAAGCATGGGTTACTAAAGACCAAATCTAACACAGATTTTCACTGGTTCCGTATCTATAGATATTTGGAGGGAACACCAATTCTAGATTTTTGTTAATTGACTGCGTAATCGCAAAAGATGAAGATGTTCAATCGATGTATTGGGGAAGAGTCCGTATTGACCTGGACTGAGCTTCAGAAACTGGTGCACAGTGGATATGCGTATATTATTCACCTTAGCCCTATGGTTGGCGACGTGACACTTCCATGAACAATGCCACAACACCATGCTGCAATACGTGACACTTCAATGAACAATGCCACAACACCATGCTGCAATACGTGACACTTCCATGAACAATGCCACCACACCGTGCTGCAATACGTGACACTTCCATGAACAATGCCACAACACCGTGCTGCAATACGTGACACTTCCATGAACAATGCCACAACACCGTGCTGCAATACGTGACACTTCCAAGAACAATGCCACAACACCATGCTGCAATACGTGACACTTCCATGAACAATGCCACAACACCGTGCTGCAATACGTGACACTTCCATGAACAATGCCACAACACCATGCTGCAATACATTTAACCGTCGTTCATTTGAAGACTAAGTGCTTGGTACAACACAAGAGGCGTGTTCCATTGCCCACTGCCAGAAGCTTAGCGTCACAACATGTAACGTTAGATCGACACATCATCTGTTGTGGTACCAGACTGCTATTATCAACTGTTTTTGTATGGCAAAAGCATACAAAGGTGCAGGGATGCATCCTGATGGACATACAAATTTGGAAGTAAAACTGATCATACAAAAAATCCAAGGCGTTAGACTAACGCTTAGTCCCTAAATATATATCATATTGATAGTAACAAATAAACCCATTTAAATTGAAAAGGAGCCACAGTGAGTGGGGAGATTCAGGGGGAATCTAGACTTGCTTCATTTAGTCTCTAGCATTGCAGGGAGGGCTAGGCTACAGGGCAAGTAAAGTTGTTCAGGGACTGTGAGACCATGGGGTCCGTGATGACTAGTTCCTGGATTGTAATCTCGCAGACCTTAAACCATATTATTTTCCTTCCGCCCAACCCTGTCTGCAATGCAAACATGCAATGCACTGCAATGAAGCAAGTCTAGATTACCCATGGTTCTGAATCTCCCAGCTCACTGGGGCTCCTTTTCAATTTAGATGGATTCTCCATAGTCAAAGACTAAGCTTTAGTCTATCTTGACTGTAACACCCGTTTTTAACTTAAATCAATCTTCTGAATTGAATCTTGAAGAAAACCATATATTGAAAATGTAAATTAATACATGTTGGTCTGAATAAGAGGTTTTACGTAATGAGCGGTGCCTGGGTGAGAACTACTGAAAATGTGATACCAAATGAGACACAGGGGGAAACAATTGAGTAAAAACTTAAAACGTTATTTTATGAGCCAAATTTTAACAATATTTGTTTTTGCTTCATTAAAGTTACACGACTATTAACATTGATATATACTCTCTTTGACATTAAAAAGCTATGGATAATTGTCCTCAGTGCACATTTTCCTAGTGTAAGTTCACCTAAAATGCATGTATTTCATCAAATATATTGGTTCTTCACTGTTCATCCGAAGAAATATTCTAAATTAATGCATCGTCAAACTGTCAAACCTATCCATGGTAAATGGAGGGAGCTTCGTAAGGAACAAAGTCCTTGAAAGAAATTTAGGAGAACATGAGTACACCCTTGTCAACACTATACTTTACTGAATTTAATTGAACACGTCCCACCCCTCATCTGTTAATTTCATTGGCTTGGTGATTATATTGTTATTTTTGTACATTCTCCAACCTTTTGTTGTTTAACATAACATGATCTATATACAAATATATATAAACTCTATCTATGCACGTACGCAACATTCACCCAATGAAAGAGCAAGAATTAGTTCTGAAACGTCATGCTCGTCACGATATGGCTGAAATATTGCCGATGTGACGTTAAATATTAACTCACTCACTCTGAAACGTCATAAAAAGGAAGCGGTTGTCCATAAAATGTTCATGTATTCTCAAGGAAGGTTTGAAATCCATCACGACAGAAAACCCGTGATGCCTTGTTAGTTTTTCATCATATTCAAAGAGAAAGGCATTTTTTTAAAGTCAATGAAATTAATTCTTATCGAAAGTTAAATCTTCTGTCGGTTCTCAAACAACCTCCTTCGAGCTACCGGAGTCAGAGAAGCAGGAATGTTTTGATTTACGACAGCGTTTGCATTGTCCTGTAATCACCATTAAGCAAAATGCGTAATAATTGTCTCATTTAGACCAAAACACACTTTTAAAATTGACACTCCATCTGGATCTTAGTAACACAAACTTTAAATCGTTATGCCTCATCGATCATGGCTAGGCACGTTCTCTATATAATGATAAGTTGTAGGGCATATTACCGCGCACCTCAGGTGAACCTGTCTTAGACGGTAAGGCTCCCGCTTCCTACGATTCCCCTAATTAGTGGGTTTCGTGAAACACAATCCATAAGAGAGCACCCCATGTTACTCAGAGTGTTCAAAACAAGCAGTTAAAGCGCATTCTCTCCTTTGCTAATCAAAAAGTAATGGATACATTTCAAACGCATTGACTGCTTTTAACATAAATCAGTAAGAAAATACGATACACTTTTAAACAAATTAAATTACAATGTGAAAATATCCCCCCCTGCATATGGCGTATTTAACACGCGGGGCCTCAAAGAGCTTACAATCGACGTGTAATTTGACGTTTCCTATAACGAATGGTTAAAACTGAATTCAAATGAATGACTAAAATACAGGCTCCATTTATATGACATGAAGCACAGTCGTTTGGACTCTACTCCTAGTCATTAAAGGTTAATTTTGTTAAGTGAGTGATATTATCAATTCGTGAAATCAACACTCTCATCACTCAAAACATTTTCTTTGCTGGAATCTTTACCTGTCTTGCATGATGACAACCACTTAACTATACGAGAAAACGTCATGGAAATACAACGCTTCCTGGACGTGAGCTTCACTAGTTAAGATTATAGTTACTATAATATCCCATTTGAACAAATTCTTTAACGTGATATACCTATGTGCATAGATGAATGTTATTGACACGTGTCACTATGCCAGGAACTGTGAATATTTACTCACTTTAATTTTGCATACTTTGACATTTTAGTTGCCTTTGTTGAGAAATATACCTTTGGGGTATTTATAGTTTTGGGTGGTGTGAAAGAACCACTTGGCTTATTGTTTTAGAGGAGTACTATAAGGTTAATTTCGTCGTTTGTGATAGTTCATGTACATTGGCCTTTATCATATGACAGACTTGTGTAATATGAACATGATATATTAGTCAATAAATGAATAAATACTGGCGAAGAAATGAACTATATGGATTGACATATGAATCCAACCTTCTGCATTCCCTGTTACGATTAGGATGGTAAGGTTGTTCTTTAACACATCCAGCAATATTACAGCTATATGGCGGCGGTCTGTCCTTGTCAAGAAGTATACTTAACATGCTTCTGATGCTAAAACAAATTCTGAATGTTTTTCTTTTGTCAAATCGACAAGTAACGTTAATGACATCTCAAAGACATTTTGCCTTAATATGTGTATAGAACGCAAGCATATATGAACATTTTATGGGGTTTCATTTCATCCCAAGCATGTCTACTTTCAGTTTTATTCAGAATCTTTTAACAAAAATGTTTGAGTTATATGCATGATGTATGTTTAATTTATATGCTTGATGAATGTTTGAGTTCTATGCTTGATGAATGTTTGAGTTCTATGCTTGATGAATGTTTGAGTTCTATGCTTGATGTATGTTTGAGTTATATGCTTGATGTATGTTTGAGTTATATGCTTGATGAATGTTTGAGTTATATGCTTGATGAATGTTTGAGTTCTATGCTTGATGAATGTTTGAGTTATATGCTTGATGAATGTTTGAGTTATATGCTTGATGAATGTTTGAGTTATATGCTTGATGAATGTTTGAGTTCTATGCATGATGAATGTTTGAGTTATATGCTTGATGAATGTTTGAGTTCTATGCTTGATGAATGTTTGAGTTCTATGCTTGATGAATGTTTGAGTTCTATGCTTGATGTATGTTTGAGTTATATGCTTGATGAATGTTTGAGTTATATGCTTGATGAATGTTTGAGTTATATGCTTGATGAATGTTTGAGTTCTATGCTTGATGAATGTTTGAGTTATATGCTTGATGTATGTTTGAGTTATATGCTTGATGAATGTTTGAGTTATATGCTTGATGAATGTTTGAGTTATATGCATGATGAATGTTTAATTTATATGCTTGATGTATGTTTGAGTTATATGTTTGATGAACGTTTGAATTACATGCTTGATGAACGTTTGAATTACATGCTTGATGAATGTTTGAGTTATACATGCTTGATGAATGTTTGAGTTATACATGCTTGATGAATGTTTGAGTTATATGCTTGATGAATACATATGCCATCACAGTTTAACCCCGTTTATGCGAACACCGTTTGTACCAGTGCTGTTTAGAACAGATGCATTATGATGGTCTTTACCACAGTTGCCCTATTCTTCACGAAATACGGCTTAATACGGGTACATCTAACCATATTCTCCTAGGGATATGTCCACAGGAGCGATTTTATGATTTCATTATTGATCGCAATCAGTAAACGTACAGTGAGTGAGTGAATATGGTTTTACGCCGCTTTTAGCAATATTCCAGCAATATCACGGCGGGGGACACGAGAAATGGGCTTCACACATTGTACATATGCGGGGACTCGAACCCTGGTCTTCGGCGTGACGAGCGAACGCTTTAACCACTAGGCTACCTCAGCGCACTAAACGTGGTGATTGAGACGCAGATCGTTAGCTCCAGACGACATGTACATCAAAGTCAACGTTAATATACATTAGGCGGCGCCTTTCTCTGTAAGGAGATGTCGTCAAACTGTCTTCGGGGATGACTGTGACTTTTTCAAGTAGTACACAGCTTTTGGTGGATGTAGACATTCATGAAAACGGGCCCGGACTGAACAATATTAAGATATATTACATTTTTAAGCTTACGTCCCATAAGTCCACGTTCCATAACCATTCGATAATCAGGTTAATCTGTGGAATTGTTCGGTTCAGACAACAGAGCTTCATGGTACCTGACTGTCTTTGGCTCCAGAATGATCACAGAATGAGTTCGGAGAGCGGAAGATTGCTGGTTCGAATTCGAATCCTGCCCGCGTGACACCAAACACCCTTTGAAAATGTTCAAATGTGACATATACTGGTCAGCTCTGAGTAGGAAATCTGAAAACTCTCTCTCTCTCTCTCTCCCACAAACAGAAGCGTTCTCTCTCTCCCCCCTCTCTCTCTCTCCCTCGTTCTCTCTCCTCTCTCTCTCCTCCCTCAATGACAATGTTTATGTTAATATCATGTCCCATGGAACATGTATACTAAAGCTATACATTTTTATGTGATTAAAAAACCCAACGTGTACACAGCTTGCACCACCCCCTCGCCCTTCTAGCCGGCCCTAGGAAAGGTGGGGTAGTATAGTGGTTAAAGCTTTCGCTCGTCCCGACAGACCTACGTTTCGATTCCAGAATCGGTACAATGTGTGAAGCTCATTTTTGTCTTGTGAGGTAATGTTGGTGGATTATTGCGTGAAAGTTTCTTCTCTCACATTCGACGGCTTTGACCATACCTCTCTCTCGTCTTCTCAATTAATGGTCATTCATAAATCGCACGTGATCATTGAAAGGGCTATAATCGATTTCCAATCATTTTCAGATATTCAGATCAGAATATTTTAAGCATGAAGTGCTTGACTATAAGAGCAGTCATTTTTCTCTTGAAGATTTATCACGGTCTCTCTACGCTAATTGTCCGATAAATAATTTCAAAATCCGTTTTTTTAATTTTTTAATTGACAAGTCGTTAGGATAACAGTCTTGCTGAGGTGATTATTTTATTAGACTCTTATCTTCAACGTAAATGTTATGAACTACGACTATGAACAGAAATACCTAATCGTAACAAAATTGCTGATTCCAAATATTTGCGGGAATCGCTAAAATTACTTCACTCGTTAATCGCATTCCCTCGTTAGTTATGAGAGGCGAGTAAATTTGTCATATCTATTATAAATGTCGATTACTGATGAGAATAAAAGATTGTGCACAGGTTCCACATGTTATTCAAAATGGACATTCTACCGTCTTAATGCTACCAATAACCTTTACGGTCTTAATGCCACCACTAATTCTAAAAAAAGTGGCGAATTTGCATTAAGTTCCCAATTTTCCATGTTTCGATACAATCCACAGTCATTTAAAAACCACATATTATGTCAAGGAATTTTATCATTTCGTTCGACACAGACATTAAGAGCTGAAATGACAATTATATCCACACACCATATGCATTATGAATGTTGATTTATATTTTTCAGTAAACACGATTGCATCAATACATTTTCTCGTTTGCTGATAAGAAATAAGTTCTCGAGGAAACCTGACCGTTACTACAGAACTAGGAATAAACCGTTATTCACCACTATACATGATATTCAAAACTTAATTTGTTCCTTGATGTGTCTTAAAATGTTTAAATATGAACCAAAGAGACCAAATTTGTGGAATATCTTTGAATTTAAACTGTCACACTGAAAGTGTACATCGTGTCTGAGAGATTAATCATCAGTGTCTCAAAGTATGAAACGTGTAAACTCAGGAATTTGTATAACTGAAGATCTGATACATATATAATACTCAGTCCAGATTGCCCATTTGGTCATTTTTTTCACAAATGTTTTTTTCCAACTTTTAAGACAAGTTTTGTTTCGCCCGAATTCATTTAAGAAACTTAACAGAAGCGACAAAACCCACATCCATAAGAAATCTCTGATAAAAAGCAGGGTAAATTGTACAAGTGTGACTATATCATGAGCATATATTTGTTTTCGGCAGTATTGTAGGTGTACGATGTTGTTTGTAAACAAATCAAGCCTGGACCAGACAATTCAGTGATTGGCACCGTGCGATACAATGACAACATGTGTTTATGAATCACTATGAAATAGTGATGATACTAGGTGTTTGCGAAACACTGATCGTATCCTGCCCTACCGGTGGCACCCGTCACAAACATATGCTAAGTCTAGTCAATTGGTCACCTGAAATAATTCGGGAACGTATGGTATAAGTCAAAATTGAATTGCAATGGACATAATTTTGGTCACTGAAAAGACATAAGCCTCTGAGAGTATGTGGAAAATGGCACCATGCAGGAACTTTGGAATGGTGATAATTACAAGAACGGAGTACCGCAGCAATGATCATCACCTGACGCTATACTCACTGCTGCATACAGGGGCTGGGGTTATATTTAGCCTTGGTTGGTTCTATATATATCTGCCTTCCACTTCACCCCGATCTGTTTCTAATGCCTATCGGGGCCCGTTTAAGCATCACCTTTCTATATCTGTACAGTGGTGCACTGCGTACCCTTGAAGTTGCACCAGTCAGTGGAAGTTTGGATGTGTTTTGGTATTTGCTTAACAAACACAATGCAGATAGGTACGAATATTATACAGTCAGAATTGTACAATCGACTCTACTTTTAGCAGAGATTTCTTATGGATGTGGAAAGGGTTTTGTCGCTTTTATCTCGTGTACAGGTGTAATTTCGAAATCAATTGCGGATATTTTTTCGTTGTTTCTGTTGAGAACATGAGTAGTGGCGTGTAAGAGAGGCAAACAATAGGTATAGAAATATAGGAGAATGTACGTATGGAACACTGTATGGGAAACACATCAACTAATTGCTTGAGAGGGCAGAATAGAAGATTACCTGAACGGTATGCATGTAAAAGGTAGGCAGGATAGTACATGAAAGAATAGACTTGCTTTTAGCTGGTATATTGTATATAATTAATGAAGTCCATGGATGCAAACTTCATTCTACCCGTGAAAATGAAAGTATTTCCATATAACTTGTTCTTAACAAATATAAGAAATATATATTTTATAGGAATTCTCATTTAAACTATTATTATCGCTTTAGATACTTGTTCGAGTAAAATGGATGGAGATAGAAATAAAGAGAGACCGAGAGTGAGACAGAGAAAGAAAGCGA
Source organism: Haliotis rubra (assembly GCF_003918875.1). Classification (NCBI taxonomy): domain Eukaryota; kingdom Metazoa; phylum Mollusca; class Gastropoda; order Lepetellida; family Haliotidae; genus Haliotis; species Haliotis rubra. The sequence goes on from NW_025767424.1 coordinate 2,404,668, forward strand.
GAGATATGGAGAAAGATAAGAGAGATGAAGATGGATAGGGGAGATACGGAGAGAGATCAAACTTGGGACGGAGAGAGATGAAGAAGATGCATAGAGAGAGACAGAGAAAGATATAGAGAGATACGGAGAGAGATCAAGCTAGGGACGGAGAGACAGGAAGATGAAGATAGAGAGAGATAGAGAGATATATAGAGAGATACAGAGAGAGATTAATCTAGGGACGGAGAGAGAGTGAGATGAAGATGGATAGAGGGAGATAGAGAGATATAGAGAGATACAGAGAGAGATTAAGCTAGGGACGGAGAGACAGGAAGATGATAGAGAGAGATATAGAGAGATACAGAGAGAGATTAAGCTAGGGACGGAGAGAGAGAGATGGATGAGATGGATAGAGAGAGATAGAGACGGAGATAGAGATACAGAGAGAGATTAAGCTAGGGACGGAGAGACAGGAAGATGGATAGAGGGAGATAGAGAGAGATAGAGATACAGAGAGAGAGATTAATCTAGGGACGGAGAGAGAGAGATGAAGATGGATAGAGGGAGATAGAGAGATATAGAGAGATACAGAGAGAGATTAAGCTAGGGACGGAGAGACAGGAAGATGGATAGAGAGATATAGAGAGATACAGAAAGAGAGATTAAGCTAGGGACGGAGAGAGAGAGAGATGAAGATGGATAGAGGGAGATAGAGAGAGATATAGAGAGATACAGAGAGAGATTAAGCTAGGGACGGAGAGACAGGAAGATGGATAGAGGGAGATAGAGAGAGATATAGAGAGATACAGAAAGAGATTAAGCTAGGGACGGAGAGAGAGAGATGAAGATGGATAGAGGGAGATAGAGAGATATAGAGAGATACAGAGAGAGATTAAGCTAGGGACGGAGAGACAGGAAGATGGATAGAGAGAGATAGAGATATATAGAGATACAGAGAGAGAGATTAATCTAGGGACGGAGAGAGAGAGATGAAGATGGATAGAGGGAGATAGAGAGATAGAGAGATACAGAGAGAGATTAAGCTAGGGACGGAGAGACAGGAAGATGATAGAGAGAGATATAGAGAGATACAGAGAGAGATTAAGCTAGGGACGGAGAGAGAGAGATGAAGATGGATAGAGGGAGATAGAGAGATATAGAGAGATACAGAGAGAGATTAAGCTAGGGACGGAGAGACAGGAAGATGGATAGAGGGAGATAGAGAGAGATATAGAGAGATACAGAAAGAGATTAAGCTAGGGACGGAGAGACAGGAAGATAAAGTATTGATAGACAAACAAATGCCACATCATAAGATAAGATAAGCTAAGATATTTATTGCATAGCATTCCATTAAGGAACAGTGGCAATATTCTATAAAATACAATATAAACACAGTAGTCATATGCATATAGTAATGTGATGTATAATGTTATGTGCAATAACTGGATAAAAAGTCATCGATGTAATCAATATTGATACCAGCAATGGGCCAGAGTGTCAGATCTACAATAGCAGTAACCGAAACCTACATCTTTGCCAGTAGGAAGGAATGGTCACCTACAATCGTGGCAAACATACTGAACACTACACTCAGGGCTGGGTGACCCCAACTCGGCCTTTCATATTTCACGTTCTTCAAAGGTCGTGGAAAGGTCACAATCCACTGCAGTGGCGAAGTCCATTTACACTCAAATTAATGCTGACCCTCAAGAGCAAAATAAATATTCGGTTAGTTAAAAACACTCCAACTTCCTGTTCCCCATTGCCAGTCGAATTGTAGATGGTTTACGAGTCGACTGCCACTCATAGACGTTGTCAGTGTGGCCGGGGTTCTAAACACCAACAGAATGGTCATACAATGAGATATTTAGAATTTTCAATGAGATTACCTATAATGAGAAATGCTAACATGTCAATACGACACCCTTTCTATTCTATCTGGATTTTGTAGGCATATTTTCGCTTACGTATTATGGACTGGGATAAGCTATGTGTCTCACGTTTCAAGAAAGTCATCAATCAAGTATTCAATTACAAATAGCCCATTAAGTATTTTGTAGCTTCTTTAATGCTATGTCCGTGTATATACTGATCCCTTAATGCTGGCCAACTGGGGCAAAGGGTAGCCAATCCATCTCTCCAGGGCTGTGTATCTCCCAGTTGATATTCAGATGAGGCTGACGTTGATGTTGCGGCCGAGAGCAGCGAAGTAAGGATTAGTATCTTATCTCCACCTCGTGGCTATATTTAGAACCGGAAGTGAGAGAAGCATGTAATTATTTCCAAGGGTTCAGAGAATATATCTGCATTTCCCAGAGGCTGGTGGACTCTGTTGTGCTGCTTTCGGGTCCAACTGGTAGAACTATTGATTAATTCAGAATGAGAACTGCTGCACCAAATGAATAATAAAACAGAAAAAGACCAAAAGCTTCACAAATCACCGAAACAAAGTTCAGTTCATTTATGTTTGTATTTAATTATTATCCAGGCTATTATACTTATTTTCTAAAGGATTGGCCTGTTTGGCAGGAAATGACGTCAGCACAATTATTCATACGTACTTACCTAAACCGCAACATCCGATGACAATGGTGATAACCGTAAATATGTAGGTAGCGGTACATGCGCGCCTAAACTACGGGGAAAGGAAGTAGACACTTGGAAATTGAAATTGACGAAAAACAGTACTAACGGTATTGACACGTTACCTTAAACAGTGATCGAAACACTGCAGATTCAAGGTTCAAAAGACAACTATGATACCCGTATCAAATACATCAACGTCGATTAAACATTTCTTGTTTCCTTCATTATCCCCGGCGGTTAAATATATACAAGTGTCATATTATAATTATTAGACAAAGTGTCACAGTAATATTAATACTTCAAACGTTTGACTGTCATATTTCTGAGAGCAGATCATATTTGTCCCTTTTATAAGCGACTTCATACGTATCGACATCCCACAGATCTGCGCTACAGATATTTTCGTGGTATCAATAATTTCTTATATTTGTCTTAAAACAGCACCAGGATATTACCAGCCTCAATTGTCTGTCGGAAGATGTCCCATGGGAGAAAAAAAGCCAATAGCGTTGACAATAATTATATATATGAACGGAACACAGAAATAAGATCATATCAAGTGTTCGCGACAACGGTAAGCATGTCGATGAAACATACTTCACGAGTTTTTGATAAAACAAGTTTTTGATATAAAAATACTTTAGGCAAGTAAATTAGTGAATTTGATCATATGATTTTGATCATGATTGATGAAGGAGCAAGCATACACCCCGAAACGTCGTGTTATTCACAAAAAGAAGTTGACATCCATAAATCTTGCTTTTTTATGCATTCCACTTCTAAATGCAATTCAAAGATTTTATTAGTGATACAGTTAGTATTTTTTTAGTGTGTTGTAAATATCCATACACAAAACCTCCACACTTTGGATACCAGTTTAATGTTTCAGTTTTTCGGTTGACACAGAAGGGCAGCTATTTCTGGATGGTATTCATTCCTGAAGTCCCCGTAGCTGTAGTTTTCTGACCAGTGCGTGTTCCTCCATAACATAACAGCATAGTGTCCATCGCCCACGACTCCGGGGTCGAAAGTCGATATGTAGATCGATGATAGATGACAGTTTTCAGTGGTGCTGTCTTTGCCGTAAATGAAATATCCCTTTCATTTCTAGGTCGGTTCTGTTTGGTGCATAATGCGTATGATCAACGGCACCATGGCTACTTTTTTTTTTTCATCAGTAGGTTGCTTCATCCCAGCCTGCCGTTACACGTTTGACCATATGTTTTGATCATACTGTTTTGATCATATTGTCATACTTTATAAGCGTTTGTCTTCTCCACACCGTCAACAAAATTATTTAAATAATTATTCTCACATTATGTTGCATCATGTTTTGATCATACTGTTTTGGTCATATTGTCATACTTGTTGAGCGTTTGTCTTCTCCATAAATGAACAAAAATATTTAAACATTATTCTCACATTATGCCCCATCATATGTTTGGATCATACTGTTTTGATCATTTTGTCATACTTTTTTGAGCGCTTGCCTTCTCCACGCCATCAACAAACTTATTTAAATAATTGTTCTCACATTATGTCCCATCATATGTTTTGATCATTTTGTCATACTTGTTGAGCGTTTGTCTTCTCCACACATGAACAAAAATATTTAAACATTATTCTCACATTATGCCCCATCATATGTTTTGATCATATTGTTTTGATCATTTTGTCATACTTTTTTCAGCGTTTCCCTTCTCCACGCCATCAACAAACTCATTTAAATAATTGTTCTTACAAATAACAATAAGAAGCGACAAACACTGTTCCATAGCTACATAAATCTCTGCTTAAGATCGGTTGTACAATTTTGAGCAGTGGGTTTATGAATCGTTATCAAAGTAGTGATTATACCAGATGTTTGCGAAAAGGGAAGCATATCCTGCTCCACTCAGGGTACTTGTTACACATACAGGCAAAACCAAGTCAACTGTTCATCTGAAAAAATAGACACTTGGTAAAAGTCTAGACAAAGAACTACATCGGACATCTGATTTTTGTCACTGTTGCTCACAGTTGGAAAGTTCCATCACATATCTACCAAATACAGAGATTTCCTGAGGCTATCATAAACTTTTGAACAAGAAATTGTTCGGGGAAACAGCATGCTCGTTTTACTTAAGAAATTATGAAATAGACACTGAATGTTGGAGAAGTATTGCTGAACGTAAAGTCATGATCCCGGGGACAATATTTGTTACAAAAGCTGGTGAAAAATAACTTATATACACTGATCATATTGTGTATGGTACATTGATGGTGGTGATCGCCATTCATCGTATCAACCATTGGTTTATCTGGTCCACCGGGGTACTTAACTTACTGGCCGCTGAAATGCAGCTACTTTTAGTGTCACAATATAAGTATTATATTACCAGTTTAATCTCTCACTCACTTACTCACTCCGGGGAAGGGTGCTTGTGTGATTATCAGTATCAGATGAGACGAAAGTTTATTTGGAAATGGTCATTGTATGACCCTGTGTCACTCACTCATTCACTCACTGTATACAGCTTATCTCACGGCAGTTCAGTTTGATATGGAAGGAAAAGTGGTGAGTGTCGGTTACCTCTTTGGTGACGACACAGGGAACGGGTTGGTTTCATAGTCGGGCCAACTGGGACTCGAACCTACGGTCATTGGTTCCTGGTGTGCCTAAGGGACGCAACTCAGCGAATTGTGGCGTGTGGTTCACCCGTGTTCCCACGTCACTTATACTTTAGTTATGTAAAGAGTGAAAGAAGCCCAGTTTGCGCAGTGCATATGTCGTAACAACACTGAAAAATACGATTCTTACATGTTACTATATTTACTCTCAATAACGAGTAACTGTAGTAACATCAAACTTCTTTTTGAGTGAGTGAGTGAGTTTAGTTTTACGCTGCTTTTAGCAATATTGCAACAATATCACGGAGGGGGACACCAGAAATAGGCTTCACACATTGTACCCATGTGGGGAATCGAACCCGGGTCTTCGGCGTGACGAGCGAACGCCTTAACCACCAGGCTTACCAGCCGTCCCTATGTAAGGAGCACTATACAGAATCAACATATGACGGGAGTAGACATTCCTAATTAAATGATGTGCATATATCCTAAAACAATATTTGATGCCCAAGACACTGTGAGGTGAGTCAACCCGCCATACAAATGACGAATAAACACCGTGTGTGACGAGCGAACGTCCTAACCAACACCCTACATGCGCTTTGTCAATTAATGTCAAATTAGTGTCGATTTTTGTCTCACAGACAGATTCTATCGCAAAGAGACCGGAGGTGCGATTGTGACTTTTTTGTGCCGATAAAACAACAGAAAAATCGGAACGATAAGATAATATTTAAAGATATAAGATTAAAGATTTAAAAATAAGCGACAGGCGGGTTTAATGAAAGGAATGCTGGGGAATATAAAATATTAATTAAAGTGAAACCTGTTCGCCATGATTAATGTTTGATCGTAGTTTGTATGCAGTCTTCTGTTCTGTTACATAAAGGGCCAATGTGATATTCTTAAAGAATTATTGTTCTGAAGATTCTGTTGATTTTTACGTGGTCTTTGTTGAATGACGTAAGCAGGTGTCCACCATAAAGATACATTTATCATTCCCTTGATGGTTTTGCAATTTACACAGAGAATAATAATCACTTAAAGTCTGGCTGACGGCCTTACCCTCCCCTGGTCTGTAATCTACAATATCCCAAAGAGAAGCATTTGTCATTCTATGTGACATCTGCTATCCGTATTACGTAACAGATACCAAACTTCGCGTATATCACTTTCAGGCAATTAATTTTAGAGACAGCCAATGTAAAATAGATATGCATTATGAGTAATAAGAATGGTAAAATCAAAGAAGGGATCCATGGGTTCACAATGATTTTTTCACAAATAAAAACATTATGTTTTACATAATTACAGCGTTAAACTTGGGCTATGCTTTGCACGTTTTAATCTCCCTCGCGCTCTGCGTGTGCGCCATGACAGGCTAAATGCTCGGCCGTATTGTATACCGCCCGTATTGGGGGTAGGGTTTCCCCAGGGTAGGGGGTCGTGGTTGGAGGTGTACTCGCTGTGGGTGAGGGAGGGGTTGGCAGTGGGACAAGGTTACATCATTATAGCGGAATAAAGATTCATGTGCTCATAATGAAAATATGTTCAAATCATTGTTGTTTTCTTTTTTTATAAGTGTCTGTGTGATTGAATTGATTCAATCTGTCGAGAATACGCCTTTGTTTGCGTCTCTTGTGTTGTAACAGACGTACACACACACACACACACACACACACACACTCACGCATGTATGTAAATCTGCGCAAGCGTGTATGTATGTATTATATGTGTATGTACATGCATCTATGTGTATGTTTATCTGTATGGATGCGCGCGCGTGTGTGAGTTATAACAGAAAAAGAAACCAAGACGCCAAGACAGATATTTCTCAGACACACCCAACGATCTTTCCTAAATATAAAACATCAGTGCGAAAGAATACCCAGTTTTTACTATCGTAAAATCAAATCATTTAGATGTGAAGGGAAACATAGCTGTGAACATTATACGAATCGTTCACTTAAAATCGGTGATGACACCAGGTGTTCACAAAATATGAAAGCATGACCTGTCCTGTAAATGCCCCAAATAAAAGTCAAAGAGGAACATTGGAAAAACCTGAGAGAAAAACCAAGAGTAACTCAAGAAGAAAATATTACTTCATTAGGTACAAACATATATACATTTGAAGAAACCGTAAGATGTACAATAAGAGAAATATTGAAGGACCCTGAAGACTGTCAAAAGAACGTGAAAGACATACACTAGACAAAAGCTGAGGAACATCCAAAGGGATCCTGAAGATTTCGGAGAGTGAATACTGATATAGCAATGCACTGCTAGAAGTAACTTCAGAGAAAGAGCAAGATATAATTTAATCTTATGAAAAGTTGTCACCGAGGACATCGCCATTATGATCCTCTGAAGTACACAAAAATACTCACAGAGAAATCCAAGATACACATCAGGGGTCTTATAAAATGGGCACCAAGAACATTTAGTTTAAATTAAAGCGTTGAAGAACAAGGTTTAAAACTAATAAAATGATTTTAATGAAACTGACCCTAAAAGATCCGGGTTAGAATTAGTCTTCACAAACTCATGCTTGTCGTAAGTTTCCCAATTGCGAAGATCGATATTCATGATATCATTCACGGGATCGTCTGGTCCAGACACGATTATGCACAGACTGCCGTCATATAGCTTGAAAATTACGGCGTTAAACAACAAACAAACGTTTGAAATGAATTCCGAGGCACTAAGAACGAAAATTCAAAACTAAAAGCACAGAAATGAAATCGTTTAGACCTTTCGTTTGTATTAATACTTAATGAGTTGATGTCTAAGTGGTAAGTGGTTTCTTTACTCAATCACTCCAAGAAGCACATCAAACGTTGGTATATTCTGCTTTAATCTTTTCATATCTTCTATTTACACACAAGGAACCTGGAACGTGGTCTATAAACATTAAAACGTAGGACTAAATAGGTAATTACAACACGCTGAGTGTAAACAGAATCTTGGGCGTGATACACATTCCGTTTACCTGCGGTCGATGCCTTTCAGGCTATTGATACTCTTTTAAAGGTCAGGCTTTACATGCAAGATTTATTGCACTCATTACAAATATTGACAAGTAGGTAAGATGAATGAATGAAAATAATTATTTGAATATATACACATCGATGTCAGTCCAGCAAAGTCATTAAGTCGTTATTTGTAGTGAGTAATTGAATGTTATAACTTTACGTGGAAAGCGAAAAATATTGTAAGAATAATCAATTGAAAGGTAATTCTTTAAAGAGGCACAAAGATTCTTTCTGTGTTGCTTTAATCAAAAATATTTGGAATACATCCTAAAAATATATGCTTATGCAAATTAGCTGATACATTATTAAATAAATGTGTGTCATTTGTAGAAGTTAAAATCGTGGTTGATCCATTTCCTGTGATTGTGTATAAACTATATTCGAAAAGAACTTATCTGTTTTAACGATTCTTTTTTGTGTAGATCAAATGATCAAACTAAACAATCACAGATGACGGGTACGATTGTACTTCTGTAGTGTGCTCAAACCGATTAAGTGCCCAAATATTATTTACTTCTGGCGAATATCGACCTAAAAAACAAATCCGAATAAGTAATCATTGACAGTCTCATCTCATACACACTATGGAAATAAGCTGACAATCTAACAACAGATTATGCCCACAACGACAAGAATCGTCTCAAGGACATAAGGGACCGTTCATAATTTATGGCTAGGGGGGTGATGATGATTTTAAGGGGGGTCACCCATTTTGTTCTGGGGAGATAGGGGATCATCAAATTTGTACACATGATTCAGGGGGGTCAGCAATTTTGTACATAAAAATATTTAAAAATTATGTTTAAAAAATATTTGAAGGGGAAGGGGGGTCATCGATTTTGTACATGACAAGCAAGGGGGGGTCACTTACTTTGTGAATAAATGTTAGGGGATGTCATTCACGTTGTACATGCTTCTCCATAAAAATCATCATCACCCCCCTGGCCATAAATTATGAACGGTCCCTCACGAGGCCATTCACCTTCAATAACTTTACAATAATCTATTTGGATTATTTATGATGATGTCTTTCAGTGTTAGTTTCACGAAAAAGTAGGCATTTAAAACGATTTGCACTTCAATTGTATCCTGGTGCATAAACCATAGTCGCAGAGGCAATAAATGCAAACAGCAGCATTTGGATATCATCTGCTGATAAGTAGAAAGGTTTAACAGTAGCTGTCCCGTATCGTATATTTGTTCAAAGGAACCCGTCATTATGATAATGTTGGGAATGCTACTGTGTATTTGCACGAGTAATGGAAGACCTTTCAAGTCTTCCACTATACACAACTATAAACGACATAGGAATTTGTCGTTTTGACAAACGCACAACTTTTCAAAGGTGGTTCACATATTTGAAGATTGTGAAATAAGCAAATCTTCCCGTGTATCACGCATAATTCGTGAGATTGTCACGTGATCTCGTCAGCTATTGAAACCTACTGATAAAGAGGGTTGTAAACCAACCTAACAGAAACAAACATCTACAAAGCAGTTTTCGGTAATATATAATTTGGAAATCATTTCCCCCCAATCCATAAAGTAGATAGCTGTTAAGTTCTTATTTACGCGTGTCAGATTCCACTATTCCAACATGGCTGAATCTGACAACCTGATATCTCATTTAATGCTTTAAGCCTATCATAAGTAATGGAGCGTGTTATCTTTATTAATAATATTTACATTTTAAAGTACAGAAATCACTTATTAAGAGCTGTCTGTCAAACATAAATGAAGGTGACACATATTCTTTACGGCAATAAAGATGCGAGCTTCATAGGGGCGTTCTTGAATGATAATAGGTTCCTTGTCTATATTATCCGGCTACTGTTAAACATTTCCCCCGTCATTGTCCCTTCTTCCGGGAAGGCCCGGTGCCCATCCCCTACTTTTTTACCCAGAGAATTATTTTTCTTATTAGATCAGTATGTAATTGGTCCATTGCATTTATGCATAACAATTTGATCATTTTATTTCAACGACATTTTCTGGTTTTATAAAAATTAAATTGATTGTTAATGTTAAATTTACTTACAATTCATTGTCTTTAAATTAACTTGATAAGAGTATAGAACTTATAAATCGTAATCCATTATTGTTAATTCAGAACGAACATATACCTTTGTACAACAGCTGTTGATGTTATATATACAAACACGCCAGTTACAAGATTAAATTCTGAGCAATTAATATTTAGAAATATTAACTTGAATTATTTTTCACCTTCCTTTTAAGATATTTATTTGAAGATTGGAACATTGATGATTTTTTCAACAACACAGAGAATTCTCAAAGAATGGTGAAGGCGGCAGCTCGTAAACTGCTCCAATAAGCAACATATGTGATTAGACACATGTGTTGTATAAGCAATAATTAACTGGTGGCATTCTCAATGCAGCTGTTGTAAAATTCATTGGTGCCTCATCAAAGATATTTTCCAAACGCTTCTATTTTACGTGTCGCCATGACAAAATCAATATTTGCAACAAAACAAAATAACGCATTTTTACATATTTTCAGTACATGTGCACATAGACTGATGTTGCCTAGTAGCGATATCTATCAGTATCTTAGCACAAATAATATTTCTGTCCTGTCAAGACACAACTGTTGACATAAAATATTTAACTCATATATATTTCTGAAACTAACGAGAAATTCGTCATATGGAAAAGTGTCAACCATCCTACCACACAAACAAACAAGCAAACAATAAATAAAACAAACAAACAAACAAACAAACAAACAAACAAACAAATAAATAAATAAATAAATAAATAAATAAATAAATAAATAAATAAATAAATAAATAAATAAATAAATAAATAAATAAATAAATAAATAAATAAATAAATTCGACTTTTCCAAACTGAGGATGAGAATTTAAATTATTGCGAAAGAAATATCCTACAGATTGTGAGAATGAAAGTTTGATTATTTCCTTAAATTGATACTCATGTACACTGTTACAAAGCGATAATTATAAACTTTACAGGCCAGTCGGAGGAATATCCCTGTTGCTGTAGGTTAGAGAACCGTTAAAGAATACCAGTAATTCCTTTAATCATTTATTCTGAAGGCATTTATGCAACCTCGTTAAACGTACAACACCACAGAGAAGAGAGAGAACGAACCAAACAGAATACCAAAAATATTTCCGTGAAAGGAATATACAATGGTAAATTAGTTTCAATAAAGAATATTACTTAAACTGTCGAAATATATGCAATCTTCATTGTGTTGGTAATAAATACAAATTCCTGAGAACAACCAATGTTATGAGACTATAATTTTATCCCGACGCCGTGTTACTACTAAATACATATATTGCTAAAACATGTTTAACGAAACCATATTTATGAAATTAAACATAGAAGACAAAATACCGTGCCATCATATGTGAAAATCGTTAAGATTTTTCGGAAGTCACATCTAAGACAATTTATGCATGAATACACATGACATATAAAACACATGGGAATGATATGAAAAACAAAATATTTATTTACCTCAAAGTACAACAAGAAAACCTGAAGAAAAATTCCAATTCGTCTGAAACACCTGTTATGGGTTTAATCCGTTCATGAAAAGTCAAATATGGCACCTCCAGATATTCTCTTCCAATCGGTGCGTATGGTCACCTTTTAAGTACCTTGCATCTTGGCTAGTTTGATTAACCATACCACGTTTATGCCAAGAAAATGTAGACTTCTAATATACAAAGAACCCAAGGTGTACTGAATCTTGTGGAAACGGGAAGGGTTTATCACACCGGGAATACATGGCTATCTGACTGACCAGGGGTCAACTAGAGTTCAGACAGTGGTCATCGCAAATCTGAGAACCTGCCAATGTTTCCCATTCTCCTCGAGCACGACAGATGGTCGTCACGGCATAGTTATTTTATCCCCCACTCGACATGGATCCACATTGTCCGATTAGGGTACATCGTATAATTAAGGGATATTTGTTATATATAATATTTCCGGGGTCATTCATCAGCGGAATATGTGAAAACATGGCATGTAGGCTCCTTTGTTCGTACTTTTCCAAAGGATTGTTATTTCAAGAATGCTTGTGTAAAATGTCAACGGCGTCATAGAAACATGAACGATAATTTTATATGATAATACTTAAAGATGCAGAATATAGATTCCAGTGTATTCCGTTGCTTTGACTTGTCATGTGTGAGCAATAATACCAGGCAATATGTATACAAGGAAATGCGAAGATACATTAAGATAAAATTGACATGCGGACGATACGACAATTTATATGTTAATACGAAATAACGAGTACAAGTCGTTGTCGCATTAGACGCTGCTGACACGTAGATATGCTTGCCATTAGCTCGTGTTTTTGACTGGGGAGATTAGAACTACAGAATCACAAGTTTACTCCATGTCAGTAAAACCACATGAACGTCAATCTTGATTTTAAAGGCGCACTGGAAGTGACGGAAATTGACAAAATGACCAGGTAAGATGGAATTAATTTAGATAAAGATGCTATCCTTGTGTCAGTTGAGTTGATTCGGCTTCAAAATGTCCATACCAGAGAAAGCCAAATCTCCCAACAAAAGCAGAATTCCCGATATATATCTGAACGCAAATGTTGTTTTCATTTATTCGTTCTACAAAGGCAATCAGAAACAAAATGGCATCTTATAATGTCTTTTGAAAATTTAAGCAGAGAGCTGCTATCATTTTTCAAAAATATAATCAATTTTACATAAATGTAAAACAAAAATACCTAAAGTCAGTTTGTTGTAATCCAATCCCTAAATGACAAAAAAATACATAAATTTTATTGTGGTTTCTAGAACATATACTTGTTCAAATTACCTATTGGCAGAATATGTAGGTCTAAGTACCTCATAAAAATGCCCCGAAGGAAAATATATTGTTAATGCATGTAACTTACTAATGACAGGGTTTACTTTACACAATGAACGTGCAAAACATTTCGCCAAGTGTTGGTAAGATGAGCCGGGGCATCCAGTATAGAATATACTTTATCGATTTCAGAATATTTGTTCATCTTCAAGAGTTGTTTGAGACGTGCAGTGATATGCATACACACGCTTCATGCCATCACGTTACCAACTAAATATTGGGAGCTAAACGGAATTCTGAAGGCGTTATAGTGTTTCCTGGGAATAGTTTTGCAATCAGATTTCCATTTAACAAATCGAAACACATTCGTAAGAAAGTATATGGGCACCTTAAAGATACACTATCACGTCATTTTTAACAATTTGAGTTTTATGTTGAGACCTTTCTGGTTGTGTGGAAAAGTTCATTTGGCTGGTTGTTATTAAGAAAACATTTAATGTAACATAAAAAGGCAACGACCGTGAGTAACCAGTCTCATTTGTTTGCCGACGAAAATTCCATTGAGCGCAAAAGATAAAGCCATGGCAGTCAATCGAAGTAATCACTATATGAAATTCTGTATTATTACGAATATTCTGTATGTCACTGAAAATTATTGGTATGTGTACTCAATACGTATATGCTTTAAAATCAAATCACATGTGGCCATACGTATACACTTTTACTTCATTATACGCGAGGATTTAAGTATAGGTCAGTTAAATCACATGTGGTCATACGTATACACTTTACTACATTATACGCGAGGATTTAAGTATAGGTCAGTTAATCACATGTGGTCATACGTATACACTTTAACCTCATTATACGCGAGGATTTAAGTATAGGTCAGTTGATCACATGTGGCCATACGTATACACTTTAACTTCATTATACGCGAGGATTTAAGTATAGGTCAGTTAATCACATGTGGCCATACGTATACACTTTAACTTCATTATACGCGAGGATTTAAGTTTAGGTCAGTTAAATCACATGTGGTCATACGTATACACTTTAACTTCATTATACGCGAGGATTAAAGTATAGGTCAGTTAATCACATGTGGTCATACGTATACACTTTAACTTCATTATACGCGAGGATTTAAGTATAGGTCAGTTAAATCACATGTGGTCATACGTATACACTTTAACTTCATTATATGCGAGGATTTAAGTTTAGGTCAGTTAAATCACATGTGGTCATACGTATACACTTTAACTTCATTATATGCGAGGATTTAAGTATAGGTCAGTTAATCACATGTGGTCATACGTGCACTTTAACTTCATTATACGCGAGGATTTAAGTACAGGTAAATTTAATTACATGTGGCCATACGTATACACTTTTACTTCATTATACGAAAGGACTTAAGAAAAGGTCATTTAAATTACGTATGGTGTTAATATGTGAGTATGAAAACCTCTTTCATAATTGCCTCAGACAATTCAGTTTGGGTTAACGTCCTGTTATTAACTGATATTAGAAAACATACCTTCAATGATATTACGGTAGTGGCACATAATTATCTATTGACATCTCCAGGTTCATTTGAAACTGAAACCAGTCAACATTCGCCAAGTTGCTACAAAATGTCCAACACGTCAGATAACAGTGTGATTAGTACGGCGATCCAAACAAAGGAGCCGCCATTAATGGCGTTCACTATCACCTCTTATATAACATTTATTTGGAGTGGTATTAAGCACCTTATCCGTGGTCAGTAAACGGGGCAGGGGTTGTAATTAGCCAACAGGCTACCACAATTCGATACGCTGGGAAAACGGGTTGCCATGGCAACTCAACCATTATCGCCTAAAAGTTACATAACTGACCCTGGTGTGGCCTTGACCTGAGATTAGTCGCGTGAGATGAATGACCTAGTAGTGACCACGGTCCAGTCAAAACAATCCCCTGACCCGTGAACGCCCTCTGTAGTGGACATAAATAGAAACTAGTGCATTATTTACCACTAAATCACGCTCTGCTGGGATTCACAAGCTAGAGGCTTCAGTAGTTTTAATAACTGTTCACGAGGGTTCACATGCCCTGACTTCAAAAGAAGTGGTCCAAGGGCACTATATAATGCCCCCCTTCTTCAAAGAAGTGGTATTGCAGTCGTAAATATGAAACGTCAGTGACACACAATTAACAGCTGAAACAGATTCCATTGGGTGTAAAATTCATGAAAATTATTTGAACGGTGCATTGAAGATCAGTACTAGCACCTGGTGTTGGGGAAATGAACCGACAATTATGCTCATAAAAATCATCTGAACATTTCCCTGTGGCAGTTGTACAAATACAAAAATCCAAACGACATAAGCATGTGCTAATTTCAAACCAATAGTGTTCAATCATATCTAATTAGCCTCGTAATTATATTGTTTTCTTTGTACATTCTCACACCTTTGTTGTGTAAACATATTTTATCTATATATGTTCACTCTGTGCACTGACTCAGCATTCACTTGATAAAGGAGCAAGAATTAGCTCTGAAACGTCGTGTAAGGAATCAAAAGAAGTTGTTATCCATAAACAAGTGTCATGTATTGATGTTCGTTCAACTTCTAAATGCCTTTCAAGAACTTTAACAGTGTTTATTTTACACATTATCTTTGTATTTTATACTAAATCAATACATTGGACAACAGTCCTTGCGAGGCAAATGTTGCCATATCATTGCAAAGTGTTGATATTTAAGCGTTAAAAGTTTAATATGTATCACAGAGTTTGCTCCTTATAATTTATCATCAAGTTCCGATAAACATCACATACCGTTATATAAAAGAACATCTTTAGATATCTTCTCGTGATAAACATGCATATCGGCGTTTGATAGATATTATTCATCCGCTTGTTTCGATTAGGATCACATATCCTCGCAAGTTAGTTCAGATTTGCATTTACAGATATCTTCTAAAGTTAGGAATAATTTATTCATGTCCAAATAAAGATACATACTGTTATTTAAGATTATTTATAGCTCTTATCAATATGACTATGGTCGCGATAAGCACATGTTCAGGTATAAGTTGAAATAAAAATAGAAAGTCTGATAAAATTTTAAAAATTAAATCGGCCAATGATAACTAAGGTTACTAAATATGTTTTTCAAATTCGTTAAAATGGCAAATGTAGCTTTACCCACAAATCGAATAGCTGAGTAGTTGTAAGTACAATGTTATCTTGATGCAAGAGCATCTGAAGACAAGTAGTTGGTTACCATGGCGATGAGGACGCAAGCACAGCTGATGTATCCCCCCTGGTGTCTGTCCTCTATACATGATTATCGTCTATCATGGTTGTGCACAAATATCGGTTTCTACTTCTCAAAGGAAGTACGCTGTGGGGTAGCCTGGTGGTTAAAGCCCTCGCTCGTCACGCCGAAGACCCGGGTTCGATTCCCCACATGGCTACTATGTGTGAAGCCCATTTCTGGTGTCCCCCGCCGTGATATTGCTGGAATATTGCTAAAAGCAGCGTGAAACTAAAACTCACTCACTCAAAGGAAGTTTGATATTACTACAGTTAGTCGGTACTGAGTGAGTGAGTTGAGTTTTACGCCGCACTCAGTAATATTCCAGCTATATGGCAGCGGTCTGTAAATAATCGAGTCTGGACCAGACAATCGAGTGATCAACAACATGAGCATCGATTTGCCCAATTGGGAACCGATGATATGTGTCAACCTCCTACGACAAGCATGGGTTACTGAAGGCCAATATTCTAACCCGGACCTTCAGGGGTCCAGTCGGTGTTGAGAGTAAACATAGTAATATGAAATAATCAGATTTTTCAGTGTTGTTACGATACCTATGCACGGCGCTAACTGCTTTTCTTTCTATGCGTTGTACAATTTGAAAAGTTAAAAGCCAGTCACTAAGTTGAGTTTAACGTATTTTCAGTAATGTATGGAATCCTGGAAGGGACATTGTCGCGTTGTCGCATTGTCGCGTTGTCGCCCTCTCAAATACAAGCAAAATGAGGCAAAATTAACCAAAACGCGACACCCGACATCGCGACAACGCGACATTTCGCCCATTTGTCGCGATGTCGCGCGTCGCGTTTTGGTTTATTTTGCCTCATTTTATTGGTTTTTGAGAGGGCGACAATGCGACAACGCGACAATGTCCCTTCTCGGATTCCATAGTAATGTTCCAGACTCTGTTACAACGGCCAAACCGGGATAGACCTCACGTATTGTAGCAATATGGAAAATCGAACTCGTGTGATCAGTGTGACGAGCCAACGCTTTAACCACTGTCCTACCCTACTGCCCTTTGAAGCTGACCCCAAGGAACGTATATTATTTGTAAATAATTAATACATGTACAGACTTTTGTTTTCACATTTTGTTAAGAAAAAGCAGTATTAGAATACATATTCCTTCCGACCTTGTCCTGGTTAAAATCAGTCGACTCATATTGATAATAACCGCCTCCGTGGTGTAGTGGTTAGAGCGTCCGCCCGGAGAGTGGAAGGTCGCGGGTTCGATCCCCGACCGCGTCATACCAAAAGACGTTAAAATATGGTACTTGTTGATCCCTGCTTGGCGCTCGGCATTAATGGGTACAACAAGGACTGGTCGGCTCGGAGTCAGTATAATGTGTCTGAGTGGGGTATTCATGTTTCACTGCGGTATGGTATCTCAGTGGGCTAGCACTATAAAACCAGCTTAAGTCTGGGCTAGTACAAGCAGCCGCACATACACATACACACGCATGCACACGTCGTCATATGAGCGAAATATTCTCAAGTACGACGTTAAACCAAATTTCACCTCACCTCACCTCATATTGATAATATAACAAGGCGCGGGTATGAAGGTCACTTGATGGAGCCGAGGTAAGGTTAGGCAACATGTCGGAATTATCGGTTAAAATATGTGGGCACACCTTAAACAACAAGCGACCAAACCTTTTGACAAAAGTTTCGCTGCAGCTGGTAACAAACTACTACGTGTATTCAGCTTCACCGAAATCTGCGCTACAACAGTTAAATCGGACAAATTAATGAACTAAGAGAGACGGGCGTCCAGACAATCCCGTGACTGTGATAAAAGTGACGAATTGGTAAATATACTTGACATATACTATTCAACTTTACGTAAGGTATGCTAGATTTACACGACAATAAGTGTCGTGTGAATCGTACATATACAATACTATTTTTTTGGTTTTTGACGCCACACTCAGCAATATATAGAGGTGGTCTGTAAAAAATAGAGTCTAGACCAGGCAATCCAGTGATCAACTCCATGATCATCGATCTATGAAACTGGGATACGGTGATATGTGTCAACCAAGTCAGCGAGCCCGATCACCCGATCCCGAAATTGCCTCTTACAAGCATGTGTTGCTGAAGATCTATTCTAACCCGGATCTTCATACGTCCAACTAAACTTTGCAACACAACCAATCTGCTGTTGACGTCCAGGGCCCCGTTCCTCAAAGCGATCGTAGCGCTACGACAGTCGTAAGTCTATGTTAAAGTATGGGAGTTACGATCATCGTAGCGCTACGACAGTCGTAAGTCTATGTTAAAGTATGGGAGTTACGATCATCGTAGCGCTACGACAGTCGTAAGTCTATGTTAAAGTATGGGAGTTACGATCATCGTAGCGCTACGACAGTCGTAAGTCTATGTTAAAGTATGGGAGTTACGATCACCTTAGTGCTACGATCGCTTTGAGGAACGGGGCCCTGGTGAGGTTTGTTTGTGGTTTGTTCACCACTCTGCAATATCTCGGTTATATGACGACCGTGGTCTGCACCACATGACCTAGTGGTTGACGTCATGAGCACCGATCTACGCAATAGGGATACGGTGACATGCATTTGCCAAATCTGAATACGATTTCTTTAGTTGCCACTTACTAGCACTGGACTGTTGAAGACCGAGTCAAATCCGGATCTTCAGAGCGGCATATGTGTCATGTAGAAGTGTTCATTGCAAATATATCTATCTCTATGAGATCTAGTTATGTTGAAATTTACATTGGGACTCTGATATGTATACACAATGATATAACATTAGCGTCAGATCCCACACAAATTAATTTTACTTGTATGTGAAAGTGTTCATTATTTAAATGTCAAGATATGTATTCCGTGTTGTTGGTGAAACTCATAGTACACTATTACAATTTCAATACGTTCAGGAAGAAATATGTCACATGTTGAATGTCAGGATACTTACCCAATGTATTACAGTCAAATACCATTGTTGATGTTAAAGGGGGCTGCGTAAATGCCCAGAGTTCGACACAACCACAAAATGAGGACTTAAAAATATATACGTAGGGACCAAGCAATTATTTCGAAACAGCTGTAAGTTCGACTGCATATAATACAAAATGTCACACCACCTGTGATGCAAGGAGTAGATAAAACGTTTTGACCCTAACAATGATGAACTGCGTTGATAGAGTTTGGTGCTAATTATTTGTCATCAAAATTGCCTCCGAGATCCATACAAACATGAAACTAGCCAGCCAGGCTCCCACTGATGTAGAAGACGTCATCCTGGTATGTAAAATGTAATCAACGGCATTGACGTCATCACCTTTTGCATAGAATAATGTTTACAAAACAAATGATTACATACAAATAATTGACGGCTGCAGCATATGTCGGTTTCTTGCGAATATGGAAAGGATTTTGCAACTTTCATCATTTCAATAACCCTGCAGATTTGATTTAACAAAATATCGGGTATAGCATCTACCTTAGACTTGCAGAAGCTTAAGTCTCTAAGTAGTCTGTCTCACAGTCCCTGAACCACATTATTTTCCCTACTGCCAAGCCCTCTCTGCAGTGCTAAAGCCCTAAATAAAGCAAGTCTAGATTTCCGCAGAATCTCTGGTCTCCCTAGGGCGCCTTTTCAATTTAATTGGGCTTGTTTGTTACTATCAAAATTATATATATTCAGAGACTAAGCCTTAGTCTAGTCTCTAAGGTAATGATAGTTTAAATGAAAATTTCTGAAAAAATATAAATAACAGACTAGCATCCTGTGCTGTCCGCTCATCTAGACTGGCCTGTTTAAGGCTAGAATTACAGTTTATCCATGGGCTCAGCATTCAGTACAGCCTTGGAGCAAGGCTACATCTACATAACAAGACAGTAGCGTACCTGCCATTAGGCACTTTAGGCACGTGCCAACACTTAATTTTTTTCGGCGATTTGTTTCACATGTGGGATGTTATGGATCTATCAGCTGGTACATAACATTTTATGGTCAAATAGAATAACGACTTTAGCTGAAATAGCTATTTTGTCTTTACTTAAATACGTAATTAATATGTGATAGAATACTAGATGTATCAGTTCAGTTTCAGTAAGTTCCCAATGAAAACATATTTTTATGAAATGTTGGAAATCATTATTTTTGCAGAAAAATATAGCAGGAAATGTTGCCTGGAGCAACCCTTTTTATGAAAACTGTGTGGGGGTGGGGGTGGAGGTGGGGGAAAACCTCCCTAAGGTCTCGCGCTACGCACACTCGCACGACCAGTTGTGCCTACATTTCATTACTTTCCAGGGTACGCCCCCTGCTTTGAAGATACCAAACTACAAAATGTCCATTGGTCATGCTAGTCGCACCACATTTAGTTGTCACAACCGTACTTCGACATCCACTATGTACCGTGATACACAAATCACTTTGCCACTCATTACACTTCTGATAGTGAACCTTTAACGCTGAATATCACAGCCTGTACATGCTCGATCCTTTTCGTGTTTGTCCGTCAGTTTCCGCTAATCACGTGACTGGACAGCTCAGTCCACCTCGAGCCAGGAAGTCGTCCTCAAAGCAGGAAGGTAAACGATCGTCCCTCGACATGCTTGCCAGGTTACGCTGAAGCAAGGCTCGTAAACGATGAAAACTGACCTTCGCCTTATCCTGCGATGGGACGATTGAAGTTATGGCATGGTTGGAATTCCTGCAGTTTCCTGATTGGTAAGGGGTCGCTGCACGATTCAAACCATCCAAATCTTGTTTGACCTCGTTGCACCCTACATCCCTTCGTATGTCGCCCCAGCGAAGCAGAAAGGGGTTTCAGGGTGGTAGGACACAGACCACCCTCAATGGTGTAATCCACCTTGATCTGTGTCTTACATAGCTCAAGTCAAACAGGGGATTATTGCACGGTACACTTCCTTACATACCGGCCGTAACTCACTCTGGTCTTCTTAGAGATCACAACTTGTACTTCGTTTACACCAGAGACCATATAATAGATAGGGTCTCTGTTTACATCTACTTCAACTGTCTGGGGCTGCTCCATGTCGAATGGAAATGTCCTAAGCTCAAGAGCAGATAACTCGCTAGACTAACGCTTAGTGTCTGAAAACATAATTTGGATTGAAACCAGAGACGATATAATAGACCCTCTATTACATGGTCTCTGTTGAAATTATAGATCTTTTTAAATTGACAAGGAACCCGAGAGAGCTTGGAGTTCAGAACCTGAACAGGAGGAAAATCTAGACTTTTCCTTGTACTCAAAATGGTGTTGATGTAGCTGATTCTATATAAACTGCTGTTGTTTAAAGAGTCATGTACATTCTTTACTATTTATGAAATCAAATGACCTTACATGTAAAGGCTACTTAGCATTTTATCCACAGAAATAAGGACATCTTAAGGCCAAGTCCCGGGAACATAGAGCTTCTGGCTCGCTAATTGGCTGTAATTCTTTAAATAAATATATGATGGGGGCTTGTTGAGCGCCCTGTCTTCTCACCTCTCTGCCATTTACAAGTAAAGCGGCGTTGGGGTAGCCTCGTGGTTACAGCGTTCGATCGTCACGCCGAAAATCCCGGTTCGATTCCCTACATAGGTACAATGCGTGAAACCCATTTCTGGTGTCCCCCGCCGTGATGTTGCTGGAGTATTGCTGAAGCGACGTAAAACTAAATTCACTCTCTGCAGGCAAAATACTGAATTATGTTGCTGCTTCATTGTCTCGCAGCTGAATTGTGTTGGATTAATGAAAATGTAACATATTAAATTTTGGTATAAAACTGACACGATAACGTTCTGTGTAAAATTACACCCGATGATACCGGTTTATCCAACATCCGAATATCCCGACATCTGATCTGAGCACCTAAACCATCTGTCTAATCCGACACCTTCCGACACCCGATGTAGATACCTAAGATTCTGTCTGAAACAACATCCGAGCCCAAAGATATGCAGTTATACATGTTAATCAATACCTGAATACCCCAACGTACATATCTAAATTGACATATGCACATAAAGGTTTAGAGTGTTATCTGATAGCTGAACACCCAAGCATACCTATCTCAACTGACATCTGAGTATAACAGTGTACAGTGTCATCCAATATCTCAATACCACATCGTATTTATCTCAACTGACATCTGAGTATAACAGTGTACAGTGTTATCCGATATCTCAATACCCAAGCATACCTATCTCAACTGACATCTGAGTATAACAGTGTACAGTGTTATCCGATATCTCAGTACCCCAGTATACCTGTCTAAAACATCTGAACATATCAGTATGCAGTGTTATGCGGTGTCTCAGTATCTCAGCATGTCTATCTAAAGTGACTGTATGCAGTTTTATCCGATACCTGAATACCCCGGAATACATATCTAAACTAACATCTAAACAATATGCGGTGTTAATCGATGTCTCAATATCTCTGCATGCATATCTCAACTGACATCTGAGTATAACAGTGTACAGTGTTATCCGATATCTCAGTACCCCAGCATACCTATCTAAACTAACATCTGAACATATAAGTATACAATGTTATCCGATATCTGAATATCCCAATACTATAAACGTATCCTTTTCCCAAGCTTAACCGACCTTAAAATAGTGTACAAACTGAAATAATGACCGATAACGTTATTTCACACAAGTGAATATACCCCAAACCAAATAAATACATAATATAACTCATTTTCATGTATGAGTTGAGTTTCGTGGTTTGGGTTTACCTTGCAACTGATAAGGACACATTTGTTAATATTAATATTTTTGCTTAAATTCAATGTAAACATGTTGCTTAACTCATGTTACAAAATAAACTGAAAACCTTCTTTCTACTTCATTCTTAAGCACAACAGATAGAATCTATGAAACACTTAAAAGAATTGAACATATGCCGATCGTTATGAATTTCCATTTCACCAATCTTTAAAGGTCATTTGACAATGAAGAACGACAATAAAGCTTAATGTACAATCCCACGCAGCATGGCCGCGTGACCTCTCTGTGACAGATGTACAGTGGAGATGTCAAAGATGGCACTCGTTCAAAAACCAGTAAAAAGAGGATTGTGAGATATGAGCGGGAAATAGCAGCTTCGCGAAGAAGGATGGGCGTCTATACAATAGCCATACGTCAGTCGTATCCGTCATTGAGAATATCTCGTCCCCTTCCGGGGAAATGAACGCATTGTGTGCTTGTACCTCTGCGTCAGCATTTGAAATGTAGGTAATGCAGATCGAACCTAAAATAATACTGACTGAGTATGGTTTTACGCCGCTTTTAGCAATATTCCAGCAACATCACGGCGGGGGACACCCGAAATGGGCACCTAAAATAATATTAATAATAATGAGAATATATATAACGCGTCTTTTCAAGGCTGATATCCTGCTAAAAGCCCACAATCTGATCCTTATTACCCAGGATAGCCCGAGCCAAGCTAAACGGTTGATAGCCTAATGACTTATCCAACCGGGTACCCATTTTCTGCTGGGTGAACAGAGGCAATTTTGACCAAACTCACATGCCTAAGGTGAGACCACATGTATCACATGTGCTTCGTTGTGGGAGCAGGAGACAAGCTCGTTCACATCCGCCAAGATGAATGTGGCATGACATATAACATATATTTTTAAAAATGTTATCTTTAAAAATATATTCACATCTGGTAATATTCAGTATAAAATGTGGTAGTAGGTATCGATCACCAGTAGGCATAAGTAATCGGATTATCTTGCCTTTCAGATTGTTTTTGGATATTTTGTGTTTTTGTTATTGTAGATTTATTGTATTGAAACATTTTCTACATACCATATACACGTAATTCGTTTCTGTCAAAATGTTATTTCTGATTTTTGCTTAACCCACCTACAAAGGAGTAATTGAAATTAACATCAGTGTGTCATTTCCCAAGAGACTATTTTAAAATTAACATATATATTGGCAGCGGAAACAGAAACGATTTTTTGTCACATTAACATATCAATATTCCGTTTGTCATAACAGTAAATACGAATGCTTAATCATCTTCACAGGTGATTCATTAAAGACAGGAATTTATATGAGAGCTTTTGACAACAGTGTCAAGTCTTAGTTGGGAAGATTCGTTTAATGAATCTGAAGATAGTACAGAAAGGTTTTAACATGTCTTTTTAAATTCCTTTTGGCCGAAAATGATTTTACTGGGATAATAAAAGTTAGTAATGACACCAGTTATCCGCGAAGCGGGAGAACAAGTCTTGCCCGTCCCTTAGCACCCGCCATCAGTACAATGTTTCAAGAGAAATGTTAGTGAGTGAGTTTAGTTTTACGCCGCACTCAGCAATATTCCAGCTATATAGAGGCAGTCTGAAAATAATCTAGTCTGGACCAGATAATCCAGTGATCAACATCATGAGCATCGCTCCACGCAATTGGGATACGATGCCATGTGTCAGTCAAGTCAGCGAGCCTGACCACCCGATCCCGTTAGTCGCCTCTTGCGACAAGCGTGGGTTGCTGAAGACCAATTCTAACCCGGACCTTCACGGGTCTGTAGTAGTAGTGGATGTGCGTGTGCGTGTGCGTGTGCGTGTGCGTGTACGTGTGCGTGTGCGTGCGGGTTTATTCATAATTACCCTTTGTGTGTCACGAATAAAGATCTTGTTCGTTGTTTAGCGCCACATTCGGCAACATTCACTTTTTTGTAATCGAGGCTTGACCGGATCGATAAATTAGATAAATGTGCTCCGGATTAGACTTGTTGAAATCACCGCTTGAGTCATACCATGAAGTTTACATACCGATCAACATATCTTCAAATGAAGTACTTAATTATTTCATAGATACCTCTAGTTGTATTTTCACATTACAGATACGATCATCTGTAGTCCATTTTAGCTCTTATGGCATGATAAATTGTTCTGATTCATTTTGAAATACAGATATCAAGAAAGGTCATATTAATGCTACTTTATTAAATAGTAAAACGTATAGATATATGCCAGGTTAGAAAGTCTTGATTATCTCACAAAACAGATTCAATTTGGGATGAACTGTAGTTTTTGTTGTATTTGTTGCATTTGAAATATTGTAATATCTGATTTATGTTTTTTTAATATATTGTAGGCATTTGGTTTCATTGAAAAAATATGAAATTGTTATTAATTTCCGAATAAATGTGCGAGAATATCACTACACCACTGATTATTTAAAAACTGAACAATAAACATTTATATATTTGTTTATATTGTCAAATTTCGGTGTATAAAAATATTAACATCAATGCACAATATAAACAGCGTAAAAATGCAACATGGCGCCTGTGATATTCAAAACGAAACCAAAGTTTTGCTTGATGCAATTCCTTATCATGACTGTATAGTATCCGGGTCTGTTTACGTTATCTTGTAACGTGACTTTGCGCGTGTTTGTGAAGGGTGTCGTCGGTGTGGCAGGATACGCTCAAATTTTCTGGATGCATCTCGTATCATCCCTATTTGATAGTGATTCCTAAACGTACGCTTGACTCTACTTTAACTAGGATTTCACATTGGCTTTGTCCTATTATTTTAATAATATTCATCAGAAAAAAATATTTATCACAGAATAAAATAAACTTTATCAGATGATGAAAACAAAAGAGCTCTTTTTTCTAGAACTGGTTTTGTAGAATTCAAATTATAAAATACATTTCTCGAAATATTTTTGTGCGTGTTGATTAATAAAAAGGAAGCGGTTATAAACAGGTACAGTGCTAGTGTTACATATAATGCATATTTAAGGCTGCGTAACCTTTGTATTTCTATGTATTGGTTTTGAACCCATTTTCGTTGATAACGCTGTCCTTTATGCACTCACGCTTTATTGGTTTGTTTTCTTTATATAACCCCCAACCCACTTTTGAGTTCCCTCCCTGCATTGCCAGTGCCACCCTATTCGCGGGATTGATCCGAGTCCCCCTTTATTACCCGCTGTTTTATGTCTATTCTCGTTTGCTTGGTCAGTAAGAACAGCTGGCCGAAATAGCCGACGAGGCTAGTTCCAGGATCCTTCCTGGATTTCATTAGTCGTGTCCATAGCAATTTCCAGTGTCTGAAATCAATATTTTCTCCAACGGTCAATGCCCCACTGGTCCCCTGCAAGGTCGCCTTATGGTCACTTCGATCGATACGTTCAACCGTGTATGGTGTACAGTGGTCATATAGTGGCGTGAGTCTCCTGGAGAACTGCCCATGGCACGTGCAGACTGACCACTTGTGTCGAGTGACGTGTTCAGATATTGATGAGAAAGTAAGGTAGAATCTCTTCTCGTGAACAGCCCGGGGCAGAATTATAGTGATTTCTGGTAAGATTGTGAGCCTAGTCTTTGACCATTGCGTGTATCTAGCCAAGAACTGGACAACTGGGCATTAGTGTCCAAATCTATCAGATGACCACTCCGACACCCATGGCGTGAGGTACGGAGATGGTCATCGGTTATTCATCACACCTCGTTATAAGACACTGTCTGGAAAGGACATTGAAGGAAACCGTTTAAAAGAACCCCCACGTGAATTTAGAACCTAATTTGCATAACTACAAAAAATATGTTGTTTCTTTCAATTGCGCGAAACACATGACGCTATACCATCCTAAGAGGGATGAATCATTCTTTATATAAATATCGATTTGAAGATGTTCTTCATAATTTTTTAATTAGCCGTCAGTCGATTATCTCTCAAAGTTAAAACTATGCATTCTATTTATTTGTGCCACCTTGACATAATATGCAGCCGAATGTACTTATACCAATCTTATGGACGGTGCAGTTATAACTTATACATTGTGGTATCAGAATACCTTTGAAATCACAGAAGACCATTTGTCATCAATGTAAGATTTTATGGAAGCACTTTCTATTCTTCCTCATTTTCATTTCCGATCTATATATCTAAACCAAACGAGGCTAAGTTATCACGTGACAATGCATGATTGATTAGTTGGAGAGGCTGACAAGAGGATAATACTGACATAACACGATTGTATTGACATTAGTTGAATGGACATATTATTTAGAGAGCTTTGATTGACAGACATACTCATAGAACGATATCCATCCATTATGCCTGATGTATATAAACATCTGGATGTTGTTAAGAGGAAAACAATTCATCTATTCTCGTCATGCATGAACTTCGATAGAAGATAATTCCTTGTGAAGGTGGTAGTACATTGGAAACCATTGCCAATAACAAGTGAAGTTGGTAACTAAACTGAGGAGGATTGTTTATATACAAGCAGATATCAATGGAGGTATATCTGGGTTTTAGATTAATCTGTATGTCTTGTCTGGGAATAGGGAATCGGTTCACATTACCCACGGTTGATAGTTATTGGTCACTACTTTGTTATGCATTTGAAAAGCCCTTATCTTATCTCGTGTTATCTTAGCGACAAATTATGTATACAGGGTCAAAATGACATTTGTTTTGGTATTCTTATTTTTATTCACAGAAATGCTTAAAGATTTACGTTTTTTAAACTCTACTGAGGGAATCTATTTATCTATGTGAGGTAGAAAAATAGTACCATCCCCCATTAAGACTACTAATACGTTCAACAACTGATATGTGATGTAAATTTACACGCGCGCGGACGCACGCGCACACATGCACACACATGGGGTAGTTTCTGTATATCTATTTCATTTTGGTTATTTTGCTGTAACTTGTAACAATCAAAGTTAACCAAGTTTAAGGATCAATGGTTTGCTTTCGGAATTAAGTTGAATATGAATCCTCCTCGCACCTATTCCGATTAAGAGTTGCATAGTAGAATAGTTGAATATAGATGTTTCGAAATATTAACAGTAAATATTGATTATGATACAGAACAAACATGAGTAATGCCAATGTACGCTCTCGAGCTGTAAATGTATTTGGACTCGGAAAAGAGAGGAGACGAAGTAAAGGTAGAAATAGGTTGACTGGAAAATGATCCTGGGATATGTTCTTGATATTGTATCAATATTGGTAAGAATGATGCAGGGAGCAAGTTTATTGATTATCTTGATGCTCGTGGGTTGGCTGGCGCAGTCACGTCTGCTGCGTGTGGGTTGTCGTCTGCTCCCTGCACGTGCTGATGGCAGGAAAGAGACGAGACCTGATTACGACACTGTTCGTAGAAAATCAATGTTCATGTTGCAGAATTGTAGCTGGCCGCTGAAACAGTGGGAGGAGCTGATAGGAGGAGCATCGCAGTTGTTAGATCAATGCCATGCTTCTGATATTTTATAAACTTCTCATATCGTGGGGTGATGTATGAGCGACTGTGCTGAAAACCAATGGCCGTTCATTACAGAACGTCTCGTAAATTAGAACAGATCCGTCAGACATTTCAGTGAGCCAATCCCACATACGTGTACTTCATCCATTTGTTTCCCAACTACAAAATTGCCTTTTTGATTTGCCTGAATTAATACTTCACTGTTGTGATATTACCTTAAACGACCTTTGGACTTTGATCAAATGGTTGGTAAGTTTGTTGTTTAACGCCGCACTCAGCAATATCCCGGCTATATGGCAGCGGTCTGTAAATAATCGAGTGTGGACCAGACAATCCAATGATCAACGTCATGAGCATCGTCCTAAGCAATTGGGATACGATGACGTGTGCCTGACCACCCGATCCTGTTAGTCGTCCCTTACGACAGGCATGGGCTGCTGGGCCCAGATTTTCGAAGCTCTCTTAGCGCTTTGATAGTCACAAGTGCCATACATTAACATTAACTTACGACTATCTTAGCGCTAAGAGATCTTCGAAAATCTATGCCTGAAGACCAATTCTAACCCAGATCTTCACGGGTGATCAAATTGTAGTTGTGGTGAAGTGAAATACAGAAAAGCGACGAATTCCTTTTCACATTCAGGAGATATCTCTGTTAAAAGCCGAGACCATGGTACAGTTCCGATTATATCAAGCCATGTGTTTATGACTCACTGTAAAACAGTCATGACACCAGGTGTTCACATAAAGGCGAACGTGTCCTGTCACGGTGGGGGTTAATGTCAGCTGTTACCGATTCACATATAGCACGTATCGCAGTATATAAGCAAATATTTGAAACGTGACCCACACAATGTAGCATATCCATTTAAAACATATTATAAACTGTTCACATCCAACAAAAGGGTTGTCGTGCGTCTTGCGATGAAATGGTGATGTCATTGTTCAGTCAGATAACTAGGCGAATCCCTATCTCACTCCCTGTATCCATATTTTAACAAACTCGTATCTACTCTAAGCAAGTTATATTTTTGTGTGCAAAGGTTTTATTCTGTTATTGGTGTATTTGCTATTGATGTTTCAAGACCCGTGAAGGTCAGGGTTAGAATATTGGCCTTCAGTAACCCATGCTTGTCGTAAGAGGCGACTAACGGGATCGGGTGGTCAGGCTCGCTGACTTGGTTGACACATGGCATCGTATCCCAATTGCGTGGAGCGATGCTCCTGATGTTGATCACTGGATTATCTGGTCGATTAGACACTTCCTCTATATAGCTGGAACATTGCTGCGGCGTCAAACTGCATTTCTCTTGAAACATATATACGTATATCGATGTTCATGCTGTTGATCACTGGATTGTCTGGTCCAGACTCGATTATTTACAGACCGCCGCTATATAGCTGGAATATTGCAGAGTGCGGCATATAACTAAACTCACTCACTCACTGTGTTATGTTATTGGTGTATGTGCTATTGATGTTTTCATGTATCCATTTGACAATGTATATCACTTCACTTTTAACGGATAGCTTCAAATGCATTACCCTCCCCCTATCACAATGTACAGAGTACACCTGTACTGACCCTCCAATTATCACAATGTACACAGTGCACCTGAACTGACCCTTCAAGTAGCACACTGTACGGAGTACACCTGTACTGACCCTCCAAGTGTCACACTGTACAGACTACACCTGTACTGACCCTCCAAGTATCACACTGTGCGGAGTACACCTGCACTATCTCACTGCTTATCACACTGTACAGAGGACACCTGTACTGAGCCTTAAATTATCACACTGTGCGGAGTACACCTGCACTATCTCACTACTCATCACACTGTACAGAGTACAGCTGTAATAAACCTCCAAGTATCACACTGTACAGAGTACACCTGAACTGACCCTCCAAGTATCACACTGTACAGAGTACACCTGAACTGACCCTCCAAGTAGCACACTGTACGCTGTACACCTGTACTGAGCCTCCAACTATCACACTGTACAGATTACACCTGTACTGACCCTCCAAGTATCACACTGTACAGACTACACCTGTACTGACCCTTCAATTATCACACTGAACAGAGTACACCTGCACTATCTTGCTACTCATCACACTGTAGGGAGTACACCTGTACTGACCCTCCAAGTATCACACTGTACAGATTACACCTGTACTGACCCTCCAAGTATCACATTGTACAGAGTACACCTGTACTGACCCTCCAAGTATCACACTGTACAGACTACACCTGTACTGACCCTCCAAGTATCACACTGTACGGAGTACACCTGCACTATGTCACTACTCATCACACTGTACAGAGTACACCTGTACTGACCCTCCAACTATCACACTGTACAGACTACACCTGTACTGACCCTCCAATTAGCACACTGTACAGAGTACTCCTGAACTGACCCTCCAAGTATCACACTGTACGCTGTACACCTGTACTGACCCTCCAAGTATCACACTGTACAGACTACACCTGTACTGACCCTTCAATTATCACACTGAAGAGAGTACACCTGCACTATCTTGCTACTCATCACACTGTAGGGAGTACACCTGTACTGACCCTCCAAGTATCACACTGTACAGATTACACCTGTACTGACCCTCCAAGTATCACATTGTACAGAGTACACCTGTACTGACCCTCCAAGTATCACACTGTACAGACTACACCTGTACTGACCCTCCAAGTATCACACTGTACGGAGTACACCTGCACTATGTCACTACTCATCACACTGTACAGAGTACACCTGTACTGACCCTCCAACTATCACACTGTACAGACTACACCTGTACTGACCCTCCAATTAGCACACTGTACAGAGTACTCCTGAACTGACCCTCCAAGTATCACACTGTACGCTGTACACCTGTACTGACCCTCCAAGTATCACACTGTACAGACTACACCTGTACTGACCCTTTCAATTATCACACTGAAGAGAGTACACCTGCACTATCTTGTTACTCATCACACTGTAGGAGTACACCTGTACTGACCCTCCAAGTATCACACTGTACAGATTACACCTGTACTGACCCTCCAAGTATCACATTGTACAGAGTACACCTGTACTGACCCTCCAAGTATCACACTGTACAGACTACACCTGTACTGACCCTCCAAGTATCACACTGTACGGAGTACACCTGCACTATGTCACTACTCATCACACTGTACAGAGTACACCTGTACTGACCCTCCAACTATCACACTGTACAGACTACACCTGTACTGACCCTCCAATTAGCACACTGTACAGAGTACTCCTGAACTGACCCTCCAAGTATCACACTGTACGCTGTACACCTGTACTGACCCTCCAAGTATCACACTGTACAGATTACACCTGTACTGACCCTCCAAGTATCACACTGTACAGAGTACACCTGTACTGACCCTCCAAGTATCACACTGTACAGAGTACACCTGTACTGACCCTCCAAGTATCACAGTGTACAGTGTACATGTAAGGAGTGTACATGTAGTAACGAACCACTTCATGATAATGTACGGAGTACATCTGTATTCAACCCACCACTCATCACACTACAAGCAGTACACCTGTATCGTCACCTTTTTTAAATCCAC
The DNA here is from genome assembly GCF_003918875.1 of Haliotis rubra. NCBI lineage: Eukaryota > Metazoa > Mollusca > Gastropoda > Lepetellida > Haliotidae > Haliotis > Haliotis rubra. Next base: position 2,436,891 of record NW_025767424.1, read on the forward strand.
TCTCCATACTGCACAGAGTGCACTTATGTAAGCACATTACTCATCACACTGTACCAAGTACACCTGTAGTAAACATATTACTCATAGCACTGTACGGAGTACACCTATAGTAAACACATTACTCATCACACTGTACGGAGTACACCTGTAGTAAACACACTGCTCATGACACTGTAGGGAGTACACCTGTAGTAAACACACTATTCATCACACTGTACGGAGTACACCTGTAGAAACACATTACTCATCACACTGTACGGAGTACACCTGTAGTAAACACATTACTCATCACACTGTACCAAGTACACCTGTAGTAAACACAATACTCATCACACTGTACCAAGTACACCTGTATTAAACACACTACTCATCACTCTATATGGAGTACACCTGTAGTAAACACATTACTCATCACACTGTACGGAGTACACCTGTAGTAAACACATTACTCATCACATTGTACCAAGTACACCTGTAGTAAACACAATACTCATCACTGTAGGGAGTACACCTGTAGTAAACACATTACTCATCACACTGTACGGAGTACACCTGTAGTAAACACACTACTCATCACACTGTACGGAGTACACCTGTAGTAAACACATTACTCATCACATTGTACCAAGTACACCTGTAGTAAACACAATACTCATCACTGTACGGAGTACACCTGTAGTAAACACATTACTCATCACACTGTACGGAGTACACCTGTAGTAAACACACTACTCATCATTCTGTATGGAGTACACCTGTATTAAACACATTACTCACCACACTGTTTGGAGTACACCTGTAGTAAACACAATAATCATCACACTGTACTGAGTACAGATGTAGTAAACACATTAGTCATCATACTGTTCGGAGTACACCTGTAGTAAACACAATACTCATCATACTGTACGGAGTACACCTGTAATAAACACACAACTCATCACACTGTTTGGAGTACACCTGTAGTAAACACAATAATCATCACACTGTACTGAGTACAGATGAAGTAAACACATTAGTCATCATACTGTTCGGAGTACACCTGTAGTAAACACAATACTCATCACACTGTACTGAGTACACCAGTAGTAAACACAATACTCATCACATTGTACTGAGTACACCTGTAGTAAACACATTACTCATCACACTGTACCAAGTACACCTGTAGTAAACACAATACTCATCACTCTGTACGGAGTAAACCTGTAGTAAACACACTGCTCATCACACTGTACCAAGTACACCTGTAGTAAACACAATACTCATCACTCTGTACCAAGTACACCTGTAGTAAACACAATACTCATCACACTGTACGGAGTACACCTGTAGTAAACACACAACTCATCACACTGTTTGGAGTACACCTGTAGTAAACACAATACTCATCACACTGTACTGAGTACACCTGTAGTAAACACAATACTCATCACATTGTACTGAGTACACCTGTAGTAAACACATTACTCATCACACTGTACCAAGTACACCTGTAGTAAACACAATACTCATCACTCTGTACGGAGTACACCTGTAGTAAACACACTGCTCATCACACTGTACCAAGTACACCTGTAGTAAACACAATACTCATCACACTGTACCAAGTACACCTGTAGTAAACACAATGCTCATCACTCTGTACCAAGTACACCTGTAGTAAACACAATACTCATCACTCTGTACCAAGTACACCTGTAGTAAACACAATACTCATCACACTGTACCGAGTACACCTGTAGTGAACACATTACTCATAGCACTGTACGGAGTACACCTGTAGTAAACACATTACTCATCACACTGTACGGAGTAGACTTGTAGTAAACACATTACTCATCACACTGTACGGAGTACACCTGTAGTAAACACATTACTCATCACACTGTACCAAGTACACCTGTAGTAAACACATTACTCATCACACTGTACCAAGTACACCTGTAGTAAACACAATACTCATCACTCTGTACGGAGTACAGCTGTAGTAAACACATTACTCATAGCACTGTACGGAGTACACCTATAGTAAACACATTACTCATCACACTGTACGGAGTACACCTGTAGTAAACACACTGCTCATGACACTGTAGGGAGTACACCTGTAGTAAACACACTATTCATCACACTGTACGGAGTACACCTGTAGAAACACATTACTCATCACACTGTACGGAGTACACCTGTAGTAAACACATTACTCATCACACTGTACCAAGTACACCTGTAGTAAACACAATACTCATCACACTGTACCAAGTACACCTGTATTAAACACACTACTCATCACTCTATATGGAGTACACCTGTAGTAAACACATTACTCATCACACTGTACGGAGTACACCTGTAGTAAACACATTACTCATCACATTGTACCAAGTACACCTGTAGTAAACACAATACTCATCACTGTAGGGAGTTACACCTGTAGTAAACACATTACTCATCACACTGTACGGAGTACACCTGTAGTAAACACATTACTCATCACACTGTACGGAGTACACCTGTAGTAAACACATTACTCATCACATTGTACCAAGTACACCTGTAGTAAACACAATACTCATCACTGTACGGAGTACACCTGTAGTAAACACATTACTCATCACACTGTACGGAGTACACCTGTAGTAAACACACTACTCATCATTCTGTATGGAGTACACCTGTATTAAACACATTACTCACCACACTGTTTGGAGTACACCTGTAGTAAACACAATAATCATCACACTGTACTGAGTACAGATGTAGTAAACACATTAGTCATCATACTGTTCGGAGTACACCTGTAGTAAACACAATCACTCATCATACTGTACGGAAAGTACACCTGTAATAAAACACACAACTCATCACACTGTTTGGAGTACACCTGTAGTAAACACAATAATCATCACACTGTACTGAGTACAGATGAAGTAAACACATTAGTCATCATGCTGTTCGGAGTACACCTGTAGTAAACACAATACTCATCACACTGTGCTGAGTACACCAGTAGTAAACACAATACTCATCACATTGTACTGAGTACACCTGTAGTAAACACATTACTCATCTCATCACACTGTACCAAGTACACCTGTAGTAAACACAATACTCATCACTCTGTACGGAGTAAACCTGTAGTAAACACACTGCTCATCACACTGTACCAAGTACACCTGTAGTAAACACAATACTCATCACTCTGTACCAAGTACACCTGTAGTAAACACAATACTCATCACGCTGTACGAGTACACCTGTAGTAAACACACAACTCATCACACTGTTTGGAGTACACCTGTAGTAAACACAATACTCATCACACTGTACTGGTACACCTGTAGTAAACACAATACTCATCACATTGTACTGAGTACACCTGTAGTAAACACATTACTCATCACACTGTACCAAGTACACCTGTAGTAAACACAATACTCATCACTCTGTACGGAGTACACCTGTAGTAAACACACTGCTCATCACACTGTACCAAGTACAGATCAGTAAACACAATCACTCATCACACTGTACCAAGTACAGATCTAGTAAACACAATGCTCATCACTCTGTACCAGGTACACCTGTAGTAAACACAATACTCATCACTCTGTACCAAGTACAGATGTAGTAAACACAATACTCATCACACTGTACCGAGTACAGATCTGTAGTGAACACATCACTCATAGCACTGTACCGAGTACACCTCTAGTAAACACATTACTCATCACACTGTACCGAGTACAGATCTGTAGTAAACACATTACTCATCACACTGTACCGAGTACACCTGTAGTAAACACATTACTCATCACACTGTACCGAGTACAGATCTGTAGTAAAACACATCACTCATCACACTGTACCAAGTACAGATCTAGTAAACACATCACTCATCACACTGTACGGAGTACAGATCTAGTAAACACATTACTCATCACACTGTACGGAGTACACCTGTAGTAAACACATTACTCATCACACTGTACGGAGTACAGACCTGTAGTAAACACACTGCTCATGACACTGTACGGAGTACACCTGTAGTGAACACACACCTCATCACACTGTTTGGAGTACACCTGTAGTAAACACAATATTCATCACACTGTACGGAGTACACCTGTAGTAAACACATTACTCATCACATTGTACCGAGTACACCTGTAAGTAAACGTACCTCTGATCAGACTGTACCGAGTACACCTGTAGTAAACACACTACTCATCACACTGTACGGAGTACACCTGTAGTAAACACATTACTCATCACATTGTACCGAGTACACCTGTAAGTAAACGTACCTCTGATCACACTGTACCGAGTACACCTGTAGTAAACGCACCACTCATCACACCATACGGAATACACCTTTAATAACAACTGTGGCACATTAACTACAGTATCATGAAAGACTCGGGTGTTCAGGAACCCGTGTTGAGTACAATGTGTTTTTGTGGCCTTCCACCACGTAAACGGTGGAACTCACAGCTGGGGCCTGGGATGAGGATGTGCCTGAATCCACCCAGTTCACCTGTGCACATCGTCACCACGGGAGGTGACACGAACAATGAACATGAAAATGTTTCCATCATGTTAGAGCGTTTTGTTGTCTTTGTCTAAAGAGACTGTGATGTGTTTTCGCGTTATAAAAGTTTACGCACCACACATGCTTTTTTCCGATGTTCAATGCGACCCCTAACTCATATCATATGAATATTTCACGAATTTACTACATTTCGTGAAAGTGTTTGAAAATGCTTTTGAAATAATCATAGAAGCAAATTCTGTATTTAGTGTTATGATTGTTGTAGGTGATGACAATATATGGTGAAAGTTGCTACATGTTTTGTGTCTCTTTATCTGCTGAATACTGGTCCACGAAAACCATAATGTTATCTTTGCTTATCACCACCCACCTTTCAATGCTTTATCCTGTTTCACATCATGCTGTTGGCTGGTCTACACAGCTCATGCTTGTAGTGATAAAATACCTTCCCACAATTGTAGGACACCTCTACTACTCACAGTCCTTTGTTCCAATCCGACAATATCATAATCGTTTTATTACATTCTGATGTTACCAGGCCTGAGCCGATGAGTCCGTCAGAAACACGTGCAAGGGCAAGTCAATTTTTTTCACCTGAAGCAAAACCGGGGAACGTATGATACAAGTCAAAATAGGAAACTGCGTCCGAAATAATGTTTATCACTGATGCGTCAACGTTGTAAATGGCCCACACACGACTGCTTTATCACTATCCGACAATTTTAGTGATATCTAACTCCAGTATTGTTCAATCTAACTCTATACATTGAATAGAATGAGTGATTCATTTACCAATACCACATATAATAACTTATGAAGCTATGAGCAATGAGCGTAAAGACTAGCGTATCTCTGGAGGACAACGATAAGCTATGACAACACAAGCCAAAGGTCTGAAACTACTTACTTACAGAAGTGACAATGATCACGATCTCTACATGGTTGCACGGATTGCACGGATTGCACGGAAGGCCATGTCCGCCAAGGGCTGTGTAGAGTTGCGTCCCTTTGGTACGCCAGAACCCTATGATCGTGGATTCGAATACCTATGCGCTTTGAGTGTGTTTCTACGTTTCGCACATCCGTTTGTCATACACGTGTTCCTGAATTTCGCCAAATAGGTTGTCCTGAAAGACCTCACCTGAACAACTGCTTTGCCTCTGCATGTGTTTGTGACCCGAGCTGGATACACTCGCCTTTTTGTGCGACCACCTGATATCATCCCATTTGAGAGTGATTCATAATATGCTCAAGACTGATCGGAATCGTACAGCGGATAGCTTTAACAGGCCGTTCTTATAAATATGAAGGTTTTCATCGCTTTTATTGTCTAACCATCTGTCAACAAAACAGTTTCGCAGAGTCGTTTTAACCTGCATGGAAGTGATTCAAGCTTGGAACGAGCTGCACGTAAGATACTTGCGTTCACCAGATGTTGGTAAATTGACAATGTCATGTTCCATGGGATTCAACCCATCTACTTCAGCATCTATTAAACCTGGCGATGCAAGAATGTTGGCTTATTATGCTTTGATTACGGATGAGAAGAGAGCGTATGTTATCTCCCATCCTTACGTAATAACGTCACTATCAGTGAAAGCACGATAGGTGTCATGTAGTGGTGTTAGTTCCTGTACTGCACACACCGTAAGCTGGCTGATTGGGGGCGACGGTAACCTTGGAAACAGCTCTATCAAGTTTTCCATTTGACGTCATTTTGTAGATAATGTTAATATTTCATGACAAGTTGAAAGTCAAATTTCGAAAAGTGTTACATGCAAGGTAAACATAATCATTTATTTACGTTTAACGAGAACATATTGATAAACATGATAAATATAAACATTACATTATATATATTGTATGTAGAAGGGCGGCTCTCGAAAGTCTAATGCTGTGAAATTCGCTTCAATGAAACTAAAAATTGCAAAGAAACAGTTTAACGACTAACCATGTCATCTCGTAAGTGCATGTGCACTTGTAAGTTTGCTGTAAAAACAACAACAAAACTTCCGAAATCAGCAAAACACCTAAAAATAATTTAAACGGTTTCGCGCGTTATCTTTGTTGCAAATAATATAAACTATAAATTTCCGGAACAGGCTGCGACAGAACGACTTGCCTATGGGTGAAGGGGCAGAGCACTATTACAAACGTTTATCATTGTAAACGATGGCACTCGCGGTTAAGCGTTCTTCGCGCAATGCAATAAAAATGTAAATGACTCAAAGGACTGACTTCAGTTATTCACTTCGTGCTTTTGGTTTTCGCCAAAGTGGTAAACAACCTGCGTCGTTTATCTTCCAAATCAAGCTTCCACGCCATGAAAAACTTACGTTTATGTGGACTTCTAAATTGTTACCGAACAATTGCTATACTCACGATATAGAGAAGGAACCGTTCTACGGTAGAAGGAAAATCGACTTTAATGTCTGGAGACTTAATTGGGACGAACATTGTGTTAGTGTTTCATTGGAATATTAGGACCCTGACGTTATTGGTTTAAGGCTGTTGTTTATAAGTGACGCGTAAACTTATAGTTAGGCTCCTTATATACGTTTATGTAACAAACGTGCAGATAAATAGAAATAACGTATGCATAAAAACCTTCAAAAGATTCAACCTCATGTCTCTTTAAAAGTATGAGTCATGTTGCAAACATATGTCATTTGTCGCAATTTGGTTTTATAATGATCATATTCAGTAAACGATTTTACGAATGTCTGACAAAGAAAAGTAAAGTTTCCTATTTTATGTCTAGTTAGTGATTTTAGGATGTGCGACTTTATTTAAAAATGAATTTCCCTTTTATATACATAGCGGAACTTCAATAGAGGTTGATTCAGACAATAACAGACTTTGAACTACGTTCGTTGTGCTAAAACTGTCCAAAGACTAGACCCCTGGACGATCGCAACTCAAGATCCTACCAAAGATTATTCAGCTCCCTAAGACAAACTAACGTGATTTCTATATCATCTGCATATTCTCCACAGTTATTGGAAATCAGTAAAAATGTCCCGCAAGTTAACGTGTGATTGTTGTTGGGCGATGTGACACCGGTGGCGAAAGCCAGCTATTGCCCTCTTATCGATCTAGATCGTCGGCTTCTGACAAATTCTGCAGACCAGACGACACTGTTACATGCCCACAATTATTTTGGCGGGAAAGCATTGTCATGAGTTTCCGATCTTGCATCCTGCCTTACAGGATGGCGGTTAACAAAGCCTAATGCCTACCGTTTCATTGGTGAACAGGTTCCTTTTGGCGTCTTTGTACAAATAGCTTTGCATGGCTATCATATAAAACATGTAATTGGGAAAAACTGTGAATTATCATTTCATAATTGAGCTTCATGTTTTCCGTTAAAATCAATGTGCATCTGAAAGTTAATACCGCATTTTGCGCCCCATCTTTGCCGGAGTTTGTCTGTTATTTAAGTGTATGAGGACTTAATCAACTCACTGGAACATTTTTCATTATGATGAACAATATGAAAATGGATGCAGTCACGGATCTTCTCGTCAGCTGCTGCATGTTTAGTCTGCGCATGCTCAGACCAGTCAGCCAATCACGGTGGTTTATCGAGTTTCCTACTCAGCGTGGTTATTTTACAGGCGCTGTGAAGAGTTTTGCAGTGCGCACCTACTTGATGTTCAAGCACAGCTGTGAAGGTGAAAAGATGTTGACGATACACGACAAACATACACAACGAGAACAAATACATACTGTCAGAATAACACACACATTCGACATCAGTTATTCTAATACCTATTAAAAGACAGGTATGCGAACACTTTTTAACTACCATTTAACATAGCTAGATTCATATTTGACATATCTTAGATCAATATGTACCAAGAGGAAGAAAACTCGTTCCATATTCATTACAAATATGAAAAATAGCTGTGCCCATTTTACGATTCTGACTATGTATTTTCAATCATAACCACTTTAAGAAGTCATAACCAATTAGTGATAACATTTGGTAGTTGCGAAAAAGCGAGATTGCACCCGTCATAAATACTTGAATATTGTTCAACCGAAAACAATACGAGAGCACTTAAACAGTTTCACTGGATATTTTTATCATTGATGCATACATGATAATGTCCTCCAAAATGTAATCAATGTAATGTTTCAGCTTAACTAATAAGCTCTTTTCACAGCAAATCGATTATCGAATTAAGACTCTGATGACGATGGGGATATGCGGTTGTTTCCGGTGATGATGTTGTGCCTCCAGTAATTCCTACAGGTCAAAGCCCAGCATCTGACATTAAAAATCGGGCTGGCGATTCGTCCAGCTATTGTGTTCCAAGCAGTGGGTGTATCCCGGATGTCAGATTAGCGATAATCACAAAATGTAGCTTTCAGCATATTCCTGACACATCTGACAATGAGTACATTATTCACGTCTATATTTCGTCTATACGATCATGACAGATCGACAAGCTCAATCCCCTTGACCATCTGCCAACAATTTGTCTATATCGCTTTACAGCGTTTACTATAATCCACCTACTCTCTATCTACCCAGTCTACCCTGGGTTTTTGGGCAGGTGGTTTGAGGTCACAAGGAGGTCTCGTGCTTGTCGTGTGGCAACAATTACCCCCAACACCCTGTATGATCACAGTTGTTTGATTGCCCGAGAGGCCAGATGTTCCGTCCGTCAGTCGATACAATGCCGGGTACTGACTGCCCCGTGTCCATACTGACCGCACACCACAGCTGCCAGAACTGACCAATCATGTGAAAATAAAATCGAGAAGACACAGGGAATGTATCAAAAGGATTCAAAGATAGATAATTATGAATGAAGCGTACATCTGTCAAGTACTTGGACATGTGTATAGTCATCAAGTTTCATGAAAAGTGTTTGACAACAAGAGGCTATTACCATTGGTCTTTTACCACCCCGTCAAACTAAATAATTGAAATTTCTGTTACTTTTTTTTGTATGTAAATGGAACCGTCAAAGGCTAGTAGTGACAAATGGTACAATGATATGAAAACTTCTTCTGTTATTTTAAATATTTGTCTTACTTATAATTCACAAAGTATGTACTTTCTTGCTATCCTTGTAGTGGTAATGTTTAACCACGAGACAGGAAACAGTCGTGAAAACACATGCTTGGTTTATGTTGAAAGAACATTCATACGAGTAACAGCATAATGGTCCATTTTAGTGAAAACATATGGTCATAATGCATGTCCCTGCGTGACATACACGCCTTTGAAATATAGACAACATTCTTACTGTTTAATTGTGTCGTTGTAATTGATTTTCTCAAAGCACATTATTTTTTTCAAACATTGAATAATATAATTCCACACTCAAGGTTGGTGAAAACCTCTTTCCTTGAATCAAACTTTTACCAAGAATTTTAACATTGGTTTTTGGTGTGTTGAGTTTCTGATGGTCGATCAGTTGTTCCTTAACAGCAAGTTTCCTCCCACTGATTTACCCAACTGAGCTACAAATAAAAACAACCGGTGAGACCGCTCATCTGTATTTGGATCTACGTACAAACAAACCAGACAGTCCAGTGACCAACATCATGAACATCGATCTACGCAACTGGGATACGATGTCATGTGTCAACCTAGTCAGTGAACCTGACCACTCAATCCCGTTAGTCGCCTCGTACGACAAGCGTTTGATTCCCCACATGGGTACAATGTGTGAAGCCCATTTCTGGTGTCCCCCGTCGTGATATTGCTGGAATATTGATATACGCGGTGTACAACTAAACCTACTCACTCTTACGATAAGCACGGGTTGCAGAGACCAGTTCTAACCCGGATGTTCCCGGGTTCTCTATTACTAAGCCTTCAGGGTGGTAAATGGGTAACTTTACTTATACAAATTCTAACCCTGATCTTCACGGGTCTGTCGAAGTTGAAGCTACCTACGTAAATGACCCCTGAAAGTCCGGGTTAGAATGAACCTTCAGTAACCCATGCTTGTCGCACGAGGCGACTAACGGGATTGGCTGGCTTGGTTGACATACCGGTATGTCATCGGTTCCCAATTGCGCAGATCGATGCTCATGCTGTTGCTCACTGGATTGTCTGGTCCAGACTCGATTATTTACAGACCACCGCCATATAGCTGGAATATTGCTGAGTGCGGCGTAAAACTAAACTCACTCACTCACCTACGTAAATGAGTAGTTATCAGAGGTTATCAACCCAAACTTGATGAACAAATAGGAATATGCAGGGACAAATTTACTTCGAGATAACCATACATTCGGCACATCAACGTTTGACACAACGGCGTCTGACTGTTTGAAGAACCAAGGTGACATGAAAGTCAGCAAAAGATTGTATCACCAGTGTTAAACTCGGGAGAGGGCTTTTATAAGTTGGATAACTTGTGCCCAATCCTTTTCTTGAATGAATAAAATATGTTTAAAACAAACCGGGGTTCGAACCACTAATGTTCCTGACATGGCAAACTCTGCACAACGAATATTTGCGTCTTACACGGCTCGGTCACCCATGAGCACTTTGTGTAAGAAAGAGGTTAGTCCTTTGAATATTGCATCAAACATTTACTTATCTCTGTGATGGCGTGTAAATAATATGTTTGCAGTATACCTATATCTGATTTGTCGCAAAAGAACATAAAGACGTACACCTTTTATCGCATTTTTATTGCATCATAGGTAGATACCTAAAGAATATTTGCGTTTTGCGATAACGTTTATAAATAGAATGGTATGGTCATAGAAAAGTGGAAAGCATCATATTCACGGAGTATGGTTTTACGCCGCCTGTAGCCAAATTCCAGCAACACCACAGCGGGTTTGGTTTGGGAGAGGATGGGTGTTTGTGTGGGTGGTGTGGGTGTGGGTGGTGGTGGTGTGTGTGTGTGTGTGTGGGGGGGGGGGGATGAAGAGGGTCCAGATATGGGCTTGATACAGTACCCACGTAAGGAATCGAACCGGAGTCTTCGGCGTGACTGGCGAATGCTATAACCACTAGGCTTCCCCACTGCCCTCTCCAATCAAATATGATAGTATATTTATCATATATTCACATCTAGAAATAATGAATTGAAAACTTTTATTCAACTTACGTTGGATAAATAGTAATTTCTTTTGGATAAAGTATGCGATTAACTATTTTGTCTAATTCAAATATGTCCTCGCATTTATTGTCTTTTGAGATGTTCCCTTCTGTTTGGAAGCTGATACTGTTACACGTCATATGACTAAATCTACATATACTACGCACTTTTGTACACATATTCGGGGCAGCATGTTACATTCACAGGACCCTTACCGTGTATAGACAACGCATGAAACAAAACCTGGGGTTATTAAAAAGGGGTCTTCATTCCACTGCCCCAATGACCAATCAATACCCCACGGACAGCTAAATAAAGGCCAGAGGCAAAGAATAAAAAAATGTTTTCATTGTCCAGTGGTGGCTACTTATAATGACAAGGTATTCACGGACAATGGGATGGACGTCGATTGTTTTTCTTGTCGGTACCTTGTGTTTGAAGCACAGCGTCCCATATTAAACATTTAGCGATAATTTAATTTTATACGAAAGCTGATCTTCCGAATGGCTAATCAATCGCGTGCTGTTGTGGAAGATAAATCTGAAAAATTGATAAAAGGGCTTGAGGATTAACAAGATGTCGTGAGTTGTCGTGTCGCCATTGTCATGAAGGATGATTTGAGGTTGGTATAGTGTTTGGAAATCTGTTCCATTTTGTTTGAGACATCCTATTGTGTTTCTTTCAAAGCGTGAAATGTTAAACAAATAATTGAAGGTTATGGCTATTGTCCCGATACACTAATAAACCTGACGAATAGATTGGGGACAATATGTATAAATCCTTTGATCTATTTGTTTTTCAGGATTGTTTATTTGTGTGTTTGATATCTTTAAACTATTCCACTCATTGTAACATGCCCGCGGATATTCTTCATCGTGTTTATCTTTCATATTTCATGTTTCACCATCCATATGTTTGTACAGTGAAATTACATATTACAGCTGGTTGATGAAAAAACAGTATTTGTACTGTGCTGTTATTGGTCAATTGTTTAAATAATAAATAAATAGGACCATTCCAATCCCGTAATATAAAGAATTTGAAATAAAAGAAAATCCCGAATGAATATCGTTATTACGAGATTCAAAGCTTCCTTTTACCCTAAATGATGAAATATTGCAAGGTTTGAATTTTGTCTTTGAAATATAAGAGGCACAAAAATACAAATTCTACATTCATGAGAAATATCTACTAAAAGTAGAATCTATTGTATGATTCTAACAATGTCATAACTACAAGGATGTAACTGTTTGAACTACAATCGATAGTAATTGTATCAGGTGTTCGAGAGAAGGTAACTGCATTCTGTGCCACAGTTGCCTCCCCGTCGCAAACACACGCAAAGGCACATCAATCATTCACCCGGAAAGACACAAGAATATACAGCTCAAAATAAGAAATTGAAAATGTGTTTCATACTTGGGATGACAGTGGTTCACAGAATTCAGTAATATTGCTGTATTAATAGTAGTTCTTCTGTTAGATTTTTAACCGACGTTTTGGGTCATTATGGAAGGGGCTTTAATTTGCATTTCTGTTTCCCATACTATATGAAATGTATGTAAGAAACATGCTCTGCTAAGAATTATAAGAAAATACCACATGTGTGTTCATAAGGACATAGAGAATACAGATCATAGCTTGTACGGCAAGAGTCAGTATTACATGCCTATTTGTAAGAAACCCAAATTACAATTTCCTATGAAAGGAAATAATCATTAACGTGCGAACTTCAAATTTGAAACTTGTCACGGCAACTATAGAAACGATATTTAAACAATAGTTACATATGCCCCCTGTTTTGTATTCTTTTAGGATGTTAACTTTTAATTAATACCTCATATTTTAATCTTATAAAGAAATATAGTTTAAACACTGCAGGAAAGTCTTTATGAGCACAGCAATGGAATTACCAACCACGGGGCATCACCTTTTATGATTGACATGTGTATCACTTTCAACTCGTCTCTGCTGACAAAGGACATGTGCACATGTAAATACTTATGAATATTTAATAAACACGAAAGGGAGAGTGCATAAAATGTAGCAGCCTGTACGTGATAAGCTTTTCAAATATACACTTAACACGTGTAAGATATGATAGTCATTCCATGTCCTTGTGATGAGTATATCTGAAAGGCATTTGTATTCACGAACAAAGGACACGCACCAACAGTTTTACACATTTAATAACTGCGAATCCTTATGATGAGAATAATTTTGACAGTTTATTTTATGCTTGAACATTAAAACCAACACCTCGCTATCGTATTTTATGAATAAGCAATCTAGTCGCTGAATTTCAAAATGCACGATACATTTTCGTGTCTACAATACACTACTCTTCAAAACAAACGTTACTTCATGGCAACCGACAGGCGAACTTATCGCAGCCTTCTCGTTGGAAAGCATGGATACTTGTGTTTGTTTGGTTCTTCTGAGTGAGTGAGTGAGTTTTGGTTTTTCGCCGCTTTTAACAATATTCCTGCAATATCACGGCGGGGGACACCAGAAATGGGCTTCACACATTGCACCCATGTGGGATATCGAACCCGGGCCTTCGGCGTGACGAGCGAACGCTTTAACCACTAGCCTACCTCACCGCCCCTGGTTCTTCTGAGGTGCGATTTATTCGTAATCGCGCGATTATTATATTTTAACAGTCGTGCAAACGCACATATGCGTTCAACGTCTATGAACAGTACACTAGAGGAGTGACAGAGAATTGAACTCCGAAGGAGTGAGTGAGTTTAGTTTTACACCGTTTTTATCAATATTTCAGCAATATCACGGCGAAGGAGACCAGAAATGGGCTTCACATATTGTACCCATGTGGGGAATCGAACCCTGGTCTTCGGCGTGACGAGCGAACGCTATGGCAACAAGGCTACCTCACCGCCTCGACTCACGAAGGTGAGTGTGTGACCAAATTGGAAATATGATTGGCACCAAATCGTTGTAGGCATAGTTGACATTGCCGTAAGAACCAGAGACTCTTTGAGACTATCTCTAATAGTCTGTTCCTCATCCTCGAATATACCCGTGAAGGTCCGGGTTAGAATGAACCTTCAGTAACCCATGCTTGTCGTAAGAGGCGACTAACGGGATCGGGTAGTCAGACTCGCTGACTTGGTTGAAACTCGTCATCGGTTCCCAAGTGCGTAGATCGATGCTCATGCTGTTGATCACTGGATTGTCTGGTCCAGACTCGATTATTTACAGACCGCCGCAATATAGCTGGAATATTGCTGAGTGTGGCGTAAAACTAAACTCACTCATCATCCTCGAATAGGGGCTGGGGGATAGCGTAGTGGTTATGGCGTTTGCTCGTCACGCAGTAGGCCCGATTTCGATTCCCTACATGGGTACAATGTGCGAATCCCCATTTCTAATGTCTCTGTCGTGTTATTGCTGAATATTGCTAAAAGCGGCGTAAAGCCCAACTCTCTCATTACCATGGTACTCCTCCCTTTGCCAGGTTCAGAGAAGTTCAAGTTGTAACCATGGAAATGATCAAGAATACTTTCTGCAGCTACCACTGAGGCAAAAAGTTGATAAACTACATGATATTATTGTGGATTGTGGACTGACCACGTGGCCAGTGCTGTAGGCATCTTTTTACAAAAACGAAGAGAAGAATCCGAGAAATAAGAAAGGTTTCAGCAGATGGTTTCAACAGGTTCCAGTCCTGACCATGATTGATGAGCCTCAGATTCATCACTATTTGATTGATTGTCTGGTCCAGACTGGAAGATTTGCATTAAAACAGCTGTAATATTGCCGTGTGAGGCGTGAAGCAAACACGAAAACCTCACAAACTCAATCATGCTCATAATATTGCGGAATTGTACAATCGACTCTTTCAGCAGAGATTGTTATGGATGTAGAAACGGTTTTGTCACTTCTATACTCCCCATCAAAAGTTAAGACTCACTAGTGTAAATGTAGCCATTTACTTAAGTCAACTGTTCTAAAAGAAATTTTGCAAAACTTTCCATACTGTTTAAAGGTACTGTTTACACATGAACTGATGTATTGTAAAACACAATTGTAACGTTGAAAAGATTTTTGTCATGAGTTCATTAAATGATGAAACTCAGTGAAAATTGACGACTTCGTAACAAAACTGTACACCAAAACGCATCTGTTCACATGCGTGATATTTACACGTGCTTTACAGCAATTTGATGCATGATCCTCGTGCAATTCATCTGCATAAGGTTTTCAGTTGGTTTCACCAAGTTAGTGGAGAAATTCATCTTCGATGTTACCATACATATATACAGTACAACCAGAAATTATTGAGAATTTAAGATTGTAATTTTTAGTATTTTTTTCACTCATTACTCACGTATTAAATGTGAATATTAGCAGAACATAACTCCAGATTCAAAGACAGGTGAACAGTTAGTATTTTGTCAAGTCACCATGGGCAGCAATGCAGGCTTCAATGCGGCGGGGCATACTACTGATCAAAGAAGTTAGAAAGTCGTGGTCCATGCTGTCCCAATATCGGACCACCTCTTCTTTCATTTCAGCAATATTTGTCAGATGTTTCTTATTGACACTTTCCTTCATAAGTCCCCAAACATTTTCTATTGGATTTAGGTCAGGGCTATAGCTTGGCCAATCTAATAATGTCATATTTTGGCACCGAAACCAGACCTGTGAATGCTTTGAAGGATGTTTTGGGTCGTTGTCCTGCTGGAAAAACTTTCCATAGAACACGTGAGCAGATGGAAGTAAATGTCCCTCGAGAATATCTGTGTACCGCTCAGTGTTCATATTCCCTTCAAATTCACAGAGGGGCGTTGCCCCTAACCACAGATATGCCACCCACACGTTAAATTTCGGACTGTATTTTGGGCGCTGATACAAAGGTTTTTCAGTTTGTTTGGTCCAGAATTTCAGTGTATTAGGAAACAGCCACACAGAACTTTCATTTGAGAAAATCACATTGTTCCCAGTTAAAATTTCTATGCTGTAAGCACCAGTTCAACCTTCGCTCCTTTTGTTAAGGTTTCATGATCGGTGATGGAATTCCTCGACTTTTCTGCCAACCCATTGCATGCAGCTCAGTTCTAATTATCTCCTTACAGACAGCCACAGTTCCTCTATCAATCATATCCAGCCTTAGGGGCGGTGGGGTAGCCTAGTGGTTAAAGCGTTCGCTTGTCACGCCGAAGACCCGGGTTCGATTCCCCACATGAGTACAATGTATGAAGCACATTTCTGGTGTCCCCCGCCGTGATATTGCTGGAATATTGCTAAAAAGCGGCGTAAAACCATACTCACTCACTCCAGCCTTAAGTTTTCTAAACTCCTTCGTTTGGTTTTAGAAACAAGAATACCAAGCCGCCTCCTGTCACCGACAGTCAATTTTCTGGGCCTACCTGCGCCTCCCTGGTGCTCAGTGACATATCCATTTGCAATATTTGTCAAAACACGATAAACAGTGGACAAAGGGATGCCTGTTCTACTTGAAATCACTATAGCTGATCTGATGTCCTTGTTATAATACCCTAAAATCAACTTCCTCTTCTCTAAATCATCCATACTGAGGATCACTGAAAATGTCGTCTGCTAGCAAGTAAACAAAGGGGATAACTCTTCACAATCTAATGAAAAAGGATTAACGGAGTTGTCTCTCTTGAATGAAACCAAACACTTGATAGCTGGTCAAGGTTGTTTATACTAAAAATCCAATTAAACATATTCCTAAAATTCTCAATAATTTCTGGTCATACTATACATAACATATAGTGAGTGCTTTAAGTGAGTCTAAACTTTTGATGGGTAGTATATTTCCGTTTTTATAAGAACTCTCTGCTTAAATTCCACGGATGAGATTCCAATTATATTTATGAGCAAGTGTTTATGAATCACCATCGAGCAGTGATGATGCCAGGTGTTTGCGAAAAGGTGAAAGTAATCCGCATCTCTGTAACATTCCAATCTCCTGTGATCCTAGGTTCGATTTGAGCGTAGATACATCCGCGCAAGTCAGTGTTATCGATAATATGAAAGGTATTTGCATGTCATGACCAACGAATCCACACAATGAATTACGTACTTACATTCCATTCAACCAATACACACACAACCTTCCCATTTAGGACCATTTTATGTGATTTATATACGACTATTTGTTCATTTGATTGTTCTTGAACGCAGCTCTCAGCAATATTCCAGCTATATGGCAGCGGTCTTTAAGTAATCGAGTCTGGACCAGACGATCCAGTGATCAACAGCATGATCATCGATCTGAGCAGTTGGATGAGTGAGTTTAGTTTTACGCCACACTCAGCAATATTCCAGCAATATGGCAGCGGTCTGTAAGTAATCGAGTCTGGACCAGACAATCCAGTGATAAACAACATGAGCATCGGTTGGGATACGATGTCATGTGTATCAAACAAGTCAGCGAGCCTGACCACCCGATCCCGTTGGTTGCATCTTACAAGCATGGGTTGCAGGAGACCAGTTCTAACCCGGATCTTCACGGGTATCATAATGTCAACAGTTTCTTGCCCTTTGTCAACAGTTTCTTGCCCTTTGAAAGGAACCTCTTCCGTAGGATTAGTTTCAAATCATCATATTATCCTTCACAGCCGTATAGAATGTATAATTACATTGGTCCAGACAACCGTTTCAGACGTTCTGTAATAATCTGTGCACACTCATATTCTCACGAGATTCCGCACAACAATGTTTCGCCCACTGCCTCGAGAATGTATTACCTTCAGCAAAATATTCGAGATTGAGTCAAGACTGGTTAGTGACAGTCATTGAGTTGCGACAGTTTCATTTAATAAGTAAACGTAGTTGTTATTGATTATATATGCCTATCGTGTTTTGGATTTATAGTTTTTAACATATATAGACCTTCTAAGACATTCTTGTTTGACTATTAACCTCTTCGCGAGAGACGTTTAAAAGTTAGAGCGTTAAGTTAGGATAAGTTGTATGCATGAACAAATTTATTGTAATTAGGGGCGACATTTCTGTGTAAGTTCAGACACCGTTATCAAGTAAGCGCAAAACCAGGTAAATGGAATTCGGGTAACTTGAAAATAAAAGGTCAACGACCGAGAACAAATTAGATTTGAACAGTCGAATAAACTCAGATCTATTGCAGCAATGCTACATACATTTAAACAAGAGGATATGTAGTAGTAGTAGCAAATATTCAAAACCAATACATATTTCCCTTAAAAAGGATGGCTGTCAACTTAAGCTGTGTGTATTCTATATTATCGTTGACTTGTTCTCGAAAATCTTTACGCTTTACGACAACTTATGATAAATCCTTAATTGACAGCAGTGACATAGTCTTTTGTGACGAGAGGCGGTGGGGTAGCCTAGTGGTTAAAGCGTCCACTCGTCACGCAAAAGACACAATTTCGATTCCCCACATGGGTACAATGTGTGAAGCCCATTTCTGGTGTCCCCCGCCGTGATATTGCTGGAATATTGCTAAAAGAGGCGTAAAACTAAACCCACCCACTCACTCATTTTATGAATATTATTAATCATTCTCGAGTATCTGCCGAAGCAGGCTCACTTAGGAGTAAAAGGCATAATAGTAGTAAGAATATATATGAATGGATAACTGTATATTGGTGATAACACCAGGTGTTTGCGAAAAGGTTAGCATGTCCTGCCCATGTAAAAAATTCAAAGACAAGATGGGAAATCGATGTTGCATTTTAGGTGCGCGAGTCAATATAGGACATTTGACAAAAAACATCACTTGGCCGTTTTTATCTGATCGTGACAAGGATCCGTTTTTATCTGATCTCTCTGTACCTTGTACATATATGCCATCAAGAACAATTTTAGCAATGACGTCATTGCAGCGCGTGAAACACTGCAGAGAACAAGTTATGCCTGTGCTGACCTTGAGAGTGAGCGAGCGAGTTACAAGTTAGACTCAGGTCGACAGTATTTCAGCCATATCGTGACAAGAACAAGTTTACATACATAATAAGTACACGTAGTTAACTTAAAATTCTGTCATCGAAGGACAGTAGTAAATAAGCTAGTATGTCATTCTTAAAATAGCTCACCATACCTAACAATACAATATAGAAACGGGCCTATAGATCGCTTGCAGCTGAAGGTATATAGATCCACCACATAAAAACTGACATTGGTCAAGGAATTGGCTTATGTGTGTTAAAGACCAAAAACAACTAAAATCTGCATTTGTAAATAGAAACGCCTAAACCCGATCAATATCTCAAAGATCGTGTATCCAACCCTATTCTTAATCATTAAAAGAGTCCATTGTACGATTCCGACTAAATCGGAATGTGCTTCTGAATCGCTGTCAATCAGTAATGATACCAGGTCTTTGTAAACAGGTCAGTGTATCCTGTGTCCAACAGGTGACCCCATCCAAACACACACAGGGCAAGTCAATGTTTCACCAATGAAGTAGGGGAACCTATGGTACAAATGAAAATAATGAATCGCATCTGATGATATTTTGTCACCTATGCACCAAATTTGGGAATCCCAGTCACATGTTGTGCCAAAGGTAAACCTTTCCAGGGCTTCAGTGAGGCCTTGAAGGTTGTCACAGACAATCGTAGAATGACACCGTAAGGCTAAGTGACAAATAGTTATCTCATCTTGTATAAAACCCACATTAACTCAAACCTCTTTAGGGGTGGTGGGGTAGCCTGGGCCCCGTTCCTCAAAGCGATCGTAACCCTAAGATGATCGTAACTCCCATACTTTAACATAGACTTACGACTGCCGTAGCGCTAAGATGATCGTAACTCCCATACTTTAACATAGACTTACGACTGTCGTAGCGCTAAGATGATCGTAACTCCCATACTTTAAGGAACAGGGCCCTCGTAGCGCTAAGATGATTAAAGCCCATTTTTAACATAGACTTACGACAGTCACGCAGAAGACCTGGACACGATTCGCCGAAGACCTGGGCACGATTCGTGGAAATAGGCGCTTTATAGATGGTCATTATTATCATATTACAAATCAAAACAGGGAATTGTATCGGAAAACATTTTGGTCACTGATGCACTTACAAATGTCTTCAACATAAAACCATTTAAAAGTTGTACTGAGGCCTTGAATGCTGAAACATTGAACAAGAACAGAATGACTGCCTTTGCAATTTTGACATATTTGTTTTAAATTTAAACTCTTTTAGATTTATTTAGGACGCAGGTATTCAGTTGCCATGCGAACAAAACAAGTGTTTGTGTCAAATTAGGAAAGTTTGGCACTTTTTCAAAGTACTTGCTCTGGAAATCAAGAATGGGCTTAGCAAACAGTATCCGCACAGGGAGTTAAACTCGGGTAATCGACAAAACAATCGAAAACTTTAATTACCGCATCGCCCCTTTAGAAGAGTGTTTTTCTTGAGACGATTTTTAACTGTCGACTTTAAGATGTCAGAGAACACAAGGAGCGCATACACGGTAGACAACATGCTGTTTCTCACCGATATCCCGTGTCGTTTTTAATTTATTTAAAGGTATTAGAATGAAAAAGAATACTTTAAAGTGCGCATGATTAGACATTTAATTTCATAAATCAGAAAGCAATTACTCGTTTTCTATTTTCCAAATGAATATTTGTGTCCCCCCGACAATAATCGCTAGGTAATCCCATTGCATGTTTCGCATAATGGCATGAAAATGACAGATCAAAAGAAAAATGCACTAATCTTTTCAGCTTCGCCCTCCAAACCTTTTGACATGCAAAATAGATGCACGTGCTATGATGCCAACCCCCAAAGGACACAACAAAGGAAATGTTAAATATAGGATCGGTAAACGAAAGCGAATTTAGATCCATATCTCAAAGAAAGTGTATCCAATCCCAATTTTAGATCCACCTGTCAGCTGTACATGGGTGAAGATGATGAAATAGCTGCGTAAGATTTATGGTAGTTGAAGGTAGGGGAGGGAAGAGGGGTGAGGGATAGGGTGGGGTTGATGGTCTGGAGGGGGGGGGGGGGTGGTACAGAGGGTGAGAGACTTGTTTATTGCAGTTTTTTGGTTAGAATTCGTAATTGTGTGAGTAAGGGATCTGCTTGTTCAACAGAAAGTAGAGCAAAGTGAACATTTGGGCAGCATAAGGACAAAACGACAAGGGACAGTGATGGGATCGGCTGGGCATGAGGCAAAGGTAAAATAACTAAATAACCAAAATACAGTTAACAAGCAAGTGAAGGTGGGTCTTTGTACATTTGGTTTGGGAGTGGGACGATTAGGATAACGCACGGTAGGTTTAAAGTAGAAGAGGTTGAGGTCGAGGCCCGTGGAGTCACCGTTCCGACAAAGCTGTGCGATCTGGGTGGCAGAATCTCCAGCCATAACGACTGATATCTTTGTGCTAAAAACACGAAAGGTATAAACGTATAGCTACTTTACCGTACCCAGTGAACCTGCATAGTGTTTGATCTGGGAACGACACCAGCGGGTGGCCTCGCAGTGTCGGGGGGAATTTCATAAACTACCTCAGGTTTTGTCATTCTCCACTCACACATGCATGTATTGGGGATATGAGCTTCTGTAGGCCGATGCTCTGGTCCTAATTGTCCATTCACAATCGTATAAACAGCCGGTGTGTTTCCTCGTTGCGTTTGACGTTGCGCTTCTATCACACTCATGGGACTTCATCCGTCAAGTGCACTCGTAATTGAATGGGATGGGTTCATCGCGCTTCTTTTCGTCACGAATAATGACTGAATATTATGATTATTTTTTTCTTTTCTCTTCAGTTTCCCTTTCCTTGGGTTCACTGATGCGGTGAGCCATCAAGATTTCCACCAAATAAATGGGTTTCACTGCACGCGTCGGAGCGGCTTCTACGACGTGACACTGCTCACTTTGTCGCTTGTTCGGGGTTAATCCTGAGATTACGAGGGCTCAATGGTAGGTTCTGTAAGGAATTATAAGCTTTTCCTATGACGGATAGGCCCCAAGAAATTGAGATCAGCTCCCTGTTAACGTGTAATGATGTCGGGTGGAGATGACAAGGGTTCAGGAATGTTATCGTGTTTTTATCGGCAAAGTTACCTCACAGGAGAATTCAGCCAGAACAGATTAAGTTTTAATTTGAAGTCAACCGAATTTTCATTTAATTTGGAAACCGATTTTAGGTGTGTCTGAAAGTATCCATTAGTGTAGGTGTTTCAGTGCATACATTGCAGTTTATAAGAAGAATGTTTACTCTATTGTCTATGATTTGGGCACTCTGTCCGTATTAACCAGGTTCATTAAAAATGAATCAAAATGCGGACTGTTGTCTCTACAAATACATTGGTGATATAATTAAACACTGACGTGAATACCCAGTAACAGCATTATTCAAATGGAAAGCGGTTAAATACTGTTTTTATTATTATATATCGGTAATACAACAGACCCCGTTAATCCAGACGCTATAGTTTACACTGAATTCGTCCGTACTAACAGATGTCCGGATAAACGAATCAATGACAACGAATATGTATCTTATGGAGTAATGTAAACTTCCGTCAAAGAATCTTCCGGAAATTGAATGTCCTGATTATGGGAGTCCGGAATAAACAGGTTTATATGTATCATGAACTAACAATTCCAAATATAATACTGAAAACCCCAGATAAAAATCATTATTTATTCTTCAGCAAAATGATACAGGCTAACAGTTCACATTGTATAAACTACACTACAACATTTTGATGAAATGGCACTTTGTTCATTTGAGTCAACGTATTACAACAATCACATAAGTTAGTAAACATATAAGTAAACATGTGAATATTTCATAAAGTCATATGCTATTCTTTCACAGGTACATGTTTCCTTTCTGTAAGTAACGTGACAAGGGAGACAACCATGCTGTGTCAAGCTAGTTTTGTAAATGAATTCAAATCCGCAGTAATATTTGCCATGGCTTTGTGTATGGGGCATGGTAGCCTTGCTCAAAGGCTTTACTGAATGCTAAGCCTGTGGATGTATAGTAATTTATTCCTTTAAGGAGGCAGGTCTAGATAAGCGTAAATTATAGGACGCCAGTCAAGCGTAAATTATTACTATTTACATTTTCAGGAATTTTTATTTAAACTATTAATTATTGTCTAGGGGCATGGTGACCGCGTGTGTTGAGATTTGGTCCGATATGAACAGCATTTCAGTTATTCCACGTCAGTTAAAAGTCTGGGGAATATCCAAAGTCAAGATGCCAAAGTCGATCACTTAAGATGGGTTGTCAAAATCGCAATACTCCAACGACATTATAACGGACTACCTAATAGGGTCATGACCTACACAGGCCAGTGATTGATATTAGAGCACCAATCCACGCCGTAGGGGTACATGTTGTCAACTTAGACACCGAATCTGAACACGATCCAATTTTTCGCTTTTAAGGACAAGGATTGGTAGTTGGAACAATCCCAGAATCCCCTCGAATATAGTGCTGACGAATCCAGATAATCAGGGCGAATCTCAGTAACCAAGGGACACAACTCAACATACCATGGCAACCACCACTAGGATCCCCTGGCCACGCTTGTGGAACCGATATACATTTACAAAGCAGCACATAAGGCAAAACATAACATTGATTCATATGAATATTCATCTTACGTGTAAATTAAGGTATTGTTGACACATTTTACAGGAGAATATGAAAAAACAAAGCACATTGTGTTGAACAAATATCATCGCAAACAGAGCGACGAATCAAGTAGTGTTGTTTTATACCTACCCTTAAATATGTTGTTTTTTTCTTAAGGAGAATAGATATATCTGTATGCGAAACTAGCACCAAACAGTTTCCATTAAACTTAAGTTAACCTGAGACCAAATTTCAAGATCGGCATTTTGAGCAACAGTCATATGACATAATTATGCAATAGGAAATATACGGAAATGCCATATGTATAGCTATATATAAATACACATAAACTTTAACTAGAGGATATGTCTACAAGTAGTAAGCAAATATTCAAAACCAATACATCTTTCCCTTAAATAGGATGGCTGTCAATTTAAGCTGTGTGTATTCTATATTATCGTTGTTCTCGAAATCTTTACGCTTTAAGACAAATTATGATAAATCCTTAATTGACAGCACTGACATAGTCTTTTATGACGAGAAGCGGCGATGGAACCTAATGGTTAAAGCGCCCGCTCGTCACGCCGAGGACCCGAGTTCGATTCCCTACATGGGTACAATGTGTGGAGCCCATTTCTGGTGTCCCCCGCCGTGATATTGCTGGAATATTGCTAACAGCGGCGTTAAACCATACTGGCTTTTGTGACGACTATCATGTGTGGTCCAGCTTAAGGACGAATTTCCCTGCAGGTGTATAAAGATGACGAATCAATGTCCGGAATCTGTACAAAAGTTGATATAGTACACATCAGGATTCCGAATTAATCGCACTTGTTTTAAGACTATCTGGTGTTACCCAAAATCTGTAACATGGTTGTAACATGCTTGCTATGTACAGCATGTTTAGAGCCATTGAAAAGCAAGTCATTCATGTCTTAACGTTTGCCTCAAATGTCATGGTTATATTGCAATGAAAGACTCATCGTAATCGTCGAATATTCATCTCACAACAGAAATGTTGTGACACATCTTTGCATAACTGTCATTGGCATTGATAGCCAACACTTGAGATATATTTACATGCAATAACCTTTCGTTCAGGCTATTCGTGTATCGCGGTGCTATTGATAAAGCTACGTCCTGGTGTGTCATTGATGCAATAAGGACCTCTTTCATCACGGCCCCAAATAACAATGGTCGTTGTATATATACAGCCAGTGATTCATTTTTGCGTCATGGACATATCATTATTCATCGGTACCTCATGTGTTGACCATTGATAATAACAAACCGTACATGAGTCGGATGCAACATGCACCATTTTACACGAGTGTGTTGCACCGTCTTCAACATTTTACACGAATCGGATGCAATATGTGCAACATTTTACACGAGCGTGTTGCACCATCTGCAACATTTGACTCAAGTGTTGCACCCTCTGCAATATTTTATACGAATCGTATGCAACATTTTACACGAGTCTGTTGCACCCTCTGCAACATATTTACACGAATCGGATGCAGCATGTGCAACATTTTACACGAGTTACTTGAACCCTCTGCAACATTTGACACGATTCTGCTCAACCCTCTTCAACATTTTGCACGAGTTTGTTGCAACAACGGCAACATTTTACACGATTCTGTTCAACCATCTGCAACATTGTGCAAGAGCCCCTTGAGCCCAAAGCTAGGTCTGCGTCCTACGAGAAAAAACATACTAGTTTTTGTCCTCTTCCTGAACCAACTGAATCCAACGTCGACAACTAGTCTTCTCTGATGTCACATCCTTCATTTCTTAAAGATAATCAGAACAGTTTGAGGAGAAACCACGGCCATGTCATGAAACTAGTTTCAGATGTTTTACAATAAAGACACAGATTCCACTATGGCTGGTAACCCATACTTCGTATTCATCCACAAAGGGAAACTGTCAGTATATACACAACTACCATTGTCGTAACAGATGGCCCAGACAATGCTAATTTGACCCCGGATGGGCAAGTTTTGGTCGTGCTTCACAGACATAGTGTACAGTCTATTAGCTCGGTGAGATCGTGGATAAATATCTTTGCGATGATCTGTACAATCTGGCAGATTAAATGGATGTAGATGAGCGCGAGTTTGCAACCCCTCCGCTGCTATGGAAACCACTATCTGATGATAGTTCTGCCCTTTCTGAAAGAAATAACAATAACGTCAACATGTGCATAGCGGACACAATTAGGTCACAGGCATACGTAATGATTGTAACTATCCTTGAAATGCATCAACTCAATTACAAAATATAACTGTGCAAAAAATAACATTCATTAAGTTTCGAACTCGGTTCATGGCTTTTCGAAATTGTCTCGCTTGTGAAAGAGTTATGTGCCTTTGGTGTTGGCTGAAAATATTTTACTGACGCTTGTCAATGTTTCTCACTTTTGATCTTGACGTCATCATTGCTGTTCTGTGAACTATTTGTCGACGCCATCGAGTGTTTCACTGTGTTGTTTGAGACAGGGGTCGTGCAGCCTGAAGTTAAAAAATATGGTGAATCTTCATCCTCCAGAAAATAGATAAAACAAATGCAAAACAAACAAATGAAAATTGGTTGTATATGATGAAACGGAAGTGTGTTTAATATACGAGCATGGTGCAGCTACGATTTAAGATTAAGTCCACCTAACAACCACATGTAATGACCTAATATTGTATCCACCAATACATATTACGGTAGCTTGTTTTCACTTTCTTAATGCTTTTTAAAATAGTTCCACAGATCGCCGCCATATAGCTGGAACATTGCTGAGTGCGGCGTTAAACAACAAACCAACCAACCAATCCACAGATTGAGGAAAAATTAGGTTAATGATTCAAAAGACTGTTACAGAAGTTCAATTTACATCACAGACAGTAGTGAAATTGACAAAATAGCTACACAAACAACGAGGAGGCGGTTTAACGCATAAACAAAGTGAGTCGCACGTAAAATCCCTCATACACATCCACAAACACGGTGAGAAAACGGGTGTGAGTGTGTTAACCTTTTGAGAACTGTGATAAAAACATCCAAGAGCACATTTAAATCTGCTTTATGGCTCTGCCTCTCCCACAAGCCATGCATAGGGTTCTTTAACACTGAGGTCATGCGCTGTACACACCACCCCAATAAACAAAAGCGATTAAACCCTCCCCCTGTTTAAGAGAAACCTCAGAGCAGAGTCGATGAAACAATGCAACGAGGAGTGTAACATGAAGTACTTTACACTCTGTGTTAACATTAGTGACGATGATGAACATGCTTTTCTTTTCAGCGGCATGAAAACAGAACCACACAACACAAATTTCTTATTAGAATACCATCACCACAAAAATAAATAAAAATAAATTCAATTAGGGTGTTATACACAGACAATAAAAAATGCTTTCAATGTCACCTGGGCTAGTTTTCATGCGAGCTGGAGGATAAATACAAAGACCAATTATATAGAATTACACATCGCCTTATAATTCATCATGCCCTGCTCTTCTATCATAACAAGTATGCCACGTCAAACAAATGTAGATTTACTGACCTGGTTTAAATGTTAATAATGTTACTTGATCCTGATCGTTCGTTTTATCCACATGATATACCGTTCTTTCCACTGAAATGATTTTAAAATTGTCACTTTGTCGAGCCTGTTATGACATGTGAAACATTTCTAAAAAAGGAATTAAGCCATCAGGATTGCTATCTACGTTATGGAACAGCATAAGCGTTAGATTACGGCGATGTACCTTAATAAAGCATGGTAAAAAAGGATGGTTCGTCTTGATTTGCTGGTCAGTGACACCCAGGTACATTCTCACGTTGGAGATCTTAAGGCGTTGTGTATAAACAGGTGTCCGGTTGAAGAAAGGACCGGATGAATTTCTTTGAGAGTCATACTGACTGTTGCATTTACCTCAAGAGAAGTGAACTAAATATTTCCTTGTGATTCAAAACTGAATTTGTTTTAAAGGCAATGAAGAAGACGAAGGGTGATAAAAAGCGGCGTCAAAGCAGAGTCGTCTAAAAATGAGCAGTGAACAGGTTGTCCAGAAAACATATTGTCAAAACAGTCTGATCTACAAAATAGAATTGTCAAAGCAACGAAGTCTATACAACATGCATATCCAAGCGTTCTAGTCATGGCGACAATGGAACTAGTCAAGGGAAATGCCTACTTCTGTGAATTTACTGAAATCGTTTTTCATAAAGTGTGGTACCATATGCTGTATTTAGTTTGAAATGATTGAATTATGAAAACAACTGTCTGCTCATTTTCTGTATTTCCACGAACGCATTTATAAACTCATTCGTTATAAGATTATGTTTAGGAGAAGCATTTATACAGGCTAATTGAGCCTGTTTGCTGATCCTTTTTCCTTTTATATTCATTATTCTTCATTGCATATTACATGTGTTTCGGGAAATATACTGTTTAAATCAATTTACTGAAATGGGTAAGCTGAAAACAATTTCTAATTACAATTATATACCGGACAAAAATAGTTAGGGATATATGCAAATTTTGAAATTATGAATAATGATCTATTTATTCATTGTCACACTGATGAAATATCAATCATAAAAATACCAATATCCCTAACTTATTTTGTCCAGTATATATGTATTAGAAAACAAATAAGAACAACAAGAAAACTAGGACATCGGGGCAGGGGTGTGTGAGAGGAGGAAGTAAAAAGACATGGTTTGTGTAGAGCGGAAACGTATACCCAATATTCAAAAGGGTGGGTCCTAAACCAAATGATTTTGTCATTAAAACGGTAAGATGGAATTACCGTCGTGTTTGGCGATCACCGCACTGCGGCAGTGGTTGGAAGGCTCAAAATCCTCATGTACAAAGTGCAGAGATGTTGGGGCATCATTTGATTTTGTCGTTATATTTGTTTTACAACTGATCAGAACACGCGTACACTTCTACAGAAACGGATGTAACGAACTTATGGATACAACTTATTACAAAGATCCCAACCACTATACTATATACGGAATTCACAGGATTCTGTAGAAAGAACGATCGAACTGATTTCTCTACCTTAAGAGACCTTGAAATAAACATTCTCTTACGCAATAAAGAACAGGGTCCCGTTTCACAAAGATATCGTAGCGCTACGACTGTCGTAAGTGTATGTTACAGTATAGGAGGTACGACAGTCGTAGCGCAACGATAGCTTCGTGAGACGGGACCCTGGGCCTAGAGTTTCGAAGCTCTCTTAGTGCTAAGATAGTCGCAACTTAATGTTAAAGTATGGCACTTACGACTATCTTAGCGCTAAGAGAGCTTCGAAAATCTACGCCCTGGTCATTCTCACATAGAGATGGTCACATCATGCTGAAAGCAGTTAAAAGTGGTACTTGATGTTAACCTGCCTAGCATGCATTATTAAGAACTGGTCGTCTCTAAATCGGTATACATGCTAGTTGTATGTTCATATCTGTGATACTCTAGTATTTTTACTGTCCATCGTCGACAGGTTTAATTCTTGACAATGTTTTCATTTTTGTATTATATAAATTGCCTTCGTCACGATATGGCTGAGATATTGCCGATATGACGTTAAATATTAACTCACTCACTCACTCACTCTAAATCGGTATAATGGGTCTCCAATATAATGTCGATATAATGAAGCGAGGTATTAATGTTAACGTGCGGCATAGTAACTCAGCGGGATTTGACGATAACAACTCATTAGCCTGGACTACTACAAGCAGACACACATAAACATGTAGGTCGCGATGTATGTACAACTTTAAATGCTGCACCTCACACAATGGCAGTCGCCATCAGCCGCTAATCAAACAACCGGCATGCCGTAATCCCATTACCGTTACAGTAACATACAGATTAATCAATTTGTGTCAATTTAACTTGACAGTAAATCAATACTCATACCAACCATAATTAGTTTATTATATTAATTTCCTTCTCAGGTATATACCATTATTTCTTAGCGAGAGTGTTGTTTGATCCGAACCAGTCAAAAAACGTAGCAATATCACATCGGCTAGTTAATTTATCTGATAATACATGGCATTAGCCCTAATTGTTAACACGTGTAGAAACATGAGAGACGTTTCACTAATAAATGAATCGGAAGAAACTACCAGGGGGGATATCGAATCAGAAGGGACATACATTCAAGGAATTAAAGAGAGCAACAATGTATTTTATAACTCTAATCACCATCTCAGGTAACAGTAGCTAACACATTATCAGTCGTAAAATGTTTCAAGATATTATTCATGATCAGTAATGATCATATATGTTCCTATTATCATAATATTAGTCTGTGTCACAGTCCCCGAACCTCATTATTTTCCCTTCTGCGAAAACCTTTCTGCTATTCTAAAGCCCTAAATGAAGCAAATCTCAGGTTCTCAACCTCCCTCCTCACTGGTCTCCTTTTCAATATAAAAAGGAATTGTTTGTTTCTATCAAAATTACATATATTCAGAGACTACCCGCTAGTCTGTCATATTATGTACATTATTCTGACATCCTATTATATACCCAAGTAAACTTAGGATAGTGATACAGGAGTGCAAGACGGATAACGTCATCAAATTCCGTATTGCACCCCAGATTCCGTACTGAACCCCTGCCGGTTCTACTTATTAAGTAACAGATTATTGCAAGATAAGAGGGTATATAATAAATATATAACGTCATACTACAGTAACGTCATTTGGATGTTTGTAGATGTCATGGCATGGCATGACTCGAAGATGTCATGGGAGCAGAGAAACAATTCGTTCTTCGAACTCGTTGTGTCTCTGCTCCCATGACATCTTCTCGTTCAATACTAAACATCCAAATGCACTAGTATGACGTTCTATATATGTACGCGCTATGTCCCAACACTATCGAGGGCATTATTAACCTGACCAGTACTAGATGTTGCACTAGGACGTGGGACTTTGAGCCAACCCAATAGGTCATGATCTGGAACATCAAGCATTAGAGTGTCACCTTTCACCCTTGAAAATAACAGCAAGCATTGGCTTTGTATCATACATCGTATGCATAACAGATCCAAGTAAAGACTATAGTGCTATTATGGAACTGCGTCTGTAGTGGATATACCACTCATGCTTAGCTTGGCTCAGGCAATAGGAGGATATATGTTTATACACAAATACCCCTTGTTAGTGTCTTCTATTCGGACAGCACTACTATATGCAATAGAATACAAGCGAGAAGGAAGCATCCTTGTGGGTAGAAAACTAGTTTGAAAGCTGACGCTGATTTTTAGAAAGCTCAAATGTCACGGAAGAATATTTTGTTGATATAGTATAAACTGACATTTTTAATGAATTTAATATTCATATTATTTTCTTTATATTGATTACATATCAAACACGATAACGTGTTAGAATCTTAATATTCAAGTTGGATTTTAGCGATCGCAAATACCATTCGTGATCCCGAGCTTCAAACTTACCTTTGCTTGAAGAACGTTCTCCCGATTTTTCGTCCATAGTTTCGCAACATGGTAACTTTCGTCTCCACGCCGTAAGTGCATCCTTCTTAAATATGCAGTAGAATATGAAAATAAACAGCCCCTGGAGGGAATTTGTAATGGCAAACAGGTAGTAGAAGACTATGCTGGCACGGTCAATGGCAAAGACCGCAAACACCCAGGTGAGGCCAAGAAGGATGACCACACCCACTGCCCCCCGCAGCTGTGTCATAGTGCTGGTGTTGTCCGACTTGTTCAACTTCCTGCTGGACAGACCAAGAATCTGGCGCAATACCAGACCAAAGGCGGCGAAGTTGATCAGCAAGATCAGGGCGACTGGAGCAAGGAATGCTGCGTAGAAGGCCGGGTTCCTGATCCAGCAGCTGGAGACAGAAGATGGTACTATCACAGACCACTTTACATACAATCATAGACCACTTTACATACAAATATAGACCACTTCACATACAATCACAGAACGCTTAAGATACAATCACAGACCGCTTTACATACAATCACAGACCGCTTTACACACAATCATAGACCACTTTACACACAATCACAGACCACTTTACAAACAATCACAGACCACTTTACATACAATCACAGACCTCTTTACACACAGTCACAGACCAATTTACATACAATAACAGACCTCTTTACACAATCACAGACACTTTTACACACAATCACAGACCACTTTACATACAATCACAGACCTCTTTACACACAATCACAGACCACTTTACATACAATCACAGACCACTTTACACACAGTCACAGACCACTTTACATACAATCACAGACCTCTTTACATACAATCACAGACCACTTTACATACAATCACAGACCACTTTACACACAATCACAGACCACTTTACATACAATCACAGACCTCTTTACACACAGTCACAGACCACTTTACATGCAATCACAGACAAATTTACATACATCACAGACCACTTTACACACAATCACAGACCACTTTACATACAATCATAGACCACTTTACATACAATCACAGACCACTTTACATACAATCACAGACCACTTTACACACAATCACAGACCAATTTACATACAATCACAGACCACTTTACATACAATCACAGACCACTTTACATACAATCATAGACCACTTTACATACAATCATAGACCACTTTACATACAATCACAGACCACTTTACACACAATCACAGACCACTTTACATACAATCATAGACCACTTTACATACAATCACAGACCTCTTTACACACAGTCACAGACCACTTTACATACAATCACAGGCCTCTTTACACACAATCACAGACCACTTTACATACAATCATAGACCACTTTACATACAATCACAGACCTCTTTACATACAATCACAGACCACTTTACATACAATCACAGACCACTTTACACACAGTCACAGACCACTTTACATACAATCACAGACCTCTTTACACACAATCACAGACCACTTTGCATACAATCACAGACCGCTTTACATACAATCACAGACCACTTTACACACAATCACAGACCACTTTACATACAATCATAGACCACTTTACATACAATCACAGACCTCCTTACATACAATCATAGACCACTTGACATACAATCATAGACCACTTTACGTACAATCACAGACCACTTTACACACAATCACAGACCACTTTACATACAATCATAGACCACTTTACATACAATCACAGACCTCTTTACACACAATCACAGACCACTTTACATACAATCACAGGCCTCTTTACACACAATCACAGACCACTTTACATACAATCATAGACCGCTTTACATACAATCACAGACCTCTTTACACACAGTCACAGACCACTTTACATACAATCACAGGCCTCTTTACATACAATCACAGACCACTTTACACACAATCACAGACCACATTACACACAGTCACAGACCACTTTGCATACAATCACAGACCTCTTTACACACAATCACAGACCACTTGATATACAATCATAGACCACTTTACATACAATCACAGACATCTTTACACACAGTCACAGACTACTTTACACAAAGTCACAGACCACTTTACATACAATCACAGACCACTTTACATACAATCATAGACCACTTTACACACAATCACAGACCACTTTACACACAATCACAGACCACTTTACATACAATCACAGACCTCTTTACACACAATCACAGACCACTTTACATACAATCACAGACCACTTTACACACAATCACAGACCACTTTACATACAATCATAGACCACTTTACATACAATCACAGACCTCTTTACATACAGTCACAGACCACTTTACATACAATCACAGACCACTTTACACACAATCACAGACCACTTTACATACAATCACAGACCACTTTACATACAGTCACAGACCACTTTACATACAATCATAGACCACTTTACACACAGTCACAGACCACTTTACACACAATCACAGACCACTTTACATACAATCATAGACCACTTTACATACAATCATAGACCACTTTACACACAGTCACAGGCCTCTTTACATACAATCACAGGCCTCTTTACATACAATGACAGGCCTCTTTATATGCAATCACGGACCTCTTTACACACACAGTCACAGACCACTTTACATACAATCACAGGCCTCTTTACATGCAATCATAGACCACTTTACATACAATCACAGACCTCTTTACACACAATCACAGACCACTTTACATACAATCACAGACCACTTTACATACAATCACAGACCACTTTACACACAATCACAGACCACTTTACATACAATCATAGACCACTTTACACACAATCACAGACCACTTTACATACAATCACAGACCACTTTACATACAATCACAGACCACTTTACACACAATCACAGACCTGTTTACACAGTCACAGACCACATTACATACAGTCACAGGCTTCTTTACATGCAATCACAGACCACTAAACATGCAATCAGAGACCACTTTACACACAATCACAGACCTCTTTACACACAGTCACAGACCACTTTACACACAATCACAGACCACCTTAAACACATTTTGCTATATTTTGTTTGTTGATTAACGCTGCACTCAGCAATATTCCAGCTGTATGGCGTCGGTTCTTACATAATCGAGTCTGGACCAGACAATCCAGTGATCAACATCACTAGCATCGATCTGCGCAATCTGGATACGATGACAAGTGTCAACCATGTCAGCGAGCCTGACCACTCAATCCCGTTAGTCGCCTCTTACGACACGTGTTCGATTCCCCACATGGGTAGAATGTGTGAAGCCCATTTCTGGTGTCCCCCGTCGTGATATTGCTGGAATATTGATATACGCGGTGTACAACTAAACCTACTCACTCTTACGATAAGCACGGGTTGCAGAGACCAGTTCTAACCGGATCTTCCCGGATTCGCTATAACTAAGCTTTCAGGATGATAAATGGGTAACTTTACGTATGTGTACAAATTAATGGTTAAAGACACATGTCTGGAGTTGCTGTATGTGTTTCTTCCAGAATTTATTAAAGACTTGGTTGGACGGGTCTGTTCATAATGATTATGCTATCTTGTACCGCATGCATGCCACTAACTTACATTCCGGAAGCAAGCTCCCCATAGTTCTCCGTCGCGTTGATCCCAAGGGTGATCGCTACCACTACAAGGGGGAAGGCCTGTATCATGGAACACAACAAAGAGAATCATTTAACAACATTGAATTATTAACCGCTCTCTTCTGTTTCCATCAATAAATGTGTCCGTACTGGACCTTTGCAAAACAGGTGCCTGTCAGTAAATAATGACATAACAGAACACAAAAACAAGCTTCATCTCTAAGAACAACATTCATGGTTTGCTCAGTATTGTCCTGGACTAGAATGCCAAGATTTTGACATCTATTGGAAGTCAGTTTAAACTGTTACAATCGTTAATAAAATAAAAAATGGTCATGTTTGCGGGACATGATTGAGAAGGTTGATTGGGAGAGTGAAATGTGCTTAAGTGAATGTTAAGAAAATGAGGCAGATTACTGGGCAACAGACCACACACACGAGGAACGGAGCCCAGGTTACATACTGGCTGAACCCTTTGGTTGGTTGATTGGTTGACTGGTTGGTTGGTTGGTTGGTTGTTTAACGCCGCACTCAGCAATATTCCAGCTATATGGCGGCGGCCTGTATACAATCGAGTCTGGACCAGACAATCCAGTGATCAACAACATGAGCATCGATCTAGGCAGTTTGGATACGATGACATGTGTCACCCAAGCCAGCGAGCCTGACCACCCGAACCCGTTATTCTCTTACAACAAGCATGGGTTGTTGAAGACCAATTCTAACCCGGATCGTCACGGGTCTGAAGCCTTTTGGCTGGACTGTGACGAGCACAGTGGGTACCTTCCCACGAAATAAAGCTGTTGTTCCGTGGAATGAACATTGTCCGTATATCCTACTGACTCATACCGACAGCATATTATGATATGTCGCGAACTCAAATCTATAGCTATGTTCACATGAACAGACGTTCAAAAGAAAGTACACATGTGGTGCTTTGGGGTCATTTTATAAAGAAAAACCAAACAACGACCGGTCGTATATATTCTGAGAAGTGCCTTGCTTGTGACTTACATGAATGTGCGATTTTCAAGATTTTCATGACAGTCCACTCACATGTAAGTCCAATCACAAGCACACATTTCAAAGTTTAACTTTTTTTTTTTTAAATAATCACAATACGCCATGTATGTTTATGCATACTCGATAATCTCCAAGGTATACGTTCCGATAAATCTCCACTGAGATTTATCGGAACATATACCCTGGAGATTATCGAGGATGGTGTTTATGTACCACTGGCTGAACCTGAACTGGATGTGCACGAACCCTGAGCAAAGGGTGACAAACAACATCGAACTTATCTTGACCTGTACATCTCAACACAATGACTCATGGACCTAAGACACACTGAAAGTGTGTGATGATTCTGTCATAAATACAAATGTCAGTCACGCCTATTTGCAGGTATAAAGAAGTGAGGCAGGCATCTGTATTGATAATATACTCACCCCAGCCAATGACACAACACTTTAGCATGAAGTTTGTGAAATATGTTTTGAAGACCACCACCAGTGCCAGATACATGTAGAAAGCCTCTACCGCCATCCATGTCAACGCCGACAGCATGAAGTAGTGCAGCAGCACCGCAACGGCCTACAAAGAAAACGCCAACAAATCCCTGATGATCAGTTTTTCCTAATAATATAAAGTTCGTCCAATTACACAGCTATATATAGGGGAGGATTATTTGTCAGTTGCAGTCACAACTGTCAGGATTCCATATTACACTTCATAATATTACAGACGAAGAAAGGGTCTTTTCTAATAGTCAAATATCTTCTGTTTCTACAGTCTAGTCAGTTTCTTTATAAGGCCTTGTCAAACAAGAGGAAAACATCATTCAGTTATGTCTTAAATTAATTTTAGAAATTATTCTTCCCAATACTGCTTGATCATTCGGTTTACAAAGGTGCGACATGGACATTGGCAGAAAGTTTGACTTAGTTTTTAAGGGTTGGATCCTCACACAGTTTTGGGTGTTATGACTAGAACTAAAGGCAATATTCAGCGTAAAACCAAATTCACTAGCTATTAAAACGCATCATTCTGAAGGCTGCTTATTGGTTGAAGCGTTCGCGTTTCAAGCTGAAAACTCGGGTTTCATTCCCCATATGGGTACAATGAGTGAAGCCCATTTCAGGTATTCACCGACGTGATATGTCTGAAATATTGATATAAACGTTGTCAAAACTTCACTCACACATTCACTCACTCCTTACCAAGGATATGATCTGGTATAAATGCGATCCATTACCTTGCATCCTATGGCGTTCTTGAAGGTGTAGTCTTGCATACCCACAAGGAATATAAAATTAGCCACAGCAAGAGCAATACACAGGTTGATTAGAATCTTAGAAGGGTTGTCCCGACGCAGTTTCCTGTTGACGAAACACATTCCAAGATGAACATACTGCAGGGGACTGCTGCTGATATTCTGTTCTGGGAAATGTTCCAGAAAACGATCTTACTGCTTCGACTGCGATAGACGTCTATAGTTAAAAAACAATAATGTTTTCGATGTTAAACATTATAATATACTAAGCAGCAAAAGAAACGTCAGTTTGGAATTTTCCTTCGCAGAAACGGATAACTGTAAACTCATTTAATATTTTGATTGTAAATTTTTGACAACATCTCCAACTTTACCTGAGCAAAGACATTCCTTCCCAAACTCAGAATGGAACCCAGGAAATGGTCTCAAAAACGCAACCTGATCCCGGAGATGGTACGGTGTTCTCCATGTTTTTCATGCAACTCATGCTGCACGTGCTGTTCACAAGGACCAGCCCTATAAAATGCACCCCAAACCTGGTTGAAACATTCACATTACAACGTCAGCAGGATGCCGCGACTCACGACAGCTCAGAGGAACCAGGCGCTAGGAAGACTTGAAGCTGGCCACACTGCACAAGCCGTCTGCCAAGCACTTCCAGGTCAACGTTCGGACCATCTACAGGTTGCAGCAACGTTTCCGGGCCATCAACACCAAAAAATGATCGCCACCGTACTGGCAAACCAAGGGTGACAACAAGACGACAAGACCGCCATGTTGTGCGACAGCATGTACAGAATCCCTTCATGCAGGCATCCGAAACAGCACGCCAGACAGTGGGAACACACGGGAGACCAATCAGTACTGATACAGTATGCCGACGTCTTAACAGCGGGAACCTCCATTGCCGTAGACCTTACCGTGGACCTATCCCCAC
This sequence comes from Haliotis rubra, assembly GCF_003918875.1. Lineage (NCBI taxonomy): Eukaryota > Metazoa > Mollusca > Gastropoda > Lepetellida > Haliotidae > Haliotis > Haliotis rubra. The sequence continues at coordinate 2,475,429 of NW_025767424.1, forward strand.
CCCTCGTCTACAGTTTGCCCTACAACACCAAAACTGGCGATACAGGCAATGGAGAACTGTTCTGTTCACAGATGAGAGTCGGCACTGCTTATCAACTGCAGATGGCAGAACAAGAATATGGCGACGACGTGGCCAGCGTTACTCAGACCAATGTGTTATGGAAAGAGACTCATGGGGAGGTGCAAGCATCATGGTATGGGTGGAATAGGCCTGAACCAGAGAGTGGGTCCTGTGGTGTTCCAGAACCTTGGTCCAGGGAGAGGAGGCGGCATCACTGCGGTGCGCTACATCGACCAAGCTCTCAGACCAAACGTCATACCACATTTCGCACGTCACCGGAACAACATTTTCCAGCATGAAAACGCCCGGGCCCATACTTTCAGAGCTACACGGGAGTTCCTACAGCAGAACGGTGTCAACAGTATGCAGTGGCCAGCCCTTAGTCCTGATTTAAACCCAATTGAACATCTTTGGGATGTAATTCAGAGGAGACTGAATAATGTCATACCAAGGCCGAACACAGCCGATTTATTGCGCCAGGCCTTTCTCACAGTGTGGTTCCAGGTGCCAATGGCCTTCATCAATCGATTGGTGCACTCCATGCATAGACGCTGTGCTGCAGTTATTGCAGCTCGTGGTGGTCACACTAGATACTGAATTCAAGAGTCTGAATGGACTGCAAGCGTTCACGAAATGTCTTGAAATTCTGCTATTTTCATTGATGTGTTAAGATATTGTACAAATAAAAGGTGTTTGAGACACTTATTATGTCAATTTCTGTACTGATTTGATTACAGTGCCTATCTAAATTTGAATTCGTACTGACGTTATTTTGCTGCTGAGTATACTTCATTACAATTACATATACCTGTTGCAGCCAAAGATGCATTATCAGCGTGAAATTTAACATTTTGTCTGAGATTAAGCAAATTGTGATTACAAAATGTCATTTAGAAAGTGGTTAAATGTAACATATGTTGTATTTGGGATTACACTTTCAGATTCTAGTACTTTTAGTTGGGTTGAGTCCCATCCGGGATTCGAACCCACACCCTCAGAGTCAGGCACCTAACCGTCAGAGTCGGAAAACGCGGTGGCTGAGCAGGTTAGGCGGCTGACTTTGTGTGCTGGCGATTAGGTGCCTGACTCAGAGGGTGTGGGTTCGAATCCCGAATGGGACTCAACCCAACTAAAAGTACTAGAATCTGAAAGTGTAATCTCAAATACAACATATGTTACATTTGACCACTTTCTAAATGACAAAAGTACTAGAATCTGTACTTTAGTAAGAAAGTGTAACCCCAAATATAACATATGTTTAATATATATATATTATTTAATTAATATGCATCTGGTGGTGAAGTGCTATGCATTCTCTAAACTACACAGTGGATAATTCTGTAGTATCTATAATATGACATCACTGTGAGCTCTAATTCTCAAATCAAAACACGTACAATCATTGGAAACAACACATAATAAATTAAACCTTCTCTCATTCATTGTTGAAAAAGTTGTTATTTTCACTCGTTGCGTATCAATCTTTAAGTAAATAAGACAAATGGGACAAGAATAGACAAAATCTCTATAAAATGTCAGAAAACTTAGGTGTATAATTGCAAACGTTAATCAAAATGACAGTAAGTGAATTTCCCTCAGTTAAATTCGATGCAGCCAAGTGCTCCGCAGAAACAGGGCATACTTTATATGCACAGGGATCCGATGCCGAGTTGCTGATCGAATGCCTATAATAAATCATTTATTGCGTAATGAGTGTGTTCGAAATCAAGCATTCAAACACTTTTCTGAAAAGAATAATCCCCACGTATTCATTTTCCCTGGCAACATGCAAGTAATGATAACCAAAACATAATCGATATGTGCAACTGGCAAAATCAACAATTATTTAGTGCTGTTGATCCAATGGCCAAGGGACAGTGCTACGATTTCGCTTTTCGAGGTCCAGTTAACATTGCCGATGATCCATCTATGCCAGCCGCAGGTTCGAATCCAGTGTTTGACGTAATTATGATCCACAGACTACAGCCTGCATCGTGTTGTACATGTACTTTACCTACACTGACATACGTTGTGTAAGCTTGCAGTCTGTTTACAGCACGTGAATGCTCATGCTGTTGATCACTGGATTGTCTGGTCCAGACTCAATTATTTACAGATAGTCGCCATATAGCTGGAATATTGCTGACTGCGGCGTAAAACTAAACTCACCCACTACAGCATGTGAATAAGCATCCCTTTTCTAGCGGTGGGGTAGCCTGTTGGCTAAAGCGTTCGCTGGTCACGCCAAAGATCCAGGTTCGATTCCCCACATGGGTTCATTGTGTGAAGCCCATTTCTGGAGTCTCCCGAGGTAATATTGCTGAAATATTGCTGGCAGTGGCACAAAACTAAACTCACTCACTCTTACAAACACACATGTAATTCTTCCTTCTTTGGCCCTGAAGATCCGGGTTAGAATAATATTATTAATCTTTAGTAACCCGTGCTTGTCGTAAGAAGCGACTAACGGGATTGGCTGGTCAGGCTCGCTGACTTGGCTGATACATGTCATCGGTTCCCAATTGCGTAGATCGATGCTCATGATGTTGATCACTGGATTGTCTGGTCCAGACTCGATTATTTACACACCGCCGCTATATAGCTGGAATATTGCTGAGTGCGGCGTAAAACTAAACTCACTCACTCACATTCTTCCTTCTCTGATGAAGCTCACCTGAACATGAGGTATGTGAGCAATGTGAGCAGCAGGCACAACAGAGAGAGTCCACAGCCGATGTAGGAGATGAACGACAGGGCCACTCGGTCAGTTTCAGATATAGTAGTACCCTCTTCAAAGACATCCTGAAATATATATCACAGAGTGTATCCTGAAACGTACCTACCTATCACTGACATCTTGAAATAGCAACTTTTGAACGTACGGTGTGTTTCCTAAAACGTATCGAAATATCATTGCTATCTTCAAATAGCAACTATTGAATATACGATATTCTTCCTAAAACGTATCTCAATATCATCGACAACTGGAAATAGCAGCTATTGACAGTACGATACGTATCCTAAAAGTATGTGGATATCATTGACATCTTGAAATAGCAAACATTACAGCAACATGCCTGGGAACACCAGATAGGTTTAATGATTCTGTTTGTTTTGCAAGTGTGCAACAATAAACGTCAACCCAAGCAAACAATATGCCTCGATCATCCACCGAAAGATGTGAATTTGGCCGCTTTTAGCAATATTCCAGGCATATCAGGGCAGGAAATGGGCGTCACACAGTGGAGAAGTGAACGCTTCAACCACTAGGCCACCAGATCGTTCCGAAAAGATAGGCAACAACAACGTCTACCCGGGTATAACTTACCATAAGCAGGGCGAAGTTAGTGAGATGGTTGCAAGCACAGACTGTGTAGGTGTCCTTGACGTCTTCCTTCACCTCACAGCCATCTGTAGACCACCCTGCACCGTTGTCTCGCCAGAACACACATCGAGGGTTAACAGCGTTCTGCGAGAAAACAGTAAGAAAGTAGAGGTAATGTTTGAGATGAAACACCATCATCGGTTTATACACCGCATATAGTTTACAACCAACATTTGATGTGGAACTGGAAGGAGAAGAAGTAGAAAGCGAGTAAGTGAGTTTGGGTTTACGCCGCTTTTAGCAATATTCCAGCAATATGACGGCTGGGGACACCAAATATGAGCTTAACACATTGTACCCATGTGGGGAATCGAACTTAACTTCTCTGGTTTATATCGATTTCAATAATTGTATTTCAGCATAACTGTAGCACTAAGATTTTGTTTTTGTAAAAGCGCCATGGAGATTCACTCTTTTTTCAGATATAATGTAACTTGGATGGGTGACCCTGTGTGACAGCTTGACTCCGAGAGTTTCTAGGACTTCAGCTCTGCCCCACAACGAAGCACATGTGATACATGTGGTCTCACCTTAGGAAAGTGAGTTTGTTCAAAATTACCTCTGTTCGCCCAGCAGAAAATGGGTACCCGGTGAAATAAGTCGTGAGACTATTAACCTAGGGTTATCCGGGGTAATAATGATAAGATTGTAGACTTTGAACAGGATATCTAGCCTGGAAAAGTTAAAAATACCCTCATGATTATTATTATTATTATTATCATTATTTATAACTACAGTGTATAAACATATATCATAGATTTGCTTTCTTTTTCCCATAGTTCTGAACTGATATGATTATATCCCAATATCACACATCTTGAGATGAATTTCCATTGTTCCATATGTACGACATACATGCATTACTTCAGATCAACATATGATAATATCCTACCTTCTTAAGATGAGGTAGATGTAAGATGACGGGGTCGGTGAGGTTGGCGATGATGACGTTCGGGACACTGGCTGAGAGGATCTTGCTGTTTATCATCGTGGTCACTTTACCCTGTTCCATGTCAGTCACAGTCAAATCGCCGCTACCTTTATTCTCTACACTAGAACCACCGCTAGATGCTGGTAAAGATGGGACCACACTCCCATCACCCCCTGCTCTTCCGGTTGGATTGACACTTGGACCTTGGCGAGCCTTTTCAAAAACCTTGAGGAGAGAGGGAAGGAAATCGTATTGTCTTTAATGTATCCACACATAACCTTTATGACATAGTGTGGTCCTTTACACCAAGAATACATTGTGCATATGAAAACGACTAAATTTGTTTATTATATTGAAATGTTGATGAATATACGTATTTGGTTGAATATTGAATTCAAGGTTGACATACACAGTTAATAAGCATTAAAACATCCTCCATATTCAGATTTCAATAGCTTCACCTTGTACTGAAATGAGAACGGCTCTATTCACGTCGTTTTAGAAGTATCTTGAATAACTTCTTACGTACTTTCTATCATGATCACAATCTCGGTTAATGCATAGTTCTGGCAGGGTGAAGGACTGGATTAAAAGGAGAAATGATTTACACCACAGGGCTAACTGTATGACGTTGCCAACGTATCACATGCCATGGCTGTATTGGTGCATGTGCGTCAGTGGTGTCTGACTGGGTCTAACGTTCTGACTCCGGGATTGGTTGCTAATAAATTTCTACATAATCCTCTCCGAGATGTTCACACTGATGCCTTAGTACCAATAATGTATGAGTCCTCCTCCTGGTGGAGTAAAAAAGTTTCCACAACAGAAAGGCAATTATCATCCTTTCCCAACGTGGACATTAATCCACATGCATAGATGTTGGAGTAGAGAGTGACAGAGTGAGTTTAGTTTTACGCAGCACTCAGCAATATTCCAGCTATATGGCGGCGGTCTGTAAATAATCGAGTCTGGACCAGACAATCCAGTGATCAACATCATGAGCATCGATCTGCGCAATTGGGAACCGATGACATGTGTCAACCAAGCCAGCGAGTCTGACCACCCGATCCCGATAGTCGCCTCTTACAACAAGCATGGGTTACTGAAGGTTCATTCTAACCCGGATCTTCCCGGGTGGTTGGAGTAGAGGTACTTGGTGACATTGTAGTAGCCTATTTTGGTCATTGTCATTAGCAGAGAATACCTAGAAACTCTAAGAAATATGCTGCCTGATTGTGTATTTGATTCAAATGTATTCTGTAAGCGTGGATAGTATGCACTTGTATAGTTACCAATAATCTGTCCTAGTTTTCAACCCTTTTCAGGATATGTGATTGTACAATGTGGATGTGGGTGTCCAAGATGAACAAATGTACGACATTTAATTTTGTGTTTTGAATGTGTATGCACAAAGTGAATGTTCAGTGATGACCTTTACGAACATGCAAAACATTGTCAGCATATATCAAATTGCGATGCAACAACGCATGTTGCACCTGTTCTATATACACTCACAGTAAATAATTTATCCGTCGGATACACTGCAAATATAACTCTGTTTGCTTTCGTCATGGCCCCAGGAGGTATGGAAACAAAGAGTCCCTCGGGAAGCATGATTGTTGCCATTGCTTTGTCTTCTCGTTCAGGGTTGTTTCCCCTTCTGACCTCGACCTTTCAAACAAAAATGAAGAAAGCAAGCTCAATAACATTTTAGTGACTTTCATTAGTTAAGATCACGTTATCTTCATCTGTTTTTCTTGGGATTTTCCTTTTTAATTCTGATACATAGTTTTCCTCCGAAATGTGTGCTTTGATTTCTGTCAAACAAAAATGTATACTAAACACAACTATATTAAAGACTATACTTGTTCTTATCATGTGAATGTGAAAGGATGTGAAAACGAAAGGACGTAGGAATGCACCCTACCGTATCCCCAGTGAGCGTGCCATCGTTAGAATTCGACGAATCCGTGGTGAAAGAAACCCCAGAAAAGTTCCTAGGGTCGATGCTGACGGCTGCCACGGCAATGTTGGGTTGGACTAGGAGAAGATCCCCGTCACTCAGAGATGAAGACGTTGTCATCAAATTCACAGACGATATCAGTCTGCAAAATGATAGACATCGTATTTTTATAACTGAACGTAATAGATGTTGAGCATTAATAATACACTATGCCACATTTCAGGCTCAAAATGAGACAAAATAATGAAAATCGGACTTTGCTCGATGAGTTTAAAGCCCTAAAAAGTACCGATCTGAGCACTGGAACGAATATATTCAATTACACAGAAAACAAGACTCACTGGACCGAAGTAAGTCACCCTTAAATTTCGCTGGATGTTTAACTACCCAAAAATTAATCATGTATGAATGTACACAAGTAGACTCGGAAGTGAAGGAGAATTCTACACGAATGCAACACCTAGTTTCAAGGAGAAGATACATGCGTTTTCCAAGCAATTGTAAGGTATAGTAAATATTGTGCGGTTGCACGGGAATGCAGCCCTACCCCAAGTTTGATATATGCATTTTCAATCAGTTACAACGCATTCAACAGAATGTGTAATTACGAATACCATCCACAGTTTTAGGAGGACATGTTTGCGTGTTGATTCAGTTATATACCCTGTACCTTGTCGTTGCTTGTTTCTTCTGTTCCGCCTCCAGAAGCACCTCGCCGGGGACGACGATGATGTAGCTGACGGATGCTAGAGTGTTGTTGATGACCTCCCTGGAACTGAGAGAGCTTTCCAGCCTGGCAATCTTCTCCACAATGTTCACTGCGAAGTTCACGTCAGTTTGTGTGAAGTTGGCAGCCCTCGTGGTTATCATCTGCAACTCTTTGGAGACCTCCAGCACATTGTCTGAAAATGCGAGTTCAGCGAGTGAGTCTGTTGTTTGTGAAATCGTTTCAGCCGATTCTGACAAGGTGATCATGCTAATGTTAAGTCTCAAAGCCCACCCAAGTGAGACCATTCTTCGGTCTCTACCATCTAACGAAAAAGAAAGAATCGTTCCTTATCTTGTGAGTGGTGAGTGAGTGAGTGAGTAAGAGTTGAAAGGTGGGTAACACCGTTTTAAAGTATTTCAGTCATATCACTGAATGTCAGCTTGACGTTTGCCACTTTGGTGCAATTCCTCTGAGCAGATAGGGTGCTGAGAAAACGAACAACGTGATCGGCGGGAACCGGGATAGAATCCAGGTCGGTGTCCATCGCACCCAAGGGACGCAGCTCTGCTTAGCGAACTGCGGCAAGTAGGACAAAATGGCCCAATCAAATCGCTCATTTGAGGCGTTCAACTCACACATGGTTGTATTCTTTGTTTCTTGTCTTGGACATAATCAGCTGTTGATATAATGAACTAATCATGTAGTTCATACAAGTTCTTAGAGGGAATGTTTCAGTATATATTAACCAGACCATAGCAAATCTCGATACCCACCAGTGGTTATTGTGTCCAAAGCGAGGTCTTCTAGTCGTCTTGTGACGTTGCTAGCGAACGGACATGCTTCAAGATTGGCGTCCATCCAAATCGCCCTGTTATTAACTTTGACGCTGAAACATATTCACAACGAAGTACATGTATGCCCGAGAGCTATACAGCGGTGCCTATATAATAATGGTAAGTTTGGTTGGGAAAGAGGTAGTGGCAGATGAAGAAGAGGTGATGACCGTAACTGAAGTGATTTGTTAGAATGTAGTACAGAACCGGATAACTACGAGGTTGTAATGACAGTGGTTGTGAGTGCAACACTTAATAACACAATGTTATGTAATGTTACAATTTCAAATTCTAGTAGTTTTAGTCTGAATTCCATCCGAGATTCTAACCTTCGACTCAGGTACCTAATCGGCAGTATACGAAGTCAGCCATCTAACCTCCCACGGCTAACGACTAAATAGAAGTCTGACAAATGGCGGTCTAGATCATGGGTGGCCTAGATCTCTCTTGTGTACCCCTCTGACAGTGGAAATTGACACGGCTTCCAAGGCCGATAGCAATGAATACACAATGCCATTGAGAAAGTGGTTAAATGTAACACGTTATATTTGGGAAATTGTAATGACAAATATTGTGCATTCATAACACAAACGTAGATCGATTCTCATGGTGTTGATCACTGTATTGTCTCCAATCCAGGCACATGCAAGGGACGTTACCCTGTCCTACAAATGACATAACTCAAGAAATAGCAACACAATATAATTTCCTTATCATGACTTACCATTTTCGAAAGGCTTGAAGAAGAATGCGGCCGAGTGTCTCATGCGGACACGTGACCTGTGCCGTCTTGTCAACTAATGTCTCAGGCCACTCGAAAGAACCCTTGCTAGTTTTCTGTGTCTCGGGCTGACAGAACATTGGAGCTGAGGACAGAACACAGACCATGTCAGATGTCACACATTTTATAGTCGTCCAATTATGTTACGGGTCCTGAGATATTTCGTACCATGTTCATACACATCTGGGCGGTGGGGTAGCCTAATGGTTAAAGCGTTGGCTCGTCACGCCGAAGACCCGGGTTCGAATCCCCACATGGGCACAATGTGTGAAGCCCATTTCTGGTGTCCCCCGCCGTGATGCTGCTGGAATATTGCTAAAAGCGGCGTAAAACCAAACTCAGTCAGTCAGTCAGTCAGTCAGTCATACACATCTTTTGTAATCAGCTCGTTAAATTAGGAAATAATTTGGCTGTCCAAAGCTGGGGAGAATATAATGTGTACGAAGAGGCATTGTGTCCATGTCGGTCCTTTTTTGGTTTGTTGTGTCAACCTTTTGCAACGACGTAATTGGTCAAACTGTTCCACATCTCTGTTTATTCATGTATATTCACTTCCGGGTGAATGCGTACTCTCAATTAGTACAAAACTATGTTGCAATGAGAAAAGATGTTTGTACTTTATAGGACAATAAAGCCTATACAATGGATGTCAATACGACTTTAATCTTGTTAAAGCAACCAAGATCTAGTTCTTTATATTTATGATGTATGAGGTTGATATTTGCTAAACCTTACTCTCATTAAATGCCATTTTTATTTTATATCTTGTTGAAGTGAAAAAGCTCACAACTGTGTTTGATGAAAATATCCCTTTCCATGTTATCTATGACATTTGCCATGATGTCAACATGAACAAACGTCATGTTTACTCAAATATATTAAGGAAGATTTCTTATGAAAATGGATAGTAAAGAACATCATAAAATATTGTCCATACACTGAAGAGGCCTGACTCAATCTTTCAAAGCGAAAAACGGTATATAGCTTCCTAAGGAAAAGCAAAGCAAATATCTTTTGCTTACAACATGTACATTTTACAAAGGATCAAGAGCCACTCATAAGACAGCAATGCGATTATAATGAAATTTACATAAGCCATTGCAAAAGGACTGCAAAAGGGCCAGCAATTTTGTTCAGTGATAATTTTGAATTTGAAATTAAGAATGTAAGGAGGGAAATTCTGTAGGCTTAAGTGTTATGATAAGTGATTGTAAGTATACTGTTATAAATATATATGGACCAAATACAGATAAACCAGATTTGGAAAATGACAAGATAAGCATGTGTGGTAAATGGAACTTAGTGTTGATGCTGATATAGATATAATTATCAATATTAGCCAGACAGGAAAAACTTCACTTAGTTCAAAATGAAAAGAAAAAACGATCAATATTAGAAGATATCAATGAACTTGGAAGAACTAGAAAAACAAAAATCTCAGAGAGCCTTTATTAGATCTGAAGCAAAATGGAACGAGCATGGAGAAAAAAACAAGTCAATATATTTCACACCTGGAATATCGAAATGTTCTAAATAAATCCATACAATAATTGCATAAAAGTGATGGGAAAATATTGAAAGGCCAAAAAAGATATTAGAAGAAACAAAACATTACTACAAAAAGATGTATACAATCAGTGAATGTGGATAGGTTAGTTTGGAAACTGTATCTTCTGAATTCGATGTGAAAACCAAAAAGGCTTTGTGGAAGGGAGACATCTAGGGGAAATAACAAGACTGATTTATGATTTAATGGACTATGCAGAAACCTATAAACAATATGGCTTACTTTCAGTGATCGGCTTCGAAAAAGCCTCCGATTCTGTGGATAGAAAATTCATGCAGAATGACTTAAAACGAAATTATGGCCAGAGTATTCAAAATTGGATTACAGTACTTTTGATGGGGCTGAATCTAGTGTTTTAGTAAATGGATATGGAAGTTCCTTCTTTCCAATAACAAGAGGTTGTCGCCAGGGGGATCCAGTATCTCCTTATTTCTTTATTCTGTGTGATTCTTGCACTACTTATTAGAAAAGATAAAAATATTAAGAGTGTAAGTATGGGCAATATTATATAGAACATATTTTAGAGCAATTTGCAGATGACACTATCTTAACCCTAGATGGATCAGAAAAGTGACTACAAGCAGTTTTTAACATTTTAAGTTTTGTTTGCAAGATTTTCAGGACTCAAAGTGAATGCTGAAAAGACCAAATTATTTGGATTGGTTCTCCCCCAAAACAATCTCAGATAAAACTATGCAAGCATATAAATTAAGACTGGAACCAGACAAAATTTAGACCTAGAAAATATGCAAGACCTGAATTATGAAAATAACTCATTTCAATTGAGAAGTAATGAGAATGTGGTCAAGTAGAAATTTAACTCCTGTGGGAAGAATGTTCTTTTCAAATCTTTGCTACTTCCGAAACTAAATCACTTGTTTAGCATCTTACCAAATCCATCTATTCCAACCACAGACAAGTTCCCCCAAACATATTTCGCCTTTATTTGAAAAGGGAAAAGAAATAAGATAAGGAGAAGCACAATGAAAAAACAATTTCAATTTGAGGAATAGGTGCACCAGACATACAAAATACTATCTCTGATCAAAAATTTAACTGGATAAGGAAAATAATACAAAATCCACAAAAATATAAATACATAATAGAAAGATGTCTTCCATCAACTGACAGTGTTTGGTTGGCAGAACAAGTCTTTATAAAGACAAATGTTTTACCATATGTCTCAAATCTATTTTTGAGAGATGTACTACAAGGTGGGGCTGACAGATTCAGGGATTCAGCAATCTGGTTGAATTACAGACCAAGTTTGATATGAAAGTGGACTATTTAAGATTCCAGGGTTTGCGAGTCTCAGTTTATGACTATAGATAAAAACATGTAAAACATAATTCACAGACACAGGAATGTCTTTTTTATTCTTTAATTGTTTGAAGCTTGGAAAACTGAAAAGGCAGTAATCATTTTGCAAGAATTGCACAAAAGTGATGGGAAAATATTGAAAGGCCAAAAAAGATATTAGAAGAAACAAAACATTACTACAAAAAGATGTATACAATCAGTGAATGTGGATAGGTTAGTTTGGAAACTGTATCTTCTGAATTCGATGTGAAAACCAAAAGGCTTTGTGGAAGGGAGACATCTAGGGAAATAACAAGACTGATTTATGATTTAATGGACTATGCAGAAACCTATAAACAATGTGGCTTACTTTCAGTGATCGGCTTCGAAAAAGCCTCCGATTCTGTGGATAGAAAATTCATGCAGAATGACTTAAAACGAAATTATGGCCAGAGTATTCAAAATTGGATTACAGTACTTTTTGATGGGGCTGAATCTAGTGTTTTAGTAAATGGATATGGAAGTTCCTTCTTTCCAATAACAAGAGGTTGTCGCCAGGGGGATCCAGTATCTCCTTATTTCTTTATTCTGTGTGATTCTTGCACTACTTATTAGAAAAGATAAAAATATTAAGAGTGTAAGTATGGGCAATATTATATAGAACATATTTTAGAGCAATTTGCAGATGACACTATCTTAACCCTAGATGGATCAGAAAAGTGACTACAAGCAGTTTTTAACATTTTAAGTTTTGTTTGCAAGATTTTCAGGACTCAAAGTGAATGCTGAAAAGACCAAATTATTTGGATTGGTTCTCCCCCAAAACAATCTCAGATAAAACTATGCAAGCATATAAATTAAGACTGGAACCAGACAAAATTTAGACCTAGAAAATATGCAAGACCTGAATTATGAAAATAACTCATTTCAATTGAGAAGTAATGAGAATGTGGTCAAGTAGAAATTTAACTCCTGTGGGAAGAATGTTCTTTTCAAATCTTTGCTACTTCCGAAACTAAATCACTTGTTTAGCATCTTACCAAATCCATCTATTCCAACCACAGACAAGTTCCCCCAAACATATTTCGCCTTTATTTGAAAAGGGAAAAGAAATAAGATAAGGAAAAACAATTTCAATTTGGAGGAATAGGTGCACCAGACATACAAAATACTATCTCTGATCAAAAATTTAACTGGATAAGGAAAATAATACAAAATCCACAAAAATATAAATACATAATAGAAAGATGTCTTCCATCAACTGACAGTGTTTGGTTGGCAGAACAAGTCTTTATAAAGACAAATGTTTTACCATATGTCTCAAATCTATTTTTGAGAGATGTACTACAAGGTGGGGCTGACAGATTCAGGGATTCAGCAATCTGGTTGAATTACAGACCAAGTTTGATATGAAAGTGGACTATTTAAGATTCCAGGGTTTGCGAGTCTCAGTTTATGACTATAGATAAAAACATGTAAAACATAATTCACAGACACAGGAATGTCTTTTTTATTTCTTTAATTGTTTGAAGCTTGGAAAACTGAAAAGGCAGTAATCATTTTGCAAGAATTGCACAAAAGTGATGGGAAAATATTGAAAGGCCAAAAAGATATTAGAAGAAACAAAACATTACTACAAAAAAGATGTATACAATCAGTGAATGTGGATAGGTTAGTTTGGAAACTGTATCTTCTGAATTCGATGTGAAAACCAAAAAGGCTTTGTGGAAGGGAGACATCTAGGGAAATAACAAGACTGATTTATGATTTAATGGACTATGCAGAAACCTATAAACAATGTGGCTTACTTTCAGTGATCGGCTTCGAAAAAGCCTCCGATTCTGTGGATAGAAAATTCATGCAGAATGACTTAAAACGAAATTATGGCCAGAGTATTCAAAATTGGATTACAGTACTTTTGATGGGGCTGAATCTAGTGTTTTAGTAAATGGATATGGAAGTTCCTTCTTTCCAATAACAAGAGGTTGTCGCCAGGGGGATCCAGTATCTCCTTATTTCTTTATTCTGTGTGATTCTTGCACTACTTATTAGAAAAGATAAAAATATTAAGAGTGTAAGTATGGGCAATATTATATAGAACATATTTTAGAGCAATTTGCAGATGACACTATCTTAACCCTAGATGGATCAGAAAAGTGACTACAAGCAGTTTTAACATTTTAAGTTTTGTTTGCAAGATTTTCAGGACTCAAAGTGAATGCTGAAAAGACCAAATTATTTGGATTGGTTCTCCCCCAAAACAATCTCAGATAAAACTATGCAAGCATATAAATTAAGACTGGAACCAGACAAAATTTAGACCTAGAAAATATGCAAGACCTGAATTATGAAAATAACTCATTTCAATTGAGAAGTAATGAGAATGTGGTCAAGTAGAAATTTAACTCCTGTGGGAAGAATGTTCTTTTCAAATCTTTGCTACTTCCGAAACTAAATCACTTGTTTAGCATCTTACCAAATCCATCTATTCCAACCACAGACAAGTTCCCCCAAACATATTTCGCCTTTATTTGAAAAGGAAAAGAAATAAGATAAGGAGAAGCACAATGAAAAACAATTTCAATTTGGAGGAATAGGTGCACCAGACATACAAAATACTATCTCTGATCAAAAATTTAACTGGATAAGGAAAATAATACAAAATCCACAAAAATATAAATACATAATAGAAAGATGTCTTCCATCAACTGACAGTGTTTGGTTGGCAGAACAAGTCTTTATAAAGACAAATGTTTTACCATATGTCTCAAATCTATTTTTGAGAGATGTACTACAAGGTGGGGCTGACAGATTCAGGGGATTCAGCAATCTGGTTGAATTACAGACCAAGTTTGATATGAAAGTGGACTATTTAAGATTCCAGGGTTTGCGAGTCTCAGTTTATGACTATAGATAAAAACATGTAAAACATAATTCACAGACACAGGAATGTCTTTTTTTTATTCTTTAATTGTTTGAAGCTTGGAAAACTGAAAAGGCAGTAATCATTTTGCAAGAATTGCACAAAAGTGATGGGAAAATATTGAAAGGCCAAAAAAGATATTAGAAGAAACAAAACATTACTACAAAAAGATGTATACAATCAGTGAATGTGGATAGGTTAGTTTGGAAACTGTATCTTCTGAATTCGATGTGAAAACCAAAAAGGCTTTGTGGAAGGGAGACATCTAGGGGAAATAACAAGACTGATTTATGATTTAATGGACTATGCAGAAACCTATAAACAATGGGGCTTACTTTCAGTGATCGGCTTCGAAAAAGCCTCCGATTCTGTGGATAGAAAATTCATGCAGAATGACTTAAAACGAAATTATGGCCAGAGTATTCAAAATTGGATTACAGTACTTTTTGATGGGGCTGAATCTAGTGTTTTAGTAAATGGATATGGAAGTTCCTTCTTTCCAATAACAAGAGGTTGTCGCCAGGGGGATCCAGTATCTCCTTATTTCTTTATTCTGTGTGATTCTTGCACTACTTATTAGAAAAGATAAAAATATTAAGAGTGTAAGTATGGGCAATATTATATAGAACATATTTTAGAGCAATTTGCAGATGACACTATCTTAACCCTAGATGGATCAGAAAAGTGACTACAAGCAGTTTTTAACATTTTAAGTTTTGTTTGCAAGATTTTCAGGACTCAAAGTGAATGCTGAAAAGACCAAATTATTTGGATTGGTTCTCCCCCCAAAACAATCTCAGATAAAACTATGCAAGCATATAAATTAAGACTGGAACCAGACAAAATTTAGACCTAGAAAATATGCAAGACCTGAATTATGAAAATAACTCATTTCAATTGAGAAGTAATGAGAATGTGGTCAAGTAGAAATTTAACTCCTGTGGGAAGAATGTTCTTTTCAAATCTTTGCTACTTCCGAAACTAAATCACTTGTTTAGCATCTTACCAAATCCATCTATTCCAACCACAGACAAGTTCCCCCAAACATATTTCGCCTTTTATTTGAAAAGGGAAAAGAAATAAGATAAGGAGAAGCACAATGAAAAACAATTTCAATTTGGAGGAATAGGTGCACCAGACATACAAAATACTATCTCTGATCAAAAATTTAACTGGATAAGGAAAATAATACAAAATCCACAAAAATATAAATACATAATAGAAAGATGTCTTCCATCAACTGACAGTGTTTGGTTGGCAGAACAAGTCTTTATAAAGACAAATGTTTTACCATATGTCTCAAATCTATTTTTGAGAGATGTACTACAAGGTGGGGCTGACAGATTCAGGGGATTCAGCAATCTGGTTGAATTACAGACCAAGTTTGATATGAAAGTGGACTATTTAAGATTCCAGGGTTTGCGAGTCTCAGTTTATGACTATAGATAAAAACATGTAAAACATAATTCACAGACACAGGAATGTCTTTTTTTATTCTTTAATTGTTTGAAGCTTGGAAAACTGAAAAGGCAGTAATCATTTTGCAAGAATTGCACAAAAGTGATGGGAAAATATTGAAAGGCCAAAAAAGATATTAGAAGAAACAAAACATTACTACAAAAAGATGTATACAATCAGTGAATGTGGATAGGTTAGTTTGGAAACTGTATCTTCTGAATTCGATGTGAAAACCAAAAAGGCTTTGTGGAAGGGAGACATCTAGGGGAAATAACAAGACTGATTTATGATTTAATGGACTATGCAGAAACCTATAAACAATGTGGCTTACTTTCAGTGATCGGCTTCGAAAAAGCCTCCGATTCTGTGGATAGAAAATTCATGCAGAATGACTTAAAACGAAATTATGGCCAGAGTATTCAAAATTGGATTACAGTACTTTTTGATGGGGCTGAATCTAGTGTTTTAGTAAATGGATATGGAAGTTCCTTCTTTCCAATAACAAGAGGTTGTCGCCAGGGGGATCCAGTATCTCCTTATTTCTTTATTCTGTGTGATTCTTGCACTACTTATTAGAAAAGATAAAAATATTAAGAGTGTAAGTATGGGCAATATTATATAGAACATATTTTAGAGCAATTTGCAGATGACACTATCTTAACCCTAGATGGATCAGAAAAGTGACTACAAGCAGTTTTTAACATTTTAAGTTTTGTTTGCAAGATTTTCAGGACTCAAAGTGAATGCTGAAAAGACCAAATTATTTGGATTGGTTCTCCCCCAAAACAATCTCAGATAAAACTATGCAAGCATATAAATTAAGACTGGAACCAGACAAAATTTAGACCTAGAAAATATGCAAGACCTGAATTATGAAAATAACTCATTTCAATTGAGAAGTAATGAGAATGTGGTCAAGTAGAAATTTAACTCCTGTGGGAAGAATGTTCTTTTCAAATCTTTGCTACTTCCGAAACTAAATCACTTGTTTAGCATCTTACCAAATCCATCTATTCCAACCACAGACAAGTTCCCCCAAACATATTTCGCCTTTATTTGAAAAGGGAAAAGAAATAAGATAAGGAGAAGCACAATGAAAAAACAATTTCAATTTGGAGGAATAGGTGCACCAGACATACAAAATACTATCTCTGATCAAAAATTTAACTGGATAAGGAAAATAATACAAAATCCACAAAAATATAAATACATAATAGAAAGATGTCTTCCATCAACTGACAGTGTTTGGTTGGCAGAACAAGTCTTTATAAAGACAAATGTTTTACCATATGTCTCAAATCTATTTTTGAGAGATGTACTACAAGGTGGGGCTGACAGATTCAGGGGATTCAGCAATCTGGTTGAATTACAGACCAAGTTTGATATGAAAGTGGACTATTTAAGATTCCAGGGTTTGCGAGTCTCAGTTTATGACTATAGATAAAAACATGTAAAACATAATTCACAGACACAGGAATGTCTTTTTTTTTATTCTTTAATTGTTTGAAGCTTGGAAAACTGAAAAGGCAGTAATCATTTTGCAAGAATTGCACAAAAGTGATGGGAAAATATTGAAAGGCCAAAAAGATATTAGAAGAAACAAAACATTACTACAAAAAAAGATGTATACAATCAGTGAATGTGGATAGGTTAGTTTGGAAACTGTATCTTCTGAATTCGATGTGAAAACCAAAAAGGCTTTGTGGAAGGGAGACATCTAGGGAAATAACAAGACTGATTTATGATTTAATGGACTATGCAGAAACCTATAAACAATGTGGCTTACTTTCAGTGATCGGCTTCGAAAAAAGCCTCCGATTCTGTGGATAGAAAATTCATGCAGAATGACTTAAAAACGAAATTATGGCCAGAGTATTCAAAATTGGATTACAGTACTTTTGATGGGGCTGAATCTAGTGTTTTAGTAAATGGATATGGAAGTTCCTTCTTTCCAATAACAAGAGGTTGTCGCCAGGGGGATCCAGTATCTCCTTATTTCTTTATTCTGTGTGATTCTTGCACTACTTATTAGAAAAGATAAAAATATTAAGAGTGTAAGTATGGGCAATATTATATAGAACATATTTTAGAGCAATTTGCAGATGACACTATCTTAACCCTAGATGGATCAGAAAAGTGACTACAAGCAGTTTTAACATTTTAAGTTTTGTTTGCAAGATTTTCAGGACTCAAAGTGAATGCTGAAAAGACCAAATTATTTGGATTGGTTCTCCCCCAAAACAATCTCAGATAAAACTATGCAAGCATATAAATTAAGACTGGAACCAGACAAAATTTAGACCTAGAAAATATGCAAGACCTGAATTATGAAAATAACTCATTTCAATTGAGAAGTAATGAGAATGTGGTCAAGTAGAAATTTAACTCCTGTGGGAAGAATGTTCTTTTCAAATCTTTGCTACTTCCGAAACTAAATCACTTGTTTAGCATCTTACCAAATCCATCTATTCCAACCACAGACAAGTTCCCCCAAACATATTTCGCCTTTATTTGAAAAGGAAAAGAAATAAGATAAGGAGAAGCACAATGAAAAAACAATTTCAATTTGGAGGAATAGGTGCACCAGACATACAAAATACTATCTCTGATCAAAAATTTAACTGGATAAGGAAAATAATACAAAATCCACAAAAATATAAATACATAATAGAAAGATGTCTTCCATCAACTGACAGTGTTTGGTTGGCAGAACAAGTCTTTATAAAGACAAATGTTTTACCATATGTCTCAAATCTATTTTGAGAGATGTACTACAAGGTGGGGCTGACAGATTCAGGGGATTCAGCAATCTGGTTGAATTACAGACCAAGTTTGATATGAAAGTGGACTATTTAAGATTCCAGGGTTTGCGAGTCTCAGTTTATGACTATAGATAAAAACATGTAAAACATAATTCACAGACACAGGAATGTCTTTTTTTATTCTTTAATTGTTTGAAGCTTGGAAAACTGAAAAGGCAGTAATCATTTTGCAAGAATTGCACAAAAGTGATGGGAAAATATTGAAAGGCCAAAAAGATATTAGAAGAAACAAAACATTACTACAAAAAGATGTATACAATCAGTGAATGTGGATAGGTTAGTTTGGAAACTGTATCTTCTGAATTCGATGTGAAAACCAAAAAGGCTTTGTGGAAGGGAGACATCTAGGGGAAATAACAAGACTGATTTATGATTTAATGGACTATGCAGAAACCTATAAACAATGTGGCTTACTTTCAGTGATCGGCTTCGAAAAAGCCTCCGATTCTGTGGATAGAAAATTCATGCAGAATGACTTAAAACGAAATTATGGCCAGAGTATTCAAAATTGGATTACAGTACTTTTGATGGGGCTGAATCTAGTGTTTTAGTAAATGGATATGGAAGTTCCTTCTTTCCAATAACAAGAGGTTGTCGCCAGGGGGGATCCAGTATCTCCTTATTTCTTTATTCTGTGTGATTCTTGCACTACTTATTAGAAAAGATAAAAATATTAAGAGTGTAAGTATGGGCAATATTATATAGAACATATTTTAGAGCAATTTGCAGATGACACTATCTTAACCCTAGATGGATCAGAAAAGTGACTACAAGCAGTTTTTAACATTTTAAGTTTTGTTTGCAAGATTTTCAGGACTCAAAGTGAATGCTGAAAAGACCAAATTATTTGGATTGGTTCTCCCCCAAAACAATCTCAGATAAAACTATGCAAGCATATAATTTAAAACTGGAAACAGACAAAATTTAGACCTAGAAAATATGCAAGACCTGAATTATGAAAATAACTCATTTCAATTGAGAAGTAATGAGAATGTGGTCAAGTAGAAATTTAACTCCTGTGGGAAGAATGTTCTTTTCAAATCTTTGCTACTTCCGAAACTAAATCACTTGTTTAGCATCTTTCCAAATCCATCTACTCCAACCACAGACAAGTTCCCCCAAACATATTTCGCCTTTATTTGAAAAGGGAAAAGAAATAAGATAAGGAGAAGCACAATGAAAAAAACAATTTCAATTTGGAGGAATAGGTGCACCAGACATACAAAATACTATCTCTGATCAAAAATTTAACTGGATAAGGAAAATAGTACAAAATCCACAAAAATATAAATACATAATAGAAAGATGTCTTCCATCAACTGACAGTGTTTGGTTGGCAGTACAAGTCTTTATAAAGACAAATGTTTTACCATATGTCTCAAATCTATTTTTGAGAGATGTACTACAAGGTGGGGCTGACAGATTCAGGGGATTCAGCAATCTGGTTGAATTACAGACCAAGTTTGATATGAAAGTGGACTATTTAAGATTCCAGGGTTTGCGAGTCTCAGTTTATGACTATAGATAAAAACATGTAAAACATAATTCACAGACACAGGAATGTCTTTTTTTATTCTTTAATTGTTTGAAGCTTGGAAAACTGAAAAGGCAGTAATCATTTTGCAAGAATTGCACAAAAGTGATGGGAAAATATTGAAAGGCCAAAAAAGATATTAGAAGAAACAAAACATTACTACAAAAAGATGTATACAATCAGTGAATGTGGATAGGTTAGTTTGGAAACTGTATCTTCTGAATTCGATGTGAAAACCAAAAAGGCTTTGTGGAAGGGAGACATCTAGGGGAAATAACAAGACTGATTTATGATTTAATGGACTATGCAGAAACCTATAAACAATGTGGCTTACTTTCAGTGATCGGCTTCGAAAAAGCCTCCGATTCTGTGGATAGAAAATTCATGCAGAATGACTTAAAACGAAATTATGGCCAGAGTATTCAAAATTGGATTACAGTACTTTTTGATGGGGCTGAATCTAGTGTTTTAGTAAATGGATATGGAAGTTCCTTCTTTCCAATAACAAGAGGTTGTCGCCAGGGGGATCCAGTATCTCCTTATTTCTTTATTCTGTGTGATTCTTGCACTACTTATTAGAAAAGATAAAAAATATTAAGAGTGTAAGTATGGGCAATATTATATAGAACATATTTTAGAGCAATTTGCAGATGACACTATCTTAACCCTAGATGGATCAGAAAAGTGACTACAAGCAGTTTTTAACATTTTAAGTTTTGTTTGCAAGATTTTCAGGACTCAAAGTGAATGCTGAAAAGACCAAATTATTTGGATTGGTTCTCCCCCAAAACAATCTCAGATAAAACTATGCAAGCATGTAAATTAAGACTGGAACCAGACAAAATTTAGACCTAGAAAATATGCAAGACCTGAATTATGAAAATAACTCATTTCAATTGAGAAGTAAATGAGAATGTGGTCAAGTAGAAATATAACTCCTGTGGGAAGAATTTTTTTTCAAATCTTTGCTACTTCCGAAACTAAATCACTTGTTAAGCATCTTACCAAATCCATCTATTCGAACCACAGACAAGTTCCCCCAAACATATTTCGCCTTTATTTGAAAAGGGAAAAGAAATAAGATAAGGAGAAGCACAATGAAAAATCAATTTCAATTTGGAGGAATAGGTGCACCTGACATACAAAATACTATCTCTGATCAAAAATTTAACTGGATAAGGAAAATAATACAAAATCCACAAAAATATAAATACATTAATTAAAGATGTCTTCCATCAGCTGACAGTGTTTGGTTGGCAGAGCCAGTCTTTATAAAGACAAATGTTTTACCATATGTCTCAAATATATTTTTGAGAGATGTACTCCAAGGTGGGGCTAACAGATTCTGTGTGATTCTTGCACTACTTATGAGAAAAGATAAAAATATTAAGAGTGTAAGTATGGGCAATATTATATAGAACATATTTTAGAGCAATTTGCAGATGACACTATCTTAACCCTAGATGGATCAGAAAAGTGACTACAAGCAGTTTTTAACATTTTAAGATTTTGCAAGATTTTCAGGACTCAAAGTGAATACTGAAAAGACCAAATTAATTTGGATTGGTTCTCCCCCAAAACAATCTCAGATAAAACTATGGAAGCGAGTTCCCCGAAACATATTTCGCCTTTATTTGAAAAGGGAAAAATAAATAAGATAAAGAGAAGCACACTGAAAACAAAAACAATATCAATTTCGAGGAATAGGTGCACCTGACATACAAAATACTATCTCTGCTCAAAAATTCAACTGGATAAGGAAAATAATACAAAATCCACAAAAATATAAATACATTATATTTATATATCTTCCATCAACTGACAGCATTTGGTTGACAGCCAGTCTTTATAAAGACAAATGTTTTACCATATGTCTCAAATATATTTTTTGAATGATGTACTACAAGGTGGGGCTAACAGATTCAGGGGATTCGACAATCTTGTTGAATTACAGACCAAGTTTGATATGAAAGTGGACTATTTAAGATTCCAGGGTTTGCGAGTTTCAGTTTATGATTATATGCTATAAACAAAAAGGCAGTAATCATTTTTATCAAGTTTTATTGGATGCAACCAAACCTCCTGAACACTTGAAATGGAAAAGGAGTTTAATAAAGAATATGATGACACTGAACAGACAAGTGTATATACTTGATGGCAAGAAGATGTACCCAATGTGTCAATTTAGAATGGATTAAGTTCAAAATTGTACATAACATTCTATTAGCAAATACAAGTTTACACAAAATAGGTTATGTTGACTCTCCATATTGTACATTTTGTGAAACAGTTTGACTTGAAACAATTGTCCATCTATTAGGTGAATGTAACTACACAAAAGTATTATGGAATCACTTGTCAGATTGGTTAAATACAGTCGCAGATGGGAGAATATTTTTACAAATGAGAAAAATATTCTCGGATTTGAAGGAAAGCAAAACCATCCTTTAAATGTGATCATTATGATTGCCAAGCAAACCATTTACAAATGCAGTAAAAATAAGATTAAACCATGTTTTAAACATGCTAAGAGAGTGGGTGAGTGAGTGAGTTCAGTTTTACGCCGGACTCAGCAATATTCCAGCTATATGGCGGTGCTAAGAGAGAGATACCGAATCATTATAAAGCAACAAAATATAACATAATGCCAAAACTCAAAGTTTTTCCAGTTTTGGTAATCTTTCCATACACTCTTTGCTGTAGTTTAAAAAACAACGTTCTAATCTTGCAGCAAAACAACGTTGTATTCGTAATTAGCGTATTTCTGTAACCATCACAACAATATTATTTACTGTTTGTCACAGACTAGAGCAACTGGTATGCTGATCAAATATGTATCAACATGTTGTTTCTACCTTACCATTGTACTCTATGCTGTATGTACATCACATCTGCAATAATGTCGCAGTAATATGTAAACGCTGAAATTCATTTGTACATTATATGTCTTTCAAATGCTCGTCAAACATGATGTGATCCTGCATTAGTAACACGGAACTGGGAAAGACTTAAATGAAAAAACCATATTCCAGTTAAATTGAAAAGGATCCTCACGGAGATATAAGATGAAAGAACCTGATGAGTGAGTGAGTGAGTTTGGTTTTACGCGGCTTTTAGCAATATTCCAGCAATATCACGGCGGGGGACACCAGAACACGGCCTCACACATTGTACCCATGTGGAAAATCGAACCGGGCTCTTTGGTGTAACGAACGCGAACCACAAGGCTACCCTACCGCCCCAAGAACCCGATGAAAATACAGACTTGCTTCACTGGGGGCTTTTGCATAACAGTGAGGGCTGGGTCTGACGGAAACTGATATGGTTCAGGGAGTGTGAGACAGAAAATGTAACGAACTGACTAGATTTACCAAAATAGACTTACATACATGTGTATTGTTCGCTGGAAAGAATAATTTCGGTCAATATTTTTTGCTTCGGCTCATTAAATAGACATGGCGGTGGGGTAGTCTGATGGTTAAAGCGTCCACTCGTCTGGCTGAAGATCCGGTTCGATTCTCCACATGGGCACAATGTGTCGGAATTGCTGGAATATTGCTAAAAGCGGCGCCAAACCATAGTCACTCACTCATTACACAGACATATATCTCTGGACTTACCGTCAAGGTTGACATCTATGGAGGCAATGTTGAGTTGGCCGATCTGACTCTCTGGCGTCTCCTTGACAGCCTGATCAAGGGCAAGCTTAATGGCGTTCCTAGTATCGTTGGTGCTCACACGAATAAACATGTTGCAGTTCAGTCGGAAATAGATATTGAAATCGGGGCCGCTGAGCAGGTGAGGAAAATAGGATAAAGAGACAATAAGCATGTAATCACCATACATACACGTTTTTGTCAATGGTTTCATACATTCCATAGCGAATGTTGTAATGAATTCATGTTTTCTTTCTTTTCACCCAAATATGCAGAACAAAGTGCTTCTACATTTTACACTCAAGGTACATTTAATAGGTAAGTAATTACATAGGGTAACCTGTGCCTTGTTATATAATACCGTCTTAGAACATACTGTCAGGAGTGAGTGAGTTTACTTTTACGCCGCACTCAGCGATATTCCAGCTATATGGCGGCGGTCCGTAAATATCGAATCTGGACCAGAGACTCCAGTGATCAACAGCATGAGTATCGATCGACGCAATTGGGATACGATGACATGTGTCAACCAGGTTAGCGAGCCTGGCCATCCAATCCCGTTTTGAGTTGCTGGAAAACAATTCTAGCCCGGATCTTCACGGGTCCATACTGATAGGAGATACAGTTGATGTACAAACGATACTTTTATACAATATATCTGTTTATTCACAGCAATTCAAGACAAAAGACAAATTTTGTTTACCTGAAACTTATTTCAGACAGCTCGAAAACGCCCAAATTATCCAATGCCCCTTTCACCTGCAATAAAAAAAACTGTATTCAGACATACATTTCTGTGTATTTAACTGTAGAGACGTATGTCATACTGCATGGATATCGTATGTTCCACAGTTACAGAACACAAAATACCACTAACACAGGAACCCAAAACAGAAGCCATTTTTATTTACAGCAAATAATGTGACAGTGACTGAGTTAGTTTTTTAGCAAATTCAGCAATATCACGACAGAGGGCTCCAGAAATGGGCTTTACACATTGTATCGATCTTGATAATCGAACCCGAGCCCTCTGGGTGACGAGGGAACGCGTTAACCACTAGACTACATCAGCGCCCCGCTTTTACAAGGAATCAGCTGCCCCGCTACTAAAACCAAATTATCATGTTACTATCCACAGCAAATAATATGAGAGAGAACCTGCATCTTTGTAGCAACAACACAAGTCCAGTTTAAGTCAGCTGTACCCGTTTAAAGGGTTACTAGTGACTGTGACGGGAAATGGCGACGACCGAACCAGCGCCAAGACATATCAAAGAAAATGAGTTAATCATATCTTCAATACGAATCTTTTGTGACCAAAATTTGTGTGTACGTCATGAAGAATATAGACCAGGTGTTAAAATAAATCTAGACTCACCGCCTCTGTTACACGTATTGCCATGTCACGGTAAGTCTTCGAATTTGTGTCGGCAAAGTCAGTGGTGTAGGCAACGGCAATGGTTGAGAACTTGAGGTAGAAAGTATAACCCTTCAAACGGCCTGTAATATAACATTAAAACAAAGTTATATAGTATGACCAGAAATTATTAAGAATTTTAGGAATATGTTTAATTGGATTTCTAGTTTTAACAACCTTAACCAGCTATCAAGTGCTTGGTTTCATTCAAGAGAGACAACTCCGTTAATCCTTTTTCATTAGTTTCTGAAGAGTTATCCCCCTTTGTATACTTGCTAGCAGACGACATTTTCAGTGCTCCCCAGTATGGAATATTTAGAGAAGAGGAAGTTGATTTTAGAGTGTTATAACAAGGACATCAGATCAGCTAAAGTGCTTTCAAGTAGAACAGGCATCCCTTTGTCCACTGTTTATCGTGTTTTGAAAAATATTGCAAATGGATATGGCATTGAGCCCCAGGGAGGCGCAGGTAGGCCCAGAAAATTGACTGTCGGTGACAGGAGGCGCCTTGGTATTCTTGTTTCTAAAAGCAAACGAAGAGTTTAGAAAACTTAAGGCTGGATATGATTGATAGAGGAACTGTGGCTGTCTGTAAGGAGACAAATAGAACTGAGCTGCATGCAATGGGTTGGCAGAAAAGTCGAGGAATTCCATCACCGATCATGAAACCTGAACAAAAGTAGCGAAGGTTGAACTGGTGCTTACAGCATAGATATTTTAACTGGGACAATGTGATTTTCTCAAATGAAAGTTCTGTGTGGCTGTTTCCTAATACACAGAAATTCTGGACCAAACAAACCGAAAAACCTTTGTATCAGCGCCCAAAGTATAGTCCGAAATTTAACGTGTGGGGTGGCATATCTGTGTTAGGGGCAAGCCTCTCACTCTGTGTATTTGAAGGGAATATGAACACTGAGCGGTACACAGATATTCTCGAGGGACATTTACTTCCATCTGCTCACGTGTTCTATGGCATTCACAGGCCTGTTTTCGGACACAAAATATGACATTATTAGATTGGCCAAGCTATAGCCCTGACCTAAATCCAATAAAAAAATGTTTGGGGACTTATGAAGGAAAGAGTCAATAAGAAAAATCTGACAAATATTGCTGAAATGAAAGAAGAGGTGGTCCGATATTGGGACAGCATGGACCACGACTTTCTAACTTCTTTGATCAGTAGTATGCCCCACCGCATTGAAGCCTGCATTGCTGCCCATGGTGACTTGACAACATACTAACTGTTCACCTGTCTTTGAATCTGGCGTTATGTTATGCTAATATTCACATTTAATCCGTGAGTAATGAGTGAAAAATATATAAAATTACAATCTTAAATTCTCAATAATTTCTGGTTGTACTGTATAAGTGAAGTACAAAGAAGATTAGTCATGCGCATTAAACATGGTAGCCACAGACAGTGTGAACAGTGGCCGTCCAGCAGTTGTTAACTGAAGCTCACCATCCAATAGTCTGATTCTCTTCCAATAGACAGTGATGTTTATCACACAATGGAATTTCGTTGGTAGATGTCTTTTCAGACAGGATACACTATGACGTACACTTTCTAATTTTGAATGTGCGTGATCACAAAGAAACATGCGCTCATGGCTCCTTTTGACACGCAAACAAAATTTATGAAAACCCGACGTTCCAGTATCTTTGCACTGCATGTTGGGCGGACAATGGCTTGCTACGTATTAGGTTTAAGTTGGATTATCTTCCAACCCTTCATAGGCATAAAGGCCCAGATCCAGGTAGACGCGACAAAATGACCGTGGCTTTTCGGACCATATCACAGATGGAAAAGCGTTGCTTTTAGAACCATATCACAGAAGGAAAAGCGTTGCTTTTCGGACCATATCACAGAAGGAAAAGCGTTGCTTTTAGAACCATATCACAGAAGGAAAAGCGTTGCTTTTCGGAGCGTTGCTTTTCGAACCATATCACAGAAGGAAAAGCGTTGCTTTTCGAACCATATCACAGAAGGAAAAGCGTTGCTTTTAGAACCATATCACAGAAGGAAAAGCGTTGCTTATCGAGTTTTAATAAATGTTTTACCAACATTTCTTTCACGTCTGTTGTCTGGTGGCCAAGCTGAAGTAGTGCGGCAGTGATGTATACATGCCCAGTGAAGCGCCGTGAAATCAGATGCATTTTCAATCCAAAATTGATACCATCTGATTTTATTGATTGACCAATCAAATTCGAGCATTTCACGTAGCCATGGTAGAATTCAAATTATGTCAATATAACAATAATCCTGCTATATGACGGCGGTCTGTAACTAATCGAGTCTGGACCAGACAATCCAGTGATCAACAGCATTGATCAACAGCAATTGGAATACGATGACACATATCAACCAAGTCAGCGAACCTAACCACCCGATCCCATTAGTTGTCTCTTACGACAAGCATGGTTACTGAACAACAATTCTAACCCGAATCGTGTAGTGGTTAGAGCGTCCGCCCGGAGTGCGGAAGGTCGCGGGTTCGATCCCCGACTGGGTCATACCAAAAGACGTTAAAATATGGTACTTGTTGGTCCCTGCCTGGCGCTCGGCGTTAATGGGTACAATAAGGACTGGTCGGCTCGGAGTCAGTATAATGTGTCTGAGTGGGGTATTCATGCTTCACTGCGGCATG
The DNA here is from genome assembly GCF_003918875.1 of Haliotis rubra. Lineage (NCBI taxonomy): Eukaryota > Metazoa > Mollusca > Gastropoda > Lepetellida > Haliotidae > Haliotis > Haliotis rubra. The sequence continues at coordinate 2,503,415 of NW_025767424.1, forward strand.
GTATCACAGTGGGCTAGCACTATTAAACCAGCTTCAGTCTGGGCTAGTACAAGCAGCCGCACATACACATACACACGCATGCACGTCGTCATATGAGCGAAACATTCTCAAGCACGACGTTAAACCAAATTTCACCTCACCTCACCTCTAACCCGAATCGTGACAATAAAATATAATATGATCGGAGATGATATGTAATCTTGAACACGTGCCGTAATACCACCATGTCATGTTTAATTGGCTCAACGTTATATCGTGTTTATGGGATTACATTTCCATAAACCCTTCATTTCCATACCGCGGGCAGTGTGAGGTAACAGTTTGCGATTTACAGAGGCGCTAATGATGTCTGTGGTGGCTGATTAGGGCCGTGTTATCGCTTTCTCGTCTCGTGATATCGCTTTCTCGCTTTCTCGCCTCGAAATTTAAGGCGAGAAAGCGATGGCCCTAATCAGCCACCATAGATAAACAAGTGTTTTTGTTCCGTAAAGAAAAGAAAAAATGAAACGAAATCCGCAGACCATGCTGACTTAATGCGATTGCTAAGCAACTAATAGCAAAACTTTATTTTTATCATCTGCGTTTTTTGTCGCAATCTTCAACAAATACATTAATAATGCTAGGGATAAAAACGTAATCGTAAGAATGATCAGGCTGCCTTGGGATCATTAATAGTCAGATAAGGAGATCTAAAATTTGTTATTTCGTTATGTCATCGTCTCGTTGAATACATATTGTCCAAATGGGCTAGCATGACGTTCAATATATACTCTCCCAAAAAAGAAACGCATAATGAAAATAGCAATTTCATGTAGCAATGAATTCAAACGTGATTCATTTTACAAAAGGTTTTGCTCTGTTTATGAGTCCTATGGTGTTTATGTTTTGAAACATCACAACAAAACGCACCATCCGTAAAATACCCGTATTTAACAGCACGATTTTCAATTTCGGCGTGTAGTGTCACAGAATACACAATTCACATGCAATGCAGTGAAAGTTAGTCTCAGTGATGGGTATAAAAGGTTGATCGCTGTCTGTCGATTATTCACTGTATTTCGAATATTGTTGACGAATGCAAAATGCCACGTCTAAGTGAAGCCAACCGTCATATCGCCATTGGTTTGCTTGAAGCTGGCCAGTCTCAACGTGCAGTTGCCCGAAGCATGAATGTTCACCAAAGCACCATTTCACGGCTCTGGGAGAGATATCGCCGGCAGAATGCGGTAGCAGATGCCCCTCGTAGTGGGCGACCTCGAGCGACCACTGCGGCGCAGGATCGCTACATCCGGGTACATCACCTGCATCATCGAACAGCTACGGCGACCAGTACCGCTCGAAAAATACCCGGACTGAGGAGGCGTTCTGCACAGACCGTCAGGAACAGGTTGAGAGAGGCTGGTTTCCGTGCCAGAAGACCTTATTTTGGCCCTGTGCTTCGACAACAACATCGTCGACATCAAGTTCAATGGTGCACCAACGTTCAGGCCTGGAACCTACCGAATTGGCGTAGAATCTGGTTCAGTGGTGAATCACGATTTCTATTGGAACGACGCGATGGAAGAATGCGGGTGTACAGACGTCACGGCCGGGCCAGTGCTATGATGTGGGGAGCGATCACCTGCCGTAGGAGAAGTGATTTGGTGATGATCCAGGGCAACCTGACAGCTCAACGGTACTGTGACGAAATCCTACGCCCACACCTCCTTTCAATCATTGATCGCCAGAGGGAGTTGTTTCAACAGGACAATGCCAGGCCCCACACAGCACGTCACTCTAGGGACTTCCTCCAGAACCACAACATAAAGGTGCTCCCCTGGCCCTCAAGATCACCGGACTTAAACCCGATCGAACATCTGTGGGATGCCCTGGACAGACGGGTGCGACGCCGTAACCCTCAGCCCCAGACACTTCAGCAACTCGCACAGGCACTACAGGCAGAGTGGGCTGCGATTGGGCAACACGTGATTCTGAGACTAATTCGTTCGATGCCGAGGCGATGCCGTGCTGTTCTGGATGCCCACGGTGGTCACACGAGGTATTGACTTCAGCGCCACCACACGTCTCCATATGGCACTCAAACTGACTTTCCTCGAGTTGGTGCCAAAGACGGTTAAGTCTGCATTCCCAGTGTGCAATTTCGCTATATTTCATTGACTCATAAAGCCTACAAGATGTTTCAAAATAAACATAAAAATACAGTTGAAATTCCTATTTGCGTATATTTATCAAATAGTGAACATATAAGATTTTTGATAGGTGAGCGTATCCTGCTGCACAAACTTCATATGACGTTCCCCGAAAATATCGTTGACAGAACATGCATGAAATGTTGACATCTATGACAAACCAAGTGTAGAAAACATTAAAATTATTTTCCATGCCTCAGAAATTGTAATATTGCAGTTTAACTACTGACTGACACAAAACAGTTGAACTTAAAATCCAGCAGGAATATTGCTGGGTGCGGCGTAAAACAAAGTTGAACTTTTATTAAACTGTAAAGACGCCATGACTACAGTTAATTAACTCACCTCCATAACCGTCGTCATTGCACGTCGCTCCCAGGCAACAATAATTGCACGTCAATGTTTTTTCTACCACGTTCTCCAGTTTACATTTCTCCATGTTCTTTATTTCCTGTCTCAGACATTCTCGGTACTCGTCACAGGTCCTCTTCACCGTCAAACCACTACTCTCATAGGTCAAGGTCGTCCTGCATACAGGGTGCTGTCCCTGCAGGAAAGGAAAATGATTTTAGACCGGTGCCTGACGAAATCCCATATTTCAAATTGGTGAACACAGCTTCCGTCTCGCCAACGGTTGAATAAACACATCCCCCCCCCCCCCCCTCCCCCCAAAAAAAACAAAAAAAATTATAAAAAAATAAAAAATAAATAAATTATAAAAAATTAATTTTTTTCATATATATGTATATATATATATAAATAAAAAACTAAAACTAAACTAAAAATAAATAAGTAAGTAAGTAAGTAAATAAATAAATAATAAATACATACACACACACACACACACACATATAATACATATATATAAATAAATTGATTAATTAATAAACCCAAACAAAATAAACCAAAACAATAACAACAACCAAACAAAAATAAACCTCTCAATAATTAGAATGTGTATTTAACACATTTTACGTTGCCAGCTCTTCGCTAGGGCTAACAGGGTACAATCTTGAGGGTCCCCATAGCTTCAAGGCAGTTTCATTCTACTAGGACATCGTAATACAAATAAAAGCGACAAAACCCTTTCCACATCCATAAGAAATCTCTGCTTAAAGCAGACTCGATTGTACAATTGTGACTATATCATGGGTATGTATTTGTTACAACAGTATTACAGCTGTAAGATGTTGTTTGTAAACATCTGATACGATGACAGATCATGTGTTTATGGATCACAATGAAAGAGAGATGACACCAGGTGTCCGCGAAAAGGTGAGTGTATCCCGTCTCACCGGTGGCACCCGTCATAAACATATGCTAAGCCTAGTCATTTGTTCCCCTGAAATAATTCGGTAACGTATGTATAAGTCAAAATAGGGAATTGCACCGGATTCATCAAATTTGGAAAGTTCCTTCATATATCTACCGTCAAACATCTTGAAAGCTTTACTGTGGCCTTTAATGCTGTAACCTTGATCAAACAACTTCTGAGCAAGTGGTATGACGCTCTTTGAAATCCTGATACACGCTCAGACGTTGTAGGTGTAAACACCAAAGGCTGGAGCTGTTGGAATATTGCTCGACATGAAAAGGAAGTTGACTATTGGATAAATGAAATCATCCCTTTTGTCATACAGTCTTCTGGAGAGTTTTGGTCACTCTGAATCCTTAAACAGAGATCTGAATATGAAACAGTTGAGGCAGCCTCTCTTGTCTCCCTATTTTCAAGTTCATGTGGGTAGATCAGTTGAAGGCAATTGGCTATATAATGGTTATTGAACGATATTAGATCATCGATGTACGGGAAGCTTAAGTTAAACTTCTTGGCCAAATTACCTTGTTTTGATTTTGCCAACCAAAGCAGAAATTACAATTCACATTCACGAAACAGATCCAGCATTTCTAATGTTGTTTTCTCGGTAAACTTCAAATGACATTTGCTTTCATTTTTTACAAATTGTCTTGAACCTCTGAAGATAGATATGTAGGTATATCTTTTTTCACCACGTTTGTTTACAGATGCCCCATGGATCAAGGAATGAAGCTTTTCTTACGTTTCTTGTGTGGGATAGTGGTACGCAAAGTTGAAAAATCAAATGTTTCGACAGAACGGTCAGTTTCTGAGATTGTAAAATGTAAGCAAATCCTTTGAGTTTCTAAGAATCCACATGTTATTTATTCCGTTTGTCTCAAAAACGTTCTGTGAATATTGAGAAAGTCCTTCCCTGATAGTATTAAGGATTTTGGCTAATCTTTGAGACAGGGATTTGCTGGAACATTTGGTGGAACCAGCAATATATCTCTCCTTTGTGCGTGCCGATTTTATGTAGTTTGTAATCCAGCACAAAAGAAGAAAGGGGGGGGGGGGGTGTCTTCAGGTGTAAGAGTTAAGCCAAACGTTTATAGCATGGTTGAATGGTTTAGACAGATTTCTTCCTTAGTTAACATACTGGACTTATACGTGGCATTATTATCCCCCGCTACGAAGTGGGAGGTGGGTATTGGTTTGATCTCTGTCCGTCCGAGATGATGGGGACAGATTTTCTCAGAAACCGTTTCGATGGGGAACTGTGTTTTTTGGTCATGAATGCTTTGATGGAGTTTGAAAACGGAAACCGTGTTACAATTCTTTACAGAATTATGGCCCTTGTCATGCGTTTTATGACTTAGTATGCCGTATCCCCAATGAGGATAAATGTTCTCAGAAAATGTGTTTTCAGGACATGAATGTTGTAGTGGAGTTAACAACAGGAACCAAATAGGAACAGAACAGTTTGGCGGGTGATATTGATGGCTGTGTCTTCTTGTTTGATACGCCACGTATATCAAGCTCTTTGATCAATGATGTCAACATATAATGGTTATGTTATTCAAGGCCTTGTCAGTGGGAATATCTACAAACATTTCATTCACGGCAGTAAGACTTTGGATGACAGATGGCTGGGACAGAACGGGTTTATTCTGTTTCCTCCTTTCAGTTTGTGCATTCCACCAATGACAACATTACGTACTGACTTAACCCACTCTGAAAGACATTCCACAGGTTCTTCTTCTCTTTTGACCCATTTCTTGGCATATGTCTCGACAGCATCCATAATGATTTCTAAGTTGCAATTCCAATTGGCAGGAGGCTGTTCACGATATTAAGGTCCATATTTAAATAGTTGGCGAAGGTTGCCATTGTCAGCAATGGAGAAGTCACCTGTGATTATATGTTTTTAAGGTTGGTAGAGATCTTGGAAAGCCACATGAAGTGTCATTTACATCGTGATCTGCCAAGTCCACGTTCTGCAGCACTTTCCTATAACTGAACAACCTGGATGAAATTGTGTTCGTATAGGAAAACGATAGTGTTGGTCTTTGACTGATTCGGGTGAGTCTGTTTCTTGCTTCGTCAAACCTTTCGAACCAACATCAGAAAACTCTACTCGATATTGTGAGCATTGGCTGTCTGCAAAAAATTGTTGAAATCGTTTAATTTCTTTCAAGGACAGATACTATAGTCTTGTTCTCAATTTGTGCAGTCCCACTGGTTCCTGCAGGAGAGGCAACAACTCATCCAAGTCAATGGTTTCATTTGGCATCGGCAATATTTCAGCCCTATCGTGACTAAAACCAGTTATAATTTCACAATTTCAAAGACTCATCTAAATCTCAGATGTTCCTGTTACACAGTTAAACTATTTATGTCATTAAAGATATAAAATACCAATAGTTGTGACACCTTTTCTGTTGCATATATCCTAATTTTTATATCGTATAACACAATTACAGCATTGTTTAAATTCATTACAGTTACTTATAACACAGTACTGATTCCATTAATATTTGACCGAACATGTACCAAAAGACTACTTTTTGTATTTTATGTATTAAGAATATTGGCAAATGAGTGTACATGCAGTGTAATTTCTAACAAACCTGAAACTATTAATGTCCAAGATATTTTTATGGATTAAACGTCTTCGTAATTTCTCTCACGACGTTTCGAGACCATTCCAGGTCCCTTCATCAGGTGAACTGAGTGGACATCAATGTACAACTTCTAAATGCCACTGAAAGACATCTGAAACTATTAGTTGAAATTTAGCAATAATCGGCGCAGAACAGAAATGCAGTTTGATGACGATGTGTTAGCGTGATGTTGGAAATACACAGGCTGGAATTATCCATTAACTAAGGACCACAATCAGTACGAATGTTGGATCAAAACAGTGTATGAATTAATTTGGAAAAGTCAGTGGCCAGGGGAGCTAGTGAATTAAAAATGTTGCTCGCCCACATCATACTTCACTGGCCCTGCAAAATATCAGCATCAAATGCACATCTGTCAGAATTGGTATGATCTTTGATATTTGAAGATGGTAATATCTACTCATGGAAACGAATAAGTGAACACGTGAAAGTAAAGTGTTCCTTTATTCTTTTCCAGGTTTCTTCACAAGGTATGTATTGCACTGTGGGTGAATGTCTGGAAATGAATAAAGGAACACTTGCACTTTCATAGTTCCTTTATTTGTTTCCATGAGTATATAAATCAAACAAACACAAAACACCCAGATTTGAGATTTTCAGCAAGGATGGCTTTAACAATATCACTGGCCCTATTCGCAATCAGCTAGCATTTGGCTAGCGGGCTATTTCGGACGCTAGATCCAAATGAGCAGATTTTGGCACAACGAAAGGACTGAACAGTATGCAGCGTTCACATAGAATTACCATGTACTTGAGCACTGGGCCATGTTGTATTCCGCAGTTAATAAAGAATAGTTTCCCAAGTCCAAGATATTCATTTTTTCCAAGGCCCCGTCATTTCGCTGCTTAGCTACATTTTGAAGTGAGAGTGCCTGGGCGTGTTGGGTTTTACGCCGCTTTTAGCGATATTCCAGCAATATCACGACGGGGGACACCGGGAATGGGCTTCGCACGTTGTGCCCATGTGGGGTTTGGAGTGAAGAAAGTTGTTCTTATATATATAACGTATGTCCGACTTTGTGTCCACTATCCTTGGTAGGTAGGGTAGAGAGTTCGGTCCGAGAAAAATACAAATCTATAACAACATGATTACGATGTTTCAATGACGCTTTAGAACACAACACGATCTGTACATTGTTTTTGTTCTGCGTGAGTTGGCAAACTCGTGCAACACGGATGTATACTAACTAACCCTACAGAAACAGAATTTGATTATTTTCACCCTTTTCTCTTTCTAAACACATTTTGAAATTCGTTCATGGCAGACTTACACATCGATATAACTTATATACCATTAATACCGATGACCAGGTATCACTGATCATGTGTAATTTCATCCTCGATAATCTCTAGGGTATACGTTACGATCACTCTCCACTATGCCCTGGATGCATCCACGGCTTGGCCCCATAATTATATTACCTCCTTTGGCCGGCTTTTTATCCAAGCGGGTGTCTACGCTGGGAAATTGAGCGAACCAATCACAACTCACTTTCGCTTCATAAATTATCTAACCGTTTAAACTTGGCAACACAATTGATGCAGAGGTACTCTGAAAGAGGTAGACGGAGTTCTTTCATATATTTTTTGAAAGTTTCAGATCTGTCAATTTGTCTGTATTAATTACCCCAAAATCTGAGTGGCACTGCGAACAAACCTTCCCGACTGCGACCGCTATCTTTGTTGACACTGGCAAGCTCGGATGTAACGGTGGCTTAGCTGATTAGCTACTGTGGGAATGCGGAGCCAGCAAAGGGAGGTAATATAATTATGGGGCCAAGCCGTGGATGCATCCAGGGTATAGTGGAGAGTGATCGTAACGTATACCCTGGAGATTATCGAGGATGGTGTAATTTAAGATGTTCGCCCTTCTACTGATCCTTATCAAAACCTATTGGTGTAACAACAAACATTTTAACCGATGGTGCTAGAATAGGGGACACATGTCGGTAATTCAAGGACATGATGCTAATAAGCTAAACTCTGGGCAGATGAAAAACAACGTTTATTTTCCGAAAATAGCTGTGATTCCAAACAAATGTGATAAATTGATTCTAACCTTAGGATGTTTCAGAAGAGCTACTTATGCTTGTTGTTACAAGTTGCGCGTTTGCCTGCGTGTGCGTCTTGGTGGAATTCAACAGGTACGACAAGAACATCCATTTTATTAACATAAGATTTTATTATACAACATGATCACTGTGAAGATCCGTATTAGAACTGGTTTTCACCAGCCCATGCTTGTCGTAGGAGGCGATTAACGGAATCGGGTGCTCAGATCGATGTCCACGTCATGTCAACCACTGGATTGTCTGGTCGACTTGATTGACAGAAAGCCGTCGTGTAGCTGGCGTAGTTAGGTGGTTAGTTAAACAACGTTAAATAAACACATATGACGTTTATAACACATTGTACATACTGCACATATGTCTCGACACATAGGTAGTCAGGAGCGAATGAAGCGTTTAAAAAGCTGCTTACAATCATTTCGAAATGATCGGTTAGCGATGGCATATATGAAGGGGTTTGCAGCGTTGTTGGTGTAGAAAAGATGGTTAAGAAAACTGTAAAAGGCAACTTGGAATCGAGTGTCCCTTGACAATATTCCTGGATTGGTTAGCTCTGCCAGCTTGATGACCCAAAATGGCAACCACGAGAAGAAGAACACTGCCGTCACAAGAAATAAAAGTTTGGCAGCTTTTAAAGAAGTATTTCTGGTTGTGACAGTGCGACTGCAACGAATGGTGTTTGAAACGATGACGTCATTGACTGGAAGCACCGTAGCGATTTTGATCTTGAGAAATGACGTTCCTGGGGATGGAGCAACCGTGCCTTTGATATTGACCTTAGCTGGTTGGCCAGAAACGCTGCGTGTCTTCTTGACCGAAGGTTTGATAGCAAGGGGAGACAGGTACACACTGTTTCCCTTATTGATCATCTCCGGCTTCCCGGCAACTGTTCGGATACCCATGGTTTCTCCGTAAGGACGCACATGTATTTTGCGCTTGTTTATTGACAATCCAACCATGCTGTATAGTACTACAATCAGTATCACAATGACACAGAATGTAATCATTATGACACCGCTATACACTGACTGCCCTAATGATCCGGTATATGCATCGTTGTAGTCACAGCTATAACCAACAACGTCGGAATTTTCATATCCCGGTATTGGAATTTCCCTCTTACCGTAGAACTCAAGGATCGGGACACTCATTCCGATACCTAAGGTAAACGTTATAACAGTCATGATCATCATCCGTTGATTCGACATGTAGAATTGGAGTGGACGACACATAGCGAAGTACCTATCGAAGGCTACAACCATCATGATACCACTTGAAATGGATAGGCTGGAATGAATCAAGAATTCAAACGTTTTACAGACTATCACCCATGTTTGGTTGAAGCGGTGAACCAGTTTGTAAATTACATATGGGTGGATGAATAAACACGCAAAAAGGTCAAGGCCACCAAGAATCATGTAAGCGTAATTGGCGGACGTTTTTGTTCTCTTGACAGCGTACACCACGACGACGAGGGCGTTGCCCAACGTTCCTACCACCATCAGCACCGTCATGAACACCACCACGAAGACCAAATTTTGAAAATATCTGGAGTTAGCGTGGTTATAGATCGAGTTAACGCAGTGACTTTCATTGCCACACATACCATACATGGTTAGTGAGATGTTTGAGCCGTTTGTCGCCATGATTTCTTCTGGGCTGAAAAAAATGAAATAAATTATTAGACAATGACATCATTTGCATGATCGAATAACAGTTGAAGACAAGAAAATCATGAAACAATTGGTTATGCTATGAATGTATGCCACTTGCGGTAATTACCAACGCTCTATTACATATTATTCCGCAAAAGCAGGACGAAGAAGACATATTATTATTCAATACAACGTGGGTTCACATATTTCTTTTTGATAAGGAAATGTTTTTTCGCTGTTGTCATTCTGACAAGATTTTCAGTTATTAAGTTTTCCATTAGTAGTAAAGATAATAATTGTGCCTCAACACTATGTGAAATGTGTAACAATAACATCCCAGAGGATGAATTACATTTTCTTTCTGTCTGTGATGTATGAGTAAAATTAATGCAATGTAATGATACCAGTGTTCTAAAACTGTACAGTTTATTAAGTACGCCCTCGTGGTCATATCAAAAGCGTGTAAATAATGTATAACATATATATTGCCTTGTCAAACATGTAAGTTTGTATCAAGAGATTGTACATGGGCCGATGGCCTATTTAGAAACAAACTCATTCATTCATTCATTATTTTGCCTTTTAATCCCAATGGAATGTCAAAGGTCCAATAATCGAGACTGGTTATTCTCTGCTGTTCAAGTTTTATATTAACGTTTGTCTTACGGCCATACTGAATGAGGTTAAGGTGGGGTCCACCAAATACATTAGTTCCAGGTTCTTACGTTCATCGCCGAGGCGATTGTTCATTATTATTTTGTATTAACTATCTTCAAGCTAACATGGTTTTCTTGCTGACTTGGTTGACACATGTCATCGGTTCCAAATTGTGCAGATCGATGCTCATGCTGTTGATCACTGGATTGTCTGGTCCAGACTCGATTATTTACAGACCGCCGCCATATAGCTGGAATATTGCTTAATGCGGCGTAAAACTAAACTCACTCACTCACTCATACATATTCTAACACAGTGCATTTTGGTAATTATGTGTATTCGTAATGGCAGATCCTTGAGTAAGGGGGAACAGTTTAGGTGCACAAAGCGTAAACCTTAGAATTAACAGTTGTTCCATAACTACTAATACCCAGTGTAAATATAGAATAACAAACTAAAACTCTAACAATGCGAGCATTGATTGTGCGTCCTGGTCTATAGCTGAATTCTAGCATAGGTTGGTTGGTTGGATGGTTGGTTGTTGTTTAACGCTGCACCCGCTATTACAGCCATATGGCGGCGGCATATAAATAATCGAGTCTGGACCAGACAATCTAGTGATTAATAACATTAGCATCGATCTACGCAATTAGGATATGATGACATGTGTCAATCAAGCAAACAAGCCTGACCACCCGACCCCGTTAGTCGCATCTTACGACAAGCATGGGTTACTGAAGACCAATTCTAACCCGGATCTTTCCGGGTATCTAGTATAGGTTTAGATCTGGCCACAGATAGCACCTGCCCTTTAATAATACCAATGTATTGCTTACATGATGGGTTTGGGACATCAAGTGTTTATTCAGGTGTTATATTTTCATTCACCTTTTACCTTCCTCTCTGGAAGTTGTGTTTTTAGGAGTATTTCCGACGTAGATTCTCATATGTTGTTTAAAATTTCAATTTTAAGTGAAAACGATCATTCGCGAAACCGATGATACATATACATGTGTGTATGCATAGAAGCATTATAAAAAACTTGCCCATTTTTGAAATTCCGATTGAATCACATTGACGATTCCCTGAGAAATTATCAATGTAGACATTGACATATTGAATGTAGAAGGGCGAGCCATGACCGGGTGATCACAAACAAGCGAAATGAGTTCTAACTTCTGAGCTCACAACAAACATTATCCTGTGTTGTACTTGTACTAATAATCCCTTCAATAACTCCACCAAGTCTTAGCCCGTAATTCCTCCGAATGTTAAAGCTTCTAATAATAACATGTAATTGTTAAAGGCAGGTATGGGCAGTTTCCTTTTAGGTATTAAGAGGTATAACCAGAGAGAATTATTCGTTATACTTCTGGATTTGTTAGGGATCATATTCGAACAATATTCAGCGTTGTGTTACAACATTAGCACATGTAACCTAAAGATTAGATGGATGATTACAACAGCCCGCAACATCTCTCTGTCACGCTCAGGCATGGCGTCAACTAGCCTGCAGCGCTAATGAACCATTCAAATTAGAGCCTGCACCACGCAGGGGACCTGGGTCAGGAAAGGCCACAAGTAGGCCATGCTGGTTGTAAGGGATAGATCATTCATACAGCCACCAACAGCATTGTGGCACGAATGAAAGCTTTTGATTCCATAGTTTTATATCGATTTTAGGATTATTCCGCAATATCACGACGGGGGACACCAGAAATGGGCATACGTATTGTACACGTGTTGGGAATTCGAACCTGGATCTTCAACGCGACGAACTAACGCTTTAACTAGAGCCCCTCCCCACTTCATCCCTCAGACTAGAGGGGCGGTGGGGTAGCCCAGTTGTTACGACGTAAATTGTAATAAAAACGCAAATTGTAATACTTGCAGCAAATTGTAATAACCTTGACGTAAATTCTAATAAAAACGTAAATTGTAATTAAAATTGGCGTAAATTGTAATAACGCAAATTGTAATAAAAATTGACGTAAATTGTAATAAGTTTAGTTGCGGTAAAATGTAATAAATATTTACGTAAATTGTAATAACAGTTTTAATCACTCGTACATACCCGTGTGTTTGTTTTTCGTTGCATTTCATACATCATATAAGCTTGTTAGGGCGTTAACTCAAGAAAGAAATAATGGATTTTGTTCAAATTTGGTACCAAGGTATATTGGCGAGATTCACCGACACAAGTGAAATTGAGTGACCTTGAGATAATTTGCAAGGTCACAGCAAAAATCTGCCAATATAAAGATAGTTAGCGCGATAACCCAAGATAGGACTGACAAATCTTAGCTAAATGACGAAAATGATATTCGTCCTGATATATAATCGATGTAAAATCTCTAACTGTCCTCTGTATCATGTCTTTTCGCAAATATTTGTTGAGGTTTTGATATGTATACATATAAAGTGGGGGTGGGGTGGGTGGGTTTCTAACGGGTATATCTAACACACCTACATGCATGTAGAGTCGGAGGGGTGGGTGGGTGTTCTAACGGGTGTATCTACGAGGGACGTTCAAAAAGTAGCCAGCCTCATCTAGAATATGATACAAATGCAGCTGTTTTTATGTTTTATTTTTCTGCATATTATCTGTCAGCCTCAAGCAAATTGGATTTGCTATGTTGCAGCCTCACGATCCCCATTTTGTGTGACTTTTTACTGCGAGGAAAAGAAATTTGAAAATACAATCGCTTTTCCAAATGACACCCCCGGCCCCCCCCTTCTGTTTACTGAATGAACTCGAGAAAGAAATGATGGATTTTGTTCAAATTTGGTACCAAGGTTTATTGACGAGATTTACCGACATCACTTGAATTTAGTGACCTTGAGGTCATTTTAAAGGTCACAGCGAAGGTGTAACAGTTTTGTATATGCCAAGCTTGCTAGCCGCGAACTCGCAAAGAATTAATAGATTTTGATCCAATTTTATATAAAGGTTATAAAGTAGATTATCGCGTAATTTCCTCAATTAAAGACCTCGGTAATAAATAGAAAATAAAGGTTCGAAAATGTGGATCATAAATACATGAAAGTTTTTATTGTTGTATGTTAAACATACCCGTTAGGCCTCCCGCCTCTACATGTATTTGAGATATAACCGTTAGAACCACCACCACAATTTCTAGGTAAATCACTGATATACACAAGGAACAAAAATTAACCAAGGACAGACACTTGAGGAACCCCTGCAGTAACATTTAGCTCTTTTGATAATGTTCCATTAACAGAGACACGCTGTCGTCTATCAGATAGATAGTTGGTTAACCAACTAAGTACGTTTCCACGAACACCATAATTTTCTAATTTGTGCAATAAACCTTTATGCCATGCCCTGTAAAGCTTTTGAAATATCACAAAATAGCATACAGTAAAGGTGGTGATTATCTAGGACTGAGCATATATTATGATAAATGTCTATGTTGAGATGTAGTAGAATAACTAGCAGTAACACCTGACTGGAATTTACTTAAAATGTTATGTTCATGGAAATGGTCGTGCACATGCTTTACCATTATTCTTTGAAGAATTTTCCCCAGGATAGATAGTAAACTAATAGGTCTGTAATTAGTTGGGAGGGATGTATCTCCTTCTTTCAAAATAGGAGTAACATTACCCCTTTTCCAAATTGTAGGAAATACAGTTACTCAGTGATATATTATACAACAAACAAAGAGGTTCAGCTATAGATGTACAAATACGTTTTAACACTATCATGTTAATGCCATCAGGTCCACTAGATTTATTTGTTGGTAATCATATCAGATACCTCCTTTTCGGTTACAATGACATTTGTTATACTGTTAACACAGCGATGGCTAACATGTGGCCATGTCTTGCCGCCATCATTAACATTTGGAACAGATACAAAATATTCATTTATCCAAATGTGTAAAAACTGAAGGTATACCAGAATCATCAGTGACAAGAAGGGGAATGGGTCCCGATGAAGTACTAACCACCTGATTGAGTAGACTGAGGTGATAAATAGTTATCAAAAGTAGATTAAAAATTTCCCTTGGCTATTCTTTTCAGATTATTTACTTTATTCCTTTGCTTTTTGTATTTAAATAGCTCAGAAGTATTCAGAGATCAAACTGCTTTTTTCCTTAGACGTTCTCTTTTCTTTTAAGTATGTTACGAGGGGCGTTGAAAAAGTAGTCAATTTTATTTTGAAGGAATCATTAGCAAAGTCATATCCAAAATGTCATGTGGGTAATGTGGTTAACGAGGTATTAGTCATCACAACATTGGGGTATAATGTTTCTTGCAAATTTGCAGAAAATGGAAAACGATGCTGCGTTCACATCCAGGCACATTGCCTGCTCACGGCGCTACGAACATTACTATCCCCGATCATAGGACACTATCGTACTTTCCGATACTTTTTCAACTCCCTGGGGATCATACAGCCATGCTGCCTGTTAGGCGCAATGAACTAAACACTCACATTGCCAGTACATACTCACGGGTACCCATTCTACAGCTGGGTGAACTGAGACATGTGGATCTAAGTATCTTGTCCAAGGATACTACGCAAATGTGCCCATCTCGGGACCCGAACCTCGGTGCCTCCTCGAAACCGGGCCTTCAGCGTGATAGGCAGACGCCTTACCACTGCACTATTGCGCTATCTCTTGGATAATGGTATACCCTCAGATAATATCATATAAAATATGTTCAGCATAGTATTGGATGACTTTCCGTCATCATCAACATTCAAAGATTTGGATTGCTTGATTTATATTTAGACGGGAACTGTTTTTTTAACGACACCCTCATTTTAATTTTTCAAAAACACTGTGTCCAGATATACAATATATTGAGAACTGACACTTGTGTGAGCATTCAGTATTTAGTTTGAACCCTTGACATCATGTAAGAATAAGTGAAAACTTTAGGATGAGTTATATCCTTATGATGACGTCAACTGAAAGGCTGTGGGTAGTGTCTCCAAAACAAGCTCTTTCAGTAAACATGAAAGGGGAGTCACTTGAACAAGCGATTATAGTTTCAAATTGCTTTTTTGTGCAGTTAAATATCTAAGTTTGACTTTTACCAACATACAAACAGTTTCTTGCATATTTTGTTTCAATTGGTGTAGGGGGATTCCCGCCAATACACCTTGATATAAAATTGGATCAAAATCTATTAATTCTTTCCTGAGTTCGCGGCTGCCAAACTTGGCATTTTCAAAACTGTTACACCTTCGCGGTGACATTTAAAATGACCTCAAGATCACTAAATTCAAGTGGTGTCGGTAAATCTCGTTAGTCAACCTTGGTACCAAATTTGAACAAAATCCATCATTTCTTTCTCGAGTTCATTCAGTAAACATTAGGGTGAGTCATTTGAAAAAGCGATTGTATTTTTTCGTGCAGTTTAATATCTAAGTTAGATTCTAGCGGACTTGTACCAATCTCAAACATGGCATATTTTGTTTCCTGAAGTTTGTGATGCATTTTATTGCAGATTTTACGTTTTTGGGGAGAACCAGGCCAAGATACAAAGTCACACAAAATGGGGATCGTGAGGCTGCAACATAGCAAAACCAATTTGCTTGAGGTTGACAGATAATATGTAGAAAAATAAAACATAAAAACAGCTGCATTTGTATCATATTCTAGGTGACGCTGACTACTTTTTTAACGTTCCTCGTAGATATACCCGTTAGAACACCCACCCACCCCTCCGACTCTACATGCATTTAAGTGTGCTAGATATACCCGTTAGAAACACACCCCCACTTTGTATATATCCTTGGTACCAAATTTGAACAAAATCCATTATTTCTTTCTTGAGTTATCGCCCTAACAAGCTTATATGATGTATGAAATGCAACGAAAAACAAACACACGGGTATGTACGAGTGATTAAAACTGTTATTACAATTTACGTAAATATTTATTACATTTTACCGCAACTTAACTTATTACAATTTACGTCAATTTTTATTACAATTTGCTTATTACAATTTACGTCAATTTATATTACAATTTACGTATTACAATTTACGTCAAGTTTATTACAATTTGCTGCAAGTATTACAATTTGCGTTTTTATTACAATTAACGTCGTAACACCAGTGGTTAAAGCCTTGGTTCGTCACGCCGAAGACCAGGGGTTGATTCCCCACATGGGTACAAGGTGTGAAGCCCATTTCTGGTGACCCCCGCCGTGATATTACTGGAATATTACTAAAAGCGGAATAAAACCATACTCCCTCCCTCCAAAACCTGAATGCCCTCGCGGTCTACATAGTGGCGTTAAAATGAGCTGCTTTTGTCTTCAAAATGTCATTATTGAGGGTTATTGATTGACTAGTGAATGTACACACAGCCAATAAAAGTTATCAGGAAATAGGCAAGCACAATATGTTAGAGTAATGTATTTATGCGAAATAAACCTCCCTTTCAGCACGTAAATATTCACTGCAGCCAACCACAACATCAACGTGCTGACGGGCCAGTAGTCCGTTCTTTGTAGTTTGATTAAAGTGGACAAAATAACATACTCTTCAATAAATCAATACCTTTATAACAACGTCCAGATCTATTCTCGCGTTTTATTAAATCCTAACTAAGTATACACCCTGATTAAAAATGCCAGTCCTTTGTACGTAAGGTTTCGTGTTTTCATTCATCTTTAACGCTAATAACAATGGCGTTCGGCGCCATCAAATGAAGCATCATAAAATTACTTTCCTGAATAGACAGCACACGTCATCCCTGACAGGTTGTGTTGTAACTGGACCTTGTGTAATTATAATTCATTAATTAATTCTTGCCATTGAATACATGCATGCATAACATAAATCATTTGAGGTTTAAAATATTTCGAAAAGGACAGTATTGTTGACTATTCTATCGAGTTTGGAAGTAATTCAATGTCTTATTACACACATGCAGTACTGAACATAATTGAGTTCATTTTACGTCAAGCCGCAGACTGTGACACTCTATAATAATGTATGTTACTGCATGAGCTGAGAAAACAATATATACTAAGGTACCCCGAAACGTGTTTTGATGATACACCTCTGAATGCTCGATTCTAATGGCCACGTGTGTTTGACCTTTCTCCGCAATTGATGTGCAAATGATAAACCTTGAGGCACTTATCTTACCAATGTAATCCTTTAAAACATTGACAAACAGGTAAGAACACACACGTTTCCAAACACTATTTGATTAATAACATAAGTGGATACATTTAGTTGATGTAGAAAATGAATCTGACTTTTTGTTGAAATATCCGGCTTATAAAGAACTTCGGGATAGATTTTTTGTCTGACAATTTGCAAGTTAAAATGACATCTTTTAGCAATATCTTTCCACAAACTAAAATTTACCTAGTTACAAATTATAGGATACAATTTAACTTGTCCCTGAATCTTACGAATAGAGTTTTGTTCTGGGATCTGCTTTGACAACAATGCAACATCCCCACATGATGAGCCTGTCCTGTGTGTATGCTCTGGTGTAATGTTTAAATGCAGTACGATTGGTAAATGCAAAAATATAAAAACAGACATACCTTCTGCTTCTGGCGACAAGGCGTCAAGAGATGACTGCAGCAGAGTATACACTGATTAGTTCCTTGGCTGGTGGATCGCGACGGCTATTTACTGCTGACGTCATGCAGATACGCGTTCAGTGATTGAACAGTGTATCTGTGCTTGACCAATCCTGAATCAATACCTCTCTCCAACAGATCCGTGAATATTATACCGGTGCAAGGTGTTACAAATGACACAAATCAATTAATAGTACTGAAAATCCACGGATAAATTTCGTGTTTAAAACTAAATATATCCTGTTTTGTATAAAATTTGACAAAAATCACATACATCTCACCAAAGGCAAGTCGCTGTGGATTGAAAGATCATCCATAAATCTTCTCCTTCCTTTGTCCTCAAACTTCTTAATGTCTATAAAAGACATCTTAGGCAAGTTGCTTTACTGTAGAAATGCACTGGACAATTGATATAGTTTCAGATCGATAGGTTGGGCAATAGCGACTGCGTTACCACGGTAATTGTCAGGGACACCTGCGGACATCACATGTGATTTTCAGTGATGCGTTCTTATACATTCCCTATCTTACCTGTTACGCGGAATGGAATCTCTTGCAGCTGATCCATTGACTGTGTATAGTCTCCTTCGTGGAGGCTTTACTAATGTAGATTTATGCTACCCTAGGTATGCTAAACGGCATGCGTATTATTTTGAGTTGTACCAAAGCTACAACTGTTATACATGGTACCCGTAGATTCAGAAACCTTGGTGCTATATGTAAGCTTGGGTTATATTTAAGCAGAGGTCTAGAATATTCCACCGTGTTCTGACACACAGAATGATTTTAGAATGATCTGGAGAGTGAGTGAGTGAGTGAGTAAGTTTAGTATTACGCGCCACTCAGCAATATTCCAGCTATATGGCGGCAATCTGTAAACAATCGAGTCTGGACCAGACAACCCAATGATCAACAGCATGAGCATCGATCTGCGCAAATGGGAACCGATGACATGTATTAACCAAGTCTGCGAGCCCGACCCCCCGATCCCGTTAGTCGCCTGTTACGTCAAGCATGGGTTACTGAAGATCAATATTCTAACCCGGACCTTCACCTGTAAGAATGATCTGGAGAGGGCTAGAAGGACGTTATACGTGAACCACCTGCCTGAGAGTGGTATATAAAGGGAGCTACATTTTTACTCTGACTTACATTACATGGCACTTTACAAGAAGAACGGTATATATACCACGAAGTATTTGGTATGGATAATTGAATATGTCACTCTTTGTAAACACACATTTTCCAAATTATGTGTATCATGGAAACAAAATATACCCCTTTCAAAAGTGGAATAGTATATTGTCGTCTGGTCTGTCATAAACTTTTCCCTCGTCTGTCGTACCAATTTCCCTCTGGTCTGTCGTAACATTTTCCCTCGTCTGTCGTACCAATTTCCCTCTCATCTGTAGTACCATTATCCCTCTGGTCTGTCGTAACATTTTCCCTCTGGTCTGTGGTAACATTTTCCCTCCGGTCTATCGTAATATTATCCTTCGGGTCTATCGTAACATTGTCCCTCTGGTTTTTCGTAACTTTTTCCCTCGTCTGTCGTACCAATTTCCCTCTCATCTGTCGTACCATTATCCCTCTGGTCTGTCGTAACATTTTCCCTCTGGTCTGTCAAAATACGTTTTGTAACAAGTGTGCCATGCGAAAAGATGCTCGACTTTCGGTACAAGAATAGACTGAGATGGTCAATTATGGGTGCAACTATATATGATACACATCACGTATGTAGCATTATTTAAGGACAATGCCAGATCACATTGGACCACAGTTTAGGGACCAGGACAAATATGTTTCTGATCTATTTTACCAATGTTATTCTATATTATGTACGCTAATTTCCGTACATGAGCGGCAGATTGCACCACTCGCCGTTATAGAGAGCAACAAAGATACGATTATCGTCATTAACGTCTTGAAAAGTATCCTGGTCGAGAAAATTGGACATCAGATTGATTTCGTGATCCAAACAGGAAGTTCACTAAGTGACTATTCAAAATGTTCCATCATATATCAGGCCATATAACCAGGTGCACCCATTTTAGTTATGTTTGTGTTACATATATATGGCAAAAACTAGTACTGTTAACAAATTAATACGATATTGGGATATATTACTCGTGGTTGGATAGTTTCAAGAACATTTGTGCGAGCACTTCATCAAATGGACATCATTGGCCATATTGTGACTGGGTCATAGGAGAGACACTAGGTGGACAGCTGGTTGCTGTAATTGCAATTACAGACGGTCATTGCAATCTCTGCGACGGCGTCTACTTCCGCCTACAGCGCAGTTCACCTGCAGTGTGATCAAGGCAATTTTATGCACAGGTGACTTCATTATAATGTATTTAATGTATCGTATAAAAAACGTAACAAATGATACATATTGTCCCTGGCATTCATGTGTCTACATGTCCCAAGCTCCGATTCCAGTTTTATCTTTATCAAATATCCTGCTGCGAGTAAGTCCCCTGCGGTGATTTGAACCTTTTGACAACTTCAGTTGGTCCTCTGGATTAACTTGTACACTTCCATATTGCCCTTGCGAGAATGCGATTTCTTCTGATTTGATTTCTCACGATCCTCGAGGACTGGGATCAGGGCAAACGTGATGTGGTTTGCCAACCCTTTAGTTGACAGTTGGTTTGCCTAGGATATCGTGTTGATTGCAGACAATAAGGGTAACAGGCAGTGAGAAATGAAACCCATCCTCGTACATCACTTGTTGAGGTATGCCCTTCCCTGCCATTCTTCCAGAAGCTCTTAGACGACTTTGACTGGAGTCGATGACCTGGCTCTGATAACCACAAGGTTCAGTCCCTGAAATAACCTCACGCTGGTTTCACATCGCCGATGTCGTGGAAGGCAGAGAGCAAACTACAGACCCTTGCCAGTTAATTATATTCGGACACTTGATGTAACTCCCATAGGCTTACTTGTTAATTTAGTGTACCATAAATAATTTTCATGAATTTAAACTTCGTAAGATCCAAGTCAAATATTGCACATTTGTGAGGAATTATCTTACCTGCAATCACATGATTTCTGTTTAATTTTTTTCGTTGCTTATTTATCGAATGGCAACAATTTAATCAACATACGTACAGTGCTGTGAAATCCTTTAACATGGCGGGCTATGGGTTTGTGCATTGTGGAACCATACGTAAGTTGATAAATGTGATGTCACTAGTTAAATAGTGAAATGTTCATGTAAATGATATATGCTACACTGAAATAACATGTACGTCTATGGAAATTACGTGGTGTCCGAATATAACTGGCACGAGTCTGTAGATCAATTAAGGGAGGATAATACACATGGATTAACAACGTCTTTATTACAACTGTATTCATTGTAATTGATTGTAATATAGAAATTGTCAGTCCAAATGATGACCTGGTTGGTTTTCCACCTATGTCTAGTTACCAGTACCACACACTCCAAACCTTGAGGTATTCTTCCATGAGTCTGGCAGATCAACTTTTTATATGCACTGGGGTAGAACGTCGTCTTTCGTCGACAATTGAGCCCTTCTTGGCCCGTTCGAGGACGTTGCTGATATATATATATATATACTCATTTTCCATGGTTGTATGTGGTTTTGTTTTTGACAGTCGCGCCGATAGTTGAACATTGATCAGTGTAGTGTCGGTCTACACTATTGAAACGTACACGTTAGGCTTAAATCATTCAGTTTATCTCTAAACTCGTTTAGAAAGATTACAATACAATTCGAACATGACATGTATGCCTTGAAATAGATCAAATTCGCATTTCTGGAAAATGAAGTAATTCAACACTTATGTTCCAATAATGTTATCTCGAATAAAGGAATCTCAGATAATACGCGTTTGTGTTAAATAAGTAATCTTTATTAGATCTGTGATTGTTAATCAGTGTAAACTCTGTCAAAAGAAACGCAACCCCTGTCCTCAGATATGAAAAATTCGTTTGAATGAAGTTATTGCTTCCAAACTAAATTTTATTCAGATGTATTGAAATGATACACGTAATTAATGAAGATTACCATCAAACAACTGCATTTGTACGCATAAGTGTATTTTATTGCTTATTCCGTCACAACGCATGAAATGACCCTCATGGTGACTTCGCACAAAAAACACATGCAAATCATGAAAATGGCAGTTAATGTAGGGGTGTATAAAGCCCATGTGCTTCCGTATTATATTCATTCATTTGTCGCCGAAAGCTGTGTTAAAAATGCCACGATTGAGTGCTGCCGACCGAAATATCGCCATTGGTCGTGTTCAAGCCGGAGAAAGTTTTGGAACTGTTGCACGGCACCTAAATGTTCACAAAAACAACGATATCCCGACTTTGGAGCCGCTACAACAACTTCAATTTGACCAACGATCGCCCGAGAGTGGAAGGCCAAGAATCACGACCCCCTTCAAGATCGGTACATCCGGGTCCATCACCTGCGTAATCGGCATGCCCTACCAACCGTGACTGCCACACAAATACCAGGTTTGAGGAGAGTGTCAGCTCAAACGATTAGGAACCGTCTGAAAGAAGCGGGTTTACGTGCCTGTAGACCAGTTGTTGGACCTGTACTACGCCCCTACATCGACGCCGACGACTCAGGTGGTGCAACAACGTAAGGATACGGACTTTACAAAACTGGAGGCGAATCTGGTTTTCTGATGAATCACGTTTTCTTTTGCAACGTCACGACGGAAGACAGCGTCTGTATAGGAGACGTCATAAACGTTTTGCGCCCATCTGCGTCCGACAGGTGGACAGATTTGGCGGAGAAAGCGTCATGGTTTGGGAACCATCTCATACAACCAGAAATCTGACTTGGTGATCGTTCCAGGGAACCTGACAGCCCAACGTTACATCAACCACGTGTTAGAGCTTCACCTTCTCCCGATTATTGACCAACAGACACAGATTTTTCAACGGGACAACGCCCGGCCTCATACTGCACGTGCAACAATGAACTTTCTGCAGAATTCCAACGTCAATGTCTTGCCATGACCCTCTAAATCACCAGACCTCAACCCTATTGAACACCTGTGGGATACTCTGGATCGACGCGTACGTCAACGTCAGCCGCCGCCACAGACGCTGCAACAGCTCGCCGTTGCACTGCAGGAGGAGTGGAGAGCCATTCCCCAGGAAAGAATCCGGCGTCTTATCCGTTCTTGTCCAAGGAGATGCCGTGCAGTGATTGCAGCGCGTGGTGCTCATACGAGATACTGAGACAGACGCCCCCCTGGTGACAAACTGGTGTCTGTGAGATGACTTTTGAAATGACAATTTTAAACATGCCCATCTGGGTTATTATTCTGCCAAATTTCAGACTTCTGTCTTAAATAATAAAAATGCCGTGTCGTCCTAAAACTTCAGATCAAAATCTCTAAAATACAGGGGTTGCGTTTCTTTTTTGACAGAGTTTATCAAGACCTTGGCCCCGTTTCACTAAGCTATCGTAGCGCTACGACTGCCGTATCTCCTCCTATACTGTAACATAGACTTACGATAGCTTTGTGAAAAGGGGCCCGTGAAGACATTCAACGGTCAACTCGTTTGCATGAACAGCCACACATACACCCATCTAAGCATAGTGACTGTAGCCGAAAGTAGACCTAAACGCCCCTGCCTATGTAAAAATGCCAAGAGGAACAGGGAATACTGCTGAAGTGGTAAATCACCATGTCTGGTTTTTTCCTAAATGTAATATTTTCTTTGACCAGGTTTGTTATCTCCTGCTCGTTCATCAAAAGCCATACGATGACGTTTTTGACTGCAATATCCGGTGTGCTGAAGGTTCAAAGTCGTAAACAAGATATCGGATTCTAGTTTCGAGTGTGACGAATTGAGCATGACAAAGACGGAAAATAAATTACAAAGGGGGTCTTATATCGAAACTGAGATAAATATCTGTTAATTACATTATTATGGCCTTAAATTTCGAAATTTGAGGTTCAAGAGAGGAGCAGAGAAACATATTCAATCCAAAATGCGATAAGTGTTACAAATATAAAACTGAGCTGTACAGTCCTTTTGGGTTGCTAGGGTGGTGATCGGAAAGAAAGTCACAGGGAAAAAGTCAGGGATAAAAAGTCACAATTTTGGCTAGGAGTCACGGGAAAAAAGTCACAATAACCAATTTGATTAAATTCAATAAATTATGTTAATATCACCATGATCATAAATCATACATTTATAATTGAATAATAAATTCAAGCACTCAGTTATTTAATTGGATAAAGGAAATTGATATAGTCCTCGCAGTTCTACTACCTTTCAGAGATCAATAAAAATTCTTTGTTAAGTAGAATGTTCCACCCAACCCCATACAGGAATTCTGGGATTGATGTGCACTCATTAACTCGATCCCTGCACAAGTTCTGAAGCTGCAATCTTCTTGGTGGGATTGCTTACATTTGAAAGACATCTTTATTAACAAAACACGGTTTACTCGCACTAACGCTCAGACTCAGAAGAAAAGTCGTATGTCCTCTTATTAGATAAATATTACAGACAATAATCATGATACAATACAATACTATGTATTAGTGGGTTTGTAAGAAAACGCTGTTTCTTGTAACATATGTTATATTTGGGATTACACATCTAGTACTTTTGTTTGGTTGAGTCCCATCCGGGACTCGAACCAACACCCTCGAGCTCAGAGCCAGGCACCTAATCGCCAGCACACAAAGTATATATCGTACCGGATGGGACTCAACTCAACAAAAGTACTAGAATCTGTACTTTACAAAGAATGTAATCCCAAATATAACATATGTTACATTTGGCCACTTTCTATATGGCATTGTGTATTTCATAACTGTTTCTTAATTGAATCATTTACTTATGTTACGACGTAAATTGTAATAAAAACGCAAATTGTAATACTTGCAGCAACTAAAATTATTACAATTTACGTCAATTTTTATTACAATTTGCGTATTACAATTTACGTCAATTTTTATTACAATTTGCTGAAAGTATTACAATTGCGTTTTTATTACAATTTACGTCGTAACAACTTAGTATATTACTTTGATTATGCTTTGTTAGTATAGCAGTTACTGGGTGGCTTCTCAAATGTTATATA
This sequence comes from Haliotis rubra, assembly GCF_003918875.1. Lineage (NCBI taxonomy): Eukaryota > Metazoa > Mollusca > Gastropoda > Lepetellida > Haliotidae > Haliotis > Haliotis rubra. Next base: position 2,528,653 of record NW_025767424.1, read on the forward strand.
AGCACTATGACCACAATTAGCTAGAATCTTTTTGTAACTTTAGGTACGTTAACGAGGCCGATCTCTTCAGGGGCATTTTATCAGTGTAAGAGTAGAACTCGCAGTACCCTGACGTGTATTGCCAGTGGCGTACCTAGGGTATGGGAATTATGGCAGGTGCCCTGGCGCCACTTGGAGGGGCACCACTGAGCACTTTGTGTTAAAGCCGTTGATATAAATATTAAACGAAAAAAAACAGTGCTTGTCATAGGCGTTGATTTCCGTAGATACGCCCTTGTGTACTGCTATTCATCATCTGTGCATTGCTGTTTGCCTGGTCAAGGCCCGGGCTACACATGCCGTCATGAAATGGAATATAAGGTAGTCGGCAATCACTCGTTTATCATCGGGAATCAAACAATAGTGTACACTCACGTCATCAGACGAACATTCTTGTAACTGTCCTTGCCGGTCACACATCTCACTAGACGCCATCCCTTGGCAGATCCGGCAACTCTGGTCATCCTCAAACACCGATGGATCGTCCTCTAAAGTGAGAGAACATGCAGTCATAGAATTCAGTTCTATGATAGAGTTCAAGGTATGTGTATTTCGTTGGGAGGTTGAATGGGTGGTTAGGTGAGTGACTGGTTCCGAAGTGAGTGGTGGAGTGAGTACATCAGTGAGTGGTTCAGTAAGTGAATGGCTGAGTGACTGGCTGTGTGAGTGGTTGACTGGTTGAGTGAGTGAGTGGTTGGTTGAGTGGGTAGTTCAGTGAGTGAGCGAGTGAGGCTTTCAATAAGTGATGGAGTGAGTGGTTGCCTGGTTGAGTGAGTGAGTGGTTGAGTAGTTCAGCAAGTGTGAGGTTGAGTGGGTAGTTCAGTGAGTGAGTGGTTGAGTGAGTAAGTGGTTGCGTGAGTAAGTGGTTGAGTGAGTAAGTGCTTGAGTAAGTGGTTGAGTGAGTAAGTGGTTGAGTGAGTGGTTCAATAAGTGATGGAGTGAGTGGTTGCCTGGTTGAGTGAGTGAGTGGTTGAGTAGTTCAGCAAGTGTGAGGATGATTGGGTAGTTCAGTGAGTGAGTGGTTGAGTGAGTGGTTGAGTAGCTGGTTGAGTGAGTGGTTGGGTAAGTGGTTGAGTGAGTAAGTGGTTGAGTGAGTGGTTGAGTGAATGGTTGAGTGAGTGGTTGAGTGAGTAGTTGAGTGGTTTGTTGAGTGAGTGGTTGGCTGAGTGGTTGGTTGGGTGACTGGTTGAGTCAGTGGGTAGTTCAGTGAAAGAGTGGTTGAGTAAGTGGTTGAGTGAATGGTTGAGTAATTGGTTTAGTGAGTGGTTGAGTGAGCTGTTGAGTGAGTGGTTGAGTGAGTGGTTGAGTGAGTAAATGGTTGAGTGAGTAAATGGTTGAGTGAGTGGTTGAGTGAGTAAGTGGTTGAGTGAGTGGGGAGTTCAGTGAGTTAGTGGTTGCGTAATTGGTTGAGGGAGTGGTTGAGTGAGTTGGTAGTTCAGTGAGTGAGTGGTTGAGTAATTGGTTGAGTAAGCTGTTGAGTGAGTGGTTGAGTAAGTGGTTGAGTGAGTGGTTGAGTGAGTGGTTGAGTAATTGGTTGAGTAATTGGTTGAGTGAGTGGTTGAGTGAGTGGGTAGTTCAGTGAGTGAGTGGTTGAGTAATTGGTTGAGTGAGTGGTTGATTGAGTGGGTAGTTCAGTGAGTGAATAGTTGATTGAGTGGTTCAGTAATTGGTTGAGTAAGTGGTTGAGTGAGTGGTTAAGTAATTGGTTGAGTAAGTTGTTGAGTGAGTGGTTGAGTGAGTGGGTAGTTCAGTGAGTGGGTAGTTCAGTGAGTGAGTGGTTGAGTAATTTGTTGAGTGAGTGGTTGATTGAGTGGGTAGTTCAGTGAGTTGGTAGTTCAGTGAGTGGGTAGTTCAGTGAGTGGGTAGTTCAGTGAGTGGGTAGTTCAGTGAGTGGGTAGTTCAGTGAGTGGGTGGTTCAGTGAGTGGGTGGTTGAGTAATTGGTTGAGTGAGCTGTTATGTGAGTGGTTGAGTAAGTGGTTGAGTGAGTGGTTGAGTGAGTGGTTGAGTAATTGGTTGAGTAAGTGGTTGAGTGAGTGGGTAGTTCAGTGAGTGAGTGGTTGAGTAATTGGTTGAGTGAGTGGTTGATTGAGTGGGTAGTTCAGTGAGTGAATAGTTGATTGAGTGGTTCAGTAATTGGTTGAGTAATTGGTCGAGTAAGTGGTTGAGTGAGTGGTTAAGTAATTGGTTGAGTAAGTGGTTGAGTGAGTGGTTGAGTGAGTTGGTAGTTCAGTGAGTGAGTGGTTGAGTAATTTGTTGAGTGAGTGGTTGATTGAGTGGGTAGTTCAGTGAGTGAGTGGTTGGGTGAGTGGTTGAGTGAGTGGTTGGGTGAGTGGTTGAGTGAGTGGGTACTTCAGTGAGTGAGTGAGACTTTCAGTAAGTGGTTGAGTGAGTGGTTGAGTGAGTGGGTAGTTGAGTGGTTGAGTGAGTGGGTAGTTCAGTGAGTGAGTGGTTGAGTGAGTGGGTAGTTCAGTGAGTGAGTGGTTGAGTGAGTGGGTAGTTGAGTGAGTGATTGGTTGAGTGAGTGGGTAGTTCAGTGAGTGAGACTTTCAGTAAGTGGTGGATTGAGTGGGTTATTCAGTACGTGAATGGCTGGGTGAGTGGTTGAGTGAGTGAGTAACTAAGCAAGTGAGTGAGATCAGTGAGTAAGTGGTTGAGTGAGTGAGTGTATTGCGCCAGCGATAACTACGACGTACCGTCACAGTTGAATTCATCTTCCTGGACGTCCCATAGGGGCGTGTCTCTGGCATTTCTACACTTAAGATCATCAATCTCCAACTTAATGTTACCAACACTTCTTAGGTCCAACCAATTCTTGAACGCTAACATATCACACCCACAATGCACCGGGTTGCCGCTAAGTTTCCTGGAAAATAATAACAGATATAGCGTGTGAATCGGGTTAATCAGACAGTGGGTATCTACAAATTAACAGAAAACCACAAGCAGGGATATGGTGCTGACCAACAAAGAATCATTATCCGACGAATCTAGAATTTACAACCGAAATCAGGAGATCCTGGCACAGGTAAGGGAACAATGAATTGCTGTCCTCAGGATTGTCCGCTAAACACTATAGACAAAGCAGAATAACAGAGTAACGGTTGTTCCCTTTACGTAATGAGTTATGGTAGAATAGCTATCTGAAATCAATATGATCACCCGGATGATGAGCATGTGAACGATATGCTTTAGATATGTATCATGGTAGCTGGTGCTCACAAGTACCTAGATCATTACACATTTCTTTCTGTAGTGTGTGTCGACCGCCTCCGTGGTGTAGTGGTTAGAGCGTCCGCCCGGAGAGCGGAAGGTCGCAGGTTCGATCCCCAACCGCGTCATACCAAAAGACGTTAAAATATTGTGCTTGTTGGTCCCTGTCTGGCGCTCGGCATTAATGGGTACAGCAAGGACTGGTCGGCTCGGAGTCAGTATAATTTGTCTGAATGGGGTATTCATGCTTCACTGCGGCATAGTATCTCAGTGGGCTAGCACTATAAAACCAGCTTCAGTCTGGGCTAGTACAAGCAGCCGCACATACACATACACACGCATGCACGTCGTCATATGAGCGAAATATTCTCAAGCACGACGTTAAACCCAATTTCACCTCACCTCACCTCACCTGTAGTGTGTGTCAATGATTAACATGACAACCATCAAGCAAATACTTACACCCTAACATCCTTGTTGGCCGGCAAGGTGACAAAGGCATATCTTGAGATGTTCTGTATGTTGTTCTTGATCAAATTTCTGAAACAAATGGTGATCATGATATTGGTTTTATCGGGTGGTCAGGCCAGGCTGGTTCCCTGGGTCTGTTGCGCCTGCGCTACGCTCAGTGTCGAAGCGTAGCGCAGGCGCAACAGACCCAGGGAACCAGGCTGGTGGCCAGGCTCGCTGACTTGGTTGACACATGTCATCGTATCCCAAGTGCGTAGCTCTATGCCTGGTGTTCATCACTGGATTGTCTGGTCCAGACTCAATTATTTGCAAATCGCTGCCTTATACTTTGAATATTGCCAACCAACCAAACAATTATAGAAGTAATAGGTAAGTCATGAACTCACTTCAGAGTCAATCAGAAAACGTACCAATTAATGGATAACAACTTCTGGCATTAGCTACCCTTCAATATAGCTTGATAACGGTGAAGGAATCTTCATCCAATCCTCGCTAAATGCAACCAACAAGAATTCGTGGGCCATACATTTGTTGTTTTTCTACTAACAACCGTCACGGCTTAATGGTTCAAGCGCTTGCTCGTCACGCCAGAGCGGGGTACGATTCCCCACACTGGTACAATGTGTGAAGCTCATATCTGCTGAAATACTGCAGGATATGACGATTCTCAGTCACAACAACTCTTTACTCAATCAGTTTCTGTCTTGGTTGTTTGGTTGTTGTTTAACGCCGCACTTAGCAATATTCCAGCTTTGTAGCGGCGGTCTAAACATTTTCTGAGATTACTGAAAAATCATGCATCGAATAGTATGTATACACACACTATATAGTATATACAGATGTTTGGGTTTTTTCACCAGAAAACGAAAATTGCACAGAGTTAGTATCAATTTTACTTTCTCATTTAGAGCTAAAAGTAGAATTATCTAAGGGAAATAGGAATGGGTGAATATCCTTGACGTGATGATACAACTGTAAGAAGAGTCGTAAAATATACCCAGATTAATAATCTTGCTTCACCGATAGAGACAGAACTATGGTGAAACGTTCTGCTTCCCAAGAAAGTGATTGCTTGGTTGTGAGTACATGGTATTTTTCAGATCGCAGCTCTGAAAAGGTTTGTTTGTTTGGGTTTTTTTAATCTGGGCAATCAGACATATAGTTTGTTGTTTTCTGATGTCCAACCGATGGAACAATCGATCGGTTAGAGGGAGGGGACCTGAATCCAGATTACTCGCAGAAGGAAGGGGGAAGGGCTTGGTAGCCCAGCTCCTTACACCGCGAAAACAGTTTACTTTACACAATATTGCAAAACCCCGAACCAGTATTTCTCCCTTCTCAAGAATGAATGAATGAATGAATGAATGAATGAATGAATGAATGAATGAATGAATGAATGAATGAATGAATGAATGAATGAATGAATGAATGAATGAATGAATGAATGTATTAAGCATCGTGGAACTTACAACTCTGTTAGACTGGGTAGATGCTGGAACATAGGTGCAGGTATGGAGGTCAGAGCATTTTCCTGCAGGTTCCTGGAAATAACACATGAAGGAGTTAGCAAGTCTGCTAGTTGTTTGCCCTCGAAAAAAAGGATGAATCATATACGCTGTAACTGTGTTCCTCATAATAAATATGTTGATATCCTATAGTCATCTCCTTTATGTGTAACGGTCGTTTAAGGACCTACAGAAAGAAGTCTTTCAAAGTATAAAATACCCTTCATAGTATAGTAGCCATACTATACCATATCCCGAAGGTATAAACACATTACACATTGATCTTGTTCGTACATTCACACAACATGTAGACATTGTTTTAGTGTTCATGTGAAACGACATTAACAAACTGAAGGCAAGTTGCAGTGAATTAGAAAATAGAGGTATATATTTAGTAGGGAGTGACGTTTACATGTTTCAGGTAGGTATTTGGTAGTGTGTTAGAATATCAGTTACATCTAGTGGTGATACATGTAAGTCTGTACGTCGTGGTGTGTTTTAGACTAAAAGGCAAGTATATGTTGACTTGTGAGCAGTTGGAAGTGTGATGACGAGAAATCAGGTACATTTTAACATGTAGGAACTTGGTCGTGTCTAAATGACAATATCTATTTTAGCACTTAGTCCATATATGGACTAAATAAATGACAATATGTTTAGCAACAAGTACATGGTGATATATATGTAGTTGTTAGCCTGTGAAGACTTAGTGACATGAACATGACGATGTATATGTTGTTGTTAGCCTGTGAAGACTAAGTGACAGGTACATGACGATGTATATGTAGTTGTTAGCCTGTGAAGACTAAGTGACAGGTACATGACGATGTATATGTGACAAGACTAAGTGACAGGTACATGACGATCGATATATGTAGTTGTTAGTCTGTGAAGACTAAGTGACATGAACATGACGATGTATATGTAGTTGTTAGTCTGTGAAGACTAAGTGACATGAACATGACGATGTATATGTAGTTGTTAGCCCGTGAAGACTAAGTGACAGGTACATGACGATGTATATGTAGTTGTTAGCCTGTGAAGACTAAGTGAAGTACATGAACATGACGATGTATATGTAGTTGTTAGCCTGTGAAGACTAAGTGACAGGTACATGACGATGTATATGTAGTTGTTAGCCTGTGAAGACTAAGTGACAGGTACATGACGATGTATATGTAGTTGTTAGCCTGTGAAGACTAAGTGACATGACGATGTATATGTAGTTGTTAGCCTGTGAAGACTAAGTGACAGGTACATGACGATGTATATGTAGTTGTTAGCCTGTGAAGACTAAGTGACATGGTACATGACGATGTTTATGTAGTTGTTAGCCCGTGAAGACTAAGTGACAGGTACATGACGATGTATATGTAGTTGTTAGCCTGTGAAGACTAAGTGACAGGTACATGACGATGTATATGTAGTTGTTAGTCTGTGAAGACTAAGTGACATGAACATGACGATGTTTATGTAGTTGTTAGCCCGTGAAGACTAAGTGACAGGTACATGACGATGTATATGTAGTTGTTAGCCTGTGAAGACTAAGTGACAGGTACATGACGATGTATATGTAGTTGTGTTTATAGTTGTTAGCCTGTGAAGACTAAGTGACAGGTACATGAACATGTATATGTAGTTGTTAGTCTGTGAAGTCTAAGATGAACTGAAGTGACAAGACTAAGTGACAGGTACATGACATGTTTACGTTGTTATGTGAAGACTAAGTGACAGGTATGACGATGTATATGTTTGTTAGCCCGTAAGAAGACTAAGTGACAGGTACATGACGATGTATATGTAGTTGTTAGCCCGTGAAGACTAAGTAAGACATGACGATGTATATGTAGCTGTTAGCCTGTACATGACATTGTGATGTATATGTAGTTGTTAGAAGTCTAAGTGACATGAACATGACGATGTATATGTAGTTGTTAGCCTGTGAAGTCTAAGTAACAGGTACATGACGATGTATATGTAGTTGTTAGCCTGTGAAGACTAGTAGTGACGATGTATATGTAGTTGTTAGCCCGTGAAGACTAAGTGACGGTATGACGATGTATATGTAGCCCGTGTTAGCCTGTATATGTAGCTGTTAGCCTGTGAAGTCTAAGTAACAGGTACATTGTGATGTATATGTAGTTGTTAGCCTGTGAAGTCTAAGTGACATGAACATGACGATGTATATGTAGTTGTTAGCCCGTGAAGACTAAGTGACAGGTACATGATGATGTATATGTAGTTGATAGCGATGTATATGTAGTTGTTAGTAACAGGTACCGATGTTTATGTAGTTGTTAGCCTGTGAAGACTAAGTAACAGGTACATGACGATGTATATGTAGCTGTTAGCCTGTGAAGTCTAAGTAAGAGGTACATTGTGATGTATATGTAGTTGTTAGCCTGTGAAGTCTAAGTGACATGAACATGACGATGTATATGTAGTTGTTACTCTGTGAAGTCTAAGTGACATGAACATGACGATGTTTATGTAGTTGTTAGCCCGTGAAGACTAAGTGACAGGTACATGACGATGTATATGTAGTTCTTAGTCTGTGAAGACTAAGTGACATGAACATGACGATGTATATGTAGTTGTTAGCCCGTGAAGACTAAGTAACAGGTACATGACGATGTATATGTAGCTGTTAGCCTGTGAAGTCTAAGTAACAGGTACATGGTGATGTATATGTAGTTGTTAGCCTGTGAAGTCTAAGTGACAGGAACATGACGATGTATATGTAGTTGTTAGCCCGTGAAGACTAAGTAACAGGTACATGACGATGTATATGTAGTTGTTAGCCTGTGAAGTCTAAGTGACGATGTATATGTAGCTGTTAGCCCGTGAAGACTAGTGACGGGATGATGACGATGTATATGTAGCTGTTAGCCTGTGAAGTCTAAGCGACAGGAACATGACGATGTATATGTAGCTGTTAGTCTGTGAAGACTAAGTGACAGGTACATGACGATGTATATGTAGTTGTTAGCCTGTGAAGTCTAAGTGACAGGAACATGACGATGTATATGTAGTTGTTAGCCCGTGAAGACTAAGTAACAGGTACATGACGATGTATATGTAGCTGTTAGCCTGTGAAGTCTAAGTGACAGGTACATGACGATGTATATGTAGCTGTTAGCCCGTGAAGACTACGTGACAATTACATCACGATGTATATGTAGAAAGATACATGACGATGGTGATGTGTTGGTAGGCCAAATGACAAGGAGATGTTTCATGTGGACTAGATGACAGGTAAACAATCTGTAAGTTCAATGATGGGTACATATAGACATGTAGGAAGTATGTAGTGTACTGGTTGGCTACATCTGCACGTACGTGTGAAACTCGGGTCCTGCTGCAACAAAGTACCACATGTAGGGGAAGGTATGTGATAGTGATTGTCGACTCGGGAATATTGACGGTGTATTTCGGTAATATTGACTGTGTATTTCCAAACACGCAGTTGTCCATGAATATCATGCAGTTCAGCTGGATATAAAAGGGTGCATCAACCATGCAGAGAAGCGTGGAATCTGAAGAGAGTGACAGATTTACTCACAGTGTTTGTAAGCGGAATAGGTTCCGGAAAGCCTTGGGATGAATGTAATTTATCTCGTTGTTTTGCAAGAATCTGAAACAGATATACAAACACATAATGCATGAAAGACGACAGGTTTACTGTTGATACAAAATAGAACTCTTGATTTGATATCCCTAACTCGTCGATCTTTTTGTACTGCTTATTTAGCTCCACGTCGCAACAATGGGTTCGAATACAAACATATACCAGGCGTACAAGTTTGGAAATGTGTTTAAATTCTAAACTGAATGTGCATATGCTGGATTCATTGTAAATACGTTAAGTGACTACAGACGGGTCTCTCCCACATTAAGAACACCTGAACACATTTTGCACACGATCTTAAACATATTTAGACCATAATATGTTGTCACTGTCTAACGTTGTAAAATTGCTAAAACACTGGGATCAGCTACACATCTTCCAGTATGAGTATCACATTGTCACACACACAAAGTAAGTAATGTTAGCGTCGACGACCCAGATTTCCTTTTTGGGGTGGGGGTTAGGGGGTATGGTTAATTTCAGGTATTCAGAATATCGACGTTATCAAACACATGTGCTTACACGTAATTTTGCAATTTTGCAGCCTTTGTTGTTAAACAAATCTGGAAGTATCGAAAATATTTATGAATAGAACACTGAAAATAAGTGAAGACACCAGGTATTTGGGTTCCACCTTCTTCAAGCTTGTTTACAAGTGCAGCTCATGTTAACAACGACCAAGACATTCCCCACCTCGCCACAATGACGTTACAGCGTTACATTCATGTACGACACATTTGGAATCTACCATGTGTAACAGTTCCAGGCTTGATGTATCTATCGGTAACTCACAGGGTCACTATAGTCTCTGCAGTGCTAAAATCTTCTTCTTGTATTCTTGTTATCTTGGTATCAGTCAGTGATCTGAAAAGAAAAAAATAACGATGATGTTTCATTTATTTGGTTGTAATACTGTAATATATTGCATTCGATCTGTTGATTGTACGTGTCGTTAAGAATATAGCGTCAAGTTTAGCTGGAAGTCTCTGTACATAGTTGCCTATGTATCTCAGAATCTCAGATAAAGTGGGTTCAGATCCATGTTCACCTGATTGTATGTTTAGGTTCGACAGCAAACCCGTGCCCGTAGTTGAAGATAGAGGCGTAAAAATATTGAGTGAGTATGGTTTTGCGACGCATTTAGCAATATTCCAACAAAATTACGGCGGGGGACGCCAGAAATGTGCTTCACGAAATGTACCAATGTTGGAAATTGAACCCGGGTCCTCGACGTGATAAGCGATCACTTAAACCACTTGGATGCTTCACCACCCCGTTATGTAACAATCGCTTACTAACTCCATTATTATTAGCAAGTATTATTATTGACAGACTAAACTTGTTTTCAGTAAAACGATTTCGGTCGACTGTGGCACTTTCGCGCTGGACAGGCTTATCGTCAGAACCCTTGTTCTGTCTGCACGCAACCCAGAGAGCGAATGTGACTTCTCCGGATACTCTTGAGATACCATTCCATCCCACCATTTTGAAGACCCCGAAACAATGCATCCGTCTGCATTACCCAGAGTGACAGCTTGGGAGGTACCAAACCTGAGGCACCAAGAATGATGCGGAGGCAACGAGGCTCTTGGGAAGAAAGCGATGTTTTCCCTGAATTTTGTCAACCACATTAGTGTCACTGTGAGGGATAGTGAATGAACTATTTATATGATTTTGTTGGATTTATAAAATATCAGGGTTTTTTTTTTATTTGACACTTCTGGGGTTTTAAACTGACCTATTCGAAAGAACCTTATAATGACAATTTTCCATGGTGACCATTTTCCATTCCTCTATATGATCTGGGTCTAAAGAAGAATTCGAGTAAAACGTGTGTGTTACTGTGCATGGTATGTGCAATTTGGTCATTAAGTGCATAGCTATGTGGATCAAACCGAAGCGAGGGGTGGGGTAACCTAGGAGTTAATGTGTTCGCCCGTCACGCCCAAGAGCCTTGTTCAATTTCCCACACGATAAATTAAGCCTATTTCTGATGTGGCCTTCGGTGATGTTGCTGGAACACTGCCAACTGCTGCCTTAACCTCACTCACTCACTCATTCACCAACCCACCGACTCACTCACTCACTCTTTCGATCCAGAACAATATCTTCCAGATTACCGGATCACAGCTCAATGTTCACAGCTAAAGCAAACGCCTTATAAACAGCCTTAAAATATATTAATAAACACCCAAAATATAAACAATATATAATCTATTCAGATTCTACTAGGTTATTAAAAATCTTTCTTGCAAACATCTACTTTCAATTGAAATTATTGAATTACATTATGATCTTGCTACTGGCCAATGCCACATCGTCTTTTGTTGGTTACCCAGCCACGTTGGCATTTCTGGGAACACAATGGCCGATCTTGCTGCCACGGCAGCAATCAACAACTCTGTGACACCACTTCTCATCCCCTACTCTGATTACAAAGCTGTCATTAGATCATACATCCTTGATCTCATGCAAAAGAAGTGGGACACCCCAGTAGGTGTAAATAAATGACATGAAATAAAACTCTATATTGGTTACACTACTTGGGTTGTCAGTCCAGATTTGAAGAGGTCATTATACGACGATGTCGTATTGGTCATTCAAGATATACCCACGAATACTTATTGAAAGGTGAAGATCCGCCGTTTGTTATCCCTTGTGATGAGAGAATCACAGTCAAGCATGTACTGCTTGACTGCATTGATGTTTCCATCACAAGAGACAAATATTTAAGCGTTAAAACTGTTAAGGATCTTTTTAATAATGTTAATCATCATTTTATTATCGAATATTTAAAACAAATATAATCGATTGATACATTTTTATTGATATGATTTGTATATAGATACATATTTCAGTAGTAGTAGTTTAAATTAGTAACTGAGATTGTTGGCGGCTGTATCCCCGAAGGGGGGGTTGAAGTAGTGTAAAAGTATTGTCCTCCTGAAAGGGTACATATAGTTTGGCATGAAATGCATGTGGACCCAGTTTTTTTGTAAATATCTCTTCATCCAATGACCCAATCGATCTCAAACTGTGCAAGTGGATGTTTTGTCAGACAACCTAATTACATTGTAAATCACCGATTTTATGCATTTGTATTAAAGAATCTGTCTATGTAACTGTCAACAAAATAAACAGCAGAACGCAGAATGCTTGCAGAGGGAGGGAGCCAATGACCTGTAACAGCGGCAGTGTTGGGTCATAAAGGTCAATGCACGTCAATGTAGGTCAGCTATGCACGTGACAGGTATGAAGAGGTGTCACAGGTCGTGAATAGGGTAAGATGGGTGCCAACTGTTAACCATCATACGGAGTTTGTTTCTCTGAGTTGTTCAACATTAACCACAAAACCCATTAGTGAGAATTTTTCTGTAGGTTAAAATCTCTAAATTTTGCAAATAGCCGGCGAATGACATCTCTGATGACCCTGATGTCAAAAGAATCTAACTTTGGATGCCTACCTTTTTGTACAAGGTTTTGTTTATTCGTTTATTTTTCACAATTTTTAGCACGATGCTCTTTTCCATGCCAAGAGCAAAAGTTGTACGTTTCATGTAATCCGACACCTTATAAATCGGTTTGCTACGTTTGCTCTCTTTTTAAAAAAAATTCAACACATTTCTATTTAAACGTTTAGCATCATCTGAATAAGCTTTCATGATGACAGCTAGAAGTAGTCAATGTGAATGATCCAAACGGTCTATCACTTTGCAGTGCACAGGTAACTATCATGAACTGCATTGACGTGCATTGACCTTTATGACCCAACACTGCCGCTGTTACAGGTCATTGGCTCCCTCCCTCTGCAAGCATTCTGCGTTCTGCTGTTTATTTTGTTGACAGTTACATAGACAGATTCTTTAATACAAATGCATAAAATCGGTGATTTACAATGTGATTAGGTTGTCTGACAAAACATCCACTTGCACAGTTTGAGATCGATTGGGTCATTCGATGAAGAGATATTTACAAAAAAACGGGTCCACCTGCATTTCATGCCAAACTATAGGTCCCACCTGCATTTCATGCCAAACTATAGGTCCCAAAACTTCAAAGTCAATGTAACACTTACCAGGATTAAAGCGTAGTATTTTTGTGAGTTTAATAATGGATAAATGTTACTACAATCGCTATTGATATGATTTGTATATAGATACATATTTTAGTAGTAGTAGTTTAAATTAGTAACTGAGATTGTTGGCGGCTGTATCCCCGAAGGGGGTTGAAGTAGTGTAAAAGTATTGTCCTCCTGAAAGGGTACATAGGTCCCAAAACTTCAAAGTCAATGTAACACTTACCAGGTTTAAAGCGTAGTATGTTTGTGAGTTTAATAATGGATAAATGTTACTACAATCGCTAGCGGCAGGGTTTATGTAGGTAGCAAAGGTACTGTAAGTCCCCATGGCTCTTGGTATGGTGATCTACCTTCAGTTGTTGGCGATCTACAGCCTGTTTTGATATTGTATTGTCTTCTTTAGTTGAAACAGTTTCAGATTTAATTACTAGTTTTAAATTCATATCTGTGATAATCTAGTTGTTTTACTGTCCTTCGTCGACAGTTTTTTAATAATTTAATTGCGTTATTATGAATTATAACTTTGAAAGACACGATATGGCTGAAATATTACCAATGTGACTATATATTCTAACTCACTCACTCACTCATTCACTCACTGACCCACTCACTCATCAAATATGACACTGTAAAGCTACTTACAAAACCCGAATATTGGGATATAGGTCCTTTGGTATAGATGTAATGGTATCCGTTCCTGAGCAATTAATTGTAGGTTTTCGTCCATTGTTACATTTACAGCTGTTCGTTTTACAGTAGGCCCTACTCTGACCTATTACAGGTGTTGTACAGATCATCAACACAGGTAAAATCCACATGTATTTGTATTTTTTCCTTTGAATCATCGTGAACGGTAAACACCACTTCATGGCACAGAAGCGTCCTATTCCTCGTATGTCCTCTCGAGCTGTGCAACAGCACACTTTTCTTTAGTAAGCCGTAAACCAGGCATTTGAATACACTCGCAGGCAAGTCACAGATACTCCACGATCATTCAGATGTGCTGGGTTTCATTGCTTCGTCTAGCAAGACAGTATATATCTTGAACACTGGCGTGTTCCGTTATCAAATGTTGACACTGATGGCGTTTTAGGAGGAGTGTTCCCCGTCGTCACAAGAAACACGTCGTATTGCTACGGCACTACAACTTATTGGCACCTTGTCTTATCCCCTGCAGCATATTTCGTGCACCTCGTCAATCGCAGTCGTTGTTATCCCTATGTCACAAATCTTCAGATACCCTTTAATCGTTTCCTTGCACCCTTAAAGCAATATGAGGGTTTAATTCCGTGTGCTTTATCCCCGCTGCATTGTTCAGCTCCTGGAGTCTCCGTCTGAATTCTGCAATATGGATATCAGAGGTCACCTGCAAGATGAAGAGTAAAATTGTATTAATTTAAACAAATATCAAATACTTTAACACGCTTCCAATGTAACAATACTTTCAGGAACATAACAGTACATTAAAGTTCCGAGAATAACGAACCAGGCCATCTGACCTACTTGTTGACTGGCCTATAACAACCAGGGGGTGGAAATAAGTTTAAAATTGATAGTGTACTCCGGTACAGTGGCACATGTAAAGTCACTTGCCCTGATTATTTTCCCACTATACCAACCGTTTTTTTGCTGATTTTTTAAATAAACAACATAATAAACATTGGAAAGTCAACTGGACACCGGTAAAGTGTGATATACAAATCTGCTTGCCCGACAGAAAAGAACACTGGACTCGGACGTCGGGCAATGGGTTATTTCCACCCCTGAACAACGGTACAAATTTAACATAGAAAAGAAAAAGAGTAAACTGTTAGTTGCAAGCTTATCTAAATTTTAAAAGACAGAACTTGTTGTGTATAAACAACATAAATGTTTACGATGAAAAACCAAATCAGGTCCAAACTACCATATGTTAAATATATGACGTCAAAGTTGATAATCAAATTATTCGTGAAAAAGAGAAAACAGCGATGCAATTATGTGAAGGGAACACCGAAAACAAAGTCTGACACCAGGTGTTCACGTAAATGTTCTTCAACAAACTAATGCTGGGGTTGGTTCGTGAGGTTTTTTCTGATATAGGTGTATTGGTTGTTGGGATCTGGCATAGTTAACCTAGTTTGTCAGTGAAATACCACAGATACTTCAGCATCCTTCATATATTGACACTGAGGGCGACAACCAAATCTCAGCCAGGGGCCGTATATGTGTATAAATATACCGCCCTACCCTTTGTAGCTGACAAGGATCTAATGAACAGAGAAATTTAGCTTGCCTAATAATCTTTCAGACAAAACCAAGTCCATATACTCAAAGGCACAATTGATTAACGTTGTGAATGATGAATACCCAATGTAAAGAAAGTGGTCAAATGTGACAAATGTTATATTTTGGGATGACACTTTCGAAGTTAAGTACAGACTATAGTACTTTTGCTGGGTTGAGTCCCATAACAGATTCGAACACCCACATGAGGCGGCTGACTTGTGTGTTGGTGATTAGGTGCCTGGCTCTGAAATATAACATGTTTGATAGTGAAACATATATAAAAATAGTTCCATGTGTAAATCAATCACTGTAGTGAATGTTTATCAACAAAGGTAAGTCCGTTTTTCTGCCATATGATTACGACATATTAGCGTCCTAAGAAAAAATAACATTCGATCCAGTGTTTGATTAGATGGACTTAAACACACTGATCTACGTGTTTAAAGGGCCACTGTCCAGAGTGTTTAAAGGGCCACTGATCCAGAACGATTAATGTTTCTCGCCAACAGTCTAATTACGAAACCAAGCTGCAGGTTGGTCGGTACCTCCTCACTCGACCGTGACGGGCACGGGGACGCTGACCACACCAGCTGTCATGTATGTAGACTAAAATATGGTTCACTATGTTAAATCGGAAAATATCCTAACATAAGCAACAATTTTCTTTTCATAATCATAAGAAATATAGTTAATTACGTCTTTAGAGAACGTGTTTTTAGCGAACTCAAAGATATAACGTAGTGGCTGTTTTGTAATGTCAACTTAGTGTATATTGTAAGCGAAATTATAATGAGCTGCGGTCACAAGGAACAAAACAAATAGTGATCCCTTAAAACAGATTCATCTATCAGATTCTGATTATATCAAAATCATGTATTCATGAATCACAATCAAATAGTGATGATATCAGGTGTTCGAAACTGGTACACGTCACAAACACATGCAAAGACAGGGAAATCAATCACCTGAAACAATCACGGTAACCTACGCCACAAATCAAACGATTAATTGCAACGGGCATATTTTATGTCTGTGATGCATCAAATTTGGAATCTGCAACCCTATTAGCTTTATCGAGGCCTTGAACTTTGGGACCCGTGAAGATCCGGGGTAGAATAAGTCTTTAGCAACCCATTCTTGTCATAAAAGGCGACTATGCTTGTCGTAAAAGGCGACTAACGGGATCGGGTGGTCAGGCTCGCTGACTTGGTTGACACATGTCATCGGTTCCCAATTGTGGAGATCGATGCTCATGCTGTTGATCACTGGGTTGTCTGGTCCAGACTCGATTATTTACAGACCGCCGCCATATAGCTGGAATATTGCCGAGTGCGGCGTAAAACTAAACTCACTCACTCACTCACTTGAACTTTGGTTCACAGTTCATATGACTTCCTTTTGAGATCTTCACAGGAAGGGCACGCTTGATTGTATTTCAAAAGTTGTGAAATAAAGACACCAATGCCTGGGATTATCAAGTAATTAACAGATTTAGGTATATTCTCGGTTGTATATTCTATGGGCATCATATTTATGTCATGTTAGATAATATGCTTTCACATACTTAGTCCTAACAAAGCAAGACAAACACATAATTGTGCTAAATATATAATAATTTATTCTTGTTATGAACATAAATACTAATGCATTATAGGAATTGTAAACCGATCACAGCTGGGTTTCAACAAGGAACTATACTATCCCTTCTGATAAAATCTTGACAAAATATATGACACATCAACAACTGATTTACCTCTTTAGAAGGATGTATTTATTGTTTATGAATCTAAAAATAAAATAAAATGAAAACATTTATCGTAAATCATCTTCATACACACACTACTGCGTTAATATTTTAACGTGAGGAGGATGGTAGTGTTGCTTGCCTAGTGGTTAAAATATTCGCTCACATTGAGTTCGATTCCCCACATGGGTACAATGTAGGAAGCCCGTTTCGGCCGTGATATTCATGGAATATTGCTAAAAGAGGGGAGAACCACATCAACTCATTCACGCACCTGTGAGGATATTACATCTATGATTGCTTGTTTGTTGTTTAACGCCCACTCAGCAATATTCCAGCTATATGACGCCGATCTGTAAATAATCGAGCCTGGACGAAACAATCCAGTGATCAACAGCATGAGCATCGATCTACACAATTGGGATACGATGACATGTGCCAATCAAGTCAGCGAGCCTGACCGACCACCCGATCGCGTTAGACGCCTTTTACAAGCTCGGGTCGCTGAAGACTGTTTCTAGTTCGGATCTTCATGGGTTTACATCTATGATTCAACACAATGATATCGGCTTCAGTTTAACTCTGCGGATATCCTTTCCTGCTCAAAATCCACAAATCTTATAACACATATTGGTAAGCACAAGCGTGATGATAAATTCAGAGTAAAAGCAATCACAACACATGTTGAAGTAACCGTAAACACAAAAGACTGGGCGGGAACCTGCCTACACCAACGACAAACATATAATGAGTATATATAAATACCTAACTTACTCCAGAGAATGAGAAAGATTAAGAGTCCGATAAGTTAAAAACGCATATCCTGTCTGTTGAACATGTCGTCCGATAACATCAACGACAGACATTTTATGGGTATACGTATAAATCTAACCGTGCATACCCCAGAGAATGACACAGATTAACAATAAAACGAATATCCTGCTGAACATGTCGTCTACAGCAAAGATAGGCTGAATTGATTTCGAACTCATCACTCCATACTGTGTCGTAAACATACGGTGTGAACCGTCAGTTCTAAAACTGACTGACTGACTGACTGAGTTTTGGTTTTACGCCGCTTTTAGCAATATTCCAGCAACATCACGGTGGGGGACACCCGAAATGGGCTTCACACATTGTACCCATGTGGGGATTCGAACCCGGGTCTTCAGCGTGACGAGCCAACGCTTTAACCACTAGGCTACCCCACCGCCCCCAGTTCTTAAATACGTGATGGGGTAGCCCTGTAGCGGCCGAGGTAGCACTGTAGTTAAAATGTAAACTCTTCACGGCGAAAGCCCTGGTTTGATTCTGCTCATGGGTACAATGCGTGAAGCCCATCTCTGAGTGTACCATCGTGGTATTGGTGACATATTGCTGTAAACAGAGTCAAATTATGCTTACTATAATACTGAGGATGCCCTTACACATGAAACTGAGACATGTAACGACCTTATAGACACCAAATATTATGTGGAAATTCCAACGGCTATAAGACTATTTTATATCATTATTTCCTGTTAATAATATTAAACATTTTACTGAATATCCATCTACGTAAGCGAATCAGAGATAATATACCCAGCTGTAAGAAATGCAATGTGAATATGACAGCTTCCATAAATATGTCAATAGGTTATTTACCAACGTCCTCAGGTTGTTGTAGAGAACAATAACAGGCATCGCGCATGAAAACACCATCTGAAGCTGTAGTTGTTTTGCATTCGGTCAGGATGAAGACATTATAATCCCTTATTTATATAGAATAACCTGGGTCTCTTATAAGAGGGGTATTGGTATCATGTTAATGGATTACTAGGTGAGCCAGGTTAGACTGTTGTGAGCACAAGGGTTCGAATCTCTGTTTGGACGATACTTTTTAAAAATATGAATCTACACTTTTGCAATCGTATACTTTTTTTATATGTTATGATTAACATATATTCCAAATTTGAACGAAATCGATGAAGAAATGAATGTTTTAGAAACTTCTAGCGCTACACTCGTTACATAAAATACACTGCATGTGGTTGTGAGTCATGCTTTATCAAGTCCCTTTGCGGCCACCACCCTGTCAATACATATTTCACAATATACTAATCAGAAATTGTGTAGTTGATATAGGCTTCAGGAATAGAGGTTCCGTGGGAGTTTCAATGCTCTATTTTATCTATATTGCAAAATTAAAGGTGTTTTATTTATAGAATAAAAATATATAGAAGAAGAACCATATCCCAAGGTAGCAGTGTTCGGTTCAAATGAACATGCTCGGTAGCTCAAAGTCCATGCCAGATTAGCTACCCTAGAAATGCCTTTGGCATTCATTACATAGCAAGCAGCGGTAGTCTAGTTCTAGATGTATGTAACAGCTATGTGGTGGTATGGCAAGCTCCATGCCAACTGCTAAACTTCTCAGTCTTTAAATAAACGGCTGGATGAGAGGATTAGGGACAAGCATGGTAGTTGGTCATTGAATATAGAGGTTTTACTTGGGTGCGGTGTAAACTCCGACAATTTACTTGAACATGGGTGTTTTGGGGCTTGCTGGTGTTGTTGTCAGAAAACGTATCTAGTGACACTGGCGCCACTGTCCTTTCTACGAAGACTTTTAAAAGGGAGCCATATGTATCCTTGTTTATCAAGGCTACAACACTAGGGCTTGGTAAAGATTTCTGTTTTTCATGGAGGACATTTGGAGGAATCTCTAAATTTGACGCATCAATGCCAAAATGATGTTTGATGAAATTCCGTATTTTGACTCGTACGGTATTTCATCTGTCTCAGGTGAACAGGTACCCTGTCTTTGCCTGTGTTTATGACTCATCGACAAGTGGGGCGGACACAGCTCACCTTTTCGCCAACTCCAAATATTGCCTCTACTCGATTGTGGTGCATAAAAGTCGGAACCCCAGGACGGACTCTACTGTTTGCATCATTTGATTATGGGCAGGGTTTTGTCACTTATGCAATAACCCGTGAAGTTTCGGGTTAGAATTAATCTTCAGTTAGGGATGGGTTGGCCAGGCATGCTGATTTGGCTGACACATGTCATCGTATCCCGACTGCGTAGATAGATGCTCATGATGTTGATCACTGGATTGTCTGGTCCAGACTCGATTATTTACAGAGCGGTCTATTGCTGAGTGCGGCATAAAATTACCCCCCCCCTTCAGTGCAGTAACGTAAGAAAGTATGTCTAATAGTAACATTTAACGTGTATGTTATATCAATCAACGCCATGTGTCCAGCGATTCCTGACGCAAGAAAGTGATTATGACCCAGGTGCCCGACATCAAACATTAGGCACTGAACATCCCGGACTGGCCAGCAGTAAGTATGGCTTAACGCTGAAACACGACCTGTTAGTACACAGTGTGTACTCGAGAAGAATCGAGGCTGGTGCTTTGCTTGCCAACAGTGGATCACCATGTTTACCTAGGGTTAAGTGGACGCCACTTAATGATGTGGTGTGACGCGCACTGACTATCTGACTGAATCTACGTCATCTAGTATATGGGATGGCTGAAACATAGTCTAGAAGTCTGAATTCGGGACACCTGATTCAATATTCATCAATACTTTCAACTAAATAACACACCCTATCCTCTGCCATTCATATTGATGTCAAATTTCTTTCTGCGAAATAGTTGAAAACAAAAACTACTATATATGTATTTATTTATTCATTCATTTGAATGAGTCAGCAAATAGAGTATAATTTCATGCGAATCATAGTGCGATAGCTTGGCGTGGTAGGAAAGCCATTCGGTGTTAGATGTTAGCACTGTGGTGAAACTCTCGAGCGTGGCAGCTGCCAGGTAAACCTTGCAGCGTAATCAAGGTGAACTTTTATTCGAGACCACGATCATAGATTTCTGTCACGCCTAAGGGGCGCAACTCACGGCAGATTGAGGCGACTTGGACTATTGGGATTTCTTTCACAATTTTAAAACATTAAGAATAAGACACATGTATTTCAGTAACGACGAGGCATTCATCTCTATGACAAAACACCTTCGACAACCTTATATATACATGACGTCATGTCTTAATATAGAACCACTGTCAACGAATTGTAAATAGAAAGCCCACGAACGATGGCTTACATGACCGAATTCATTGTAAATAGAAGAGGAGGGAAGTGTTCTTGATAATGCATGCTGATTGCTTCACATCCAGAGTAGGGTTCTATTATTCAGTCTCAAAGCCCTGAAGGATGTGAGAATATTGCATGCAGTTATTTGAATCAAATCTGGGAACTTCAAATAAACTCTATTCAAACGCAAGTTTCTCCCATGAAGACTCTTTTGAGTCTTCTGTATATAGCTTTATCTATTTTTTGGTACTCCCCACGATCTCTTTTACGATATTAATTCGTAAAGCTGCATTCATTTACACAATGAAATAATTGTGGTAAGCCCAGCCCCCGCAAAGAAACACCCACAGGCATCGAGGCGAAACATTTGAATTGATTTCGTTTTATCAAACATAACGTGGAGAGTTCTATAGATATACAACTTCTTTAATATAATACGACGTTTCGGTGTAGCTACTAACACCGTTATCAAGCAAATGATGTACAATACTAGAGGCATGGTATATATATACATAGTCAAGTCGTGGTTTGGTAGTAAAGTCGTGGTTTGGTAGACTGTCAGTTTTACCTGAAGTCATGGCGATGCATACTATAGAAATGACCCCCCGACTTTTCTGCCAACCCATTGCATGCAGCTCAGTTCTAATTGTCTCCTTACAGACATTTTCCACCAATCGGATGGCCCAATTTCGTTTCTGCGGATCTGCTCAGATCACTTGAATGTGAGTATGATTGCCGATGGGTTTGGAGAAAATGTCTGCTTACTGTCGAGGAAATGATTTGTAGATGTTGCAATAAGTTTTTAGACCCGTGGAATGGCGCTGCCGATCGAATCTAACCCTACATAGGTGCTGTCAACGTGGCTGGAATTAATAAATGAATTTAAAAGGTGAGTTTTCGCTGTCTTGGGTGATCCATGATTTTGGCTTGGAATTGCGGAGGTAGCTGTTTTCGGTGAGTCGTGGCGTATAACTTTTGAAATAATGATCCGATTGTGACCATTTACAGCTCATTGTGTAGGGAAATCATCTCGCTCTTGATCCGTAGGCCTCGACGGGGCCTTAAAAATAGTTTACGTGGTGAAATCTAACTTAGATTGAGGAGGGGGTGGTTCCGTCGTTACATCCCTTTCCTTTTATATAGTACTAGGGTAGGGTCTATATACCTAGATGTCTTTCTAACGCTGTTTCTAAGCGTGACACGCCCCTGTGCTCAATGCATATCCATTTGCAATATTTTTCAAAACACGATAAACAGTGGACAAAGGGATGCCTGTTCTACTTGAAATCACTTTAGCTGATCTGATGTCCTTGTTATGATACTCTAAAATCAACTTCCTCTTCTCTAAATCATCCATACTGAGGATCACTGAAAATGTCGTCTGCTAGCAAGTAAACAAAGGGGGATAACTCTTCACAAACTAATGAAAAAGGATTAACGGAGTTGTCTCTCTTGCAGGGTTCAAAATACCCCATGTATTAGCGTGCCATGGCATGGTAAATATCGAAATGGCACAGATAAAAAATGTTCTCGGTGCCCTTATGGCACGCCTAATTTTTTGGAGACATAGCACACCTTTAGTCATTTAATCCCCAAACAAAACACTTAAGCAAATGATAAACAAGCAAAAACGTTTCTTGACTTTTACGCCCAGGAAATCACTGGAATTATGATGGATGATGTAAAGAAATCTGGTTGTTTTTCCATTTAGAGTGTTGTGAGTACTGATAGTTCGGTTAGTGAAGAGTAAATTGTGTATGTTAGACATATTGAAAAAAAGTGAACCTCTCACACGATTCTTAGCTATTAAAGGTGATGGGAAAGCAGAACAAATGTAACATAAGAAAGCCATCTTAAGCAGAAGACATATCAGTGATAACCGAAAACTGGTTATATTTGTTGTTTTCTGACAATAAATTTCAAAAGATCATCATCCTTGCTACAGTCATTGATTCTAAAAACATGTGGGCACACTTGATTTCTGAAAGGCACACCTAAAATATTTGCCTGGTGCCCTAAGGCACACTTAGTAAAAAAAGTATTTCTATCCCTGACTCTTGAATGAAACCAAGCACTTGATAGCTGGTCAAGGCTGTTTATACTAGAAATACAATTAAACATATTCCTAAAATTCTCAATAATTTCTGGTCATACTTTATTTTAGACATATTACACTATTCCTACTGCTACAGACTTGATCATGTAAACTTATTCAGCATTTCAAAACGTGTTTGGACCCTGATTAGTTACAACACATCAAATGTGTTTACATGTAAACATGTTTGGTATTTGTGTACGCTCTAAACACGCTTTTCAGATTCTACATAATAGAAATTCATTTTAACGGAGTGGCGTGTCACGTGACGCTGACTATAGAATTACGAGGAGTGTTGGGTGCACGAAGATGTAACATCTGTGAGTCACATTTTAACTAATATCGATATAACAACCAGGATAACAATATAGGCACCATAATTTATGGATGACAACTTCTTTCTTCTATTGTCATCCGTGAGGTATTGTGCCTTTCTTTATACTTACAACTCCCTAAGATGAGTATCAAACAGACGGTTGGACCCTTGGTGAGGTGAGGTGAAATTGGGTTTTACGTCGTGCTTGAGAATATTTCGCTCATATGACTACGTGCATGCGTGTGTATGTGTATGCGCGGCTGCTTGTACTAGCCCAGACTTAAGCTGGTTTTATAGTGCTAGCCCACTCAGATACCATGCCGCAGTGAAGCATGAATACCCCACTCAGACACATTATACTGACTCCGAGCCGACCAGTCCTTGTTGTACCCATTAATGCCGAGCGCCAGGCAGGGAGCAACAAGTACCATATTTTAACGTCTTTTGGTATGACGCGGTCAGGGATCGAACCCGCGACCTTCCGCTCTCCGGGCGGACGCTCTAACCACTACACCATGGAGGCGGTCTGGACCCTTGGTTTACAAATGTACATCATCCGGGGGGACTGCCAATCAGAAAACACCGCCTTCTTTTTGTTTCTGTTTTTCTTGGTTTGTTTGCCGTATTCAGCAATATTTCAGATACATGGCTGCAGTCTATGATCGAGTCGGACCAGACAATCCAGTGATCAACATCATCAGCACTGATCTACGCAGCCGGATGCGATGATATATGTCAACCAAGTCAGCAAGCCTGACCACCCGATCCCGCTCGTCGACAAGCATGGGTTGCTGAAGACCTATTCCAACCCGGATCTTCACGGGTTCATGGTCTACAGATCCGTACTCATGTACATCATCAATATCCACCATGTTACCTTTTCAATCATATTTGTAGTCAGGCTGCGTCTTTTAAATAGTTTAATGCGAAGTTCATCAGGAACTATTGTCAAAAAAGTAGCCATGGCGTTAAAATTGTTGGATCATTAACTGATATAAAAGAAAATTTTCAGGATGCATGAATTGTGCAAATGCTGTGTTTTACCTTTTACGCAAAGATGAACATCATCTTAAAATATGATGTTCCAAAGTCGTGATACTGTTGATAGCGCATTTGTGCGGACATATGCCTTTGGGCTGAGATGAAAGGAGTGCTGTTAGAATTCTTCTCACCCGGAGGCCATACATTTATCATTTTATCGCTTGCGAGGCGATTCGTATAGGTCAGTGGAGCAGTGAAAAGGAAACCATAGGACATAATTTGTCAAGGAAACACAGTGACTTGAAAACAATTGGACATGCATCTCCTCTGAATCCTCCTCTAACCGTTAAAAAATGCATTATTCTGATCACATATTATGATGTCATGATTTCAACGTTTCCCAGGAAACTCTGTGATTTGAAAACAATAGGACAGACATCGTCAATAAACATCTTCCCTGAATCATCCTCTTAATTATAAAACATTGCTTTTTTACAGATTATTTTCTTTTCTTAGTTTGATGTTTAACGCTGCAGCCAACAACATTCAAGATAAGCCACAATGATCTATAAATAATCCAGTATGAACTACGCGAATTACTGATTGATAATATTGTTTGTTTGTTATTTATTATTATTTTTTGGGGATATTTTCCTCCCAAATATTCCAGCTTTGTGATTGCAGCTTTATAAAATTTAAATATGGGCCAGAAAAGCCGGTGGTAGATTGGGCAACCGGCGGTTGTGCCTCCCGGATGCGATGATAACAACCAATCCATTCACCGAGCCAGTCCACCACATGAACCTCACAACTAGCCTATGTTCCTTGGTACAAGTTCTAACCAACAATCACACGCGTACTAGTACTTATATAAACTAGAGACCATTTCAAAAGTTGGTAACTTTACGGGGTCGCCGATTTCAGATCCTAATATTGTGAAAAATATTGTTTATATTCCTTCTTCTGAGACTTTGCTCTAAAGGTATCAACTTTGATCTCTATACGTGTTTACGTGTGTGCGTTTGTGCGAATGTAATCGCCAGATAATAATTCATTTATTTATATTATTAATTTTCCACACACTTATGCATGCTCAAAGCGCTAACACAACATTACCCCGGATAAACCAAGCTTCCTGTTAGACGCTAGAAGGTTATAGTCCCATGAATTATCCCACCGGGTACCCATTATCTGCTGATTGAACAGAGGCAATTTTTAACAAACTCACTTGCCTAAGTTGAGTCCACATGTATCACATGTGGTTCGTTGTGGGCCGAAGTCCTAGAAACTCTCAGGAGTCAAGCTGCCAAACACGGTCACCCATCCAAGGTCTCTCTGCGCCCAACTTTGCTTAACTTCAACTGATCTGTGACCTGAACTCTTATTCACAGGACCACACACCATAGATAGGACGGTTAAGATATAGTTTATCAACACGATGCCCATGTTCGTGAGTTTCCCAAAGTCCTAAACGACTGATACCTACGTCGCTTTAAGCATTTCTCCCACATTAAGCTGATATGCCCTGCTATAACACAAGCACCATCGAAAGTGGCGATAACCCCAACTCATTCATTCACTAAACTATAACACGTGTTATCTCCACTTACGGAGAGGGAATATTGGCCTGGGGGACTCTTGAGTTATCAAGTTGTCAAACAAAGACTTTCCTTCGTCCCAACGACAATAAACTGTGAGTAAATCTCATTTAAAGTTGTCAGATAATATGTCATTTAAGAGATTCGGTTTGAAATTCAGGTATGCATTTCATATCAAGACTTGCACCACGTACAGACTTAAACTATTCACTCGCAAACATAATATATTTGTGTTCAAATATTTATTTAAATACAATGTATTCATTTGGGTTTAACTACACACCAGGAAAACTGCAATGACAAAAGCGATAGAAACCATAACAATTAAACTTCCTGACAATCACCTGAGTATGATTTAATAGACGTTTCTTCAACTTCCCTTCAATCGTTATCACAATCATGACTAGGCACGCTTGTATAATGACACATATACATTGAAACAACCAAACAGTCACATGAAACACTTGTGGCTGGCTTTATACAAGAGTACTTATCCAACATCGAATATAGATAAGGCTCCTATATGTATATGTAAATGCGCACAATATCATTTCCTCGTATTTCAAAGTTAACTATTTCGAAATAGTCAACCAATGAGAATTAAATGTTAAAATCGGGAACTTCTGGTCATTACTTAAATATCTAATCGGTTTATCCGCCTCTATACCCAGATACATTTCCTGTTTTTTCACAATTATCAAAGAACATCCTTGTTTAATTCAAATTCAGAATCTTAAATCCTTAATAAGAGATGATTTCCTCCACTTCAGTTTGACCTGGGATGCTAAATTACCTCGTCCAGGTAGCAGCTGTTGAGGTACAAACATCCTAGGATGCATGCATATATATAATTATCATGACATTCAACAAAACGATCTTCACGCTCGAACGATCGTAACTCACGCGTATTGACGTGTGTATTGACACTAATCTATCGATCTCGCCCTGGGCTCCATTCAACAAATCGATCTACTGTGACAATACTCTTATACTGATAGTTTTAAGTTATTTCAAAGTATGAAGCTGCTAGACTCGCGGTCCTGCGGTCGATTTTGTAGATCGTGTTTCGTCAGTGAGTGAGTATGGTTTTACGCCGCTTTTAGCAATCTTCAAGCAATGTCACGGCGGGGGACACCAGAACTGGGCTTCACACGTTGTACCCATGCGGGGAGCCTGGCATCCATGTTAGTCTCCTCTTACGACAAGCATGGGTTGCTGAGGACCAATTCTGGCAAGGATCATCAAGGGCAACAGTATCAATGATTCCCGTTAGTAGGCACACTGAAGCCTCAGAATCGTGTAGGGAAAATATTGTCTAGACGTAGACATAAATGAATAGTACAGCAAACAATCTGATTCATTTTACTATTATGCATACTGCAGTCAAACATTGTCACAGTTGAAGGGAGTATTATGCATACTACAGTCAAACATTGTCACAGTTGAAGGGAGTATTATGCATACTACAGTCAAACATTGTCACAGTTGAAGGGAGTATTATGCATACTACAGTCAAACATTGTCACAGTTGAAGGGTGTATTATGCATACTGCAGTCAAACATTGTCACAGTTGAAGGGAGTATTATGCATACTACAGTCAAACATTGTCACAATTGAAGGGAGTATTATGCATACTACAGTCAGACATTGTTACAGTTGAAGGGAGTATTATGCATACTACAGTCAAACATTGTCACAGTTGAAGGGAGTATTATGCATACTACAGTCAAACATTGTCACAGTTGAAGGGAGTATTATGCATACTGCAGTCAAACATTGTCACAGTTGAAGGGAGTATTATGCATACTACAGTCAGACATTGTCACAGTTGAAGGGAGTATTGTGCATACTGCAGTCAAACATTGTCACAGTTGAAGGGAGTATTATGCATACTACAGTCAAACATTGTCACAGTTGAAGGGAGTGTTATGCATACTACAGTCAGACATTGTCACATTTGAAGGGTGTATTATGCATACTGCAGTCAAACATTGTCATAGTTGAAGGGAGTATTATGCATACTACAGTCAGACATTGTCACAGTTGAAGGGAGTATTATGCATACTGCAGTCAAACATTGTCATAGTTGAAGGGAGTAGTATGCATACTACAGTCAGACATTGTCACAGTTGAAGGGAGTAGTATGCATACTACAGTCAAACATTGTCATAGTTGAAGGGAGTAGTATGCATACTACAGTCAAACATTGTCACAGTTAAGGTTCGAGGCAATCGAAAAATGTGAATTTTGTGCATTTACAACTTGGCATGAAGAATGAAAACCGAAACATAGACGGAAGAAACAACGAAAAAATGACTTATCATTGAACATTTGTACTTGAGGTACATATTTTGTGATTGGAAATAGCCCCCGCACATCCAAATTGATCCATTTTATATAATAGATTGTATTATTAATTAATTAATTAATAACACGCAGAGATCAAGCTTTTACTTCGTGACACAAAGAGGGGTCGGTGGGGTAGCCTGATTGTTAAGGCGTCCGCTCGTCACACTGAAGACCCGGATTCGATTCCCTACATGGGTACAATGTGTGAAGCCCATTTCTGGTGTCTGTGATACTGCTGGAATATTGCTGAGTGCGGCGTAAAACTAAACTCACTCACTCACTCACTCACTCGAGGGACAAAAGTAATGAAAATAATGCAACAACTGGCATGAACATGAAGCATAAAACAATTTCTCAGTGAAAATCAGTGAAAATAACTGCAGAAAAATTAGGTACAGTACCCGTGCTTCTACCCAAATGCTTCGAATTATCCGGGGTTCGACACAACCTCAAAATGGTGAATGAGGAAGAAATCCGCAGAAACCAAGATTTTACTTCGAGACAACAGTCATTTCGACATATACTAGGCACAAGAAATAAGGGAACCCGAGAGAGGAATTTATAGTAGAAACAATGCTACATAAAAGTTGCAAGCTTATTGCATTCGAACCCAGATCGGAAATCACTTACGGCTGACACGACAGTCAGCATCATGTTACCTTTACATGATACACGTGCATCATGCACCACACGTGCATTCTAGGCTATAAAACTTACAGTAAGCGTGTCCCACTATCTCTTGTGAAAATTCCACTTCGACGGTACCTGACAAACACACAGAAATGGCAGGCCATTGGCATGATAGAGGGTGGAAAATCTCAGAATAGTGTTGCCGGGTTCTTCAGGAAGTCCAAAGCGTCATTTCCCGTCTCATCAACCTTTAACGTCAGACAGGGGGTGCCAAAACTTCCTGAGAACTATAGCTCTGAGGAATCGATTTGTCACAGCCCCAGATTTGAAGCAGGAATTTTTCAGAGCCACAGAAATGCGGATTTCGAAGTCTACCGTACGAAACAGGGCCTAGATTTTCGAAGCTCTCTTAGCGCTAAGATAGTCGTAAGTGCCATACATTAACATAGACTTACGACTATCTTAGCTCTAAGAGAGCTTCGAAAATCTAGGCCCAGGCTCCGTAGCAGATGTCTTAAGTCAAGATGTTCATTCAAAGGCGTGACAATGACAGCTAGCCACAGACGTCTTCGTTATCGGTCGGCTCAGCAACGTCAGAGGTAGGAGTACCGGCGATGGCGACATGTGATGTTTAGTGATGAATCCTGCTTTTGTTTGCGATTCACGGATGGACGATTGCGTGTGTGGCGACGCCGAGGAGAGCGTTATGTGAGACCCACGGTACAGGAACACGATTCTTATGGAGGCGGCTCTATCATGATCTGGGGAGGAATTTCTTTCAATAGGAGGACTGATTTGATTCTTGTACTGGGTAATTTGACAGGCCAGCGGTATATGGACGAGATCGTACGGCTACACCTGGTTCCAATGTCACAAAGGGCAGGTAGTAACTTTGTTTTTCAAGACGATAATGCACGTCCTCACAGAGCTCGTGTTGCCGTGAACTTCTTGCAACAACAAGGTAGGGCTTCCACGGGTACTCGAGTACTCGAGGACGAGTCGGGTTTAGCTGGACTCGAGTCCATTTTCAAGGACTCGAGGACTCGAAAAGGGGAGATAACTCGAATTATTGACGTTGACGGACTGTCTGCCATGTGCTAAGCATGAACGGCCGTTAACGTCTAATATTAAGAAAAAGATATACTAGTAACTTTATTATCCCGGAGGAAATTCTCATACATCCAAACTGTCTCAAAATGAATATATACACAGTTCACAAAAATATGCACAATAATTACATGCTCAAAACGAATGCTATTTACAAATAAAACTGACATGATATAATTCAATTAACCACATAGGTAAAGAGGCTGAATAATTCTAGTTTTAATCACATGATGATGATTCAAAATATTTGTAGCATTCACGAATACTTGATGGTATGAAAGACTGTCGAGCTCTGTTTTGAGGGAAGGTAATCGACAGCAGCGTCCAGAAGGAAGTAGTTCAAAATGGTGAGATCAAATATGTCAACTATCAAATCTAATTTTAGCTGCCTTTTTGACTATACTCGAAATACACTCCAGAAATTTTGCAAGCAGTATTAACAATTTTGAAAAGTCTGTTTTTGTTGCGATGAGACAGATCCCCATACCAACATAGAAAATTGTAGGTCAACACACTTTGAATAAAGGTTTGATAAAAAACTGTCATTACGGTTTTGTCAATGCCTTGATGATAATAATGTTCAGAATCAGAAATTAGGCCAGTAACAGTGGCGTCATCTGCAAATTTCACAGTAAACAAGTCATATATTGACAAGTAACAGTCATGATGATTGGTATACAAAACGAAGCGTACGAACGAAGGAACACAGCCATGTGGATCTCCAGCAGAGGTTGAGAGAAAAGAAGATTGATAGCCATTGACACTGACATACTGAGTTCTATGTACCCTGAATTCTTTAACCCATCTGATAATGTTTTCATTAACACCTAGATTAAATAGTTTACTCCTCACACGGTGTGGCTGTATGGTATTAGTTGTTACAAGTCTGCAGATGAGAGTAAATATTATACATCGATTGAGATTTCACTTCTGAAAATGATTAGGTAACTATCTTGACAATTGAACGTTTGCTTGAAAGGTATGAATTTCGAGTACTCGGGTCCGAGTCGAGTCTCACCCCTCGAGTACTCGAGTACTCGAGTCCAAAAATGGACTCCTGTTGAAGCCCCAAAGATGGTAAATAGAAACAAACCTAAATACTAAAGGGTCTTGCTTAAATGACAGCTTGGTTGGATTACCAGTTGGTATCGCCATATTTACACTGGCGATAATAGTTCTAAACAATAATCGATAAATCATTTAGATACTTCCGGACAATATCTGGCGTTAAAGGACATATACTTAAAACACGAATTGTCCATTACCAGTTTGATGTGAGATACCTTTTAGCTGTTCACTGACTTGACAGATAGGCAGACAAGCGTGTGTGCACCCAATATAAGATGGGGAACCGTCGTGTATATGTCTGTCACTGTGTACAGATGAAGACAGGTGTGAAATAGACACTGATAATATACATCGACCATGGTCTCGTTTATTGTCAGTGTAAAATGGAGTTATATTATGTTATATCTGTTGAGTATAGGTGCATTGGGGGTAGTCATTTTATCATTATCGGTTAATACATTCTGTTGATTTTGATTCTAGACACATTATTAACGATTATGTCATTCATATTAACAAACATCTGATTGGAACAAACGTGGTTGCAGACTTGACATACTTCAATAATCTATTGACATAAAATGGTACACAATAAAAGCATCGAGTGTTGACGAAAGGCTTCATCTGGCTCTATCGGTAGCACCCGTCGAGTGTGAAAGTCTCTGAAATCCATAGAAAGGCCTTGAGATAAAAAAAACCTGTTCTTTTCATGCTCTCTCTGGAGTCAGGTTTAAAAATTAAATACACCTTAAAGTTCCTTAAGAGTAAGTGAGTGAGTTTAGTTTTACGCCGCATTTATCAATATGCCAAATATCATCGCAGGGGACACCAGAAACAGTGGCGGATCCAGAGAGGGGGGCTGTTCGGAACACACAGCCCACCACCCCTTGAAAATTACTAAAGACCACATTGAAGTTAATGTTTTGCAATGGCAGAGCCAAGGTGGGGTTCGAACCCCTGAACCCCCTTTGAAAAAATTTCTGGATCCGCCTATGAGAAATGGGCTTCACACATTGTACCCGTGTGGGGAATCGAACCCGGGTCTTCGGCGTATCGAGCTAACGTTTTAACCACTAGGATACCCCACGGCCCCTGTTCCTTAAGAACAGTATCGCGACAGCGAAATCAATGTTACGGTCACGCCGTCTCTGAAATATACATTGAACATCACTGCTTGTCATATATTCTGACAAAGATATTATCATTTATGAAATAAACATGACAAACACGCCCTAAATATGTGGAGAAAGTACCACAATAAGCACAATTCGTGAATCTACACCATTAAACCGCCTGGACAGGTGCGTGTTAATGTCACGTTACAATGAAGATGAACGCCCTGTTATTGTAGCCAAGACAGAAGCCATCATTGTGGAAGTGTTCTTGTGAAAAAGAGGGGAACGTATCGGGAAAAGCTGGTGCCCTTGTGTCTGAGATTGTATCATGAAAGATATTACTGAAATTGTTAAACATAGTAGACCATGACATTATGCACATGGAGGCATGTCATTTGTCAGAGGATATTATAATGCAACTCATTCTGGAGAGACAGATTGCAAGGATTTCTAAACGTTATTCTTTATTCCTGTCCATGTTTAACAGCAAGATGCGTCCCTGAGAGTACCTGTTATTACATACGAGCCCAGCGGCAATGCGCCAAGCAATGTCCATCTGCATCAGCGAGACAATATGTCGCATCGCACATCACTCTAGAGCTCCTAACCACGCATCACGTCATCACGTTACGTGCAAAGTGGCAAGGTCACTCTGACTTCATGGTCCGTAAGAGGCTAAACATAGCTGACATCCCACCTTTCATGACACTAACACGTTCTTCGTTATTTATGCTAACTTCTTAGCAACCCTTGTCTAGACTGGCTGTATCTCTTACCAACTGCAATATTTAAGTCTTATCTTGACTTCGCTTATTCACAAAGGACATTGTTTATATTGACGGGTCGATATCGATCGAGAAGTGGTTGACCCAGTCTCTTAAATCAAGGTTTCTTATTAGATACTAACGTGTTTTATGCGTCCCTCAAATCAAATAGACACTTTCGCGTTTCATTATAATATCATCAGTTGATTCATTAATGTCGGATGCAAGACCGACACTTTAAGGTCAAAACTTTCGTGAACCTTGTTTACGAACGGGTGTGTGGCACTGTGTGCCATACATTACTATATATACTTGAATGGTGGACACACTCTTAATGAACTTGGCCTTAATAACTTGGTTGTCCATGTCGTTCCTTGTCAATTTAACCTAGAAACATTTAATTACCTTATTACACAGACACACGATGTCTTTTTTCGCATTATGTAGTAATTAGGACACATCCTGTCTGGAGATAAGAAATAGAAAAATCTTTGAGTAAAATTATATGTTACAAAGCGTGTGTTCCTGAGCAAAACGATGGGTTTAAACGTTACCTAACGGGTTCGGCATCCGTTCCCCATCCGTAGATGTATCAAATGAGCGTTTCTTTAAATGACTCTGCCGTTGAGCGAATTTGACAACGGATTTGAAGATGTCGTTACTTTCCTGGCTGACAAGATTGATTACGTCGCATTTTTCTACGCTACCGCTGCGTAACGCCCACGTGCGGTAACGTGCGCGTGGCTGTGTTGGGAACCTTATCAGCGTTGTCCCATGTTACAATGACTCCAACAACCATATACACACAATGTCATAATGTCACGACACTCAAGGCTGATACATGCCTAATGTTATACAATACAGTAAACTACGTTTAGACACACTTATAACAAATTGCCATTTTTATTCCGACCACTTGCTCTATATATCAGTCGAAATGGTATCACCCGTAAAGATCCGGGTTAGAATTCATGATCTCCAGTAACCCATGCTTGTCGTAAGAGGCGACAAACGGGATCGGGTGGTCAGGCTCGCTGTCTTGGTTGACACATACCATCGGTTCCCAGTTGCGTAGATCGATGCTCATGCTGTTGATCACTGGATTGCCTGATCCAGACTCGATTATTTACAGACCGCCGCCATATAGCTGGAATATTGCTGTGTGCAGCATAAAACTAAACTCGCTTACTCTCTCACGAAATGTATCACGAACTACGGATATAACGAATTACAATTAGTGGTGCTTTTGAGTTCGTTAGTGTCCTGCACCTAAAACACGTATTCATCGTAAAACATACATCGTACATAGATTTCACTTTCCCGATCAGGTACAGAAAAAATATATATTCAATTCAGTGCAAACAACAATATCATGGCATTGTGTTTATGGCATAGTGCTATAGAATAAATGAGCAAAACGATTCCACAGTCTCGTTCTGTAAACCTTTAAACAGTTATGGTGTAACTTAATATCGTTTTACTGCGACAAATATCCACTAAAATGTCAGTAGGACGAGTAACTAGTGAGATGTTTGGACAAACCTATTCAGAATTTAACTGACTTCTGCTTGATAAGAGAACTGTGAAGATCACTATAACCTTGCTTGGCAAGACCCGGAGGACTAGTTCCTAAACAGAAGGCAACGGGGGGACAAAAACGTTGACATATCTAAGGCCGCGTTGCGGGTAGATAACCTTGCTTTGAAGTTCAACAATGTTTGTTTTTGTTTTGTGGGGTTTTATAACTCAGCAATATTTCAGCTGTTTTTACATATTTGTGAACAGCATGTTATTTGACAATGAGATCAAGGAAACACTGTACTTGCATACTAACAAGCTACCTGTACTGTACTGTACTACTGAGGTAAAGTCTGTAAACATAATTCTGGGAATAAAAACATGAAAAAACGCCAAAACCCCCAAAACAACAACAACAACAAAATCAATATAAAAATATTTCAGCTGTATGGCGACGGTCTGTGGTTGACATCACCAATTTGATGTTCTACATTAATATAGCGCAGTGAGTTACATATATCGTTGTATTAGGTTTAAATGTTTACAATAGATATATAGAATGCTTTTATTATAAGAGAATGTGTGAGTTGAGATATGGTAAGAACTGAATATCCCAACAGACCCAACCTGTAAGCATTTACCACGGGCATGATATACGTATGAGTGAGTGAGTTGGGTTTACGCAGCTTAGCAATAGTCTAGCAATATCACGGCGGGGACACCAGATATTGGCTTCACGGGTTGCACCCACAACAGTGAGTGAGCAGGTATTACGCCGCTTTTAGAAAAACATTGTACAAATTTGGGGAATCGAACCAGGCCTTTGGCACGACGAGGGAACACCTTTACCACTAGGCTAGCCCACCCTATACTCAAGAGGAGAAAGTGGAAAGCGTGTGTATTTATTACGTTAAACATCCTTGTTTAATTCATAATGACATGTCCGCAGTATGACAAATGTGGTGCAGAACTTCGCCAGCTCAATCAAATGACGGGTGGGATGGGTTTAGTGTCCTTGTGAACTCATTTTATATCATGACCAGCATTCTTGATGTGGGACCCGTGAATGTCCGGGTTAGAATTGGTCTTCAGTAACCCATGCTTGTTGTAAGAGGCGACTAACGGGATCGGGTGGTCAGGCTCGCTGACTTGGTTGACACATGTCATCGTATCCCAATTACGTAGATCGATGCTCATGCTGTTGACCACTGGATTGTCTGGTCCAGACTTGATTATTTACAGACCGCCGTCATACAGCTGGAATATTGCTGAGTGCGGTGTAAAACTCAACTAACTCACTCACTTCTTGGGATAAAGAATTGAAGTGATGCAGGTAATTACAAATCTGATGACACCTGAGAACCTGGGTTTTCCTCCTGAGGCTCTGGTGTCCCCCGCCATGATGTTGCTGGAATATTGCTAAAAGCGGCGTAAAACCAAACAAAGTCAGTCAGTCAGTCCTCCTGAGGCACGAAACCCATAAACAGTAAGAAGACAGAATAAACTAGTATAAAATCCTTGCACGTCCATTAAATGTAGGCTATTGTGGCGTCTTAGACAGCGTTGTAACGAAATGGTCCGTTGTGCCAGCAATGGGTGTAAAATGGGTCTTCACTGGCTTCCGAAACCCTTTTGTGTCGACGACCTCCATATCATTCAAAAGTTGCCTTAGGCAACTGACACCAGCTCATAAAGATTTGAAAACTACCAATGATCTTTCAAATACACAACAGAAGTGGAAATCTAAAATTCAAATATCGCCAGCTGTGTGAGGTGTTTAGCTAAGTGTTTTGAAGATACGGAATATGTTGTGTCTAGTATAGATCATTCCAAAACCGTAACTGACTCTCCAGGTTGACAGCACACCGATGTCTGTTTATTATAACAGCCTTCCAAACAGGGAATACATTTTCTGTTGTTCAAAGCATGTACAATTTATAATTGCTTAGGACGGTCGATGTCATTCTCGAATTCTATTAAAGACTTCGCGGTTAAACAGGAAACTCCGTGGCCCAAGTGTACACACAGAACCCCTGAGGTTAATGTACATAAGCCAAGTTGGCTTTGTTATCATGCATATAGTAAAGAGTTAAAATAATATTTGAACTGGACTCTTTTGTCGGGAATAAAATTCGGATTTTCACGGTTTGTCACGGTTGATAATTAACACGGCGAAATTAACACAACTCTGCAAGACAACGACTTAATTAACCGTATTCCCACATCTCCCGTTTGTTTTGAGGTGCAGCCTCTGGGTTAGACTAACGCTTAGTCTCTGAATATATAAATTTTTGATAGAAACAAATCGTTTCAAATTGAAAAGGAGTACAATTGAGAAGGGAGATTCAGACTTGGGGAAATCTAGACTTGCTTCTTTTAGGGCTTTAGCATTGCACAAAGGTCCTGGCTGAAGGGGAAATGATGCGGTTCAGGGACACTGACACAGACTAGCTCTGGGTAGCAGTACCCGCCTGTGTTACTGCAAACATACACACCTGGCGGATCGAGTACATAAGGCAGAGAACACACCTGTTTACATTGAAGACTAACCTCTCGAGTTGATCGACATGTCCATCACGACAAGAGCAAATATAGCCTGTACAGGTAGCACAATATTTTAAACTGGTAGTCCTAGTGTTTCTGAAATATTGGTGCATGATCATTGCAAATCCTTAAGGTGAAATTGAAATAACTATGCAATTTCTGTATTCGCTGGTCGCTGCCGTCGTGTATGGATAACACGGGAATGTTAAATACTGTAGTAGAAATTGTTTCCCAAGAATACCTTTGAAACTGGTTATACGTTACAGATGATTGAATGAATGGATGGATGGATGGATGGATGGATGGATGGATGGATGGATTGATGGATTCTAAAGTAGTAGTAGTAGTAGTAGTAGTAGTAGTAGAAAATGTTTCCCATTAAGACCTTTGAACTTGGTTATACATATTACAGATGAATGGATGGATGGAAGGATGGATGAGTGGATAGATGGTGGTTTTCATAGACGTTCACCACTTTGGTGAAACCCACAAGGCATGTCAAATATGGCGAACTTGGAAAATACTGACACTGCTCTTGCCAGTCCTACAATTTCAAGGGACAATTTTAAATATGACTTTAAACCGGATAGTATCTGAGACGAGGTGCCGCACTCACCACAAGGCTAACCTACCTGCCATAATATACAAGTTCCTTGACGAGGAGTCCCTGGAACGGGCAAAACGTCCTTCACCTTCACGTGACCAGTCTGAATATTAACCTCGACTAATGGGTCCTCGTATGACCTCTATGTGACCACTCGGCTGTCTATATATCACCAGCATGGGTCCCATCTGATACAGATATACCAAAACGAGGCTATTCTATCAGGCATCTTATACATCACCTCCTTGTACAACTGGCAGAATAGATACAGTGTCCACGTATGTAAGTTTCAGCAAGCTGTTCCATCCTTTATGAGTGAGTGAGTATGGTTTTAACGCCGTTTTTAGCAATATTCCAGCAACATCACGGCGTGGCCATCCTTTGTACTACCACCAGAAAGAAGGAATTGCCGTGCATTTAGACCTTTTTGTCTATAAGGAACTGTTTCCGGTAACCCTATCGACCAGTTTTCTTTCAGGGTCTACGCAAGGTTTTAGCTTGTATATGAATCTTTTAAATGATGTCGATATATGTTGTCATTTTATAATGCATGACTTGTTTTAGGGCTGCGCAATATAACCGGTTTACCCGTATATACCGGTTCAGACATGAAAACGATACGTATTGCGATACGTTGATCGAAAACCGGTATTTTGACATGCATTCGGAAAACTTGGTAACACTCGAAAATCTTCGGATATTTCCGTTTTTTACACCGGAAACCATGCGTGTGTTGTAAGATGGTGACCCCCAACAACGAACAATTTATTGTGGTGCCAAATACTAGGGCAAAGGCATTTTGGGTGAAAAAGTTCACGGTAGATGGAACTATTGGTAAGAGTAAAATTTGCAATGGTAAGATAGTTTTTATTAAAGCTTAATCAGGCATAGTGATTTTGTTGTTGCAATACATATCGCAATACATGCTTTCGCATCGCAATATATCGCAATATGAAAATTCTTTGCAATACCCACCCCTAACCTGTTTATGTTGACCTGTGAGTGTTTTTGTGGTGTTTATGTGAAACCACTAAACATTATCAATTCACTGCGCAGAGTAACCTCCCTTGGGCACGCCAGAAACCTGCGAATGTGAGTTCGGCCCGATTATGTTTTTAGGTCTGTCAACACCTTTCAAAGTGGTAAATGTCTGAGACCTTCATCCTTCGCTTTTTCATCTCACATTACGTTGACATACCGTGATATAACTAAAATAATGTTATTTCTGTTAGTGTGTCAGAATCGTATGCAGCCAAATCCATAACTGCCTGACGTTCTATATATATTGACGGTAAAGGTCATCATGCATCTTGGTACAGGTTTATGAATAAAATGAAACAATACAGGGCGTTGATGTTCAGCATAAAATAATCAATGGCCGTAAACACTACCTTCTAAGGGAATATGAAGGTCGTCCATTCAAAACCACCACATGTCTCACCAGCAGTGTATTGGAAAATGCTTAATCCTGATGCAATATATCCTCAAAGACAGTCATCAGCATGTTTGTGTTCATTGTTTGTCCTCTGTTGTCAACGTAAGTACCACTCCAAGCGATTATAGTCTTTGACTTCAAGGTATGTTATTCGGCAATACGGTATGTGTGTACTATTTCGCGAGTATTGTTAGCGTACGTGCATGCACTTGACCTTCAAAGTTCCGAATGTTTTGTGACGGTTGTTTTAGAAGAATCGCGTGACCCGAGAGAGACGCAGTTGTCACGCAAATACGTGACTTTTCTGTCACCTACATATGTGACTTGGACACGATCATGAGCATTAATGAATTTAATAAATGAAAGAAGCAGAACATATAATTAACTCGATTGTCAATTTAAATGGCTTTCTCTCAGTGGGTTTACGAGGCTGCATCAAAGTTTAAATTATATGTTACAAAATTTTGCGTCGTGTGACAAAAACGCCATTTGTTCATCTCATAAATAATATAACTAACTAGGTTTCTAAGCCAAATGTGCACTTTGAAATCATAGTAATACGCATTTACTTTAGTTTTATACTGCATGTCTTACTTTGAAATAGGAATCTTCTGCAATATTACGTATTATTCACACTCATGAATCACATCGTCTCATTCATTTTACTCATTCATTTAAACTATACTGTCTTCAACATCAGGTGTTCGGTTTTGACATGCAAAATGTCTAATTTCATACATTCAATAAAACTGTTATGACTCAGCAATTTTCTGTAACTTGGATGTTTAAGTGAAGGTACACAAGAATAAATGCATACTTTTGTTCACTGCTTATCGCTTGTATCATACTCTCTTATAAATATTTGTTGATTACTAACATGTAGTCTCTATAAACATGATTTAGACTTGGCTTGACAGATATAATGATCAATACTGGCCGTAACAAGTCACTCGCCAAACATCTCAGATTTTGCCCTGTCTGTATGGCGGATATCGAAGACGAATATCATCTGTTATTTATATGTGACGCTTATGCCGATTTAAGAAAGGAGTACATTCCACAAAAATATCTGGGTCACCCTACAAGGGAAACACTTATAAGAATTTTATCATCAAAAGACGAATCTGTCCATGTAAAATTAGCCCTGTTTTTAACACATTCGCTGTCTTTAAGGAAGAGTCTAATTTCTCCTGTCAACTAATCTAACAATGTTATGATGCTTTCCACTGTTTGCAATGTCCATACCTTGCCTGTCATTACAATACTATGTATACGGGCCAGAGGCCTTATGTACAATAAACCATCTTGATCTTGATCTTGATCTATAAACATGATTGTAATTAATACTGAAAAGAATAACTTTATTTAAATTGAAAAGGAGTGAGTGAGTGAGATTAGTTTTACGCCGCACTCAACAATATTCCAGCTATATGGCGGCGGTCTGTAAATAATAGAGTCTGGACCAGACAATCCAGTGATCAACATCATAAGCATCGATCTGCGCAATTGGGAACCGATGACATGTGTCAACCAAGTCAGCGAGCCTGATCACCCGATCCCGTTAGTCGCCTCTTACGACAAGCATAGTCGCCTTTTGTGGCAAGCATGGGTTGCTGAAGACCTATTCTACCCTGGATCTTCACGGGTCAAATTGAAAATGAGCCCCAGTGAGAATGAAGACTCTGAACCTGAACCTGAGGAAAATCTAGATCTGCTTCATTTTGGAGCTTTGCATGACAGATAGGCCTGGGCGGAAGGGAATATAATATAGTGCAGAGATTGTGAAACAGGCTATCTGTTGATGCAAGTGAGTGAGTTTAATTTACGCCGCGTTTAGCAATATCACAGCAGGGGACACCAGAAATGGGCTTCACACATTGTACCCATGTGGGGAATCGAACCCGGGCCTTCGGCATGACGAGCGAACTCTTTAACCACTAGGCTACCCACCGCCCCGTTGATGCAAGTAATATCGTTTACATTCGTTACCATGAAAACGGAAAAAGTGATTAAAGCTGACTGAGATGAAAATCAGTGAGTTTCAACAGTTGTATTCTGTTGTTTACATGTCATGTGGATATGATATAATCATTAGGTCGGTTTTATGAATAGTTTAAGCTGTACAAAAATACAGAGTGCTGTGCGTGCTTATAATATACACATCATCAAGCATGTTTTCAGTTAAACATTATGTAAATACATCAACATGCCACAAATACAAATAATCACATGCATGAACATATATTTGTATGCATATGAATATTACTCCGACGAATTTTTTAATATATTCAAAATGCCGTGAGAAGAAAATATTTACATCTTAAGCTCATCAGACTCAGTTTGTTACTGACTGACTGACTGAGTTTGGCTGTACGCCGCTTTTAGCAATATTCCAGCAACATCACGGCGGGGACACCAGAAATGGGCTTCACACGTTGTACCCATGTGGGGATTCGAACCCGGGTCTTCGGCGTGACGAGCCAACGCTTTAACCACTAGACTACCCCACCGCCCCCAGTTTGTTACTACTGGGTAAGGTCTGGAACCGTTATAACGTATAATTTGGTTAATGAAAGTGTATTTTAAGCCTCGTGAGTCACCAGCTAACAGAGCGAGCTGTCATTAACATGTCAGGATATTGTCTCAAGGAATGAAGTGCACGGAATGACGTTTGAGACAGGATACCACCAGAAACCCAACCCACGCGAAACAAAACACACATCTCCGTAAAATAGCGTGTATAACATTATATGTCATTTATTTAGGCATGGGTGGATTTAATTGTGTTATTTAGAGAATAACCTACTCGCTGCGAGGAATTAATGAATATACCATGTGTGACTTAATGTTAGACTCTCACACCTTGGCAGAGTTCACAGTTGGGAGTAGGTCATTCTATATATAACCTATTGTGCTCTGAGGAAATGTAGCGACGAGTGGGTTATTGTCTTATATTCAAACATCATTTCATTCAGTCTATTGTTGGCACAACATCACATACAACACATGACGTAATGAGCCAAATGACGTCATAGTCATTTATGTACGGAAATGAATTATACAGTATCACGTTGCTTGGATGAATGAAAGGACAGTTGGAGAGAAGTATACGTAGTGAATCAGTATGAAGTGATATTGTTATGCTCAGCGAGAATGACTAAAATATGTCTCATATATTCATACTCACGCACGATATGTTTTTTTATTATATAGGTAGTATTTCTCCTGTGCCACGACTGGTCAAAATACCGTCACGTGATTGTCTACACAAATGTTACATATTTATGGTATTGAATAATTAACTTTTGTTATTATCTTTGTTAATTAATAGTTTATTTCACATACGTATCTATGGAATGATGCCTAAGAAACACGACTTTGTTCACGTCTTTTGAATTTACAAAAAGTTTAATGTGTGCAGGTGTAGTCACCTGTTTCACCATTTCACAGTTCGAGTGTAAGGACCCTATGGGAATTTCGAGTCAAACATATCCCTAGTACCCCATACATACATCGGAATATGTTCTTCAAGTTCCGCCTTATATAAGTCGGACTGCCATATACCCAGTATGCATATATTGACGATCTCTCAAGCTATTCCAGGCAATATCGTTACACTTATTAAGAGTAATCTATGGCTGGCTATACTAACTTATCTACACGAGTTTATTTCCAAATATTTAGACATAAATGTGTTAATAAACTCAGTAAAATCTGTAATTTGATAATGAAAGTCTCTTCACCTCACTATACTTTAGGTTCCATTTCACTGTAATGACTACGTGATATGGACGGATGGCCTTAATGGTGACTACAAATGTATATCTCTGTCTCTGTCCGGCTTATAGCAACCGATAATATATGGGATAATCATGCCCTGTAATGGGTGATTCTAAACTGCTGGGCAAAAGAAGATTTGTAGTCTTCTTTTTTAGTGGCTAAAACAGAAACAATCAAGATATTGTTTTTTGTACATACTGACGAAGAAAACGTCAGTGATCGTGACCACTTTAAGGGATGTTTTCACAGAACTGTGTGCACAGTCTTCATTAAAAAATTAATAATAATAATAAATAAATAAAAAATAAAAAAATTAATAAATTAAAAAATAAAATATATATAATCATAATAATAAATAAAAAAATTCAAGATTGTTATAGTCTTAGTGGTGGCCTGGGTCTTAGGTTAGCAGCGTTTTAGAGACTGTTTTCGCGCTAGTGAGGTATTGTTAACCGTTGTAATTTGGGGTCTAATGGATTGTTTAAGTGTACAATTCCCGCTACTTTATGTTCATGTCAGGGACATTGTTTAAACTTCCCCGCAAGCGATAGGGCGAGAGGTTTTCTTTACTACAGTCTTTGTTTATAAATATTTTACGGAATGTTGTTAAACGAAGTCGACGTAATACTGTCTGTCAACACGGAGTGGGAAAAGCGTTATAATTTACTGTTATAACTACAGTTAACCAGGGGCGGGTACAGCTTTTTGACAAATGGGGGTGCACAGTTCATTTTCATACGTTTTAACGAGAGTTTCAATGGTCATTTAATAAACTTTCAGGACAAAAGGGGTCTGGTTGAAATGTGTGTGTGTGTGTGTGTGTGTGTGTGTGTGTGTGTTCAAACGCAATGTGCAAA
Organism: Haliotis rubra; assembly: GCF_003918875.1. Classification (NCBI taxonomy): domain Eukaryota; kingdom Metazoa; phylum Mollusca; class Gastropoda; order Lepetellida; family Haliotidae; genus Haliotis; species Haliotis rubra. The sequence continues at coordinate 2,572,452 of NW_025767424.1, forward strand.
TATATATACCTGAACCAGACCCCCTTCCCTCTGGATCCCCCTAAAGTTAACTGGGTATATGTCTGAAGTAAATAATATATTACAGGCCACACACAAGTGAGTATTGTAAAAGTTAAAATGAAAGAGCAATTAATCACTGTTTTCATGTTTTAACGGAAACAAATGAATGGTCTGAAGACACACATGAGTGGAGAACGCGCTACAGTACTGGGTAGTTTCATAAGACCTCGCCCACATGTAAAAAGAACTCAAGTGTACACAGACATACCGCTGTCACGATCGAGCATACACCACTGTGTCTACAATCTAAAACGTACCCTGATACCGTCTCGTTGTCAACATCTGTATATAGGTATAAGTTTTAAACTAAACAAAAAACAGCGTGTGTCAAACAAAAACTTACTTGTCAGTTCTCCAGTGCGTCTTATATCCAAGTTAGCCCGAGCGACTGACCAGTTCACTGAAACTGTCGTCTGCGCGTGTCAACGCTTCCCGCGAGATGTGACGCATAATTATTTCACAACCGAGATCACAACAGTTGTTGGGTTGATGGACGTGAGAACAGTAAGCAATGAAACTTCGACTCGCTCAAGAAATGGTAGTTCGATACTTGTGCACGATACGCTGGTCCTGCCACTGTGGTGATGGCAGACGTTATAACCGTCTGTTTCGCTCAACTGAGCACAAGCTGTGACCTCACTGACTAAACAGGTCAGGCAGGTGGGTGGGTTGGAAAGGGGAGAGTGGAGTTTGAAATACCTGCGTTCACTCTCTCAATTCGTGCTCTATAGCTAGGATGGGAATACCTGTGTATCACTGAACAGACGACCTCATTAACAGTGCGGCTAACAAGCTCGGACACTCGCACTCAGTGACAGGAAAATTTTCAAAGGGGTATCGGTTGAAGGATTTGCTTGTCAAGATCATGTTCGTTAAGCGTACTGTAGAAACGGGTTCTAAAAATAACTGTTGTACTTCCTTACTCTGACAAACAATCAATCTCATGAAATTTATTGTTCAACGTTTTGACGCTGTTTCCCCTAATATATTTCCTTGGTGTTTTTGTTTCGTTTATTTGGCCTTTCAGTTGTAAACATAGCATACTTCAGTGCAATAACTAACTATTTACTCATTTAAAAGACCAGGTTGAATCTAAACAGAATTGTTTTTCAAACAGTAATACAGTTAATGTCAATATTACATAACCAATTATTTCAACTCTGTGTACGTGTACATGAACTGGGTGGGTTTTTTTCTAAATTACACTCCGGTTTCAATCTAAAAACAACAAAGTTCTTCACTTACATTGTATTCATACGCAATGTGCAAATATATATATTTCATCCAGAAGTTCAATGTACAATAATTAAACGAATGTTACCGTCCTTTTATGCTTGTCAATTTGTGTACTCTATATCCCTTCGATTGCCACCCGTATCGTGTCTGTACTTTGGGAAATCTGTACTGCAAGTGCAGCATGTATTTTCATAAAGTTTGTAGTTTTCCAACCATGTACATGAAGGTAACGTGGGTGTCACAGCTGTTCAGTTTCGTCCTTAGTCGACCACCTCCGTGGTGTAGTGGTTAGAGCGTCCGCCCGGAGAGCGGAAGGTCGCGGGTTCGATCCCCGACCGCGTCATACCAAAAGACGTTAAAATATGGTACTTGTTGGTCCCTGCCTGGCGCTCGGCATTAATGGGTACAACAAGGACTGGTCGGCTCGGAGTTAGTATACTGTGTCTGAGTGGGGTATTCATGCTTCACTGCGGTATGGTTTCTCAGTGAGCTAGCACTATAAAACCAGCTTAAGTCTGGGCTAGTACAAGCAGCCGCACATACACATACACACACATGCACGTCGTCATATGAGCCAAATATTCTCAAGCACGACGTTGAACCCAATTTCACCTCACCTCGTCTGTTGCAGGATCTGCAGATCGCGGGTTCGAATCCCACATTTGGGAATACCGTTTACAAACTTAGTAGGGCGCATTAATTTGGATGATAAATAGCATCTGACGTCGAAGATCTATTGATATCACATTTATGAACACTCATCTGTAAAGTTTTAATCTCGGAAAGCCTGGGCGTTTTACCGATATTTGATAATTCGCGAGTGATATTCTCCGTTATTGTTCATACATAACCATACACCACTCGACAAGACTTCAGACTGATAAAAACAAAGTAACATCAGAAATATTTACTCAGGTAAATTAATTTCTATTTCAACATCCCTATTCAAATTGATTACAGGCGGCAGATAGCACACGACGGGATAGTTCCGTCTCCGGGTAGACAATCCCACCCCTTTTTACACCCTCTTCCCCTTCAGTCGTTGATAATGGGGCAGTGATGGCAGAAGCAAGCCAACATCAAAAGAAACATAGTTACAGCGCTAAAACTACACAATCTACTTTCAGCCGGTTCATATATACTTTGTTATTCTTACATAGAACGGGCATTGCGCCATGCCACGGGATAAGTCGATTCGGATTAATGGGATTTGGGGTTCATAAAGTAAGTTAATAATATTATGGAGTTATCAGTGTGTGCAACCGTTGTAATTGCCCTTTGAATTGTGGTACGAAGTTCATACACGGTTTATAATGTCATATAAGAGTGAGTGAGTATGGTTTTACGCCGCTTTTATAGCAATATTACAGCAATATCACAGCGGGGGACACCAGAAATGGGCTTCACAAAATTGCACCCATTTGGGGAATCGAACCCGGGACTTCGGTGTGACGAGCAAACGCTTAAACCACTAGGCTACCCCTCCACCAGGGCTCATCCAGCAATAACATGATCTCTGAAAAGGGGAGGCGGGGTAGCCCAATTGTTAAATCGTATGATTGTAGCGACAAAGACCCGGGTTTGACTCTCCCCACAGGATCAATGTGCGAAACCAATTTTTGATGGCCCCCGCCGTGATATACACAGCTGAAATACTCACTCACTATGTAAGAGTGAGTGAGGTAGTGAGTGAGCGAGCTGCCGCACTCAGCATATTCCAGCTATGTGGCGGCGGTCAGTAAATAATCGAGTCTGGACCAGACAATCCAGTGATCAACAGCATGAGTATCGATTTACGCAATTGGGATACGATGACATCACTATGTAAGAAGGGGCAGTGGATTAATTGTTTGCTCGTCAGACAAAAACCAGGATCTATTGGCCAAATAGGTTACAAATGTCCATTCTTCGTGCCAATGGTAATGACATCTGGAAAAATGCTGAAAGTGGCGTCAGAGCATTCTCATAATTTTACTGATTTTGAAACAAGTAACTTCCTAGTTATGTGTGTGAACTCATGCAAGATGTGTGGTTGGTCGTTACAATTCTAAACTGATAAACAACGCCTTGAAAATCTCGCAGGCCATATGAAGTGTACATCACTGAATTAAGATGAAGCGGAAGTAGACTCACTTTACAACATCCGGGTTAGAATATTGATCTGCAGTAACCCATGCTTGTCGTAAGTGGCGACTAACGGGATCGGGTGGTCAGGCTCGCTGACTTGGTTGACACATGTCATCGTATCCCAATTGCGCAGATCGATGCTCATGCTGTTGATCACTGGAGTCTCTGGTCCAGACACGATTATTTACAGACCGCCGCCATATAGCTGGAATATTGCTGAGTGCGGCGTAAAACTAAACTCACTCACTCATTAAGGTTGTTCTATGTACCAAAGTTTGTCGAGAGCAATGTGTATTCAGCAGGATAATGCATAATTTATTTAACACTTCAAGCCCTTGGAATGTTCAAATCTCGTTGGTTCCCTGAAGATGGAACGTTGATAACAGTCACGCCAGCATGACCAGTGAGCTGTAATTACTGAGTGACTCAAAACAGCTGTATGTTCTTTGAAATGAAGGCATAGCCATGTGAGTATTTTTGTCACGTAAGGACTAAGGTGTCCCAAGTTATCTGCCACCAGGTTTTAATTGCATAAGGTTTATGTTACGGCTTAAACACAATGGGTTCCGATCCACAAGCACTCATAACATTACCACAGACTTACGAATGTCGTAGTCCATGAATGCTTTGTGGATCGGACCCCAGGACAATAACGATCAGAGAGCCGAACGCAGTACATAATCCGTGGCGGGGTCTGATATTTTGGACAAGATACGTTTTCCTACTTGGTGGTAAATGGCCAATGATTTGGTACGAACCTGTCATTACTCGCCGCGCTTTGAAAATGTCGCCATGCACTGATTGTCTTGGAGGTCACTAAGGACTGACCATTCATGTTTCGGGATACGTCAGTGGGTCCTGGGACGTTTGGTTTGAGACAGGAATTTATCCAGACCACAACTCCAAAACATGCATTGTATCACTGAAAGGGGATATTATTTTTATATGTTTTCATTTATTTTACTTATTTGTAACGGCCATCATGTCCAGCGAACGATTGTCCAGAGACTACTTTCCATTATTCAATACCTAATTCAAAATTTCGGTAGTGTCACGTAGAATGCACTGCACAACTGTCTTGCCGCTAGATCTCCGGTGTAGGTTTAACCCTACCTGCTATTTTTATGTTTTGCAAAATGATCTTGCAGGCTGATCTTATGCTGATGCATACAACCATTCAAGCTGTGGCTTTTTTGTCATGTCTTGGACACAATGCTGGATGATTCACACTATATTCATGTGACTACTTCCAGTTTGATGACGTGTCAAGTTATATCGGGAGTTCAAAGCAGCCCTTTGTTTGAAGAACCACGTATGTTATTCTGCTTCCGCAATACTAAACGTAACTTCCCTTACGTAACGTGCTCTATTCTCGGATCTTGAGATTGACGAGCAGTTCCCTTTTTACACGTCATGTATCACAACAGTCTTGTCAGAGACACAATATCGCCGGATAGTAATTTAACTTCGGATGACGGAAGAGGGATTCAGGGAGAGTGTGTGTTGTTGTTTTGTCCTTTTTGTTTTGTTTTTGTTTTGTTGGTGTTGTCTTGGATTTTGTTTTGTTTTTTGTTGTTTGTTTTTGCTTGTTTGTTTTGGGTCGGTGTGTTTTTTGTTGTTTGGGGTTTTTGGTCTTTTCTTTCGTTTTGTTGATTTGTTGTTTTGTGTGTGTGTGTGTTGTTGTTTTTTTGGTTATGGGGGTTGGTTGGTTGGTTTGCATGTTTGTTTGTTTGTTTTTGTTTCGTTTTGCTTTGTTTTTTTGTTTTGTTTTTTTTTGCTTTGTTGTTTGTTTTTTCTTTCGGGGGAGCGTCAAACAAGCACACGTAAAAGCTGTATGAATTAGTCCAAAGGATCTTCAAAGAAGGGTAAGACCAGTTAAACTCATAACCATTATCCTCTTGACGCCTATACTTTTTTAAGTAAGGCAGTTGATTGAGTAGCTTGGTTTGCAAATCTGTAAGTAATCGAGTCTGGACCAAACAATCCAGTTACTGGCATCATGAGCACCAATCTGATAAACTTGGATCCATGACGATCACACAACTCAGCAAAAAAGAACCAACCCCCAAACGCTACAATCAAGACCACCACAGCCCTCACTCCTCTCTAAATCAGCCCCGAATCTCCCTCTGGCAAAAAACAAACACCCAATTCCCACAAAAAGCATCAACCCAGATCCAAACTCAACCCAAATTAGCCCTACCCTTACCCATTTTACGTACACCCAGCCTCGCTCCCCACTCCAACGACTACCTGTACAACCCACAAACTCACCTCCCAGAGAGCAGCATTCTTTGCAAACACTCCTAAGCTCACAAAAATATCTACAAACTATCTGAATTCAGATGTTCTCATAAAAGAAATCCCACAAAAAAGCTACCTCACCGTTATCCAAACCCTACCTACTTTAAATGACATTTCTATTCACAATGTTTGACACTGCTTTGTGATAATTTTACAGCGGACGTATTTAATGGTCTCTTCTCCAGTAAGGTGGCTGATCTTGACCGTATATTCATATACTAGAATATACTTACTCCCTATAGTGTGTTCTCCACTCCACGTGGTGTGGATACGATAACACACCTTCTCCCTGGACACTAATATATACCACCATATGTAGCCCATTCCTTCAGGTAATGGTAAGTATAAGGTAATATGGGTCTATACTCTGATTTCTTCATCACTGGCAGCATCTGGACCGAAACATTGATCGATTCTGTATTACCTCGTGTGTAATTCCTACATAGTGAAATATGTAATTTATTAACTTTTCTTATTCACATTTTTAATCATTTGAAGTATGAGCCCCAATAGTCTAGTTAACGATGTGATTCATTGACCTCGATAGTCGTAAGTGCCATTCATTAACATTAACTTACGACTATCTTAGCGCTAAGAGAGCTTCGAAAATCTAGGTCCTGGGGCCCGATCCACAAAGCGTTCGTAACGTTACGACCTGTCGTAACTCTATAGTTTATCATAGGCTTACGAATGTCGTAGCGCTACGAACACTTTGTGGATCGGGACCCAGGCTAGCTATTCTCGAAACGTTCGTAACCCTACGAACATCTTAAGCCCATTCTTAACACATTGGCTACGATCAAAGTTAAGAATTCTTAGGGCTACGAACGTTTCGAGAATAAGGGCCCAGGGCCCACATTTTCGAAGCTCTCTTAGCGCTAAGATAGTTGTAAGTTAATGTTAATGCATGACACTTACGACTATCTTATGACTAAGAGAGCTTCGAAAACTAGGCCCAGGTCCTTAACTGTTTGTCTTGTGGGTTTGTCCCGCATCTCCAAAATACATTCCATTAACAAATATATTCTTAACTATATGACGGTCAGTAGTCGAAATAATGTGAAACAAGAAATGGTCAGTATAAGAGGGGAATATCGGATCTATTCTTTGAAAGACACGTCAAAGAGTAACCTCCTTTCGATATCCATCTTCATTTAAGTTTTTAAAATTACTGGAATTTGAAACAGTGACTTGAATAAAATAAACTGTTCCTCGCTGTGAGATCCAACATGTGGAAATGTCGATCATGGATCCATAAACGCATGTGACAAAAAATATCTCTATATATCACAAACGTGTTCCATACCACAGCAGCATCTGTCTAATCACGTTTTAATGTTTGTAATGGTACAGAAATGATATCCACCAGTTAACCAAAGAAAGAAACTTCATATATAATACTCATGTGTTCGTGGATCCAAAACTAAACCCCTTACAAGCTATAGTCTGTTTGCAGTGAAAACGTACCGATGAATTTCACTTTAAACAAAAAAGTAAAAGTTGTTTAACAAACGATCATAGTTTCAAATCGCTATTATTGGTTTGTATTACAAGGGGTCAGCACATTAAATGAAACACCGAGAACAAGTAGGTTTGGCCTAATTTAACGCTCGTCACATACGGCACGTGCATTTGTTTCACTGTTTCAACTAATGCGCTGACCCCTTGTAATACAAACCAATAATAGCGATTTGAAACTATGATCGTTTGTTAAACAACTTTTATCCTAAGTTGAATAAAATTATGAGATTTACATGTTCAATTGGCAAGGTAAAATTATGATGATTCGCAATCTTAATTTCATTTTATTCGATTTACTTGTTTGTTTAACGTGACATTCATCGGTACGTTTTCACTGCAAACAGACTATAGTTTGATAAAAGTAAGGGTTTAAAACAAATTTATTCAAGGTGTCCGTCGTGTTCCAGTGTTTGATTGTCTATTGTACCTTGGTAGGCCAGTGATGTCAAACACCCTTCACGCCCTAACCAAACCGTTACCTATTGAGTTCTGTGATGACGTCATAGCGTTGTCGACGCACTGTGGTGATGGGTCTTGTAAACAGTCCCCACGTATTGTCCGATTGTGAAATATCTAACACTCGCATCAAGAATTCTCCCTCATTTTACGAGGGTTTACAACTGTTACGCATATAGACTCCCTGTTCAACAGTTCGTATCGTTCATTTTCAGCTTGAGTAAGATGTTGGGTGATGCTTTTTAGATATTTGTTTTTGTTTGTTGTTTTTCGCCAATGATTCAGTATCAAAGTCAAATAACATATAATATAATAATAGGAAAGGTATTTCGTGAACGGTAAATACGTTGTTTTGTTGAGCTTAAGGAATTGTTAAATTCAGTTATTATCCATCATATCACATCCTATACTGAATATAACACAGGGAATCCGCGTTTGATAATACTGGAAACAATCTAGGTTCCTTCACTGCGATTTATCTTTATATTACAGCTGACAGATATTTGCCCTTACGTGTGAACAAATGGTCCCAAGAGAGTGGTGATAAATCTTCAATTACTAACATGGATGGATGAATAGATGGACATGTGAGGTGAGGTGAAATTGGGTTTAACATCGTGCTTGAGAATATTTCGCTCATATGACGACGTGCATGCGTGTGTATGTGTATGTGCGGCTGCTTGTACTAGCCCAGACTTAAGCTGGTTTTATAGTGCTAGCCCACTGAGATACCATGCCGCAGAGAAGCAAGAATATCCCACTCAGACACATTATACTGACTCCGAGCCGACCAGTCCTTGTTGTACCCATTATTACCGAGCGCCAGGCAGGGACCAACAAGTACCATAATATTTTAACGTCTTTTGGTATGACGCGGTCGGGGATCGAACCCGCGACCTTCCGCTCTCCGGGCGGACGCTCTAACCACTACACCACGGAGGCGGTCTGGATGGACATGTAAAAATATTAACATTATTGTTCAACTTCTCATTTCAGAGAAAGATCCTGACAACAAACCACGCCAGGTCTCACTCACGTGCCCTGATAGCATTGGCCTTGCTCATAGTACCATGTTTAACTGGACTGTAGTGTTAAACAACAGGCAAACTCTCTCGAAACTGCTACATATTACATTAACAGGCTCTCTGTACTGCGTTGCCATTCATCACAAGACGTTCGCATTTAACAATAGGTCACGCAGTCGTGAAAGACCAAAAGCAGTATAACGTACGCAGTTTTACGTTTTTCGTTTCATGTTTTCAAATATTCAGGAGCTTATTGTAATTTACAAAGGTGCGTTTCAACTGTTGCAGACCTTCCGTAAACAGACATTACCAACGTTCGAAGCTTGTGATATGCCTAATGAATGTTAATATGAAACATCAAAGGGTTCTGTTGGGCGTAAAATGGAAAATTGTTGTTAATATTATATGAATGAATCATTGAAAATCAGTAATGAAAAAAAACTGCAAAATAGTTGTAAATATTCTATGAATGAATCATTGAAAATCGATGATGACAAAAACTGCAAAATAGTAGTAAATATTATATGAATGAATCACTAAAAATCAGTGATGACAAAATTGAAAAAAGGTGTAAACATTATATGAATGAATCATTGTAAACCAGTGAGAAAACCGGGTGTTCGAGACAAGGGTGATCATGACCTGCTTTAATCACACCAGCCACCACACACTGTGAATAAAGATGGGACAACATCCCAGCTAACACAAATCATTTTCGAAACATTTTCATGTTTTCGTAACGTTATAAAAATGTTTTCACAACGATTTAAAATATTATTGAAATTTTATAACAAAATATTTAGCAAAAGCATTGTTAACACGATTCTGGAACCATACAAATTCACGTGAATAAAACGGTTTTTTAAAAACATTTGCTAACCATTTTGCAAAAACATTTTAAAACATTATAGACAAAGGTTTTCGAAAATGTTTCGAAAACGTTTTTGGTACCTTACAAATTCCCGAGATTAAAAAATATTTTTGGAACATTTCGTGAAATATGTTGGGGATGATACGCCAATCTTGATACAATAAAACCTTGATGAAACAAATGCAGTGACACGATATTGCGTTCTCTTTGCTGAAACGGAAAACGATAAAATGAATTTGGATTGCATCTGATTCATGTATGAGCTCTTACAAGCAGCACTTATTACGGAATGAAAAATCAGATTTCATATATAAGAAACTCTTATTGAATAGTTTGTTTTGTGGACACCTCATCCCTATACTCAGACTAACCACAAGATGAAAGTGGTCACTACCTACGTGTGTTAACAAAGGTCTCGTTGTACGACGTGGAGGATTGTAGCGTCTCAGTGGGAAACTCAACTAGTGACAGGGTGATAATTGCGTCTTCCTAAACATTTAGCTGTAATCACAAACTGAATAGATAGACGAGTCACTAACTGACATAGCTGTCAACGCTCTGTTTGATGAATCAGTTCTATATACAGCACAGTTTTAGTAGTATCAAGTTATGTGTATAATACACTACACACAATACTGCTTTAATTTGTAGACATCGACTGACAGGCCCTTTGTGCCCTGACCTAGATATCGAAGGTCACTCAGTAGACACGCTCAGTAGCCTAGTGGTAAAGGCGTTCGCTCGTCACGCCAAAGACCCGGGTTCGATTCCCAACATGGTTTCAATGTGTGAAGCCCTTTTCTGTTGTCCCCCGTCGTGATATTGCTGGAATATTTCTAACTTTGAACTCATTAACTCACTCAGGCGACACACGAAGGTGTTCCCTTGTTCATCTCATCAGTGGTCATTAAACATGACATGGAAATACCACGGATTGGGTCATGTCATATATACAGTAAAAATACATATTTATGTCAGACCAAAGTATTCTATTTTCAGTTTAATACATACTGACTGAGTTTAGTTTTACGTCGCTTTTAGCAATATTCCAGCAATATCACGGCGGGGGACACCAGAAATGGGCTTAACACATTGTGCCCATGTGGGGAATCGATCCCGGGTCTTCGGCGTGATTAGCCAACGCTTTAACCACTAGGCTACCCCACCGCCCTCAGTTTGAGAACCGTCTCTTTGTATGCTAAGAGTTTAACGCTGTAGTCGGCTCTTTCAAGACGGCCTGTGAGTGAGTGAGTGAGTGAGTGAGTTTTACGCCGCTAATAACAATATCACGGCGAGGAACACAAGAAACGGGCTTCACACATTGTACCAATGAACCCGGGTCTTCGGCGTGACAAGCGAACGCTTTAACTACTAGGCTAACCCGGGATGTTAATATTTGAGTGTAATCCAAAAACAAGTGACTGACGTCATGAGCAACATTTCAACATTACACTTATCAGTAGGTATGCAATGCACGCGATATACACCAACAATTGTCACCATTCTCTTTTTGTGGAATCTGTGGTGGCTGAATGGGTTAGATGGCTGTCAGTGTGTGCTGGCGATTAAAGTGAAACTGTAATCCTAAATACAACCCATGTAACATCTTACACTTTCTAAAAGGCATTGTGCATACGTATACTTTCATTTTAAGTAACGTCTCTTTGTACATTGACACTTTAACGCCGCTGACAGTTGTATCAAAATAGCTGTGAGTATTCAAGTCTAAACCAAAAACAAATGACACATGTCATTAGCAACATCCCAGCCTGTTACGATGTCAGTTCATCGAGACCGACCCAATTCATTTTGTCGCATCTTGCGACAAGCACAGTGAACATAAGGGTCCGAACCACCACGGGGCACTTTTATCTAACAGCGCCATACTGAAGTCGTCCACTGGAGGATGGAACACACCTGTTGAGTGTGTCTAACACCTGCGATACATACTATCTAGCTATTGGCGATTTGGCGTCGGAAATTGTTCGATAGATGTTTCTGTTCTTGCCAGAATTCGCAGATCGCCACGATTTACTCTCTCATTGCTGTGTCTCCTAAACTGTTTGGAAATGGGTTAACGCCATGATTGCCTGCCAACATGCTGCCTACAACACACAGGTTTAAGGATGGTCTCGACATTTCACTCTACAGAAACTGCAGGATACGAATGAGAAGCGCGGGCTGGGAGGACACCTTTCTGACAAGATTTCCATACGCGTTGGTGTTGTAGTCTACTCATGTTTAACATGTTACCTGTGTATGAGGACAGCCTGACATTAAACAGTGTCAGTATCCGCACTTGGTGGTGGCTACATATTTAAAACAGAACCTAAAACACATAGACAGTGTCTGCTCTTCCTGGTGGTTAATTTCTTCTTGTAACCAGCCTCAACATCATCTTACTTGTTACCAGCCTCAGCACAACTCCATGACAGTGTCTGCTTTTCCTGTTGGTTAATGTCTTGTAACCAGCCCCAATATCATACAGAGTTGACCCTTCCCGATAGCTACCCAGTTGTAACCAGGCAACACACCATGGCAACACTTGCCTTCTTGGTAACTAGTTATTCCCAAACAGCACAACTCCATGACAGTGTCTGCTTTTCCTGTTGGTTAATGTCTTGTAACCAGCCCCAATATCATACAGAGTTGACCCTTCCTGATAGCTACCCAGTTGTAACCAGGCAACACACCATGACAACACATGCCTTCTTGGTAACTAGTTATTCCCAAACAGGCACCCCTCCATGACAGTGTCTGCTTTTCCTGTTGGTTAATGTCTTGTAACCAGCCCCAATATCATAACAGTCTAGGCCATTCCTAGTGTTAATCCATTTGTAACCAGGTACCACACCATGACAACATCTGCCTTCTTGGTAGCTGACTCAAGAAGATCCCGGTTAGAATTGGTCTTCAGTAACCCATGACAGTTCTGCTTTTCCTGTAAAAGAGCCCCAATACTAACGGATTGGGTGGTCAGGCTCACATCTGCCTTCTTGGTAACCAAGATGATGCATGTTATTGGGTGGACTCACCAACCAAGATGATGCATGTTATCGTATCCCAATTGCGTAGATCAATGCTCATGATGTTGATCACTGGATTGTCTGGTCCAGACTTGATTATTTACAGACCACAACATTATAGCGGGAATAATCCTGACTGTGGTGTTAAACAACAAACAAACAAATCTTGCAAGCTAATTATTCACAACTAGGTACCACTCAACCACTTTTTCAGCCAATGCTGGTGACTACCCATTTAGAAAGAGCCACCACCCAGAAAATTAAAACGTCCTTCTTAATAACAAGTTTATTTACAAATCAGAGATAAAATGTTACAAAATTTGCCAATATCAGACACACATATGCACAACTATTATCACAATTCTTTACCATTCTATGAAGCAAATGAATTTTAGAGGGGCACTTCAATCTGGCCTCAGTTGCAAATTGTAACCTACACACTCATATCAATTTTGGGACAAATTCCAAACAACATAAACACTATTTAGCTTATTACCTGAAAAAGTGTCTTCCACCAAGCATGCATGGAGCATCCATATACAAAGTTCACAGAAACTGACTGACTGACTGAGTATGGTTTTACGCCGTTTTAGCAATATTCCAGCAATATCACGGCAGGGGACACCAGAAAGTTCACAGAAAGCTAAGACACCTGGCCAGTTACAGTAAGAATAAATATCATCGTACACATGAGTACACAATTGTTGACAGTTATCATGCAGGGTGCTGTTGTATAAAACTACGTTTGAGCTAAGGTGATCGTAACTCCCATACCTTAACATAGACTTACGACAGTCTCAGTCCTAAGGTTGATTTGTACAACGCGACCCTGGACATGTTCCTCACAAGTGCCTTTACACTTAATTACATGTACAATTATATGTAAGCTCATAATGCCTACAATACAGTTATGAAATTAAAACAATGTTGAATTTAAGTGACAGGGCTGATGTTGAGATTAACAGTCATATTATCCTCTTAGAATATATAACGTGTTTGTATATATATGCAGGAGTTTGCATGTGTTTCAGCCATAGTGTGACTATCCAAGAGAGAAAGAGAGGATGTGAACTTTACCCAAGTTGTGAAGTTAATGAAAACATGCGATAGGTTGGCATTCAAGGAGTGAGGAACACGGGGATGATCAGCCCCAGGACTCTCTCGCTTGATCCACCAGGTTGTACATGGGGAGGTGATGACCACAGGACTGTTACAAGCCAGCTGGCTTCAGATGCCACATCGAATGGTATTCAAGTTATATCACTGTTATGTCAGCATAGGGTGTTAGGAAAGACAGAAGTGATGCAAGTCTAGGTTATTATCCCTTTGGAGAAACCCACAAGCATGGTTCTGGTGTGCGCAAGGGTGGCCCACCAGTGCTCTCCAGATGTCTGAGAAAACACTGAGATATTCTGGGATTGCTACTGCAACTGCTTTTTCACAAATACCACACATGTTCAGAATTAACCATTTTGTGTATACAAACCTTATTTTATTAAGTACATTCATGAGAGTTTTTCAATAGGGTAAAGACACTCAGGATATTGTTCTAACACCATTTACAGTAGTACACATGACAAGTGAAAAGGCTACCATTTATCATTAATATTTTCTAGTTTCTGATGAACACTTTGCAAACCAAACCAAATGATGGAACAACAAGCCTGAATCACAATTAGCGAAATGTCTAATTTTTCACTGAGAATTTCTGAAATAAGTTTTCCTCTGGAAATGACCATGTACAAGCACCAGGACAATGTTTTGAACATACTACCTCAGGCATTGGGACCTCTTTATACAATACAATCAGTTTACATAAGTACAATCAGAAAAGGCATGTGGCATATGAACAAAATTTTAAAATGTATTTGCTGGAGGGTGTATATAAAGAAATGATCAACAATCAGTGTCGGGAATACATATGCCCTTCTCGTGATGCTGACAGAGCAGCATAATCATACTCAGTTGTGCTTCAAACACAAACTGCAGAGATTACACTCCAAAGATACACATAAACGTGATTGGGAGTTGAGCTTATACAGTTGTTACATTATGTTGGAAGAGTTTTCTATTTTCTAGTGACAATATAAATAAGTTTATTAACTCATAGCAAAGTTCAAGAATACTTATTTCACAGTGGTACTGTTTGGTAATAAAGTACAGTGACTGAAATACTTCCTGGTTTCTTGCTAGTTGTTATCGACAATGTGTGCAGTGTTTGTACAAGGCCTATTGAACTGTATAGAGTTTCCTATATAATTTTATGTTTAGTCAACAACTGGACTGCCCAAGGGGCAGCTTTTCACTTAGCAGGGAGGTGAGAATAAAAATGGAGTGCATAATTATTCACTGGCCAGCTAATAATGTAGGGCATTGAGCATTGATTTGAGTTAGGGTCAATATACATTTGGATTATTACTAACAAGGTCCACATAATTAGTGATTATATGCAGCTGAACACAGTATTTCAGAAACATGCTGTGTGTCAGCTAAATTTGAATGGAGAATGCAGCTGTGGACAGGCCTCTTTCAACAAGCACAGGTTGCTGCGGGACCTATTCTGATTTGGGAAAGGAGAATGCAGCTCTATCTGGGACAGGCATCTTTGGAACAACACAGATTACTGGGGACTATTCTGACTGAAAGGATACTGTACACCTCTGATCATGGGATCATTATGGAACAGCACAGATTACTGGGGACCTATTCTGACTCCCAAGGCATCCTGTATGCCTCTGATCATGGGACACACACAACATCATGGAACAACACAGGTTGCTGGGGACCTATTCTGACTCCCAAAGGATACTGTACACCTCTGATCATGGGGCCACACACAACATTATGGAACAGCACAGATTACTGGGGACCTATTCTGACTCCCAAGGGATCCTGTACGCCTCTGATCATGGGACCACACAGCATCATAGTCACTTTCAGATTGAAACCCACAGTGTGCAGCCAATAAATACACCTTACCACAGGGAGTCCCTTCATTTGATGGGGCTCTGATGCTTCCCTTGCATATCTGACTTAAAGAGTTCATCTCACATTACACGTCATACGGAGACTAATCTTCTATGTATTGATGTGATGCTAACACATTTCAAACTTCAAACACAGCACTTAACAAACACTAACTTCTAGAAAACATTACTTTGAGAAGTTAACAGGTAAATATATATCACAAGTTAAATCATTGGTATTGGCCTATATCTAATATATTTTAAGATGTCAACAACGTTATGTAGTAATATGCACAAATATGAAAGATCATAACACTCCTGATTAAGAACGTTTGTATACAGACTTGAGTAAAGTGTTGCAGGCAAATGTATATACAACATGTACAAGTACTACACCACTCGGCAAAAAGGGGCTGACCTCCTGAGTCACATGTACAGGGCTCGAAAAATTTTTAAATCTGCACTCGCCATGTATGGCGAGTAATAAGAACTTTCCACTCGTCCTTCTAGAGTTGTACTTTCCCTACAGATCATGCATCACAATGAATATATTTAAATTATTTTATTTAAAAATGTTTGCTTGGAATAAAACTACAATAAACATTACTTACTTTGTGTTCTGTACAAAATCATTGACAAAATTGAATTCGTTCACCATTTAAGATAGCTGAACTTCAAGGACAAAATAAAAATGTTACTTATGGGTCAGAAAACGCTTTTCACTTGCCCGAAACAAATTTTACTCATCAATACGAGCGGAGATTTCGAGCCCTGATCTACTACAACGCTTCTGTCTGTACTGCAGGCTACCGCAAACCAAGGAACAAACGGCCAGTGTTTATTGTGAACATTTATCCTTTACTGACTTCAGAACATTGATCATAACTTAAGCTGTCATTTCTAACAAGCAGTCGGTCCAATGTCTACACCCAACACTGTATCACAATAAACCAATCAACACTAACATTAAAAGTTCAAGAACATGTCTTGTTCTTGTCACCAAGCTCACTTAAAATCTATTCCATGTCGATTTCCTATTGAAATCCAGGAAGCATTATTTCTAAGGCAAGTCTTATAACACAAACTTTGAACTAGTTTTCTTCACTGTGAACATGCCACTACTTTCGAAGGACAGTGTAAAGAAAACAAGGGCCTGGAGAATTATTAACGAAATACTTTATTAAGTTTAATTTGGAGACAATTGTTCGTTCACTACTCCATGGCGCTAGTCACTCGCTTGTCATAGACATCAACATAAGGCATAAGATGAGTGAGTGAGTTTAGGTGTACACCGCTTTTAGCAATATTCAAGCAATATCATTGCAAGGGACACAAGAAATGGGCTTCCCACATTGAGCCCATTTGGGGAATCAAACCTGGGTCCTCAGTGTGACAAGCGAACACTTTAACCACTCGGCTACCTCACCGTCCCGTATAAGATGTCTTCAATACAGCGTAATGTATTACTTTACATCAAACCTCATAACAATTACTTAAACACTGAACAGTTCAACAGATGCTAAGCCCACAGAGTTAGTGGCCCATTCTATAAAACAATTTTAACATTATACACATGGAAAGTCTCGTCTGAACACAGTAATGTTTAGTAAACATTCAGGTTATCATGGTCATGTAAACTCTGGGACAGTGGTATGCTTGCAAAAGAGTTGATCTATTTTATTAGTGAGAGTGAGTTTAGTTTTACACCATTTTTAGCAATATTCCAGCAATAACACGGCAGAAATGGGCTTCACACATTGCACCCATGTCGGGAATCGAACATGTGTCTTCGGCGTGACGAGCGAACTATTTTGCTTAGAGGTTCATCTGACCATAGTAATGTTTACCGTAGGACAGCAAGCAGGATTGTCTTTCTAAATACAGTTTGATGCTGGTAAACTACATGATCAGCTGAGTTTATGAGATGATTTAAGTGCCATGTTTGTCAAGGTGCAGCTCATGCAGATATGTCCGCTGTAACAATTAGATGCTGGCTGAAAAGTTTGATCTCAAGCAGCTCTTGTGACAACCAAATAATTTATCAAAGAACCTGCCAAGAAACCCTGTCCTGTATGCCTGAACCCATACAATGTTGCATGACTTTACGGCCTGACAAGAAGCTGTTAGTAGAAACATGACGCTAGTCCCTATTATCACATATTGTAGAAGAGTGTTTACGTGCTGACTAGCTGTGGTGACCCGTGGTCAGAAGTTGTAAAGCTTTCTGTAGGTTGTCTACAGCAGTTTTAGAGTCCTCGTACTGGAGAGCGCTGCTGGCGTACTTGCACAACTTCAATGCTTTCTGGAAGTGTTCTGTTGTCAGCTGTACACCGCCTGTCACAGAAAAACAAGCATGATACAGGGTGAGTGAGTGAGTTTAGTTTTACATCACACTCAGCAATATTCCAGCTATATGGTGACGGTCTGTAAATAATTGAGTCTGGACCTGACAATCCAGTGATCAACAGCATGAGCATCGATCTGCACAATTGGGAACCGACGATATGTGTCAACCAAGTCAGCGAGCCTGACCACCCGATCCCGTTAGTTGCCTCTTACGACAAGCATGGGTTACTGAAGGCCAATATTCTAACCCGGACCTTCACGGGTATTAAATTTAGGAGGATACAGAGATACAGGGCGGAGGTGTTTCTCACTTCGGCAAAACTCACAACCATAGTTTTCTGGTGTGCGCAAAACCGTATTTTTATAAGTTATGTTGAACCATTTCAGGCATACAACCAGAGTCACAAAATTCAGGGCTTTCTGTTTGTTTGTAGTTTAGCGCAACAGTCAGCAATATTTCAGCTATATGATGGCGGTCTGTAAATAATCGAGTCTGGACCAGACAATCCAGTGATTGACATCATGAGCATTATCTATATAACTGGGATACGATGACATCCAAGTCAGTGAGCCTGACCAACCAATCCTGTTAGTCGCCTCTTGAGACAAGCATGGTGTGCTGAAGACCATTTGTACCCCTGATCTTCACGGGCCGAGTCGAGGACAAATTCTTTCAACTATCACTGATGTTGTCATCTCCAGCCACTCCCCAAAATAAATCCTTGTCCTTACTCATTAATCAAGTGCACAATAGTGCAAAGGTAACTAGATGGATATCCCTTACATGAAATGAAAACTGACATGCCACAAACAAGTTCAAGATGACAAGAGTTGTCTCCCTTGACTAGTACTCCTTCCAAGATACAGACCTGGGTTTGGGGGTGGAGTCCATGTGTTGGGTACCACAGGTTGACTGAACTGGGCCGGTGCTGGCTGCTGAGGGGGTGCCTGGTATGGATTCTGAGGAGGTTGTTGATAGGCGTTCTGAGGGGGGTCCTGGGGAGTGGTCGGTGGGGCAAAGGAGCCCGATGACGGGTGTAGAGACTGTTCTCCATGTTGCCCGATGAGGTCATGCCCGATGTCCCAGGTTGCGGGGATCCTCCACCTGCAGCAAGACCTGCACAGAACAACAGACAGCATGAGTTCCAGTCCATTTGAGGGGCGGTGGGGTAGCCTAATGGTTAAGGCGTTGGCTCGTCACGCCGAAGACCTGGGTTCGAATCCCCACATGGGCACAATGTGTGAAGCCCATTTCTGGTGTCCCCCGCAGTGATGTTGCTGGAATATTGCTAAAAGCGGCATAAAACCAAACTCAGTCAGTCAGTCAAGTCCATTTGTTTGTTTGATATTTAACACTGCATTCCGTAATATGACATGTGTCAACCAAGTCAGCAAGTCTAGCCATCCAATAGTGTTTTATTACCACAAGCATGGGATGTTGAAGACCAATTTTAATCCGAATCTTCATGGGTATTGAGTTGTCAGCAATAAGTGTAGGAAGTAAGTAGTGTAGTAGTTTAAACTTTACTTTGTTCATGTTTTCTTGAATTGTTGATCTACTCAATTGGGATACGATGACATGTGTCAACCAAGTCAGCAAGCCTCACCCAATCCCGTTAGTCGCCTCTTACGACAAGCATGGGTTACTGAAGATCAATTCTAGCCTGGATCTCTGGTAGTTGCTTTAAGATACACACGTACATGTAATAGCTGTGGAAGGCTTAGCAAATTTTCAAAATATATAGTTACTACTGCAGTCAATGGGAAAATATTTGGTTTTGTGTAACTGACAGGAAATGAGGTGGGGTGACTGGACAGTACTGTCAGTGCTACCTTCTTCCCCTTCTTCTGCCATCGGGCCAGGTATCGGGAGTCTCTCCATTCTTTAGACATCGATGGATGTAGGCAGCCTTCCATTTTGCATACTTCTTGTTCTTCTCAATCTTGAAGAAATATAAACAGAAAATGTAGAAGTGAGACTTTCATCAAGCATGTTAGAGTTGTCTCCCTTGACTAGTGTCTTTACAAGATACAGCTGGTTGGACCTTGTAACGGAGGTGACTTTTGCAGGGTAACAATTTCGTAAGTGTTCTGTTATCATCCTGCTTTACATGATAATAAATAGATTTTAATGCCTAAACGAGGACCAAAATGAATTGTTCATTGACGTTAATACTGTTACCATGGTTACAGTTCAGCTGATTTGAAAGAATATTTCTATAATAATTACAGCATATGGATAACTTTGGAGGATGAAAGTAACAGAGTTTGTTGAAATCAAATATACCATGCATACAAAAAGAATCACCATGGTGAATCTGAATTGCTGGTATATATGGTGCAATATGTTCAGATGATATTCCTCTTTTCTTCAATTACCCCCCTTTGATTGAAGAATTTGTATCATATACAAATATTTTAGTCAAATATGTGTGAAAAACGATTCTGAGGGACCTCGAACTAAATGTGTACCAAATATGTGATAACATACCCGATGAAATCACTTCCAAGATATGAAACGTATTGTAGATATGAAATGTATTGTAACATATCATGGTCATTGGACGACTTACATCTTCCGAGAGTTCTCCAAACACCGTGAGCACATCAAACAACATTCCGGCAGTGTAGAAGGACTTCACGACATTTCTAAAAATCAATCAATATGGTCTCACCAAATTTGTTATTATACTCATTTGATCAATGCACGTTATAAATAATAACACAGCGCTTACATAATGACACCCAAACGTTAACTTGTGGTGTCGCTGATAGGATACTTTCGCACTGATCATTGTATAACCAGAGTATTTGAGATTAAAAACAATGAAATCTCAACAAATATAAATATTTCATACAGATTAATGATACCTAATAATGTGTATCACTACAGTTTTACAGTATAAAGCAGTGTTCACGAATGGTGTTTCAAAGTAACAGGACATTGGGTCCTATAAGTTCAGATGTCTGTCTGACCCATTGAAAATTCACAGAATCCACAGAATAAAATTAAACATACATTTCAGATTTAACATTTCTTATAATTGGCATTGAAATTATAAACAAACATAAGATTTATAAACAGCAAACAAGTGTCACATCTCACATATAACAATTTCAGTCAAAGTCATTGTGAAATATACAGTCAGACACTGGGGCCGGCGGGTTGTAGACTTCTATCGGACCGTTGGCGAATCTGCCGGGTTTGTCAGAGGGTCAGACGCTATTCGTGAACACTGTATAAAGTGTATCACACTGATGTCATACCATACAATGACGTCAAACATTCAACATGGTCCACAATCACTTGAAAATTCCAAAAAGGAGAAAACCAAGACTGGTCCAACTGTCTGATATAATCATGACACACCAAACATTAAGTAACCGTTGCAATACACTTCTTTAACAAAGTTCTAGACAAATTCTCTGATATTCCAAACAGATTCCAACAAGGTTTACCACTTAATAATACACATCATTTTATGTTTACCATCTTGTGCTCATTTAAAGCTATGTTTAAACCTGTTATTGATTTTTGTTGGTGAATGGAAACAAGGTCTGAATTATATTTAACTACCCTACTAGTCGTACTATTCAACATAACCTAAAAGCAATACAACTTCTCCCTAAAAGTGTAGTTTAGATTTTGATAGCAACACTCACAACTGTAAACATGCAATTAGAGAACACAGCCTAATGGGTTTGATGAGGTGAGGTGAGGTGAGGAGAAATTGGGTTTAACGTCACGCTTGAGAATATTTACGGCTCATATGACAACGTGCATGCGTGTGTATGTGTATGTGCGGCTGCTTGTACTAGCCCAGACTTAATCTGGTTTTATAGTGTTAGCTCACTGAGATACCATGCCGCAGTGAAGCATGAATACCCCACTCAGACACATTATACTGACTCCGAGCCGACCAGTCCTTGTTGTACCCATTAATGCCGAGCGCCAGGCAGGGACCAACAAGTACCATATTTTAACGTCTTTTGGTATGACGCGGTCGGGGATCGAACTCACGACCTTCCGCTCTCTCGGGCGGGCGGCTCTAACCACTACACCACAAAGGCGGGTTCACATGCAATTAGAAAACAGCCTCTTTGATAGAAGTGAACACATACATTTGTTATGTTAAAATAATAAACATACTCAGTTTATATGCCACATAGAATGCTTGAGTTCAACAACTTTACATGTTTAAGTATTTATGTTTTCTGAACCGATTGTTCCACATGACATAGACAACATTCATGTAAAGAAAATATTAATGAACAAATATTTTACCACCAAAGTATGTTTAGTTTAATCTACCCATGCTAATATGTTCGAAAATAAACACTGAAAAACATAAAACTAAAACTATGGCAAATCTTACAAGCTGGTGGTGGGGAAGCCTAATGGTTAAAGCATCTGCTCACACTGAAGACATGGCCATTTTGATGTAAAATGTTCATCTGCTCTGAAATATTGCCGATGTGACGTTAAATTTTAACTCACTCAGTCACTGAAGATCTCTATTCCCCACATGGGTACAATGTCTGAAGCCCATTTCTTATGTCATCTGCATTGATATTACTGGAATATTGTTAAAAGCGGCGTAAAGCCATACTCACTCACTCACTTTGAAACAAGCATGAAATACACAGGACAGGTTCCAGTGCCATGACAGCGTGGGTAGGCTTTGTCAACTTACTTGTTGAATCTAGCAGCTCTGTCCTCATTGTCAGCAAATAGGAAGACTTTGAGAGCGTAGTTCTCCATATGGGCCTGACCAACCACCTCACTCTGAATAGCATCAGCTTCATACAGCTCCTTCTTGGCCTGTACACAATATGTAAACATGGTTAAACAAATTTACAATCTGGATTCAGCAGGAATGACCACCTCGCTCTGAAAAGCATCAGCCTCATACAGCTGCTTCTTGGCCGGGTCAAATATGTATTAAAAGAATTCACAACCAGGATTCATCAGGAATGACCACCTTAATGCTCCGTATAGTCAACCTCATACAGCTGCTTCTTGGCCTGGCCAAATATATATGAAACAAATTCACAATCAGAATTCTGATGGCATGACAACCTTGCTCTTTAAAGCATCAGCCTCATACAGCTATTTCTTGGAGTGTATTAAACAAATTCACAATCAGGATTCTGATGGCATGACAACCTTGCTCTTTAAAGCATCAGCCTCATACAGCTATTTCTTGGCCTGTATTATATGAAAAAATTCACAATCAGAATTCTGATGGCATGACAACCTTGCTCTTTAAAGCATCAGCCTCATACAGCTATTTCTTGGAGTGTATTAAACAAATTCACAATCAGGATTCAGAAAAATGACCAACTCTCTTCCTGAAACATCAGCATCATCATGGTCATATCAAGTATGCTGAAAATATTGATAACAAAATCTAATAGAGTTCATGAACATGTATGTATATAGCAACAATTTTCCAGTAAAAAGGCACGACACATAGTTTATTCCATAGGGAAATATCTCTGGAAGACTCAGCAGTTTTATGGTTCCAAACCCAGTTTTCAGTGTATTGGAGATAAACTGTATAATCATGATAATATTTCATAAAGTGTAAGTATGATGAGAAGTAGTTGTGTTATTACAATGAAGTAAGTTTCTTCCTTAAGGTTTCTATAAGGGGCGGTGGGGTAGCCCAGTGGTAAAGAGTTCGCTCGTCACGCCAAAGACCCGGGTTCGATTCCCCACATGGGTACAATGTGTGAAGCCCATTTCTGGTGTCCCCCGCCATGATATTGCTGGAAAATTGCTTAAAGAGGCGTAAAACCAAACTCACTCACTAAGGTTTTCTATATGGCCAGAATAATATTTGCTAGGAGAGTTGCCCCTCTTTCACAAGTCTCAGTACAACATGATCACACTTGTTGGCTATGATGAAACTGTACAACCATATCTCACCTTTTCCAGATAGTCCATCATTGTGACGAGGAATATCCGACAATCTGGTGACTTCATGTCAATCTCCATGCCTTTCTGCATGGCATACAGCCGACCTGTTGGGAGATACATACCAAAATCTTAATACTGATCAAATAGACAAACACAAAAAGCACTGTACCAGGTTTCACGTGACGCAGAAACATATGTGTCTACTGTAGCAAACATATAGAATGGACACCAAAATTATATTTACATTCCATCTGAAAGTGATGTTCACAGAACCAAATCGTTGACAAGAAAAACAAAGGTCAAGTAATCAAAGTAATTAGTATATGAATTAATTTATAGGGCCCTCATATATCCTGCAAGGGCTGATGCAGTGTGTGGTAGCCTAGTGGTTAAAGCGTTTGCCTCGACAATGCCAAAGGCATTGGTTCGATTCATCTGATGGTTACCATGTGTGAAGCCCACTTCTGGTGTCCCTTCACTGTGATGTTGCTGGAGAATTGCTAAAACTTAGTGGCATAAAACCAAACTCACTCACTCCAGCAAGGAAAACACCATTTTGAAAGTGGTCAAATGTAATGCATGTTATTTGGGACGACACTTTCTCAGTAAAAGTGTGGAATCGAATCCCAGATGGGACTCAACCCAACAAAAGTACTAGAAATACGTTACTGAGACAGTGTAATCCCAAGTATATCACAAGTTTCAGTAAGGACCCGTGAAAACAGCAAATACCGGTAAGTGTCGTCTGGATCCCTAGTTGTGCAGGTTGAGGTAAAATGCTGATTGTACCATCAGTGGTGGAAATACAAGAAGTACGGTAAGTGGCAGTGAAGAGTTTCTGTGATACCATCACTGAAATAAGCCTTCTTAATCACAACACAAATTATTTGGTGAATCTTGTGACATTTTGTATAAACTAACTACCCTTTACTAAAATATTTGTTGTTTATTATTCTCCAAGACTTTATGAAAATCCCTCTTTATAACAAAGAAAACAAGCTTCAGTTTGTGTCCATGTTTTTGATGAATGTCTCCTCGGATTTATTGACATAAGGGTTCAAGTTCCACAATCATGCAATTCCTAGACCAACTAGAGAAGTGGCAGCAAGTAGCATCAGTCCAAGCAAAACTCTCAACTGCTAGCACTGGTACTAAATGTTACCTGGTCACAGCAGCTAAAAATCATTATGTCTGGTAGTTAGGGGTGGCTAAAAGTAAAATAATTGATAATCCACTAATGGGAAAAATTATTAATGATTATCCATATGAAAATTGTGTTAGCAATAATATCGTTTTAACTTTTGTGATAGAAAAAAAAAAGTTTAAATTTTTCTCACAATTTACCAATATAGTACTTTATTCATGGTGTGCTTTTTTAAATCAGTTTCAGTTTCGGTAATATTCTATGCAAAACATATCACCACTCATCAGTGATGTGAAATATATTCATTTCTTTCCCATATTTTTTTGCATTTTTGCACAAAGTTATGTCTTCGATATTTATTGACAATTGATTGATATTTAGTTAACGATTATTGATCTCTAAGATCTGTATCGATAGTCAGCCCTACTGGTAATTGCTACTGACATTTGACAAATCATTTAACAACTGCTGATTAGTAGAAGGCAAACAATGATTCCCAAGTACCCGAAATTACCCACCCGTGATTTTCATTTCCAATTCTGTTTGCTTAATACTCTGTCTAAAGGCAGAATACTCTAAATCGGAATATATGTTAAAAACCACAATCAAGGTTGAGTTGGTGATGTCAACAACATGGAGGCCGAATTCATTGAATAGAACAGATTTTGCCAGAAATTCAAAACTGAAACTCAAGCCCTAAAAAAGCCTTGGACGGACAAAGATGTCTCAAAGTCCATTCAGATTGGTAGTGGGTGTCATATTACGAGCTAAGGTAAGCAACCTAGAGTTGCCTCCCCTGATACCACACGGTGGTGTCAGCCTGTAACCACATGTCTTGGCAGTAAAGCTATAGTCGTCAACAGAAGAAGTTAAGTCATCCACCTCCCCACTTGCAGCATGACAGTGGGAAGTCCCTTCACCACCAAGCATTCACTATATGGGCCAGGAGAGGTATTCCAGGAGCAATATGTTTGCAATATATGAATTACCTCCCCTTCCCTTTTCCATTTCCTTATGTTAATGTTTGGTTGGTGGGGAAATTCATAATGAATACCAACGGCAGGTAATTTGCAATCACAATAAAAACAGAAATGGATCCAGACTGAGGGGTAAGTGTCAGTTTACCGAAATGAGAGCCCTGGAGCTGTGGAATCTGTATTATACAAACCCATGATATAAAAAAACATGGCTTGACTGCCAAAATCAAGTAACAGTACACATGCACTTACCTACATGTATGTGTAAATGCTAAATGCGTAATTAAAATAGTTGTATTTTTTTCCTGTTGCGATGATTAATCTTAAAAGAACAAATAAACTTTGTTTTCAGTATAGATTAGTAAATCTACATGCATAAACATTACCTTTTGACAAATCCAGCTGTGTAAGATAAAAGTAATTAATCAATCAGCGTGTTATCGGTTAATCCTTTGATCGATGTTTATAATGTTGAGTATTTACTCCAGACACAAGAAATGCCAAATTGGAACCTTTGTCGGTAATCTAAGTGGTGTTACCACTAATTTTACCAGTTATAAATTCATTAACTGACCATTAAGTGAATGATGACAAATAACTTGTGACTAGACCACCTAACACGGGTTACAACAAGGGAGTATTAATTGCTGTATCGCATGTGAAAACTTATGGGCGACACTGTTTTGAGAATACAAACAGAACTTCATTGTTGCATAAGAAATACATATAAGCATTTGCTGTGTGCTAAAACTGTATGTGCGTATTTACCTAAGTAAATTTTTCAGATTCTTCTAGCAATGGCAAAGTAGGGTTGTTTAGTTTACTTGATTCAAATAAATCAAATGTAAATTTTTAATACCATACGTAATAGACGTCATATTTTGACATGACATGATTAAATATCGAGGTAAAAAACACAGAAATGGGATCAATTTGGATCAGTCATTATACCCTACAGGCATTAGAAAACCTGAAAAAAGCCCACACTGCTTTGATAAGAACTACCGGGATATTTTCAAATAACTGCATCTGATGGGCATCCACCCTTCTTAATGTCGCGACTGTTTAGGTTGAAACTAGCTATCACTAGCGTCTGGCTCGAACAAATAAGGCCCTAGCTGACACCAAGCGATTTGGACAGAATCGTCTATGAAAACAAGTTGCAACTCGGAAACTAGGCAAAGCAGGAGACAAAATTTAATGACAGTAGATTGTGAAAATATATAGCTTTCATTTTTCACAACAGTTGTCATGATTTCAGGTTTATACAAACCTGTAAACAAGATAATTTACCTCCTGAAATGTACATGAATTCTGCATCGGCCCTCATATCTATTCCTCATATGATGTCACAGAGACGCGCAGCTCTAATTGGTTGAGATTTTGTTCAAGGGGTGAGAATTGTGCACTGTTGTCAAAAAAGGTCGATTTAAGTTAATTGAAGATCGAAATGAGCAGTTTTAATGACAGGGTTTCATTTATAACGATGCCAATTAGTGATTTATGTATTTGTACCCCCTAGAGTATATGTGATCTTTAAAATTGAATAAGAAGACGCTTTTTTTGCCGCCACCTAAGTTATTATTTCACCAAAATAAGTGCACGCTAAGAAATTTGTAATATTTCACTTGATTCCGCACATCTAACATCTACTATCTTTTAGATTTAAAATTGATCTTCCATGCTCTAGAAGTTATGTTTTATATTTGTCGGGTGTATATTTGTCTTAATATATTGTAATATGTAGTGTACCCTCATTGTATATTCTGAAAACCATGTGGAAAGGCATTGATATAAGCCACAGGCTTGTTTGCCAATCCACTCCATTTTGTTAACATATTATATGCACATGCTCTATTGAACAATAAATATCGTTTAAACCAATTAAAATATGAACTCCCCAGGTTCACCAGTATCAGTAACAGCCAACTAAAATCATTTTAATTTTTCAGGTGTGATAACACTTGCCCACAAAATATGTTCCTATCATGTCAAGATTTCAACAATACCTGATACAATCAAGGTGACAGTGCATGGACATTTGTTTGTTTGTTGTTTAATGAAGCACTGAGCAACATTCCTGCCATATAAATGTCTGTAAATAATTCAAGTCTGGACTAGACAGGCTTGTGATTGACAACATAAGCATTTATCTACGCAGTTGGGATAAAAAGACATGCTTTAACCTGACCAACAATATCCATGATCATGACGATAATAGTGCTGTATCCAAAACACTCAATACATCCCACCAATCATATAAACATGATAAAGGATGAAATCTATATTGCTGAACATGTTAGTGTTTGTATAATATTTTACCTGACTGATGTAAGGTAATAACCCCAGGCAGGGCAAGACAATCCAGTGATTGACATCATGACCATGATGAACAATGTAGAAAAGACTATGTATATGGTGGAAAGACCACTAAGACTAGTATCCAGTTATTATCATCATCATGATTAAAACACACAATTCCTTGACACTCACAACACATCCAACATCCATAACCTTTCCACACGTTCAAATATTTTTTCACGTTTATTCTTGCTTCATCAACATGATCAACAAGATAAATATGATATCTACTGTATAATTTAAGTTCAAAACAGTGAACAAAAACCAAAATCGAACTTGAAACTCAGTAGAAGCAATCCGCTTTAGTGAGTAGAGCGAACATATCGGTCCTTATCACTCCTTAACAACCCCACCCTTAACAAATAGAACATTGAGACTTGTTAAGATCGTCGTGATCATGAATCATACCTAAAACTATCAGCTTCTGACAACCTGTCAAACGAGTTTATTGCCTTATGAACGGAATTTAGTTCGATGTCGACGACTTAATATACTCACAATAGTAGGCGACAATGGGATCTCTTTTGTCATGTTCTGTAGCTGTCTTCATATAATGTTGAATCGCTTTTAGATTCGGGGGGAATAGCTGGCAACCCTGCCGCAGCCATTTTGATGTTTTGCAAACGGTAGCGAACAGTGTTACTTCCGGGTTATACTAAAATACGGACAAGAAAGTCTGACGGACTTTTCGATGCAATGTCTGTTCTGCTGACATTAAAATACGTTACACTTAAACCAAAATATATGCTTACGACTAAGAATACGAAAATGTTGCAGCATTCAACTCAAATACGACAATGTTCTTCAACTGAAAATACATTTTATTGGTTATGTTTGGTAACTGTAACTCCGGATCACAACTCAATATCCACGCATCGTTCAAATAAAACTCCAAACAGGGCCTCCAAGGCAGCGCACTCTTGGCAGATTGTTATAGAGAAATATATGTAACTATGTTACTGTTTTATAGCAACAGCAAGACAAATACTATTATCCTTTTGGTGTATACAGATCGCCCTTGACAATTTCAAATAAGAAAACAACCTGGAGAATATTGTGTTACCTATGTTTAACCGCAGATCTGGTCTAGTAGAATAACGAAGATGACATAATTGCAATACACTCATACCACTTCATTAATTCATTTGATACTCTTAAACTTTCAAATTCAGGCATAAGCAATTAGCCATAGAGTGATTTAATTTTCCTGATAGCCACTATCTGTGACCCGCTAAAAAGCCCTTGATTGTCTCCCCTGAAGCGAGCCCCTCCGGGGCAAAATGTCACTTGATAAGGGTAGGTGAAGTGTAAAATTCCCTCCGAGCAATATATATTTTTATGTCGACGTCATTTAATGAAAGAGAGACACACCAACACCGAGTTAATACATCCACTTTCTAGACGTGTTTCTTTAATTTTGTTTATTGTAAACGATGCTATTATTTAATAGATCATGGAGTCATATACTATAAAATAGGGAAGATCTTAATTTTGTTCATCTCGCCAGGTGTAACTGAAAGAAAATGCTTTATGTATGTTATAATGATGGGTTCCAGCGGAGCTTTGTGGCAATCTACTTTAATTTATAAATTGCTGCATTACCCAATAATGTGCCTCTGATACTGTACAATTGTACATTGTACACGAATACAAATCCCGTAACCAAGCAAATAATAACCTCAATTAAATCATGTCAAGAACCATTTAAACGATATTTTAAACGTTCTATTTCAATCAATATTTACAAAACAACGATTATTATTTTTACTCAAAATAATCTTAAAAAATACCACCCCTTGTATGTTCACATACACACCCACTTCACCCATGGAGCATCATTTCCTGCCCCCAGTAACATGACTTCCTTTATTATGACAGGTGATTGATTGATTGACGGCTAATTAATCACTTATCACCGAGCAACCTTGGTCATCACTCGCGGTTCATTGAGAGAGCAGCCGTGTAAGAATACAGTACTTGAAGGATGTACATACAGACATGAGGTTATTCACGGATTTACCTACTCACTTAAAGCAAATAATGGAATGACCAGTGGAATAACGGTGGAATTAATATGAATATTTTTCATGTACTATTCATCTCTTGGATTTCTTTGTTTCTGGGTATGTATTTCCTTGTCATGAACATCGCTTTTGAAAGTCAAATCGAATAATTTAGGTGTGTCTGGCAAAATAATTAGAAATAAGGTTGGGTCACAAATGTGTGTGTTTATTATGTTTATCGCTACTGGACGTATATTTTATGTTCCAAATGAATTAGGCTTAGGACTTTCAGAAGAGTTTTAATTATTATTCACATTTTACAATTTGTTGTTTAGACGATGTAGTGTGCATGTAATGTGTGTGTGTGTGTGCGTGCTATGTTTTATCATTGCTTATCGGTATTACTAGTGAGTATGGTTTTACGCCGCTTTTAGCAATATTCCAGCAATATTGCGGTGGGATCAGCAGTACTAACGCAACCAGGTAATATCAAGACGAACGTTGTTGATAATAACAGTTACAGTTTGTGCGATTGGTTGAAAGGCAAGACTAAACTGGAGTGAAAAGAGAGTGGAGCTCTTTATTACCTCATTATGAACAGAAAGCTGATGATCGGTTGCGTTTTGGTAGCGTGACCATTAATGTGTTCGAAAATCTACATATAATTTAAAGACACATTGAAGAAGTTGGACGATAAACTACGATTCTTCTTTTTCGACAGATATTGAAGCTGCCATATTAGAGAAGACGGCAAGCGTGTGCAATGGCGAGTGTTCCAACCTCTTGATGCAATGCCCACCGGCCCACAAGATCGCCATTAGAGAAGCGCTGTATGGAGTTCACTCCGTCAGTTCCGCCTGCCCGTATTCGTTCTCGTGTGAAGATGCGTGGAAGGACGTGTGTTGTGACATGGCCGCTGGCAGAGACTGTTTGTTTCCGTACCCACTGGACCACCTGGAGACGTTCCACCGAGACTGTTCGGGAAATCTACAGTGTACCATCAAAACAGACCAGAAGCCCGAGGCTTCACCAGCCTGTTCACCGGTTGAACACAGAAATGTATCCAGCTACTCTCTCATTGACTATGTCTGTGTTAATGGTACGTGCACCTTTGCTTCCTTCTTTAGTATAGTGGCGAGGTGGGTGACTAGCTCACTCCTTCTTTAGTAATAGGGCGGTGGGGTAGCCCAGTGCTTAAAGCGTTCGCTCGTCTCGACGATGGCCCGGGTTCGATTCCCCACATGGGTACAATGTGTGAAGTCTATTTCTGGTGTCCCCGCCGTGATATTGCTGGAATATTGCTAAAAGCCAACTCGCTCACTCACTCTTTAGTAATGGGCGATGGTGTAGCTTAGTGATTAAAACGTTCGTCCATTACGTTGAGGACTCGGTTCGATTCCCCACATGGAAACGATGTCTGAAGCTTGTTTTACGTAGTACACTGTAGAAAGCGACTTGTCTTTATTTTCATGGACGTTCTGTTGATAAATTTCCGAGCAAAAATAACTCCCTCTCAAGAACGATTTAAATGGAACCAAAGTCCTGTTCGATACCGGTGAAGGCATTATGCATTAGCTGTTCTGTGTAGCAACTGAGGTGAAGTATTCATTATCTCTCTGTGTGCAAATCAGGAGTGTATTCAATAATTGATGTGTGTGTGCTTTACACACG
Source organism: Haliotis rubra (assembly GCF_003918875.1). Classification (NCBI taxonomy): domain Eukaryota; kingdom Metazoa; phylum Mollusca; class Gastropoda; order Lepetellida; family Haliotidae; genus Haliotis; species Haliotis rubra. Next base: position 2,604,469 of record NW_025767424.1, read on the forward strand.
CACACGCACATACATAGAATATACATTAATCATCAGGGCCCTTATTCTCGAAACGTTCGTAGCCCTAAGAATTCTTAACTTTGATCGTAGCCAGTGTGTTAAGAATGGGCTTAAGAAGTTCGTAGGGCTACGAAAGTTTCGAGAATAGCAAGCCTGTTGTTTTGTTTGAACTACTTAAAAGAAAATATAATCTGCCAAAGTTCCCAATCTCACTTCTTATGATTAGTTCTTAAATACGTTTCATTATCTGACATGACAAAGTGTTTGGTTAAGCTAGTGTATAAACTAGTATACATTTGTATTGTTTCAGACACTTTTACTGCCAACATTTGTAGTCCCCTCAGTGTATCAATGAGGGGGAGAACTCTGTTCGCCATGTTCGACGCCAGACGGGAAGTACCTCCACCACCAGGGTCAGTCTGCGCCTGCGCAGCGACACCCACTTCCTGGTCAGGGAAGGGGAGAGTATCAGCATTTGTAGTTGACATGAGACTCAACAAGCCTGGCTCCACCTGGTGTTCGGATTCAGAATTACTCATGGAAGCTCAACCCAAAATACATGAGATCACGTGTCTCGCAAGCCACGACCCCTATTTTCCTTATCCCTTTGTCTCCATCCTCAACTCTACTAACGGCGCCATCTCCCGCTTGGTCATCAATAAGAGTCCACCCGAGTTTGTATGGATAGGATTTGAAGGTACTTACACTGATGTTTTGATTGATTGGGTTTAGTTTTACGCCGCACTCAGCAATATACCAGCTATATGGCGGAGGTCTGTAAATAATCGAGTCTGGGCCAGACAATCCAGTGATCAACAGCATGAGCATCGATCTACGCAATTGGGATGCGATGACATGTGTCAGCCAAGTCCGCGAGCCTGACCACCCGATCCCGTTAGTCGCCTCTTACGACAAGCGTGGGTTACTGAAGATCAATTCTGATTGCGGCGTAAAACCAAACTCACTCACTCATACTATCGGACTCTATTATCTACAGCTTAACTGCTGCTAATTGGGGCACTGCACAACATAAGATGACCAGTAATGGAAGGAGTAAAAGTGTCTGTAAACCTGTCGATTCAATATTATATATATGGTCTTAGCATATATACTGAACGATGAAAGTTAGGGATCATGGATATTCTAGTGGATATTACAAAATTCAACGCTCGTCTTCACACCAAAACATCATCCAAATATTTATGGTCCCTAACTTTTCTTGTTCAGTATAGAACTTTTCTTGGTAACCTTAATGCAGTGTTAAAGAATGGGAGTTATTAACCTTAAAAGGTTGCTTCGTGAAAGGACCCCAGGACATCATATTAGTACCAAACCAATAGAAGTCAAAAGATTTCTCTATGCAAATTGTGGGTTTATGTTCAGTAAATGTTGACTCAATACTAATAATGTTTGGATTCATTAACCTTCTTCTCCTGTATTCTCCTTAGCAAGTAAAGACGAGGAAGTCCAGCTGACGTGTGGTCTACAACCTTCACCCACGACGACTGCCACGCCCCCAGGTATGTAACGCCATCAATAGGACATGCAGCATGGCCTACGGGGACATGTGGACAACATCCTGACTATGCATAGCCTCTCGGTAACCGGCAGTTCCTCGAGCTCAACACAGTTAGAACATTACCTAGATAGTAGTAGTTACATCACCTGTCGTCTTTCAACTGGTAGCAACTTCCGGGCACCACACCGCACCTGCGTCAATCTGAGAAACTACTAACATAACCCGCGCTCGGAACGCCGACATTTAACATCAACCATAGTTCTGATTAATCACCAGTTGAATGACGCTTATAATAACCAATAACCACCTGTATATTAAGGTTAACAGAGAGCCCACACACACACACACACCACTGACTCACTCACACACACACACACACACACACACACACATAATAACCACATATACACTAAACGCCATAAGAAACGTTACCCTCCTACCTTGATGAATTACTGTAAAACTGGGGCGGTTGGGTAGCCTAGAAAGCGTATCTTACGTCACGCCGAAGACCCGTTCGATTCCCACATGGGCACAATGTGTGAAAAGGTGTCCCCGCCGTGATATTGCTGGAATATTGCAGCGGCGTAAAACTAAACTCAGCAGTCATCAGTACTGTAAAACTATCAAAGATCTCAAAGTTTTAGTTTACAAGAAAACAGCTTTATGCAGATCACGTAAAATATGCCCAAATGCATCCATATTTAGGTAAATGCATCTTTTTCAGAAGAGTTAAATTGTCCTATATTCGTCCATGCCGAAAAAAACCAATAACAGTGATTTTGATGTCCAAAAGAAAGGTTGAAATAAAATTATGCTTTGGGACAATGATAAACCATTTCAAGTCACCATTTTTTAACTATTAAAACAAGAAACAACTGTTGTAGAGTGTGTAAAATTGTAGAATAATCAGTCCTGTGATTTCAGTCTTTTAAAACATTTCTACTGATTTGGATTAGTGTAAACAAGTAAAACGTGTTTTTGATATTGTGAAAAAATGTTTAGGAACATCTAAAATTATCTTTGTTAAATTGTTTGCTTGCAAAGTAACATTTTTCTATTCTCAGTTTACACATAGCAATGTCAATTGCCAAAACGCAGCAATATTCAAGCAGTATTTGCATCCATGTCACATGTAGAATGATTGTATAGGGTATGAAGAGAGCCTAGAATACATGATATGATACACAAGTTCGAGAAATATGCCACGATTAATAGCTGAAGAGAGAGAAAGAGCCATTGGGATGGTGCAGATGGGGTCGACATACAATGCTGTTGCCAACGCCCTTGGATGCCACCGTATCACGGTTATAAGATTTATTCAGGGCTTCAGACAGACTGGGGTCACCGTAACTATAGTGTCCAAGAAGTGGACGTCCACGCATCACAACGCCAGCTGAAGATAGGTACCTCCATCATTAAAGAAGGATGGTAACGTTTCTTTTGGCGTTTAGTGTATACTAAGCATATCTGTATCACTATGCAGGGCTCGATTTAGTGCTTTGTTACTTGCACTGGTGCAACCCAATATTACAAAGTGCAACCTAGTAATATTTGTCTAACTTGCACCAGGTGCAAGTCAATTTTGAGCGGGTAAACTTCTGAATAAAACATCTACATAATGCAATAGCATATTTCTGATATTACATATTGCATTAAAAACAGTGCAACTGGAATTTGACTGGTGCAACTAGTTTTTTATCTTAGGTTGCACCTAGTGCAAGTAGGTTAACATCTCCTAAGTCGAGCCCTGATATGTCATAACATATGTATAAAATGACCCGAGAATTATAACCACATGAATATCAATGCTATCTGTATCACTATGTAATAATATATGTATGTAACGAATATGGTAATAAATGAAATTATTTGTTGTTTTTGCAGCCCGAGCCATCCCCAAAGACAAGTGGCCCAACAACGTGCAACCTAACGTTGTAGAACCACCCCAGAGGCAACCAGAACGCAGGAAAGGTATAATGTCTTCCCGACCAAAGGCAGTGAAGTGGCTTTAGGGGTTAGGGGCTGAATATTACGATCACCTGTGTCAAAATGTACAAACAGACATGCATAAATGACCTTTTATAATGACCACCTGTATATTACGGCCACCTTCATCACTATGTGATAACCATGTAATCTGTACATATTGACCTGTGAATTAGGTTTCGAGCACTATGCAATAATGTTACATGTATTTAAAAATTAACCTGTAATGCACCTCTGTCTATTCTCACCAGCTATTTATGTGTGTGTTTCAGCTGTACCGACATCAGTAGCGTTGGCATGCGGCATCATCGGTGGGGTGCTCATCATCGGCATCGGTGTCCTTATCGCACTGTGGATATACAGGTAACGTCTTCACAAGTCTCCATGTAGTGGTACACTGTATAGCGCACAGGTCGCAGATCTAGCGGCCGCCATTTTGTTGGGTTAAGAAAATTCTTAGGTGGACTTAGGACCGAGGACTCCTAACATGTGCTCACTCCGAGAGTACTCTTAAGAGTAAAGAGGCTTTATAACTAGAGACTAGGGCTTATGAATATTCCAAAACTTAAGAGTAACTCTCACAAAATGCTCAGTATTTTCTTAGAATTTCTATAAATATGGCCCCAGGTCGTGGAGGGTCCACTGAAGAATGACCACTTCCGACATCTTGGCTCCCGAGAGTGTCTGAGGCTCTAGTCCTGCGCCACATTGAATGTTACCCGCCATGATATTGCTTGAATATTGCTAAAAGCGGCGTATAATCATACTCACTCATTTAGTCATGTAATTTGCTTATGTTTATTACAGCTCTTCGAGAGTTAGTTGTCCGATTTACGATATAATTTGTTTTATTTTCTAGACGCCGACTCCAAGACGATAAGGCAACCAGAATCCGCAACGATACTTACCTCGAAGAACATCTGTACGCCGACGTGGACGACGGTACCGCAAGAAGGCGCGCACCGTCGGTAGCGATTGAACCTCTGTATCATACAGTTGGAGTTCCTGGTCCAACGACTGATGTTTACTCCTCCCCCTGGGACTCCAGATCAGCCCGGAAGTTCAAGGATAACGAAGGTTTTAAGATGGATGATGACAGTGACGACTTTTCTGACATGTATGTGACGTCAGAACAGGTTAGGAGAAATAAAATGAATGGGAAGGCGTGTGATAATGGCGGCACGTCGGATGAATATGTATCGGTCGATGAAATACGGAAGAAGAAGGAGAAGAGGGTTACCTTCAATAAGAACCTCGAGGAATATGACCGACTGAACTACAGGAGGAAGACTAGCGTTGACGACACCCCTCCTGGTTACTCTCATCTGGGGATATGTATCAGTGATGCGTTAGATGAGAAGCTGGACACGTCCTTAAAGGATCCACCAACGGTTGAGAAGGTCCAGGAGAACCCAGTCGAAAAGGACTCAGAGGATGTGGTGGAGAAGGAAACGAGTTTTATTGAAGAAGTCGAGAAGAAAGACACGCTAACTGTGGGAGGAACTGACGACGACGGGGACAGCACCCAAGCCAGGGCCAGTGACGACGACTCCGGGTTGTCAACTGACGAGGAGAAAGAAGGGGAGACAACTCTGTCGGTTCCAGTCACCACAGCTAAAGATCGCCCACCATCACCTTCTCCATATGCTCTTGCTAAGTCTTTCAGCACAGAATGAATTCTATTTAACCCGGGAACTTAATCAAATGATCATTATCAGCGGTTGGTCCATTCGCATAGTGTTGTGCAACTATAGACGATTAAGGAAATCGATTCATAGAACTAAATATTTGTGGTATGATCATTTGGAAAGACCAGAACACGTCTCTTGATGTTCAAATAAACAAATCGCAGGACTCGGTGATCTCAGCCAGGTGTTTACTTAGAATGCAGTTAGCGTAATACATATTATTATTACCGTTCACAAATATTATTGGCTTCTGGTAAAAAGAAAGTAATGAAAACAGTACAGAAACAGAACCCTGCTTAACTTTGTATGTAACAACACCACCGGGCACAAAATAGTATACACCCTTGTGTGATAGTTATTAAATGAGGACGTATTATGGATCATTGCTGTATTTTGAACCTTAAATTTGTAATATTTGTCACACTTTCAGTCCAGTAATATTTGAATAACATTAAAAATTTGAAATTATTATATATCAAATTTTCAAGTTTATACTTTCTTTCGTCCGTCAGTTTATGAACATACATGTCTAATATTTTGCCTAACTAGCAATTGAGATGGATTGTATGTCTTTAAATGCTCAATGGCATAACCACCATTGCTGTTTTGTTAAACGTTATTACACATAATTGCATGTGGGGGTTTAGTCAACCTTGAAATATTATTTTATGACCAATGTGGGGTTAAAATATCAGCTGAAACAATGGCTTACGGTTTCTGACCTCAGTGAGCCAGGGGATCATTTTACAACCTATGTTTATTTTCGATTTAGGTTGTAACCTATTTTCTCTGTGCGATAAATGATTAGAAAAAAATGCTGCTATGAGCGGGAAATAACATATGCACATGGAGACAGATAGTTAATATATTCTTCACGGACCGCTGTCTCTCGCGCTCATCCAGATATTTACTTTTTAGCTACTTTTATGAATGATTTTTTTCGTTTTCTGCATCTAACTCTATTTTACTGTTGTGTATTGTTACCTGCTAATATATGTGATATATTTTCATTATTTCATTAGTAATAATGTATCTATATGTAAATAAATATTTATATAAAGCAACCTCAATGTTTTGTGTTGATGTATCCATTGTTAGTGTAAAGTGAGTGAGTGCGTTTAGTTTTACGCCGCTTTTAGAAATATTCCAGCAATATCACGGCGGGGGACACCAGAAACGGTGTTAGTGTAAAGTTGAGTCCAGAGCCCCGTTTCACAAAGCTCTTGTAAGGCTAAGATCTCGTGACTTTCCTCGTAACATTACTACCTCCTATACTGTAACACTGACTTACGATAGTCGTAGCGCTACGAGAGCTTTGTGAAACGGGACCCATGGCCTAGATTTTCGAAGCTCTCTTAGCGCTAAGATAGTCGTAAGTTAATGTATGGCACTTAAGACTATCTCAGCGCTAAGAGAGCTTCGAAAATCTAGGCCCAGGTCTTCACTATGGCATCTGAGTATGGATAGTCATTGCATGAGAGAGTGACAAAGCTGGGTATTGGTGACTTGTCGTAAGAGGCGACTAACGAGATCGGGTGGTCAGGCTCGCAGACTTGGGTGACACGTGTCATCATATCCCAATTGCGTAGATCGATGCTCATGCTGCTGATCACAGGATTGTCTGGTCAAGACTCAATTATTTACAGACCTCCGCCATATAGCTGGAATATTGCTGAGTGCGGCGTAAAACTAAACTCACTCACATTCACTCAGTTGTCTCACGGCATGTCAACGTAACATGGGAAGAACGCCCGGAATGATGCAAACCTCAGACCTCTGCACAGGTATGGTACTGGTGAACTGGGATTCAAACCTACGGTCACAGGTTTCTGGCTTGGCCAAGACACATAACCCTGCACTGAAATTGTGCAGCCTTAGGGGGACAGACACCCGTGTACCACACGGATGACCAACTGGGAACACAAACACTCATGCGCAGTCAGTACTGGAAACTATCTGGCTCATGATCAGGAAAACAAATGTTTGATAGCATGAACATTCAACCGAGATAGAACAGTAGGACAGGTTACACAGCGTATTCATTCCATAATGTATTCCGCGTTTGCAAAAGCTTGAGTTACTGTTCTGTGGCCGTATGCACATGCTGGGCGTAGCTAACGTCAGGCGTAACTTTAACTACGTCTAATATGTGCATACCGGTTTAACGTTACGTCCGGGCGCACATTTTACTTACGCCCGGACTAGAATTTACGCCCGACATATGCATACGGCCACTGGAATCTTGTCAAGCAGAGTTCTCTAATTCTATTTTAATGGCTTAATGTCTCCATGACAAGCTGTCGCTAATGCTATGGTTGTCGTGTACGGCGTACAGTGTATGGCAGGTAGACACGGTCAATATACGTGCCTGCTTTATATTCCAGTTTGTAAGGAAAGGAAACTATTTATTCACTTTTTCTATTTTATATGTTGTTAACGCGTGACAACTGACATAAATAACTGAAACGGCCGTAAAATGTTATAACAATTTCCTTCCTTGAGACATAAATAGCTTCCGAATGCCTTTTCCTCTTCCCAGGTTATACATACCACAGACGATAATGTCACAAAGTCACGCCTTTCCTGAGTTATATTCTAATTAATGTTTGCATTATGATATATTAATATTAACATAAATGATTTTAAGATGTCAACCGACCGCTTAAAGTCCGAGATATATCATGCAACAAGCCATCATTTGTCATGATTTGTTCCCAAAATTGTGGCAGGCATGATATCAAGTAACTTAATGTAATGCAAGAGAAAGGGATGTTTATTCACGGAAAACAATGGTGGTATAATTATACATGATGCGGTTGCAATATGTCCAATTTCAGTTGCGTAAGGACTCCACAGAGTGGGACAGTGTTCCGAGGTTGACATCATGTATAGTGCTGACAAACAAGTTAACCCATGACCAGCAGGTGGTGAGATAAGTTGAGGATATTGCGAACATGTTGGATTGCCATAGTGTATATGAGTGGTTGCCACAGTGTGCTTGTTGGATTGCCATATTGTATATGGGTGATTGCCACAGTGTATATGAGTGATTGCACAAGAGTATATGAGTGATTGCCATAGTGTATATGAGTGGTTGTCACGGTGTATATGAGTGGTTGCCACAGTGTATATGAGTGATTGCCACAGTGGACATGTTGGATTGCTATAGTGTATATGAGTGATTGCCACAGTGTATGTGAGTGATTGTCACAGTGTGCATGTTGCATTGTCATAGTGTATATGAGTAATTCCCAATGGGTATATGAGTGACTGCAACAGTGTGCATGTGGGATTGCCAAAGTGTATATGAGTGATTGCCACAGTGAGCATGTTGGATTGCCATAGTGTATATGAGTGATTGCCACAGTCTATGTGAGTGATTGCCACAGTGTGCAAGTTGGAATGTCATAGTGCATAGGAGTGATTGCCACAGTATGCAAGTTGGATTGCCATAGTCCATATGAGTGATTGCCACAGTGCATATGAGTGATTGCCACAGTGCATATGAGTGATTGCCACAGTGTACAGAGTGATTGCCACAGTGTGGAATCTGGATTTGTATAGTGCATATAGTTATTCCCATAGTGTACATGGTGAATTGCCTTAGTATATATGAGTGATTCCTACAGTGTATATGTTGGGTTGCCATAGTGTATCTGAGTGATTGCCACAGTGTGTTTGAGTGATTGCCACAGTGTTCATGTTGGATTGTCATAGTGTATAACAGTGATTGACACAGTGTATATGAGTGATTGTCATAATGTACATGGTGAATTGACACAGTGTATATGAGTGAATGCCACAGTGTATATGAGTGATTGCCACAGTGTATATGAGTGAATGTCATAGTGTATATGAGTGATTGCCACAGTGTACATGGTGAATTGACACAGTGTATATGAGTGAATGCCACAGTGTACATGGTGAATTGACACAGTGTATATGAGTGAATGCCACAGTGTATATGAGTGATTGCCACAGTATATATGAGTGATTCCTACAGTGTATATGTTTGGTTGCCATAGTGTATCTGAGTGATTGCCACAGTGTGTTTGAGTGATTGCAACAGTGTATGTGAGTGAGTGCAACAGTGTATATGAGTGATTGCCACAGTGTATATGAGTGATTGCCACAGTGTATATGAGTGAATGCCATAGTGTATATGTTGGATTGTTATAGTGTTTGAGTGATTGCCACAGTGTGCATGTTGGATAGTCTTAGTGTATGAGTGATTGCCACAGTGTACATGTTGGATAGTCGTAGTGTATGAGTGATTGCCACAGTGTGCATGTTGGGTTGTCATAGTGTATGAGTGATTGCCATAGCGTACATGGTGAATTGCCACAGTGTATATGAGTGATTGCCACAGTGTATATGTTGAATTGCCATAGTGTATATGAGTGATTGCCACAGTGTACATGGTGAATTGCCATAGTGTATATGAGTGATTGCCACAGTGAATATGAGTGATTGCCACAGTGTGCATGTTGGATTGTCATAGTGTATGAGTGATTGCCATAGTGTACATGGTGAATTGCCATAGTGTATATGAGTGATTGCCACAGTGTATATGAGTGAATGCCACAGTGATCATGTTGGATTTGCATAGTGCGTATGAGTGATTGCCGTATTGTATATGAGTGCTTGCCACAGTGTATATGAATAATTGCCGCAGTTTATATGAGTGATTGCCACAGTGAGCATGTTGGTTTGGCATAATGCATATGAGTGATTGCCATAGTGTATATGAATGATTGCTGCAGTATATATGAGTGATTGCCATAGTGTATATGAATGATTGCCACAGTGTATATGTCTGATTGTCATAGTGTATATGAGTGATTGCCACAGTGTATATGAATGATTGCCGCAGAGTATATGAGTGATTGCCACAGCGTATATGAGTGATTGCCACAGTGAGCATGTTGGTTTGGCATAATGCATATGAGTGATTGCCATAGTGTATATGAATGATTGCCGCAGTATATATGAGTGATTGCCATAGTGTATATGAGTGGTCGCCATAGTGTATATGAATGATTGCCACAGTGTATATGAGTGATTGCCACAGTGCGCAAGTACATATTTGATTGCCATAGTGTGTTTGAGTGATTGCCATAGTGTATATGAGAGATTGCCACAGTGTGCATGTTTGATTGTCATAGTGTATGAGTGATTGCCATGGTGTACATGGTGAATTGCCATAGTTTATATGAGTGATTGCCACAGTGTGCAAGTTGGTTTGTCATAGTGTATGAGTGATTGCCATAGTGTACATGGTGAATTGTGATAGTTTATATGAGTGATTGCCACACTGAGCATGTTGGATTGTCATAGTGTATGAGTGATTGCCATAGTGTACATGGTGAATTGCCATAGTGTATATGAGTGATTGTCACAGTGTATATGAGTGATTGCCACAGTGTATATGAATGATTGCCGCAGAGTATATGAGTGATTGCCACAGCGTATATGAGTGATTGCCACAGTGAGCATGTTGGTTTGGCATAATGCATATGAGTGATTGCCATAGTGTATATGAATGATTGCCGCAGTATATATGAGTGATTGCCATAGTGTATATGAGTGGTCGCCATAGTGTATATGAATGATTGCCACAGTGTATATGAGTGATTGCCACAGTGCGCAAGCAATAGTGTGTTTGAGTATTGCCATATGTATATGATTGCCACAGTATGTTTGTGTTAGTGATGTGATTGCCATAGTGTATATGAGATTGCCACAGTGTGCAAGTTGGTGTCATTGATTGCCATAGTGTATTGTCATAGTGATTGCCATAGTGTACATCATAGTGAATGATTGCCATAGTGGTGAATTGCCATAGTTTATATGAGTGATTGCCACAGTGTGCAAGTTGGTTTGTCATAGTGTATGAGTGATTGCCATAGTGTACATGGTGAATTGTCATAGTTTATATGAGTGATTGCCACACTGAGCATGTTGGATTGTCATAGTGTATGAGTGATTGCCATAGTGTACATGGTGAATTGCCATAGTGTATATGAGTGATTGTCACAGTGTATATGAGTGATTGCCACAGTGTATGTGAATGATTGTCACGGTCTGCGTGTTGGGTTGCCATAGTGCATTGGTGGTGATTGCCACATGAATTTACATTGTCACAGAGAGCCTCATAGAGTGTATATGATGGATTGCCACACGGACATGTTGGACTACCAAAATGAAACCACAACATGTACGTGTATATTGTAACAGAGAGCTGTTTGGGTGTATGTGATGGATTGCCACAGGGCATGTTGGATTGTCATAGCGAATCTGTGTAACCGGGAACCTGTCCGATAATATATTTGATTTATCACAGTGCACATTGGGAATAACATACACTACATGGCAGATTGCCACAGTGCACATTGGGAATAACATACAATACATGGTAGATTGCCACAGTGCACATTGGGAATAACATACAATATATGGCAGATTGCCACAGTGCACATTGGGAATAACATACAATACATGGCAGATTGCCACAGTGCACATTGGGAATAACATACAATATATGGCAGATTGCCACAGTGCACATTGGGAATAACATACAATACATGGTAGATTGCCTTATTTTAGTCAATATTAACATTGTTGTTAAGGATGTAGCTGGAACCAGATTTTGGATATTTATCCTCTTACATCCAGCATTACAGTCTGCAGTCAAAGGCAATTCTATTGAAGAGTCTTAAAGCAGTATTGAGAGACGGTAAACAGGGTCCAACCTTGGCCACCTTCAACTCAGTTACATAATCTATGACGCCAAGGACGCCAGAAGTGAGGTCACACACTGGAAGTGCTTAGACGAATTAGGGCGTTGCTATTGACGAGTTGAGACTCAACATGGGTTATAGTCTTTAGGATTGTATAGGGTGTGTTCCTTTAAACTGACCTCAGGAGAACACAACTGCACCATTACCCTGAACCAGTTTCTTATCAACCTCTTCCATGTTCATCAGTGAATATATACACTCCCTGTGTTTATGTTTCGGTTTCTTCCGTGTCCGTCCACTCCGTCGTCGAAAGGAATTTTGTTTGATTCGCTTTCCAGGTGACGCTGGCCTGTGCGGAATCCGCGACTTGAATGGTAATGGCAATCTTGGCAGATACATCCGTATCACCGGGTAACCTTTACCTTCATGTGCATTGACACTGCTGATGGTTGTTTTTGGAGAGGTGACCAAAGACGGGGTTGCCTCAGACCGCTGAGTTGTAATTGTTCGTGACCTGATTTTGTTACGTTTATGTAAGACATAAGAAGGATTATTTCGCCGCATGCCCTCAACTAATTTAGCTCGCTCTGGACGACCTGTGCCTCGCTGAAAGGAGGACCTCTGACGTTTGTGGGATGTGTACAATGGGGATTTCGTTGGCGGCTGGGTGAATTTCACTGAGGTTAGGAACGATGTTACAGCAGTTTCAGATTGTTTCTTGAAATAGCCAATACGTGCAGCCGGATGGAAAGGTCGTATATTTGTAGAAGTCATTCCTGTGATAAGCAGAACTAGTTTAAGATACAGAATATAATTGCGAATACAATGAATGCCAGGTGGACACTTAAATTCATTTGGTTCCGTCAGAAATGTCTATTTCATATTTATGGTAACCTGCCAATTACACTAAGCAGGTGATAAGAACAATGTCATTAATAATAATTGATCTGGTTGTTCAGGAGATCTGGTTGTTCAGGAGACATTAAATTGATACAATAAGCTTTTATAGATTATTCGGTGCTATATTTTCAATTTATGGTTTTAAAAAAGGTGTGGGGTTTTTTTTATCTTGTATAAATGCATTAAACAAATGTGACAAATTTGACATTACAAATTAATTTCATTAAAGTAAATCTGAAGCATAAACCGTTGAAAGTGTTCAGGATTAGTTTTGAAAAAGGACTTTTCAAGCTGAATTAGTACAATCAGAATAATTTGATACATGTATTGGAATAGAGTAATGTTTTTAGGCTTGAAGGTTTTTCTTTCTTTGCAGTAGTGTACATTAAAACCCCATTATCCCGGACCCACCTTAAGAAATCGTCTTACGGAATTTCCGAAAAAGAACATAAGTTAGTCCCTATAGGTGTATACAGGCGAATAAAATGTAATCGTTCAAAAGACGGATTTTCCGGATTAGGCAGGTTTTGCTGCAATTGTTTCTTAACAAATTGATCTACAAATCTTCAGTTTGTATGCTGTGCGTTATCATGGCAGCAGTCACTGCTTGGTTTGACCTATTACACTACCCCGTGAAATCTAACCATGGGCGAGGTAGTCTGATATATATATTTGGATCTATTTTAACTGTCAGACTGCGAGAATGAAAGCCTATAGCGCTCAGGTTTACGTCATCATTTCTCCACATTCAGGTACAGACACAAAAATTTGTAGCAACTTGTGACATAGCAGAATATTATAACATTTTAACATACCTTGATTCATCATCGTGGATGCGTAGAACGGTGTTGATCTTACGGTCGTTGGGGAAGACGTTGATTGCATAGTTGTTGAGGAAGACGTCGATCGGACGGACGTGATCGAAGGCGTGGGTCTTGTGAGAGAAGACGATGATCGTGCCAATCTGAAGGAATACGTTGATCGTACGGACGTGATAGTTGAATCTGAGAGTAAGGTGGTGAAGGTATACGTTGGACGTGTGGACGTAACACTAGGACGTATCGTTGTAATGAAACCAGGAAATCCAGTCTTTGCTTCTGTTCCTTTTCCTCCCTTGAGACCTTCAACTCCTGTTTTGTCCTGAATGTCCATGGAAGGAGTAGTAATGGTACCTGCCTCACTCGCCTGTTCATCCACAGACTGTCTGTCCACGTCGGTGGTTACTCTGCCCTGCCCCTGAAGCTGACATGTACACTCAACGTTGACCATGTCGTACAATGTGGCGTCTTTACGTGTTTTGTTGTTGTTGGTATTCGTGATACCTCTTCGCTTTTGTTGCCTGGTTTCTGGTCTGTCGGCAGATGAAGCACCAGAGTGTTCAATAAGCTGAAAACATAAGATACATCATCAGCATTTTCGGCTTTTGGCACAAAATGAAATATGATTTGTATGATTTTGGTTGTTGTTGTTAAGCCACATTCAGCATTATTCAAGCTATACGGCGGTGGTCTCTAAATAACCGACCAGACAACCCAGTGTTCAACATCATAAGCATCGATCTACGAAAGTGGGATTGACATGTGTGAACCAAGTCAGCGAACTGACCACCCAATGCCTCACCACAAGCATGGATTGCTGAAGTCTAATTCTAACCCAGATCTTCACGGGTAAATCCAATTTGAAAAAGGCATTTCTTGTATGGATGGTGAAGAAAGTGAAATATTATTCCCGATCTTATACACACAAACAAAATTCCAGTGGCAGTGTTGGCTTGTGGTTAGTTGATGTACCTGCATTTCGACATGACAGTTTGCTACAAGATGGGGAATAGTTTCTGTTTTATGAGCGTTTAGTGAAAAGGGGATCTTGCAGTTGTATCAGAGAGTCGTAAAAAGTCATACTTGTTGGATCTGTGAGGAGGTTATTGGAAATTCCCAAATATCATTTATAGGGTCTGTTTCATCCAAAGAAAAGTATCCCACTGATGAATCTGTTTTCTTGAGAGAATCTTTTTCAAAACAATTGTAGCGGGTAGCACCTGGAAATAACAATAGGATGTTGATCATTGTTATAGATGTTCGAAAGAATGTATGGTGCATGAACAATTACATCGTTTGATAGATACGTAGACGCATATAGACGCACACATACACTCAAACACTCAGATACAGACACACACAATTTGAGGTTATGCAAACTACCATTAAAATGTTGACACACACAGGCACGCACAGGCACGTACACATATACATACATGCACACACACACACACACACACACACACACACACACATACATACATACATACATACACACACACACACACACACACACACACACACACATACATACATACATACATACATACATACATACATACATACATACATACATACATACATACATTATCAATATACTGAGCACAATGTCAATGTGTGTATCAATGTCAATATGCGGTGTAACCTGCGCCAAATACAATTACATCCCTGGCCCCGACCGTCACGTTGAATTTGACTATGAGGTAATGCCTTCAATTCTTTATGGAGGATTTGTACTGGAGGATCTCTCTGGCGTATTCTTACAACCCATAATGTCCCAAAATCACTTCTATGGTACTGAGATCTGATTGAGACCAGTCATAAATAAAAGAAATCGACTTTCGTCCGACCAATGGACTCTTCCCCATGACGCCAAATTAGTGTGACGTCGAGCTTGACACAAAGCTAGTCGTGCTCTGTGAATAACAAGAAACGTCAGATAAGTCGTAGGGCTCTAGCCCCGACCGATTTTAGGCAATTTCGGACAGTTCTGTTGGACATGCCAAGAGTGCAATGCGCTCTGTTTAACCCACCACTTGAAACGAACGGGTGAGGTCTTGTGATTCTGAGAAGGGTTGACACTTGTGGTCGACCTGAACGCTGACGTTTCTTACTGCCATTAGTTTGCCGCTGTGTTTCAGCCAATCGCCCGATAGTCGGTGGATAACGTCCAACATTTCTTGCAATGCCAAACCAGCATTTCGCATACCCATAACATGTCATCTTTGAGCAGTTTGCTTAGCACAACCGAGAGCATTTTTTAAACTTGATATTTATTACATGACGGAAGCGTGATTGATCGTAGCGCGTGAATATCTAAAACCAGTGTATGGTGAGCCCGAAGGGTCAAAACAGTCATACTGACAAACATGATTATGCAACGAATATAAATCAAAGGTGTTGCGATACTTTGTTCCCATGTGTATACATAAATCAAAATCCATAGTTAAGCTACCCAGCTTAGAACAGCAATCCGGTATCTTTTTGTTCATGAATGACCTTCCGTGGAGATTAAATGGTATGCTATGGTTATCTCTGGAGCACAAGAGGTCAACCCGGCGTCTGCGGACAAGGTCAAGACAAAGGCTTGAGTCATTTTTCTGAAAACAAACAACATCAAATGTTTGTCAGAGGCTCAGTTTCAGGTTACCAAACATCGAACGGTTACGAAATAATGGAGTGTACAATCCGTAGAATGGGTACGAAATGACAAAGAAACTCTTAAAATGCCAGAAAGGTAGTGTTCTTTCAGATAGCATATATAGGGACGGTCAAACAACGTTGTATCAACGTTGAACGGACCTTCGTAAATACCTCGACTTATCCGATGTGGTCGACGCGCTTAATTAGGAACACGCAGGAATACAGCTTTTACTTCGAGACAACCGTAGATGACACACATCAAATGTCGAGACAATGGTGTTTGACAGTTTTCAGTTTTGTTTGTAGCAAAACATAATTACTTTGGTGTTTCGGTTTTGCCCGGCTGTTGGCGTAATGGGACTCGTGCAGCAACTGAGAACATCCAGTCTTCTGAGTCGAACCTCATCCGTAATACCAACAATGTCTGCCTCGTTCGGTGCAGTGCTGTAACGTCGCTGTAGAAAGCGCTCAATGTCGCTCGGCATGAAACGCTTTGCCAGATCGCACAACACTAAGGTCAGGTCTTCTCTGTTTGCCTTGAATAGAAATTAACATGAAAATGAAAATTTACTGGTTTCAGAGAATGGGGTAGTAAAGCCCTGACTCACTAATATATGCTGAGAGGATTGTAACATGATTCTCTCTGAGGTTCTTGAGAGGAATATAGGAGTTGGTATTCAAGTATAAGACAAAATATTATGGATGTCAACTTCTTCTGCATTCTATTCACAACGTTTCTGGGCTTTTCCTTGTCCCTAGTCACCATTCACTTGACGAAGGGGCAAGGAAAAGCCCAGACACGTTGTGCATAGAATGAAGAAGAAGTTGACATCTATTATAATTTACCTTATACATGATTCTCTCTGATGATGACATCAACTAGAGAACGAATCTTTGCAGGGCACATGCCTCACACCATTTTTAGGGTCAGTGTTCCTGTTTATTGAAACATCAGCAAATTAATGACATCACATGGAGTCGAATGATTAGTGCAAGTACGATCTACGAATCCTTCCAGCTTAGGGGCGAAAGAATTTTTAATGACTGCCTTTACCCATGACCATTAGTAGAAATACAATGTACACTTAATAGTGCATACAAATACTTGAAAATTAGATCTGACCAAAATATTACAAACAGCAGCAATGACTGTATCAAATACACCACGATCTAAGTACCATTTCATATTTTATGTTTGTTTCCTTTTCAATACTTTTCAAACATGGGTATATGCTTTCTTTTGTCCAGCTATTTATTATTGGGTTCAAGAAGTGGTATGAAACGGCGGCCCACCGCTTTTTAAATCAACGAGTCGGGAGTCACTGTCCCAATTCTGAAAATACTTAGTTTCAAATAATTCTCAGATAAAATTACAATATTTAGTTTTTTTCACAAATATCAGGGACAAGTATATCATGCACGACAGTGATTCGTTTACACATGTTAATTTACGTACCAACAAGCGCGCATTAAGGTCATGCAAACTACAATATATTATCTGTTGACTCCGTGGTTTTTTATCAGATTCGACAGCTGTGGTTAAAGACAACATACCTTATTTATTACCCCTGAATTGCATCATAATTATAACTGAAGACTCAGTTGAACATCTTGTGCGGCATTAATGCAAGTCTCTATTAGTTTACCAATCCAGATTCATACTTTTTGGGAATTAGTTGCAACAGTAAATGTTTATAACGCATCACATATTGTCGTAATCGACTCAAATACTCTACCTTTGAAGTTGCAGCTTATGATTACGGAACGAACACGTCACAATTTAATTCTGGACTCACAAAAGTCCAGACACTCTCCGCACTGTGGCCACTTTCTGCCAACTGACTTGACAAAATTAAACATGCAGTTGTCAAGAATATATGCTAAGGATGAAAAAAATGAAAAAAAAGTTTTTCGAAAACTTTTAAACTTGCTCGCCCATGAGCGAGATTTTTTGATATCCCTCTAAATTAGCCTAATTAAGTCAAAATAAGTTGAAGTTTGTGTCATGATACTTATAAACATACTTTCATTCATTTACAACCTCCAAAAACATGGGAAAACATGTATTTTGAGTAAAAGTAAATATTTTCGCCCATGGGCGAGATTTTTTAAGATCGCTCTAAATTACCCGGATGAAGTCAAAATGAATTGAATTTTGTGTCATGATACTTTTAAACATACATTCATTCATTTACAACCTCCAAAACATGAATTCTGACCGAAACTAAACAGTCTCGCCCATGGGCCACTGTTTTTTAACAGATGACGTCAAAATGAGTTGAATTTTGTTTCATGATACTTATAAACATACATTTATTCATTTACAACCTCCAAAACATGAATTCTGACCGAAACTAAACAGTCTCGCCCATGGGCCACTGGTTTAAATTTTGAGTTTTCGAAGAAAATGTTTAATTTTTCATCCTTAGCATATATTCATAACAACTGCATGTTTAATTTTTGTGAGTCCAGAATTAAATTGTAACGTGTTAAAGGGTTTTATTGATACAATACCTGTATCTTTACATCAGATGTTGGTGCCACGTCCGTGCGACGTGAGACGTTGGGTCTATCGTCCAGGGGCATTGACATCATTCCTGAATTAACAAAGAAACCTGACTGTATCACTGAGATTCCTGGGACTGTGTAGGAGTTACAATATCACCTATTGAGAACCTACTATCGCTTACATGAGAAAGATGAGATGACTGACTGACTGAGTTTAGTTTTACGCCGCTTTTAGCAATATTCCAGCAATATCACGGTGGGGGACACCAGAAATGGGCTTCACACATTGTACCCATGTGGGGAATCGAACCCGGGTCTTCGGCGTGACGAGCCAACGCTTTAACCACTAGGCTACCCCACCGCCCAAAGATGAGATGAAATGATACATCGATTATTGTACTTACATACAAGTATGAGTGTTCGCGTGTGCGTTTGTGAGTGTGTGCGCGCGTGTTACTGCATGCGTGTGGTTCAACATCCCTAGCCCCAGACACAATGTCTTTATTCCGAGCTCAACTGTCCCTATTTTATGAATTAAAGTCAGCAGCATGCAGAGTAACAACGTACCATCTTTCAACGTCTTTTGGAATGACGGGAATCGTCATACTCTATCAACTGCACACCGGAATCGAGAATTCAAATCCAATGTATAAATTATTTTATATTTGCTCTCAGTTTTCTCAATTCGTTAATATGTGCCAAGAAACAGCAT
Source organism: Haliotis rubra (assembly GCF_003918875.1). Lineage (NCBI taxonomy): Eukaryota > Metazoa > Mollusca > Gastropoda > Lepetellida > Haliotidae > Haliotis > Haliotis rubra. The sequence goes on from NW_025767424.1 coordinate 2,623,983, forward strand.
TGTATATTTAAACTGTGGAAGCACGGTTGTAAAGTATACATATCTCTAAATAGTAAAATTATTACAGTTGAACAATAAGTTCTGATCATAGTAGGACGTTCCAGTCCATGAACCAAATGTGATCAAGTGATACTCTGTTGAACCATAGGTTAATGACATGAGCAGCGACCCTTGTTGTCATGACACTGGTGGCCAGGTCACATACTGTAAGACTTTCCCCTCAGTTCTAGATGATTCTTGTGATTACTTTTACTGAGAAACTTCAATTTCTATTACACAAAATATCGAACTAAGATGTATATATTTTGGACAGAACCGTCATGACTTTGACTACAGGATAAGATAAATGCCAATCAAAGAATGATATAATGCAAGGTATATTTGTGTAAAGCTGAAAGCTTTTTCAAGGTAGTAACCTTTCCGCATACCCCACAGAGGTAATTGTCCTTTCGCATAAGGAACAACTATATATTTTTGTATTCTCATTTTTATATCGTTTCAAATTTATCTTTCATTTATAACTCCACTGTAAGAAATTTACATTGATATCTAACCTTCGGGGGGAAGCATATGACATAAATCAATAGCTAACCCAAATGCCCGAAATCTAACTTGATTACTCGCGTTGAAACAAAATGTATGACATATGGATTGATCCTTTAGCATGAACAATAAACTGACCAGTTAACCGGTCCCCATTCATGAAATGTTCCTAGATTACTTACCTTTAATCCAGAGACTGACGAGAACAAGAATAAAAGTGGCAGGCACCATTGGTCAATGACGTAGAGAATGCAGGACCAACTAATGAAGCAAATACCTACACCTTGATTACCTTGACAACAGCCCAGTGGCACATGCAGTGTTCACCAGTGTAATATAGTGACTCGAGGGTGGGGGTGATACATAGGCATAGGCAGAGGATGCCGTTGACGGTTCCGACTGAAAACTCGTTGACAAGACATGTTATTTTTTGTCATTCTGCTGTCACTGCTACTGGGCGCTATAGAATTCACTACAAGGTCACGCATTTAGGTTAAAAACATACAGCTATTTATCACCAACCCTTGGTCACGGTGATCTGTTTATTTACCTATTATCGGAGTATCACATACATGAATTAATCGAACACCCCAGTATCATTTATTAAATATTTTATATATCGTTAAACACTGCAACAATTTCTATGTTTTAATAGCTGTCAGGTAAGGGTTATTTTGCTAACATTTGTTACCGTATGTGTCTATTTCATTGGTGATACAATAAGTGTCCTTCATGTACCTTCCCATTATGTTTTATATGCTATGTGTACGTAAGTTTCTCATAACCGTCGCAGAGCGGTTCATGTCGAAATATTTTTTATTGTTGTATGCTTGTCGTAAAGTCTTTCACCGCTGAACACATCTGGGCCCCGTTCCTCAAAGCGATTGATGCGCTACGATAGTCGTAAGTCTATGTTAAAGTATGGGAGTTACGATCATCGTAGCGCTATAACGATCGTTTTGAGGAACGGGGCCCTGATCTGGAAACAAAAAGAGAGATCCCGCCTCACCTGGTTTTTTATTTTTTATTTAGATCTGTGCATACATATTTAGGGGCAGAAACTACTCTCCGCAAGACTGTATGACACCATGGATGACTTCAACTTTACAATGTTAAATTCCCTTTATGTCAGTAATATTCCAGCTCAGTAAGGTGAGGTGAATTTGGGTTTAACGTCGTGCTTGAGAATATTTCGCTCATATGACGACGTGCATGCGTGTGTATGTGTATGTGCGGCTGCTTGTACTAGCCCAGACTGAAGCTGGTTTTATAGTGCTAGCCCACTGAGATACCTTGCCGCAGTGAAGCATGAATACCCCACTCAGACACATTATACTGACTCCGAGCCGACCAGTCCTTGTTGTACCCATTAATAGCGAGCGCCAGGCAGGGACCAACAAGTACCATATTTTAACGTCTTTTGGTATGACGCGGTCGGGGATCGAACCCGCGACCTTCCGCTCTCCGGGCGGACGCTCTAACCACTACACCATGGAGGCGGTCTCCAGCTCAGTGCTTTGGTGTATACATGTTACAACTTCTACGAAAATCGGACACAGCGTCACTCGACTCTTCTTCAAGCCTTTTTTATCATCTTTACAATATTCAAGGCATCAGTGCAATATCTGCAGTTCCATGCTTTTTAAAGATGAACCGTTGACTTACTTTTATCAGCGTTTGTTCCTGGTACCAGTGGTGGATTCACTCGCCTATTTGTGACCACAAATTTTATGGTGGTTCATGATCCGGATATACTTGTAGCGGTAATCATGAAATTGACTCTGCTTGTACCAGAGGTTTTATGAAAATGGCGTTGATTCTTTTACATTTTTATTAAATATACAGTTTGTATGCCTCTTTGTCTGTCTAAATCTTTTCACACTTTCGTGGCATGTTCCACACAGTTTAGAATGATGAAATATTAAGTGTGTATTGAAGTCACAGGGTCGTAAAACCAGTCTTGTCTCGGTTGAGTTGCCGCACGGTTTCCCCTCCCGTAATTTACGTCTTCCGTGGCCGTTCGACAAAGTCAAGCGTTGCCGTCGTCCAGCGTATTTACATTCTTTTTCAGAGAATTGGTGACCTCTAAATGTTATGCTCTAGCTTTCTGATCACATACTTTTACGTGTATATTATCATCTATATTATCTCATGCATGCTTGCCAACACATTCATGTATCGAAACATTGCTTTTCACGCATTAGCGGGATTATCATGTACCTGTGGCCATTATTGTCTCCTCAGTAATTGTATATATCCGACTGTTAATTTTAAATGTCACTTTTCGCTACCTTGTCATAGGCGATTTTTGGGGACACTTACAATTTTCTAATTGGTTTAGTCGTTAATTTGCTTTCCGGATTTTCCCTATACTAAGAAAGGCGCTTTGGTTTCTTCGCCAGGCTATTACATTCCCCCCGGCTGTCCTTGGCTTGTTGTCCTCTCCGACGTCCGCGCAGTGAGTGAGTGAGTTAGTTTAGTTTTACGCCGCGCTGAGCAATATTCCGGCTATATGGCGGCGGTTTGTAAATGCTCGAGTCTGGACCAGACAATCCAGTCATCAACAGCATCAGCATCGATCTACGCACCTTGGGAACCGATGATATGTGTCAAGATCCCGTTAAGTCAGCAAGCATGAGTCTGACCACCCTGATCCACGTTAGTCGCCTCTTCTGACCACGATCCCGTTAGTCGCCTCTTACGACAAGCATGGGTTACTGAAGGTCCATTCTAACCCGGACCTTCACGGGTGGTCCGCGCAGACCTGTGTAAAATTCATGTACAAATCTTGTGTCTTTAATCTGACCATGCTTCTTGTTGGTCATTCGAAACTCTGGTTTCGTTAGTAAGCGGTTATGGGGCAGAATTCTCTCGGTCGTGAGTTACTCTTGTAGTATTGAGATAACCCTAGTTACTATTGGGAGTCAATGTTCTCCCTTGGTCTACTAACTTAAGTACCTAGTTATGAATACTCAATGTCATTTCAGAAACATATGTTATATTTGGGATTGTACATTCTCATTTAAGACGACACAGTTAAAACGGCGTATAAGCTTGACGTGTGATGAGTGAGTGAGTGAGTGAATAAGGTTTAACATCGTAAAGTGCTGTTGCCTGGCTCTAAGAGTGTCGGTTCGAGTCTCTGATGGGACTCAACGCCCCAAGAGTACTAAAATCTGCACTTTACTTGTAAAGTGTAATCCTAAATATAACACATGTTACAAGTACCCGGTAATGGGATATTTAGGATTTGCTCAGTCAGAAGGACTGAGTCTTAAGTGTATAAGACTATTTTGCTATTCAGGCGTTTCATGCCTACTTTAATTCCCAAGAGATTTATTTTCGATATAGGCCCATAATGTATATTTCCCCTTCTTGTTAAACCTATTTATTCACTCATTAGAACGTTGAGTTAACTAACTCTCAGATGGTAATGTGTCACAGAAGACTGTATTGATTTAGGTACTCTCTGTTCATTGAATGCTTGAAAACAAATATGTTCTTCATAGGGTAAACATGTATATATCGTTTTTATGAATTATGTTATATTTTGATATGGCTTACTATGTTTTAAAATTCTCTCATAACCTTTTATGGTGGCATTATAATTTTACCAAAGGCAAAATTGTTTTGCTTTTCTGTAAATGTATTGGGTAAGAATATAATAAACAATTGTGTACTTTAGTTAAACAGTATACATACAATGTGTTAGTAAAGGTAGACACGTGAAAAGTGTCATCTTTATCTATATCAATATTATGTGATTGTGTTTGATATTTGTTCCAACTGCCTCTCTTACTCTCTCTCTCTCTCTCTCTCTCTAGCTCTTTCTCTCCTCCTCTCTCTCTCTGTAGCTCTTTCTCTCCTCCTCCCTCCCCCCTCTCTCTCTCTCTCTCTAGCTCCTTCTCTCCTCTCTCCTCTCTCTCTCTCTCTCTCTCTCTCTCTAGCTCTTTCTCTCCTCCTCTCTCTAGCTCTTTCTCTCCTCCTCCTCCCCTCTCTCTCTCTCTCTAGCTCCTTCTCTCCTCTCTCTCTCTCTCTCTAACTCTTTCTCTCCTCCTCTCTCTCTCTCTAGCTCTTTCTCTCCTCCTCCCTCCCCCTCTCTCTCTCTCTCTAGCTCTTTCTCTCCTCCTCCCTCCCTCTCTCTCTCTAGCTCCTTCTCTCCCCTCTCTCTCTCTCTCTCTCTCTCTCTGTTCATTACTCATAAACAGTAACTAATTAGCTTGTATATTTACTCTCAGTTTATTATCAGTGATCTTTGTCAGGATAAATAGGGTTTTTCATCGTATATTTTGTCGTCTATGGATATAATTGATAATGATAAAACTGTGTTATTAGTTATTACCTATTTGTCTTTAAGAACAACGTGGTCCAAGGAACATATGTTAGTGACAACTGAAGTTATTGAATTCACGTCGTATTACATAAAGCGGATTTGCGAATGGGACCAGATCTAGAAAACACTGAATGAAACAGAGACCTACTTCTGACACATAGTGCTGCGTCGAGAGCGAAGTATTATGCAGGCGGATTTGTCAGTCTACTGCTCTATGTTAATAATATTAATGAAGGTACTTATACCGCGCAATACTCCACACCACAAAGGGGCATGCTCAAAGCGTAAACAAGCAGCACAACATTATTACCCAGGATTGTCATATAACTTATCCCATCGGGTATCCATTTTCTGCTGGGTGAACAGAGGCAATTTTGAACAAACCCACTTGCCTAAGTTGACCACATGTATCACATGTGTTTCGTTGTGGGGCAGGACTGAAGTCCTAGAAACTCTCGGGAGTCAAGCTGCCAAACACTATCACCCACCCAAGGGCTCTCCGAGCTCAACGTTGCTTTACTTCAACTGATTTGTGACCTGAGCTCTGTGCACAGGACCTAGACTAACAACTAGTCTCTGAAATGAACATATTTTACTGAAAAAAGTTCAAAGTAAAAAAATATATATATATAATGAAAAGGAGCCCTGAGACTTTCTTCATTTTCAGAGCTGAGGAAATCTAGACTTGCCACATTTTCTAGACTTGCGTGGGCTTTCTTGGATATATTTGCTTCAGGGTCTGTACGATAGACTACACAGGACCATGCGCCATCAACATTCCCAACAGCTGAAACCCGGCCTATCCCGTCTTGTGTAAAGTACACCAATGTCACGGTGACCTGAATGTCATTGTACCCAGGCGCGCTCACGTGTGAACATCTGTGGCGACCGCTCACTCGTATCCGTGGGGAGGAGTAAATTTAGACAACCATCCTCAAAATACAGTTGAGTAAACAGCAACCTATTGTTACAAATACACTCATGAAATTTGTCCTCGAAATTTGTTGACGTACGTGTTTGTTTAGGACATTGCAATGTTATTATTAGTTACAGTTTAACGTCATTTAAGGACGGTCAAGGTTATTGCACCAAATTGGCGAGGTGCGTGTGTGTAGCATGTTGTACTAGACCGGATTATTGTCAGTTTTATAGTGGAAGCCCATAGTTTAACATGGATACACCAGTGAGGCACAGTGTGCAAAGGGGCGGGCGGTGGTGTTGCCTGGTGGTTAAAGCATTCGCTGGTCACGCCTGAAGACCCGGGTTCGATTCCCCACATGGGTACAATGTGTGAAGCCCGTATATTATTATTATTATAGGATATTTTATAGCGCATATACCCACGCAACTAGTGCATGCTGAATGCGCTGGTACTTTTTCCCTCGATCATTGGATGTCAATCTCAACGGGACATCGTATTATCAATCTCAACTCCCTGGGGAGTATACAACTCTTGCAGCCACTAGGCGCACCGAGTTATTCTGGCTTTCCCATCCTAGCGAGGTACCCATTCACAGTTTGGTGGACTGAGGCACATAGTCACAGTACTTTGTCCAAGTTTACTGCACGTTGCTGTACCCGCAACTGGGTGTTTGCACGTATTCGTGTGGCCACCATCTGGTCATCTACCAACGGATTCGTGGGTTCTTTTAAGTAAACAGGATTGTGTACTGTACGCTAGGGGTTGTGACAACACTGAAAGAGTCTGCACACAAAGTTCACTCCAAGGTTTTTTTACACCCTGTCAGAGGTAGTCTCGATCCCGACACTTCAACCTCGCTGGATCACTAGCCTGGCGCCTTAGCCAGCTCGCCCACCGCGCCCCCTGGTCACAGGTGGACTCGATCCCGACACTTCAACCTCGCTGGATCACTAGCCTGGCGCCTTAGCCAGCTCGCCCACCGCGCCCCCTGGTCACAGGTGGGCTCGATCCCGACACTTCAACCTCGCTGGATCACCAGCCTGGCGCCTAAGCCAGCTCGCCCACCGCGCCCCCTGGTCACAGGTGGGCTCGATCCCGACACCTCAACCTCGCTGGATCACTAGCCTGGCGCCTTAGCCAGCTCGCCCACCGCGCCCCCTGGTCACAGGTGGGCTCGATCCCGACCCCTCAACCTCGCTGGATCACTAGCCTGGCGCCTTTGACAGCTCGCCCACCGCGCCCCCTGGTCACAGGTGGGCTCGATCCCGACACCTCAGCACATCTCTGGATCACTAGCCTGGCGCCTTAGACAGCTCGCCCACCGCGCCCCCTGGTGTCCCCCGCCGTGAAATTGCTGGAATAGCGCTAAAAGCGGCGTAAAACTAAACTCACTCACTCACTCACTCACTCTCAGTTGTAATCTCGGTCGACCAGTTCTTGTTTTAACCCCTAAATATTGAGCCCCAGGCGGGGTTACAACAAAAAGCATCTTTCAACGTCTTTTCGAACTACCTAAAATCAGAGCAGACACTCTATCTGCAGGACCAATGAGGCAGTAAAACAACAGAAATAGATACGACACAATGTAATGAGATGTGTGACAACAACATCTCTTGTTATGGATATAGAGTCAGGCCTCGTTAATACGAACACTTTGGTTTATTTAAAAAACGTTCGGATAGTGAAACGTTCGTACTGCTGAAACCACAGTATATGCACCGAGTTACTTCCCCTTGATATCTTTCCTTACTATCGATACGTGAAGAAATCAAAACAAAACATCAAAGACAATCACTGGATTTATTACACATTGTTACACTCACACATTTTACTTACAAAAGTAGTCTTTAATGGTGGGCTGCGTCAAAGGTTGTTTTAAAGAATTGAGCATGTCCATTGCTTTATCTGCATTTTCGATGTCACCCTGGCACTCGTAGTACGTAATGATGTTACCGAGGTACAGTCTCATGTCTGTTAAAGACGGAAGGGTGACAGTGTCTTCTGCTTCTTCTTCTTCACTTTCAATCTGATCATCTGCAGCTGTCACCATCTCTATGATGTTCTCTGAAGTCAGCGAATCACAAGTTTCTTCGTTGGCATCGGCATCGATGAAATCATCAGGCGACATGTTTTCATCATCAGACGGGAGGCGTTGAAGTAGCTTTTTCAAGTCGGCAAGCACGATATCATCTTCGAGATCATCAGTTTCACCAATCTGGGATTCTTGCCTTGGCAGAATTTCGACATGCTTGAAACAGTTCTTGATCGTCTGACAGGAAACATCTGCCCATGCAGATTTCACGAATCGCAAGGCTTCTCTTAAGTTTATACACTGGGGTTTGTCGTCTTCAGCACATGCGATGAAATGTCTCACTAATGATCTCTTGTAATAAGCTTTCAATGTCCGAATAATACCAGCATCAAGTGGTTGAATCCGGGATGTAGTGTTGGGAGGAAGAAAGTGAACTTTGACATTTGTCAACTTCACATGTTTGCAATTGTGGCTGGCTGCATTGTCCACGAGAAGTATCACGCAACGGCCACGTGACCTACACTGTCTATCAAAAGTTCTCAGCCAATCACTGAACATGTCAGAGGTCATCCACGCCTTCTTGTTGAAACGGTACCGAGCATAGATTTCTGGATTGAAGTCTTTCCCAAAACAGCGTGGTCGTCGAAATTTCCCTATCATGAAGGGTTTCACTTTGATGGTACCTGTTGCATTGCAGCATAATGCAACTGTCACTCTTTCTTTCGACTTCTTCACACCAGGTGTTTTCTTAGAGGCAAGTGTGTGATTGGGTCCCAGCTTATAAAACAAGCCGGTCTCGTCAAGATTAAAGATGTCGTCTTCCTCGTAATTTTTCAAGACTGATTTCAATTCTTCTCTACCTTTAACTACTTCATTCTTATCAGCACTGGCAGCTTCCCCCTGATAATTTTGTTTCTTAATTTGATGACGAGATTTGAAGCGGTAAAGCCAACCGCGAGAATAACCAAAATCATTGATTCCTAATTTTGAGTCCAATTCCATGCCTTTCTCAGTTAACATTTGGTCATTTACTGAAGCATTTTTTGTGTTCATTTCTATCATCCAAAGATAAAGTGCTTCCTCTAATTTGGCATGTTTAGCATTTCGTTCTCTTGTGAGAGATAGAGAATCTTCCGAAATATTTAGCCACTTATCCTTACTTTTCCAAATGTCCGAAACAATGTCGTACAGACAGGTGATCACGTCAAGAACTATCGTCATTTTACGTCGTTGCTTGAAACCAGAGTCTTATTCAGGTAACTCATGTGTTTTACGCCACAGGAATGTTCGTAAGTTCTTAAAACGCTTCCGCCTAGGCCTTAATTCTGTCCATTCCCCAATGTCAGCACCCTTCCTCCCTAGAACAAAGTGGTGTACCCCCCTTAAATTTTCACCCCCACCCCCGAATCCTAAATTTATTAAAGCTCCCTCAGTCACTGAATACATATTATTCTAATAGAAACAAATAATCCCTTTTAAATTGAATAGGAGTTCCAGTGAGACGATGAACGACTTGCTTTATTTAGGGCTATGACAATAATGTAGAAAGGATGATTAGGCGGAACAGAAAATAGTGCTGTTCAGGGACCAGGAGACGATGAGCGACTTGCTTTATTTAGGGCTATGACAATAATGTAGAAAGGATGGTTAGGCGGAACAGAAAATAGTGCTGTTTAGGGACCAGGAGACGATGAACGACTTGCTTTATTTAGGGCTGTGACATGCATCACTTCATCCCTGACTACACAGACGACATCCAGCTATATAAACTCTCTCTCTCTCTCTCTCTCTCTCTCTCTCTCTCTCTCTCTCTCTCTCTCTCTCTCTCTCTCTCTCTCTCTCTCTCTCTCTCTGTTGGCTGTTTATCTTGAAGATGGAAGCCGTTCACCGTGATATCCTGAGGAAGAATCACTCCGGTCTAGTGCAAGCTATAAAGCACGTAGAAGAGGTGGTGGACAAACTGATGCAGTTTAAAGTCCTTACCATCTTCATGAAGGCAGTGATTATCGAAAAATCACAAACCTCTTTTGACCGGGTGAGAGCTTTATTAGATACCCTTCCCCAGCGAGGACCCCAAGCTTACACCCTCTTCTGTAAAGCTTTGGAGGAATGCGAGATACAAGCCATGACTTTGCTGGGACTAGAGACAGACAGGACAGAGTATCCTCATGGTCATGATGATCTAGGTGGGTACCTATGTATGGACAGTATCCCTCTCAGACCTCGAACACAGTTCCAAGAACGGCTGAATTCCTTTCAGTCTTGGCCTGTGCAGATGAAACAGAGTCCTAGTCAAATGGGCCAGGCAGGATTTGTGTACTTAATCAGAGGGGACGCTTACAAGTGTGTTCAATGTGGTGTTGTTCTCAAGAACTGGGACGTAGAGGATGATAGAGTGTGGAGGCTGCGAGTGTAATTCACCATGCCTCAAGGGCGCGCGCTCTGAGATAACAGATGTTCTCCACAGGCCACAGAAAAGGTTATTGAGTATGGAAAATAGAAACATTTTGTAAAAGGACAAAATGATAACTTCAACTGACTGTCAGAGGGATTTTGGTTAGATAAGATTGAAACCGGATGAAACTAGTTTGTGGTCAGTGGTCAGGTGAGTCCGATAGTTGTTCTACGCTGATTGGTCCAAACTAATGGCGTGATGTGATGGTGTGATGCTTTGATGTGTTTCCCAGGGGGCGCGCGGTCATTGACCCCCCAGTCAGCGTGAGTCACACCGGAGTGAATGTAATAGTTGCTGATTGGCCCAAAATAATGGCGTGATGCCATGGTGTGATGCTGTGATTTGACGCCGGATCCTACGGTCATTGACACCCCTGTGAAATGAGGTCAGCCCTATACAACACTTACTATTTTTTCTTCATCAGTTTCAGTCCATTTAAAAAAAAAAAAAAAAGTAGTCCCGGTTATCCGACGAAACCAATATCAATGAGTATAGATACAAAATAGCGGTAAAAAGTGTGTGATTAGACTGCTGAATATTAGTGATGAAAAGGAAGAAAGAAAAAATAAGAAGCATGCCCCACCCAAACGAAGGGTTATCCGTGTATAACAATTTGCATAAACACGTTTATGTTTATTTTCCCTCAGCAGTACTCCTACCATGTGACGGCAGAGTGCACACGACAATCACGTGACGGGCCATGAAATCGTGTCACACGATAGCTCTTTAAGTGATTTTGAAACTAAACACGATCTGTCAATTTTGAATTATGTCTACCGCGTATAGCTAAAAAGTGTTTACTGCTTGAAAGTTGAAAACATATTTAGGAAATCTTTTTTTAAGTTATAATTTTGTTGTTTAGTCAAGAAGAAAGAATTAAAAGCAATTTATTTTAAGGTGAAATTGGGGGAAGAACTGTTCTACTGGGAGTGAAAAACAATACGAATGAATCTGTCATGAAACTGACCCAACCATATTTTACAGTAAAAATATACTTACATGAGAAAGTTTTACATTTTGTGATGAAAAAGAACATTCGATAATTAGAGTAAGACGTTTGTTTTCAAGATATTATTATAACTGGATTATACAAAATCATTTTTTTTTCCCCCAGCTGTAGGATTCTTCATGCACTGCTTTAAGTCAGTGGTTTGACTTTTCCGACCACGATAATATATTGACAGCCTTTATAAAGCATTTCTGACTTTTGCATTAATATATACACTTATGTATTGTAAAAGGATGTTCTTTGTCTGAAATAACAGGCGCACGGAGGACACCTGCCTCCGAGGCTTGATCTTTTCTAACGGCTGCGCATGCATACATCGTGATTACAACACGTGGGGCATGCTTTTAACACGGGTGTAGCACAAGGAGTGCGTATCACACCACTGTTAACAGTGTTATTCATCGTTCAGTTTTCTTTCGGTGCTGTTGCAAAGCATTTGCTGTCTACAGGCGTGCGTCACACGTGTTTCCGTTGGACTTTCAACCATCTATTATTCATACATTGATACACCTCATTTATCTGCAATGTGGTTTTATTTTTGTTTTATCGTAATATGATGACCGCGTTATTATCTCAATGTCAAATTGACAATTGAATAGCAACTGTCATCTTGTAGAAATATTACAAACATGATATGTGCAACTTACTGTTTAAAACGATATTTTGATACGATACTTAATTTGTACTCATTAATAGAGAAAACTCGATCGGGTTCCAGTACTGAAGATTTATCCAATTTTGTGTGGATAAATTCATGTGAGTTAACTCGTGTAAAAGGTAAATAACATGGTGGTTCCGTCCACTAGATTGATACATATTCATCTGATGTCTTTATATAGCCTGATTTATATTCACTATAATAGGAACAAATAATTGGTGTTTTTCAGACCCATGTATATTTCTGCATCTGACGGTTGTAGGTGAACATTTAAAACATAAACGAATAATTTTAACGCAAGCGTTTAATAATTGTCAAAACGACACATAATATTTTTATATATATTCTTTTCTTTAACGAGTGAAGTTGACCAAATCGGTTTTGATCTCATTTACAGTTGCAGATATTCTATGACCCGCGTAAAATGCATGTAAGAGAGTATTACTTCCTTTCGAAATAACGGCATAGGTTTTCACAAATGCATTGCTTTGGCAATTATTTTTACATGCATATAAGATCAAAATATTTATTTGGGTATAGCTTTTAACTAATTTTGAACTTATTTCTCGAACTTCCGCTGAACGCGGATTTGTAGTTGGTGTGTGGGTATGTCCTTCCACACATGCTTTCTCAAACATACCCTCCCCCCATCACCACCCCATCCCCTTTCTCCTCGCCTGCTTCTCCACGCGTGTAACACTAGACATCCACGGCCGTCCACCGAGCCGAATGACCAATCACCAGCTCGGTTAACAATTCGAGGTATCAAACGCATCACTCGTGGCTCGGGTTGATAATGAACCTTCGTTCACATATGTTCAGTCAGCCAGTTCACTCATGGTATAATTTCACGCACTTATAAACCCTCACCCTGACTGTTGTCAAATCAGTATCCATGACATTGCCGTCAGAGTAACGTTCTTACTCAGCATTTTAGGTATTCAACAAAGTTCTCCTTTAAGGAGTAACGTTTTCTTTAAGTACAGTTATCCCCAAAGTGAGTTTTCCTGCATTGCTATGCGCCTGTCTTTGTTCCTTGAAGCACTGTTCATCCTTGGGCTGTTGGCCACCTGGGAAGGTAAGGATTTATGAAATATTTAACTTTGTGAGCATAAAGTGAGTTAATTTGTCTTCAACGCACCCTATAACCTTAATGTGTACGCACCCTGTAATGTCATTGCAGCTTTGGGCACGATACCTTGCAAGATTGCATGTAGTTTATTGGCGGTTGCAGATGTTTGTTGTATGAACTGAAACAAATATATGCTGCTCACTGAAACAATCAGAGAGCTTCCTGTCGTATATATTATTAATACACTCATTATTATAATGCAATGTCCATCAGGCTGTGTAACCATATATACACATGTGCTGGATTAGGTTCCGGCGGTGTCGAATGCATGTAGTTTTATGGTGATTAGAAGATGTCTGCAGAATGGTTTTCTTTGTAATAATATAAATACCACGAAAAGCTGCAATCACGAAGTGACGTTTATGTTAGACTTTCCCATACATTACGCTTATTATTAAGATATAATGTCCACATGCTTGCGTAATCATACACACACACGTGGCGAATCCGGGTCCGGTTGGGGTCACGTGAGGTCGGGTTAGGTTAAGAAGGTTATGTAATTTGCAAAGTAGAACGATCACCTCTCCGTCATAAGCATGGTACATGCGAATGTGTCGATCGTATTGGCCAAACAATGTGCGGTATTTAACAGAAGCTTAGAAACTCAAACATGCGGAACAGACATTAGCTGTGTTGCAATAACTGTCAGTATTAGCACATCCGGCAACCAACAACAAGAAACGTGTTCATTAAGTTGGGTTAAGTTTGGTTTTACCCCACGTTCATGAGTGTTGTCCACGGTGACATGTTGTACATTTGTCACACTAAAGCTTACTTTCTGAATATAGTTTTCTATAGGAACAGGAAATAGTGCTGTTTAGGGACCAGGAGACGATGAACGACTTGCTTTATTTAGGGCTATAACAATAATGTAGAAAGGATGATTAGGCTGAACAGAAAATAGTGTTGTTTAGGGACCAGGAGACGATGAACGACTTGCTTTATTTAGGGCTATGACAATAATGTAGAAAGGATGATTAGGCTGAACAGAAAATAGTGCTGTTTAGGGACCAGGAGACGATGAACGACTTGCTTTATTTAGGGCTATGACAATAATGTAGAAAGGATGATTAGGCTGAACAGAAAATAGTGCTGTTTAGGGACCAGGAGACGATGAACGACTTGCTTTATTTAGGGCTATGACAATAATGTTGAAAGGATGATTAGGCGGAACAGAAAATAGTGCTCTTCAGGGACCAGGAGACAGATTACACACGTGTGGGTGTATGGGTGTGGGTATGTCGGCGTGTGAGAGCAAGTGCAAGCTACCATACCGCACTTTATCGTGGATTCGCCGTTCAAACACATTATACTCACTCTGAACTGACAATTTGCTATAAAACATCAATCATTTGTAATCTCGACTATTTTTATATTGATTTTGTGTGTATGTTAGTTATATATTCTGTTCAAATGGTATTTTCCTGTGTCAATTCTGTAACGTTATCAGTGATGAATTTCATTTTATGTATATTTGCCCTATTCATGACAACCCAAGAAACAATTGTTTACCACAATGGCCCTTATCTTATGTCAATGTTAAAATACTCTCTTTCTTATTGTCGTGCAAGGAACCAGCAAGCGAAGGAGCCCCAGTCAAATGTGGATACGGCATTCAAACACATTATGCTCACTCCGAACTGACAATTTGCTCTAATAAAAGTTCAATCCTTTGTAAACTCAACTATTTTTATCGAATTTGTGTGTGTACAATTATGTATTCTGTTCAAATGGTATTTTTCCATGTTCTTCAGTGTTGATATAATTGTAATTAATGAATAATTGAACACGTTGTTTTCAACGAATACTACTTTTAAAGATCATATTTTTAACCCATTTACTGAAAAAATTGCACACTTAAATATATTTCGTTTTAACAAAATTGTTTTTGTAATATTTTATGTTGTAGTCAAGTGATTTCGCTACAAATTAATGTTTAAATGTGTTTAATATAAAAAAAAAACAACTGTTTTAAGAGCAATTTTTCAGGGTTTCTCAAACCCGAAAATGTTAATTTCATAATCATAGCGACGCAATAATTTGGCAACTCGTATTGGTATATTCACTTATAGTCATAGCGATCTGTCCACGAGTGTAAAGTATCTCAGTCCATGTCCCATACGGTCTTATCACCTCTCAAGTGGTATAACCAGATTTGCTATCATGTTTATATGAATACTTATCTAACAGTTATCTGATAATTGACACGTGACAAAACTCAACGGTCACGTTTTGGTTGTGTACGTGATTAAGATCAGTTGTTAGCTGCAGTTACGGTGGCGATTCTTTTTCGTTTTTCATTTTTCTTTATGGGGAAGGGGTATTTTTCACTTGCGTGTTTTTCTGTGTTGGCGGGGAATGGGGAAAGTGATGGTTCTGGATAGGGATTATCACGATAATTAAAGGTTTGAGGTTTAGTTTGTTTTTGGTAGGGTGGATTCAAGCTGGTACGTTGCCTATTTTGAGAGTGTTTGTGTTTGATACGAAAGTAACATGTGAAAGTAAAAGTGTTATTACTGCTAAACAACTTCGTGATGTTCACTCTTTAGAAAGCAGTTACATTAAGTTACTCATCCAATTCTTTCTTACGTTCATTTTAAGTATTCTGCGATTTAAGACTATTAGATTCATGTCCGGATAGGAGAGCTGCAATACCCGGATTCATGAATCACTTTTGATCTTTTGATCATGTCGATGTTTAAAATTGATATTTGCAACAAAATCACAACCCTTTTTTTTGCATTATTGTCTTGCCCTTTAAATTCCACGTGTGTCATGTTCCCCTTACTTTCCAGCGTACGCCACTGATTGCCCAGGGGGCTTGATACCGGCCGGCCTGACCTTTGGTGTTAATGACGTCAGTGAAGGACAAGCCCTATTCTGGTTGAACGTGGGTCGATCCCGCTTCGGGTACAAGCCAAACCATTACTACAAATGTAAGCCTAGCACACACACCCTTAACTATCAATATTGCAATACTGTGAACGTCCAAACAAATTACCAATAGAAATTCCTATGTAATTAGATAAGTCAATGTCAGTTCTTGTCGAACGAATTCAAATGTGTGTCGTGGGGGTTAACATTGGCGGATCCAGGGGGGGTCGACCCCCCCCTTTCGAAAATGACTTAAGGCCCCATTGAAGATTTTGTTTGCGTTGGCGGAGCCAATGGGGGGGTGTGGGGTGTGTTCGGGACACACACACACACACACACACACACACACACACACACACACACACACACACACACACACACACAGAGAGAGAGAGACACACACACACACACACACACACCATTTCAAATTTTTTGGATCCGCCCATGGCTTTTATGGTTGAATATTACTGTGGTCGGCCATGAATACACGGGTATGGTTTTTCATTTGATTCAGTGGACATCACGAGCCAGGACGCCGACTTTCCATTCAGCGAAGCCTTCTTGTCCCTTGAGGAGGAGGACCCCTCCCGTGGATGTGGAACTGGCTACTTCAAGTTCGATACTCCCCACCTGTACCGATACAAAGACTGCCAAAACGTTCTGCTCACGAGCAAGAAAGAACCTATGACTGAGCTACCTCCTGTTATGTGGCGAGCGCCGGAATGTGGATGTGTTCTTGTAAAGTAAGATTATCAATTTTTCTCTGCGGATTATTATCATTAATCTTTACACCCACGAATTCATAGTAGTAGAGTTTAGGAAGATCATGATCCAAATTGCTTCGAAACCTGGTTTGCCACGGTTGTTTTTCTAGGTTTGCCAGTAACCCACCATGATTGGGGGTTTACCAAAGGTAAACGTCTAAACCCCGCATCACACTGACTGGGGTGGTATAACTGAAGTACTGTGCATGGCGGCTGATGCTCTCTACTCACAATACCCATACTTCTGAACCCGTCCCTCAATCGTCTTTGAGCAAATTCTCAAAATACAGTCAAATACTACTGAATCGAAGTTAACGTGTTGAATACACGGTTGTCTCGAAGTAAAAGCTTGTTCTTGGCGTAATACTTCTTTATAAGTCGAACTGCGGATATCTCGAATAAGATTACTTCAATACAAAGATGGTTGACTTTATAAACGACTACCATGAGCGATGAATATGATGATGTTAATGTTTATCCGCATTTTGAGATTGTTTTATACTTTCAAGAATCAAGATCACTTTTTAACAAATGCATCATTGGTTTTAGTGCAACAGTTATTAGCAACGGTTCGACCTACTATATGGATCACACACCTTCCGGCTTCCTCTCAAAGCGACTTTGCCCAAGACAGAATCGACGTGGTAGGTGACAAAAACGAAAGGACAAAACCCTTTACACATCCATAATAATCTCTGCTATAAACTAATTTCTATGCTTCAACATTGGCGTAAATTAACATTGCACTTCGGAATTGGAAGCAGGGTGCATTAAAAATTGTGTAACTTCAAAAGGTGTTTACAGTCCGTTTTGGCTGTTCTCATCACTCATTAAAATACCACCTATTGCCTCAACAACAATTTAGAGTAACGGATTTGGCAAGATGAGAGTCAAGTTAACGTACTTTCTATTCTTTAAAGAATACATTTAAGTTGTTGCCGTACATGTCACTGGTTTTTATCCCGTTTATGTTTAAGCGAATAATGTGCGTTTGTGTTTTAGCGTCGCGAACCAAACATACAAGACCAGTAAAGACTGAGTTACCCACGACGACCACAACTACTACAACTACTACCACGCCCACACCGACACCTACACAGCAGAAAAAGGTAATCTTACAGTTACGTCAGGTGATCATAGTTAATGTCAAAGAACCTTCCACAAAGCCAACATTGCACTACGATTAGATGAACATCTTTACCCACACTTACCATAGCCGTAAGTGCCGTTTATCGAAAACGGCTTCTGTGATTAAACACAACATTCCATGGGCTTAGGGTGAGTGAGTAAAAAAGCTGAATGCAATTTATTGTGGGGTAACTTGTTTGAGAGGCATTTAGAAGTTTTGGCAGTAAGGAAGGATAACAATATATGGATGAACAACTTCAAAGTATTGGCAGCGAGATTTCCGATATTGGATAACACAGCAATAAAAATGTTGTTCATCCATAAATTGTTATCCTTCCTTATTATGGGGTATTCAAAACCGTCTGGAATCGAAATATGGTATTTGGTGTAGCATGACGCTTCACCTAGCAGGCCCTACAATATGTGCCACTGTTCTTGAGAAATGCCATCATTGCTATCACTGACTTTTTTGTTGTGGATATGTCACTTAAAGTAACAGTACTGACGGTATGTTTAAATATATTGATTAATCAAAGTGCTAATGTTCGATATCTTTCAATAGATATTCTGGTGACACTTTTGTATCTATCAATGGTTGGGATATAGTTAGTCAAACAGACGATTACGACCTTCAGTAATCACCTTAAACATCTATACAAAAAACAAAAAATAAACATTCTGAGTATTGTCATTATCCTCTACAGTTGAGCCGAGCAGAGAGAATGGACTTATTGTGTCAGATATCGCTCCATTTCAACGGCGCGGAGTTGTTAGCCAGGGAAGTTTTCCTACGGAGAAGGCAGATAACAAGACTCGACCTCACCAGTTTGACCCGGACGGAACTGGCTCTTGACCAGCGCAAACTGGATATCCATGAATGTTGCAAGATCGTGGTAAGACGATTGACAATCAAATGAAATCAATGATTGGGATTCAGATAATATTGTTCATTTTATCAGTGACACCAGATAAGAAAAAATATGTCATTTATTCCATATCAAAGTTATAGTTAGCATATTGCAATTACGTCGAGGTAACATGTTGCAATGCAAGAAACTCATCCCCAAAGAAAAAGGGGAAAATTTGTTGAACACCGCACTCAGCAATATTCCACGATGACATGTGTCAACCAAATCAGCGAGCTTGACCACCCGATCCCGTTAGTCGCCTCTTACGATAAGCATGGATTGCTGTAGAGCAGTCTAACCCTGAATAGTTCCTGAAGTGACAGCCCAACCCTTTGACTCAGTTCAACATGTATGAATGTTTGGTCTTTCAGAGCACTACCAAGAAGACGCGGTGCTTTGACCACATGCGACGTCGGCGTATCGACCGTTTCTGCAGAAATGGACATCCGGACGTCCCCTTTACCGCCAGACGGGATATCTTCATGAGGGAAAAAGAGGAAAGGTGTTGCTGGAGACTGGGTATGTTGACGTTCAATATTCTCATAACCATCTTACCCTATGTAGCAAAATATCAGATGTCGAAATTTGTCCTATGTTTTTTAAATGGTATTTGCGTGGGTTAAACACTGTTGAATCAACAGTCATTAATGAACCAAAATATCTAGCCGGTTTAAATACTTAATGTGTTGAAATAATAACGAAACATACGATTGTCCCAGCCCCAGGCACATAAAACTGGTGTACATTCTCTCATATGTTAATACTTATCTTGCTGGTTTATTGTTTAACGCCGCACTCAGCAATAGTACAGCTGTATGGCGGCAGTCTGTAAATAATCGAGTCTGGACCAGACAATCCAGTGATCAGCATCATGAGTATCGATCGACTCAATTATTTTTTATAGGATACGATGACATGTGTCAACCAAGTCAGCCAGCCTGACCCCCCGATCCCGTTCTTTGCCCCTCACCAGCATGCGTTGTTGAAGATCAATTCTATTGCTGAAGATCAATTCTAACCTTTGTTACCACTGTTAATACTGCATGTGAAAATACTCAATACCGTATTCTACAGGGGAATCTCGTTACCACTGCTTTGCGCACAACTCGATTTTCAAGTCCGTCAGCGGACAGAACTTCGTGGACTACTCCCTGGACGAAATGGATCCTGTCAACGACATCGGGGACTACCCTTCTGAAATACAAGAAGTAGAAATGGTAAGAAGTTATAATGGCAGTTGGTAATTACACATACCTCATGAAAATGATGTTTTGTGAAGCTGTCTAGGTGTTTAGGGGCGGTGGATTAGCCTAAAGATTAATGGTTAGTCGTAAAGTCTGCATTTGGCAGGTAGTTCTTTTCAAAATGTAAAAGATTTTGTAGCTTTTGACTCCACACCTCCTCCATAATAGTTTAATCAACCCACAGCAACACAACACCGACTACTTTGTGGATGATGCAACGAAGGAAGTTGTCGTTAAGGGACGTGAAACTGTCTCCTACACCATGTCAACCAGGCCGTCGTCGTCTACAACCACGGCTACAACAACAGCTAAGGCGCGTGCTGAAAGAACTAAAGAGCCCCAAGTCACCAGGAAGTCTAATCCGGCGAAGTCATCAACATTCAGCAGCGTCTTGACGACGTTCCACGTAGGCACACAGTCGACGTTAAATCCTCGGTTGCTGCGATATCTGCTGTGGACGCCGAGCTGCATGGTAAATACTAAAGGTCAACGTATGAGTGAGTGAATGATGTTAGTTTTACGCCGCCTTTAGCAACATTCCAGCAATATCACGGCGGAGGACCGTCAACGTAAGAGTGAGAGAGTGAGTTTGGTTTTACGCCGCTTTTAGCAATATTCCAGCAATATCAAGGGGCACCAGAAATGGGCTTCACACATTGTTCCCATGTGGGGAATCGAACCTGGGTCTTCAGCGTGACGAGCGAACGCTTTAACCACTAGGCTACCCCACCGCCCCATCAACGTAAGAGAATAACCAGTCTTGAGTCCACTTGGTGTAAAGGGCAAAGTTGCCGTGAAAACCATTTGAACGAACCACTGAAACTCAGCGCTGGCATAAGATGTTTGCAAAAAGTTAATTAAGCTATAACAAAATATGTTTGGGAACCGCAGAAACGTAATGGACATTCTGGAAATACACATTTTGCTGTATATGCTTGTATTTGGCAACAAATACAACGAAAACAGAACTATTGTGTCATTTATCCGTTGTCGACGTTCCTCTAGGTTAAAAAGGACGTGGTAACACTGCTTGCACATAGGACTGGTTCAATAACCCAATGGTTCACTAAGTACTAACAATAAGTCATATATAATGCATAAGAGCCCACACCCTAGTTAATGCTCATGGGAATATATAGTTATTACCATTGTCAAAGAAGCCGTTAAAGTTTCATTCACAGCCAAGTCGAATATATTCTCCCTGGGGAGTTTACAATATCTACATAACATCAATCACTCATGAGAATCTTTTCTTGCATTGTCTGTGCGGTGCAATCCAATACTGCAGAGTAGAGTAGAGTAATTTAATATATATATATATATATATATATATATATATATATATATATATATATATATATATATATATAGAAAGTGATGAGAATACCAGAGCGTACAGTAGTACATATATAAGAAGAAGCTTCTGAAATAATCACACGACACGGAGAAGATCCGTGTCGTGTGATTATTTCAGAAACTTCTTCATATATATATATATATATATAAGCGGCAAGTAAAGAACGAAACATGTTGGAGAAAACGGCATTCTGTTTATATATATATATATATATATATATATATATATATATATTTCATTGAATTTAACCACTGTAATGTATTATGGTCCATTGTTTCAGCTTTAAGAAAAAGGAAGCAAAAACTGGACCTGAAACTTGCCTGTTGTAGTCAAGGAAAAGATGCGGGTCAAGTTTTTGAAGTTTTGACAGGACTATATAACCACTGTCGCCATCAATGGAAGAAGTACCGGAAAAGCCTGAAGACAGGGAAAAACCTGTGCATGAACAAATTCATGGAATGCTGCGTTGACGAAGCTGGAATGTAAGTGTATTCAACGAACATAAATTGCATTTTGACATTAGAAATTTGAATACAATCCTATAGACCGAACCTCAATGTTGATCAAAGTAAACTACACTTTCTGGACAGAAAATTGAAAGGTAACGAGCGGCAATTGTAATAGAGTGTAGTGGAACAAAACGTGTACGAAGAATCTAGGTATTATTTAAGTGTTGTAAGTTGCCACTAATGTTGGAAGTTATTTTGTTTAGTAACTTCGATATAATGACAGGGATTATTAATATATCTGAATCAAACTACTCTCTTATTTTGTTTAGTAACTTCGATATAATGACAGGGATTATTAATATATCTGAATCAAACTACTCTCTTATTTTGTTTAGTAACTTCGATATAATGACAGGGATTATTAATATATCTGAATGAAACTACTCTCTTATTTTGTTTAGTAACTTCGATATAATGACAGGGATTATAAATATATCTGAATCAAACTACTCTCTTATTTCAGACACAAAAACCACGACGTCACTATTACTAAAACATTCTATTTTGAAATTCGCATTCCTTCAAATCATGATGCCCATACAAACTTTATTAGAAACTCGCGAATTGTTGAAAGTGATGTTTTGAAAGCCATGCAGGACTTAAGTCAGAAAGTGAAAAAATACAAAGTGCATGAAATGTTACGTTTAAATAATAAATCAAGTCAACCTTTTCCAATTTTGATTTCTACCAATATTTCCAAAATGCCAGAAAAGCAGAATCACTCAGATCGAAAGAAAAACATGAAAACAGATAATGTAAGAAAGGTCTCCGAAATTGATGTAGATGTATATCAAACTAGTGAAACCAACATGATCCCAACGTTTAATCGTGAAACCAATGTCATTTCCTCCTTGCCTCGTGACACCATGGTCAAACATGACAGCACACTCATCGGGATTATCATTCCACCTATGATCTCTGGTAACCACAGTAACCAGGAAATGAACCACATTCTAGGTATGAAATATATTCATTGTAAGTGTATAACTATCACTGCTGAAATATATATCACCTAAACCTTTATATTTCTTCCGCAATAGTTTTTAAGTGTAGGAATTGAAAATCTGGAAACACTTTCAGTACACATACTGTGTGCTCCTTCCCGGATAGGAGTGGTGGGGTAGCCTTGTGGTTAAAACGTTCGCTCGTCACACTGAAGACCCGGGTTCGATTCCTGACACGGGTACACTGTGTGAAGGCCATTCCTGGTGTTGCCCGTCGTGATATTGCTGGAATATTGCTGAAAGCGGCGTAAAACTAAACTCAGTCATTCCTACCCGGGTCCATTCGCACACATTCAGGCGATGGTTTGTTTGTTCAGGATTCGAACTAGCGAGTCAGATTCCAATCTGTAATTTAAAGTGACGGCATATACGGTAACAAATAAATATTTTGATCATACAATGGGGTTTGATGACCTTCTGAAACGTATTTTAGCTTCATACATATACTTTCCTGTAACTGAATCTAACAATGAAAGGCTTACTGAAGGATAATATTATTGCATTTTACTCGCATTACCCTATCGTGCTATATCTAACTAACATTTGCTTAGACTAACATATATTGTACTCGGCAACTAATTCGACTATAGTTGGAAGTTTCAAACTTTGCTTAATTCAGCGTACTACCTTTGTGTATAAAGTAAAGAACGCTTGGATACACTGGAGAGGGAAAATTATGTTTAGGATATTTTCATTCAGTATTGATAAGCCCACAAAGAAAGATTGAAACGAGTCAATGTATAAGAGACAGACGACAAGATGAGGCTCTATTTCAATACATTTATATTATCTGCTATCGCCAACTAACATCTGCAATGTACTCTGCTTCTATGGATATATTATCATGTATTACATATACAGTATATAATGAAATGACCAGTTACTTGACGGTTACAACATTCAGTTGAAAACAGCTACAATTATAAGATTGACCAAATGATTAAATGACAAAAACGAAATAGAAAGTAAACAATTAACTGCGGCTGGCCTAAGAAAGAGATTATATTTATTTTGCAGACAGTTCAGTTCTGAGGCTGACAATAATTATGTTCATCAACCACGATCAAATTCAGAAATATTTCCAGACCTTTTTATCACTTCGAAGTTTCGATTTTTGTTTAAGGTTCAAGATTTTAATATATGCTACGATTCAATTCCAGGTCCTCAACACAAGCAGCACCGACGCAGTCGTTTCGCGGCCATTCAACTGCGCAAGCGACATCGAAGACATTACTACAAGCAACACCGAGCCAAAAATAGTTGGAGGTAACTCACAACGCTCCATACCAAAAGGCAAGGGTCGTCCCTTGAGAGGGGAATCAAAAGCAACCAACCGACCAACTGGAACCAATCCTACCATCCATACCCAATCGCCCTCCACCCAACAAGTAACTTCTAGTCAACCAGCCTTTCAGCCATATTCAACACCTGCTCCAGAAATGACGTTAGGTAGTTCATCTGTCACGACGGAAGCTCTTACCCGCATGGTTAAAGCAGAGAGGACTGGCGGGTTTGATGAAAGCGATAAAGACGATGCAGGTGATGCAGAATCCGAGGAGGCTGAGACACGTGGCCAAGAGGACGACACAGACAAAGACGATGACGATGATGACGAAGAAGAGAAAGAAAGTGGCAGACGTGAATCAGAAAACAATAAGGGAGTGACTTCAAATGTTTCAAAGAATCTCAGAAGCAGTCGTGGACCTTCCCGGTCACAGAAACGGACTTCTTCATTACGGTCGCTGGTCAAACAGAAACGTGTTTCGAGGCATAACGTTAGAAAATCAAAACCTGATTCTGGAACACAACCGTTGAAACCAAGCTCAAAGTCAAGAAAAAACAGAAATCATAGGCGAAGGCACAGGAGAAAGCGACCACACTCTCACCACAAGAAGTTAGACTAATCCACTATATATATCATTCAATATTTAAGATCTTGTTTTCAAGAGACTGGACGAACTTGATCCGCCTCATTTCATAGCTTTGTGTTCTTGCCATTAACAAAACGTTAACCTAACGGACATGGGGTAGCACAGTGGGTACAGTGTTTGCTCTCAAAGCCACGACCCCGAGTTCTATTCCCAGAAAGGGTACACCGTTTAGAGACGTTATTGGTGTCCGTATTCAGTCACATCGCTGCAATAATGTGGTTCGTGTAAAGCGTATTTCACGAATGGCCAACCAACGATTCATGTCGTCACAGTTCAAGATTGTTTCATCAGACGCCCTCATTCATATGGACACATCATCAACTTCATGCACCCATCACCTCCTTTGTATGCATTTTGAAAGACATTAACGATCTCTGTGTCAATATTTGGAAGACAGCTGTGTGGTTCAACACTGCTGTTTCATTGCTTGGGTTTCCAAGTATGTATCACAAATTGTGAAAATGAACTGAACTGAATGTTTGCAATGTTATGAATGAGCTTTGTGTATATATATATCGAGTATTTTTTGATAAAACACTGTTTTGTTATTTATATTTTCAATAAAACTATTTGAGCTTCCATTTGTTTGAGGTATATTGATATAGATTCCGGTTTGATCTCTACAAAGGACAACCACCGGAATGTGAAAGACAAATTATTGAACGCATGAATCAATACTGACAGACTGACATTTAATCGTAATCGTGTATAAATTTCACCAGATCACATCTATTTTACATCAACATATATACTTCCCATCAAAAGTTTAGACTCACTTAAAACACTCCTCTGTATGTATGTGTGTGGTATATATATATATGGTTACTGTTCAGATTGACTGTGTGAAGATCACTGTGTCTCTTTGTGTGTGGTTAATATATAAGATCAATTTGTCCAACTTTTATTAGCAAAGGATCATTTGCATCAAACTGCTGAAAAGCATGTGCAAAATATCGTGCATGTAAACAGCTGCGTTTTGGTGTACAGTTTTGTTAAGAATTCACCAATTTTCACTGATTTTTTATCATTTATTGAACTCATGATAATCATCGTTTCACCGTTACGAATGTGTTTTACAATACATCAGTTCATGTGTAAAGAGTACCTGAAGTAAGTGGCTATATTTACACTATTTACACTAGTGAGGCCAAACTTTTGATGGGTAGTATAGATTAAGCTGTGGTTTTACCATGTTTTGTTTGTTGCTCAACGCCACATTCGGCATCATTCCTGTTACATGACAGCGGTATGTAAATACCTGAGTCTGGATCAGACAATCCCTTGATTGATCATGATCTTCAATCTGTGTCTCATCCGGAAGTACATTTTCTCGACCCATTTAATCGATATGAAATTATATCATATATTTAATTATTTAATCTCCAACAAAGACTTGGGTTGAATGACCTAATGATCATGTTAACTATGAATCTCATGCAGCAACCTTTAGGAAATCCGACACTTGACAAAATCAGACACAGTGGGGTTTTTTAAAACAAATTCCATCACAGGTGTGCTGATTTTGTAAAGAACATATGGCCAGCCATATCATTTATTATCAACATTATTATTTACTGAACCGCAAAAGAAACGTCACCTTTCAAAACCAAATGCAAAATCTTGTTCTTACAATGTGATCGACCTAAAAAGGCAGACGTGGTAAAAGGTTCCGTATGACATTCGTGAAAATGCACGTGCATATCGTGACAACCCTACCAATGAAAGCGAGTCCCAAACTCGCCTGAAATCATTCTTGTTTTGACATAATCGCCATGCCATGACTTACGAGAGATCAGAAACAGCACGCCAGACCATTGGGACTCCACAACAGACCCATTAGTGTCGATACAGTGCGTCGACGTTTGAAACCTCTGCTGTCACGGACCATATCGTGGTCCTGTCGTCACCGATCGTCCCCGCCCAAACCACAATGGGCAACACAGCATCGAAATTGGCATTATCGACAATGGAGAACTGTCCTTTTGTTTGATGAAAACTGATATTGTGCTTCGACAGCCGATATCAGAGTGAGAGTATGGCGAAAGCTTGGGGAACGGTTTTCCAATGAGTGTATTGTTGAAAGAGACTCGTAGGGTGGTCCAAGCATCATGGTGTGGGTTGCAATCGGTCTGAACCAGAGAGTTGACCACGTGGTGTTCCAGAATCTCGGTCCAGGACGAGCAAATGGCGTGACAGCTGCTCGCTTTATTGACCAAATCGTAAGACCCCCACGTTGTACCAGATTTTGGACGTGACAGAAATCACATCTTCCAGCAAGACAACGCTCGTGCCCACACTGCCAGAGCAACATTGGACTTCCTATGACAACATGGCATCCAAACTCCACAATGGCCTGCACTCAGTCCGGATTTAAGTCCAACAGAACACCTTTGGGACGAGATTCAAAGAAGACTGAGTGACCTCCAACCTAGGCCGACAACTGCGGCTGGACTCGATCAGGCATTTCCCAGAGTATGGACCCAAGTGCCTATGCCCTTCATCAACCGGCTAATTCATTCCATGTGCAGACGAAGCAACGCCAGCATCGATGCCCATGGAGACCACACACGATATTGACTAATGGCATCCTAATGGTACCATTTTGGGTGCTTTTGTTTGTGTGAACTCTAAATGTGATCCCCGAATTTGTGTTAACCATAACTGTCGATTTTGACCTCAATCCTCCGTTTTGATTTTTGATTAGAGCGAATTGAAGTGTGTGCTTTAAGAAACCTCTATTGGTGTGGCGTTTCTTTTACGTTCAGTATATCTTCGCAAATGATATTCCATGATTTCTTGGTTGATAGACAATTTTCGTTCTGTAATCAGAAACCCCTACAGACAACAAGCATCAGGTATTAGAAAAAGTACACAGCATTTCAATATGCATTAAATTTGAAATTGTCCATGTTTTTCGTTTTGGTCTAACGGTAGATGTTTGTTCAGGAAGGATAGAGATTGATCCTGGATGTTTCCTCAGGTATAGAATAGTCTTTAGTCTCATCTTCATGACATTAAATTCATTTCTTTTAAATATTAATTTCTCTTACAAAGCCGTTGTGTTGGAATAAAAAGATAACATTTATTAATATTCATACCAAGGTTCGCAACAGAAATCAATCAAGCAATGATCAGTCATGATCGATTTTTCGACGGGTTAGACAAAAGCTTACTGATGTGTTGCTGGAAATGAGCATTAACGATCCCCCGAGACTGTAGTCAGACAACATTGTTCAGAGATGATACAAGTGCCTTTGACCGTCAAGAAGGGTCCTGCAAGGACGTATTTATTTCGTTGGTCTCCGGATTAATTATACTAACGTGGATATGTACAGTATAGGGCACGTGAAAACGTTGTAGACGTTTAGAGACGTTCTTTCAGAAATGCCTGCCTTAATTACCAAGAGTTCTTTACTGCTAGTAATTCTTCTGTATTCCGATGGTGATGCAGACTTGGAGACCGATTTTTACGCAGCTGGCATAGAGAAATGTAGACAGTTGGACATTAAGAGAAGTGATTCTCTTTATCCTGAGGACGTTGTTAAAACGACGAAGATGTCAAACTACTTCTCCTGCTGCGCTTTGTGCTCCTATCAGGAGGGATGTCATTACTTCCGGTGGGAAGCGTCCGAACGTACATGCTCTCTCCTCAGTAACAACACAAGCCATGATATGAAAAAGTGTTCGGTAAGATTATGTTAATTTCAAAATGTTGTGACGTTCTAATATATTTCCTGTTTAATATATACTGAATAATTTGAATAAGGACTGGCTTAAACAAAAAGCCCTTAAGTCATTGTCGAAACACCTTTATCATCTGGTTCTAGTTGTTGTTATGTCTCACGTTGCATCTTAAGTTACAGCAAGACCAACAATTCTGTGGATATCATTATTACTCTGGATACTCACCCAAGACATAATTCTGAAACTTCACCTTTGTTGGAGTGAATTGAATATTCCCATCTCTGTCTTTAATGCTACAATCACTGTTTTTACATTATATTGTTTTGTACTGGCATTCCTTTTCGTATTGTTTGTAGGGATTTGTATTTATTTAGTTATACATCACAATCACAATTTCGAGATTAAAATTATATTGTCTAACATGGTGTGAAACTAACAATCACTATGGCGTTGACTGCCATGTGTAAGCCAACCTTCTACAAAACATGTATTTATGCTCAAAACAGTCTGAAAAGGTCGAACTGGCCAAATATTTCGAACTTGCTTTAGTATGCTTAAGGTCGATGTCAAGAAAATGTTCATCACATTCCTGGCTGAGGAACATATTTTGGATGTTGCTGCTGGAAATTGAACCTGGGGGAAAAAAGAAGAAAGAGGGTTTCAGATGAAAAAATTAGAAATTCAAGGTGACTAAAAATAAGTTGAGACACATTGATCTGCAAAATCGGGATATATCTTTCAAGACAGAAGATACTTGTTCCCCCTTTTTCTGATTTTGATGTTGAAAAGCATTTTGGATTTGGAAAAGGTGACAACAGTTCGTTTAGTGAGTGAGAGAGGGAGGGAATACTCAACGTCACATCGGCGATATTTCAGCCATAGAACAGCCACTTGGACAAATTTGACGTTGTTTGTTGAGTATTGCCGTGTAACTGAAATCATGATCGGTGTTAACCAAATATTCCACGGAAATTAATGGATTATTTTTTGTTTTGTTACCTTACCTTAATGTATAATTCATTGTATTGATAATGTGGCTTCAGTGATAACGTACAATGTCTGATACCCATTTGTTCCCAACACTGGATTTGGTAAATGTATCCTTTGTTTCAGTATCCAGCACACTTTGGATGTCTCATGAGTCCTTGTGGTTATCAAGAGGTGTATATCCCAGTACAGGCTGGGCGGGCCTACTTGTGTCTCAAAGGTAATTGATCATTTTATAACAATATTGATTCAGTAATGGCCACAAATGGACAGTTCAGACCGTTCTTACCACTGCCACAAAGGGTGAACATTTAGTGATGTGTCAACTGCTGTTGCATCAATAACACTATGTTTCTGTGTATATTCGGGCCGGGTCCGTGGAGTAGTGGTTAGCGTCCGCCCAGAGAGCGGAAGATCGCGGGTTCGATTCTCGGCCGCTTCATACCAAAAGATGTTAAAATATGGTTTGGTTCCCCGCTTGGCGCTCGGCATTAACGGGTACAACAAGGACTGGTCAGCTCGGAGTCAGTGTAATGTGTCAGAGTGGGGTAGTCATGCTTCACTGCTTCATGGTATCTCAGTGAGCTAGCACTATAAAACCAACTACGGCAGGGCTAGTACAAGTAGCCACATATACACACACATGCACGTCGTCATATGAGCAAAATATTCTTAATAAAACATTAAACCCAATTTCATCTTCCAATTTCCGGATCTTCACGGGTAGAAGACTAGAAAGCAGATACCTATAGTATGACCAGAAATTATTGCGAATTTTAGGAATATGATTAATTGGATTTCTAGTATAAACAACCTTGGCCAGCTATCAAGTGCTTGGTTTCATTCAAGAGAGACAACTCCGTTAATCCTTTTTCATTAGTTTGTGAAGAGTTATCCCCTTTGTTTACTTGCTAGCAGACGACATTTTCAGTGATCCTCAGTATGGATGATTTAGAGAAGAGGAAGTTGATTTTAGAGTTTTATAACAAGGACATCAGATCAGCTAAAGTGATTTCAAGTAGAACAGGCATCCTTTTGTCCACTGTTGATCGTGTTTTGAAAAATATTGCAAATGGATATGGCATTGAGCACCAGGGAGGCGCAAGTAGGCCAAGAAAATTGACTGTCGGTGACAGGAGGCGGCTTGGTATTCTTGTTTCTAAAAACCAACGAAGGAGTTGAGAAAACGTAAGGCTGGATATGATTGATAGAGGAACTGTGTCTGTCTGTAAGGAGACAATTAGAACTAAGCTGCATGCAATGGGTTGGCAGAAAAGTCGAGGAATTCCATCACCGATCATGAAACCTGAACAAAAGGAGCGAAGGTTGAACTGGTGCTTACAGCATAGAAATTTTAACTGGGACAATGTGATTTTCTCAGATGAAAGTTCTGTGTGGCTGTTTCCTAATACACTGAAATTCTGGACCAAACAAACTGAAAAACCTTTGTATCAGCGCCCAAAGTACAGTCTGAAATTTAACGTGTGGGGTGGCATACATGTGTTAGGGGCAACGCCCCTCTGTGTATTTGAAGGGGAATATGAACAGTGAGCGGTACACAGATATTCTCGAGGGACATTTACTTCCATCTGCTCTATGGAAAATTTTTGATTTTCCAGCAGGACAACGACCCAAAACATCGTTCAAAGCATTCATAGGCCTGGTTTCGGACCCAAAATATGACATTATTAGATTGGCCAAGCTATAGCCCTGACCTAAATCCAATAGAAAACGTTTGGGGACTTATGAAGGAAAGTGTCAATAAGAAAAATCTGACAAATATTGCTGAAATGAAAGAAGAGGTGGTCCGATATTGGGACAGCATGGACCACGACTTTCTAACTTATTTGATCAGTAGTATGCCCCGCCGCATTGAAGCCTGCATTGCTGCCCATGGTGACTTGACAAAATACTAACTGTTCACCTGTCTTTGAATCTGGAGTTATGTTCTGCTAATATTCACATTTAATACGTGAGTAATGAGTGATTTTTTATAAAAAAAATTACGATCTTAAATTCTCAATAATTTCTGGTTGTACTGTATATACTCGTGTTCCTCACATTACGGAAGTTGCCATCGATACATTTTCACCCTTTATGTTACCATTTCTAAATGGCATGCAAAGACGTTGCACAATGGTCATATAACACGGACTGCGAGGAAAGGAAACAATATTTCGGGAAAAAAGCAATTGGCATCCTAAATATACACATGGTGAGCGTCACTGATTGACGCCATCCAAGGATATGTATATCAACATTAATTGAGACCTGTAGTGTAACATGTAAGTTCTTGTAAGATTTAGTAATTCTTGTAAGATAATGTAGTGATACAGCTGCAGATTTGTAACCCTCATCCAATAACTTCTCCAGCACCGGTGAAGATCCGGGTTAGAACTGGTCTTCAGCAACCCATGCTTGTCGTAAGAGGCGACTGACGGGATCGGATGGTCAGGCTCAATGACTTGGTTGACACATGTCATCATATCCCAAATGCGTAGATCGATGATATGAGGTTGATCATTGGATGCTTTCGTCCAGACTCGATTATTTACAGACGGCCGCCATATATACCATTCACATTTTGCTAAGGATCAAATCATGGATTCAACAGAAAACTATGATGTGGGGTCAAATTTTGTTTAAATATCTAAGCTTATTGTAAGCATGTACCCTAGGTTTCAGTATGTCACTGCATCTTGTGGAACCCATATCTGCCACTGACAGGTATTGTGTACTGACAGGTGTTCCATGATTTGCAAAATGGTTGATTGGTGCCATGACAACCATTTTTATGGTTACCCATGTATCAAGTGCATATGATTAGATTAAAGTGAGTGTTTGCCTAAAGAGGGGTTACCATATCAGTATTTATCCAGTTTTAAATGGATATAATTTTAAATTATGAATTTAAATAAAGTAAAGTTTAAGTAAATAAAGTAAAGATGTGATTTTTTTGTGATCCTTAGCAAAGTGTGAGTAGTATAGTTGGAATATTGCTGAGTGCGTCGTTAATCTACAAACTATCAAACAATCCTTCTCCAGCTCGCAAAGACCTCGGCTCTCCCTGCTACTCTGTACAGGACTGTGGCGGCGGTCTTCACTGGGAGTGTACCGGTGGTAGATGTCGCTGCCGCCTTGGATACCTACACTCCATGTCTCATCGCCACTGTCAGAGAGGTGAGTCATCAGCAAGGATTTACACCGTTTAACTTAACATTGCAATTGCCCTTTCCGATAACTCGGTTATGCCCCTTTGTTACTCAAGGGGAGTTATCTCTTACGGTAAACAGGCATAATGAGAACACGTGTTACGAAACCGTTTTCAAGAGATGTGAAATTCACCATTTTGACATGACAATATATGTTCGGTGTTTGTACGTTTGACTTGGCTGTGCATGTGTTTATGACAGATTTGCATGCGCTTTGTGTATTTGGAAATATTGGGCTACAAAATATATGAAAATACATTTTGTTTGTTGTTGAACACCAGCTATATGATGAGTAAAATAACTGAATCTGGACCCAATAATCCAAGAATC
Organism: Haliotis rubra; assembly: GCF_003918875.1. Lineage (NCBI taxonomy): Eukaryota > Metazoa > Mollusca > Gastropoda > Lepetellida > Haliotidae > Haliotis > Haliotis rubra. The sequence goes on from NW_025767424.1 coordinate 2,656,999, forward strand.
GAAGTATGATGAAAAGCAAACCATTAAATCACCAAGCCTATCCGCCCAATCCATTTGGTGGCTTATTACAAGCATCATGGCCGGATCAGGATCTAGTTTTACAGTATATGGGGCGGTAGGGTAGCCCAGTGGTTAAAGCGTTCGCTCGTCACGCCGACGGCCCGAGTTCGATTCACCCATAGAGTGTGTGAAGCCCATTTCTGGTGGTATTGCTAAAAGCAGCGTAAAACTTAACTCACTCACTCTTACCCTGTATCCCCAATCAAGGGAGATATCTGTTAAGAGTGTTTCTAGTTCCTCACTGAGCAGTTTGTTCTTTACATCTCAATCTTAATCGAAGTTAAAGAAAGCTCGACATGTTCAATTTCTTCGTCAAAACTCTTTGAAAGACAAGGCACACAGGTTGTTCCTGCATCACCATGCCCTTCAGTTGTAATTGTGTCCCCTTTGTCGACAGATTTTCTACTAAAACATTCTCTGCCATTAACGCATGATCTGTTTTAGTCACGGCATGGCTGAAATATTGCTGATATGACCATAGATTTGAACTCACTCACTCACTCTCTGTAATTATATCCTCATGAATAAGTTACAAAGCAGAACAATGAGGAGGTCGCTTATTATAATAATGTTATAATGGCAATCATTTAAAAAGGGCTTATATCCAATGTGGAACTGCTCAAAAGCGTTGGTGTCCATGAATCTTCTTTTATGTTTTGTTGCGAAAGATCTGTCACCATAACTTATGGTTCTGTATTTGTGCACTTTAAGCAGATGTTCAGAGGCAGATCGCAGGATGCGGGGAGGTTCTTATGGCTGAACCAGATCACAGATGTAGGCTGGAGCAAGATGATTAACTGCTTTGTAGACAATAGTAAATACTATTATTAATAGTTTGAAAGTAATTCTGCTCTCAACGGGCAACCAATGTAGGGACTTTAAGAGCGGAGTGACATGTTCGTATTTGCTTGCTCGATGAGCTTGATTTCTTTGAAATACACAATGCCATTTAGATCTCTTGATTTCTTGAGGACTAACACGTTGTATTTTTTCAGAATGTGACGTCCCCAGTAGCGTGTTCGAGGCCTACAACGATACGGGAGTAGGAGGGTTCAATTTGATGAGCCTCAGGAATATCCAATCCGTCAACGACTGCCTCCCTGAATGTGTCAACCTCTCGGCCGTATGTCGCCATGTTGAACACGGTTGGGCATCAGCGAAGTGTTTCCTGTCCGACAAGGCTTGGTTCGATGTCCCCGAAGGAAACCAACTTCTTTATGATCCAGGATACGCACTCTATCTGAGGCAGTGTGTCTGATCCGCAGGGGCGGTGGGGTAGCCTAGTGGTTAAAGTGTTGGCTCGTGACGCCGAAGACCCGAGTTCGAATCCCCACATGGGTACAATGTGTGAAGCCCTTTTCTGGTGTCCCCCGCCGTGATGTTGCTGGAATATTGCTAAAAGCGGCGTAAAACCAAACTCAGTCAGTCAGTCAGTCAGTCAGTCTGATCCGCTAAAATATTAACATCGTTTTATGTTGGTTTCCATTTAATGAAACCTTCAATTGCAAATTCCAGGAATGGAAACCAACAAGAAACCTATAACCTTAGTTTCTTGTTGGTTTCCATTTACAGAAATGCAAAAATCAAAGAATCCAATATGGAATCTAGTTGGAAACTCAGTTACTCAGTTTCAGTGAATGGAAACCAACTGGATTCCTCAATTACCCACTGTACGGATGGTTTCCAGGTTTCAGGAAACCAAGTCATTTCTGTAGTGTCACTGTATCAGTTCCGCTTTACTCAGACGCTGTTAGTTTAAACACTATTGTCACTGTTTCTACAGGGAATGAGGAATATCTTGTATAAAAATGTGACTCGATTTTGACCGATTAGTTTTCTATAATCTATCACGAGTGATTTGTATTAAAACTGATTCTTTAAAAATATGTTGAGGATGTTATTTTTTTATGCCGGGAATTTGACTGTTTTGACGACTGTATGGAGCTGTAATATTAATGCGTCATTAATAAGATTCGACTGTTTGGAGCTGTAACATGTAACATCATAACTACCATTCGACTGTTTGGAGATGTAATACAAAGCGTCATAAATCCGAAGCGACTGTTTTGGAGCTGTAATACATAGTGTCAAAACTACCACTTGACTGTTTGGAGCTGAAATATAAAGCGTCATCAATACGGTTCGACTGTTTGAAGCTGAAATATAAAGCGTCATCAATTCGATTCGACGGTTTGGAGATGTAATATAAAGCGTCATAAATACGATTCGACCGTTTGGATCTGTAATATAAATCGTCATGAATTCGATTCGACCGTTTGGAGCTGAAATATAAAGCATCATAAATACAATTCGTCTACATCTGAGCAAAAGCGACAAAGACATTTTTCACAATATTCATAAACAATCAGACAATCTTTAGAATGTACAAATGTACACTCAGGCCCGAGTGCTGTTTAACGCTACACTCAGCAATATGCCAGCTATATGGCGGTGGTCTGTAAATAATCGAGTCTGGAACAGACAATCCAGTGATCGACAGCATGAACATCGATCTAGGCAATTGGGATAAGAGGCATGTGTCAATCAAGTCCATGAGCCTGACCACCCGATACCGTTAGTCGCCTCTTCTGACAAGCATGGGTTGCTGAAGACCAATTCACAAGTTTAAGTAAACAACATGCAAAAAAACCGAATTTCCATCTCTGCGTACTGGAGAAAGACTCAATTGTATGTAGGCCCAGGTCAATCTGATAAGATACACAACACTGTGATGGCATCTCTCCTGGATATGCATTTTGTTGAACAAATAAAACCAAGGTAAACTGATGGGAATGTCAGCACGACTGGCTGTAAGTGAATTATGTTTTTCAGGTTTTTACAGCATAGCTGTTGATTTAGTTATGTATTATCTTTTACGATCTGGAAATGTCCTACCACTTAGAGTATGGTGAATTATTGATGAAGAACAATGGCACGATGGAAGGGTACACCTGAAACCCTCAGTCTGCATCTACTACATGGAGTGAGACGATGGAAGGATCAGTCTGCATCTACAACATGAAGTGAGACGATAGAAGGGTACACCTGAATCCTGTCTGCATCTACTACATGGAGTGAGACGTTGAAAGGGTACACCTCCAACCTTCAGTCTGCATCTACCACATGGAGTGAGACGATGGAAGGGTACACCTGAATCCTGTCTGCATCTACCACATGGAGTGAGACGATGGAAGGATCAGTCTGCATCTACAACATGAAGTGAGACGATAGAAGGGCACACCCGAAACCTGTCTGCATCTACAACATGGAGTGAGACGATAGAAGGGCACACGATCTGGAAATGTCCTACCACTTAGAGTATGGTGAATTATTGATGAAGAAGATGGATGTATTTTATGGTTCGTTAGAAGCTGTTATCCATAAAACACATTCATGTATTTGTGTTTGTCCAACTTTTAAATATCTTTCAAGAGCTATATACCTGTACTTTGTGGGGCGGCGGGGTAGCCTAGTGGTTAAAGCGTCGCTCGTCACGCCCGGGTTCGATTCCCCACATGGGTACAATGTGTGAAGCCCATTTCTGGTGTCCCCCGCCGTGATATTGCTGGAATATTGCTAAAAGCAGCGTAAAACTAAAACTCACTCACTCACTCACCTGTACTACTTAGGTTAAATCAACTGGTGTATACACATTGCTCACAATCAGGATGATTCATGGATTCGAACCATCGATTGCTGCGACTCATCTATCGACTGGGCGAACAGACATGTAACTGCAGCTGGCAATGTAGCCCGTCGGTTTGTGCAACTTTGTTCTTAATGAATCTTTCATAACAGCGTGAACCACCTTTCCAAATTTCACGTTTCCGTGACCAAATTTTGTCCGGTGAAATTCCTTGTTTTCACACACTTTTGTCATGTAGTCGAAGTCGAACAATGATCATGCTAAGATAGTTTGCTTAGGACTTTCATCGCGTGCCACCATCATCCAAACCTTTTGACACCCCAAACAGTCAAAAGGTAGCAGGTCATTCCATGTACAATACCTTAGCAGTATTACAGCAATACCACGGCAGGGGACACCAGAAATGGACCCATGTGGGGAAGCGAACCCGGGTCTTTGGCGTGACTAGCGAACGCCTTTACCACTAGGCTACCCCACCGCCCCAAATACCTGTAGAATAGATGGTGGTATGTTTATGATTTGAAGATACACATCTAATCAAACCATGTAGTGACAAATCAGAAATTGTATTCTTTTAAGAGTGAATGAGTGAGTTCAGTTTTACGCCGCTTTTAACCCTATTCCAGCTATATCACGGCGGGGGACACCAGAAATGGGCTTCACACAATGTACCAAGGTGGGGAATCGAACCGGGGTTTTCGGCGTGACGAGCGAACTCTTTTAAGAAATAATTTGTGGTTGCATGTGATAATAAACCCGCGAAGATCCTGTTTAGAATTGGTCTTCAGCAACCCATGCTTGTCGTAAGAGGCGACTAACAGAATCAGGTGGTCAGGCTCTCTGACTTGGTTGACACATGTAATCGTATCTCAGTTGCGTAGATCGATGTTCGTGAGGTTGATCACTGGAGTGTCTGGTCCAGAATATTTACAGACCGCCGCCATATAGTTGGCATGTTGGTGGGTTTGACGTTAAACAACACACAAACAAAGCACATGATACTAAGACCTATTTTGTCTGGCATTCCCTTCATGGATATTGTATAATATGAAGGGTGATGAATATTGATCTTTCTGACATTCAGTGAACCATATCTCGTCTTTAAAACACTAATGGGTGTAACATTATACAGTTTCAATGCTACAACCTTTATGTGCAACCTTGGCAAAACGATCGATAATTACTTTCCCTTTTATACATTAGTATATTTGTATAACCAGGCAAATAGGGACTAATGGTCCTTATAGATTCTGGCTGAAGTACATACTTCCTCCAAGTTACACATATCTGCAGCTATAACGGTCGATAGAATTATGATCGAAAATGGAGCGGTACCTGAAAAAGTGATGCGGCACTTAACGAACACAGGCAGTAAAACAGCCTTGGGTGGCCGCTGCTTCTGATGCATTCACATAACGTAATAAAAATAAAATACAGAAAAATAAAGTGAAATTAATTTTCTGGAGCAACTTCGTTCCTAGACTTGTAAGAGTTAAAAACTGGCCTTTGGGTCAGTATATCTCTTCTTCTTTTGGTGTATCCCCCACCGTCTCACTTCATGTTGCAGATGCAGACAGGTTTCGGGTGTACCCTTCTATCGTCTCACTTCATGTTGTATGTGCAGACAGGTTTCGGGTGTATCCTTCCATCGTCTCACTTCATGTTGTAGATGCAGACAGGTTTCGGGTGTACCCTTCTATCGTCTCACTTCATGTTGTAGATGCAGACAGGTTTCGGGTGTACCCTTCTATCGTCTCACTTCATGTTGTAGATGCAAACAGGTTTCGGGTGTACCCTTCTATCGTCTCACTTCATGTTGTAGATGCAAACAGGTTTCGGGTGTACCCTTCTATCGTCTCACTTCATGCTATAGATGCAGACAGGTTTCAGGGTGCCCTTCCATCGTCTCACTTCATGTTGTAGATGCAAACAGGTTTCGGGCGTACCCTTCTATCGTCTCACTTCATGTTGTAGATGCAGACAGGTTTCAGGTGTACCCTTCCATCGTCTCACGTCATGCTATAGATGCAGACAGGTTTCAGGTGTATCCTTCCATCGTCTCACTTCATGCTATAGATGCAGACTGAAGGTTTCAGGTGTACCCTTCCATCGTCTCACTTCGTGTTGTAGATGCAGACAGGTTTCAGGTGTACCCTTCCATCGTCTCACTCAATGTGGTAGATGCAGACAGGATTCAGGTGTACCCTTCCATCGTCTCACTCTCACATGTTGTAGAATCAGACTGATCCTTCCAACGTCTCTCACTCCATGCAGACTGACAGGTTTCAGGTGTTCTACCCTTCCAGACTGTCTCCATCGTCTCACTCCATGTTGTAGATGCAGACCGGTTTCAGGTGTACCTTCCATCGTCTCACTCGTCTCACTCAACGTCTCATGTAGTAGATGCAGACTGAGGATTCAGGTGTACCCTTCCATGACTGACTGAAGGTTGGAGGTCGTCTTACTTCATAGTGCAAATGCAGATCATGTCACAAACTTGTAAAAACTTTGTTCTTAGTAATTGCTTGGGGCTTATTGTGACTGGTACTGTATGTGGACTATACTTGTGGAAAGTAGCAATTATGTTTTTAAGGACGCGATGAATTCTTCTTTTCTTACATGACAAAGAAGATAGTCAAAAGAGCATAACTTTGTCGGTTACCTCATTTTAATGGTAGAAGGGAACGTTTTTTAATTAAACACGCATCATGTATTTGCGACGATACTAAGAGAGTTCCAAGTGATATCTGGGATCGGCACCAATATTACTACATTTCTCCAAAACTTTCCCACCTCATACTGATATATTCTTTAAAGAATACATTGCGATATTTCTCAAACTAACAGAAAAAGCTTTTTAAAAAACCCCACTTAAATGGAGTTTTGTTTATGGTGAAGTGCATTATATCCAATCGTTATTTGTTCTGTTCAAAGAAACCTTTCGAAGGTACGATCCTTACAGCGTTTATTGATATATCCACACAGGTGTTCTACTCACAAACATACATTGATCAAATGTTTCTGTGACGTTAAGATAGATAAAACCAAGACGAACAATGTTAGCTTTTGTTTCTGCCACCGCAAAGACACGTACAAGATTATTTCTGGAAACGTGCCGGTGTCAAGAGTTATCTGCAGCTGCACACATTCTGCGATCCTAATTATTGTTATACTAGTGATGCTGACGCTTATGTAAACTTTATGTAAATCCCCTTAGCACACTGGCATGTTTAAATTACGTTCAGTATGGGAAATCGTTACAGCAAAGAACCAAACCATACAATTAACGGTACATAATCTGAAGAACATCTCACACACATTAGACAAAAACCTACACTTAACGTTCAGTATTGAAGGAATTATCAATTCTCGACAATATCTCAACAGCATCCAAACAGACAGCCAATAAAATATATTGAATTAACTGAAGTGTCAGACATATAACTTTAAATGATCACGTACAGTGAGTTAGTTTGGTTTTACGGCGCTTTTAACAATATTGCAGCAATAACCGGCGGGGGACACCAGAAATGGACATTATACCCATGTGGGGAATTGAACTCTGGTCGTCCGCGTGACGAGCGAACGCTTAGACTACCTATGAACCTTGATCACGTATAGAGGCGGTTACCAAAATCAATGTTAGCATAAAGACTCGAATGTCAACACATGGTATATTCCTGAAACATGAAACTAGAAACGTAGTAGAAAGGCTTACCCTATAGGTGGCCCCGGGGAGTGTTCACGCACTCAATAGCCTGACAGTGAACTGCGGTTTCAGTTTTTTTATAAAAAGTACAATGCACGGATCAGATAACTGCTAAACAAATAGATACTAAGTATATAAACGGCTACCATTGTACCAGCTAAATATATCCTCGTCAAAATAGGGGATCATAAATGATCAATGTTACTGCTCAATATTAGAACAAAGGTAAGTGTTGATTCAAGAGCTTTTGTGGCTATGAAACCGAACAAGCCGTTGTACAAAGATCTGAGGTGACCATTAGTCCCATACCTGTAAATTGAGTGTGAGTGAGTTGAGTTTTACGCCGCATTTAGCAATATTCCCGCAATATCAAGGCGGGGAACATCAGAAATGGGCTTCACACATTGTACCCATGTAGGGAATCGAACCCGGGCTTTCGGCGTGACGAGCGAACGCTTTAACCAATAGGCCACCCCACCGCCCCACCTTTACATTGACATACGACAGTCTTAATGCTAAGGTTGTTTTGTACAGCGGCACCTTGAAGTCCCCCGATATATTTGAATGTGCTACACGTAGTAGCGCCACACATATGCGTATGGTGCTGTTCCTGATTTTGAATAAATAACAAAAGTGAAAAGATTTCAGTGGTGCAAATTTCAGGAGTAAAAAATTAAGACTTCGAGAATGTTTGTTTGTTTGTATGTTTAACGTCACACTCAGCAATATTCAATCTATATGGCGGCGGTCTGTAAATATGTAAATCCAGTGATCAACAGCATGAGTATCGAGTGAGTTAAAATTTAAAGTCACATCCGCAATACTGCAGTCATATCGTGACTAAAACAGGTAACACGTTAACAATAGTTAATATCAGAGTACATGTATATATATAATCTGTCGACAAAGGACAGTAAAATAATTACAATATCACAAATTGAAATATTAAAACTAGCACTTAGCTTAAAATCTATTTGACTATTTGGGACAATACAATATAAAAACAGGCTATAGATGCATGAGTATCGATCTACGCAATTAGGGTATGATAACATGTTGTCAACCAAGTCAGCGAGCCTGACAACCCTATCCCCTTAGTCGCCTCTTACAACAAGCATTGGTTGCTGAAGACCAATTGTAACCCGGATCTTCACGGGTCAAATTCAATCGTTGTCGGACTGTTTATGTCATAACGCAAGCGTGAGCATGGTTTTACACCGCTTTTAGCAATATCGGATTCCTATCGCCGGCAACATCACGTCGGGCTTTAACGCAGGACTTGAACATCAAATACTCTGTTCGGCTGTGTAGGCTATGCTGCCACGAGTTGACTGTTTGGGTGTATTGTTTTTGGTTTTTTTGCTTGTTTTTGGTAGTATTTCTTTGTTTCGGCTGACCTTCATATCATTCATGCTATAAATGCTTTAGATAATTCGCTACTTTGTACCATGTGTCAAATTGCATATTTAATGTGAACGATTGTTCGCAATCACGATTACGGAAATTGGTTTGTTTTGTTTATATTTCAGGTCAGCGCTTGCAAATGCACGGTTATCTTACCTACCACAATCAATATGCACAACGTCCGGGTTACAAGTGAAGTTTATGCATGAAGAAATCTACAACTCTAAATGAAATACATTATATGTGCTCTAATTGCTCATCAATCTATGTATATGTATTTTGGGCTGAAGGCCTATTACTGAAATAAAATTCTGTTCTGTTCTTTATGCTTGAAGACGAAAACACAAAAGACATATCAATGGAAGTGCGAAATTCTGTAATTAATTGTATATCAATACGCACATAACTAAGTCGTTTAAACACCTCGTTTCAACCATCTAATTGCATATCATTATGAATGTACGGATGAATGTGCATGATTATAATAGAATGCTGAATATTTCCTCTGAACATCTCTGTTAAACCTACACGCAATGGCGATCTTCCTGAAAACCCAGCAGCTTCCTCGGCTATTATCAACTCTACAACACACTCGGAGGGCAAATCATGTGAGTAAAGCATGGGTAACAATATCGTAGGCGTGTGATCAATGTACGCTTTACTACGCTGTATTATCCTTTGAATACAAAATGTACGACGTACGACATAAGCTGGATGGCACATACTACAAACTACCAATATCTGTTCAATGTAGTAAGTTGAATTATCCTTCAAACGCAATAAGTACGACGTTAGCTGGGTGTGACATACCACACAGTACCATCTGTCATGAAGCGTGGATCGCCACAGCACCAAGTGATTCTAGAAGATCTGATACCAATGATAACTCCTGCTGCATGTCAACAGAATGGGTGATACTACACATGGTACTAAGGGCTGCGTTATCCATCACTGATGTCCCTCGATGTACAGCCATTATGTTTCTGTAGATAGTCAAGACTGGGTATACATCCTTCACCTCCGATTGTGTCATAGGTGGCACAAATATGTTTTTTGTTGCCTCTCATACGAACGAAGTTCTTTTGTATGCAAAAACGGCGTTCCTTCTGTTACCAGTCAATTCCATGACAAATTGCTAGTCACCTTTCTCGCTAAAAAGTCGAGTTGCAGCGGCAACCTAAAAGAATAAAACGGCATAATAGACAAAAATAGTTAGGGATATATGTCAATTTTGAAATTATGAATATTGATCTATTTGTTAACTGACTCACTGATGAAATATCAATAATAAAACTACAAATATCCCTAACTTATTTTGTCCAGTATAGTTGGATTGAATAGAAAGGTTTGCAGTGACGAAGCTGGAGGAGCACAGACCTAGCACCAAAGGTTTTGTATTCCAGATACTGGCACCTGTGTATATACACTAATGGCTGCTGTGTCACGAACAGTGGCCTCACAAAAACAGGTCATTTGGCCCAGAAGTTTAACTTTCGCCTACGGTACATCGATGATCCAGTGTCATTCAATAACCATCAAAGAGCCATTTTGCTTCTATCGATTTACCCACCTGAACTTGAAATTAAGGAGACAAATGAGGCCGCACAATGACCAATGCATAAAGATCTACATGGCTGTATGTCAAAAGGGATTATTTCCAATAGCCAACTTGCCTTTCATGTCGAGCAATATCCCAACAGCTCCAGCCTTTGGTGTTTACATTTCCTATTCTCGCGGTACTTACGGATATCGGCTGAAAAAATAACACGAACAATTCGTATCGTATGAATGCTTGTTGTTTTTAAATGAAGGGTCTCCTCCTCTAACATCTACATCTATCAGCTGCTAGATCCATCAGGTGAATTACCACTCGTGAGCCCGGTGATAAACAATACGATCCCCCATTGATGAAACGAGGCTTCTCCCATTCTCGCTGTATTACCAGGAATTAACGTTATTGAGTGTATGTAAGAGCAATCCTGCCGGAAAGGGCGGGGAAAAGTAATGATATGTCCAAGTTGGTATAAACTCCACAATATTCGTGACACTGCAAGATTTTGATCACTCACAGTAAGTGTCGCGCATCGGTGATTTCGGCAGAAAACGTGTTTACCGCGTGAATAGGAAGCCCGCGAGAATAGGAGACTTATACCATACGTTTCCGAATTATTCCAGGTGAACAATTGACTAGTCTTAGCATATGTTTATGACGGATGCCACCGGTGCGGCAGGATACGTTCACCTTTTCGCGAACACTCAGTATCATGACTATTTCATTGTAATTCATAAACAGATGTTCTGTCATCCTATCGCATGGTGACAATCACCGGATTGTCTGGTCCAGACTCGATTTGTTTGTAAACAACATCGTACAGCTGTAATATTGTTGAAACAAATTATATACTCATGATATAGTCACAATTGTACAATCGACGCGAACACGAATACTTCAGCTCTGATGTTGCGAGTGTATTACATGTATCACTCACTACAGCACTACTAGCGGTGGGCGAGCTGGCTAAGGCGCCAGGCTAGTGATCCAGCAGCGCCAAGCTAGTGATCCAGCGTGGTTGTGGTGACGGGATCGAGCCCACCTGTGACCAGGGGGCGCGGTGGGCGAGCTGGCTAAGGCGCCAGGCTAGTGATCCAGCAGCGCCAAGCTAGTGATCCAGCGTGGTTGTGGTGACGGGATCGAGCCCACCTGTGACCAGAGGGCGCGGTGGGCGAGCTGGCTAAGGCGCCAGGCTAGTGATCCAGCGTGGTTGTGGTGACGGGATCGAGCCCACCTGTGACCAGGGGGCGCGGTGGGCGAGCTGGCTAAGGCGCCAGGCTAGTGATCCAGCAGCGCCAAGCTAGTGATCCAGCGTGGTTGTGGTGACGGGATCGAGCCCACCTGTGACCAGGGGGCGCCATGGGCGAGCTGGCTAAGGCGCCAGGCTAGTGATCCAGCGTGGTTGTGGTGACGGGATCGAGCCCACCTGTGACCAGGGGGCGCGGTGGGCGAGCTGGCTAAGGCGCCAGGCTAGTGATCCAGCGTGGTTGTGGTGACGGGATCGAGCACACCTGTGACCAGGGGGCGCGGTGGGCGAGCTGGCTAAGGCGCCAAGCTAGTGATTCAGCAGCGCCAAGCTAGTGATCCAGCGTGGTTGTGGTGACGGGATCGAGCCCACCTGTGACCAGGGGGCGCGGTGGGCGAGCTGGCTAAGGCGCCAGGCTAGTGATCCAGCGTGGTTGTGGTGACGGGATCGAGCACACCTGTGACCAGGGGGCGCGGTGGGCGAGCTGGCTAAGGCGCCAAGCTAGTGATCCAGCAGCGCCAAGCTAGTGATCCAGCGTGGTTGGTGTCACGCGATCGAGTCCACCTGTGACCAGGTGTAAAAACATGGAGTCAACTTTGTGTGCAGACTTTTTCCGTGTTGTCACAACCCCTAGTGTACAGTACACAACCCTGCGCACTTAAAAGATGGAGACTATATGAATACGTGCAAACACCTAGTTGCGGGTACAGCAACGTGCAGTGAAGTTGGACAAAGTACTGTGACTATGTGTCCCAGTCCACCCAACTGTGAACGGGTACCTCGTTAGGATGAGAAAGCCACAATAACCCGGTGCGCCTAGTGGCAGCAAGAGTTGTATACTCCCCAGGGAACTGAGATTGATAATACGATGTCCCGTTGAGATTGACATCCAATGATCGAGGGAAAAAATACCAGCGCCTTGGGCATGCACAAGTTGCGTGGATATGTGCGCTATATAAATATCCTATCTTATCCTTTCCTATCCTATTACTGTGCATACAAAAAGATATCTACATGAAGGAGTATATGTGATGTATGAGATAGTTAGTAATCTGCCGTGTTATTTACGTGGAAAGCTCTGTATTAGTGACAATGATTATTCCAAATTCCCGTGACGATTCAATAACTGTATTTCGTACTTTGCTTTAAGTTTCAGCCCTGTTCCATATGGATTCAAGATGAGAAGTCTTGTTCCTGAACAAGCCCCTCTAGTCAATTCAATGTGGCCTCACAATGACGGTATACACTCTGAGCCATACATAAAAGAACATATCAGCAATAACCGTCGTGTTGCCTGTACAACAGGGAAGGTTCCCTGGTAGGATACGGACTGCCTTACCATGGGTATTTAGGATGCCTACATGTCCTGAAGGAACATCGAAGTAAGGGATATGCCCAGGTGATCACTTCCCACATTGCTGCTTTGTGTCTACAGCAAATGGAAGAGGTTCATCTGCATGTACTGAAAGAAAAATGCTGCATCAATTGCGATATGTAAAACCGTCGGTTGTGTCCAAGATCAGGATTCTTGCTGGTGGATAAAAAACACAAGGGTCTGAGTAGACGATAGGATTTAATTACAAGTGATACTATTGCAATGCTATAGCAATTATGACCAACCACAAACAATATTCCATAATACAATATCCAGTCATCACAGGTGTTTACACACATGCATTGTATAGTAATTGTATTACTATGAATTGATTTCTTACTGGCATCGCGTACGATTCGGCGTAAGAGAAATATTTACAAAGCCCTTCCAATGCCGATGTAAACGGGGTCTTCCGAATTACCCAATTCCTATTGCTTCAGTACAAGAAATCACTGGGGCGTGATAACCCTCTTTAATCTCTTGTTTTGTTCCCTGTGAAATAGCATCCGTGACCAAATATGATAAAATAGACCACATTCACATTCTTTCCAACCAACATACTGTAAATCATGAAATTAATACGTCACGAATTTAATGCGAGTGCGAGGATCCAGTCGAAAATGCGTTACGAAATTCATGCGAGCTCTGGAATCTCTGTTAATGAATGTTTGATTTTATTTTATTTTCACACTTGTTTTTTTACAAAATAACCCGAATTGGTAAGATTACAGAATACCGGATACCTTCCGCCATCTTTGAAAGCACGCGAGTTTACTTTTAGTTAGGGTTAGGGTAAGGGTAAGGTTTAGGGATAGCGTTAGGGTAAGGGTGACATGCCACTCTCCCAAACCCCCATTCCCAGCGTACACTCACACAGCTCTTACACACCCAATTCAAACACTTATATTATCCAGTATCCAGTTATACAAGTTAATACAACATCAATACTGTTTTATCGACAGTCTTTCTCACAACAGTTCCAATGGATGTAAGTATTTCTTCTGGTCTTGATACTGAACTTACAACCCATGTAGGCCAAGTACCGACCGCCGCGTTCATTTGGAATTAAATGAGTGTATACTTGAACGTGTGCCATATTGCAATGGGGAAACAAGGACATCTCCGTGCTTTATGATACTTATCGTTGGCATAGTTCACTCAATTAAAATTCCATTTGTAGCAAATGATATGACTATAGTTCATTCAGATAAAAGATAATTGATAGCAAGTGGTATTTATTTTCAGTTTATCTTGTTAAATATGTTAACCGGTGGTCATGAGATTGCTCAGACTGGCCCTGATTGGAGTGTTGGGTGAAGTCATGTGAGTGAGTGAGTTGGGTTTTACGCCGCTTTTAGCAATAATCCAGCAATATCACGACGGGGGACACCAGAAATGGGCTCTATCCACCTGAACAGCCACGCCGCTTTTAGCAATACATCCAACTATGGAATCAGCCACTTGAACATCCAAGGGACAAAATTAACCAAAACGCGACGCGACATCGCGACATTGCGACAAATAGGCGAAATGTCGCGTTGTCGCGTTGTCGCGTGTCGCGTTTCGGTTAATTTTGCCTCATATTGCTTGTATTTGAGAGGGCGACAACGTGACAATGCGACAACGCGACAATGTCCCTTCCAGGATTCCATATCCAACAGTTTCCTTCTCTATTACCAACTATACCAACTATACATAGAACATCCTCGAAGGAGTTCAGTAAATGATATTACATTTACATAGACGTACTCGTAGATGTCTGTTTAATGTTCGGTTAATATATATCTACGTTTACTTACATTTACAATGTTTTATGTTCAAACAACACGAGATACTGTATATGTATAATACTGAAGCGTGAAGTTACGTTTCTGTCCTTGAATTAACGGCTGCACATGAGGCCCAATGATGTCATCCCCGTAGCGCAGGACTGTCAGATTGCCATTGACAGTGGCGAGTTGTGTCCGACCACAAGATGTGATGCCCCCCCCATACCATAACCCCGTCGCCACCAAACTGTCAACGTTGAAGAACCCACGCGTCAGCATGTACTCGCAGTTTTGGTTGAAAGTAACGTGTTTTCCACAATATTCTGAGGCTATAGACAATAATCAACAGTTATTCCATTGTCAAAATCAGGTATGTGAATTTCAGGTGTCCAAAAGCATGCAAAAATTAAAAGTCCACGTGCCATGCGCGAGACGTGACATCAGGTTTAGGGTTATATCTTTTCAAATAACTTTATTTAATATAATTTTTATCTTAGGCAAAGTTACTTTTTTCGTCAGTGTACATAGCAAATTATAGTTTTGGCAAGTCCGTTAGCGTTCTGTTATTGCCTACATGAACCACAGCAAGATCAGAATAACATAAATATGTACATATTCTATATAACTCAATACAACTCATTGTTTCTGTTTAATATATTGTTTTACAAAAATGAAGCAAACTATTTTGTCTGTGAAAGATGATTTATGTTATGTTATGTGATCACGTCCGATGAATGTCTTATTGTGTCTTTATGGCTAAAAATAAAGTTGATGCAACGTTTTAATCACTCACTCTTCGCATTGCTTTTCAAGCATGAAGCACATTCCGGTAAGTACTGTCGTAACTGGTGGTTGGGCTTCAGTAAGCCCCACCACAGTTACCTACTAATTATAGTCGTTCCACATTGTCAGGGGTGATGGTAGCTCTGGCGCTCCATTCGCTTGGTCCGTTGCAGGATGCTAAGTCAAGGAGTGAGTGGTCGGACGACCGTGCCTCCTACCTAACCACATAACATTCATGTTCTGGCACACATACATTCAAAGATAAACGCAACGTTTATACTCACATAGTTACTCTATCTCAGTCCATCTCTCTAACTAGGCTCGTACCACATGGGACCCTTGAAGGTCCGGGTTAGAATGAACCTTCAGTAACCCTTGCTTGTCGTAAGAGGCGACTAAAGAGATCGGGTGGTCAGGTTCGCTGACTTGGCTGACACATGTCATCGGTTCCCAATTGCGCAGATCGATGCTCATGCTGTGGATCACTGGATTGTCTGGTCCAGACTCGATTATTTACAGACCACGGCCATATAGCTGGAATATTGCTGAGTGCGGCGTAAAACTAAACTCCATCACTCACTCGTACCACACGGGGCAACTGAGTGGCGTGGACTGGCTTCCGAGGATGCTGAGCCGTGCACCACTCTACCAGCGCTCAACCTGTCTTTTTATATGATTCGAACCTGACCTGATCTTGATCTCATGTTTCAACTCATCGTTTTGATCGATTCGTTAATCTTTTATCCGACCTTGCCCTCATGAACATTGTGTCTCATGAATATTGAGCAGCACCGTTCGGTCACTCAACCCTTTTAATTGATTTGTTATTGTAAGATTAATCTGTTCTGTCTTTCATAACGGATGTGTTCATAGCCTACGGCTAAACGCCATTCTAGCGAATCTCTGTTTGCATACCGTACCTAACCGTTATGACTCATGAGCAAAACTGCAAATCTAAATACGGAATCTGATGTAATTCTCTCATGGTTTTTGGGATGCATGTTTACCTTATAACAGTACTGATACTTAGAAACCTCTTAATATAATTAAAAGACGATAATATTTCAAAATAACCTAAACCTACTGAGAGTTGAACAGGATAGACATTTTCTCGCAAGAAATATTGATCTACCTGCATATAAATCTATTGAATTGGAATACAGTCGAACGTGGCCTAATCTGTGTTTATACCTTGTCCAACTCGGTCCCGGAAGTCCTATTTCTACAATGCAGACATAGCTGTTTTCCAGTTTCATGTCCGTTTCGACAAGTGTTAAATTTCGTCGTAGTGATATCCTATGACCAGCACCATCACGGCGGGCTTAACGCATCACTTGAAACATCAAATACACTGTGTTAATGCTGCCATGAGTTCATTTTTTGGGTGTATTTTTGTTTGTTTGTTTTTTGCCTGCTGACATTTCCTATCATTCATGCTATAAGTGAGATAGATAATGCTCTACTTTAATGTGTATGTGTTCCGCTGCATATTTAATGTGAATGATTGTTCTCAATCACGACTGCGGAAATTGGTTTGTTGTGTTTATATTTCAGGTCAGCGCTTGCAAATTCACGGTTATCCCGCCTATCAATATGCACAACTTTATAAGTGAAGTTTAAGCATGAAGACGAAAACACAAAAGGACATATCAGAGTGAAGTGCGAAATTCTGTAATTAATATCCTGACCGTTCTGTAACAATATGGACATAACAAAGGCGTTTAAACGACTCGTTTCTATCATCTAATGGCATATCATTATAAATGTGTAGATGAATGTGAGGGATGTTAATAGAAAGCTGAATATATCCTCTGAACATCTCTGTTAAACCTACACGCAATGGCGATCTTCCTGAAAACCCAGCAGCTTCCTCGGCTATTATCAACTCTACAACACACTCGGAAGGCAAATCATGTGAGTAAAGCATTGGTAACAATGTCGTAGGCGTGTGATCAATGTACGGTTTACTACGCTGTATTATCCGTTAAATACAAAATGTACGACGTACGACATTAGCTGGATGGCACATACTACAAAGTACCAACTGTCATCAAAAATTGATCGCTACGTCGCTGTGACAACGTCATGACCCATGGTTGATGACAGTTGATACTGTGTGGAATATGTCATCCAGCTAACGAAGATGTACGGCGTTAGCTGGATGTCATATTCCACACATACTATAAACTGTCATCCACCATGGATCGCCACAGCACCAACAGAAGATCTGATACCAATGATAACGCCTGCTGCATGTCCACAGAATAGGTGATACTACACATGGTACTAAGGGCTGCGTTATCCATCACTGATGTCCCTCGATGTACAGCCATTATGTTTCTGTAGATAGTCAAGACTGGGTATACATCCTTCACCTCCGATTGGGGCATAGGTGGCACAGATATGTCTTTTGTTGCTGCTCACACAAAGCATTAAGTGTTTCTGGAAGATCTGATACCAATGATAACGCCTGCTGCATGTCCACAGAATAGGTGGTACTACCCACTCAGTGATGCGTTATCTCTGATATCCCTCAATGTATTGCCATTATGTTTCTGAGAATAGTTAAGACGGGGTACACTTTTGTACTGGTGTTCTATATTTACACCGAGAGTGTCAAAGCTTTCTTCCTTGATGTAGCTTGATGCATTTGCCATACTTTTTTTTGTTAAAGGGTGTTTTGGCTGGTACACCTGTCGTTTTCAGTCAAAGGTGCAGTTATCAGTGTGTTTTTAGTGATACACCCGGAATTCATACATCCCCATATCGGATATCACAGCTTCTTAGCAGAAGCACCAAGCTACAACAGTTTCCGGGATTAGACTCCGGATGTTTAAATACAAAATATCTTAGGGTTGGACCCTCTACGACGAATTCTATTGTTAATGGTGAATGTGGTAGATTACCACTTCAAATTAGATACCTTGGATATGCATGAACAATGTCTACCTAAAATAGCCTGCAATATACTCTCACATTCGGACAATGTAGGTAAGATAACATGGGCTTCACACATGCCATACGGTTACGGCATTGTGTGGTTGCTCCAGACAGATGGTAATCTTCGTATATTTTTATCATCATAAATCTATAATTTGATTTAGTCACGATATGGCTGAAATATTGCCGATGTGACTTAAAATCTTAACTCACTCACTCGTATATTTTAAGGAATTCCGGGAACGCTCCATATATAGATTGTATTTTTAATTGACATTCCAGTTGAAACGATATATGTAAAAAAAATGCAATGAAATATGAAAGGACTTGTATATCAATATGTAAAGAGGTTTCGAGAATGGAACCTAGTTTGTCTTTAAATGCCTTACTCTTAATAACCTGAGAATTCTGTATGTATCCAAAAGGTACTCAGGTAAACCACCAGAAATTGCATGACCACCAGAAATGATACCCATATTTTACACCTGTCATTATATCTAAAACATGCATCAATCTCACAAAATAGCGTAAAAATATTGTATGTCCAAGTTGATGTAATATGGTATGTTACATCAAATTGTGTAAGTTACTGAATATTTTGTTTACTCTGTATGTGGGCCAGAGGCCTAGAATATAATATATTCCATCTTCTACAGAACAAGCAACATTTTAATGTTACTGTTAAAATGTTCCTTAATGCTTTGAAGAGACGGCGTTTCGAACAATATTGTTCCATATAACTAAACCGATCAAAGATGACGGTTGTTTTGCAGAAATTAAACATTTCTTTGAAACGAAACCAGCAAATAAGCTATAATGTCTGTGGTATCAATATTGAGAATTTATAAATGTATTGCTTTACCTTTAAGATGTTTGCATGTTATATTAGTCAAATAACGTTTATACTTATTCTCCTGTACAACAGATTCGAGGTGAAATAATTTCAAAACTGCGATCGGTGATAACTGACTATGACTTCATAGTGGACCGCTGGCCGGATTACAGAGCACTGGTTGTTCGTGTCAATCCTGTTACAGCCAAGGTAAACCAGTGCCACTGTTCTGTTATATCGTTCCTTCTAATGAATATATTCAATGATCAAAGTTATATAATTGTAAATGAAATATCCAGGGTCACAGAACGTTCTAAGATCAATATAATACAATACACTGAAGGAATGAATGCAGTCAAAGTTGCATAAAGGAAATGAAGACATTGATGTTTTCCAGAACCATTTCCTATGGATTCCTTCGTGCTCAGACTCTGTTTTTGTCACTTCAAGTAACTTGTAAAGAAACGAATATTTAGCTGAGTGCGGTGTTAACTAATTTCTTTCTGCAAATGCTTCCACCAACAGAATGCTTCATCAATATTGATGCTCATCGCATGTATGATGTCAGGTTAAAATGTAAAAGGTCAGGTAATATGCCGTGCAAATAGTATTTTTAAAAGGTAACTGCTGGTTTCAGTTCCCGAAACCTCTGGACTTGGCCAGCAGTGTTTATGCTACAGACTCTGATGCTCTGGAGTCTCTGCTTCAAGTGCCTCATGTGATAGACTGGACATCAAGAGTTGGGTTTGCAGGTGAGATCAGATAGAATGCATATGAGTGAGTTGAGAGTGATGCCTCTTCGAATCCCGGATGGAACTCAACCCAACAAAAATACTAGAATCGGTACTTTACTAAGAAAGTGTAACCCCAAATATAACATATGTTACATTTGACCACTTTCTAAATGGCATTGTGTATTCATAGCTTTCGGCAGTGGGAGCCGTGCCATTTAACACTTATCAGAGGGGTACACAAAGTCCGTGGTCTTGAGTAACAGTTGACCGACATCAATCTTTGTGGAAGTCGTGGTGTCTGAGCGGGTTAGGCGGCTGACTTTGTGTGCTGGCGATTAGGTGCCTAACTCTGAGGGTGTGGTTCGAATCCCGGGTAGGACTCAACCCAACAAAAGTACTAGAATCTGTACTTTATTGAGGAAGTGCAATCCCAAATATAACATATGTTATGAGCCCAGGATATCACTCATCGTGGATAATCAATTACGTTTATATACACGTTGGCTTGGCTGACACATGTCATCGGTTCCCAATTGCGCAGATCGATGCTCATGCTGTTGATCACTGGATTGTCTGATCCAGACTCGATTATTTACAGACCGCCGCCATATAGCTGTTATATTGCTGAGTGCGGCGTAAAACTAAACTCACTCACTCACTTATATACACGTGAACATTAACACCTCCCACCTTTTCAACACAAAAACACTACTGTAGTTTTCAATACTTTGAAAAACAAATTCCGCGGATTAAAACTGTAACATATTTTATTCTGATTAAAGCCAAAACTGAGAGAACGACCTGGTCCTTAAATATCCAATGACTGACAAGAGGATGGTCATGAAAAACGCTTATCAGGCTGCTTGGTCATGATCGGCTGTGGACATTGAGGTACAGCGTTATACACTACCCACTCAACACAAACATTTTAGTTATCATGATGAGGCACCTTTCTTTACATGGCGTCGTTAGACTACACACTACTATAGTACACGTTTTGATTGTCATGAAATGTCGAGTTCCGTTACATATTACCTGTATATTCCACAGGTGTGCATCCTTACGAAATGTCAGCCGTCGTTAACTCCATGCAGAGGCAACATAGGCAACATCACATGTTCTTGCACTTTGACATGAAAGTCACAGAAAAGAAGCTGAAGCCCTGGTGAGATATGTTCAGATGACGCATAAGAATGTCCCTTGTTCACTGTTTGGTCACAGGTTTTCTTGTCAGAGTTCAGTGAAACTTTGGTCACAGTTTCTTCGTAAAATCATCAACAGCATTGCTCAAACATAGTTTCAAACAGGATGAATTTGAAACTTCATTACCAGTCTAAAAAATACCCCAGGAAGGCGGCATTTTCCAGATATTCTTTCTCATTATGTATTCGTTTAAAGTAGTGATACCAAATGTGTAAGACAGCATTTCTGAAAATATTTCTTTCAGGATATCTACATGTTTACGGTGAATTGTGGGGAACTGATAAGTGTGCATGCAACAAGCTTTTACGGATATCAATGTGATAAGTGTGCATGCAAGAAGGATATTAATCTGATAAGTGTGCATGCAAGAAGGATATCTTCACGTTTTCCCGTTCGATGAGTGTTTAATTACCTAAACTTACATTAAAGAAGACATGTTTTTCGCTACATGCAGCAAGGATATACAATTGAGAAGTATTACCTGCTACGATCAAGAAGGATATTCATATCATAAATGTTTACCTGCTACGTACAACTTAAGCTGCATATACGATGGAAATTAGCATTAACTTATCCTCGTCTAAGATATTGCATCCAGGATTCTCTTAAGATAGTTTCCAGACCAATTACATCTCGAGAATGTTCCAAATGTGTCTGTAATGCTTTTGATTATGACAGACAAGTATTTTTACACTGTGAGTATTATATAACTGAACGAAATGAGTTCTTTTCCACCCTTATTGACAAACTGGATGTTGAATGTAATTTTCAAATAAAATTGTTGGATCAAAATGAGATGCTTACACTATTTTGGGGTTCAGCACAAATACCATCTGGAATTATAAGCCAAACTATTTGGGAAAGTGTGTCATTATTATTCTGTAAATATGTCCTTCATCTGAAAAGTGAATTAAACCATCCTCTCTTTACATCTGCTGTGCAGCAATAGTTGTCATTTGTGTAAATATGTGATATAGAATATCTACTTGTACATCTTGTGTTACTTGGACTCATATTTATATTTATGTACATCGCGTATTTGATCTGAGTAACATCAGGGATATTACAAATCTTCGGATGTAAATTCTGGAGGAAATATAGACATTCATTCAGTCATATCCCCATACGTTTTTACCTGCTACATACAATGATGATATATGATATATTACCATTCTGTAATCTGCCGTGCCATGTACGTGGAATACTTTGTATTAGTGACGATGAGTATTTGTTGTATATTCCCGTGGCTATTCTGTAAACTATCTTTCGTAACTTGTTTTATGTTTCAGCCCTGTTCCATATGGATTCAAGATGAGAAGTCTTGTTCCTGAACAAGCCCCTCTAGTCAATTCAATGTGGCCTTATAATGACGGTATACACTCTGAGCCATACATCAAAGAACTCATCAGCAAACAACCGTCGTGTTGCCTGTACAACAGGGAAGGTTCCCTGGTAGGATACGGCCTGTCTTACCATTATGGGTATTTAGGTTGCCTACATGTCCCGAAGGAACATAGAAGTAAGGGATATGCCCATGTGATCACTTCCCACCTTGCTGCCGTGTGTCTACAGCAAATGAAAGAGGTTCATCTTCATGTACTGGAAGGAAATACTGCATCATTCGCGATATGTAAAAGCGCCGGCTTTGTCCAAAATAAGGATTCTTGTTGGTGGATAGAAACACAAGGTTCTGAGTAGAAGATAGGATTTAATTACAGGTGATGACTGTCAGTAGCTTGAACAGATATTACGATAGTTAAAACTCCCATTGTGATGCTATAACAATTATGACCAACCACAATCAACAGAATATTATAACCACTAAATAGAATAATCAGTCATCACAGGTGTTTACAAATAAGCATTGTATGATAACTGTAATACTGTGAATTGATTTCTTATTGGCATCACGTACGATTCGTCGTAAGAGAAATACAAAGCTCTTTCATTAGTACAATTTTGGTCTCGAAAAGATTAATAAGAATAAGGGCGTTTCATACATGCGAAATGGAGAATGCGACATTCTGTACCTTTTGGATGATCAATATGCACATAACAATCACCATATGCGTTTACACGTCAGCGTTGTTTGTTTCATCTTCATACATTCTGTATTCTATTAAGTGTGAATATGTATGAATAAAACAGATTGATGAATATTGTTATATCTAAACTCATGGTCCAAAATTATTTTTTCACTGTCATTGACATGGTTATGAGAATTAGACATGCTGGCAATGTTGGCCCCACTACTGGGAAGGGAAATACACCGCCAAAATGCAACACGTTCGAACGGTGAGAGTGATGAAATCTGGAAAGCATGTTCCATGCCCGTAGCACATAATGCACGTGCAAAGTTTCGGTATAAATGCGATGCATCGGTCCCGTCATATCACAGCTGATGAAAACACATGAAAAGTATGCCACGACTGACGCCAGGACAGAGAGAGAGGGCCATAGGGATGTCCGATATGGGAGCGACGAACGTCAGAATTGCATGAAGATTTGGTTGTACGCCACTGGTAAATAGCAAGACTCCTCCAACGATTCAGACAGACAGGTCGAACACAGGACAGGCCGAGGAGTGGATGTCCACGTGTAACCGGCGGACGTGAAGATCACCATATACGTCTGATACACCTCCGAAATCGATATGTTACGGCAACGTCAACAGCCGAAACAGCGTTGGGACGTCGCTTCAGTCGAAGGACTGTCCTCAGGCGTTTTAGAGCAGGTGGAATACGTTGCTATCAACAACATACGTAACACAACAACATCGACGTGAAAGACTGCAATGGGCAAGACGAGTATACCGCTGGCAAGTGTGTGACTGGCGTAGGGTCCTCTTCACCGATGCAAGTCGGTTTTGTCTGCACAAATATGAC
The DNA here is from genome assembly GCF_003918875.1 of Haliotis rubra. Taxonomy (NCBI): domain Eukaryota; kingdom Metazoa; phylum Mollusca; class Gastropoda; order Lepetellida; family Haliotidae; genus Haliotis; species Haliotis rubra. The sequence goes on from NW_025767424.1 coordinate 2,681,137, forward strand.
AGCCGACAGAGAGTTTACAGGCGATGGCGTGAACGTTTTGCAGCAGCAAGCATTGAAGAAGTCAATGCCTATTGTGGAGGTGGTGTGATGGTATGGAGTTGCGGCGACCAAACGAAACCCTTATTCAGGGGAATCTCAATGCTAACGAGTACCATAATCAAGTCTTGCAGCCTGTTGTCTTACCTTTCTTGAACAATCAACCAGCAACTCCCCATACAGCAATAGCGACGAGAAACTTTCGAAATCAGAATAACGTTAATGTTCTACCCTGGCCTTCTCGATCACCAGATATGAATCCGATCGAGCATGTGTGGGATCATTTGGGAAGACAAATTTGTGGTCGTCATCACCCTCCACAGACAAGACAAGAGTTTGAAGTGGCACTGAGGGACGAATGGCAGCGACTGCCAAATGACGTGACGTCATCGATGCGAAGACGTGCACGAGCGTGCATCGAGGCTTCTGGCGGACACACACGCTACTGACGTTGTGATCGTTCTGGAACAAAATTTTCTGTCTTTTGTGTGCGCAATTCGTCAAAGGAATATCATTGTAACTTTGGTATTTACCCCCTGACTGTTTGAATGTCAATGTCACCTTTCAGTTCTTTCAACCAGGTAATGATTTGTACACACAGCAAAGTGCAAATGAATTTGCTACAAATTACATCTATTACATAATCCAAATTTTGTGTTGTTTCTGTTTTACTGATCTTCAAAATGACCTATACTTTCTTTTGCCCATGAGTTTATGAGGCTCATCTGTACATAGTATGTACACATTTGTTCATATTTCAAGTAGGTCGATAAATCACTGTAGACCATTAATTTTGTATCTGTTCATCACACAGTTGTTAGCGTTTGTTGTTTTTGTTTGTTTTGGTAGTTTTCTTTTGTTTTTGTTTTATTTTTGGTTTTTTTGATTTCTTTAATTTGCAATTCGGCGTATGCCCTGTGATGGACGTTAAAGTGCAATTGGCATGTTGCGTCAGGCCCCACCTAGCGTGAAGTGGCCAATACCTTCAATGTTTCGAAGTCAGTCATTAGCAGACTTCGGAACAGCTATCAGCAAATCTAAAATGTTGACGGCTGACCCTGATCAGGTAGCCCATGAGTAAAAGATCGTTTCATTCGCAACCAGACTTTAAGTAACGGCAAATAAAATTGCAGCAAATCTGTATCAGACTACTGGTGTTCGAGTTACGGATCAGACGATTAGGACATTCGTCACCACTCGCCCCTTTCCGTAACCTCGAAGACGACACGTCCCCGTCTCGATGCTTGTTATATGCAAAAATACGACAAACCAATCTAAACGCGCGTAATGATTGCGGTGCTTTGATAAAAAATAATCCCCAGTGCTTAAATCTATTATTGCATTATGTGTTTGGTTAAAAATATCATGAAAAACATACGTCGTCATATTGAAAGTACAAAGAACGTAGCTATCAGAACTGTGTTGCCTCGTGGAGATTTTCATAAGGATAATGCCATGGACGGTGACAGATTCAAATACACGCACGTACGACGAAGAAATGACGTTGACGTTGGCGTTAACACCGCACTCAGCTAAATAATTGTTTCTTTACCAGTTACATGAAGTGGATTATATGGAGTCCGAACGCGAATGAATTCTGTTCTAACGACGAATTCTAGCTCGGTTTGAGTATGGAATACAGCAATGTCTATATTTCCTTTGTGTTCATTCGGTTTGATTCAGTCGATCATTCAGTGTACTTTAGACTCTTTGGAGTTTATTCGGTCTCTATTGATCTTAGAGTATTCTGTTCTGTCCACTGGATATTTCTTTTACGATTATATAACTTTGATGATTGAATATATTCATAACATGAAACAATATAACAGAACAGGCATTTGTTTACCTTGGCTCTAACAGGATTGACACGAACAACCACTGCTCTGTAATCTGGCCAGCGGTCCACTTTGAAGTCATAGTCAGGATAGTACAGGAGAATAAGTGTAAGCGTTATTTGATTAACATAACATGCATCCATCTTAAAGGTGGAGCGACAATTGGGGTTGATGACATGACGATTTCAATATACATAACATGGATAAAAAGATAATGGTAAAGTTCTGATCTGTTGGCTTATTTTTCAAGCAAATGCCTAATATATGAACAAACAATCATCAATAAGGACTGGATAGTGCCTCATTTGTTATCGGTTCAGTATTATGAAAAATGATATTGTTCGATAAATCGTTACCTCAAAGTCTAAAAGAGGATTAACATTAAGGCAAAAAAAAACAGTTTCGGTACATATACGTTTTAACTTTGTTATCGGTTCAGTATTGTGAAATTATATTGTTCGATAAATCGTTACGTTTTTACTTTGTTATCGGTTCAGTATTGTGAAATTATATTGTTCGATAAATCGTTACCTCAAAGTTTAAAAGAGGATTAACATTAAGGCAGAACACTATTACAAAACAGGGCGGACAGAAATGTCAATATTTCAATTAATCTGTAAGCATACAGTTTCCATTGCCGGAGAGAGTAAAACTATGATTATAATCCTGAAAAATATACAGGCAAGTAGAGTACTCAGTGATCTTTGGTCGACGACCAAACCTGTAGGGATATTGACACATACACCGAAGAAATGTGTGGGTATAACTGACTTATACTTCACTTTTATGGGGACTGAACATTCGCTATTAATAGCGAAAGATACAATATCAGTACATTATGACAATAAACAAGATCAACAGATTTTCTGAATTTAATAAAGACTGGCAATTGTTGCCATTGGTATCTATGTACAGGTTTCAATATCAATATACAAAACTTTCAGGTAGGTCTGTGCTCCTCCTGTGCTTCGTCATTGCAAGCCTTTCAAATCAATCCAACTCTAAATGTTCATTATCCTATTTTCTGTTAGGTTACCACGGTTACGACTTTTTAATGAGAAAGTTGACAAGCAGCTCGTCATGGAAAATACAGTCTTTGCATACAAAAGAACGTCGTCGGAGCTGTGAGAGAAAATATCTGACATACCACAGCCACCTATGCCACAATCGGAGGTGAAGGATGTCAAATCTGTGGAATCTGCAGAGCCGAAACTGCTGACGAGAATGTTCAGGACGAGTCCATTCCCGGAAACAGTTGCGCATCAGTGCTCTTCTGCCAAGAAACGCGTCATCATTAAGCATTCGATGTTCTGTTGTTATTGTCTCGTTGCCGTGATATCCAACGTTAATAGGACAAAAACAATCTTGAAGAGAACGGGAAAAAGCAGTACGAAGTACAATCTACCCGGTGCACCAAAGAGAGAACTTTTGTCAATCCCGGTATAAATGTAGAACATCGGTGCAAAACAATATTTAGTCTTGACTATCCTCAGAAACATATTCCTTTTGATGTAAAAGGAAAGATAGCTGTGGAAATTATATGAAATGAATCAGTGAAACCAGGTGTTCGTGAAAAGGGTGAGCATGTCCAGCCTCATCACTTGCACCCGCCACAAAATTAGACTAAAATGGAAATATTTTCTGTCTCCCGTGCAGTAGTACCCTTGCAACACTGATCTTTAAATGTCAGCCAATCCCATCCTGTAACTTTCTGTGTGCATTCATGTGTGGTGTCCCTATTTTGGACACTGGGTGCGACAGATTTAGAGGAGATTCCCTGATGATAATAATCTCAGAGGTGTGGCTAGAATGCATTTTACTATGTACATGCATGCTAATTTCTGATGTTTAAAAGCTTTAGAGTTAGTTATCGGAAGATATCATCCAAAGCGAATCATTGATTGATGACAGCTGGTCCTGTGTAGTATGTGACATCCAGCTTTCGTGGTATACTTGTATTTGAAGGACAAAAAGTACATTGAACATACATCTACGACATTACTACTACGTGAATCTTTCCGTTCTGTCAAAACATTCAGTACTGTATACCACTATCCACATAACAAAAAGCTTAAGAAAAAACTTCATTCTTTGATTCATGGGGCTTTTGTAAATAAACATGGTGAACAAAGATATACCTACATATCTATCTTCAAAGGTTCAGGACAATTTGTCAAAAATGAAAGCAAATGCCATTTGAAGTTTGCCGAGAAAACAATATGTAAAGTGCTGGACTTTCTCACAGATAACGTCTTTGTGAAATTTGGGGGTAAAACATTTCGCCAAGAAGTCTGCATCCCCACTGGCACCAATTGTGCTCCCCTCGATGCGGATCTGTTTCTTTATGCATATGAATCAGAACTTAGAGGAGAAATCTACACCAATAAACAAGAACAACATGTTATTAGAATGGATATTGACACTTTAAATGACAAAACAACAGATATAGAGACACAATTAGACAATCTAGACACACGTCTATAGGACCAGGAACAGTGTAGCAGGAGGAATAACATTGCTATATAATGTCCAGGAAACTGGTGATAATGAGACCTACACAGAAAGTAAGAACAAAGTGATCGATATTCTCAATAAAGCTAGAGTGACTAAAGATCTCCCACCCCTTATACCTAGAGACATTGAGAGAGCCCATAGGATCGGCAAAAAGAACGATAAGACAAGACCAATCATCGTCCGTATGAACCATTGGGAGAATAAGTTGCATTCTGCAAATTTGAGGAGTGTGTTTAAAGAGCAGGGAGTTGGTATAGCCAATAATCTCACCATCCATCAGCGAAAGGAACTCAACCGCTTGAGAGACGCACACCCCCAATACCCGCTTCTACTACAAGGGGAGCAAGATAATGCAGAACCCTAAAGAAGACCAGACTAGACCAGGGGACAATCGGAGTCAACCGAGGTCTGACACTCGCGGAGACTGAGACCGAGACCGCGGGGACACGAGACGGGCTTTGAGATCGTCATCGCGACCCACTGATAGAGACCACACCCGCTAGGGAAGTGGCCAAGGCCGGATCATGTGAGACTGACGACTGACGACTGCGGAAATGTTTGAGAAACGGTTAATTTAATTTTTTGGAACATTTCCGGTATCGTGCAAAAACAATGTGCTATGTGAGAACGTTCATGAATTGCTAGACAAATCTGTTGACTGTGCTTTCACTAGTATAGACGAAAGTATAGCATATATGACAGATGCGATCTGTTCAGCGGCTTCGTGTATGAGAAAATAAGTTGGTCAATCCAAAACATACTTGAAAAGTTTGTTTGACTCAGATTGCGAAAAACTAAAAAACTGAAAGATGCACACTTCTTAATACGTTCCGGAAATATAAAGACAATCATTCATTTGACATCGTAAGAAACCAATAATGAAATCCTCAAGAAAAACGTCTTGACTATTTTAGAGAAAAACGAATAACTATAGAAAATAGCATATCTAACTCCAAACATTTCTGGTCTGAACTTAAACGTTTGAATAACATTCAAGAAAGGCAAAACAATATCCGGATAGATGATTGGTTGTCACACTTTAGGTGTTGTGGTGTTGATACAGTAGCTCATAGCAATAATCATAATTATCATGACAATACAGATCAGACCAACCTGAACCAGCAAAATTCAGAACTTACTGCAAGTATGCTTGATTCACCAATCACCAGAGAAGAGATTTTTGAAAGTATTGACGATCCTAAATCAAACAAATCACCAGGATTTGATGGCATTATATCAGAATTCTTCAAACATCCGTCAGACCGTATCGCACCATACCTAGAACTACTATTTAATATCATATTGGAAAATGGTACTTTCCGACACTGTTGGACGATTGGTATAGAGGAGTAACATTGCTTAGTATATTTAGTAAGATTTTCACTTTGATAGTTAATAAGAGACCTGTAAGCTGGGGAGATACAATGAATAAGATAAACGAATCGCAAGCTGGTTTTAGACATGGATATACCATTGTTGACAACATGTTTATTTTACAAAGTGTAATACAAAGATATTTGAATTCAAAAGGAGGAACGTTGTATGCCTTATTTGTAGATTTTGTGAAAGCCTTCGACTTTGGTCTGTATTTCAATGCCATGGTCTTAGTAACAAATGAGTAAACTTTTGGCTAATATGTATGAGAACGTGAAGGCACGTGTTAAAAATAATCAAGAATCTTCGGAAACGTTCGAATTACAACTTTGTGTACGGCAAGGATGTATACTTAGTCCGTTCCTGTTCTGATTCTTCATCAATGAGCTTGCTGTTCAAATTGAAACTAACTGTTCAAGTGGCATACAACTTCATCCAGAAATAGTCAAACTTTTCCTTCTGTTGTTTGCAGACGACGTTGTGTTGTTTTCAAGCACCGTTAGTGGCCTCCAAAATCAAATAAATGAACATTACTGCGATAAATGGAAATTAACAGTAAATAGAGAGAAAACACAAAAATTAAAAAGGGAGGTAAACTTTCAAAAAACAAAAAGTGGTTGTTTAAGGGTTTAAGACTGTGTTACCTATTATAAATATTTGGGATTGTATTTTACCAATGGGTTGTCTTGGGCCATGCATGTCAAATATGCTTCGCTCCACCCCAAAAAGCACTTATCGGTATTATGAAGACAATAAGTACACTTGGAGATATTATTTACAAAACCTTTTTTAAGATCTTTGATGCAAAAATAAACCCAATTTTGACGTATGAAGCAGAAATCTAGGGATCAGTAGACTTTCATCAAATAGAAAGAATACACTTGTATGCATGTAAGAAATATCTTGGTGTTAAATTGAATACAGTTAACGCAATGGTTTACAGTGAATGTGGCAGATATCCAATGCACTTGTTCACAAGCATAAAAGTTGTCAAATATTGGTTAAAACTGTTAAATATGCCTTCATATCGGTTACCGAAAAAATGTTATAATATGATGTTATTGTATGATGAAAATAGACAAAGAAATTGGGCATCTCATGTTAAGAACTTCTTATTCTCTATTTCGTTCGGAAACGTTTGGAATGCACAATATGTACAATCTCGTACGTCATTTTATGCAGTCGTTAACCATAAGACTTAAAGATAGATATCTTCAAACATGGTGTGAGAAAATATATTTGTCAAGTAAATGTTTCTATTATTAAAAATTTAAAAAAAGATCTATTCAATGAAGTATACTTATCATGTGCTAATATAAAGAGATTTAGGCGTTCACAAGCAAGATTCAAATGTTCATCTCACGATTTGTTCATTGAAAGCGGCAGATATAAAAATGTTAAAAAAGACTGACTGACTGACTGAGTTTAGTTTTACGCCGCTTTTAGCAATATTCCAGCAATATCACGGCGGGGGACACCAGAAATGGGCTTAACACATTGTGCCCATGTGGGGAATCGAACCTGGGTCTTCGGCGTGACGAGCCAACGCTTTAACCACTAGGCTACCCCACCGCCCCTGTTAAAAAAGAAGACAGAATATGTACACTGTGTAATTTAAATGAAATTGAAGGTGAATACCGCTTTCTTCTCATCTGTCCATCGTATAATTCAATACGCAGTAAATATATTAAAAGGTATTACTATGTCCATCCAAATATCATACATTTCTCTACTCTTATAAGCAGTAAAAATCAAAATATGTTACAAAATCTTGCCATGTTCATTCACAATGCAATGTTGTATAGGACAAAAGTATTATCAGTGTAATGTAAATATATTTATTTATGTAAATCCCCATCATATATGTACTAAAGGCCTGTGGCCTCTTCAGTACAAAATAAAGGATCGAAACAGTCGAGCATTTTCCCAACAGCTCCACAACGTTTGAGGTACAATCGAGTGTACTCTTTTTATCAGGATTTCAAAGAGAGTCATGCCACTCTTGCTCAGAAGTTGTTTGATAAAGGTTACAACATTCAAGGCCTCAGTAAAGCCATTCCCTTTTTTAACTATACCATACGTGCCCGCATTATTTCAGGTGAACTAATGACTAGACTGAGCATATGTTTATGACGGGTGACACCGGTGGACAGTATACGCTCACCTTTTCGCGAACACCTGGTATAATCACTGTTTCATAATGATTCATGAACACATATCGCATGGTGGCAATCACTGGATTGTCCGGTTCAGTCCCGATTTGTTAACAAACTACAATATACAGCTGTAATACTGTTCAAACAAATATCTGTTCATGATATAGCCACAATTGTACAACAGACTCTGCTTTTGGCAGAGATTACTTATGAATGTGGACAGGGTTTTGTCGCTTCTATATGCTTACACGATTTGCCTTCCGGGTATATTGTAGAGTTGATAATAGTCGGGGAAGGTGTTGGATTCTCAGAAATATTGCCATTGCGTGTAGTCATGTCCAGGTGATATATTCAGAATTTCCCGAAAATATTGCACCACAACCATTTCCTTAATCTTCTTGGAGATATGTAATTGCATGTCAGTCGTTCACATTAAATAGCGGACAAATTAAAACAGCGATCATCAATATAAATTATATTTCCATCATGATATATATTCATGATTCAATTTGCACAATGCCAGTAAATGGGCACGGATTAAAAAATAATCCAAATGAGAGACATCATTTATTTTGACAAAACAGTGTCTTGATACAATGCAACATATCCAAACATTTGGGTAGTTAGAAGTTCAAATAAATACTGAAGTTAAAGGTTATTCTAACAGTATATTGTTACATTGTGACATATCAAAATATTTAGGTAGATAAAAGATCTAACATTAAAACTGAAATGAAAACAAATTCCACCAACCCCCTCTGACTACTCATTAAATCATCTAGTTCCTCCTCTGTTGTTGGTTGTATCTACCCAAGTACGTCCAGTGGCAAAGATAATGAAGTGAGTGAGTTGGGTTTTACGCTGCTGTTAGCACTATTCCAGCAATATCACGGCTGGGGACACCACAAATGGTCTTCACGCACTGTGCCCATGTGGGAAATCGAACCCGGGTCTCCGGCGTGACGAGTCAACGCTTTAACCACTAGGCCCTCCCACCGCCCCTAAAGCTGATGAAACTCCTACAACAGGTTCTTGTCCAAATTGAGCAGCAGAGGTAGATGATTTCATTCATCCTTGGTAAGCAGCGTCGTTTTGAAACTGGATAAACGTGCTTGCTGAACGTAAAGACGAAAATGATTCGTATACTTACAGGAATGTATTTATCTTCTCAGTAGGACAGAACATTACAGTATTATTCCTAACTATTGTATTATTTATTCTAGCTGTAGCAATTGACACTCATCACATGTAATCAAAATCATCTTTTCTACTCAGATCCATGTGTTCCTATCCACCAACAAGAATCCTGATCTTGGACAAAGCCGACGTTTTTACATAACGCGATTGATGCGATATTGTCTTCCAGAACATTGGCATGTACCTCTTCCATTTGCTGCAGACACAAAGCAGCAAGATGGGAAGTGATCAGCTCACCATATCCTTTCCTTCGATGTTCCTTCAGGACATGTAGGCAACCTAAATACCCATAATGGTAAACCAAGGCGTATCCTACCAGGGAACTTTCCCTGTTGTACAGACAACACGACGGTTGTTTGCTGATGAGTTCTTTGATGTATGGCTCAGAGTGTATACCGTCATTGTGAGGCCACATTGAATTGACTAGAGGGGCTTGTTCAGGAACAAGACTTCTAATCTTGAATCCATATGGAACAGACCTGATATAAGAATAGTTTACAATAGTATACAGATTCGCTTACTTATCGAAGCCATTTACATCAGACTCCAAAAGCCCACCATCAACTGTGATTTAAAATCCACTCTAAATCATCCATACTGAGGATCACTGAAAATGTCGTCTGCTAGCAAGTAAACAAAGGGAGATAACTCTTCGCAAACTAATGAAAAAGGATTAACGGAGTTGTCTCTCTTGAATGAAACCAAGCACTTGATAGCTGGTCAAGGTTGTTTATACTAGAAATCCAATTAAACATATTCCTAAAATGCTCAATAATTTCTGGTCATACTTTACCTATTGAACTGGGATTTATGAGTGATAATGATGCATCATCTAAAAATGCATCATGTCTCACCATGGCTTCAGCGTCTTTTCTGTGACTTTCATGTCAAAGTGCAAGTCCATATAATGTTGTCTGTTGTGCTTCTGCATGGCGTTAACAACGGCTGGCATTTCGTATGTATACACACCTGGGGAATATATACATATAAGGAAACTCAACATTTTAAGACAATTAAAACGTGTAGCCTTGTAGTCAGTACTTTAACGACGCCATGGAAAGAAACATGTCTCTTCATGATAACAAAAACATTGGTAGTGAGTGGGTAATGTTTAACGCCCATACCATAATGTCCTCTTTAATATCTTACCCTTTAAGCAAACATCAGATTCCATCCTTCCAGTCCACAAGAAGACGCTATACACATGAACATTAATCAAGCATCCAAGGGCAATTAGTATTACTTTCTGCCCAAACAGGCGATATTAATCAAACATATGGTAAGTGGGTAGTGTTTTACCCCGTACCTGGATGTCCACTATTATATCTTATCCTTTCAACATATATCAGGTTCCATCCTTCCAGTCGAACATTAATTAAGCACTATCTGAATCCAAGGGCAATACTGAATATTTTTTTCCAGACAGGCGATCATGCTCACTTATACTGATAAGAATTAGCACAACCTTCCTCTTGCCAGTCGTGCGATATTTAAAGGTCACATGCAACGTAAAACACAACTTTGCAGATTCTGATACTTTTAGCTATGGACTTACCGAAACAAATCATCAAAAATGCAAATTCAACTTATAAAAGTTGAAAAATAACGCGATGAAAAAACCCGCGCGAAATCGGAGTTCAAACGATTCACTCATTTTCCCCCGACTTTTCGGGGGAAAACTGGTTTCAACAGCTGGGCTGCGCTCATAGCACATGCGCAGTGAAATAGGTTCGCGCAACTTGGAAGCGGGCTGTCCGGTGAATACTCGGTGAAGGCTTTGGTGTGAGCTATTTTCCTAATGTTTTGTTGATATCTCACAGGCTCGAGCTTTTTATATGTTATGACAGTAAATAAACTGTTTATATAATTTCATTTGTCTATTTCACCACACGTTCTTCTTACCGAGTCACTTTCTCAGTTCGATACTTAAAAGCAATGTCCGAGTTCGGTCTCTGTCACATTATGTAATTACACAGACAGGCAGGTGTGATACTTGAACACATGACATGTTATGATGTCTGTTGATTGCAAAATGTTATACACAAAAAAAGAGCATGTATTTACAAAACCCAACATCTCTATATATACACACACAATGAGCCGTGAGGGCATCTGCGAATGAACCAGCCGATACACTTGAGTGCACACCCACCCGCTCTGACTGGGTTCGGTATCCCGGCTGCTTCGTTTCTTGGGAAGTAAACCCAAGTACACAATATTGCACTTTTGATTTGCGATTGTACGCTTATATTTTGTTTATATGTTTTTTCATAACCAGCAATGTATATTATATGTCATGAATAATTATGTTTGATTTTTTGGTTGCATGTGACCTTTAAGGATGACAATGCCAGAGCTCACTGTTCTCTCAGTTCTGGTTTTAATCAGAGTAAAATATGGTACAGTTGCAATTTTGATTGGCGGAATTTGGCTTTCAAGGCATATAAAACAACATGTTGTGTTTTGTACTTACTTTTAAAAAGTAGGTGGTACTTGATAAATGTTCATGTGTATAGATGCATAACGATTATCCATGACGTGTGCTATTACTGGCCTTCTTACACCATGTAATGGCAAGACAGGTTACGACAAGAATATTATTAAAGGGTGCACCGATCTCAACGCGCTCACATGCATTCTATCTGACCTCACCTGCAAACCCAACTTTTGATGCCCAATCTATCACATGAGTCGTTTGAAGTATAGTCTCCAGAGCACCAGAGTCTGTGGCATAAACACTGCTGGCCATATCCAGATGTTTTGGGTACTGAAACCATCAGATATATTTTACAAGTACTATTTGAACGTCATGTTACTAAAACTGAACATCATTTACAAGATAAGCATCTATTGAGGCATTCGTGACATACTTTATACTGCCACTCAGTGTTCAATTTTGTGGAGGCAATATGAAAAGGATAGTATTTTACGCCACTCTCAGCTAAATAATCGTTTCTTTACCAGTTACACAAGGTGACATAAATAGAGTCAGAACGTGGATACATTCTGTTCCAACGACGAATTCCAACTCGGATTCAAGAGGACATGGATTTTGAAGTCAGCATTGTCTTCATTTCCTTTACGTTCCTTCGATTTCATTCCGTCGACCATACTGTGTTTTTCATACTCTTTGGAGTTTATTCGGTCTTGTGTGTAGTGTATTCTATTGATCGTAAAATGTTCTGTGTTCCCTGGATATTTCTTTTAAAATTATATAACTTTGATACTTGAATATATTCATTACAAGGAACGATATAACAGAACAGTGGCACTGGTTTACCTTGGCTGTAACTGGATTGACACGAGCAACCAGTGCTCTGTAATCTGGCCAGCGGTCCACTATGAAGTCATAGTCAGTTATCACCGATCGCAGTTTTGAAATTATTTCACCTCGAATCTGTTGTACAGGAGAATAAGTGTAAGCGTTATTTGATTAACATAACATGCATCTACCTTTAAGGTGGAGCGACAATTGTGGTTGATGACATGACGATTTCAATATACATAACACGGATAAACAGACAATGGTAAAGTTCTGATCTGCTGGCTTATTTTTCAAGCAAATGCCTAATATATGAACAAACAATCATCAATTATAACGACTGGATAGTGCCTCATTTGTTATCGGTTCAGTATTATGAAAAATGATATTGTTCGATAAATCGTTACCTCAAAGTTTAAAAGAAGATTAACATTAAGGCAGAACACAGTTTCGGTACATATAAGTTTTTATTTCTAAATGCTGCTGATACTGTAACACAATATATTCAAAACAGTATAAAACAGGGCGGACAAGAAAGTCAACAATGAATTAATCTGTAAACATACAGTTGTCGTGGCAATGCTGATTAGCAGATCATTTGTACATTTTGTAGATCCACCGTCAATATTTTGCCGTAGAGAGTAAAGCTATGATTACAATCCTGAACAAAAACAGGCCTAACAGAGAAGTGAGTGATCTTTGGTCGACGACCACACCTGTAGGGATATTGACGAATACACCGACGAAGTGTGTGGTTGCACCGACTTATACCTCACTTTTATGGAGATTGAACGTTCGGTATTAATGCCAGAAAGTAGGAGTGCTTGTCTGCATCCATTAGTGGGTGGCACGCTGGTCAATCGGGAAAGATACAACATCAGTACTTTATAACAATAAACATGATCAACATATTTTCTGAATTTAATCAAGACCGGCAATTGTTGTCATGGGTATCTATGTACAGGTTTCAATATCAGATATACAAAACTTTCAGGTAGGTCTGTGCTCCTCCTGTGCTTCGTCATTGCAAGCCTTTCAAACCATCCAACTCTAAATGTTCATTATCCCATTTTTATTATTTTCTTTTAGGTTACCACGGCAACTCGACCTTTTAATGAGAAAGTTGACAAGCAGCTCGTCATGGAGAAGTGACGCCGTCTTTGCATACAAAAGAACGAAAAGGCTGCAAGAGGTGTATACTCCCTAGGGAGTTGAGATTGAAGGATGCCAAATCTGTGGAATCTGCAGAGCCGAAACTGCTGACGAAAATGTTCAGGACGAGTCCAATCCCAGAAACAGTTGCGCATCAGTGTTCTTCTGCCAAGACACGCGTCATCATTAAGCATCGATGTTCTGTTGTTATTGTCTCGTTGCCGTCATATCCAACGTTAATAGGACAAAAACAATCTTGAAGAGAACAGGAAAAAGCAGTACGAAGTACAATCCACCCGGTACACCAAAGAGAGAGCTTTTGATAATCCCGGTATAAATGTAGAACGTCAGTACAAAAACAATATTTAGTCTTGACTATCCTCGGAAACGGAAACGTTTGATGTTAAGGGAACAACAGATGTGGAAATTATATGAATGGATCACTGAAACCAGATGATCGCGAAAAGGGTGAGCATGTCCAGCCCTACCCGCCACAATACTGGTGTAAAATGGAAAGATTTTCTGCCTTACGCCGCACAGTAGTAACCCTGCAACACTGCAAGATCTGTAAATGTCAGCCAATCCCATCCTGTAACTTTCTATTTGCATTCATGTGGTGTGGTGTCCCTATTTTCGAAAATGGATGCGACAGTTTTGGGGGCGCGGTGGGCGAGCTGGCAAAGGCGCCAGGCTAGTGATCCAGCGAGGTTGAGGTGCCGGGATCGAGCCCACCTGTGACCGGGTGTAAAAACCTTGGAGTCAACTTTGTGTGCAGACTCTTTCAGTGTTGTCACAACCCCTAGTGTACAGTACACAACCCTGTGCACTTAAAAGAACCCACGAATCCGTTGGTATATGACCAGATGGTGGCCACATGAATACGTCTGACTGACTGAGTTTGGTTTTACGCCGCTTTTAGCAATATTCCAGCAATATCACGGCGGGGGACACCAGAAATGGGCTTCACACATTGTGCCCATGTGGGGAATCGAACCCGGGTCTTCGGCGTGACGAGCGGACGCTTTAACCACTAGGCTACCCCACCGCCCTCATGAATACGTGCAAATACCTAGTTGCGGGTACAGCAACGTGCAGTGAACTTGGACAAAGTACTGTGACTATGTGTCCCAGTCCCCCAGCTGTGAATGGGTACCTCGTAAGGATGGGAAAGCCACACTTACTCGGTGCGCCTAGTGGCTGCAAGAGGTGTATACTCCCTAGGGAGTTGAGATTGATAATACCATGTGCCGTTGAGATTGACATCCAATGATCGAAGGAAAAAATACCAGCGCCTTGAGCATGCACTAGTTGCCTGGATATGTGCGCTGTATAAATATCCTATAATTAAAAAAAATAACAATAATTTCCTTTTGTGAAAGAGATTTCGAAATGATTATAATCTCAGAGGTGTGGCTAGAATGTATCTTACTATATACATGCATGCTAATGTCTGATGTACTAGAAGTCACAGGGTCAGTTATCGGAAGATATCATCCCAAGCGATCCATGCTTGATGACAGCTGGTCCTGTGTAGTATGTGACATACCTTCCTGGTATACTTGTATTTGAAGGACAAATCATCGTAGTAAAACGACATTACTACTTGTGATTTACATACACGATTTGCCTTCCGGGTGTTTTGTAGAGTTGATAATAGCCGTGGAAGCTGCTGGTTTCTCAGGAAGATCGCCATTGCCTGCAATGATTGCCAAGTGATGTATTCAGCATTTCCTGAAAATACAGCCATTTCCGTTATCTTAATGGAGATATGAAATGGCAAGTCAATCGTTCAATTAAATATAAGCGAGACCATATGGGACAAATTAAAGCATCGATTCTATCTGCCATCATCAATATCAATTATATTATGATTAAGATATATATTCATTATTCAATCCCAGGTTATGGGCACTGATTAAAAGAATCCAAATGAGGGACATTATGATTAATGTTTATTCTAACAAAACAGTGCCTTGATACAATGTAACATATCCAAAACATTTAGGTAGTTAAAAGTTCAAATAAATATTATTTTTAAAACTGAAATTAATGGTTATTCTAACAAAATAATATCGTGATACATTGTGACATATCAAAATATTTAGGTAAATAAAAGATGGAACATTAAAACTGAAGCTAAACAACCTCCAACTCCCTCACAACAAACCTTACACAGCAGAGGAGAATCGGGACTGTTGCTGTCACTACCACAGCTGCTACCATCTGCAAGACTTTGTAGTGTTGCGTTATTCATAGAACAAGCAGTGCTCTGACAACATATTAAATCATCTAGTTCCTCCTCTGTTATTGGTTGTATTTTCTTAAGTGGATCCAGTGGCAGAGTTGATGAAGTGAGTGAGTTTTTTATGCCGCTTTTAGCAATATTCCAGCAATATCACGGCGGGGGACACCAGAAATAGGCTTCACACATTGTACCCATGTGAGTGAGTGAGTTAATAATAAACGTCACATCGGCAATATTTCAGCCATATCGTGACGAGAACATTTGATATTGAAATAAAATATATGTATGTTATAAAACACCTGCCGACGAAGGACAGTAAAGCAACTAGAGTATCACAGATATACATGTAAAACTAGTAATTGGATCTAAAACATTTTAACCATAGGGGACAACACAATATAAAAATGGGCTATAGATCGCCACCATGTGGGGAATCAAACCCGGGGTCTTCGGCCTAACGAGCGTTCGCTTTAACCACTAGGCTACCTCATCGCCTTTAAAGCCGATGAAACGCCTACAACATATTCTTGTCCAAATGGAGGAACATGGAGAGATGATTTCATTATTCTGTGAAAAGCAGCGTCTTTTTGAAATTGGCTAAACTTGAATCCAATAGTCCATTTTGTACTATCATTTTCTCGCATCCAACACCTCAACATGTTTTCAACATCGCCATTTGCCCGTTCTACACTTCCTTGGCTTTGCGGATGTCGAGCCTTTCCGTGTACAATCATTATCTGTTATTCACCTGATGAAGAGGCAAGAAGTCGTCCAGACACGTCGAGTTGTAAATAATACAGTACTGGTAAATCCATACCATACGTTGTTATATGCACAATAGTTAAACCCAGACGGATTTAGAAACGCACCACCCTAAAATGCACTAAAAATGTGAAAACACAGGTTGGAATGAATGAACGATCCACTATGATAGGGAGCTCAGCATGTAAAACACACATCCATGGATGGACTGTGGCGTTAAAATGCAGCCACATCTGTGACGCTATATCATGAAAATCATGAAATGCATGTGATTTTCAAAATTCTGACGCAAATATCCACAAATGCACATGGGTATAAAAGACCACAATTTCCAAACTGTTTATCATCAGTTTAAGTGAGAATTCAACCGTGATGGACCCTGTTGACCATGCCGCGTTTGGCATGGGAAGAGCGAGAAAGTTCAGTGGGTTACTTGAATGCTGGATGGTCGACTCGGGAAGTGGCTCAAACATTCAACTGCCATCAGTACACAATCGTCAGACTCCGCCAACGCTTTCAGCAGACTGGAAGTACCCGTGACCGTCAACGTCCTGGACAACCACGTGTCACCACGCCCAGACAAGATCGACACATTGTGTTGTCCCACTTAAGGAACAGAACCCAGACTGCTACACGTACAGCTTTGACAATCCAGGTTCGACGTGGAATCATCAGCGACCAAACCGTACGGCGTCGTTTACGTCAGTATGGCGTCAACCCTCGGCATCCCTACAATGGCCCCATATTGACACCCAGACACCGACGCCGTCGATTAGACTGGGCTAGGACACATCGAAGATGGACGCAGCGACATTAGGAAGGTGTGCTCTTCACTGATGAATCACGTTTTCATCTGAGTAATGCAGATGAAAGAGTTCGTGAATGGCGACGTCGTGGAGAACGCTATGCGGATTGCTCTGTGCGACAGGTAGATCGTTGGGGTGGGGATAGTGTGATGGTTTGGGGCGACATCAGTGTCCATTCAAGAATGCCATCACACGTGTTTGGAGGACATTTTAATGCCATCACCTACACAAACGACGTCTTACAAAAGCACGTCATTCCGCATCTGAACGCCAATCCACGCCATTCATTAGCAAGATAATGCTCGAGCACACACAGCAAGGCACATCATGGACTTTTTTGACACAAAACAACGTGGATGTGTTTCCATGACCAGCTCTGTCACCCGATTTGGCCCCGATTGAGCACATCTGGGATGAAATGGGCCGACGTCTAATGATGGAACCACCTGCAGTCAATGCCTGTCAATTGGAGGTCAGCCTGCAGCGTGTATGGCAACAGATACCCCAGCGAATAATCCGGAAGGTGATCTTCTCTCTCAGACGGCGCTGTGTTGCAGTAATCAACGCCAATGGTGGACACACCAGCTACTGACAGTTTTCACAGTGACTTTGGGTTTTGACCCCTGGTGCCTCTATACGAGTCATGCCCTGTCAATGCATCTTTCTTCGTCAACATGTTTTCGTCCTTTGTTGAGGAATCTCCACATTTCTGACGATGCTAAGATATCATGGGTACATTTCAGTCTGACGGTGTTATTTCGTATGATATGGGTGGTGCGTTTCTAATGTTGTTCAGTATATTTCATTGATCACCTCAGCAACAAATTCACGATCATTGTCACCCTCTATGATCCGAGGCGACCCAAATGTTGTAAAAGGATCCACTCGTTTAAATGCCACATCTACAGCCCTCGTCAATTTAAGGTCTCAAAATTGAAAATTTACTCATGTGATCTTGACAATGCAATATGTACCGGTAGCCACAATCGGGTTCTGTTTGCATGTCAATTGGACACGACATATTTTATTTATTTTTTTAAATAATTGTATTGTTTTTAAAGACATTTCACTGACTATTCAGAAAACTCAACAAAGGACATATTTTTTCCATATATGTGGCCATAGAGTACATATATACACACCCGCACAATCAACCCGTGGCAGCATTTACTCTGCCCAACAGAATATTTAATGATTTGTGGCTTTAGCCCGCTGTGATCTTCCTGGGGGTACTGCCAAAAGCGGTAATAAAATTGTGTACGAGTTCCGGAATCGGACTTGCTGAGGTACACCAGTAGGATGGGCCAGGTTCGATTGAATTGCAAATAACGATATTTATATTGAGGGAGATCAATATTTCTTACGAGAAATTGTCTGTACGTTTGAAATGGTATCGTCTTTTAACTATGTCAAACTGTAACCAAATGTCTGTACTTACCATAATATGCTTGAAAAACAATGACAAGAGTGAGTGATTAACATTTAACTTCGCATCAGCTTTATTTCAGCTATAAAGACACACTAAGCCATTCATCTGACGTGATCACATTGCATAAAGCATCTATCACGGACAATAGTGTGCCTCAGGTTTGTTAACAAATACATACAACAGCGATATCAACAGTAAAATATATTCCGTTGACACATACGAGGTGTTTGCAGTAGTGAATCATGTTCAATGTACGCTTGATGTTGGTTTTGTAGATATACATGTATGTGTAAGATGGCAGTTGAATATATGACATACAGGTCTGTCAATGTCAGCACTGTAAATGTTGTATTTAATTGATCAGTAAACATAGAAATATATAAACCGAACATTAAACAGACGTCTTCGATTAAGTGACGCATAATGTACTCACATGATTTGCCTTCGGGATGTTTTGTATAGTTGTTAACAGACAAGGAAGCTGTTAGCTGTTCGGGTAGATATCCATAGCTAATATGTTTTCGTGAGCCTCTCTATGAAACAGCATTCAGCAGTCTGTCATATTCATACTTATTCACAGAACTGAATACAGAATGAGTGTGTTTTTTTAAAGTTTTTTTTTAGTTTTAAGCCGCTATTAGCAATATTCCAGCAATATCACGTGCTCAGAATACAGAATGTATGAAAATGGAACAGGCAACAAACCACCTTGAGGTGTAAACTCGTATGGCGATTGTTATGTGCAAATTGATCGTCCAAATGGTACTGGTTGTCGTCTTTCCTCCTTTTGCATTTATCATACATCAGTATTCTTATTCTTATTAATCTTTTCGAAAACATCATTGGATTTCCTTTATGAAAGAGCTTTGTAAATATGGCTCTCACGTAGAATCCTGGGGTGAATAAAGTCAGTTCATGGTGGTAATACAATAAATTATACATGCTCGTGTGTTATCGCCTGTGACGACTGAATATTGTGTTATGGCATATTGCGGTAGGTTGGAAAACGTTTTCAGTTGACCATTTTGAAACTCCACGGTTGTTACAAAATGTGGTCTTTAAGTACCAATGACTGCACTGTGTACTTAAAAATGATTTTGTAAAGACACATGCTCATTATGTTTTTTAATCATACATTATTCATCACACGTGCTCATACTTAGAAATCCTTTCGAGAACAACACTGGATTTGCTTTAAGAGTGAGTGAGTGAGTTTTGTTTTACACCGCTTTTAGCAATATTCCAGCAATATCGCGGCGGGTGACACCAGATATGGGCTTCACACATTGTACCCATGTGGGGAATCGAACCCAGGTCTTCGGCGTGACGAGCGAACGTTTAACCACTAGGCTACCCCGCCGCCCCGCTTTATGAAAGAGCTTTGTAAATGTAGCTCTCATGCAGAATCATACATGGTGTCAATGATGGTGGTGTCAATCAGTTCTATATATGGTAATAGATGCTGTTGCCTCCTCCTTTGCATTTATCATACATCCGTATTCTTATTCTTATTAATCTTTTCGAGAACATCATTGATTTCCTTTATGAAAGAGCTTTGTAAATATGGCTCTCACGCAGAATCCTACGTGGGGTGAATAAAAGTCAGTTCATGGTGGTAATACAACAAATTATACATGCTCGTGTGTTATCGCCTCGTGACGACTGAATATTGTGTTATGGCATATTGCGGTAGGTTGGAAAACGTTTTCAGTTGACCATTTTGAAACTCCACGGTTGTTACAAAATGTGGTCTTTAAGTACATGACTGCACTGTGTACTTAAAAATGATTTCGTAAAGACACATGCTCATTATGTTTTTTAATCATACATTATTCATCACACGTGCTCATACTTAGAAATCCTTTCGAGAACAACACTGGATTTGCTTTAAGAGTGAGTGAGTGAGTTTTGTTTTACACCGCTTTTAGCAATATTCCAGCAATATCGCGGCGGGTGACACCAGATATGGGCTTCACACATTGTACCCATGTGGGGAATCGAACCCAGGTCTTCGGCGTGACGAGCGAACGTTTAACCACTAGGCTACCCCGCCGCCCCGCTTTATGAAAGAGCTTTGTAAATGTAGCTCTCATGCAGAATCATACATGGTGTCAATGATGGTGGTGTCAATCAGTTCTATATATGGTAATAGATGCTGTTGCATACAATGCTCGTATGTAAACACCTGCGATAACTGGATATTGTGTTTTGATTATTTGCGTATTGATTGTGGTAGGCAGGAAAACGTTTCACAGAGTTGCCCGTTATGAAACCCCACGGTTGTCATAATATGTGACCTGTAAGTATCACTGACTGCACGTACCTTATATTAATTATTTTCGTATTGATTGTGTTGTGTATTTAAGTGCTTTTGCTTCCATGACATTTTGGCCGGTTTGGTTTAGTTGGTCGTGAGTAGAAAGTCTTCGTACTTACTGTAATTATATTTTTGAACACAATGTGTGGTATATATACTGACACACAATGAAAACGCAAAACCAATTTCAAATTTGGAAAAAAATAATAAACAACATCATTTGGCTACAACTCTTAATACAATTATGTTCACAATTTCATTGTGTTTCCATTGCTTGAAAAATGAGAACATGAATTCCCAAATGATTGGTGACACGTCACGTTTTACACACAGACCCCCCTTACGAAAGTCAGTACCAAATGAGCCCGCAGGCCCGTCGGAGTGACATGGATTCGCACAAACGTCGAACAGATGCGTCGGGGATGTTCTGCCACTCCTGCTGTAAAGCTATGGTCAGCTCTGCGACGTTGTTTGGCTGACGCTGACGTTGATGGATACGGCGCCCAAGCTCATCCCACAGGTGCTCTATGGGGTTAAGATCTGGTGAGACGGCTGGCCAGGGAAGGACTGGGATCCCTGCTTGGTGGAGGAAGTCGCTGGTAAGGCGTGCAGCGTGTGGTCGGGCATTGTCATGCTGGAATGTAAACGGCACTTGCTGATGTCAGGATGGTTGTTCAGGAGAGGCTGAAGAACGGGCCTTAAAATCTGGTCGACATAACGCTGTGCTGTCAGTGTACAATTAATCACAATCAGTGGACTCCGAAATCTTGCATTAATTGCAGCCCACACCATCACACTTACTCCACCAAAGCGGTTCCTCTCAATAACACATCCATCTTCATGACGTTCATGTTGCCGTCTGTAAACACGTTGTCTTCCGTCTGCAAAGGGCACACAGAACCTTGATTCGTCAGAAAAGACACATTGGTTGAAGAATCTGGGTGGCTGACGGCTATGTTTGTGTGCAAACTGTAGTCTGTTAGCCCGATGACGAGGTGTCATGATGTTTCCGTGGTATGGCCTCCGGCACCTCATTCCCACAGCTCGCAGACTTCTTATGACTGTCATAGCGCTGATGTGGCGTCCATGGCGTCCTACTGTGTTTCGAGCTGTGTTTGCTGCTGTCTGGGTGCGGTTTCTCCGGTGAACACGTCGGATGTGCCGGTCTTGACGTGGTGTCGTAACCGGAAGTTGGCCTGGTCGTGGACGGTCATGGACACTTCCCGTTTTCAGCTGACGTTGTTGGAGTCTGTGAATGGTGGATGGACTCACTCCAAAGTGGCGGGCGACCTCACTCAGCGATGTTCCCACCAACAGCATCACAATAGCTTGTTCCCTCTGTTGTTCGCTGAGCCGTGGCATTTTGCGACTGGTAGTGAAACATTTGAACCATAGTGCCTTTTATGCGTCCATACCCAGATTTGCACGTGCATGTCATGATAACCATGCGCCCCAAAAGATCCAAGAAATCAGCCAGAGTTGTGTTTTCATGAATTGTCCCTATGCCAGGAACACGAAATGGGTTTGAACCCAAATGTGGAGATGAAATTCTTTGGCAACCTTACATCACTTTAATTAAGTGTGATCAGTGAATTTGTTTCATGAAACTTTTTGGAAAATGACCAAAATGGGTTTTTTGCGTTTTCAAAGTGTGTCACAGACCCCCGATACGAAAGTCAGTAGCGACTGTGACCTCCCTGAGCCCGCAGGCAAGCACGGAGTCGGTGTGGCAGGGATTCGCACAAACGTCGAACAGATGCGTCGGGGATGTTCTGCCTTTTTCTGCTGTAAAGCTATGGTCAACTCTGCGACGTTGTTTGGCTGACGCTGACGTTGATGGATACGGCGCCCAAGCTCAACCCACAGGTGCTCTATGGAGTTAAGATCTGGTGAGACGGCTGGCCAGGGAAGGACTGGTATCCCTGCTTGGTGGAGGGATCCCTGCTTGGTGGAGAGTTGCTGGTAAGGTTTGCAGCGTGTGGTCGGGCATTGTCATGCTGGAATGTGAACGGCACTTGCTGATGTCCATGGCTGTTCAGGAGAGGCTGAAGAACGGGCCTTAAAATCTGGTCGACATAACGCTGTGCTGTCAGTGTACCATTAATTACAATCAGTCGACTCCGAAATCTTGCATTAATTGCAGCCCAAACCATCACACTTCCTCCACCAAAGCGGTTCCTCTCAATAACACATCCATCTTGATAACGTTCATGTTGCCGTCTGTAAACACGTTGTCTTCCGTCTGCAAAGGACACACAGAACCTTGATTCGTCAGAAAAGACACATTGGTTGAAGAATCTGGGGGCTGACGGCTATGTTGGTGTGCAAACTGTAGTCTGTTAGCCCGATGACGAGGTGTCATGATGTTTCCGCGGTATGGCCTCCGGCACCTCATTCCCACAGCTCGCAGACGTCTTATGACTGTCATAGCGCTGATGTGGCGTCCATGGCGTCCTACTGTGTTTCGAGCTGTGTTTGCTGCTGTCTGGGTGCGGTTTCTCCGGTGAACACGTCGGATGTGTCGGTCTTGACCTGGTGTCGTAACCGGAAGTTGGCCTGGTCGTCGACGGTCACGGACACTTCCCGTTTGCAGCTGACTTTGTTGGAGTCTGTGAATGGTGGATGGACTCACTCCAAAGTGGCGGGCGACCTCACTCTGCGATGTTCCCACCAACAGCATCCCAATAGGTTGTTCCCTCTTTTGTTCGCTGAGCCGTGGCATTTTGCGACTGGTAGTGAAACATTTGAACCATAGTGCCTTTTATGCCTCCATACCCAGATTTTGCACGTGCATATCATGATAACCATGCGCCCGAAAAGATCCAAGAAATCAGCCAGAGTTGTGTTTTCATGAATTGTCCCTATGCAAGGAACACGAAATGGGTTTGAACCCAAATGTGCAGATGAATTTTTTTGGCAACCTTACATCACTTTATCTAAGTGTGATAACTGAATTTGTTTCATGAAACTTTTTGGAAAATGACCAAAATGGGTTTTGCGTTTTCAAAGTGTGTCTGAATATATTTGCAAATGGTTTTGTAGCGTACTCCTGTGCTCATAGTCGGAGGCATGGTGCGGGGACGGTTTAAGGGCGGAGGTTCTGTCCACTGGACATGTTCGGCATTGTGCCCCTATACAAAAATCACAAGAAGTTATTTCTGCGTCATTTCACCTTTATTTGGGTTTAATTAGTATTTCAGAACTTCTTTACACTTAATGCCTAATATCACTTATTCAAGAGCTGAAAATTCTGTGTTGTGAATGTAGGTTTTTTTTGTTACGAAAATATTTAATATACACTTGAACTCTAGACTTTTTTGTCCAGCTGTATTGCCACACATGCATTGCATGTTGTGGTTTTTAGTATATCGTCCGATATTTAAGGACGACGTCGACAGACCTTGCCGTTCTCTCGGGTTGGATTAGTTTTAATCAGAGTAAAACATTTTATAATTACCATTGTTAAACGTGGAATTTGGTTTTCAAAGCATACACAACAAAAAAGTGTTTGGTACTTGATTAACGCTCATATGTATGTAAGCATAAAAGATTATCCACGATGCGTGGTATTCTAGGCTCTTTTTGTTCAAATTATAATGGCAGGGCAGGTTACAAGTTTAAGAATATTATTAAACAGTGCATCAATCTCAACTCTCTCACATGCATTCTGTCTGACCTCACTTACAAACCCAACTCTAGTCTGTCATACAGACCCTGAAACAAATAGACTTAATTACATCTAATCCATATAGTGTAATTAATAAATGACAAATCGGTTTTAAAAGATGCCATTAATTATAGTGATGACCTTCAGCAGTTAAATATTGTAATGTAATCTGTCAGAGTAACGTCTTATTGTGTCGCTTTATGGCTGAAATATAGCTGGTGGTTAAAGTTTATATCACTCACTTTTCTTCTGATCGTTTTTCGAACATTAAGCATGTGACACAGTAAGTACCGACAACTGGTTACCACTGGATATGGTTAATAGACGATGGCATTTCAAAATCATCTAAACCTACTGAAAGTAAGTTGACCTGTACCCACATTTCCGAGAAAGAAATATTGAACCACCAGCACATAAAGCCTTTGATCGACATTTGGAAGTGATACACCTAAACGCGAGCACATAAAGTCTTTGATCGGCATTTGGAAGTGATACACCTAAACGCGAGCACATAAAGACTTTGATCGGCATTTGGAAGTGATACACCTAAACGCGAGCACTTAAAGTCTTTGATGGACATTTGGAAGTGATACACCTAAACGCGGGCACATAAAGTCTTTAATCGGCATTTGGAAGTGATACACCTAAACGCGGGCACATAAAGTTTTTAATCGGCATTTGGAAGTGATACACCTAAACGCGGGCACATAAAGTCTTTAATCGGCATTTTTGGAAGTGATACACCTAAACGCGAGCTCATAAAGACTTTGATCGCAATTAGTAGTGTTAAGATGGGGTTCCTGTCGCAGTTGGTGTTCTTTAGGGTTATATGTACGGTTTCCAGTTTTTTTGCTACTTCATCCACGACTGGGTACAGTCCCATCCTGTATATAATATATATTTTTTTATAAAATAATATTTAATTGGTTTTCCGTCAATCTTTGATGAATATATTTTCAGCTGATGAAATACAAGTGCTCGGATAAAAAAATGTTCCGGAGTAAAATGTTATGCTCTGAAAAAACCATGACCCCCTCGAGGGTGTGGTGGGGACTCTTCCTGGTTGTATATAAACACATGGGACTGGGTGCTGATGGCGTCGGTTTATTATCGACCATTGTAGCCACATCCTTCGTTAGAAATAGCAGCCGGGGTATCGGGCTGGTGGGAATAACTCTTAAATTCATTTCACATCCGCAGCAAAGCAAAGCACTGAAACACAATGAGATCAGGGTTCTAGCCGAAGCCAAGTTAAACACAATCAACGATCATGTATCAACAGCGCTCACAGACAGTAAAATCTCTGAGGAAGAGTTCCGTCTGGTGTAAGTAGAACTCGTAAAATACCACAGAATGAAAGAAGACATTCGAACCAAGACTCGGAAAACCACTGACATCAGCGAAGACGAGAAAAAAAAGTTCATAGAACAAGGCAGACAACAAATCATGCAAGCCTTCTTTACCAAGAACAAAGACCTCATAAAAGATTAACAATAGACTGTTTTGTAGATATCAATTCGTATTTATAACATAGCCAATCAATTAGACATTTGACTTTGCATGTGGATATAGCAATTCAATTAGATATTTGACTTCGCAATTGGATATAACAACCATGACTATCGTCAGCGAACTCAAAGCTATTGCGAAAGAGCGTAGATTGGTTGGTTAATCTCGCATGAGGAAAGCCGAATTGTTGACATTGCTAGACAATAAATATGTCAAGCCCCCTACTGTACGAGAACTCAAAGTTCAAGCTAAAGAACGTGTATTGGAGGGTTATTCTGACATGAGGAAAGCCCACCTGGCGACATTGCTGGAAGACACCAAACTGATCGACGTGCGATTTGTGCCGACAGACCATGTCGATGGTAAGTATCTGAGGGAATGGCGGATGACCGTCCAGTCTAAGATGTCAGCAGCATTAAACCCCTGATAGCTAGCAAGATTGACGAAGAGTTGAACGACTTGAAAAGTATCAAATACCAGCTCAAGATCAAAATGTCGCTCAACAAAAACAGGCGGATGACAGTACTGAGTACATCGAGCCATATTTCAGAGGTAAACAAGAACTCATACTTCAATCCGACTCTATCGAATCGACGATCGATGCGTCGTTCCAACAGATACAGGAAACGATGGAACGATGGACTCATAGGGGTTCTGGGTGGGTCGTGGGGAGTATCGATACCATCTATTTGGATATAGTGAACTACATACCATTCAAAGGCAGATCGTACATAGACTTGCCTCCGTGTTACAAGAATAAAAAAGCCATCATTAACGTTAAAAACAACGACGATAACTGCTTAAGATGGGAGCTGACATCTGCCTTATTCCCCACAGATTATTTCCCAACACACCTTCTAGCTATCTCACACATGATGGGCTTAACTTTGATGGTATAGACGCACCCACACCCATCTCCCAAATTATTAAGGTGGAAAAACAAAACAATTTAGCCATCAACGGACACGATGACGGATTAAAAGTTTGAGCAGACTATTCGACGAAAACCATAAAGAAAAGAAACACTTCTGCGAACGATGCCTGTGTGGGTACAGTCGAGAACACCTGCTGGAAGAACAAAAGGAAGACTGTAGAAGTGTGGGACAGACCCCTGTTAGGATCGACATGCCCGAAGAAAATAAAAATATTCTCCAATTTAACCATTATAACAAACAAATGCCCGTGCCCTATGTGATTTAAGCCGACTTCAAAGCCCTCGACAAAAAGGTCGAACACATCACGCCCAACATGAACGAACAAAGTTTCACGTACAAAACGCAAGAACATGAAGCTTGTGGGTTGGGATACGTGGTCGTTTGATACGATGGACAAACGAACGCTCCGGTGATCTACCGAGGCCACGACGCGGCTGAACGATTTCTCACTTGCCTACAACACGAAGAAAAAGCAATCAGGGACACTTTAGCTAAAATCGTGCCCATGTGTATGACGAAGGATGACTGTAGAACTCACAAAACGTCGACACATTGCCACGTGTGTAACCACCCCCTGAATGGGATGCCGTGAGGGATCATTGTCACATCACGGGTCGGTACCGAGGTGCCGCTCACAACGCATTCAACTTGAAACTAAGAATCGATTCCCAAAAGATACCCATCCCCGTGGTGTTTCACAACCTTCACGAGTACGATGCCCACCTCATCATGCAGGCCTCTCGAAAATCGATGGCAAAATCAAGTGCATCCCCAACAACATGGAGAAATACATCTCCTTCTCGTTAAACGGTCTGAAATTCATCAACAGCGTCCAGTTTCTCCTGTCGTCCCTCAACAGTTTGGTGAAGGCCAATGACCCCGATACCTTCGCCATCACCAATCGATACACCGACGTGGCGACTCGGTCTTTGCTGTTGAGGAAGTGTGTGTACCCCTACGAGTACATGGACGATTGGTTCAAGTTAAAGGAGACACGATTACTTCCCATCGACTGCTTTTATAGTGACTTTACTGAATCCAATATCACCGAGGACAATTACACCCACGCCCTTAACGTGTGGGAGAAACTAGGCTGTCAGAATTGAGGCGACTACCACGATCTCTACTTGAAAACGGAAGTGCTCCTGCTCGCCGATGTCTTCGAGATATTCATAAAAACATGTCTGAAACAGTACGGTCTTGACCCAGCCTGGTATTACTCCAGCCCCGGAGTCAAATTGGAATTATTAACGGATTACGATATGCATATGCTTATCGAAAAAGGACTGCGAGGCGGGATCTCGATGGTCTCCAAGCGCTATGCCAAAGACAAAATAAATACGTGAAAGGCTACGATTCGAGTTAACCCACCAATCATCTCCTCTATCTCAACGCCGATAATTTGTACGGCTGGGCTATGACTCAACCTTTGCCTTCGGGCGGGTTTGAGTGGATTGATAGCGACCATTTTAAAACAAAGAACATTATGGCTATCCCCCAAAACTTTGAGACGAGATACGTATTCGAAGTGGAGAATTGTTGGGAAAGACTAAACAAGCTCAGGTGGAAATACTCGTACCCGACTTGATAGATACGAGTGAGTGAGTTTAGTTTTACACCGCACTCAGCAATATTCCAGCTTTATGGCCGTTGTCTGTAAGTAATCGAGTCTGCACTAGACAATCCAGTGATAACAGCATGAGCATCGATCTGCGCAATTGGGAACCGATGACATGTGTCAACCAAGTCATCGAGCCTGACCACCCGATCCCGTTAGTCGCCTCTTACGACAAGCATAGTCGCCTTTTGTGGCAAGCATGGGTTGCTGAAGACCTATTCTATCCCCGATTTTCACAGGTCTGATGGATAAGAACAAGTACGTCGTGCATTCTAGAAATCTACAGCTGTATCTGTCGTTGGGGATGTAGCTGAAAATAATACATCGAGCTCTAAAATTTTATCAAAGCCCCTGGATGGAGCCTTACATTCGATTGAATACTGATCTGAGAAAAAAAAAAGCAACCAGTGATTTTGAGAAAAACCTGTATAAGCTCATGAATAACTCCGCGTTTGGAAAAAACACGGAACATTTAAGGAAACGTGTCAATGGGAAATGAAGAAGAAAAACTGAGAAAATTAATAGCGAGCCCAGCCTTTAATCGAAGCAAGCTATTTGATAATGACTTGGCGGCTCTACATGTGAACAAAAGTCACATCACATTAAATCGACCGGTCTAAATAAGTTCCTAAAAAGTATTATTCCAAAGTAATCATTCCCGTTAGTTTGAGAAATTGGATACTCCTTAATTTCAAATTGACTGAACTCATATCAGAAAAAAACAAATATTCCTGACACGTAATCAAGTTAGATATTTCAAAAGGGGTTTGGTAACCTAATCTGGCAGATGTGCTCTTGAATGAAACTCTTGAGTAAAACCATACTCACGCTTGTGTGGTGACATAAACAGAGTCTGACCACGAATAAATTCTGTAACTACTAATTCTAACTCCAAGCGGAACTGGATCTGGAAAACAGCAATGTCTTTACTGTAGGAGTAGGAGAAAATGTCTGTACGGTTCAACTTACTTAATTGCATATCAATGTGAACATAACAAAGGTGTTAAACACCTCGTTTAATCCTATAATTGTCTGTCGTCGTGTCACGGATGAATGTGTATGATTATAATATAATGCTGAATATTTCATCTGAACATCTCTGTTAAACCTACACGCAATGGCGATCTTCCTGAGAAACCAGCAGCTTCCTCGGCTATTATCAACTCTACAACACACTCGGAAGGCAAATCATGTGAGTAAATCATGGGTAACAATATCTCAGGCGTTTGATCAATGTATGGTTTACTACGCTGTGTTTAAATTCAAGATGTACGTCGTAAGCTGGATATCATATTCCACACAGTATATACTGTCTTCAAGCGTGGATCGCCACAGCACCAATAGAAGATCTGATACCAATTATAAAGCCTGCTTCATGTCCACAGAATGGGTGATACTACACCAAATGCTTCGTTATCCATTGCTGATATCAATCGAAGTATTGCCATTATGTTTCTGAGGATAGTTAAGACGGGGTGCACTTTTGTACTGAAGTTCTATATTTATACCGGGAGTGTCAAAAGCTTTCTTCCTTGATGTAGCTTGATGCATTTGCCATACTTTCCTTTGTTGAAAGGCGTTGTTTTGGCCCGTA
This sequence comes from Haliotis rubra, assembly GCF_003918875.1. NCBI lineage: Eukaryota > Metazoa > Mollusca > Gastropoda > Lepetellida > Haliotidae > Haliotis > Haliotis rubra. The sequence goes on from NW_025767424.1 coordinate 2,711,545, forward strand.
CGCCTGTCGTTTTCAGTCAAAGGTGCTGTTATCAGTGTGTTATCAGTGATACACCCGGAGTTGATACATCTCCATATCGGATATCACAGCAACGAGACGGTGGCAGAAGCACCAAGCTTCAGCAGTTTCCGGGATTGGACTGCCCCCTTACATTCTCGTCAGGGCTTTTGGCTCTGCAGATTCCACAGATTTGACATCCTTCACCTCCGATTGTGGTATATCAGATATATTGTTGCAACTCCAACGACGTTCTTTTGTTTTTCTCACCAGTCCACTCCATGACGAATTGCTTGTCCACTTCCTTGTTAAAAAGTCGAGAAGACTGGGTAACCTGAACGAAAATAATAGAACGGGATTATGGACAGTGAGGAAGATGGAGGAGCACAGACCTACCTACTAGTTTTGTAGACCCTTGAAGATCTGGGTTAGAATATTGATCTTCAGTAACCCATTCTGGTCCTAAGAGGCGACTAACGGGATCGGGTGGTCAGGCTCGCTGACTTGGTTGACACATGGCATCGGTTCCCAATTGCGCAGATCAGTGCTCATGCTGTTGATCACTGGATTGTCTGGTCCAGACTCGATTATTTGCAGAACGCCGTCATATAGCTGGAATATTGCTGAGTGCTGCGTAAAACTAAACTCACTCACTGACTCACTAGTTTTGTAAATCAGATACCAGTATATCCATGACTGTTGTGTCATCAACAGTGGTCTCACTTCCATATTTAAAGCATTCTGATATCATTTCTCCTGCTAAAGAAATTTGAAAGCTTCTACTGCATTGAATATTCATTTGAAATATTTATTACCACCATTATTCATTGCCTCTCCAAATACTTGTGTGCGATGCAGGAACTTGACCGAAAGCGAACAGGAAGACTTCATCTCTTTGATGCTGCGAATATATTAAGTTTATCACTCACAATACCTTTGTCCAGGTGCAAACATAGTATGTTTTGTCAAGAATTATAGTCATAGTTTTACACTCTCCGAGAAGGGAAATAAATTGACGGTGGATCAGCCAAATTTACAAATGATCTGCTTATCAGTATTGTCGTGACAACTGTATGTTTACAGATTGGTTCAAATATTGACATTTGTGTTTTGTCTGTTTAAAATACATTGTATGGCCGTTGAAGTGCTGAGAACATGTGTGTCGGAGCAAAGATCAATTTTCGTCAAATTTCCATTTCTACCAAGATCCTGATTGCAGAACTAATGCGCATATATAAGAAGTACGTACATGCATATGCTATGACGAGAAGGAGATAACAATTGATGTGCATAAAGCTAGAATTGAACTATTTGCTCACCCAAGGGACCTCCGACAAGTCACGAATGGACTGCGTCGGGAAAGCGTGCTTAGTCTATTCTGTTTTCCTCTTTTTTTCACATTTAATCTATTTGTTCGTGGTGAAAAATCTTTCATTCAAATATTTGTTGTTTGTTCTAAACTTGGAAATATTCCCCCGATGTCTTTTCGATTATCAAATGCAAACAGTTTTGCTATATGGTTCACGAGTATGGTGATTTCAAAGATCCAAATGAAAATATCATAGGTTTGGCCCCCCTACGACGAATTCTATTGTTAATGGTAAATATGGTAGATAAACACTTGATAAAGCCACACAAATTAGATACCCATATTTTCTGGTTAAAAATGTTAGATATGCATGAACAACGTCTACCGAAAATAGCCTGCAACTCTTACACTTGGACAATGTAGATAAGATAGCATGGGCTTCACAATTCGAAACCTATTATTTTCATATTTGGTTATGGCATTGCCTGGCTGCTCCAGACAGATGGTAATGTTCGTATATATTTTTATCATTATAAATCTATAACTTGATTTAGTCACGATATGGCTGAAATATTGCCGATGTGACTTAAAATCTTAACTCACTCACTCGTATATTTTTAAAGGAATTCCGGGAACACGCCATAAATAGATTGTATTTTACATTGGTATTCCAGTTTAAACGATATAAGAAAAAAGAAAAATGCAATGAAATATGAAAGGATTTGTATATTAATATGTAAAAGAGGTTTAGAGAATGGAATCTAAATGCCTTACTCTTAATAACCTGAGAATTCTGTATGCACCCAAAAGATACTCAGACAAACCACCAGAAATGATACCGATATTTTACACCTGTCATTATATCTAAAACATGCATCAATCTCACAAAAGAGTGTAAAAATATTGTATGTCCAAGTTGATGTAATATGGTATGTTACATCAAATTGTGTAAGTTACTGAATATTTTGTTTACGCTGTATGTGGGCCAGGGGTCTAAAATATTATTAACACGGTAAAACTAGACAAAGTTTTACCAATATTTATGACAGTATATATTATTGAAAACTGGACATGTACAGATTAACTGACCACGTTTCACAATCTTCAAGGGTCACATTGATAATGAACATCCGAAACCAGTATCTGGTCCGGGTCTGCAGATAGCAATAAGCTAATCAAATTCACTGTGAACTTCACCCATCAACATCGATGTCTTCAATACGTTTAAGAAAAATTATCATATAATCCGGTCAAGATAGAGTAGCTTAAGTGCGCAGTTGGCACCGTATCGTCAGTCGAGTTAGGCAATAGGAGTTAGATATAGCAACTGAAGTTCACAACAACAACTTTATCGTCAGTGTATCAGTAAATGGGATTATCTATGATAAATGGAATAGGTATAAAACAGGGACAACACACAGTCACAAATCGTTCAGTGACTGCTGTGTAATAAACTCCTTGTTTATTTACTCAGGTAAGAAACTTTACTTTCTTCTACTTTGACATATATACCATTGTTATTCTAGGTTAACTTTAATCTATTGTAAATACCTTAACTATAAGTTACAACCCTGGCAGTACCTTCAGGTTTATGTGGAACGAGGCATCCCTTGGTATGTGTCTCATATCTTCTGTATTGCAGTTTAGGATTGTGTATTTCATACTGATTGACACTACACTGTTTTGTGACTATTATAGAATGTATAGAGCGTGTCGGATATTTTAACTATTGTATTACGTTGTGCATGAATACTATATTCTGTTTGGGACCGTTACAGAATGTAGATTGTATGAACCGCCACTGGGGTGATGTGTAGAGTTCTGAACTATTGTTGTGTACATTGGAATATGTATCGTGATTAATGTAGTATCTGTCGTGTGTAACGAATCTACATGTGATGTTTATGTACTTTGATATCTGATTGCATTCTTATCATGTTCTAATAATTAATTGTAAACTATGCTATTATTGACTGATTATGTAAAATCGTTCAGTGACTGCTGTGTAATAAACTCCTTGTTTATTTACTCAGGTGTTGTGTTGTGTGTGGGTTGGTATGGGCAGACCTCTTGCCAAGCGAGCTGATTCCCCAAAACTCGCGTTTTAATAGGTGGCGGAGAATCAAAATCGACCTATGGCTACATACCAACCCACAAACTACAACACCAGGAGCCGGACACCGACCTCCGACCCCCACCGACGAATACAGCGGCCTTGGCGAACCACTGGAGGACCTTACAACCATAGCTTCGGGCCCAAACACAGACAGCGTTAATCCTCCAGTCACTATCAACGAGGACAGGATTGCGTCGGGCCCAAACACTGACGGGTCATCCTTCAGCCGTGCGACAACACACAGAGTCTCCCAATATGGCATACGTGAGTGATCTGGTGCCAAAATTCAACGGTACAGGCAACGCCCGACAATGGCTGAAGAAAATGAATTGTTTTCGACAGTATCAATCACTCACAGATTCCGTCTTCTTGAACCTCCTGCCATTGTACTTAGACGGACCCGCTGCTACCTGGCTGGACTCTCTTCATCCAGCCCCAACAACCGCAGCCCAATTCGAAGCCGTCTTCACTCGTAGGTTCAACGACGTTTCCTCACAGACGGCTTTCCTGTCCGCCCGCCAAAACGACACCGAGTCCGGGTCTGCCTTCATTGAACGTGTGCACGAGATGACAGCTGGCCTCCAGATCCCTGAGACCCTCCTTGTTCAAGTCATTATCAATGGTTTGCAGCCTCCTTTGAAGGGATTAGTCATTCCCCATGATCCACAATCACTAGAGACATTATCACATCAGGTAAGACTGGCTGAAGCTGCTCTTCAAGCCACCCAGGATGCCACCCCATCCATATCATCTGTGACATCTCCTGTGGTTGACAACGATCAACTGGCCACCATCGCTGCTCTGTTGACAACACAACAACAGCAACTTGACAAGTTGACTGCTCAGATGGCCCACGTTCCCCAGAGGCAGAATGTCAACACATATGACAACCGTGATCAGTCTTACCAGCCCAGAGTCAACACACGTCGTTCTGCCCAGCCTCTGCAGCAACAACAACGGCAGCAACAACAACGGCAACAACAACAACAGCGGAACAACTACAGACAAACCTCAGGTAATTGCCGGGGTTGTGGTAACGACTGCAGGTCTAGAGTTTCATGTCCATCCTCTAATCAGCAATGTAGCTATTGCAGTGGGTTACATCACTTTGCTAGGGTATGTCGCCTACGATTGAATCAGCAATATGGCTTTGCGCCTGCTGGTAGGCCCTGGCCTATGAGCAGGCACACCTTAAGAGCCCCGAGGGGTAGAAACACGTCAAAATCTTCTCTCAGTAGGCATACCAGTACCTCGAAATCATCGAGTTTGTCCCATCAATCACAGATTAAGAATACAGTATATGTTACGATTGGTAATATTCGCTGTCATGCCTTAGTAGACACAGGTGCCACTCTGTCAGTTCTATCTCTCCCCACTTTGAAAAGGGCAGGTATTCCTCTGTCCCAGATGCAGGTCAGTACCCTCTCAAATGTTAGCGGTGTTGGGGAGAGCATATTAAAGTACTTGGGTCAGTTAGGATTTCCTCTGCATTGGTGGTGTGACAAACGACCACAACTTTTAGTTCTCAAATCAGTGCAACATTCAATCATCCTAGGGCAAGATTTCCTTAATCAAAATGAAGCTATCATAGACTATAGCACACATACTCTTGCCCTTCATCATGGTTTAGTCATGGTACCTCTCCAAACCACTGGCTCGGGTCTTGTACGTACATGTGCATCTGTCACTATACCTCCTAACATGCAGGTCACCATTCCCGTTAAGTTGAGTAACCACAAAGGTCAGTCATGTGCCTTTCTATTCGAACCAGTCCCTCAGTTGACTACATGCAAATTGGCAGGTGCTAAATGTCTTGTACAGTCAAAACAGGGTAGGGCATGTTTTACCCTTTGAACCCAACTAGTGAACAAGTTGTCCTACCCTCCCGCAAGGTCATAGCAGTTGCCCACCCTGTCGATGTTGCCTTCATACATCCCTTGGAGGACAGATCCCCGCCTACATCTCAAGGTAAGCCTTCAAACATAAACTTTGATCTCAGCAAGGCAGCTCTAAATGATACTCAGAAATCAGACTTATCTAGACTTCTTAAAGCCAACAGGGATGTGTTTGCTGCTGACAAAACTGAACTTGGCATTACTAACCTATATTCACATAGGATAGATACAGTACCTGGCTCCAAATCTGTTCATCTGCCGTTCTATCGGAAGAGCCCTGAAGGCAAAGCAGAAACTGATCGCCAGACCAAGGAACTTCTTGACCTTGGGTTCATTGAACCTCCATGTCCCCATGGCAGAGTCCGGTGGTCTTAGTCAAGAAGAAATCGGGTGAGTTCCGTTTTGCCATAGATTACAGATCATTGAATAAGATTACCGTTCCGGCTTCCTATCCTTTGCCTCGCCTGGAAGATGCATTTGATGCTATTGGTGATTCCCATGCTCAAATATTTTCCACGCTTGATTTGGCAGCAGGGTTCTGGCAAATTCCTATGGATTCTGAAACAGCTCACAAGGCATCCTTTGTCACGCAGAGTGGCCTATATACATGGCGTGTTATGCCTTTTGGGCTACGCAATGCTCCCTCCATATTTCAGATGGTCATGGCAAGAGCCCTGCAAGGCTTGACATGGAAGCATGTCCTGGTATATGTGGACGATATTTTGATTTACAGCAAGACTTTTCAAGAGCATCTTTCCCATTTACAAGCAGTTTTTGATCGCTTGAGATCAGCTAATCTGAAACTGAAGCCAGATAAATGCAACTTTGCTCGTTCTAAAGTTCTCTACCTTGGCCACATCCTCTCCAAAAAGGGTATCAGAACTGATCCATCCAAAACTGAAGCTATTCGTACTTTCCCCCCTCCTAAAAACATCCATCACCTTCGCAGCTTTCTTGGATTGTGCAATTACTATAGGAAATTTCTCAAGGGTTATTCCAAACTAGCAGCACCACTAAATGCCCTTTTACAGAAAGATACCCCCTTTCACTGGTCGGACACTTGCCAAACTGCATTTGAACAAATGAAACAAAGTCTTGTTCAGGCTCCTGTCTTGGCCTACCCTGATATGCAGAAACCATTTATCCTCACCACAGATGCATCAGGATCAGCAATCGGCTATGTTTTAGGCCAGTTAGATGACCAGGGTAGGGAACGAGCAATTGCATATGGGGGAAGATCTCTGAATTCATATGAAAAGAACTGGACCGTCAGTGAACAGGAGTGTCTAGCAGTGGTAGAAGCAGTCAAGTGCAACCGCATCTATCTCACGAGTAAACCGTTCAAAATCATTACGCACCATAAGGCCTTAGTCTGGTTGCAGAGCATCAAGCACACTACCAGCCGTCTCCATAGATGGGCTCTTGAACTGCAAGAGTACACGTATGACATTGTTCACAGGCCTGGGAGAGTGAACACCAATCCTGACGCACTATCTAGGAGAACCTACCCTCCTATACAGACGCTAGGTGTCAATGACAACCATGACACACAAACTGAATCTCTCGAAATTCAGTTTTTCTACGACACCCCATCCCCATCTATCTATGCTGTGGATACCATTATGGAGACAACACCCACTCTCTCTTCTCCTGATCTGGAAAATATTGGAGAAATGCGACGGCAGTGTCCTGATTTCAAAGGCATTGTAAATTTCCTCGAAGATGGTTCTTTACCACAAGATATGAACCAGAGGAAACGGATTCAAAACACTGCTCATGAGTATGACATGTTAGATGGGGTACTTTACCATTTTTATCAGCCTCGTACTCGCAAGATGGAATCAGCTGATAAACTCATTCGTCAGTTAGCTCTTCCCAAGAGCCTTCCGCAGGGATGCTCTTCTCTCATACCATGATTCTCAAGCAGGTGGTGGCCACCTTGGTGCTGACAGAGTGTATGGGGCTCTCAGACTCAAGTACTATTGGTCTGGGATGTATCAGTACGTTCATGATTACATCAAGTCATGTCATAAATGTCAAGTCTCCAAAGTTTCACGACATCCTAACAGAGCACCTCTCCATCCACTGCCCATTACTGAGACGTTTGAACGGTATCACATTGACTTCCTTGGACCATTGACGGAGACACCTGAAGGCTACAAACACATCCTTCTTGTGGTAGACTCCTACAGCCGTTGGTCAGAGGCATTCCCTCTCAAATCCCAGGAAGCTACAGAAGTGGCACGTGTTTTATATCAGGAGATATTCTGTCGTTACGGTGCTCCAAGGTCCATTGTCTCTGACCAAGGTCGGAATTTCACGTCTAAACTTGTTAGTGCTCTCTGTGAAATCTTCCAGGTTACACGTCATCTCACAAGTAGCTACCATCCACTGACGAATTCCGCCTGTGAGCGGACAAACAGTACCATCCTTCAGTCCCTTCGCACATATTGTGACACTGATCACTCAAACTGGCCTAGTTTGATTCCAGGGATAATGATGGCATTCCGCATGACACCAAGGGTCCAATCTACAGGATTCTCTCCTTTCCACATGCTTTTTGGCAAGGAAATGCATGTTCCTTTTGACACAGCAATTTTTACCAAAGACTTCGTTAGGTAAAATGCAGTGGAACATATTTCACAGGTGTTGGACAACCTGAGAATTGCTAACACAGTGGCTACAGAAAATTTGAAGGTAGTCCAGGAGAAAATGAAACAACGTTATGACTCCAAGGCTAAAGAATGTACTTATGATGAAGGTGACTCTCGTCTGATGACCAATCCAGTCACGGTTAAGAAACGGTCACACAAACTCGAACCAAAGTACAAAGGCCCTTATCTTATTAGCAGAAAGTGTTCTCATGACACTTATCAGCTGCGCAATAGAGAAACATTGAAAGAGCTACCATCGAGCACTCATGCAAACAGGTTGAAACCATTTTATGAGACAAACACTGTCCAGAATCGACCTGATACACAGGTAGCTGCGGACACTGATAAACAACAGGATGCCTTGGAAGATGACATCGCTCCTTCTCAATCGGAAAACAGGTCTGCCTTTAACAATCCTATAGTCTCAGACCACCAGTGACAATTTGGAGAAACAGGTATCGAAGGTAGGTAACGATTCCCAGGGTAGCTCGGACGATAACGTAAACCCGTCCCAATCAGAGGTACACTCGGAAACAACAGTACCCAATCAGTCACTCTCTCAGACCACTGACGTAGTTTGTGAGCAACAGTCACCAAAGGTAAGTGACCAGTACTACCCAGTTGAAAAATTATTGCGTCAACGCATGCAACAGGGTAAACGTTACTATTTAGTCAAGTGGGTTGGTTACTCAGAACCCTCATGGGAACCCTCTGAACATGTTACTGAAGAATCCAAGCGAATCTTTCACGAACGCTTCACCATGAAAGGTAAGAGACGGAAACGTCCCTACAAATATCTCCAGATAAAGTAAATACCAGGGATTAGAGATGTGTCTTCATACCTAAATTCATTGATGTCAACACCATCTAGATCATGCATAGTTATCATGCTAGAAATTGCGTGCGCGCCGCAATTTCAACCAAACCCTATATGCTGTTCCATTTGGTGTACACATAAAATGATGCAAGTTTTTCTTGTGTATTGTTTTGGGAAAGAGGCACATCGCTAATCTACTCAGCATCATGATTGTCAGATGTTCCAGTAACTTTATCACTATCCCTTTAATGCTCCTTACTTACACTTGGTTCCTTAACTTGCATCTTGCACCTACTGTTCCCTTTGTATACACCTTTCACAGACTAAGTTCAACCTGTACACATGTTCTTGTCAGTCATCATGGGTACGCGATACCAGTTGTTTCTGTAACACGATTTACCCATCACTCGTACTGTAAATAGTATGGTGTTATTTTGCTTATATAAATTTCTGGACGAAATTTTAACAGAACAGGGGATACTTCATTAACACGGTAAAACTAGACAAAGTTTTACCAATATTTATGACAGTATATATTATTGAAAACTGGTCATGTACAGATTAACTGACCACGTTTCACAATCTTCAAACTGCCAAGGGTCACATTGATAATGAACATCCGAAACCAGTATCTGGTCCGGGTCTGCAGATAGCAATAAACTAATCAAATTCACTGTGAACTTCACCCATCAACATCGATGTCATCAATACGTTTAAGAAAAATTATCATATAATCCGGTCAAGATAGAGTAGCTTAAGTGCGTGGTTGGCACCGTATCGTCAGTCGAGTTAGGCAATAGGATTTAGATATAGCAACTGAAGTTCACAACAACAACTTTATCGTCAGTGTATCAGTAAATGGGATTATCTATGATAAATGGAATAGGTATAAAACAGGGACAACACACAGTCACAAATCGTTCAGTGACTGCTGTGTAATAAGCTCCTTGTTTATTTACTCAGGTAAGAAACTTTACTTTCTTCTACTTTGACATATATACCATTGTTATTCTAGGTTAACTTTAATCTATAGTAAATACCTTAACTATTAGTTACAACCCTCGCAGTACCTTCAGGTTTATGTGGAACGAGGCATCCCTTAGTATGTGTCTCATATCTTTTTGTATTGCAGTTTAGGATTGTGTATTCCATACTGATTGACACTACACTGTTTTGTGACTATTATAGAATGTATAGAGCGTGTCGGATATTTTAACTATTGTATTACGTTGTGCATGAATACTATATTCTGTTTGGGACCGTTACAGAATGTAGATTGTATGAACCGCCACTGGGGTGATGTGTAGAGTTCTGAACTATTGTTGTGTACATTGGAATATGTATCGTGATTAATGTAGTATCTGTCGTGTGTAACGAATCTACATGTGATGTTTATGTACTTTGATATCTGATTGCATTCTTATCATGTTCTAATAATTAATTGTAAACTATGCTATTATTGACTGATTATGTAAAATCGTTCAGTGACTGCTGTGTAATAAACTCCTTGTTTATTTACTCAGGTGTTGTGTTGTGTGTGGGTTGGTATGGGCAGACCTCTTGCCAAGCGAGCTGATTCCCCAAAACTCGCGTTTTAATAATATGATATATACTTTCTTCTACAGTATAAACAACATTTTAATGTTCCTGTTAATGGTCCTTAATGCTTTGATGAGACGACAATGTTGAATATTATTGTTCCATATAACTAAACAGATAAAAGATGACGGTTGTTTCTGTAGAAATTAAACATTTGGTTGAAACGAAACCAGCAAAAAGGTTATGTACATTGTGTGTGGTTTTATGTGTATGTTGCGATTTTATAATGTATTGCTCTACCTTGCACGTTTGCATGTTATGTTAATCAAAAATCGTTTATACTTATTCTCCTGTACAACAGATTCGAGGTGAAATACTTTCAAAACTGCGATCGGTGATAACTGACTATGACTTCATAGTGGACCGCTGGCCAAATTACAGAGCACTGGTTGTTCGTGTCAATCCTGTTACAGCCAAGGTAAACATAAGCCTGTTCTGTTATATCGTTTCTTGTAATGAATATATCCAATGATAGAAGTTATATATTTGTAAATGAAAGATCCAGACACACAGAACATTCAAAGATCAATAGAATACAAAACACACGAGACCGAATAAACTCCAAACAGTCTAAAATACACTGAAGGGATGAATGAAGTCAAAGTAGCATAAAGGAAATGAATGCATTGATGTTTACCAGAACCATTTCTGATGGATTCATTCATGTTTTTGTCACTTTTATGTAACCTGTAAAGAAACGAATATTTAGCTGAGTGCGGTGTTAAATAATTTCATTCTGCAAATGCTTCCACCAAATAGAACACCGAGTGAAATTTCAGTATCAGGTGTGTCACCTAGGCCTCAATAGATGCTCATCACATGTATGATGTCAGGTTATAGTAAATGACGTTCAAATAGTATTTTTAAGAGATACCTGCTGGTTTCTGTTCCCGAAACATCTGGACTTGGCCAGCAGTGTTTATGCTACAGACTCTGATGCTCTGGAGTCTCTGCTTCAAATGCCTCATGTGATAGACTGGACATCAAGAGTTGGGTTTGCAGGTGAGATCAGACAGAATGCATATGAGTGAGTTGAGAGTGATGCCTCTTTTAACAATATTCTTGTTGCAACGTGTTCATTATGTGGAAGAAGAGCCCAGAATATAACTCATCGTGGATAATCAATTACGTGTATATACACGTGAGCATTAACACCACCCACCTTTTCAAATGATAAGTACAGAAACACCACATGTAGTTTTAAGTACTTTGAAAACCAAATTCCGCGGATTAAAACTGTAACATATCTTATTCTGATTAAAACCAAAACTGAGAGAACGATATGGTCCTTAAATATCCAATGACTGACAAGAGGATGGTCATGAAAAACGCTTATCAGTATGCTTGGGCATGATCGGCTGTCTGGACAAAAATATTAAATATTGCCCTTGGATGGTGCATGATTAACATTCGTGTGTATATGGTGGATTCTTGTGGACTGTGGGAGTGAAACCTGATATTTACTGAAAAGTGTAAGATATAAAAGTGGACATTGAGGTACAGCGTTACACACTACCCACTCAACACAAACGGTTAAGTTGTCATGAAGAGACACGTTTCTTTACATGGCGTCTTTAAACAATACACTACTAGAATTTCAATTGTCATTAAATGTCGAGTTTCGTTGCATGTGTATTCCTCAGGTGTGTATCCTAACGAAATGCCAGCCGTTGTTAACGCCATGCAGAAGCATCATAGCAAACATCACATGGCCGTGTACTTTGACATGAAAGTCACAGAAATGACGCTGAAGCACTGGTGAGATATGTTCAGATGACGCATAACCCTGTCTCCTGTTCACAGTGTGGTCAAAGGTTTTCTTTTCAGAGTTTAATTGAAAACTTTCAGTTCAGCTGACAAATTTGGCCACAGTTTACGTTGCACATCTACAGCATTGCTCAAATATAGCTTCAAACAGGATGAAATCGAAACTTAAGCTCCAGTTTAAAACGATCCCCAGTGAGGTTGCATTTTTTCCAGATATTCTTTCTCATTATGTGTTGGTTTAACGTAGTGATACCAAATGTGCTGGATCGCATTTCTGAAAATATTTCTTTCAGAACATCTACATGTTTACGATGAATTGTTGGGATGGTGTGCTTCCAGGAGGTGTGTTTTTAGAATATTAGGGAGTTAAGTCTTACACGAGAGAAGGATATCTCTGTGATATGTTTTTACCCGCTGCACACATGAGACATTTCACCCTCTACACAAAAGATGGATGTCAAAGTTGGACGATTTTAACCCTCTACGTATAAAAAGGATAACTAAGTGATAAGTGTTTGCCCTCTGCATACAAGAAGGATATCAATGTGTTAAGTGTATCTAAGGATATCTACCCTTTTTTTCCGTTATACATAAAAAGGATTTTATGCGTGATGACTATTTAATTACCTAAAATTTCATGAAAGGAGATCCATATGATAAGTGTTTTCGCTTCATACACGAAGGTTGTGGTTTTGATTGTGACAGACATGTACTTTTACAATGTGAGTATTATATAACTAAACCCAATGAGTTTTTCTCCACCCTCATTGACAAACTGGATGCTGAAAGTAATGTTCAAATTAAACTTTTGGATGAAACTGCTTGCACTATTTTGGGGTTCAGCACAAATATCATCTGCAATTATAAGCCAAACTATGTGTCATTATTACTCTGTAAATATTTCCTTCATCTGAAAAATGTATTAGGACCATCCTCTCTTTATATCTGCTGTGCAGCAATAGTTGTCATTTGTGTAAATATGTGATATTGAATATTTGGATAAGATAAAATAATTCTTAATTATCCCTAAGGGAAATTTGTTTTGCATCATATGCAGTTCTCCAATTGTTCCTTCATAAGGCAGCCATATATAACATTGCAAGTGATAATCATAAAACTATTGTTTAAATATAGCTTCAAACAGGAAATCGAAACTTAAGCTCCAGTTTAAAACGATCCCCAGTGAGGTTGCATTTTTCCAGATATTCTTTCTCATTATGTGTTGGTTTAACGTAGTGATACCAAATGTGCTGGATCGCATTTCTGAAAATATTTCTTTCAGAACATCTACATGTTTACGATGAATTGTTGGGATGGTGTGCTTCCAGGAGGTGTGTTTTTAGAATATTAGGGAGTTAAGTCTTACACGAGAGAAGGATATCTCTGTGATATGTTTTACCCGCTGCACACATGAGACATTTCACCCTCTACACAAAAGATGGATGTCAAAGTTGGACGATTTTAACCCTCTACGTATAAAAAGGATAACTAAGTGATAAGTGTTTGCCCTCTGCATACAAGAAGGATATCAATGTGTTAAGTGTACATACAAGCAGGATATCTACCCCTTTTTTCCGTTATACATAAAAAGGATTTTTATGTGATGACTATTTAATTACCTAAAATTTCATGAAGGAGATCCATATGATAAGTGTTTTTCGCTTCATACACGAAGGTTGTGTTTTGATTGTGACAGACATGTACTTTTACACTGTGAGTATTATATAACTAAACCCAATGAGTTTTTCTCCACCCTCATTGACAAACTGGATGCTGAAAGTAATGTTCAAATTAAACTTTTGGATGAAACTGCTTGCACTATTTTGGGGTTCAGCACAAATATCATCTGCAATTATAAGCCAAACTATGTGTCATTATTATTCTGTAAATATTTCCTTCATCTGAAAAATGTATTAGACCATCCTCTCTTTATATCTGCTGTGCAGCAATAGTTGTCATTTGTGTAAATATGTGATATTGAATATTTGGATAAGATAAAATAATTCTTAATTATCCCTAAGGGAAATTTGTTTTGCATCATATGCAGTTCTCCAATTGTTCTTTCATAAGGCAGCCATATATAACATTGCAAGTGATAATCATAAAACTATTGTTTAAAATAGTCAAGATATAAATACATCAATTTAAAACACAAACATTGATATTGACTAGAATTTGGACAGTTGAAAGTCAAGTTATTTATTGAGTTTGTTGTTAATACATCCAATACTAGCTGGAACAAATGAGTGGCGAACCCTTTTTGTTCTAAAAGTCGGCAGACGCAGCCTGCGTCCAGAAGGTAATGATGAATATTCCGAAAATAGTATGTGAGTAGGATCACGTAAACTTTTGTTTGCCTTTTTTGCTGCTCATAACAACTGCCGATACTCTCGATAGGAAGCCCAATAATTTTAGATGCAGTGTTCACGATTTCTGGCAGTTTGCTTTTATTCTGGACAGACAGGTTCCCGAACCAACTCAAGAAATTAAAGGTTATGACACTTTGAATAAAGGTTTTGTAAAATAACATCATTTGCTTAATAACGGTGTTAGGATCTACACCGAAACGTCGCAACTACTACTGCAACAAAGAAGTGTTCCACTGAGGCACCGAGTGGTTTACCTATTTCGAACACTTGCTTAACTCTGTAACAACGGATTCAACCATTATTGATGGCATAACAAACGACCTATCAGATCATGACTCACATTGTAATGATTGTAACCAACTATTTCCTTATCAACTCAACGACGAAATAACACTGCGTGAAGTCACAGATACTATACGGAATCTTAAATGCCGAAAAGCGCCAGGCTGGGATGGTCTTTCATCAGAGTTATTGAAACATTCTGTCAATTACATTTCAGTTAGTCTGACATACCTTTTTAACGAAATATTGGCAACTGGCAATTTCCCAATGACATGGTGCAAAACTATTATCTGTCCACTACACAAGAATGGTTCTTTATCCGATTCAAATAATTACAGAGGAATCTCGCTCCTGCCGGTAATTGGAAAGATTTTCACTAAAATATTAAATCAGCGACTTCAACAATGGATCACAGAAAACAACATCATTCATGAGAATCAGTCAGGTTTTAGGAAAGGGTATAGTACAGTTGACAACATGTTCTCTCTCTACGGTATGATCGCGAAATACTTGTCTAAATCAACTGGAGGGAGAATGTACGTCTTCTTTATTGACTTCTCTAAGGCTTTCGATAGCGTCAATCATACATTACTGTGGCATCGGCTTATCAAGTAAGGAATACATGGGAACATCTTGAAAGTTTTAAGAAATATGTACTCTAAGCTTCAGTCGTGTCCGTACAGATAAAGGGCTTACGGATTTTTTTCAGTGCTGTGTTGGTACACGCCAAGGTTGTATGGTCAGTCCACTGTTGTTCATTTTATACATCAACGAACTAGTCACTGAGATGTCAACGTCTAACTGTAAAGGAATATTTATATCAGAGAAATTCCCTAATGTATGTTCACTGCTCTACGCCGATGATGTTGCTAACGCCGCGGACTCTGCCGGAAAACTACAGGACCAAATCAATTGTGTCAGTAATTTTTGTACAAAATGGGGATTGACGTTGAATATGCAGAAATCCAAAATCGTTGTATTCCGAAAAGGTGGATATTTACGTTCATATGAAAAATGGTACTACAGAGGATCCCAAATAGAAACTGTCTCGTATTATAAGTATCTCGGACTTCATTTTACACCCAAACTAGTGTGGACAAGATCGAGACAGGTGTTAGCAAAGCAGTCGGAGAAAGTATGTCTACACATATACAGACTTCACTATATGTGTGGCGGATTACAGATCACCACTGCAATGAGGATTTTCGACAGTATGGTCCTTCCAATACTTACATACGGCGCCGAGCTCTGGGGATATGAGGTGGTAGAACAAATCGAGAGGGTACAGACAAAGTTCATTAAACGAATTCTACATCTGCCTTTGACAACCTGCAATGATGCGGTGCTCGGCGAAAGTGGACGACCTCTATTATATGTTTCTTATGTAAATAAATGTGTTAAATATTGGGCCAAAATAATCAACATGAATAACGACAGATTACCGAAGCAAACCTATCTTATGCTATATGGATTAGACAACGTCAACAGATCTTCCTGGGCCACAAAAATCAAACATATCTTATTCCAGTTTGGATTCGGGTACGCTTGGGTTATGCAAGATATTGGACATATTGATATTTTCATGTCTGAGTTCAAACAAAGAGTGTCTGACTACAACATTCAACGATGGCAGGCTTCAATAGCATCTAACTCCAAGTTGACAGCTTATTCATCTTACAAAACAGTTCTGCATGCGGAATCCTATCTCTCACAAATCAGTTCCCCGCCATTGAAGCAAGCGTTAACTAGATTCAGATGTGGCTGCCACCAGCTAATGATCGAAATGGGGAGACGTTTGGGCATAGACATCGAGAACCGTTTATGTAGATACTGCCTTCGATATAATATCCAGCTTGTCGAAAACGAGTACCATTTTATCCTTGTCTGCTGTGCCTTCACCGACTTAAGAAAGCAGTATATTGAGTACAAATACTACAGTAACCCCTCATTTGAAACATTTGTTCGACTTATGTCTTCAAACCATCAACTTACTTCTGTGAATTTGTCTAAATACATATATTTTGCTTTGAAATTGTATGAATCACTCCATTTGTAATCACAATATTGAAATGTTTTGTACTGTGGGCCTGTGGCCTAAAAAAACGTAAATAAAACTCTAACGAAATCAAGTGTTCCACTTCATCATACCAACATCATGATAGTTTCGTCGATTTTAAAGTGTTTCAACTTCCACAATAAATGCAAGCATTGTTGTCCTTTCTTATATATTTTCTCAGTGTTTTCTTTCCAGGAGGGATTTTGAATCTAAGACAGTACCCAAATATTGTATTCAGATACTCTTGCTATTTCATTATCTTCAATACTTATAGCATTTATTGTTGACTTAGCTTTTCTAAAATCTATCATCATTTCTTTGGTTTTTTTTTGCACATTCATAAATTTAAAGCTTGATTTACACCATTCTACAAATTTTGAAATTTCAGCTCTGTAATTCCATAACAAGGCCTACCAATGCAGCAGCATCAGCGAATTTAACTGTAAAACATGTTTCTGCGTTGGATACACAGTCATTGGTTTACAATATAAACAAAATTGGTGAAATAACGCAACCTTGTGGAGCGCCAGTTGATGTGTTTACAATTGATGATTACACATTATTAACCTGTTAAATTTGTTGTCTCTTAACTAGAAATGAATTAATCCATTTGATGATGTTAGAATTAACATTCATTCTGAAAAGTTTGTCAATTAACAAATGAGGTTGAATAGTATTAAAAGCAGATGAAAAATCAACAAACATTATTCTCACATATTAAGTACCATAGTTTTCTAAATGCTTATAGACATTGTTTAACAGAGTGATTGATGCATCTTCTACCCCACGCCTTGCTCTGTATGCTAATTGTAATGGGTCAAGAACATGGCTGACTTCATTCAACAAGAAGGTCTTAACAATGCGTTCTAAAACATTTCATGGCAATAGGGGTTAGGGCCACTGGTCTGAAGTCATTATTAACAGAGGGATTTCTCTTTTTTGGCAATGGAACAATTTTAGAGGTTTTCCAAAGAATGGGAACATTATGAGAATTAATTGATATCTGAAAGAGCTTTTCAAAAATAACAACCAGTTGCACTCTACATTCCTTTAGAACAATTCCAAACAGGTTATTGGTCCCACAACATTTATGTGGATTTATCTTAGCTAATGAATTAATCAGATCATCCGTCTTTATATTTAAAATGTCACAAGGTGGAAGCGATTCCAATACAAGTTTCCCTTCATCTGAAAAATTTCCAGTATCAAATAGGGAGTAGAAGGAGTTTAACTCATTTGAAAAAGATAAGTCATCGCTGGATTCCAACTGTCGAGTTCTATATTTGATCCAATGGTAGTTTTTATGCCACTCCATGCATTACGTAAATTGTTTACAGAAAATTGTCTTTCAATCTTTGTTTCGTATTCATCTTTATATTTCCTTGTTAAACAAGCAACCTTGTCCCCTGCACTAAAAGTCCTTTTCTTTTCATTTAAAACTGATTTGAACACTTTAGTTACCCATGGCTTGTTATTAGGAAATTTTTTAATACATTTAACTGGCACAATGTTTTCTACACAGAAATTTTAATAATAAGTTACAGTAGTTGTAAACTCATTCAAATTAACACTAGTATGTTCAAACATATCACAATGTGTACAATCAAAACATCCTCTCAACTGCTCTAAACAATCTTTTGTCCATGACTTTACATATTTTAAGACTGGCTTCTCTGACTTTATTTTTTGACGATACAATGGAACTAAGTACACAGTATTGTAATCAGAAGTCCCCGTCGAAGCCTTTGCAAAAGATTTGTAGGCGTCTTTCACATTACCATAGCACAATTCAATACTTTTTTTCTAGATCTTGTCGGACACTTCACATACTGATGGTATGATGGCAGAACATGTTTTAAGTCACATGCATTGAAATCTCCGAGTATGAGATTATACATCACTTATACATCTTGTGTTACTGGGACTGATATAAATATATATTCATGTACATATGAACATCATGTATTTGATCTGAGTAACATCAGGGATATTACAAATCTGTAAATTCCGTAGGAAATAAAGACATTCATTCATTCATATCCCCATACGTTTTTACCTGCTTCATACAACAAGGATATATTATATATTTCCATTCCGTAATCTGCCGTTTCATGTACGTGGAATACTTTGTATTATTGACGATGAGTATTTGTTCAATATTTCCGTGACTATTCTGTAGACTATAATTCGTCTTTTGTTTTATGTTTCAGCCCTGTTCCATATGGATTCAAGATGAGAAGTCTTGTTCCTGAACAGGCCCATCTAGTCAATTCAATGTGGCCTTACAATGACGGCATACACTCTGAGCCATACATCAAAGAGCTTATCAGCAAACAACCGTCGTGTTGCCTGTACAACAGGGAAGGTTCCCTGGTAGGATACGGCCTGACTTACCATTATGGGTATTTAGGTTGCCTACATGTCCTGAATGAACATAATAATAATAATAATAATAAATGGATATTTCTTATGCGCCATAGTCCATCCAGAGCATGCTCAAAGCGCTACATATAAAAAGAGTGACTAGAGTTGAAGAAGAAGATATGACAATTAGCCAAAAATAACCGTGAGAGTATTTTACAGTTATAGGTTGTAGACTTTTTTGAAGAGGAAGGTTTTGAGTCCCGATTTGAATGCTTCTAGGGATGAAGCATTTTTTATGGGAGTAGGAAGACTGTTCCATAGGGTTGGTGCTGCAAATTTGAATGACCTATGGCCAAAGTGTTTGAGACGAACTTGGGGAACTGAGAGAAGATGTTGATTCTGAGAGCGGAGAGAACGGGCAGGCATATATGTTGACAACATCTCAGAGAGGTATGGAGGAGCTAGGCCGTGTTTGCAGCGGAAAACAAGAGTGCAGATCTTGAAATGAATTCTTGCTTCAACCGGCAGCCAATGCAGACTCTGGAGGATTGGGGTTATGTGAGTCCATTTGGATGTTTTAGTGACAACTCTGGCGGCAGCATTCTGAAGTTTTTGAAGTCTGAAGAGAAGATCATTGGAGATTCCAAACAGTAGGCTATTGCAATAGTCAATCCTGGAGAGAACAAGTGACTGAGTGAGAACTTTAGCAGCATCTGTGGTTACAAGATGGCGGATGTTACCAATAGAGTGGAGATGGAAGTAGCCTACTCTACAGAGATGGTTCACATGTTGCTCCATGGTGAGACAAGGATCAAGATGAACACCTAGGTTTTTTACACTGGATGAAAGTGGGATATCTGAGTTGGCTACTGTGATGTCCGTAGAGTTTATCCTTTTCAGACATTGCGATGTGCCAATCAACATAGCCTCAGTCTTATCATCATTGAGCTTCAGCTCATTTGTCATCATCCATGAACTAATTGCCTTCGTGCACTGACTCACTCTAGATCTGGCTATTTGTACATCCTCTGGTTTGAAGGAATCCATCAATTGGAGGTCGTCTGCAAATGCGTGGTGATTCAGATCAAAGTTATCAATGACCTTCTCCAAAGGGTTTGTGTATAACACAAAGAGAAGCGGCCCAAGGACTGAGCCCTGGGGTACACCACACTCTAGGATCGTTGACTCAGAGATGCTTTCAGAGACAAGAACTGACTGACTCCTCATGCTCAGATAGGAACGGAACCAGGCCAATGCATCCCCTTGTATGTTATAGTCATCCTGAAGACGGCTAAGGAGCTTCTGATGGTTGACCGTGTCGAACGCCGCTGAGAGATCAAGCAAGAGGAGAAGTGACACATTACCCAAATCCGCATGGCATCTCAAGTTATTCAGAATTTGAAGTAAGGCGGTCTCGGTACTGTGCCTAGGACGATAGGCTGATTGGAATCTGTTCAGAAAATCATTTGAAGAGAGATAGGATCTGAGTCTGACATCAACTGCACGTTCAAGGATCTTGGAAAGGAAAGAGAGGTTGGAGACAGGTCTGTAATTCTTGAGAGTATTGATATCCAAATAGAAGTAAGGGATATGCCCATGTGATCACTTCCCACCTTGCTGCCGTGTGTCTACAGCAAATGGAAGAGGTTCATCTGCATATACTGGAAGGAAATACTGCATCATTCGCGATATGTAAAAGCGCCGGCTTTGTCCAAAATAAGGATTCTTGTTGGAGTATAGACACACAAGGGTCTGAGTAGAAGATGGGATTTAATTACAAGTGATGACAGATACTACGATGCTTACGACTCCTATTGCGATACTATTAAAATTATGACCAACCACAATCAATATGCCATAACACAATATCCAGTTATCACAAATGTTTACACACAAGCATTATTTGATATATTGTGTTACTATGTATGAACTGACTTCTTATTGACATCACGTACGATTCAGCGTGAGAGAGATATATAGAAAGCTCTTTCATAAGGTCCAATGTTGGTCTCGAAAAGATAAAAAAGAATAAGGAGTATGTTAGTGAGTGAGTTTAGTTTTACGCCGCACTCAGCAATATTCCAGCTATATGGCAGCGGTCTGGAAATAATCGAGTCTGGGCCAGACAATCCAGTGATCAACAGCATGAGCATCGAAACCGATGACAAATGCCAACCAAGTCAGCGAGTCTGACCACCCGATTCCGTTAGTCGACTCTTACGACAAGCATGGGTTACTGAAGGCACATTCTAACCCGGACCTTCACGGGTAAAATAAATATGAATAAGGATGTTTCATATTTGCAATATGGAGAATGCGACATCTCGTATCTTTTGGACGATCAATATGCACTATCGCCATATGAGTTTACACGTCAGCGTGTTTTTTTGCCTGTTTCATATTCATACATTCTGTATTCTATTAGGATTGAATATGTATCAATACAACAGACTGATGAATATTGTTTTATCTGAGAGGCTCACTTGTACATATTAGCGATGGCTATCAGCATGAACAACGAACAGCTCCCTTCTCTATTAACATCTCTACAAAACATCCCGAAGGCAAATCATGTGAGTAAATTATGCGTAAAATCATCGTAGACGTAAACGTTTAATGTTCGATTTATATATTCCTATGTTTACTTGTACTTAAAATACAATACATTTACAAAGCATTTACTTGTACTTAAAATACAATACATTTACAATGTTGACATATATAAAGCTGGATGTCACATATTCAACTGTCATCTCACACATATAATCAAAGAAACTAACATCAAGCCTTGGAATAAGAATGCAATCAAATATTTTGCTGCTAAAATAAATCTTGAAACTCCAGCCTTAGCTTTCATCTTTCTTACCAATGCAGTAATTCAGCCAAAGTAAAGATATCTGAAACTACTGAACTAATTGATCAACCACAATATATTGAATTAAGAAACACTAACAAACGATTCTTACAAATCCATATTTACAAAGATGGTTATAAAGTTGTCAGCGCCACCGTCATTGTATCAAGGACTACTTCATCCAGGTTACCCCGATGGTTGTTCTAATCGGCAGCATATACAAATGCCAGTTTATGAGCCCCAATATATGTCTGAAAACAGTCAAAATATAAGCCGTTCATAATATTTTAAGATTTTCGTTAGCACTCGGGCTAAAATAACATGTCATATGAACATCCACTGATAATGTTTTGCAAGGTATGGAACTGTCGTTCAGTATGCCTTGTGATGATTCTTTCAAATAATAGTCAAATATGTGATGCTTGAATGTATTGATTTCTATCGTTACATGGAATCAAGTTTGCTTATCATCGTCAATACTTGATATTTAACAATGATATTCTACATATTGCACATATTGTATATTACCCTTATCAATATTACCTTGTTCGACAGATTCGAGGTGAAATAATTTCAAAACTGCGATCGGTGATAACTGACTATGACTTCATAGTGGACCGCTGGCCAGATTACAGAGCACTGGTTGTTCGTGCCAATCCTGTTACAGCTAAGGTAATAATGCCAGTGACCTGTATAATCGTTTCTTAAGGTAAACATTGTTTGTTTGTTGCTTAACGCCACACTCAGCAATATCCCAGCAATATCCCAGCCTTATGGCGGCGGGATGTAGATAATCGAGTCTGAACCAGACAATTCAGTGAGCATCTTAATGAGCTTCGATCTACGCAACTGGGTTTCTGAAGACCAATTCTGACCCGCATCTTCACGGGTCCTTGAGATAAATATGCTCTGTGATTACAGATATATAATTGTACAAAAAAGGTAACCATATTCTGCGCCACCTGTAGAGCCTGTTTTAAACAAAATAAAAGGCTAACAGGGACTGTAAGTGTCGCGAGGCGTTACTTCCGGTACCTGATTTCCGGTGACGAGCGTATATTCAAGAATCTGTTCTGGTTCCAAATTGCGCGACCGCCAAAGATGTATTTACTAACCCGACAAAGTGTACTACGACGCTTGGCTGTCACAGTTGGTGACAGTCGTAAAAGCTGGCTGGTATATGGGATGATGATATCAGATAATTGTTATTTGTCCAGACTTATTTGTCATTAAATTATATATATTTGATTATTTATTGTGTTTAATGACATGGATTTGTTAAAGTGAAATGCATTTTAGTAAATTGCATTTACTGAATGTTTCAGTAATACTACATATAAAACACTCATGTGTTACGAACTTTATCGCATTGATGTTCTTTTCATATTTGGCCATATTGGCTGTCATACCAATTTTCAGTTGTTTGGGGTTTTGGGGGTTTTTTTGGTTTAATTTGTTGTTTATTTTCTTAACATATATTTTTATGCTGCAACAATATTTTAAGTAACTATTCCAAATTAAAAATGTTATAAATATGATCAATTTAGACAATTGGTTTTAAGCAGTGTAGAAAGCATATGCATATTTTCTTGAGTCATAAAATATATAGTTTGTAAATCAACCATGAACAGATATACAGTGGAAACTGCCTTAGTAAAGACCGCTTAGCTAAACAGACCGGATAAGTAAACACTATTATTTGGTCCCGGCAAATTTCTTCATCACTATTAGAGTCCGGTTAACTGTATATGCAATATATTGTACGCTTTCCTTGGTCTTAATATATAATGTTACTCTCTTCCATGTCCATGAATATTCATAATGAAACACTTATTTATTAAATCATGTAAAAATTATTCCCTCAGTCCAGCTTGTACAGCGTTGCTCTTTGAACCGTGTACTATAATGTACAGTACATGAAACTTCTTTTCTCCTAGGTTAAGCAGTGATGAGATTCTGGTGTATAATAAGCAACAGATGAAGCAACACAAAGCACCTTCGATACACAAGTGGCCAGAATACAAGACCGGATACACTAGAAATATAGAAATACATGTATAGTCACTCAAAGACATGTCCTGTGTTGTGAAAGATACCGACCAATACATGAGGTGTAATTCATAATGAGGGAAACCATGAAATGTGTGCATATACTATGTGTACAGTGTCATAACACTGCAGGCTCTGACTGACAACAACATGTGTATGAAAACATTAAACAAGTTCAGAACTATTCAGTAATTGTATTCAAAGGTCACGATTACTCCTAAAATATGAAATATATTTCGCATTTCCCAGATGCCAAGACTGAAAAACATACTGTAACAGTATGAACTGGAATAGTTTCATGGTCATGCATTTAGATTCTCACTGAATTATCTGAGAGTCCCAAGATGTCCGTAAAGGTTCATCTCGTTGATAACAAGAATTCCCTTTTCAAGGTACTGTTGTAAGCGTTATTAAAATCAGACATTTCTGGGATATATACATACTATTATATAATCATCCAGTTTTTTATATTTTTTATTTTTTGTTAGAATGATTCCTTAAATTTCAATGCACATAAAATTGTCTACTTGATAATTCCAAACTGCATGATACTTTATTGATTTGCACACTCCCCTATAAAAGGTTTTTGCGCAACTTGAATACTTAAAAAGATTAAAGTATTGGCCAAAAAAATCACAAATTGGTCAAAATGTTCATTAGTGTACTTTGTCACATCTCCTTTGATCACAAAAAATATTTTTGTGGGGTTCCAGAGAAATTTACATTGCTTTATACTGGAAAGAGCTCAGGATAAACTTAATGAACATTTTCAATGATGAATAACGTAAGTGATCATAATACTAACTGCAAAATATTCTTTCCTTTTTGAGCATAAAATAAGAAATATAAATCTGATTTATATTCACAAAGAAATAGGTCCTCAAGAAAAATGGGCAAATGCCTATTTCTTGTCTCAGTGATGTACCCCAATGATTTTACAGATGTTATCAGTGCGGACATCACATATTCTCTGTAAACTTCAGATGGCTGCTGCTTTCAGTCTTAGCAAATTGTCCTGAAACTCTGAAGATAAATATGTTACTGTATCTTTGATCACCGCATTTTGTAAAAAAAAGCCCAATGGATCAAAGAAATGAATTGTTTCCTCAATTATTATGACAGGGAGTAGTTTGTAAAGTAGTGAAATCATGTGTTTTGACAAAATTGAAATTCGTTCCTTTGTCATATTGTAAACATTCAGGCAAATCTTTTAAGCTCTTGAGGGTGAACAGAGTATAGGAAATACTTGAGAAAGAGTAGACAGGTGTCAGTATACATGTGACCTAATGGAAATCAAAGAGACTATTGACAAGGAATAATCAGAGTACACAAGGGAATATATAACTGAAGAAACTTCAGTTTTCCATTCACATTTGTCATATCAATGATACCTGCGACCCAAGTTAGAAAACATCATTGGAATCAAATTCACTGTTGCTTTGATTATGTGACATTATTGACTCGGGATCAACAAGCTTGTTGTTAATGTAACTTATATGACTGGTCTTGAAAGAATCATTAGATAATTCTATTCCTTAAAACCCAGAAATCCATAAGATATGACTCAAAGTGCAATGAAAGCATCTGATTTATTACTTCGGTTGTAACAGGTGCTGACCACATAAATGATGTCCAAATTACTGTTGAATGAACTTTACACATTCACTTGTAACAATAAGTGTTCAATACTTATATGCTTGTTACAGTACCTCAACCACTTGAGTTTGGAAACCCTTGTTTATGCTACAGACTGTGACGCTCTGGGGACTCTGCTCCAAATGCCCAATATCATAGACTGGACATCAAGAACTGGGTTTGGATGTGAGATCAGATTGAGTGCAAATGCGTTATTGTGTTATTTTATGCCTTTTTAACAGAATTTATGTTTTTACGTGCCTCGCTTTTTTAGTGTAGAAAAAGGCATTGTACAAACGTCCCAGATAATCATTTGTGTATATACTAAAACCCTGAGAATATTCTGGGCTATCATGTAAGAGGGACTGATATTCGAAGTAAGAGTAAGGCATCAAAAGGGACATGGTAGTTGAACCTTACACTACAAACTAGGCTTCATGTTTCAATTGCGGCGAAATGTCGAATTTCTTTAGAACTGTTTACATGAAACATTCCTCAGGTGTGAATCCTTACGAAATGTCAGCCGTTGTTAGTGTCATGAAGAAGCACTTCAGGAAACTTCAAATGGAATTGTACTTTGACATGAAAGTCACAGAAAAGACGTTGAAGCTCAGGTGAGACACGAGGCAAGTTCACATGATGTACCACCATCATTGTGGTAACAGATTTTTTCATCACACAAAACTTTTCAGTTCAAATATTTTATCACAAATCCTAATCTTATCTTTTTCCTGGACATAAAAGGCATCACTTCGTCTTGAGCAAATACGCATAATATTGTGCCAGTAAATAAATACACCTTCTCCAGAGAGATGGTATTGCTCCAGAAATCCCCTTTGTTGTGGGTTGATTTCATAAAGTTTGATGAGATTTGATGGTTTTCATTTCTGAAAAGAAGAAAAAAGAATACCTACAATGCATTGTTAGGCGTGTATCCTAGGAGTAACGATATGTACTAAGATTTAACCAGCAAATAACATAACAAATTATACTTTGATAACGATCACATTGTTTTCCATGTTTTGCTTTATGGGGATGCTTTGCTATTTTTTCCTGTGTAGTCAGGATTTGTAAGATTGGATTTGTTTCTTGATTCATGTTGCAGGTCTATTCCAAACGGGTTCACCATGAGAAGTCTTATTCCTGAACAAGCCCATCTCGTCAGTTCAATGTGGCCTTACAGTCAAGGTAGATGACACTGCGTCATACATAAAAGAACTCATCAGCAAACAACCATCGTGTTGTCTGTACAACAGGGAGGGTTCCCTGGTAGGATATGCCCTGGCTTACCATTATGGGTATATTGGTTTCCTACATGTAATGAAGGAACACCGAAGGAAAGGATATGGCCAGGTGATCATATCCCGCCTGGCCGGTGTGCATCTACAGCATATGGAAGAGGTTCACCTTTATGTCCAGGAAGCAAATAATGCATCGATTGCGCTAACTAAAAAGCGTCGGCTTTGAGGCTGCACATGACCAGGCTTCTTGTTGGTGGATAACAAAAGAAGCTTTTCAGTAGACGATGAGGGTGTAATGACAAGGGATGACTTTTAGGGCATTTCTGAAACAGGTTTCAAAATATATTGTGATAACTGTACACAATAGTGTCAAACTATGACAATAATGACACATTTGAGATCATAATGCCAAACATACACCACCTTCTCGATTCAGTGAATGGCTGTGGGCGCTTTGGGGAGTTTGTGGAGGTAGTTTGATTGTCCTGTTAAATTATAAACGTTACCTGAATGGATACCTGCATGTCAGTCAAGGAGGGAGAAATTGACAACCATAAAACACAATCTCGGGAGAGAGTATCAAACTGGCCTAAAAAGTGCATCAGTAGTAATGTTGAAGAATGAATTTGGTTCGATTCAGACATGCAATGACAGATGTTTGCCTCTTTTTAATTGTTATTAAAAGAGACATTCTTCTACTTAAGAAGGATGTAAGGAGGGGAGGCTATGCCAGCAAGAGTTGCTCAGAATTTGCGATAATATGAGAACAAAACTACGACAAAATTATGTCGTGGTCATTTTTATGAGAGATCTGTGATTTATTTGGGATCATCATCAATACCATCTTTGCGGAACATCTGCCCAAGGTAAATTGTTTTATTGTGAAGTTACGTCTCTTACGTTATAGAGGAAGTTCCACTTATTTGACCTTTTGTACTCCTGTACTACTTCAGGTGATGTTCCGAAAAGGTTTTGGAAAAAGATATGATCATATATCATCTTTACTAATGAATCTATTACGAAAATCTAATTCTTGTCCAAAATTAAGTGACATGCGAGTTTTCAATGAAGAATTGGTAAAGCAATTATATTCAAAGAGACTATATAGGAGGGTATTGAAAGCTGTCTTATGTTTTGTATCATTGTGGAAAAACATTTGCCAAAAGCCACTTGCCCAATCAAGGACACGAAACCTTTAGGCATGGCGTGGCATGACATCTTCAAAATGTGGTCAAAGCATTTAGATGTCTATAATCCATTGGACCGCCGCCATATAGCTGTAATATTGCTGAGTGTGGCGTTAAACAACAAACAAACAAACATAATATCCTTTTTCCTTTTGTAATTTATTAATGTTTAATGTAAATTACATGTCTTTCGAGAAATAAAATACTGTTTAAATCAAACCTTTCCTTTCTGCTGCTTGCATTGAGTTGGAAAATATTTCTCCTTCCCGCCCGCTTTCTTCTCCTCCTTGGCAGTTGGTTAGGCCAGAAGTCGACCTAAAATTAACCACTTTTAAAAAATCAGAAACTAATGAATTACAATATAAACAAGAATTTAATCAGTTAAAAAGTAAATATAATACATACAAATCCTTATTTACAGATGGATCCAAGGATGGTGGGGCGGTAGGTTGTGCCCCTGTCATTGGATCCAGAACAATATCTTTTTCTTTTTGTACATTACCAGATATCAGCTCTATTTTTACAGCAGAAGCTAACATCATATTAACGACTCTTAAATATTTTAGAAAACACCCTAAATATAAAGAAGACATAATATTATCAGACTCTCTTTCGTGCCTTCAGGATATAAAAAATATCTTGTAAACATCCACTTTTAATAGAAATCATTGAATTATATTAAGATCTTGCTTCTGGCCAATACAACTCCTCTGTTGGTTACCCAGCCACGTTGTCATTTCTGGGAACACAATGGTCGTTCTTGCTGCTAAGGCAGCACTCAACAAATCTGTGACACCACTTCTCTGATTCCATGCTCTGATTACATAGCTATCATTAGATCTTACATCCGTGTACTGATGCAGAAGAAGTGAGACACCCAAGTAGTTTCAATAAATTACATAAAATAAAACCCTATAACGGTTACGCCTACTTGGGTTGTCAGTCCAGATTTGAGGAGGTCATCATGCATTGGCCATACGCGTTATACTCAAAATGAAGAGCCTCCGTTTTGTATGGTTTAAACATATATATTTCTGATATATTGTTCAGAAACTGGATCGGCAAACACTTAATTAATTCTCCAGACAAAATAACATTTATTTTATTACATTATGACAAAAGTACATGATTCATAAATAACATTAAGTTACAATAAACATGAACATGAACATCCATACAGCCAAAATATTTTAGTTCTGACAGGGCCAGATGAAAACTGAGTAAATCTCTTGAATAAAGTTATGTTCTGATTTGATAATATCATGATTTATGAAGTAATTACAACATCATTTATGTTATATCCATATTTTGAATTCTTATAGCATCATGGTTGGGACATATAAATAGATAATGAGGCGTCCTCGAAGGCAGTACCACAAGTACATGATGGGTAATCGGATATAAATCCTTACTTTTGGGGCATAGCTATTCTAATCGGGTTTGCAGATTATTTGACACAATTTAGTTGATATCAAACCCGAATGAAGTCGTTCTTGTAATCGGGGAATGTGATTGTATAAGTCTGAGTTCTTGGTAAGAATTCCAATAGTCTTAGAAATTTTATATGGGTTTTGCCTTAAGTTATATGGGTTTGCAGATTCTGGCACGAGGCTGCTTAAGTAATCTGGTGTTTTGTTATGTATCATTTTATGGAATAGGGTTAATTTCTGAATGCGCCTTCTTTCCACTTGAGGCAAGAGATCTGTTTCTGAATAAAATTTATTATGACCTGTTCCCCTTGTAGACCCACATATTGTTCTAAGTGCATCAAGGTGTAACTTTTCAAGCATCGATGCATGGCTAACTGTACAAATATCCCATATACAACTACATTAATCAAATAATGGCAGAATAAAGGATTTATATATATATAACGAATAGTGTTTTTCTTGATAATCGATATTTGAGCAATTTATCATTAGTGAAACTTTATCAAATAGAGAATTTATCTGTGCAGTCCAATTTGCGTCTTTTTGAAACCAGAGGCCTAAATGTTTGTGCTTGGAAACTTCATTTACAGGAATATTTTGCATAAATAATCTTGGACTAGTCTCTATGGAACGTCTTTTACTAAACTGTATAATTTCAGTCTTAGAAGAGTTGAATGTAACTTGCCACCGTACTGCCCATTGAGAAATCATTTCTAAATCTTTATTGAGGCGCATAGCGCCTTCAGTAGGATCTTCTTTTGTAACATAAAGTGAAGTGTTGTCAGCAAAGAGTCTTATACTGCAATCTATATTTGCAACAAGATCATTTATATAGACAAGAAATAAAAATGGCCCAAGCACAGATCCTTGGGGGACACCAGCTAATACAGATCTATACTCGGAATTGTAACTTTTATAACTACTTTCTGAACTCTTTCATGAAGATAACTAATCAAACCAATCAAGTAATTTACCACATATTCATATGATTGTAATGTGTATAGAAGTCCCTTATGCCACACTTTATCAAAGGCCTTGCTTATATCACAGAAGACAGTTCTTACTTCTTTACCTTTATCCATGGCGGCTGAAATAAATTTATACAAATCTAATAATTGATAAGTTGTTGAATCGCAAGGAATAAACCCAGACTGTAATTTATTTATAATACAATTATCTTTAAAAAAATTAAAGACATATGTATGAACACAGTTTTCAAAGACTTTAGATAAACAACATGTGAGTGAAACTGGTCTATAATTGCTACATTCATTAACACTGTTTTTCTTATGAATGGGTATTACTGAAGCACGTTGCAATACTCTGGGAAAGTCTAAAGACTTATTAAATATTGAAGTGAGGGGGTAAGACAGCACTTTGGCAGTGAACTTAAGGAATTTATTGCCAATACCATCAGGGCCCGTCGCTTTACGAACATCAAGAGGAAAAAGTATATCTTCAACATCTCTCTGGGTTAAAGTAAATTTCAACTTACCAGATTCTTTAAACGTAGTATTTATGTGATTTTAATTTATGGCTAAATTCGACTGCTATCGCCAGCGGCTGAAGGGATGATATAAATCCAGCTAGGGTCCATGCAGGTAGCAAAAGTATTGTAAGTCCCCATGTTCCCTAGTATGGTGATCTACCTTCAGTTGTTGGCGATCAATAGCCCATTTTTACATTGTATTGTCCAATCTAGTTTTTTACTTTTAAAGATATATGCAGCTAGTTTTAACTCATTTTGTGATAATCTAGTGGTTTTACTGACATGGTTTTATATATTATATGTATGTATTATGAATTTAGAACTAGTTTCAGTCACGATATGGCTGAAATATTGCCGATGTGACTTTAAATCTTAACTCACTCACTCTATTTTCAGGAACACGACGTTTCGAGTATGTTCTTCCTCCTTCACAATGTGAATGAAAACAAGGAAGAAGATGGATATATAAGTGAAATATATGTGAAACAACAACAGCGAGAAGATAACAATAAGGGAAGCCAGTAGATAACTGGTAATGGTAAGGGGTTAAATGGAAGCTAGGGATTAATCCGGGCATAAATACTGAGATAACAATGGTGGAGCTGACTTAACAAAGGAAGCCAGTGGTTAATGACCCTCATTGGTAATGGCAGAAAGTAGAAGCCATGAATTAATCCAGGCATAAATAGTCGCGTAGGTGATCTCTGCAACTAACGATGCTAAATTAAACCCGATACAGCACAAAGCCCCTAAAATAACCTTGGTATCAAGACTGGGCACCCCATGTAATACCATATTTCTCTCTTGCACACTATACCTCTCCTATAGTCCTATAGAAGACAACCCATCAGCTTGAACTATTGGGCTGGACACAGCATGAGCCCGTATATAAAGAATGATAAAAAATATCCGATCTGAGAAACACCCTTCACAACCACAATCTAGAAGACACCCTACATGCACTGCCTACATCCTAGACAAACACACTCCTATAAAAAGTCATCAAACACCAAAATTAAAACTCTCAAACACTCATTAAAAATTGTAAATACACATGGACAAACTCACGTTATAAAAGTCACACTACAAAGTGCCACAATTTCTCTCCCTCGGCGATCCTGGATAATATATCGAATTCACAGTGGTACTGCGTTCACTTGCACGTACATTCATAAGCTCAAAATACACCACACAGTACTTGCAACTTTACGGTATTCCTACCTACCACAATTAATGAACAACATCCAGGCTATATGTGAAGTTTAAGCATGAAGACGAAAACACAAAAGGACAAATTAGAGGGAAGTGAGAAATTCTGTAATTAATATCCTGACCGTTGTTTATCAATTTACATATATATATATATTTATATATATAATATTTATTTCCTCCATTCTGAAGAGTACAAGGTGCACATAGTATATATACAATACAATAATTATGCATTATGTGTCACGGATGAATTTGTATGATTATAATAAAATGCTGAACAGTGCATCTGAACATCTCAGTTAAACCTACACGCAATGGCGATCTTCCTGAAAACCCAGCAGCTTCCTCGGCTATTATCAACTCTACAACACACTCGGAGGGCAAATCATGTGAGTAAAGCATGGGTAGCACTGTCTTAGGCGTCTATGGTTTACTACGCTATGTTAACCTTTAAATTCAAGATGTACGTCGTAAGCTGGCTGTCACAATATCGTAGGCGTCTGTACGGTTTACCACGCTGAATTATCCATCACACACAACTGACTGACTGAGTTTGGTTTTACCTCGCTTTTAGCAATATTCCAGCAACATCACGGAGGGGGACACCAGAAATGGGCTTCACTCATTGTGCCCATGTGGGGATTCGAACCCGGGTCTTCGGCGTGACGAGCCAACGCTTTAACCACTAGACTACCCCACCGCCCCCTATCACATACAAGATGTACATAAACTGGATGGCACATACTACAAAGTACCAACTGCCATCAAGCATGGATCGCCACAGCACTAAGTGTTTAAAGAACATGTGATACCGATAACGCCTGTGATATTATACGTGGCATTAAGGACTGCGTCATCCATGATGGATATCCCTGTATGGACCTATGGTGCCAGGTATTTGTCCACAGGTAACAAACTAATCTTCATATACAAACACTGAGGCAAGGCTTTGAATGTGGTGAGGATCAAGTAAACTTGATGTGACAAATAATTTAGTGTTCTAAATGCCACCACTGCTGTGTCAGGGTTTGGGGACATTTTCCGATAACTGACCCTGCGGTTTATAGTACATCGATAATTAGTATGCATGTGCATGATAACATACATTCTCGCCACATATTTAGGATTATTATCATCAGGATATATCTCTATGACCAGAGGAAAACCGTAGCACTAAATAGGGATCATACTTAGCAACTGCATCATTTGAGGTTTTTGATTTGTGAAAAATAGATGCCCTTCCTCTGTGAACACGGATGTAGCCCTCTCTGCTTGTCATGTTTGTAGGAGACACCACACATGAATACAAACAGAAAGTATCTGCGTGGGACCGACTGACATTTGGTTTGAACATATTTGTATTCAAATTAAATTGAATAGGGATCGGTGAACAAGCTGTAAGCTTATATGAACACCTCTCCCTTACAAAAACAAATAATAATTACATAGTTTGGCTGTTAGTCATGCATACGCTGTACATAGTCCAAAAGAAGAGAGGTATGTCGACATCATAGGTTGAGAGTAAACAATCGTTATCTTGAGAAAAGGGCGTCAAATCTGCCTGATTTTACGATATTTAAATGAACAGATTCAAGAATTTGCATATTTACAATTGCAGTTGCATGGACATTTCCGAATAATACTGAGTCTAATGTATATCCTTTTTGGTAAAAGTACATGTTATTTCGAGTTATAGTTTATATTGGACAAGTAAAGAAAAAGTGAAAACTATCCTCATTTGCTAGTCCACATGAGCATATCGGACTTTCTAAAATGTATCTTTCATATTTGTGAGCACTGAGGTCACTGCAGCCGAGTCGCAGGCGGGAATGAACCGATCAAACATGACGGTTGTTTCTGCAGAAATTAAACATTTGTTCTAAACGAAACGAGCAAATAAATTATGTACATTGTGTGTGGTATCAATATTGCGATTTTATCATGTATTGCCTTACCTTTAGGGTGTTAGCGTGTTATGTTAATCAAATAACGTTTATACCTATTCTCCTGTAAAACAGATTCGAGGTGAAATACTTTCAAAACTGCGATCGGTGATAACTGACTATGACTTCATAGTGGACCGATGGCCAGATTACAGAGCACTGGTTGTTCGTGTCAATCCTGTTACAGCCAAGGTAAACAAATGCCTGTTCTGTTATATCGTTTCTTGTAATGAATATATCCAATGATCGAAGTTATATAATTGTAAATGAAAGATCCAGACACACAGAACATTCAAAGATCACTAGAATACAATACACACGAGACCGAATAAACTCCAAACAGTCTAATACACTCAAGGAATGAATGAAGTCAAAGTAGCATAAAGGAAATGAAGGCCTTAATAGATGCCAATCACATGTATGATGTCAGGTTACAGTAAAATGACGTTCAAATAGTAAGTTTAAAAGGTAACTGTTGGTTTCAGTTCCCGAAACATCTGGACTTGGCCAGCAGTGTTTATGCCAAAGACTCTGATGCTCTGGAGTCTCTGCTTCAAGTGCCTCATGTGATAGACTGGACATCAAGAGTTGGGTTTATAGGTGAGATCAGACAGAATGCATATGAGTGAGTTGAGAGTGATGCCTCTTTTAACAATATTCTTATTCTCACTTCCGGTCCGCCATGTTGGGTAAACGTGTCTAAGTGAGAGAGAGAGAGAAGTGATGTGAAAAACCCAACCTAGCCCACTAACAGCATGGTGTCCTGAGGTAATTAAAAGCAGAACCTTTCACAAAACCCTTGCGAACAGGTCATAAACCTCAAATATTGCACAGAAAAATAGCTGTGTCGTCACACCGAACACACGACCCACCCCACACGAAACCTGTGAACACCATGTCATTGCATAAGCAAAGAGAAGGCCCGGGAAGCGCTACACGCTCAGCAGCTACAAAGCTAGATGACATTAAAGAACTTATTCTTGCATCCGAGAAAACATTTTCCGCTAAAATGGACTCTCATAGACACTAAACTACAAGCGGCCATTGACAAAATCGAAATCGACGTTGCAAATATCAAACACAGAGTTGATGAGAATGAGACTCTCATTGAGACAAACGCCAAGGATATCAGCACCATCAAAGAAAACTTAACAACTCTGAGAGCAGGCATAAATTTCCAACACGGGTTACTGAATCGAGAAATCATCGCAAAGGAATTGCATGATAGGAAAATCAACCTCCTTTTTAACGGCATACCCGAATCCGACACAAAAACAGAGGACTCTGAAGAAGTACTACGTGAGTTCATGACAAAGGATTTAAAACTCCCTGAAGATCAAGCCAAACAAATCCAGTTTAGGAATGTCCATAGACTTCGGAAACCAAGATATCAAGACACTCGCCCCAAAGACACTCGACCACCAACAATGATAGCAGCTTTTGTCTCTTTGAAAGACAGGAACTATGTGTTTCAAGCTAAGAAAGTGCTCTACTTACCAACCTCAATGAGAAGAATAAGAGCTGTCCTGAATAAGAGTGCCTATGGACTAAGAAAGGAAAAGGGTCTCTACACACGAGTGAGGGAGAAAGGTATAGATTAGTGCTGGATGTCAAACAACCAGACGAACCGAACACTGCCTGGAGGAGAGTGCCTGTACCCATCCCTGACTCACTGGCCCAGTACTGACTCTTGACTCTACCACACCAGACACACGAACTATATGTACCCAATTGATATTAGTTTAACTTGGAGTAAATTGAAAACATCATGGCTAACTTCGTTATCAATGCCTGTCGAGCCTATCTATAAGATTATATCTCAACATATATTCAGCTTATATAGCGGTTTGTGTGTGTGTGCGTGTGTATGTGTGCGTAGATGTGTATGTGTATATAAGGAATGTTCATCAATCCATATATGTTTGTGTATCAATTCCTCAAGCTAAGGGGATATAATTTACCCCAAAATCACTAAAATTGGTGGAACATCCCAAAACAAACTTGTGTATACATCTATAATCATTAAAACACTCAATGTCAAAATCCGCAATTAAATGTTAAAGCTAAGGTGATAATATGTACCCATGAAACATTCAAATTGATGGGACCATCCCAAAGACAAACCTGTGCATCCATGTATACCCATGTGTGCCCACTTATACACTCAATATCAATATACATTGGTCTACAACTAAACCGTACAAAACGAAGATACATCTGACCAAGATGATATCATGAAACTAAAACCTATAATGATATGTAAGCACTACTGACAAGTACACTATACATTCACTGCTGTTTTTACAACACCAAGCCTCAGGCACATTCACCGCCAAAAACATGTATACGAGGGAATGTATATACTATATGATGCGGGTGTATTATCTCTATGTGTGTGTAGATATTATGTGAATGTGCATATGTGTATGATCATGTGTATGATATGTGTATGCATGTTTATTTTTGTCCTACCATGAGTATTTGCTGTTTTACATTAACTTGGCTCTGACAATAGCTTGATGAATATATTTTGTACTATATAGTAATGCATAATAATGTATATACTATGTCTTTCTTCGAATTGGCAAAATTTGAAAACCTCACCCATATATACTTATAATCATGTCCAATCCAGTCCTAACAATCATAACAAAATACAACCAAACCTAATCCAACTCACAACACCACACAGCTGACACAACATGATAGACCATATACAAAAGACTAATCGAAAAATAGCACTACTAATCAAGACCAACAACCTGACACAGATCTCCACAGAATACATGAACTCAATAACAAAACCCATCAAAATACACAATATATCACTAGAATCACCTATATAGTTGCTTATAATAATACACACTATCAAATCAACTTTGAACTTCCTAATTACCATGAAACAAAGACACACTTAAAAGCAAACACAACATATTACAGCATGTCAACCTACACCAAACAAATCATGAAATTTGTTTTTAAATTACCACACCCCACTTGAGGGGATAAAAGTGCAAAAAATGTCTTTGTTATAACAGCTTGTCATACTTTGCGAACATGTTAAGCCTAACCTAGACTTTTAATAACGACAACAAATATTAACAACTACCTTTAGAAAAAGTTTCTTCTCCCTTAACTTGTAAATTAAAAGCACTTCGATTTATAATTCAAAGCAAAACTATAATGTATTAATAGTACCACTTTATACTTCCAAACCAATTAACAACTCATTAACCTCAACATCTCAAGCTAAAATAATAAAACATCCATGAAGAAAATAGACAACACGACCTCCTCTGCGATGACGTAACTGCACGTGCATCACGACCTCATCGCACAACCTCACCGACAGTTCAGAGACACACAGCCTAGGACAGACTCCGAGCTACAAACAGCAACGCTGATTCACATCACTGCCCTCCAAATTCAATAAGGTAATGCTTTTAATTTCTTATACCTTGCACACCTACCCTTCCTCTCAGTCCTTTCCTTTTAAACAAAATACGGTACATACCACCAATAAGAAAATAGTTCAATTGGACAAATCAGACTCAATAACCCAACACTCAAATCTAGATAATGGCTGAATCACTCAAAATATTTTTCTGTAATTGTCAAGGCCTGAATAACAAAATTAAAAGGGCAGACGTATTTCAAAACCTGAAAAACAAACAGGGGAACATTTACTGCTTACAAGATACCCATTTTACGAATGAATATGAAAATAAAATAAAAGATGAATGGGGAACAAAACAGCTCATATCGGAGTAATTCCCGCGGAGTAGCTATCCTTTTCGAAGATAATTTTGAATATATAATCTTAGACAAAATTCAAGACCTCGAAAATGGAAACTTCCTCGCACTAAAACTGCAACTATCAGAAGCAACCTTTACACTAATAACAATATACGGACCTAATACGGATTCGCCATCGTTCTTTGAAAAAATGTTTCATATTGTTAAAAAATTCGATTCTGATCACCATTCCGTCTGTGGCGACTGGAACTTAATCCAAAATCCGGACATTGACCTATATAACTATCAACCTGTAAATAACCCGAATGCAAGAGAAAAGGTTCTTGAACTTATCGATGTTTATAACATGTATGACCCTTGGAGAGAACTACAC
This sequence comes from Haliotis rubra, assembly GCF_003918875.1. Taxonomy (NCBI): domain Eukaryota; kingdom Metazoa; phylum Mollusca; class Gastropoda; order Lepetellida; family Haliotidae; genus Haliotis; species Haliotis rubra. The sequence goes on from NW_025767424.1 coordinate 2,749,939, forward strand.
CAAAACTCAAAACGATATACCTGGAGACAAACAAAACCAATAAAGCAATCCCGACTTAATTTCTTCCTTCTATCGCGCGACCTCGCAAAATTCATAGATAAAACTGGAATAGATTCAGCATATAGATCAGATCATTCAATTCATTGGATCACCCTTAAATTTGATAACACTGAAAGAGGCAGAGGATATTGGAAATTCAATAATTCACTCCTTTATGACAAAGATTACGTTAAAAAAAACAAAAATATTATTTCAAATACCATTGAACAATACAAAAAAGAAACTGATGAGAATGGAGAAATCGTATTCAACATAGACGATCAGTTATTGTGTGAAACGATTCTGTTAATGATTAGGGGTCATACCATTCAATACTCTTCCGAGAAAAAAAGGTCAAGGGAAAAACGAGAAAAAGAATTAAAGCAAGAAATTGAAGAAAACGAACACAAATTAGACTCTACCGAAAACATCAGTGTCAAGCTGGAGATCTCAAACTCGTTAGCAGAATTAAATAACGAACTAACAACAATAAACGAAATAAAAGCAAAAGGAATAATAATGCGATCAAAATCAGACTGGATAGAAAAGGGGGAAAAACCAACTAAGTTCTTCCTCTCCCTCTCCCTCTCCCAGAAATTATATCAATAAAACAATTACTAGACTGGAAAACAAAACAGAAGAGATTCTTACAAACAAGGAAGATATCTTAAGCGAAAGCCATAATTATTATAAAAACCTCTACAGTACACAGACATGTTTGCAAACATTAACCCCCCAAAACTTAACAATAAACAGAAACTTTGTCTAGAAGGAGAACTTAACTGCGATGAAGTATTACGATCCTTGAAAAAAATGAAAAACGGAAAAAGCCCTGGGCCTTCAGGGGTCACAGTTGAATTTTACAAATTCTTTTGGCTTGATTTACATAAATACTTGATACGATCCCTTAATTTTGGCTATAATAATGGCTCACTGTCAGTAAGCCAGACACAAGGGCTAATAACCTGTTTCCCCCAAAAGAACAAATCAAAACAACATCTAAAATAATTGGAGGCCGATATCCCTGTTAAATTTCTCCTATAAAATAGCTTCTTTAACAATTGCAAACAGACTTAAAACAATATTACCCGAAATAATAAACGAAGACCAGAAAGGTTTTATAACAAACAGATATGTTGGAGAATGCACAAGACTCGTCTACGATATAATGGATTATACGGAATGTATGGAAATACCGGGCTTGCTTTTATTAATTGATTTTGAAAAAGCTTTTGATTCGGTAGACTGGAACTTTATACAAAATGTTTTGAGTTTCTTTAACTTCGGCCTCTCTGTCAAGCACTGGATAGAAACATTTTTCCGTAATATCAGATCAAGTATTCTTATTAATGGATTCGGAACAGATTTCTTTAGTATTACCAGAGGCTGCAGACAAGGTGACCCATTATCCCCATATTTATTCGTATTATGCGCAGAAATATGAACAATAATGCTTCGTAACAATGAAATCAAAGGCATAAAAATCGGAAACACAGAATACCTCACACCGGTATCACAGTTCGCTGACGATACAACGCTGATTCTAAATGGTAATGAAGCCTGCGGACAGAGTGCGCTTAACACACTAGATACGTACGCTGCTTTCTCAGGCCTTAAAATAAACAGGAGTAAATCACAACTATTCTGGATAGGCTCACTACGCTCATCAGATGCAAATTATGTAAACAATGGAAATTAGACTGGGAAAGAAAAGTTTCACCCTTTTAGGCCTCACCTTTACACACAGCCTGGCGGAAATGGTCGAAAACAATTATAAGGACAGACTAAAAGGAATTAAGTATATTATGAATTTATGGTTACAACGTGATCTAACTCCATTAGATAGAATTACCTTATTAAAAAGCTTAATCTTACCAAAACTCAACCATCTATTCGCGTCGCTTCCAGATCCTAACGATAAACTAATCAAAGAAATCGAATCACTCTGCTTCAGCTCTATATGGAAAAACAAACCCGATAAAATCAGTAGAAAAATAATTACAAAACCATATGATGTAGGAGGACTACGAGCTCCAAACATAAGGCAGATAATATCTTCTAAAAAACTATCATGGATTAGGCGACTATTGAACTCAAGACCCAATTCAAAAACCCTTGATTTATTTCTTTTCAGTACCACGCGATCATCTCTCGACCACCTCATAAATAACGAAGATAACCTCACATGTAAACTAACAAATCGCAGAACAAATCCTGGGAGTTATACCTAAACTTTAAAGGTGATAATGCCAAAAACGAACATGATATCCTTTCCCAAATCGTATGGCACAATAAGGACATTAGAATAGGAGGAAGCACCTTCTTCTATAAACACTTCTCTGACAAAGGTATCCACTACATTAATGACTTAATTGATAACGACGGAAACTATCTCAACCTTTCTTCCCTTCAGAAGAAATATCAGTAAAAAAACTTCCTTGAATATCATGGCATTATCAAATCAATTGAGTCTTATGTTAAAAGTAAACGCGTTAAACTCAAATCAAAACTTCAGACACCAATTCTGCCATATTTTCTCAAAGATGTATGTGAAACGAAAAGAGGCTGCAGAATATTCTATGACGCATTAAACACAAACATGTTCTACATTAAGACCAGAAAACACATTTGGAAATGGGAGAACAATCTCAGATGTACCCTGACAGAACAAGAATGGAAAACCATACATTATATACCCTTCCGCACACATGCAAACAGCAAACTACAATGGTTTCAACACAACATCATTTACAGAATACTACCCACAAACGACCTCCTATATAAAATGAAATATACGAATAATAACAATAGTGACTTATGCAAAACTGACATTGAATCAAAAACACACCTCTTTTACGAATGTACGAAAGTTAGCCATATCTAGAGTGAACTAGAAGATTGGATCGAGGGGAAAACAGGAATAAAACTAGATTTTACCAAACAACATATCCTGTTTGGCTATTATGAAAAGCGAAATGATGTTGTAAATCTGATCATAAATACAACTAAATTCAACATTTATAAAAGCAAACTTTCTAAACGACCACCACATTTCCAATATATCAAAAGAAATATAACCAATGCATATCATATAGACAGATATACCTCATCCTTAACTTGTGATTACACCAAATTCACGAAATACTGGTCAATATGTCATTGCCTATTTACCTGAACAATACATCTCCTGTAAAAGCCATAACCGTCAGCTACTGAATTGTCATACCCATTTTGATAAGATACTATGTGTATTGAACTATGAACTATCCATTTGCTGTAAAACATGTACCGGTGAAAAGAAATAAAATTATAAAAATATATATATATATTCTTGTTGCAACGTGTAAGCCATTATGTGGAAGAAGAGCCCAGAATATAACGCATCGTGGATAATCAATTACGTTTATATACACGTGAGCATTAACACCATCCACTTTTTGAAATGATAAGTACAAAAACACTACTGAGAGAACGATATGTTTGCTTAAATATCGGATGACTGACAAGAGGGTGGTCATGAAAACCGCTTATCAGTATGCTTGAGCATGATCGGCTACCTTGACAAAAATATAAAATATTGCCCTTGGATTCGGATGGTGCGTGTTATTTGTGTGTATATGGTGGATTCTCGTAAACTGTGGGGTGGAACCTGATATTTATTGAAAAGGGTAAGATTTAAAAGTGGACATTGAAGTACGGCTTTACACACTTACCACCAAAGAGACACGTTTCTTTTGCATGGCGTCGTTAAACTACACACTACTAAAATACACGTTTTAATTTTTAATCATGAAAGGTCGAGTTTCGTTACATGTATATTCCACAGGTGTGCATCCTTACGAAATGTCAGCTGTTGTAAACGCCATGCAGAAGCACCACAGGCAACCTCACATGGCCTTGTACTTTGACATGAAAGTCACAGAAAATACGCTGAAGCCCTGGTGAGATATGTTTAGATGGCGCATAACCATGTCCCCTGTTCACAGTGTGGTAACAGGTTTAATTGAAAACTTTGGTCACAGTTTCTTTGTAAAACCTTTACGTTGCACATCAACAGCATTGCTCAAACATAGCTTCAAACAGGATGAATTCGAAACAGTTTAAAACAACTCTTAGTGAGGTGGCATTTCTCCAGATATTCTTTCGCATTATGTGAAAATATTTAAAATAGTGATGCCAAATGTGTAGGGTCGCATTTCTGGAAATATTTCTTTCAGAACATCTACATGTTTACGATGAATTGTTGGGATAGTGTGCTTCCAGGAGGTGTTTTTTTTTAGAATATTAAGGAGTTAAGTCTTGCACACAAGAAAGATATCTCTGTGATATGTTTTTACCCATGCACACATGAGGATTTTTTAGTGAGACATTTCACCCTCTACACACAAGAAGGATTTCAAAGTTGGAAGATTTTAACCCTCTACGGATAAGGCATAAATGGATATTTATGTGATGGTTGTTTAATTACCTAAAATTACATGAAAGGAGATCCATATGACAACTGTGTTTCGCTACAGACGAGAAGGATATCAGTGTGAAAGGTATTTCCTGCTACCTTTAAGAAGGACAACCGTATGATAAATGTTTACCCGCTACGTACAACTGAAGCTGCATATACGATGGAAATTAGCATTAACTTATCCTCATCTTAGATATTGCATCCAGTACTCTCTTAAGATAGCTTCCAGACCAGAGAATGTTCCAAATGTGTTTGTAATACTTTTGATTATGACAGACATGTACTTTTACAATGTGAGTATTATATAACTGAACCCATTGAGTTTTTCTCCACTCTTATTGACAAACGGGATGTTGAAAGTAATGTTCAAATTAAACTTTTGATGCTTGCACTATTTTGGGGTTCAAATATCATATGGAATTATAAGCCAAACTATTTAGGAATGTGTGTCATTATTATTCTGTAAATATTTCCTTCATCTGAAAAATGTATTAGACCATCGTCTCTTTACATCTTAGCATATGTGATATAGAATATTTACTTATGCATCTTGTGTTACTAAGACTCATATTTATATTTATGTTCATACGAACATCATGTATTTGAGTAACATCAGGGATATTACAAAACTTCGGATGTAAATTCTGGAGGAAATATAGACAATCATTCAGTCATATCTCCATACGTTTTTACCTGCTACATACAATGATGATATGTGATATATTACCATTCAGTAATCTGCCGTGCCATGTACGTGGAATACTTTGTATTAGTGACGATGAGTATTTGTTCAATATTTCCGTGACTATTCTGTAGACTATAATTCGTCTTTTGTTTTATGTTTCAGCCCTGTTCCACATGGATTCAAGATGAGAAGTCTTGTTCCTGAACAGGCCCATCTAGTCAATTCAATGTGGCCTTACAATGACGGTATACACTCTGAGCCATACATAAAAGAGCTTATCAGCAAACAACCGTCGTGTTGCCTGTACAACAGGGAAGGTTCCCTGGTAGGATACGGCCTGACTTACCATTATGGGTATTTAGGTTTTTTACATGTCCTGAAGGAACATAGAAGTAAGGGACATGCCCATGTGATGAATTCCCACATGGCGACTTTGTGTCTGCAGCAAATGAAAGAGGTTCATGCTTATACTCTGGAAGAAAATATCTCTTCAATCGCGATATGTAAAAGCGTCGGCTTTGTCCCAGATCAGGATTCCTGTTGGTTTATAAATACAAAAGTATCTGAGCAGAAGCTGGGATATAATTACAAATGATGACTGTCAATAGCTTGAACAGATATTACGATAGTTACGACTACTATTGCCATACTATAACAATAATGACCAACCACAATCAATATGCCATAACACAATATCCAGTCATCACAAAATGTTTACACACAAGCATTATATGATATATTGTATTACTATGAACTGATATCCGATTGGTACCAAGTACGATTCAGCGAGAGACATATATACAAAGCTCTTTCATAAGGTCCAATGTTGGTCTCGAAAGAATACGGAGGTTTCATCAATGCGAAATGGAGAATGCGACATCTCGTACCTTTTGGACGATCAATATGCACATAACAATCGCCATATGAGTTGACACGTCAGCGTGGTTTATTGCCTGTTCATCTCCATACATTCTGTCTTCTATAAGGTGTGAATATGTATGAGTAAAACAGACCGATGAATATTGTTATGTATGAAAGGCTCACTTGTACATATTAGGGATGGCTATCTACCTCAACAACGACAGCTCCAGCGCTCTCTTTAACAACTCTATAAAACATTCCCGAAGGCAAATCATGTGTGTAAATCAGGCGTAAAATCATCGTAGACGTAAACGTTTAATGTACGGTTTTCTATACTCTTAAAAAAGAAACCCATAGAACAATTTGAATTTAAGGAAAATATTTGGCACAAACCAATCCATGTTGAATTCCAACATGTGGAGGAATGGTTGCCGACGACAAAACGTTTTGAAGAAAGAACAAAAACGTTTGTAATGGTAGGGTTATTTTCTTAGTAGAAATTATGCTTGTTTTTAGGGTTGGGACGGGGTTAGGCAAAGGCTAGGCTAAAAATAATACACCAGGTTTAGGCTTCAGTGGGCTGGTCCATTTAGCTCTTGAGGGGTAAGGACCCACTAGGCATGTGCCTAGTATGCTTCTTCCCCATTGTTATGCAATGGGATCAGTCCACTGAAATTGTCTTTTGTAGGCATTTATTGGGTAATTTTCAGAGTATGGTTTTTATTGGGTAAGAGTTATAGGTTAGGGGTATAAAATGGCAGATAATTTTGTTTCTGCACTCAGGGGTCTTACAGAGGCTAGAAAGGTGAGAAATTCACTATTGTTTCTGTAGACTAGGCAAACAGAGTTTTAAGTTCTTTCAGTTTAAGTTTTGGTTAGATAATGTTAGGTAGTTAATTTTTGTTTTATTTTGCAGGAACATTATTTTGGGGGGAATTCAGTGGGAATAAGGGGCAATAGAATAGGTATATTTAATAGGGTTTTCACTTTTCTTAGGACCCTTGGAGGCATTATTATTTTGTTGTTTCTTTAACTTAGTTTATTGTTGATTTTATGATATATATTAGTTGAGTTGGAAATAAAATATATTTGGTTTGCAAAATCTTGTGTTCGGGATTGTCATTGTGACTTTTAAACCCCTGAATCCTGCGGACCTGAGGACCCGAAACAGGATCCTCCTGTTACAGGTTGAACAATAACGTAACGTTTCATTCACGTTTGTAGTGAATCGCTAAAACACACCCTACATGAAATGCACGTAAAGCGCCACATCAGCGGTACTCCACATGCATTGCTTTAAGCCACTATAGAGTACAAAAAGACTGCCAGAAGCTCAACAACACAACGCCATTGGCCCTTTACAAGGAAGGGCATCGCAGCATGAGGTGGCAAGGCACTTCGGCGTGTCCAGACACACTATCTCAAACCAGGACCATTGACCCGATACAACAATATTGAGAGTGTTTATGACATACCCAGGTCAGGTCGACCTTGAGTTACCACCGCCGCCCAGGATCGCTACATCCGGTTGAGACATCTCCATTCACTCACCACGACCGCAACATCCACAACAACCCAAATCTCAGCGAATCTCCGACCAGACAGTGCGCAATCGGCTACGGGAAGCCGGACCTTTTGCCAGAAGACCAGTACGACGTAATGTCTTGACACAACGTCACGAAGCTGAACGTCTACAATGGTGCAGACAACGAGTGTCAACTATTGTCAAAACATAGCAGAGTTTCAATACAGTGCCATATCAACCATTTAGGCGAATGATGATTCGAACTATCTTGAGCTGTAAAGAATACATGCCTGATATCAACTGAACTATTAGAGTTGTTTCAACCTAAAACCAGAGACCATATAATAGCGCTGATGGTTTTGCGCATTGGCTGAGGGCCGTCCCCTATTATATGGTCTCTGCTCAAACTAATAAAGGGATCTAAAGAAATGCAATCAATGTGTGTTTGGCTGTTGCGTAATCCTCGTGTTAAAGAATGTGCAGTATGGCTGATATCTATTTCCACCTTAGAATAAGAATACAATCAAATATTTCTGCTGCTAAAATGAATCTTATATTAAACCTATGCTTAAACTATAACTTAAACTGTAGCCTTAGCTTTTCTTTTTCTACTGCAGTAATTCAGCGAAAGTAAAGCTATTTGAAACTACTGAATCAATTAATCAACCAGAAATACTAACAAACGATACTTACATATATATATTTACAAAGATGGTGACAAAGTTGTCAGTGCCACCGTTGTTGTATCGAGGACTATATCATATTAAGAGCCCCAATAAAGCCAGTAAACAGCCATAATATAAGCCATTCATACTATTTTCTTTAGCCTTCGGGCTAAAATAACATGTCATGTTAACATCCACTGGTAATGTTTTGCAAGATGTGCTGAACCGCCATTCAGTATCCCTTGTGATGATTCTTTCAAATCACGGTAAAACGTGATGCTTGAATGTATTGATTTCTATCGTTACATGGAATCAAGTTTTCTTATCTGGATATTTTAACAGTGATTTTCTCATTAAATTTGGTATTACACTGAGTACAATACAAATTCTACATATTGCACATATATTGTATGGGTTAGAGCGTCCGCCCGGAGAGAGAGGAAGGTCCGGGTTCGATCCCCGACCGCGTCAAACCAAAGACGTTAAAATATGGTACTTGTTGGTCCCTGCCTGGCGCTCGGCATTAATGGGTACAACAAAGGACTGGTCGGAATCAGTATAATGTGTCTGAGTGGGGTATTCATGCTTCACTGCGGCATGGTATCTCAGTGGGATAGCACTATAAGACCAGCTTCAGTCTGGGCTAGTTCAAACAGACGCACATACACATACACGCATGCACGTCGTCATATGAGCGAAATATTCTCAGGAGTACGACGTTAAACCCAATTTCACCTCACCTCACTCTCCTCACCTCACCTCACCTCTTCTCACCTCACCTCACCTCACATATTGTATGTTACATGATCAATATTACCTTGTTCGATATGGATTCGAGGGTGAAATACTTTCAAAACTGCGATCGGTGATAACTGACTATGACTTCATAGTGGACCTCTGGCCAGATTACAGAGCACTGGTTGTTCGTGTCAATCCTGTTTACAGCTGTGGTAAAATTGCCAGTGACCTGTATAATCGTTTCTTGACAAGCAGGGCGTAGCTGCCATATGGGCAAAAGGCAATTGCCTACACATAATTTTTGTAAAATAAATATTAAAGAACTGACATGATAAAAAAAAAATTAAATGTTTACACGAGAATCTATTTCAATGTGAAAGCATGCATATGTACCGGAATTATGAACAAATAGTCTAAAATAACGCAGACAATCGCGTTTTTCACAAGGCATATTTCAAAATTTATGTTGCATCTTAACATTTTGTCTACACATAATAATTGGCTGAAATATGCCCTACAGACTTGAGATAAACATTGTTCGTTTGTTGTTTAACGCAACCGTGAAATATGTATACTGGACAAAAATAGTTAGGGATATATGTAAATTTTGAAATTATGAATAATGATCTATTTATTCATTGACACACTGATAAAATATCAATCATAAAAATACCAATATCCTAACTTATTTTGTCAGTATATTTACTAACCCTGACCAAGTGTACTGCCACGCTTGTCTGTCTCACAGTTGGCGACAGTCATAAAAAGCTGGCTAGATGTGAGGGATGATGATATCCAATAATTCTTATTGTCCGGACGTGTTTGCCATTAGATATATTTCTTTACATTTACTGACATGGATTTGTTGACGTGAAAATGCATTTTATCAAATTGCATTTACTGAATGTTTACAGTAATGCTATGAATAAAACAGCCATGTCTTGGACTTTATCAAATTGATGTTCTTTTCATTTTTATGCCATATTGACTGGCATGCCTAATTCAGTTAAAGTACGTAATTTCTAAAATTAGGAGGGTTCTCTTTTGTGGTAGAAATTTATTTTTATGCTGCAACAATATTATAGTAAACTATTTAAAATTGAAAACGTTTTTATATAATAATATTTAAATTTGAGAAGGAACTATTTTATAAATATATGATCAGCGAAGACAATAGCTTTTATGCAGTGTAGAAAGCATGTGTATATGTGCATGTGCATACATTCTTGAGTAATTAAAATAGTTTCAATCATGAACAGATATACATTATACAATATGTTACATTTTCCTTAGTCTTAATTAGAGAGATAAAGCTACTCTGTTTTCAATTTTGCGGTCCTTTATCGTTGATTTAAGACGGCTAAATGTAATTTAAAAACCAAACGAATGGACTTTTCCATGTCTAAAAAGTATCACTGTATGGAAGTTCAGGGTAACAGTAAAGAACAATACGACTGGAAATATTCAAGATGTATATTGTTTTGCTGCATGGAAAAGTTGACCAGAAAATGATTTATGTACTTTGGATGGATGACAGGGATGTTTGCATGTCAAATGGTTTTCATAGCGCTGCATAGCAAATATATTAACCCCAAAACTAATTTATCCTGAATAAATAACATGTAAATATATTAACACCAAACTAATTTATGCTGAATAAATATCAGTTCATTCAATAGCTCAACAAATAGTCTTAATGGAATGAAAACAATTATTTTGCTTACAATAGGAAACAAAAATATCAAGACCCCAACCCATATGAATATTCATGATCACACACTTATATTACCCACGTGGTAGTTCGTCGTAAGGGGCTTCATAACATGTGTCATAACACCTTCGGAGTGACTTGATTTGGCTAATACGTAAGCTTTGACATTACCGGTACTACTTTCATCACTCATTCAATTCGTGACTTTCATTCAGAAGTTTTCACACCTTCTGAAAGCATGTAAACGAGAACACTTCTATGAAATTGAATAAAATATATTTTTACTGCGGTTACAAGCATAGGTTTTCAATCCTTTAATAACTCAGAAGTTTCTGTACATGAAAAGCAGAAACTAAAACAATCAAAATAAGTAAACAAAATACGTCTCTACTACGTCTACCGTGAGTGTACACAAACATGGCGTCGACCGTATTTTTTTTAAGTTAATGATTTGGTCAAAATTGACGGACATCCGGATGGATGAGTTGTGAATATTATCAGGCCATTGAATATCTTCAGCATGTATGTTGTCAGGACTGCACAGGGAGTTTCTAACACACAACATCAAATGATGAGCGGCGCTCTTGTATCTGGATCACTGCCACTGTCAGCCGCGTTCACGTGTCGTCCCGCACAAAACATGTGTTCTACTGCCACTGCCATGCCTCCCGTGGTTTCTCATGCAGGGGTTGAAAACACTTCTCCGAGTCAGAACACTGGTACGCTTGAAATCGTCTTCATTCCGAGTTGGTAGGCAATGTTTTTCAGGCCCAATTTACGGTGGAGTCTTCAACATAAACATCGAATCTCGACAAGTGGGAATTCCAAGCCAAGATGAGCAGGCGTCACTGGCGTCCGTATTATTTACAGTGACTCGTCCTCCGATGAAGAACCTTAAACCACAACCATTTGAGACATACAACTATTCACATTCAACTTCTGCTGTTGCGTGTGCCGCTCCTGGTGCTTCCTCTTAGCTGCTTGTTTGTGAACAGTTCTCAGTAAGACGACTAGCCCGACAGTGATGGCCGACTGACGTTCAGGCGAGATTTAGGTCACGTAGTTAAGTTCAAAATGTTTACACTTTACAAGTGTTTTGATGAATTACATTATTGCATTTGAAACCAAATCCTCAAATGAAAACTTGATGATTCTGAGCTTGACTTGATTCTGTCTTAATTTGTTCATTTTTTGGCTTAGATTAAAGGAACTGCAAGTAATACCCTCCGCAGCATACTTTCCTGGGGTGAAGCGGTTGACATTCCAATCACCAAAATTATGTATTAACCCGCGTTGTGCGGTTCTCTATAGAAAACAAAATATCAGCTTTATTTTAACGATATTTTCATATTTTGTTTAGAACGTGGGTAATAAATGGGATACAAAACTCGTTCCCCTTTCATATCAAGTTTATGTCCCCGTGAAATAAGTTTGCTATGAAAGGGAAGCTCGTTGATATCCTATAATTTTATAATATAAAACAATCATTTCTTCAATACAGCTTGCTTATACAGTGTTGCTCTTTGCACATGTGTGCTATGTATTATAAGTACATGAATGTTCTTTTTCTTCTTGGAAATAGAAATAGTCCGCTCAAATACATGTCCTGTGTTGTGAAAGATACCGACCAATACATGAGATGTCATTCATTATGAGAGAAACCATGAAATGTGTACATATACTATGTGTACAGTGTCATAACACTGCAGACTCTGACTGACAACAACATGTGTATGAAAACATTAAACAAGTTCAGAACTATTCAGTAATTTTATTCAAAGGTCACGATTACTCGCAAAATATGAAATATTCTTCGCATTTCCCAGATGCCAAGCCTGAAAAACATACTGTAACAGTATGAACTGATTCCCAAGATGTCCGTAAAGGTTCATCTCGTTGATGACAAGAACGTTCTTCTAAAGCTAGTGTCCGGTGGTATGATGTATGCTGCTTTAAATATGTTTCAACTGTATATGCAACGCTTGCTGCTGCTTCTTTATACATAATGTATTTGCTTGATCATCAGATGTCGAAAATCTGTTACAGTTTGTGTTGCTTTTTGATGCCAGTTTGTATTTTTGCATAACACATGCTAAATGGGGTTGTAATAATCAAGCTCGTATAAGATTACATTTATGAGACACACCTATTCAGGATTATTAAAATCAAACATTTCTTGGATATAAGACACCATTGCTGACAAACTATTATATCATCATCCAATTCATTACATTGTTTATTTTTGAGACTCATTCATTCATTAACAACAGCCATGCACGTGCTATTCAAGGCAACCCGTAGTCAAAGTGTTTTGTGGCATGTAACATGTGATAGTTTTGTAAGTCCAGACAGCTGCGTATGTCGAGAGTATGATTAGCTTGGTCGTGTGCCATGTAACAGTGCGCGTTCTTTACATTGCTGCGTATTAATACTGTGTCACCGAAGACAACAGACAACGTAATGACCTACTTACGGGGCTATATCAGATGTTCACCTAAAACAATGCAGGAACATAAATCAAAGACGAAATTGCATCCGGTGTCATATTTTCTGATGCGTCAAATTTGCAAATAAATCTTACATGAGGTGAAGTGAAATTGGGTTTAACGTCGTACTTGAGAATATTTCGCTCATATGACGACGTGCATGCGATGATGGTACGTGCAGCTGCTTGTACTCAGCCCAGATTTTACCGCTGGTTTTATAGTGCTAGCCCACTGAGATACCATGCCGCAGTGAAGCATGAATACCTCACTCAGACACATTATATACTGACTCCGAAGCCGACCAGTCGTTGTTGTACCCATTAATGCCGAGAGCACCAGGCAGGGACCAACAAGTACCATATATTTTAGCGTCTTCTTTGGTATGACGCGGTCGGGAATCGAACCCGCGACCTTCCGCCTCTCGGGCGGACGCTCTTAACCACTACACCGCTGAGGCGGTTGCCATTCACATGTTTAACATACAACGAGTTTAACTGATACTAAGGCCTTGAATGTTTACGTAACCTTGATCAAAATAACTTCTGTGCAAATTAAAATGCGCTGATAGAGTATTGCTCGACGCAAACGGGAAAGTTAGAATTATCCCTCTTGTCTTTGGAGAGTTTGGGTCGTTGAGTTTACTATAAGCCATAAAATAGAATTACATGGAACATGAAATGGAGGCGGTGTCACTGGTCTCTTTTTCTTGTTCGGAGGTGGAGGAGTGCATTGGTTGTTAGGAGTGTAATCTGGAAATAACCTCTTGACCAAAGGTAGTGTCAATCTGAGCACAAAGAAATAGAGTCCTAATGAAGAGTGTGCAAATGCCTATTCGTGTCTCAGTGATGTAGCCCAACCATTTTCACATACACTATTTACACACTATAGTTATCAAATTTATTACATTGTTTATTTTTTAGACTGATTCACTGAATTTCAATGTACATTGCCGATAATTCAAACTACACGATACTCTTTGCATTAACAAGCAGATATAAACGTGCTGTTCAAACTACCCAGTCCAAGTGTTTTTGTAGCATGTAACATGTGATAGTTTTGTAGTCAGACAGCGTATGTCAGTATGATTAGCCTTGGTCGTCAATTGCCATGTAGCAATTGCTATTGACATTGCCGTAATACGTTATGTATTGTCACCGAAGACAATGACAACGTAAATGACCTACTTACCGGCTATATCAGATGCTCACCCTAAAAACTGCAGGAACCATAAATCCAAATATGAAAATTGCATCCGGTATCATATTTTCAATGATGCGTCAAATTTACCAAATGTCATCTACATAATTTAACATACAACGAGTTTAATATACCTTTAAGGACATAAACTTTTCTGCAATGAACAAGCCGCCTAGTTACCGGTAGTTCAATGTGGCCTTACAGTCAAAGTAGAGACACTGCGTCATGCATAAAAGAACTCATCAGCAAGTACCAATCGTGTTGCATGTGTACAACAGGGGAGGTTCCTGATAGGATATGCCCTGACACCATTATGGGTATTTAGGTTGCCTACATGTCCTGTGAAGGAACAGGAACATTGACAATCCCATAACACACGATCTCTGGAGAGAGTATCAAACTGGCCAAAATGTACACCAGTATAATGTTGAAGAATGAATTTGCGGCGATTCACCAATGCAATGACAGATGTTTGCCTCTTGTTAATTGTTGAACCAATTGAAAGAAACATCTTCTATTTTAAGAAGGATATATAGGAGGGAGGCTATGCCAGCAAGGTTGCTCAGAATTTGCAATAATATATGAGACCAAAAGTACGACCTGTAAACGTCGTGGATCTCATTTTATGCGGGATCTGTGATTTATTGAGGATCAATCAATACCATCTTTGCAGAACATCTGCCCAAGTTAAATTGTTTTATTGTGAAGTTACGTCTCTATGTTTAGAAACAAGTCCAACTTCTTTGACCTTTTGTACACACCTGTACTACTTGAGGTGATGTTCCGTAAAAGGTTTCTGAAAAAGATATGATCATATATCATTTTATTAATGAATATACAACAAAACCCATCTCTTTTATTAACTTTGAAATGGTTTGATGAAATGACATTGTAGTTTTCAAGTGAAGAAATGGTAAAGTAATTATATTCAAAGAGACTATATAGGAGGGTATTGAAAGCTGTCTTATGTTTGTGGAAAAACATTTGCCAAAAAAAAACACTTACACAATCAAAGGAGCGCTGAAACCTTTAGGCATGGCATGACATCTTCGAAATATGGTCAAAGCATTTGATGCTATAATCGATCGCACCGCCGCCATATAGCTGTAATATTGCGGAATGTGGCGTTAAACAACAAACAAACAAACATAATTCATGGCAAAGAGGTAAGTACTGTCACTTTGTCACCAGTACAAGTAATGGTGATAACTTCTTCTGAGTCTGGAACCAGTATAGAAAGAAGGTCCTCAGGCGACCAAATTTAGCATCTGTTTGCAGGTGGATGCGTCATGATGTCTGCCAGTTCTGATGGTTTGAAATTTTAGATTCAGATATGGTGCTCCTCGACCCACCGAAGCCCTGTGCTTCTACCGTATACCATGTGGTATCAGAAATGATAACATAATTCAAAGTCAGTCTTGGACAAATGAGTTAAAGCTCAAATTTCAAATTTTTGCTCCAGAGAATTTCAGTCATTGCTTTTCATTAGAGGTCGTATTGCTTAAAGACCTTGACTCGTGGAGCCACTCGATTTTGGACAGTTCAAATTTCAAACTTAAAAACGATCCTGTGTCCCGCTTTTTTGTCGTAAATGTATATATCCACGGGACCTGGAATAACAATGCTATCTTGCCCAGACGCCACATTCGTCACCCACTCGCCTCTTTCGCCCAACCTCCAGAAGACTCGTCTCGCCCTATTGATGCTTGTTATGTGAGAAAATACGACAAACCAATCAGAACGCGCGTAAAATGACTGCGTTGCTTTTGGTAAAAATAGTCGAGTAATGCTTAAATCGTTTACATGGCATTATGGCATTGTTTAAAAATCTTGAAAAATATACATCTACGCCATATTGAAAGTGCAAAGAACTTAGGTAACGGGATTTTTGCTGCCTATTATGGAAGTTTTTTAATAAGAATCATGCGATTGGTGAGAGATTCAAATACACGCACGTGCGTTTGTTGACATAACGGCTGGCTCTCATGGACGATCTTGCGGAGCGTATGGAGGTTGTCGTGCGCTTCCAACAAGTTTAGGAAATGTAATTATAAATCGCTTCGGTTTAAAGTAATAATGTTAGACATATATCTGCATGTAACTAATCAACTTTTAATCTTTAGCATTGGGCATATATTTCACATCTGTGGGAATATTTTAGTCTGACTTTGTTTTTGGTCATTCATATATTTTTTCAGCGAATTCATTTAAAATTCCACCTGGGGTATGACAGCAAGGTTACACGAATGTTCAGTTTGAAATATTTTAAAGTCATTTTGAGTTTCTGCTCTGGAATTTAATGTAGCTTTTATAAATTGTATTTACATATCTAATAAATTTGTGATAATCAAACCTATTTAGAAATATAATTTGGACATATAAGGTGAGCATCTGGTAATAATTGCGATAAAGTCAAGTCCGTAACAAGTAAGTTTTCTTCTTTTAGTTGTATCAAAAATGTTTAATTCTTTAAAGGCATGAAGCAACAATACAATAATACGATTACCTGGGTGATATTCAGATTTACCATTGAATCAAACAGAATGTCAGGATTATCGTTCCTGTTGAAAGTAGTTCACAGTGTTCATGCGCCAATATGAAATCCTTCAGAGGGGCACGAGTCGCTATTCAGCTTGACCCGGAATAACACGAGTTGGTCACGAATACAGACGCCATTGGTTCACACCATACAGGCTGGCATTACTGTCAGTAATGTGTAAGCGTCTGTTAGTACTTTGTCAGTTCAATGAAGTCGGTGTATCGGTGTAGTTCATGATCGGGTATATTCAAACGTGCATCCTTTAGGTATACAATTGCAGCATTCACTTCATTATAATAGGTTGTGTATAGCTCGTATGTAAACGCAAACAGTCCGGTGCGACATCGCCTAATCAAAGGTAATTAACAACATTCATCCGTAGTGAATAAAACAGGCACAGCAAAATCACACATAGAACAACCAGGTGTGCTTTATACAATACAACCAGAAATTATTGAGAATTTAAAGATTGTATTTATTTATTTTTTTTCACTCATTACTCACGTATTAAATGTGAATATTAGCAGAACATAACTCCAGATTCAAAGACAGGTGAAAATTTTATCTAATCATATTTTTTATTC